>NC_069381.1:195827500-197077500 GCF_027475565.1 Acinonyx jubatus | reverse complement strand
TTAATCGTCAATGTCCTTAATGTCTTAATCACTTTTTGGCACCAATATACCATATGATATAATAGTGATTTGTATTCAAGATGATCTCTTTCCTGCCATAGATTTAGCCCAAGTTCACAAACTCAAATGAACATAAAGGGACAAGCATATCATATAAGCGCTAAGAAAAGTTGGGGGTCACACAACAGGCAATGGTAGGAACTGATGGGTAATTTGAGACCTCATGGTCTGTCAAAAAAGGCACAGAGAGCAGCTGCTTGGG
The DNA here is from genome assembly GCF_027475565.1 of Acinonyx jubatus. Taxonomy (NCBI): domain Eukaryota; kingdom Metazoa; phylum Chordata; class Mammalia; order Carnivora; family Felidae; genus Acinonyx; species Acinonyx jubatus. Next base: position 197,077,238 of record NC_069381.1, on the reverse strand, counting down.
AATATGAACCCAATGTTGCCTGATTTTTTATTTATTTTTTTAATTAAAAAAAGAGAGAGAGAGAAAGAGTACAAACAGAGGAGGGGGGAGAGACAGAGAAAGAGAGAGAGAGAGAGAGATGGAGAGAAAGAGAAAGAGAATCTTAAGCAGGCTCTACGCCCAGCCTGATATGGGGCTCAATCCCATGACCCATGACTATGACCTGGGAGGAAATCAAAAGTCTGGTGCTCAACCAACTGAACCACCCAGGCACCCCAGTAACTTTTTTTCTTTTTTTAGTTTTTATTTAAATTCCAGTTAACAGAATGCTATATTAGTTTTGGGTGTACCATATAGTGATTCAATACTTCCATACATCACCCAGTGCTCGTCACAAGTGCACTCTTTTTTTTTAATTTTTATTTTTTAAATTTATATCCAAGTTAGTATATAGTGCAACAATGATTTCAGGAGTAGATTCCTTAGTGCCCCTTACCCATTTATCCCACCCCCCCTCCACAAACCCTCTAGTAATCCTCTGTTTGTTCTCCATACTTAAGAATCTCTTATGTTTTGCCCCCCTTCTTGTTTTTATATTATTTTTATTTCCCTTCCCTTATGTTTATCTGTTTTGTATCTTAAAGTCCTCATATGAGTGAAGTCATATGATATTTATCTTTCTCTGACTAATTTCACTTAGCATAATACCCTCTAGTTCCATACATATAGTTGCAAATGGTTAAGATTTCATTCTTTTTGATTGCCTAGTAATACTCCGTTGTATATATATACCACCTCTTCTTTATCCATTCATCCATCGTGGGACATTTGGGCTCTTTCCGTACTTTGGCTATTGTTGTTAGTGCTGCTATAAACATTGGAGTGCATGTGTCCCTTCGAAACAGCATACTTGTATTCCTTGGATAAATACCTACTAGTGCAATTGCTGGGTCATAAGGTAGTTCTATTTTTAATTTTTTGAGGAACCTCCATACTCTTTTCCAGAGTGGCTGCACCAGTTTGCATTCCCACCAGCAGTGCAAAAGAGATCCTCTTTCTCTGCATCCTCGCCAACATCTGTTGCCTGAGTTGTTAATGCTAGCCATTCTGACAGGTGTGAGGTGGTATCTCATTGTGGTTTTGATTTGTATTTCCCTGATGATGAGTGATGTTGAGCATTTTTTCATGTGTCGGTTGGCCATCTGGATGTGTTCTTTGGAGAAGTGTCTATTCATGTCTTTTGCCCATTTCTTCACTGGATTATTTGTTTTTTGGGTGTTGAGTTTGATAAGTTCTTTACAGACTTTGGATACTAACCCTTTATCTGATATGTCATTTGCAAATATCTTCTCCCATTTCGTTGGTTGCCTTTTAGTTTTGCTGATTGCTTCCTTTGGTGTGCAGAAGCTTTTTATTTTTATGAGGTCCCAACAGTTCATTTTTGCTTTTGTTTCCCTTGCCTCTGGAGACATGTTGAGTAAGAAGTTGCTGCCGCCGAGGTCAAATAGGTCTTTACCTGTTTTCTCCTCTAGGATTTTGATGGCTTCCTGTCTTACATTTAGGTCTTTCATCCATTTTGAGCTTATTTTTGTGTATGGTGTAACAAAATGGTCCAAGTTCATTTTTTTGCATGTTGTTGTCCAGTTTTCCCAGCACCACTTGTTGAAGAGACTGTCTTTATTCCATTGGATATTCTTTCTTGCTTTGTCAAAGATTAGTTGGCCATATGTTTGTGGGTCCATTTCTGGGTTCTCTATTTTATTCCATTGATCTCTGTGTCTGTTTTTGTGCCAGTACCATACTGTCTTGATGATTACAGCTTTGTAATACAGCTTGGAGTCCAGACCCCAGGATCTTCTGATTTTTAAGATGAGTGTGGAAATTCTGATCTCTATGGGAAATCTCCCAGTTTTTAAAGGTGGGTATATTGTTCAGTCCTGGCAAGAAATGCATGACATGTTTAAAATGGGTAATTGACAAATACAGAAATTGTTTAAAAGTTGTGGGTGGGGTTTCTCTCACTTATCAAGGAATGGTGAAACACCCTGGGGCTGGCAACAGCAGAGAACATTACTGCTTGTTGGTCTAAAGGGCTCAGCTGTGGCTATGGGAGAGGACTGAGAGGTCTGCGTGCCAGAAGCATTGTCTTGGGTGGAGAGAAGTAGCCAATCCAAGGTAGGGAAGGAGCCAAGGTTATAAATACCTCCATCTCCTTCTTCCATTCTCTGATCTCCTGTATATTCTACCATTGGCTGAAACCAAGAGAAAGTCAGAGGGCAGTGGATCCCAAAGGCCAGCACCCTGGGAAGTGGATCTCAAAGGTTGAATTGAAAATATCCAGCATGGATAGTTTTTAATGCAGATTAAGTAAAATGCAAACAAATACTGAGGAGGAAACAAAATATGCTGCAGGGTGTCCGTGTGCGACTTTTGGTTTAAGCACGTTCAAGATATTGGTGCATCTTTATATTTCTATCATTTTATCCTAGTAGTATGTACATAAAAGATGCTTGATAACTGGGTGAAGAAAAGTGATTTGAAAACTGAATTTAACAAGGCCGAAAAAAGCACCTTACATCCTCCCAATGAGATAATACAGTTTCTCCTCAGGATGTTTCTTTCTCTAAAAGAATAAAAATATTATCAAGAATTTTATGGACTGAAGTTTTCAAATGTTGTATTCTAACTTGTATTACTTATCTATTGCTATATTTGAAAAATTACCCTAAAATTTAATGGCTTAAGACAACAAATATTTACTTCTCACAGGTTGTGAAGTTCAAGAATCTAAGAGTGGCTTAACTGGGTCGTTCTGGCTCAGGGTCTAGGTTGGATGATCTGAAATCTTGACTGGTGCTGGGGGATCTCCATCAAGAAGGTTCACCCACACAAGTGTTGGCTGGAAGTCTCAGATCCTCACTGCATGGCTTGTCCATGGGGCTGACTGAATGTCAAGACATGGCATCTCGCTTCTTCCAGAGTGAGTGTTCCAAGGGTGACAGAGAATGAGAGGGCATCCAAGATGGAAAATGTGATGCCGTATGGAATCTAATCTTGGAAGTGGCATACCACCACTTATGTCTTATTCCACTGGTCACACAGACCAACTTGGTATAGTGTGGAAGGACACTAAACAAGGACGTGAATGTAAGGAGATGGGAGTCACAGGGGACCATCTTCAAGGCTCGTTACCACACTTATTCTGACTTATTTTCACAGAATTTCCTATAGTCATATGTTATTTTGTCCCCGAGTATCATTTTCTTTCCCAACACTCAAGAGCGGACGAGCAGTTGTTGATGTTCATAGGTAATGTCAATGAGTTTCAACAAGGAAGTGTTGGGCCACCACTTTATGATGACTCTTGAATCGATGTGTCAGCTTCACCTTGTATGCAGAGCCTTGGCACACAGATAACTAAGAAAAGAGAGAACGTGCTACTGGGAAAGATCCAAAAGAGGGAAGTCAGAACTTCCCATTATTGGGAAGTCTGCCAACTCCAAGAGAAATTCCTTTACCTACACATCTACCCTGTGATGTGGGCAGGTGCACATAATCACAAACTCTCTGGGGTTCTGTATTTCCTTTCCCATTCAATACACATAGACACACATATCCTGAGGGTGTGAGTGAGGAAATGGGGCTCCTCAGGACAATAATCATAACTGGGATTCTTTCCCTCATCTGTAAAATGTTAGGGCTGCATTTGGTTCCAAGACACCAGGGATTCCCAGTGATAAACAGATGATAAAACTACAGTTTTAGATCTTCTTGTACCTTCCCAGTTTCCCACTCCTGACTTGATCTGCTCTAGCCATGTGCTCTATCATGGATGGACACACTATTCTTTACGGACCCAGATCTGAATTTCATATTTTTTCCTTCAGCATCACATCAGTTCCATCTGAAATGAAGGCGGCTTTTCATATTTATTAAATTCCTCTTCTGGTTAGAAAACTGGAATGATTCAACTCTATCACATGTTTTCTCCTGCTCTTTTGTCCATGTTTTGAGAATACTGCATAAGCCCCAAGGAATTTAAGGATTTCCAGAACCAAGTGATAGGTGTTCCAAATGAGATATGAGCATTTACAAAGAATGTTGCTAAGCAGCTATTTACAAATAAAGGCATTTTTCCAACTGAAAAGAATTAAAAAGCAAATGTCATCATTACATAGTGAATAGGAGACTACCTTTACTGCACAAAAATTTATTACTTGATCTCATTTTATATAGTGCAGATAATGGTTGCTTGAAGAAGGAGGAAAACGTGTCCAGGGACTTTTACGAGGAAAAAAAAAAAAGTAAGATTGTATGTTGGCTTGAAATGATGACCGAATGATGATTTCATTTCACTACAGTCCAGAAATAAATCTGTAACTCTTCTCTCACTAGTGACATTGGGAACCGTAGGGAATCCAGGCCAGCCAGCTCCAGGCACTAATCTTTCACACTGGGAAATGCATCTGGTAGTGTCTTGGGCTCTGAAAATCTGGCAAGGCCAGTTTTTGTATGAATTGGCTATTAATCTTGACCACTCTTGCTTACGGTTCATCTACATTAGGGCTATAGTCCAGCAGTGCTGGGTGCTGGGACACGTCTGTGAATAGTTATCTTAGCACATCACAGAGCACTAGGAAGCCCCTATTTGGATGCTCACATTCTTTTTAGGCAAAAATGAAAAAGACAAAACAACAAACAAACAAACAAAACAACCACAGGAAATAAAGAGATGCAGCTGGGGGTCAAAACTTGAACTCATCAAGTGGCTTCACCACGTATTAACTGGCGCTTTATCTCACTGAACCCTAGAGCCTCCATCCATATGGAGTTGAATGAGGCGACTGAGTTAAAACAATGGCTGGTGGCTTTTCCATCACTGAAAACCTATCTTATTGTTTTTCCTCTATAGCTCTCATGTTCTGAGAGATTCCTATCGAGACTATGACATTTATATTGTAGCAATTAATTTGTTCCACTTTTTATTCTGTTTTCATTTCAAAGTTACCTGCATTTTAAGCAACAATGTATTTATGCAATGGTTTATAAAAACACTATGAAATCTATAATCAAAGCTATGGCTGAGATTCTAGTAAAAGCGTCTCATGGTACTATCTACTGTTGTTGATTGCTTCATTTTGTGGGCCAAGTGTCACTTTCACTTTCTATACAGAGCCTTGGCACATGGGTAACTAAAAAATATGGAGGAAATGGTACAGGATGGGTAGGACCTATTAAAAAGAGAATTACAACCCCAAAATGGAGTCATGTAAGCCATATCACCGGAACTGGGACTAATACCTGACCTCATTGCAGTTTCAACATCCCCCAGAAATGTAGCATCAAATGGTCAGTCAGGAATTTTCTGAAGGGTACCAGCAAGGTTATCTGTCACATGGGCCTCAAAGGAAGATGATGTAATCTGCACAGTAAGACCCTCTGCCCTTCCCCTTAAGAGAAGGTGACCTTGTCTGGAATAATCCTTTCTTTTCTTCTGCTAGTAACTTCTTGCTCTACTCTCCTTCCTATGAAAACCTCCTACTTTGCACAATACTTGCTCCCCTCTACTTGCTGGATGGGGTATTGCCCAATTCATGAAGCCAATTAGATGTTCAAATTCACTCAGTTGAATTTTTGTTCTTTAACAGATCCAAAAAGGGGATGTCCGATTCAAGGTCCAAGGTCATATGTCCAAGGGGCATGCTTATGGGCCACACTTTATATGTGGATTTAGCAACAAACTCTCATTAACCCAGTATTCCTCTGAGTACAGGGAAGCCAGTCAGAACAACTGATAAGTGAAAATGGCTGATAATGCCATATTGTGTTGATTTATCTCTAGTCAAAAGCCAAGACATATGTACGTGTGGCTTTACCAGCAGTATTTGTGTGCTTCTTGAGGTTATGAATTATAGATGGAAATATCACAAAACCTCTAAGTATATAGAAAAGTTTCATCATTCTAGAATTCTTGTGCAACAGTGAATTCTTATTCACTTTGTTGTGTTGTGGATAAACAGAATTTGGGGTTGGCCGGCTCAGTTGGCTGGAGTGCAGTGCTAGGTATATCAGATTTTATTCTGCTGATAGCCATTAGTTTCCCTGCTAATCTCTGCCATCCTTCTGACCAATGCCTACTCCTTGCCACAGAGAGTCAGAGTCCCTTGGCCTATCTTGACTGCCAACTCTGGCATAAATTTACAAGAGGCATTTCCTCTTATTGCCTTGGAAAGCATTAGCTCTGTGCCTCTACTGCTTTAAAGAAATACCTTCTCTTTGTTTCCTCTCTGTAGTCATCTGCTACACCAGGCAGGGATTCAGTAGATTGAGCATATACTCACTCATCAGAGAGTGATTAGATTTGCAATCAAGGTAGTAGTTAGAAGAGGCATATTAGTTTTGCAGACAGGGTGTTGTGATTAGCACAATAATGGAACCCCCAGAGACGTCCATTTCCTAATTCTCTGAACCCGTGGGTATGTATTGCTATATGGCAAGGGGAAATTAAGGTTCCAGATGGAATTAAGGTTGCTAGTCAGCTGACCTTAAAATAAGATTTTCCTGGATTATCTGGATGGGCCTAATGTAATCATAAGCATCCCTAAAAGTGGAAGGCAGGTGTTGGAGAAGATACGACAGTAGAAGGGGTCACAGTGGTGCAATTGCTAGTTTAGAAGATGGAAGGAGGCTAAGAGCCAGAAAAGTGTCTAGAAAAGACTAGAACGGATTCTCCCTAGATACTCTAGACAGGAACTTACCTTTCTGACACCTTGGTTTTAGCTCCAGAAGGCCCATTTCAGAATTCTGACCTTCAGAACTATAACATGATAAATGTGTGTTGTTTTAAACCATGAAGTTTGTGGAAATTTATTACAGTACCAGTAGGAAATAATAAAATTACATTGGATTTCCAAAATAACTTTAGTAGAATTAAATAAATTATTTTTCAATAAATCTTTTCCCCTAAGATAAGGCTGATTAAGTGGTTTAGTTCAAACTTTTTTCAAAGAAATAACTTTTTATTCATAAAATTCCCGTATCTTAGGTGTTCGCTTTGAGAAGTTTTGATAATTATATACGAGTAAGTAATCACCACCCTAAAGGAGATACAGAACATTTTCATCGTTCCAAAAATCTGTGCCCCCTTCCAGTCAATTCTCCCTTCCCTCTACTCCTCATAGATTAGTTTTGTCTGTTCTTATATTTCATATAAATGGAATTATGTGGTATGTACTCTTTTGTGCTCGCCTTTGTTTGCTTAATGCAGGGACTGGCAACCTTTTTCCTATAAAGATTAGATAGGAAATGTTTTCGGTTTTGCATTCCATTTGGTTTCCATCTCAACTACTCAACTCTGCTGTCCTAGCACCGAAGCTGTTGTAGACAGTATGGAAATGAATGGGTGTGGCTGTATCCCAATAGGACTTCAGTTAGAAAAACAGATGGTGGACTAGATACGGCCTGTGGACCATAATCTGCCACCTTTGTATTAACATAATATTTTTGATATTTATCAATGCGGTTGTATGTATTAGTACTTCATTTTTTTTATTACCGAGGATTATATTACAGCACGAACATACCACAATTTGTTCATCTATTCTGTTGATGGACATTTGGGACTTTTCCAGTTTTTTGCTATTATGCAATAGGCTGCTATCATATGTCTTTTATTATACAAGTCATTTGGAGAAAATATATTTTCATTTCTCTTGGGTAAATACCTAGGAAAGGAATTGCTGGGTCATAGGGTAGATGAATGTTTAACCTTAAAGAAACTGCCAAATACCTCTTCAAAGTGGTTGTGCCCTGTGACACCTCCATCAACAGTGAAGGAGAATCACATTTGCCCCCTATACTGGCTAACATTTGGTGTAGCTGGTCTTATGGTTTTAACCACTGTGGTAGGTGTAACTCAATCATTCTTTGAAATCATTCTCACTATTCTCCATGATCATCTTCCCATCTATCATTTTTTACATCATTTTCAACTCCACCTCTTTCACTCATGCTAGTTTTTCCCTGTACCTACAGACTCCATATGTATCTCTCAACTCAGTACCTACCAGTCTATTACTTACTAACCATCCCTCTCATTTGTTACCATGCATACCACATTGTCTTGGCTCCCTGCCCAAGTGAGTTTCTTCCAAGTCTATCTTTACCTCAACACGGAGTTGAAATAATCCTCCCAATCTACCAGCCTGCCATACCACCCTCATTTACGAATTTCTTTTTTCACTGAAAGTTATTCCTAAATGTAGTGAATGTGTATCCGACTCAAGCCATCACCTTCTTTCTCCAGCTCCAGAAAGAACTTCTCCCAAGAGCTCACAACTGCTAGAAATTCCTTTAACACAGCGTTGCCCACCCACCTATAATTAGACTTCAGATGCCATTTATCTGGAACAAGGTGCTCATTTAAATGTTAAATTAATGTTCATTTAAACTCATTAATATGCAAATAACCAAGAGCTGCTTTACTGGGAGAGGGTTTTGGTAAGCAACAGAAAAAAGAGAAGATAGTTCCAGGGAGAGAAGTGGTGTTTGTAGGCAGAGGTGCAGTGAAGGTGGCAATGGTGCAGGGTTCAGGGGAGGTTGAGGAGGTTGGAAGACGGAGTGTAGTACATTGAGGGCCAAGTTCACCTTCCTCACCATTTATATGCAAACCGACTGTACCCACAGACCTGGATTCTAGCAAGCTGGGCTAACCCTTCCTTAACTCTTCTTCACTTTGTTTTTCCTGCTCAGGATTAAACAGTGGCTCTTCTGACTTAGCTGTGAAGTGGTTTCAGCCTTCCAAGTCTCCTTTCTTTCCTTCTGTCCACTCTCTTAATTCTTAGCCTTCAGATGCCCAGTGACTCTTATTGCCTTCTGGCTGTTGTTCCCCAGTTGGGTGTCCCTCTCTGCCTCTCTGTCTCTCTTAAAGTATGTCCAGGCAATGACTGTCCTTGGCTATCATCATTGTATTTAAGACTTAGTTATTCTGTGTCTAACCTTTCAGGAAACCATTCATAGACAAATTTATACACTGCAGAGCTAATGACTGTTAACTCTCCTTTCAAGATTATTATTTGCAATTCAATTAGGGCAATATACTAAACCAAAACAATGCATCTGTTGGAGGAGGGCTGAGTGAAATCTTTTCTAGAATGAGAAAGGGGGAAAGAAAGAAAGAAAGAAAGAGAGAAAACAAACTCAGAAAGATGCATAAGATTGAATTTTCAAAAACTTGGCAAGCTGGCACAATGTTTCTAAATTTTATATCTTCTATTTAATAGAAGAGGGCATCCCCAGATACCTTGAGATAACAACAAATTATCAATTCCACAATCACCCAAATCAGTGTCTTAAGACAGACCATCAGGAAGACAGACTAACATAGTATCATTTTTGTTGTTTGCCATGTTTAAACATGAACAGAGAGGACATTACGTACCTGGAGTCCTAAGACCTGGCTTGAAAGCTAGCCTCGCTACTTAATAGCTATATGGTCATGTGATCTCAAGCTACTTAATAGCTATATGGTCATGTGATCTCAAGCTACTTAATAGCTATATGGTCATGTGATCTCAAGCTACTTAATAGCTATATGGTCATGTGATCTCAAGAAAGTCACTCAATGTCTTTGTTTCAGTTCTCTTTTGCTGTGTATCAAACCAGCCGAAAGCTAAGTGGCTTTGTGGGTCAGCAATTTGGGCTGAAATCAGCTGGGTGGCTCTTCATGTGGGCTGGCTTAGGTACATTTAGTTGACAGCAGTAAGGTGGCCATTTGCAGGAATTTGGGTAGTCCCAGATGGCCCACTTACATGTCTGGTGGTTGTTGCTGGCTGTGGGCTGGGCCTCTCTCCGTGTGGACTCTTAGCATTCAGGAGGCTGGCTTAAGTCTCCTCCTGTAATAGTCTCAGGACACAAGAGAAGTGGAGAAACTGTAAGGCTTTGGAAGCCAAGGCTTGGAACTCCTATGCTGTCACTTCAACCGTATTTTATGGGTCAAAGTCAGTCACCAGGACCACCCAAAACCAAGGCTGTGGAGAGATGGGAGAAATACTAACCCCATGCTGGAAAAACATAAGCATAGAAAAGGGGGAGAAATTTATGGCTATATGTTGCAATCTACCACACTCTCCAAACCTATATTTCTAGATCTGTAAAGTAGGGCTAAAACCTGTCAAACAGATTAGGATTCTCAGCTTCTTCTGCTAGTTCATTTTCTCTTTTTTGTCATTCTTTACCATACCAGGTTGCGTCTTAGGTCTTCTGCCCCCTTTGTCTATGATTTCTTCTTAAGGCTATGTCATCGATACAGGGATTGGCAAATGTTTTCTGTAAGCAGTCAGATGGTAAATATTGCTGTCTTTGTGGGACATCTGGTCCTTGTCACAACTACTCAACTCTGTACTGAAGCATAAAAGCAGCCATAGACAATCTATAAATGAATGAGCATGGCTATGTTCCAATAAAACTTTGTTTATAAAAACAGGCAGGGAACTATGCCAATGATGTTGATTATGATCTATCTGTTGATGACTTCCATGTCTTTAAGTCCACTGTTAGCTGTTCCCTCCACTGCAACAGGAGTAACTTCCAGAACTGAATTTGGTCATGTCTCTCATTTGCTTAAAACCCTCTAAGGCTTCACGTTGGTCTCAGGGTAAAGATGAAATCCTGCACATGGTCTGCAGAGCCCTGCAAGATCTCACTGTACCTACTCCTCAAGCTTCATGCTTCTTGACCTCCCTTCTCACTCTCTGAGCAATGTTGTCAGGGCCCCCTCTCCATTTCCTTGAAATTGCCACTCTGTATGCTCCTTCCCTGCCTGGATAATTCCTCACACCTCCTCTTTTCCTAGTTATTTTTTGACCTGTTCTTCAGCCCTCAGCTCATCTCATATTCCCTTGTCTTTGGAGAAGTTTTCCTGACCCCCAGATGGGACCCGGCTCTGCTCTAAGATTCTGGCCAAGTTCATTTAACCTTCCATCATTGTGCACCAGAGTTTTTAATTATTCAAGTATTTGTGATTAATTTTTGTGATAATTTGGATTATTGTTCAGCAAATGTTGGTTCTCCTTGCCAATCCACTTGTAGGCAGGGTATACTTCCCACCATATTTGTTTTGGGGTTGGCCATGTAACTCAACTTGGCCACTAAGATGTTAGTGGATATGACATAAGTAAAGGTCTGAAGTATGCTTGTGTGGTGGGATTTGTTCTCTTGTATCTCTGTCATTTCCTTTAGAAGAACACGCACTTGGTCGTTTGCTGGTCCTAGAAGAATGAGAGACATATGGAGCTGAGTTGCCCCAGCTGACCTGCATATGGAGCATGACATTAAATTCTTATTGTTGCATGCTACAGAACATCAGGAAAGTTTGTTCTGTAGCAACTGATGACTGATAGGATTATCTCCTACTGGTCTCCCCCACCAGACTGAAAGATCCACCAGAAAAGTAAATATGCTTGTTTTGCTCACTCTTGTATTCCTCTTGCTTAGTACAGAAGGTACTTGATAAATATATGTTGAATGAATACATGATTAAGTGGGACGGTAGATATGGAAGCATTTAGCATATTATAGAGATATAATTGGCATTCAGCAGATGGTGTTTTAAAGTGGGTTAGGTAATGCTCAATAGGATCTGTATCTAGTTCTCTTCTGGACTTGCAAATACTCTGAGCTTTATAACTCAGGTTTATGTGCAAGAAAAATGCCCCTAGATCTATGATCAGCTGTGTATTGACTCTGCAATCACATTCTTTTACCCGCAGGAAATTTAAGATTATTAAGGAAAATAAAAAGTAAATGCAAGTTCAGGAAGTTCTTTGCTTGTGTTACTTTGTTTTCTAATTTTAAATCTTATTAGTTTAAAGTGATAATAAAAAAAGCCATTTGGAGACAGGACAATATTTTCACATCTGGAGAAACTTAATAAGATTAGGACAAAGGCTCTATTCTCTTCTTGATGCACATGTGCAGTTCTCATTAACTTTCATATTATCTCGAGGAAAATATGAGAAAATGTCATGCACCATAAACATTCCACACAAAGGGGGTTAATTAATAGGTACATGTAGTATTAATGCAGATGTTAACCATTAACTATGATAAGTGTCCTCTAATAGCTGGTGTCCATGGATAATTAATGCTTACCAATTCCCACAGTACTTTGAAGAAAACATAAATATAAAATACCAGTACAAATGATTAAGGGGTTTTGAATAATTCCAATTAATTTTGAAAATGTTCTTGAGATTTATATATCCAATATTTTGTTGATTATGTAAATCTTTAGAAAATAAATATGTAATTTCTGTGAAACTATTTAAGATAAACTAGACTCCAAAAAAAAATCACTTACCAAACATAATATTTGTGAGATAATTGATGTTGGGCATTGGCATGTCTTTCCAATACCAATGTGTCATTTTAATGCTTTATATAGAATCAAATATTCCTTTGAAAATAAAAGATTCATATATAAGAAATTATTTTCTTTTCCACTCATTTTGGGTCACTCCATGCCTGTCCTTGGATTTCTAGCACTGTGTATCTTCAAACGTTTATGTGAAGAAAATATGATTACAAATATTAACAAGTTAGATGTATGTATATGTAAATTTGTGTATGATGTTAGAAAACCAAATAATGATATCACAGTGTACACATTTAGACATTCTGATGCAATGTTTAACTCTATTAAAACGTTTAACTCTCTTAAACTTTCCTTTTGCTTTTCAAAATATTGTATTTGGTCACTTGTTATTTGTTAAAAGTAAGATAGAATACACCTATGGCAGACATAGAAATGCACCACTCACATCCCCCTTCAAGAAAGGAGTCACTGACCAGCTATGAGAGTGTTATTAGCAGACATCTCCAGTCCTCGGTTCCTCAAGCATCTAGCAAGCTTTTGCACGGAGGTCCTGCTGTTCATGGGGAAGCTTAAAGCCAATGTTGGAACACGATGGTGATCCAAGGGCTTAGCCATCTCCACCCAGAGTGGAACTCACCTAACAGGTGATCTTTGTTCCCTGTTGAGCAGAGAGATAACTTACCAGGTCTACATCACTGTCTGATGGCATCCCTTACCTATTTCTGCCTCCTGCTCGTTCATTTCATGGACGCCATTCCCCAATAAACCCTTCTTTTCCTAACTTCCCTGCAGTGTCTGCCTCCCAGAGAATCCAAGTGGCACACTATTTTTCCCAGGACCCAAGGGATAAAACCAAGTAAACTTGGTATCAAATTCAAAATGACAAAAAATAGAAAAACTCATTATATAAGCAGTAATAACCATGCTCTGAGCTATATAAATTTGAAACAAAAACAAAGAAAAAGGGGAATTGATTTTTTTTTAATATGAAGAAATAATGGCGACAAAGAAATCAACAGAATTAAAGGAAAACAAACAACAATTTCCTATCAAGAGAATGTGTAGATGAGTGCTCTTCCAGACACTTTAAAATAATGCCAAACCATCATTTTTGAAATATATATGATGCAAAAATTCTGTATTAAAAAGACAAACGTTTGTTGTTAAATATAGAAACTGCTAAATAGATATGCCCTGTAAATGAATCTATTTAACGTGTATTTAACACTGAAATATAATTTATAGCATCCACATGAGCAAACCTTGTGAGTCTGTGCTAACAAAGGGGCTAGGGAAATAGCTGCTTGTAACTGATTGTAAATCAGTTTTTGAAGGCATTCATTAAAATGGCGTTCTACCTGCAAAAATGTGAAGCTTACCAAAGACCATTCCACGGACTACATTTTGGGAAGCACTGCTATACTCAATGCACCCTGCTGAATACAATTCTGTTTGTTTTGAGGTGAGGAAATGATCAAAATGTAATAAAGATTCATCTCTAAAGCTTAACTGAAGGGGAAAAACAATGGAGAAAGAAAAGACAGACATGGTCTTCGGTAACAATGGGGGAAAAATGTAACAAAACAACTATGCATATGTTTGCAGTTACTTTAAATAGTTTCAAATATTTTCATACGAACCCCCTTTATTGTGATGCATTTGCAATAGCTGGCACAGTGTGGAGTAAGTCGAAACATGTGTGTAATACCATCAGTTCATGTGGTAGGGGCAGGAAAAATAGTTGACTGATTAAGTGTGCTGTTTGAGAGCAGCCTTCCTGGAATGGTAATATTAACCCTTTGGCTGCCAGTGCTGAATTCTTACTGTCAGGTTTTCATGGCTGTGCAACAGGAAAAGTGTGTGTGGAATGTTCACTTAAAATGCATTCATAGGAAGGGGCGCCTGGGTGGCTCAGTTGGTAAGCGTCCAACTTCAGCTCAGGTCATGATCTCACGGTTTGTGAGCTCGAGTCCCACATCGGGCTCTGTGCTGACAGCTCAGAGCCCGGAGCCTGTTTCAGATTCTGTGTCTCCCTCTCTCTCTGCTCCTCCCCCACTCACACTCTGTCTCTCTCTCAAAAATAAATAAACATTAAAAAAAATTAAAAAAAAAAAGCATTCATAGGTGATAGAAATGCTTCCCCTAACAGTTGAGCACTGGCCCAACATTTTTATGTGTTCCTGCTCCTATTTAAAAACAAAACAGTACCTCCTGTTTTATTGTAAAACAAAGAGCAAAGTTTTCCAAGTTTTAAACAGAGAAGAGTTTCAGAAAGAAACTCTCCAGGTGATGTGGGAGAGGAAAAATTTTTCTATGCTCTTGAAGATTCTTCTGGCTGGCCTACGAACTAACTTGTGAGACAGATTAACAGGAGAAAATCAAATTTAATTACACATGTATGGGGAATGCACATAAACGTAAGAGATTCTAAAGACAGTCAGGCAAAATGAAGTATAAAAGTCATTCTGGACTAACAAGAAAGGGTGGGCCTCAGGGACTTCACAGGGAAGGAAGGTAATTCACAAGAAGAATGGAAAGAATAAATGTTTAGTAGACAAATGTTTGCTGGGCCTTCCGGACACAATGGGATACAGAGAAGACTTTAATCAAACAGGCCTTGCTAGGTTCCTCCCTGTCTGCCACATCAAGTTCACATTATACTGTACTTACCTATAGTGACAGCTCGGACACCTCCCTCCGGGGAATAGGTCCTCTATCTAAATTCTTTTAGGCAGTTAGTTGGGGAGGCAAAAAGAAATACTTCTTGAGTCATCTGTTTCTTAAAAATAATCAAACTAAAATAACCCACATTCCAAAAG
This sequence comes from Acinonyx jubatus, assembly GCF_027475565.1. Classification (NCBI taxonomy): domain Eukaryota; kingdom Metazoa; phylum Chordata; class Mammalia; order Carnivora; family Felidae; genus Acinonyx; species Acinonyx jubatus. The sequence continues at coordinate 197,062,067 of NC_069381.1, read as the reverse complement.
ACACATTTTGGGGTGGCAAATTTTGCTTCTCTGCATTGGGAAGGTGTGGCTATTGTCAAAGACAATCTCCTTCACCAACTTTAGTAAGACTCTTGTCCTTGGGCCTTGTGCTCAAGAACAAGACCCCCCCCCCCCCCTTATCTGATCACCCTTGACATTTGATCAGATTCCTCATCCTCCACCATCCACAAGGTGATGTCTGACCACCCTGGGCTGGCTTCAGCAAAAATCTTGTGAAGTTGGTTTAAGCCAAATTTCCCCTTACCCCTGATGTTTCTTCTTAGTAGTTTTCCTCCACTGATCCCTGACCCTGCTTTTTGGCTATAAATCTTCACTTTTCTTTCTTGTATTCATTGTTGAACCCAGTCTCTACCCCTCCTGCAAAACCCCAATGCAGTGATCCCTTTTTGAATAAAACATTTCTTATGGTCTTTAAGAAATGTTGAAATTATTTTTTCTTTAACTCTCTATACACAAGCTTCCTTTTTCTTTCCCATTGGGTTTTTTCTAAGTGAGTTGCCACTATTTTTACCCACCCTTCTCTTATTGCTCCTGATCCTTCTTATGTGGCCATAACTGCCAATGTTTATTTCCAGTTGCCATTATTTACAAGTGATATACGTTCACTGATTTTGGCTCACTGTGCTTTAATATTGATTGTGTTTGGCCTATTCTGCTGGCGATCTTCACTACCACGTCTCCTGAATCAGTTGCCAAGAAAGGGGTGGTGGCAGAGCTAGCTAGCAGATAATTGCACAAACTCATGGCTGCTAGCCTCAATAATCTAGGCAGTGGGAAGCAGACAATTGTCACTGATGAGGAGGTGACAAATGTATGGATATTTTCCATCAAGCACATCATGGTGGAAAATAATGCTGAGAACTTCTCAGAAGTTCTCAGAAAGGAAGCTGACAAACGTCTCAGAGATGAGTGTGCTATTCTTTACACTCGACTCTTCAGCTCTCGCCACGCATGACTAACAAAGTAATGACTTGGAAGGGAGATGTTCCACCCACAGGAGGGCATGCTTGTCAGGTTGGTGCTAAAGCATTCAACTCAAGGAAGACTGATGGAGGATGTGGCGTAAAGGGACTGAAACGAGAGACAACACAGAAGTGTGGGAGTGTGGGAAAGGGGAAAAAAAAGATGAAAATCTTCTTAGTGGGGGACATCATGCTTATGGTTGAGCAGGCTTATGAATGAGTGACGTTTTAGGAGTGATCTCATTCTGGTAGTGACCCGCCCAGGAAAGCATGCAGCCTCCAGCTGTTTCTCAGGGAGGCCTCCGCTCACTGCACACTGAACTTTCTCTATGCAGCTGTTGAAGAAATGCACTCACCGGTTGAGACTGCTGAGTCTTTTGTTAGGCTCACCTTTTATAATTTATTTGCAGATGTGGCATTTGTATCGTTTCCTTTGTAAATTAAATCTCTCTCTACAAGTTATGGCTATTTGGAAAATCAGTAGAGTTGGGTGTGGGGCAAGGGAAAAGAGGAATGTATATAGTTTCCAGCCAATATAAAGGATAGTTCTAGGAATATTATTAAGGGATATATATTCCTAAAAACAGTAGCCTGGGCCTTTTGAAGCTTTAGAAGGTCATATCAGAACTGCAAATGGGGATCATCTAATTCCTTTGAGGAACAGTCTGAGTTTTCCTTATTGTCTAAAAAGTATCACTGGGTTGGCCAGATATTTTAAGCACAAATTACAGGCTTATTGTTACAGCACTATACTAGTAGATTAGTGAGTCAAATAAAAGGCCATAATTTATTCTGAAAATGACAAGAGGGACAGGAAAAATCTATGGACACTTTTACCCTTCCTCTGCCCTTGGGATCCTTTATATGCCAATTTCCTATTTAAAGTTGTCAGACAACTCATTTGGAGTTATTAAATGCAAGCTGGAGCTGGTTCTTTGCATAAATGTGTGGTGCTATATGATATAGGCCTACAAGAATAAATTAGATTGTTGCTTCTAGCGCAGACACCTGAATTGGTAGCTTTTCTTTTAAAAACAAAAAGTAATTACAAAGTGTTACATGTTCCCATTAGTTGTTCAGTAATAGCTATAGGGTGAGAGGGATTTAGGGGGGAAGTATGCTCCTCTGTATTAATATTCATGAGCTTTTTAAGCACTTTCACATTCTGCCCTTAGAAATACGAAAATTTAATGAACACATTTGCCAGGCTGAAATGGTCCATGTCCGTGACTGGGTAATCTTAGAACAATTAGATCATAAATAACAAATGCAATTGATCCACATGCTGGCTAGTCGATCTAATGGCTAAAATTAACTTTGAATATTGTTTTTCCACCAAAGCGGATTCTGAACTCTTAGTCAATTAGTATTTCTTCAGTTTTGTGGGGGCTACAGGAGAAGATGGAGGTGGCAAAAGCCTGTTCAGACTCAGACATGCAAGGCTCTTAGAAATACATGGTAATTGACTAATAGATCAGAATCGGTTTGGGCCTCAGATCTGGTTCACACTTTAATCCCTCATTTTAAAGGTCTTCTAAGTAGAGGGAAATACAAAGAAAGCATGTGCTTTCTTTTATCTTTCAATATCGGATTGATACCTAGATTTTTAAAAACTTTTGTACAGTTATCCTTCTATCTGGTCTTTCATGAAGTCCCGCTGATTTTCTCTCTCAAAATATTCTCCCCTTTCTCTTTCCTCTTGTAAGAGACACTTATTAGTTTGACCAACCTGCCCTTTTCCTCCAAGGAATGCCCAGTTTTCTCACAGAAGTGGACTCCTGGATGCTGTAGTTTCTTACATGACTTTCCCTACTGGTCCTAAATGATAGGTCCCAAACTGGATAATTGAAGATTGCTGGATAATTCAGGCTGATCCATATCAGCATCCAAACTTAAAAGAGACATAGAAAGTGGAATGGTTAATAGTAGGGTTACATCAGTAGCAAGCCCAGCAAGAGAAGGCCCTGCAAGAAAAGGGTTCATTGGCATTGGGGTCCCTGATTCTTCATTCCACATCTCTGGGGATTGGTTTCCCCATTCTTCCTTAAATTACATAAGACATCCCAATATGTTGCAATGGTTTCATTTTGTTTAAATTATTTCAAGTTGGTTTCTAAGGTAACGCAATAGCCACATTAATTCAATAACACGAAGAACCTTGAACAAGGGACATTTCTACTGATTAAAAATGCTTTTATCCTGCAGGCATGCAAAGTGTTATTTTTTTCTTTTCCTAGTTTGACCAAAAAATGAAAAAAAGAACAAAGAGACCACCAGGGCACCTGGGTGGCTCAGTTGGTTAAGCGGCTGACTTCAGCTGAGGTCATGATCTTGTGGTCCACGCGTTTGAGCTCCGCGTTGGGCTCTGTGCTGACAGCTCAGAGCCTGGAGCCTGCCTTGGATTCTGTGTCTCCCTCTTTCTCTCTGCCCCTCCCCTGCTCAAGCTCTGTCTCTCTCTGTCTCAAAAATAAATAAACATTAAAAAAAAATTAAAAAAAAAAAAAGAGACCACCAACTCAGGTAGGGGAAAAAAAAGACAGGTTCTAATACTTCTTGAGAATGAGAAAGCATAGAACAGTGCAAGTTATATATACAGTCTTGGAGATAAGGAGAAATGGGCTAAAAGTTTGACCTTTCATTTACTATGTGACCTTGAACAAATTCTTCTCAGGATCTTAGTTCCTTATTTGTGAAGGGGATAATATACCAAGCTCATGGGACTGTTTAGAAGATTGCTAGAAGTCACATAGTGGGAGAAGATCCAAAACAACTTCTGAACGGTTCCAAAGATTCAGTGTCACCCTGTGTTTCCAACTGAGGGATTTGAAATGAAACTGGTGCCTATCATTGAATGCCTCTATGCCAGGCACCACACTTGAATTTTTACAAGCATGGTGTTATCCATGGTCATTGGGGAATCAATTCTCTAGATAGAGGTGTTCTTTAAGGAAAGAGCACTGACAGATGATACTGTTACAAATCCTGAAAATTTAGTGAACTAAGATGCAATTGTTTAAACTGATTCTTTGAAGGCATAATAGTTCTCAGACTTAGTATTAAGCTCAGAGATGACCACAGGACTCAAGAAAGACATAGGAGACCTGGGCTCCAGCTATATATGTGTCACCATGTGGCTGTATGACATCATTTAAGAATTCCAAGAGTCATTTTTCTTTTATTTATTTTTTTTAAATTTTTTTTAATGTTTATTTATTTTTGACAGAGAGAGAGAGAGAGACACAGAGAGCATGAGCGGGGGAGGGGCAGAGAGAGAGGGAGACACAGAATCCGAAGCAAGCTTCAGGCTCTGAGCTGTCAGCACAGAGCCTGACATGGGGCTCAAACTCAGGGCTTGTGAGATCATGACCTGAGCTGAAGTCGGACGCTCAACCGACTGAGCTACCCAGGCTCCCCGAGTCATTTTTCTTTTAAATAAAAGGATTAGAATAAAATTGTAAGCTTCTGTCTACTGTAGAAATAAAGACTTCCATTACTCTTAAGCAGAGGTGAGTTTGTCTGTGAACTGAGCAGAGATCAGCACAGTGTCCTCAGTGGGAGCTGGGAGCACTGACCCTGGATGGCATTTTGGAACTTGGTATGCATCAGGGGAGGGATTAGGTGACACCAACTGGCAGAGAACAATGATACTACATGCCCTGTTTCATCCTGTGACACGAAGAATCGTCCCCTGTCCTGCACGACTTTGAATTTCCTAACAAACTTCAAAGTGGGAAACCTGCTTATAATGATCTTAGTATAAAACTGAACCCTATTTTACATGTAAAGGCTAAGTGTTCTCTCTATACCTATATAATATGCACTGAATTTTCCATGAATGCATTTGCTGTGTGAACAGTGATTGCACTTTGCTCTATTTGGACCTGGATGCGGGGAAGTGCCCCATTTCAGATGCATTCCAGTTGTTCACAGGATCTGAGGCATCAGCAACACTCAGAGTGATCCTGTAGATGGAGGCAGTGTCGACACTTCAGATGTCATCTAGGGCAGCTGAGCTCATATATTCCAAAGGACATGCCCTGTATTTCTCCTTGCCACTTCAGTTTAGGCATGCTATTTATATACTTAAAATGTTTTGTTGGTAGGTATGGCGTACTACCTACAAATTTTACTTCAAGACAGTAAAAGGGACATATTATTTGCTAAAAGGGGAACACTGGGTTTGATGGGGTTGAGATTTCTTGGGCCAGCACCAGTTGAAGAGAGCTGGCAACCTCAAATGGCCTCAAAATTGCAATGAGGAGAGGAGCACTTGGGTGGTTCAGTTGGTTAAGTGTCAGACTTCAGCTCAGGTCATGATCTTGTGGTTCATGAGTTCAAGCCCTGCGACGGGCTCTGTGCTGACAGCTTGGAGCCTGGATCCCGCTTTGGATTCTGCGTCTCCTTCTCTCTCTGTTCCTCCTCCACTTGCACTCTATCTTGCTGTCTCTCTGTCAAAAATAAATAAAGAATAAAAAAAATTTTAAAAATTGTAAATGGGGAAGGATATTGAAAGCGTCTGTTCAGGATCTGGGAAGAAAGGATAAGGGTTTTGTTTTTTTCTTAATTTAGCAGTAATAAACTAGTTCCATCTGGTGAAAAAGGCCTCGTTTCTTTTCCTTTAAATCTTGCCTAGTCACACCTCTGTATTCATAGCGTTTCTATGGAATTATTCGAAACTATAAATACCCTCAGTGCTAGGTCTAGGAAAAGTCAGGCAGTCAGCCGTATGCCGTCCTAGCCCAAGGCATCTCACTTGCCAGGAAGAGTCACTTAATGTTAGGCAGCCATCCTTCCAAGAGGACGTCCCTGGCTGTCACAGTATGGCCTCTTACCAGACCTTTGTCAACACTCTGCCTTCCAATTTATCCCATACTCAGCAGGAACTGAGAACATCATTTAGTCTGCATTCAGAGCTGTAGCCATTATAACAATTGCCATGAGAACAAGAGAGAAAATTGGATGGAAAGCTGAGCTGTGGATTCAGACCTTTCTCTTGGCACTAATGCCGGAAATGAGCAGTTGACAATTTCGTGACACCCACAACTGAGTAATCACTTTGGGGCCTTCCTTCAGGGTAGATTCTGACATCCTGATCTATTGTCTTTATGTCTTCTTTTTAGAAGGCAGTTTTCAAAATATTTTTAGGGTTTTTGATTCTTTCTCCTTTTCCTCGTTTCTTTTCGTTTAGCAAAGCTAAAAGCGAAACATTACAATCTTAACCAAACAAGGGTGGATTTGGCAACAGATACTAACCTTAAAGAGTAACACAGTGGACGCTTCCAATTCCAATATTTCCTTTTTGGTTGTTAGGATGTGTGGGGCAATTTTAAGGTAATAAAATTGTAATGAACTTTCTAAATGGAGCTGCCTTTGCTGGCTGCTCAGTGGGAAAAAAAATGGAAGTAATTTGAGAGAACTGAGGCTGGCTGTTCTCTCTCTCTCCCTCTCTCTCTGTCTCATATACACTCACTTGCTCCTGCTCTCACAGTTGGTCTGCCAATATCCCTTTGTCCTTGAAAACCTCTTATCAACTTCAAATCTCAGGCACAGGAAATGATACTTTTGTTATGCTCTATAAAACCTGTTCCCTGCATTGTGAGAAGACAGACTGTATTTTACTTTCACCTTGCAAAAACAAATGAAAGATAACTGGATTTCTTCAAGGAAAGGGTGAGAGGTGGAAAAGCTAAACTGCTAAAAAAAAAAAAAAAAGAAAAGTCAAGGGAGAGGTGTGAAATGGGACTTCGTCCCAGGAAACTCTAGAGGAGGATTACAGCGATCAGACACAATTCCAGATGAGGGACGGAACCCTGGACTCAGGGCTGAAAGGTCCCATAGAGCCCTGGATGGAAGCTTTAGGACGTGGCAATGAATTCTGTGCTTTCTGATTTCCTGAAATGAATCACTCTGAAGTTGTGACTTCTGAAAATGCCAGCCAGATCCAGGAAATGTGACTATCAGAAAGTCGAAGGCCTTTCTTCCCTCTGAGAGCATCACTTTTGCAGTTTTGGGAGCTGTCATTTCCATGCAAAGGGTAGGGCTCTCGATTCTGGCTATGGGAAGGGAGCGATTGTTGGTATAATGCTCTGAAAGGACATCATTTTTCTAGAAGATAACTTTTTTCTGATCAACAATGTAATGCTTCTGGGGTAATGATATCTCAAATTATCCCCATTTTCTGACACCGCTGCTGGAGCTGACAGAATTTGAGGCAGACGATCTGCCTCTCTTCACTACTTCCCATAACCCACACTGAACTTGCCATGCTCTGTACTTTCCTGCTCTGTGACACCCTTTTAGTACTTACACACCTCCTGGAATCTCTGTCTGTACTAGGCACAAGTCCTTCAAAAAGAGATAGAAACCCAACTCAAACTACCTTAAGAAAAGAGAATTTATGGACTCTGAACTGAAAAGTCTAGGAGTCAGTGGCCGTCAGCCACACCTAGATGTCTGACCCAACTGCTGGGTGCGGGCTCTGTCTCTCCCAATCTCTCAGCTCTACTCTTCTCTGGTTTTACTCAATCCAGGCAGGCTCTTGCCATGTGTTAGCAAGACGGCCCCAGCACAGAGATTCTCTTTCCAAAGAGTTCCCAAAATAGAATTGATTAGCACTTATTGAATTTTTAATATGTACCAGGCATGATTGCAAGCACTTCACACTTATCTTATTTAAGCTGGCTCACGGTCCTATGGGTAGACGTTATTTCTCTAGGGTAGGTCAGTAAAGCTCTTTAAAGAGGTGACATTTGAGTGGAGACTAAAGATGAGTAGGATGTTACCAATTCCAAAAGTTGGAAGGAGAGGAAAAGAAAACAGTTCTTTAAAAAAAAATTTTTTTTTAATATTTATTTATGTTTTGAAAGAGAAGAGACAGAGTGCAGCAGGAGAGGGCCAGAGAGAGAGGGACACACAGAATCCAAAGCAGGCTCCAGGCTCTGAGCTGTCAGCACAGAACCCAATGTGGGGCTCAAACTCCCAGACCGTGAGATCATGACCTGAGCTGAAGTCGGACGCTTAACCCACTGAGCCACCCAGGCGCCCCAGTAAACAGTTCTTTATTCAAAATAGTTAATTAAGGGGTGCCTGGGTGGCTCAGTGGGTTAAGTGTCCAACTCTTGATTTCAGCTCGGGTCATGATCTCATGGTTCGTGGGTTTGAGCATTGGGCTGTTCTCTCTCTCTCTCCCCCTCTCAAAAATAAATAAACTTAAAAAATAGTTAATTGAAAATACATATGGAACACACTATATGCTAGGCACTGTTCTAGGTGCAGGAGACATAGCAGTGAAGAAAATAGACAAAGTCCCTGAATCCCTGGTATTTATATTCAAGTGGAAGAAACGGAGGGGCGCCTGGATGGCTCAGTCACCATCTCACAGCTTGTGAGTTCGCAGGGAACCTGCAGCCTGCTTCAGATTCTGTGCCTCCCTCTCTCTCTGCCCCAACCCACTCGCATTCTGTCTCTGTCTCTCTCAAAAATAAATAAACATCAAAAAAATTGTAAACAAAAAAAAGAAGAGATGGACAAGAAGCAGATAGCCAAATGTGCACATGCTAGATAGTGGTAAGTACGATGTTGAAAAACAAGGCAGAATTAAGTGATGAGGGCAGGGAGTGCTTGGGGAGGTTGGTGTTATTTGGTACAAGGTGATTGGAGAAGGTGTCTCAGAAGGAGGTGTTTGAGCAGAGTCCTAGAGGAGGTGAGAGAATGAACCATGAAGCTATCATGGGGGAGAGTGCTGTAAGCTGAGAACAGCCAGTGCAAAGATCATGAGGTGGCACATCGCGGTGTATTTGAGAAACACATCTGTGGGAGTAGAATGAGCAAGACGGAGAGTGGTAGAAGATGCAGTGGGAGACACACTGGGGGCCCGAGGATGCATGATCCTAGAGGCCACTGTAACATCTTCAGCTTTCATTTTGAATGAGATGAAAAGCCAATGGAAGATTTGAGCAGATGGGCTACAGGCCTGACTTGACTTATAATAAAATCTATTATTGCTTTACCTGCTGTATTGAGAATTTACTACGGAAGGGCAGGGGATGGAACTAGGGAAATAATTTGGAGGCAAGAGCAATAATCCAGGCGAGAGGATGGCAGCTTAGGTCAGGGTGGTGGCAGTGAAGTTGGTGAGAAATGACTGGCTCTTGAATGTGTTTTGAAGGCAGAGCCAGCTGGACGTGCTGATTTGGGATGCTAGAGAAGGACAGAGAAGTCAAGGATGGCTCTAAGGATTTGACCCGAGGAAATGGAAGGAAGATTATTGTCATTTACTGAAGTGGAGAAGGCTGTGGGAAGAACAGGTTTGAGAGGGAAGATCAAATCAACTTCAAACCTCCAGTTTCAAGATGCCTATTAAACATCCAGTTATGGGCCTGCCTGACTGCTCTCTAGTTGCTGGATTTCCAGTGGATGGAACAAGTCAGCGCTTTTCTAGTGTCTCTGACTCCAGCACAAGGGAGAGAGAATCTGGCATACAGCGGGAACTTCAATTTTGCCCGGCAGTTGAACAGTGGGAGATAAGACTAGAAAGGAAAGTTGGTGGTCCCAGAACATGAAGGGCCCTTATGGGTGGGAAATGAGGAGTCACTGAAGGTTTTCCAGCAGGGAAGTAACACGGTTAATGCTTCATTGTAGGCAAATTGACCTTATAGGATAGGTGTTCTATCCTACCTCCACCCCATTTAGGAGGACCCACGGAAAAGCTGCTTCCCAGACCTTCCTCTTATTCTTGAATTTTCTATAGTCTCTACAGACAGGAGCCTGACCACAAATCTGTGGCTCATAATCTTCTGGACATGGCATTTAGACTGGGATTTACCTGAATTTGAATGCTGACTTCCTTTCTTGCATACATTTATTCCCCCAGCGCTGTGGAGTGCAGCCCTTCTACTGGCCACCTCCTAAGCCCCTGCTGGCCCTGCAGGACGATCTGGACAGCAGCATGTGCAGACAGACAGGGCAGAAGGAGGATGGAGGAAGGAGAAGGGTGACCGCAGAGGTCACGAGGTCATGGACCACATAGGGGGGCAGACAAAAAAAATACAGACTCCCTTACAAAAGGAAGGAAAGCAGGTATGGTTACGTTGATTTTTCTCCATTTAAGCATTACACATGGTCATAAACTTTTATTACCTTGTGATAAATTTTGCACTGAACATTATTTTAGCTGATTCTTCATAAACTCTAAACCCTTTACGATTTTTCTTCACACCAGCTTTTTTTCCCCAGTAGGATTCTCACAGATTATTTTTCACAGTCAGCTCTTTTTTCATTTGCTCTGTATGATGTTATCTGGAATAATAACTAGCCACACGGACTCAAAAAAAATACCTTTCGAAGATAGTATTTCACCGGCGTTTTTAGCTTTGTAAAAAAACCTCAAATCTACAATTTTGTTCAGTATTAAAGTAATTTAAAGGCAGTAATTAAAATGACCTAGTAGGTAGATAACTTTACACGTTTCTCAATGCAATATTCATTCCTTTGTCATCTATTTCAATTTTTGTTTTTGTAGTTATTTTTACCCTTATCCTCCCCAGTTTCTCCTCACATCTTGGCTGCTAGAACAATCAGCACAAAAGTCTGGTGAAGCTGGGATCAGGGGGCAGCACTCACGGTGTTGATGTTGCTTTAGAAATACGTTAGATAAGAGTTTTCACACTCTGCGGAGCAGAAGAATTCCATGAAACACTTAATAAAGCTATGGATGCTGGGCTGCACCCTCAGAGGGCCTGGCTCAGCCTGGGGTAGGCCTGGGAACCTTTACTTAACATCCTCTCCTTGTAATTACTCTGCATACCTATGTTTGAGAACCACACAGCTAAACTTTTCTTTGGAATCAGACCTTGCTTGGATTTCAAGTATAGGCTTCTTCCTGTGATCCATAAGTAGGACATTCCTATGAAAGCTTCCTAAGCAAAATGTCCTAAAATGAAGAAGCAGGTAGCATTCGTTTACATATGGAAAAATCCTGAAGCATTCCCAACCCCCAAAAATAACCCCTCAAGCTTTCCTGATACCTTAGGACACATGTTGGTAACAAACGCACAAAGTCAATTGAGATAAAGCACAGCTATTCACACACGCGGTTCAAAGCTCTGGCGTCTGGATGCTGAGATGGTGAGTGTGGTTCTAGGGAAGGAGCCCGGCAGGGCCCCTCTTGCTGCTCGGGGTGCTCAGGGCCTCTATAACAGCTCGCTATTTTCGCCTTTTATCATAAAAACAAAAATCCTCCTTGGATATCTTCCGGTTAGTGAAAAGCAGGTACTTCTATAGGTCTTTCCTAAAAGCAAAGTGGTGTAATGCCGAAAAGTGGGGGATGCCTCTACAGCAGTTCCCCAACCCCCTCGTCTGCTATTTTGTTATGGGGGTTTCAGTTCCCGGGGTCTGGAAGCAGATGATGCTCCTTCTGACAAATCAGCAGAAGGTCAATAGTAGGCTAACCCTACGTTATGATGCCTGCGTCATTTACCTCATTTCACCTCCTTGTGCCTGAGGTTTATCATCTCACCTCATCACAAGAAGAAGGGTGAGTACAGAACAGGAAGATATTTTGAGAGAGAGAACATATTCATATAATTCTGCTTGCAGTATAATGCTATAATTATGCTATATTATTATTAGTTGTTAATCTCTTACTGTGCCTTATTTATAAATTAAACTTTAGTATTGGTATATATAGGAAAAACATAGTATGAGCAGGGTTTGGTATTATCCATGGTTTCAGGCATCCACTAGGGCATCTTAGAATGTGTCCCTGCTGATAATGGGGGATTACTGTATTTCAATTCTTCTGTCTCCACTGCTGCTACTGTTGTTATTATCTGGCCCATCACTTTTAACTGTAGGTTTAGCTGTGTGTGCGTATGTGTGTGTGTTTATGTTTCTAGGACCATCCTGGCCTAAATAGAAGAGACTGAAGTAGGGGTGATAGTAAATATATTTAACAACTGGTGGATGGTGGTAGCCTGAAGTGAAGGCTGTAGGTCCGACACATGGCCTCACACGTGTGAGGGAGAGGCTGATGGGCAGCCACAATTTGGGGGAGGGGGATACAGACTGACTTCCACTGGGAGGCCAACGCTATCGACAGGGGCTCCTTGTGGAGTCAGGTGGGTGACTGGGGAAGGGCTGACTGACTGTTGGACCAGGGGCTGTGGGGGAGGGGTCTAGGTGTTTGCAGGTGGTTGGAAAGGGGAAATATAAATGCATTAGTTGAGGGTGGGGGAGAATGGAGGGGCTGCAAAAAGTAGCTAATTACCAACCAGGATGGTATTATTTCAATATATTGATCATAGTATTCCAACGGATTATCAGTCTAGGATTAAAAGAACTTCATCTGGGCTCCCTGGAGTTTACCAATAAATCTCCCTTCCCTCAGAAAAATTTAAGTTAAATTTTTCCAAAAAAGAATCCGGTCTTGCCAGTAGTCCAAAGAAGTTGTGTTATGCTGTCTTTAGCCAGCATATCAAAGAAAAAACAAAGATACCAATAGTAGATTGTCCAAATGATCCATCTGGTTTCTTCCTTTCTCTTCTTACTGTCACCAAAGGTGGATTCCCTGGATTCAATTGGGAAAATTAATCTAATGGAGATATAATTATACCTCATGGTTATAGTTCATTTTAACACTTTAGGGGGAAAAAAAAACCCAAACAAGCTTGTTCCCAAACAATAATGTGAATGAATCATCAATGCAGATACACACACACAGAGGTTGGGATGCAAGTGGGAGAATCCAAGCTGGCCTCACACAGCAATAAAAATAAGGGTGCTGGCAGAGATTATTAAGATCAATGTCAAGATGGGGCACTTCTCTCTCTTTACCTGGATAACAATGGACAACCTATTTGCCTATTTTTCTATCTGGTAGTTGCTTTCTTTTACTTACTGATGTATTTTATATCATTTATATTTTCATAAATTGTGTATATATTATTTATCGTCCTTATTTTATATTAGGGAAGTTAACTCTTTGTGATTTGAATGGCAAATACTTTTTCTAGGGTTTGTCCCTCTAATTTTGCCTGTGCTGCTCTCTTCCAACACCAATTTTGATTTTAATATTGTCTCTCTGTATATTTATCAGTATATTTTTATACCATTTGTTTTGTCACACACAAATAATGGCTCTGAATTTAGTCTTAAATTCTCTTATTTCCTTAGTATGTTTATTGTTTTATGTTTTGCAGTTATATCTTTGAACCATCTGAAACTCATACTGGTATAAGGCATGAAGGATAGATCCAACTTATTAATTTTGGGCAGATGTCTGCTCAATTTTTACCATCCTTCTTTTTAATAGGCCATCTTTTTTACCCATGGAATTGAAAAAAATTAACACTCATATAGCAATTGTTATCTGCAATACTATTTTAGAGCTTTTTATATGTGTTAACTCATTTAGTGCTCATAACTCATTTTGGGGCACATACTATTATTATTCTCATTTTACAGATGAGAAATCAAGGCAGAGAGAAGATATAGAACTTTTTCAAAGTTACACAGATGTGGATCCAGAATCCATGCTATTAATCAATACAACATTCAGCTACCTATAACGGATTGAGAGATCCTCTTTTTTTTGTCAAGCATAGTTTGCTTGCTTGTTTGCTTGTTTATCTATTTATTTAATTTTTTAATTTACATCCAAGTTAGTTAGCATATAGTGCAACAATGATTTCAGGAGTAGATTCCAATGATTCACCCCGTATATATAACACCCAGTGCTCATCCCAACAAGTGTCTTTTTAATGATTCTTATCCATTTAGCCTCTTTAAAGCCCATGTCATTTTATTGCTGAAATCTCCAGTAGCTTTCCATTATTCTTAGTATAAAGAAGAGTATCCTTACTGTGGTTTACAAAAGTTGCCAAGATCTGGCCCCTGCCTACATCCCCAACTTTAATTTGAACCACTTGACTCCTCATATATTTTGTTACCATCATACAGATTTTACTTTGGTTCTTGCTTGCCCCAGGGTTTTTGCACATTCTCTTCCTAATCACATAATACTTTTTCCTCTTCTTCTTGTAAGCTGGCTTCTCCTCAGGAAAACAGTCTTTGACCAATCTAACTAAAGGAGTTTGCTCCTTACTGTTCTGTATTTCAGGTCCCTGTGTGTATTTTTTAAAGCCCTTATCATAATTTATAATTGTTTTGTTTTGCTTATTGGTATTCTGTCTAAACTCCTAAAAACATATGAGTGCAGAAACCACACCTTCTTGTATTCCTAACATTAACCACAGTGAGTAGCATATTTACATACACAATAAATATTTGTGGAATGGATGAATGAAAATTGCTGCACATGTTTGTGTTACATAGTAATGGGGAAATGTGAAAATAAACACAGAAAAGACATACATAATATATTAAAAGTAAATTATCAATTTATATCAACAAATATTTACAGACAACCTGCTGTAAAACTAGCCTCTTCCACTTCTGTGCTGTTCTCTATACATCTTGCTTCCTCAGAGATTCTTTGACATGTTATTTTACTTCGTTATTTTTGTGTATTTTTTTCCTTAATCAAAAATGGAAGCTTGTGAAGTCAAAGACTAAACCAAGATGACTTTGTGCCCCCTTTACCCAGCACACCAACTGGCATGTAATTGTAAACTTATTTTTTTTAATGAAAATATCGTATAAGGGAAAAACACAAAAATTGTAACTCATGGTGCCTGAATAAAAGTAGTTTGTTTGGGGCACCAGGTGGCTCAGTTGGTTAAGCTTCTGACTCTTGATTTTGGTTCAGGTCAGGATATCATGATTCATGGTACCAAGCCCTGTGTCAAGCCCTGTGTTGGGCTCCAGGCTGACAACATGGGGCCTGTCAGGGATCCTCTGTCTCTGCCCCTCCTCTGCTCATTCTCTCTCTCTCTCTCTTTCTCTCTCAAAAAAATAAACCTTAATTAAAAAAAAAAGTAGTTTGTTTATAAGCTAGGCTAGGGGACAGAGTTAAAATACATTAAAAGCAAAGTAACATTCAAGATATAAAAAGAACTCAAGACAACAATGTAGTCATGATCCTAGAAATTGTGACTATAAATATTGAGTTGCTTAGAAGTTTAGAAGAGAACTCAGATTGGGAAGTCAGGAAGAATTTCCATGGTAAACCTAGGGTTTAATTTTATTCTTGAAGAATGATAGGATTTGGATAATATCAACAGAATCTACTTTTGACTGTTTGTCACTAATGAGGTCTATTTCTGTAGTATATTGACTTTTTTCCAAAACAGAAACCACTTAAAAGTCTATGGATTTCAAAACCAAGTAGGTGGCATTTTAATTGGTAGCATTATCAAATTAAGAAGCAAAATGAATAAAAAGCAAGCAATTTAATAAATAAATGCTTGAAATAACTGTGATTTTATTACCCTCTGCATATAAAAGGATTGATCCATGGACTTTTACAAGATGAAAATATATGATTATCATCTTTCAAGCTCAATGGGATGAAGAAAGGAATTGCTTTGGGTTTTGATTATTCCGTATCTTCAAACTTACTTTTGAAAAGTTCAGTTTTTAAGTCCATTTGGGGTTTGAGAAGAATGTTATCTCTAAGAATGGAATCCCCCACAAACAAACAGAGCTTTCACCTTGGGATGCCAAGAAAAAGTGAATATCTGTGCTTATGTGGCTGAGAACATGCACCTGGGAAAATCCTGCCTCTACAAATGGAGAAGACTGAGTGAAACATTCTTTGTTAGCTCTCTGCCAGATTTTCAAGAACTAAATCAAGTAACTAACATTGGTCAACAAATTGAAAAGAAAAAAGGCATTATAATCTCAACTCTTCAATTTAGGAATTATATCTGAAATTGGTTAACTACCTTCAAAGAAAAAAATGGAGAGGCCCAAGGCAAGGATCTACTTTTCTAGATTAATGTATATTTTCAGGATGCATGTTCAGGAAATGGAAATGCTTTGGAGGAAAACAGTTCCCTGGAGCTGTGTTTGGGGAGTGATGTGATGTCGTTCTAGGTTTGGATTTAGGGGTAAACAGAGAACTTCAGTGGGCTATGTTGACAGTGATGCCCTTGTTTTGAAGTTATCTGGGGGCTTTTGTGACTGCTCTGCCCTTCTCTGTGCATAGCCCATGTTTTTCAGCTAACACAGCTCCCTAGGCATTAGTTAATGGCCAAACAGTGTTCCAGGAAGGACTCATTTATCAGTTGCTAAGCCACAGCAAATTGCAAGGGGAAAGCAAAACAAAGCTCAGTAGAAAGAGTTAGGGAACAGGTAAGAGGCTTTATTTGATAAGCCTAGATGAACAACTTGCTGAATTAAAAACATATTCATGAAGAATATGTCAGAAATGTGCCACATCAAGACCTCAATTTATATCATGCCATGTTTTGATTTAGGGAACAGCCAATTTGACATGTCTGTGAAAAGCAAGAGTGTTGATTCTTTCACTCATGAAACCTACAGGAACTTCCAGAGCTCTCAAATCCCCAGGTAAACAAAAGAGTGTCTTATGTTATTTTCTCAGTTGGAGTCTGTTTAGGATAAAATTGAGCTATTTCCTCAATGGCTAAAAAACGGTCAGTGAACATTATCCAAACAAGGAAGAACACGTAGTCTCCTCAATTTAAATCTATTAACATCTATATTTTCTTAAGGAGTTAGCCTATGTTTAGGCCTATTCATCATTAAAACAAAACAAAGCAAAACAAAACAAAACAAAACAAACAAACCTTAGGTAAATGAGACCAGTGAAGATTACCTGCCCCTTAACAATAACTTGACAGGGTTTTCAAATGATTCATATAAATGAGTAAACTTCATGAATTAAAGTTAAATGACATAAATATATTTGATTTTAAATAAGCATTTCTTATTGTTCTGGGCAAGTGTCCTAAATCCTGTTTCCTTTGGTTTTCTAAAGTTTTTTTTTTTTTTTAATTTATTTTTAAAAACGTGGTGGATTGTTTTGTCTCAGCGTGTATATGCCTATTTAGATGGGTTCCCATCAAAGGATATTGAGAGCTGTTGTCTCAAGTGATATCAAATTAAGTTTAAAAACATCAGCTTACTGGTTGTTTGTTCTCTTGTAGGCAAGAATTCCATTAAGTGTTCTAGTTTCTTTCTCTTTAATTTTTTTTTTAGATACTTGTATAGACAGTATCTGGAAAAAAATAAGTAACCAGTCAGGTTGGAGATTACAGTCTTGTGCTTTGTCTCTGATTTTAAAGGATGTTGAGTCTTCCCAATTAAATATCTTGACTATGGAATTTATATCGCATGTATGAAAACCAAGGGCTGATAGTTACCAATGATGACAACTTCCATTTATTAAGTGTTCAGATGCTTTATATGTATATTTTTTATTACTCTTCACAAGTGGCTGTATGGAGAAAGATGCCATCACCTTTGCTTATGAGGGCCCTGCAGCTTTGAAACATTTAAGCATCTTTCCCAGAGTGGTTTAGCCAGTGGTATAACACAGGTAAAAACCCTGTTCTCTTTGCCTCTAAGTTACAAGCTCTTGTCAGTACTCAGTGGTTCTTGAACGTTTGGATTCAGTAAACCTTCAAAAAGCAAAAGCAAAGAAACAAAATCCTTGGGACTAAAATAACATTGACAATTTTTTATATGTACAAATAAATATAAAAGAAAAAGAAAAAGAAAAAGAAACCATCATTACCTGGTCTTAACACAATGTTGTAAAAGAAAGGGTATTTAATTATATTTGTTGTATTTTAAAAAGTTAGCATAATGCTTTGTGTTTTTGGAAGGCCAGAAGTTGTGAACATGTCTGATTCCTTATCTGGAGAGGAAGCTTACTTTGAGCCTATGTGCAGCTAATATATCCCAGGACATTTCAACCACAAAGAGGCAAGAAGGTCACATCTTAGAACAAAGAACAGTTCTTCCTGGGAAAGGACAGTTGGTAACTTTACACCAACATGCTTATATAAACACTAGTCAACCTTATCTTTCTCATTTTGTCAAAGACTGGTGAAAACTGCCGTGGCCCAGTGCATGTCTGAGGACAAGCAGTGGGGAACCATGTAGAACAAAACACTGCTTTCCTCACCTGTGTTTTTGAGATAGGGAGACTGAAGGGTGGCCAGGTATTGATTACAGTATCACCTTCTAGATGTATGGTGTAAAAAACGGCTCCCTCCCATGCATACTGGGACAGCAGCAGTAAGGTAGTAGGTGGTATCTTCCACAAGGTTCCCTGTGTTATCAGAAAACACAGCCTTTCCCCCATTCCCTAAGGCAACAGACTGAATTGGGTTTTCTTTTCCGCTTTATTGTTTTCAGATGTTTACTAACTCTCAGCTCACCATTTTCTTTCACTGATAAATTTGAAGGAAATTACAGTCCAGGCACACAGAAGGCCAGAAGTGTCCCCTCAAGCCTCTAGATAACAAAAGGGACCATTTCTTTCAACTCTGGGATCAACAAACAATTGAAGAATGGAGTAGCTCCATCAGTAGGAGCTGGAATGATATAGCTTCTTGCTGGGAACGGCCAACAGTAAGTATAATAAATCAGTTTCCAGAGCTTATATGAACCCAAGGTACAGTCTTCCTTGGTGCCATTACACTCATTTAATGACAATGTTACTTACATATGTGCAAATATAAAACCAAGTATAAATTCTTGATGCTTATAGCTCTTCTAATTATAAAATTGAAACAAATTTATAAACTAAATAAGAATAGAACTCTAAAACCAATAAAACTCAAATTAACAACATTAATTTGAGGTGACAGACAGATGAAGTTTTGTTGAAATTAAATTGCTACTCACATAATACGTCCCTGATACCACAATGCAAGTTTTGGAATTTGGCACGCTTACATGCAAGAGATGGTCCCAATTCTTTGAGCATTTCTCCATCTGAACTACAGAGAAACTTTGTACCTTAACCTCATTTGCTTTCATTTGGCATAAATGCATCTTTTATTTATAAGTCTACCTCTTTCTTTTTCTCATTAGTCTATGTCATTTAAAACACAAGTTGACAGCAAAGTAATCTTGAACACAAACACAAAAAAATAAAGTTGCAGTTTCCAAGAACCTCAGTACAAGGGACATTTCCTTTTTTTCAGTTGTTCCTGCTGCCTGGCCTTGGGAGAACTGGAAAGGACTTTCTTCTTTATCATTATGTTTCTCCTACTCAAAGCAGTACTCTAGCACATAGCAAACCCTCAATGATATATGTTGAATAAAACAAATGAATATCAGCTCCAATAGAAGGAAGTAATGGTCTAATGCCAACTGGGATGAGACAGTTGTAAATTCCGTTCCAAATTCTTGGCTGAGACCTTGTAATAAGAGACAGATTAACAAGAGAAAAACAGATAAAAGCTTATTAACATATATACCTCATATTTATGTGGGAGATCCTACAGAAAAATGAGTAACTCCCTGAGGTGGCTTAGAGCTCCAGCTTCAACACCAATTTAAGCTATAGACAAAAGGAGACGTGTCTAAGTGACCCTACTTTGTGTTAACAAGTTTCTGTAGCAGTACATGTTTCACTATAATTTTGTTACTGTATCAATGTGTGATTGTGGTGTAAGACAGAGAATCACAGAATATTTAAGCTGGAACAAAGAGCTTGCCTTCATTTCATGGATGTCTCTCGAGAGAATATACTCAACAGAGTTCTTTTTGTGCACAAAGAAACATGACTCAATGGCACACCAGCAAAAATAATAAATGCTATTTACAAATAGTAGAAAATCCATATGTTTCAGATGGATATAGAAAGATTTTTGCCTCCCTCCCTTCTGTTGGAGAAGACCTGTTCACACTGGGCATTCCCTCTCAGCTCCAGCACATGCCAGAACTGAGACTGTCCTGTGCCATGCTGGGTTGTCCCTCTCTTGCATGGGGTAGCTTCCACTTTCTGGCTAGTGATCCAGAGACTTTATTAGCATCTAAATGAGTCTTTATATCATTTACTAATCCTCTGGGATACTTTGGTTTTGCTGTTAATCCTTCTGAATATTTGAAGAAAGCAACTTTGATTACCCATTAATCTAGCTTCTTTGTCCACTAATAGCGGAATATTCATATTCCTTTTGTTAGTATTTGTATACATCAGTTTCTTTGTCCCTTTCAATTTGCCTGGTGTGCTGCTGTCTGTAGTTATTCTTTTGAGTCCTTGCTCTCCTGTGGATGGTAAGCTCTGAACTTGTTCGTTTACAGTCCCAGTCCCTCAGAAAGTACAGCTGATTTAAAAAAAAAGAAAAATCACTCAAAGATCTAATGAAATCTTCAGCCCTAATTTACTTCCCCCAAAAAGGGGCGCCTAGGTTTTGGCTAGGTGCATTAGGTGACCTCACATGCCTGATAAGCAGAAAATAATTGCTGCCCATTGCACACGTGACTCTTCACATACAGCATTTTCTTTGTCCCCCTTTAACTTGGCTCTTCGGATGGTCAGTGCAGGTGTGGGCCAAGCAGCAATCTGAAGTCGGGGAAATCAAATTGCTACAGCCCAACTGGGCCCCTGCTGCCACAGTTAGGCAACTAAGCAACTGCATCATCAGGGGAAGTCTGAAAGCTTGTTTCAAATCCCTGAAATGGTGTCAGGCTTCTCTCTGTTTCCAAAGCCAATTATTTGAAGTGATCACGAACTCCCACTTGCAGAGAGCTTGGGTTCCAACAGTTTATTTCAAAGTCAGTTTTGAACTTGAAAATAATTTTTTCTAGCAAAAACAATAAAAGAAAGGACCAAAAGGCCAGCCCATAGAAATCTGTTTAAATTCAGACCTCAGTGAAATAATGTACATTTGCAGTGATAGGCAGTAGAAGAATCGAATATTACAGTTTAGAAATGAAGACTGTGTTTGCAAATCCATTAATTATAACAGAAAACAACCAAATTAATAAAGAAAAGTTTCTTATTTATATGACATGGCTTTGATAGTGGCACTTTTGGGATAGAGAGAGACAGAGCATGAACGGGGGAGGGGCAGAGAGAGAGGGAGACACAGAATCAGAAACAGGCTCCAGGCTCTGAGCCATCAGCCCAGAGCCTGACGCGGGGGCTCGAACTCACGGACCGCAAGATCGTGACCTGGCTGAAGTCGGACGCTTAACCGACTGCGCCACCCAGGCGCCCGGATAGTGGCACTTTTAATTAGATGAGGATGAGAGGAAATTTGAAGACTTGTGGAAATTATTGAGGGGAAATTCTCGGGATATTTAGAAGCTTTAGAAGTTAAAGAATAATTTTACTATGGAACTTTACTTTGACATTTGTGCTTTACTAGCACCAATGAGCCACCATATGGTTCATTTTTAATCTCAAAGGAGGATCACGGAGAGAAAAGAGGGAGGGTCTCTTAGGGTGAGATTCCTGGAAGTCAGGGTCCGAGATAAAAATTTGCGTAGGAGAGGCTTATTGCAGAACACACTCTCAGTGGACCCCTGGGAGAGTGAAGGAAGCAGAACTGGGGAAACTGGGGAAGGGGCAGCTGGGTTGAGATGCAGCCACAACAAAGGACTCCACTGATGCTTGGAGAGCCACAGAACAGGCACAGCCCTTCAGAATTGGACCATCTTGAGGCAAGGGGCTAAGACGTACATCTAGCTGCTGACGGGTCATTGCATATGGGTCACTCCCAGGGAGGAGGCATGATCTGGAGTGAGGCGGCTCTCCATCTGAGAGTAGTCGTTGGAAACGAGTAACCACGGGAGCCATGGGCCACTAGCTCTCCCAGCCATGGCGGGGAGGACGGGCGTTGGTCCTCTGTCCTGAAATCACAGTATCCACTGCAGAGCCATGTGTCTTTTTCCGAGGTAACTGGGCAAGAATAAAAGCAAAAAGGAAAAAGCGTGTTTGTGTAGATGTGTGTGTACAGGGGAGAGAAAGTTCATCTGTGGGGGAATTAATCCAACGGTGAGCGGTGGACGAAGGAAGGCAGCCAGGGAGCAGCTCTTGCAAGATCCTTCTGAAAGCAGGGAAGGTGGTGTGAGGGAAGGCACTGTCAGGCTGTGGGCAGTTCTCACCAGAAGAGCTTAGCTGCCCGGGAGGCTGGGCTGGGCGGGGGGCAGCAGCCTATGCCTGATGTCTAATGTAGGAGACCTGGGATGAAGTTACATCCTCTATCTCGATGGCTCTTGCACAGATAAGCAGGGAGGGGTCGCTGTAGCAGTTCCCAACGTTTTTTGGAATGAGAGAAACCAGTTTTTTTTATTTTTTGTTTTCATGTTTTGCAAACCAGTTTTACCAAACCAATGTTTTAATTTTTGTGACACCTTGCATCTTTCTACAAAACAGTGCTGTGTGGCATGCAATTATTTTTGATACCAATATGGGACTGACTGCATTTATTAATTTTTAAATTAGCTGTGTTTTAAAGACTTTATGATACTTGTGAGCCGACTGGACATGTTGTGTATTGTTGCAAAAGCAGTTGGGAATTTTTGGATTCTCTTGTGCAGAGCATTCATTGACCAAAGGAGACACAAAAGAAGTAAATAGAGAGGCCCCTTGCTTTCAAGATTACGATTCAATTTTGAAAGGACAGAATGCAAAGTATGCTGCTATTTGTAATGTCAGGGAGTATTTTATTCTTTTAGAAAAACCTCTTTTAAACATGTAGCACACTTGAGGGAGATAGAAGGGGAGGGCAGGCAACAGATACATGTTTTCTTTTATATCTAGAAGGATAAACATCCTGAGCCTTGCTGAGTGAGTTAGCATGCAATTTTATACAAAGTCCGGGAACTCACAGGTTTTTGAGTATTAAGTATTTTAGGTAGTAACTATTTCTTGTTTATTTAGTCCTTGTGGTCCTCTGGAATGTGCATATCTCAGCTATTTGAAAAGCATCCCATAACCTATATTCCAGGCTTTGTCTGTGACTCATCTCTTGGGCTATTCGCTCTGCAACTGACTGGTGCGCTTTTCTGGAGTCCAGATTTATCTTTGTTTAGGAAATAAGTTTGGCTTGCTAAGCTCTTACTACCTGACCAATAACATATTTGCTACTTCAGAAATAACCTCATCTGAAAATCAGTTTGGTGGGAACCTCAAGGAGAAAACGTGACTGCGGCTTTATCTCTTGTCCCGTTCTCCACAGGCTCCTGAGAACCATTAGAAGGGACCCACTCCAGCCACTTTCCAATTCAGTGCACGGATTATGCTTTAAGCAGATGTTTGTGTTTTCATTCCTGGTGATATGGTCTGGGGTGTTCTTGATAAATACAAGATGTGGGAAGAGTCGATCTCTGAATCCTTCTTCCTTCTTGCAAAAACCTTCCTCGTCCTCTTGTCAGAACCTTCAAACTCCAGGCTTGCCGTGTCTTACTGCTAAAACTGTCCCCCTGCCCTTCCAAGTAGACCAGCCCTGTGGGGCATGATCCAGCCTTCTTACCTGGCTGTCCTACACGTCTGCTGTATAAACTTGCTCTGTTTGGGTTTCATTACCTCAGGGCCTGAAAACTGGCCAGTTCTCATAAATCAGTGCATGCCAAGCTGTTAATAGCTGATAAAAATCAAGCCAAATATGCATCTCTTTGTAAAGAACCCATTCCCATTTTATCTGACTGGGGTCTTGAAGGCCTTACCTCTGTCCAGTCCTTCCAAATTGGCCTTTCTTAGGAATAATTCACAGGATATGTACTACACATTTTCTTGGGCTTCCGATTTATTTGAAGATTTTCTTGGGGAAAAAAAACACCTTATTTTCATATGAAAGCAAATAGAGACACATATTACAGTCGAAATCAAAATGCCCCATATCTTAAAAGTAAGGCATGAGAAAAGACATTTTTACTTTTGGTAAACTACTCTGGGCTGGGTCTCTAGATACTCTGGGATTTGTTTTCACTTCTTCTCCCATGGTTGGGGGCAATCCTGAATGAAAACCTGAGGAGGAGAGGCTTAAGCCAAAGCAGTTTCCAATAGTCAGAGTTCTAAGCGTTTTAGAAGGTCGGATAGGGAGATTTCTTTTCTCTTCCGCACTTCTCTGATCACTTGCCCAGGTATGGGATGCATTTGGTGGGTGAGCCAGGATACCTTTTCCAGGGCGGAACACTTCTTGAATCCCTCTACAAAGGTGTTCTTGGTTCTATCTGTGATTTTGCGTAGGTGTCTTGTGGGTGAGGTAGACGTTCGAGTGATGACATTTAGCAAAAAGATGGCACAGAGCTGCTTTTTAGTTTGTATTTTGGTGTAAGAGAAGATCCTTTAGGTGCTTGTTTACAGGAGGTATTTTTAAGTTGTTGAATTATTTACTTACGGTAGACAAGTCAATGTCAAACAGGAAAATGAATCTTCAGGGAACTTTGAAGATGGGTTTAAACTTTTTTTTTTTTAATTTTTTTTCAACGTTTATTTTTATTTTTGGGACAGAGAGAGACAGAGCATGAACGGGGGAGGGGCAGAGAGAGAGGGAGACACAGAATCAGAAACAGGCTCCAGGCTCTGAGCCATCAGCCCAGAGCCCGAGGCGGGGCTGGAACTCACGGACCGCGAGATCGTGACCTGGCTGAAGTCGGACGCTCAACCGACTGCACCACCCAGGCGCCCCATAAACTTTTAAACATGCACATTGTATAACAAACTGTATTCTTTAATAATGAGGAACTGCAATGAAGAGGTACAAAATTTATGGGATTATTTATTTATTTATTTACTCACTTACTTACTTTTAGCCAAAGAGTTTCCTAGAAGAGGATTACAGATTTGGACAATAGTTCAAATCATTCATACTTTGTTACTTTAATGTCTACTGTATCCAGCTGAGACCACATAGCTCATGTGCTTTCTTTATATAAAAGGAATCAAATTAATAACAAAGTCAAAACATTGCAGTCATTTCCTTTGTAAAAAATTTTCCATTTTTATATTGTTTTCAATAAAAAACTTACTGTAGCTACTGATTGAAATATGCTTACCATATTTTGCCAGAGGTGCTGGGGGAAAAAAGTATATTTTATGTTCCTGCAAAATTAGAGTAAGTATTTCCCTTGAGACTACAGGGGGTTTTGGGGAAAAACCTTACCCCAAAGTGTTTTTTCCTATTTTCATGCTTCTTCATGACATCTAGTAGGAGAGATTTATGATTCCAATTTAAGCAACATTCTGGAAATAGCAATCCCCCAAATCATTTATCAGTCATTTGAACCTCAGTGCTAATTTGTATATCAGCAGCTTTGCCATTTTTAGCTAAGAGCTATTGTTAAGAATACCTATTGTCACATCCAAGAACGTTATTTTAATCGTAACATTAAAGGAAACAAAAAAAAAACAACTTATATAACTTTTAATTGTACTGCTCTAACAGAACAAGTTCAACTTTGTGTTTTCCTTCCTGTCTTTGTCCATTTTCACAAGCGTGTCTAATGTTGATGTAATCATGTCACAGGCTCACTGTGCGCCTAGCTGGGGAGTGGGCTGATGCTGATGCCTGAGCCTGGTTAGCGGGTATGTGGATCTCAGAGGAAGCCAGAGCAACAAAACTGTGACACCACAGTTTTCTGCCAGAGACTCCCCATTGTTCTCTGTGGCTCTGCTCTCTAGTTCCCTTCACGAAGTCCTCCTTCCCACTTACCTTCTGATTTTAGGTAAAAGTGAATTCAAGTTATTATTTTTGAATTATGATATGTTAACAATCATTGGTGTTTCAAAATTGGAATTGCAAATCTGGAGCACCTGGGTGGCTCAGTTGGTTAAGCATCCAACTTCAGCTCAGGTCATGATTTCTCAGTTCACGAGTTCGAGCCTCTCTTCAGGCTCTGTGCTGACAGTTCAGAGCCTGGAGCCTGCTTGGGAATCTGTGACTCCCTCTCTCTGCCCCTCCCCCGCTCTGTCTCTGTCTCTCAAAAAATAAATAACTGTTGAAAATTAAAACACACACACACAAACCAAAAAACAAACAAAAAAAACCAAAATTGGAATTGCAAATCAAACCACCAGATCTAACTGTTGGCTTTTGTTTCCTTCTCCTCTCTCCCCTGACCATCCTGCCCAACCCAATATATGTAAGTGAACGTACTAAGCAACTTGCAGGACTGGGGGATACAGAAATGAGTAACTCTTGGTTTCTACCTTCAAGTGACAGAATGCCTAGTAAAGAGATAATTCCAGTGCTCCGTAATGAGCACTATATTTGAGGAATGCACAAAAGGAGGAACTGCTAGCTTTGCAATGATAGTTAAGTATGATAAATGTTATGATAGCGTATTAGTACGGGTGGCCATGGGAGTACAGCGTCGGAGCCTTAACCTAATTCTGTGGGAGAGGTCCAGAGGAGGTGACAATTAAACTGGCTTTGGAAGTTTGGGAAAGCCGGATGGAAAAGGGGAAAGAACATCTGAGGCATACACAAAGATCCTGAAATATGAAAGAATGGGATGCTTGGCTCTTAGTTCAGACCTCAGGTCCAGGGGAGAGTGTGGGGAGGCTGAGTTGCATGTTGTCAAGGGTCTGATGTTCTATGTTGGGTAGTTGAGGTCTTTTTCTATGGGCAACTGGGTATCAAATGGAGATTTAGGGCCACAGGAATGACCATATTTTGCTTGTTTCGTTTTAAGGAGTAGTAGTTCTGCTGAGTAAGGAATTGGCAGGATGAGGGGTGCTAATGTAGTTCTATCCTTTGCAATGAATTTTTCACTACCTACCATGATATGTGGCACATGGAAGGTACCTAGTAAGTCCTTGGTGAAGGAATTAATGGATTGGCATTTCATCAGAGCTTAAGGATGACTATGTGTCTGCTTTAAACCTTGATCTTGAGTATAGCCCTTTGCAACTGACCACTCTCATAACTTAGGTCAAGACATCACACATCAAGACACTAGATCAATCCGCTCAGTTCACCCCTCTTCCTTGTATGAGGGGATCAGTGGTCAATAAAGGCAAATTGGACATTTAAATTCGATTTGGGGAAATCACCAGGGATCTTTTTTCAATTGTGGGCTAACCCTGCTTGGGTTCAGCTTCCGTTTTGAGTCTTGATTCTGTTGTATAGACCTAAAAGACTGAAGTTGATCTTCCTGGCCTGATTTCAGGTTCTGTCTAAAGACTCTGGCTGACATTGGCCCTTGAGCTTCTTTCGTGAGTCAGCTCTCAGATACACTGGCTGCTCACCCTTGCTCTAGCCTTCAGATCTCGTCCTGGCTCCAGGCTGCTGAAGAGTTCAGACAGACCTGTCCCAGCCTCTGCACCAGGAAATACGTTGATCATACCTGTCCTGAGTCTGTTTCTCCTTGTGAAGATTCATTTCACATTGTTAAGAATCAAACACGGTTCCCCAATTCCCTTTCAACCAACCCCTCTCTTTCAACATACCTCCCTGAGCCACCCTCTCACTAACCCATTTTCTCATCTAATAATCAGCCTAGGCCATTTTGAACCAGTTTTCTGTTGAGAAATTAAATGTATATTTAAAACATTTGAAATAATTCTGAACTACAGAAGGGAAAAAAAAGTTTGTCTACTAACTGGAGTTTGGTGCGCAGTCTTGGGCAATATAAATGTCTGCATGTTGTTCTTGAAAAAAAATTTATGGAAGTTAAAAAATATATGCAAATTAAAAAGAAAGCAATAAAAAAAAAACAGACTCTGAACTACAGTGAACAAATGGATGGTTGCCAGAGAGAAGGTGGGTGGGGGATGGGAGAAATAAATAAAGGAGATTAAGGCTATAATTATAGTGTTGGGCACTGAGTAATGTATAGAATTGCTGAATCATTGTATTGTATATCTGAAACTAGCATAACACAGTATATTTCAATTAAAAAAAGAGAAAAGAGAAAATATGCATTATACATACATTATACATATCAGGTTGTTTATACTGAAAACAGTGAAATGAAAATGTGTTAAATTAAAAGAAAATAAAGCTAATTTAATTTCATTTCTTAAGAGGGAGTAAGAAGTTAATGTAAGTAAATATGAGTGGAAAGATTAGTAGTTGAATTATCATATCCAACCAACATAGGCACTTCAGAATTTTCTTCTTCTATAACACAAGCATGTTAGACTAAATGATCCTCAAATTTCCTTTTGTTCTCTGGTGCTTCTATGATAATGTAATTCATCCCTTTTCTCTTGCTTACAAGGAAACTGAGTCCCAGAGCATACAGATCGACCAAGACTACGTCATAGTGTTAGTAGCAGAACCAAATTGGAAGGCAATTTGCACATTTTGAGGTTTCTCAGAGCCAGCCATCACACACACACACACACACACACATTAGAGAAAACCTTGTAGGGATTGTGTATTCATTATCCAGTTGCAATGGTTATCAACAATGGCCTAGTTTGTTTTATCTATACACACCGATCGCTATTTCCTTGGTCCCAATTGTTTTCAAGTAAATCCCAAATCTCTGATGATTTTGTCTGTAAATATCTAAAGTTAAGGACTCCTTTCTCAAATCTAATCACAACCTCAGTATCATACCAAAGATGTCCATAATTTCTCAACTTAATCAAATATCTTATCTATTTTCAAATTTCCCCAATTGTCTCAGATTTTTTAAATATGATTTTTAAAAGTTAAAGTCTAAATAAGGTCATACATTATAGTTGGTTGATACACCTCTAGTCTCTTTTGATCTACATATTAGCCTTTCATCTCCATTTTATTTTCTTATTGCAATGTATTTGTTGAAGAGATCAGATAATTCATCCCATCAGATTCTCCACAGTCTGGATTTTGCTGATTGTATTCCTGGAGGATTGTTTCACATGTTCCCCTGTTCCTGTATGTCTTGTAAATTAGTTGTTGGCTATTAAGGCTTAATCAGATTCAGGATATTTATTTATTTATTTATTTATTTATTTCTGACAAGGATATAGTTTTAGTGGTGGTGTGCACTTCTATCAGGAGATATACAATGCCAGTTTGTCTATTTTTAAAACAAATTGGTGGCCATTGATAACTATTACCAAGTTTATTAAGGGTTGCAAGATGATGATACTTAAATTGTATCATCCCTCTTGCATTTAGTAGACGTATCAGCTACTTGGCTATTCCAGTGCGGTTTGAAGAGCCAAGGCCTGATAAATGCTTAATTCTTTCCCTTAATCTGTTTTCAAAAACATTAGTTGGTTGGTTAGCATCCTTCAAAGGTGACCCACTAATTTAAGGAATTATTTTTATGAAATAAGCACACTGCACGTGTTTTAATTGATTGCAGTCATTATGCTTATTGATGCTCAAAATTGTCCATCCTTGGCCAGTGAGAACCTTTTTAAATTGTCTTCTGAGTGTTTTAGCAATCTCAGTGATCTTTGAGAGCTTCTTTGCTTTATAGTATGACAAGATGGTCAAGGCTCATCCTCTACATTTCCTTCCTTAGACTTGTAATCAGCTGTTTTCCCATAGGAACATGATTCTTTAGAGTTAGGAATGATTTATAGAAACAGCAATATGGGGTCTTAGGATTGTTCATTCCTCTTGGGTTGATCATTTCTTCTAGGTTTTTTTAGAGGACAGAGCTAGGAAATACATATTTAAAAAAACACATAATTTCACACTGATACTTCAGATTCAAATTTAGGGCAACACGTTGTTAACTTACGGATCTTGCATTTGTATTTCCTTTCTCTCATGTCAAAAATCCTGGTTTTTGATAACACTAACACAATTACTTATTTGTTTAATCAAACAGTACATGTGTAACAGATTCAGAATAACAATACCTCCCACTCAGCTCAAAGATTTGATAATTGAAAGAAGTATAAGATTTGTTTGCAGTTCTGTTTGTCTTCAGGGTGTTATGTTCTAATAAGAATGTAGAGTCAGTTTCCAGTGTTTCGATGTCATTTGGAATAGTTCCTCTGTGTGGTTGCTTGCCTCTTACTTGATACACAGTTTCATTCACTGGATTAATTTTGCTCTCAATTTTTAAGGATTACATTTTGCTATGTTGGATTTGTTTTCTAGTTATGTAAAATATTTATATTGCTCCAAGCTCAAATATACATATCAAAGTATTGAAGGAAGTCTTGCTTTGTCCCAGTTCTATTTCTTCTCTCCTCATAGGTAACCATTAAAAAAAAATATTTTAATCCTTTTATTTTTTTAATGAGCAAATACTTATCCTATCCTTCTCCTCCTTCCTAGTAAGCTACACCTTTTACAATTGTCTTTTTTACTTAATGATTTATCTGAAGATCATTTCATAATGCTATAGGTATAGTCTTTATTTCTTTTCACAACTGCCTTGTACTCCATTGTGTGGCTATATCTTAGTTTATTCAATCAGTCCATTATCGCAGTCGTCTGGGTTGCTCTCAAGTCCTTTATTACAGATTGTATTGCAATAAATAGTCTTGTTATATCTTTTTTTTTGTCATATCTTTTTTGTATTTTTGCTTGTGTATCGTTGGGTTAGATTACTAGAAATGGGATTCCTGGGGCAATATCTAGCAAGGTCCCTTCAGAAAAGATTGGCAAATTTCCCTCCAAGGGAGATGTATAATTTAGCATTCCCACCAGCAGAACAAAAGTGCCTATTTTCCCACAGTCTTGCCAAAAGTGTATGTTGTGAAACTTTCTTTTTTTCCCCCTTAATCTGGTACATGAGAACTGGTATGTCAGTGAAATTTAAAATTATGTTTCTTTTATCATCAATGTTGAGCTTTTTGTAAGTCATTTCCATTTGCCTGTGAATTGCTTCTTAATCTGTTTTGACAATATAACATCATCGGTTTTTTCTTCTCAAAATATTAAAAGCTGTTCCTATACTAAGTATATTTACCCTTTGTGATATAAGTTGCACATAAATTCCTACTTTGTCATTTGTCTCCTTTTGACATTCATTTCCCCACATAAAGATTTTTTTCTTTAAATCTTTTACATCAATTTTATCAGTCCTTTTTTTATTTCTGGATTTTGAGTCATGGCTATGAAAAATTTTCCCACTTATATAATTTAGTAATTCATTAATGTTTTCATCTAATAGTTGCAGGGTTTCATTTGATTAAATTCCTTATACAGCTGGAGTTTATCCTATTTTATGATGGGAGAAATGGATGCATTTTTTTCTTTTTAAACTAGAGTTACCTGGTTATGTCAATACCACCTACTTAAAAGTCCATCTTTTCTTTGCCAATTTGAACTTTCACATGCAATTGTATTCATTGCAAGGTTTTGCACTCTGTTGGAGATACAGGTAAGGGTTTTGACTGAAGTTTGAATTTTAGTTAGATGAGTCAGCAGGTCACAGGAAGGGAGTTATAAAGTAGTATTAGCCATTGATAAAGGACATGAAACATTGTGGCTGCTGAATAGGTATTTAGTTAAATGAATTTAATTTATTACAAAAAATAAAATAGTAAACGATTAAAGAAATACATTTGAAATACCTATTTTGTATAGGACAAGATTTTTATGAAATATCAATTAATGACAATACAGTGGTAGACCACAAAATGGGAAGAAAACTCATAGCAAGATTTATAATCTATCTGCTTAGAAAACAAATACATCTATTGTACACTTTCAAATGTGAAACTCTGAGGGCTGCCTGGGTGGATCAGTTGGTTAAGTGTCTGACTCTTGATTTTGGATCGGGTCACAATCTCACAGTTCATGAGATAGAGCCCCACACTGCACTCTGTGCCGACAGAGCAGAGCCTGCTTGGGATTCTGTCTCTCTCTGTCTCTCTCTATCTGTCCCTCCCCTACTCTCTCAAAATAAATAAACATTTAAAAAAAAATGTGAAACTCTGAGAATTTGTGTATAAATCTTAAAAAAATTTTTTTTAGACTTTGGAGAGAGAGTGAGAGCCAATGGGGGAAAGGGACAGAGGAAGCGAGAGAGAGACAATCATAAGCAAGGCTCTATGCTGGGCATGGGGCTCGATCCCATGACCCTGAGCCTAAATGAAGAGTCAGACGCTCAACCGACTGAGCTGAGGTGCCTCAACTTGTGTGTAAATCTTAAAACATAATCAGAATTTCAACATAATTTAAATATCTTGAAAAACATTACTACTGTATTTAAAAGAAACCAACAACGGATCCACTTATGAAGAGATTCATTCTTTCGGATTGTGAATAACTGTGCTTTAAATGAGATGTTTTCTTGGTTCAGATTTTGATGTGTAAGGTTTTCTATAGTGAGGCATATTGACATATCTTCAAAACAGATTTGAACAAAACCGTGACCATTCTTCAAAGAATAAAAGTAATGAAAAAGAATTAATTTAGATTTTCATTATACTGGAAGACCGTTCCATAGACACCATCATCCAGAGGTCTTTGACATATACCTAATTAGTGTTTCCGCTCTAGCCTAGAAGTAAGAGTTGGAGCTCTAAACGTGTCATCTCCTGACTTTTCAGAGATATTCACATGTAGTTCAACATCAGCTCTCCCCACACACCCTTGCCTTTCTTCTGTAGTTCAGCAGATAGCACTGCAGAGGAAGTTAGTTAATACTTTTGTAAATAAATTTCTTTAGGAGGTGCACAGGGAAATTAAAGAACAGGAAAGGAAGAAAAAGCACTTAGTGAGACACAAAAATGGCAAAGTTGAGAAAAGACTTCTCCATCTGGCTAAAGATTCAGGGCTCAGAATTCTTTTTCCGGCCGTGCCTGTGCATGAGGAAGGAAATGATAAAGCCAGGTCTGAGCACCCAGGGAGGAGAGTGGCTCTTCATATAGCGGAGCCTTGCATTAGGTCACGGGTCTTTCTTGCTCTGGGATGTCTAATCAAGATGTATTGGAAGTGTGGTTTTTCTTTTTATAATCTTGCAACCTTGGGAACCAGCAGTGAGAAATGCAGAGAGCAAAGAACAGACTCCTTTGTTTTCTCCTAAGGCTTAAAAGTGTTTTTGTTTTAGTGATGGGTCAAGGTTATTTAGCATTGGACCAATTAATATTCTCATGGTTTCGCCACCGTTATTCGTGTGGCTTTACCACCCTGAAGCATGTCTAACTTCTTTGTTGGACATTTTCCATCTCTTTCCTTTCTTTCCCGTGAACCAGTTTTTGGATTCAGAACATTGGCTGCACACCCTGGGGGGCGTGAGAGTGATGTGAATTAAGTTTAACTTTAGAACACACAGTAAATCTCTTAGATTTGGCCACATTTGCCTCTGGGGCACTGTTAATATGACTACATGAATGCCAAAAGTATTCTGAAGAGTGTATTTTCGCTACTCTCTTCATCCTCTTCTATCAAAGAGATAAGTGAATTTGTGCCGAGTGTCATCTCCCAAATTTGTCCTTTTTCTGCCTGCAGTTTGAGTAGTAATTCCAGCTCTTGAAAATGAAAAACTTCTTCCAACTTTTTTGCAAGTTCTTTCTCATAGTTTTGAAAAAAAAAAAAAACATCGTGACAAAATATGGGGGAATTAGATGGCTTACAGATCCAATAAAGCTTTATGTGCTGAATCTAAGCTGAGCTACATGGCAGAGAGGTCAAATGAAGGCCAAAAAAGCAAGTAGGGGACATAGAAAATCTTTCTAGTACTCTTCTGCACAAGTTAAATTTGCTGCAAAAGCTTTGTAAGACTCCATTGCTTTCTTTTCCAATAGAAAGGTGTTAAGACATTCTGGTTGGGCTTTCTCTGCTTCTGGGAATTTACCTTGAGTTTCAGGTTTCAGCTAAAAACAGCCTTTACTCAACTTGGCGTCCTGAACTGTTCAGGTGTTGTATCTGTTTGAGTGCAAGAGAATAGGATATTTCCATTCACTGACTCCCAGAGGAACAAACATTGCTGTTTTGAAGGGGTGTATGTTACAGGACCATCCCACCATGTGCTTGCCTCTCCAGTACATTTTAATTTATTGTAAAATCAGCATAGAAACTAAACATTAGGGATAGTTTTAAGGGGTGATGATTTTGAAGGACGAAAACCTTGAGGCTAGGAATAGGTGTGGTGATCATTTAAAAAATTATTTCATTCATTCACTTATTAATTTCTTATGCATATAGTTATTAAATACCTATTTCATGGCAGGCACTGTGTTAGGTCCTGGGAATCAAAAAGTGGCCAATATGGTCATAGTTCCTGACTTTTACAAGGTTTGGTGCCTAACAACTAAGTCACACAATTAAACAAATAAGTACATGCAGTACATAACTTCTGTGATAGAAAAGGATGATTATCTAATATATCACCCAACTAGGATTCTTTTTACATTAAATTAAAATTTTTTATAATTAAAAAAATGTTTATTTTAGAGAGATAGAGAGCAAGAGAGAGAGAGAGAGAGAGAGAGAGAGAGAATGTAAGTCGGGGAGAGGAGCAGAGGGAGAGAGAGAATCTTAAGCAGAATCCATGCTCAGCGTGGAGCCTGATGCAGGGCTCGGTCCCACAGCCTTGGCATCATGACCTGAGCAGAAATTAAGAATGAGATGCTCAACTGACTGAGCCACCCAGGCACCCCCCCCACCCCCTGCACCCAACTAGGACTGCTTTGAAGGTGAAAGAGGAATTGTTAATAATTAATATTGGACCAACATGTTTTAACTGGTATTGCCCTGGGCAAACTGGAATGTGTCTAACCTTTGGGTTAGGGGATGGAGAGGTTGCTGTGGGATTGTGTAGCAGGAACACTTAATCTGGTCTGTGTGTAATGATGATGGAGAAGAGATTTCCAGGCGGAACTTACATTTAAACTGTTACTTCTGTGTCTGTCTCATCCAGTGGGTTTTCCCCTGTGGTTCCCTAATGACTGCCTGAACTTCTGGGGGGGGGGGTGTTGGGGGCAGGGGGTGGATAAATGCATCCTTGTTTTATTGCCAGGTGTAAGGAGGGAGTCAGCTACCAAACAGCTCAGCCAGGGTCTAAGAATACAGTCTAATTGGCCTTGACTGGCCTGATTAGCCCATGTGCCTGTCTCTGAACCAATCACTATGGACAAAGGGATGGAATATGATAACTGGCCCATCCACATGGTGGGAGAATTCCGAGGTATATTAGGAAGGGGAAATGGGTTAATAATAAAGCAATACTTCTTTAGCACTTATTATGTCTTAGGCACTGTTCTAATAGCTGTACATGTATTATATTTTTAAGTCCTCAAAAAACTCTTTGAGCTGCACATGATTGTTATCCTCTTTTTACAGTGATGGAGACCGAGGCAGAGAGATTAAGGAACTTTCCCCAAATCCCACATCTGGTAAGTGAGTAAGCCAGGACTCCAACACAGGCAACTGGCTCTTAGCCATTACACTATACTGCCTGCACATCCTGTGCAGCAGAAATCATGTCTGAGCACAGTGGAGAGTATGAAGGTGAATGGTGAGAAATGCTGCTCTGTGTTCATGGCTGGTTTGCTTTCCTGGGTCAGAAAAAAACAACTGTAACCACTTAAAAGAAAACCCAGTTTTGTTGTGCGATAATTCATGTCATGTAGAATTCATTCATCTAAAATGTATAGCTCAATGTTTTTTAGTATTCACAGAGTGGTACAACCAACACCTCAATCAATTTTACAACATTTTTATCCCCCAGAAGAAACCCCCTGGCCATGAGCAATCACTCCCTGTTTTCCTCTTTTCAGCTCTAGGCAACTACTAATCTACTTCCTGTCTCTAAAGAGTTACCTATTCCGGACATTTCATCCAAGTGGAATTGTGCCATATGTGGTCTTTTGTGACAACTTTCTTTCCCTTAGCATAATGTTTTCAAGGTTTACCCATGCTGTAGTATGTGTCAGTACATCATTCCTTTTTATGACCTGAAGATCTACCATTACATGGATATACCATACTTTATCCACACATCAGTTGATGGATCTTTGGATTATTTCCATTTTATGGGTATTACGAATAATGCTGCTATGAACGCTTGTGTTTCTGTCATTCGGCTGAACATTTCTCTCAAGTATCCTAGCAATGGAATTGCTGAGTCATATGGTAAGTAAGAGGAACTGCCAGATTGTTTTCCATGGTGGTTATACCATTTTACATTCTCAACAGTAACATATGAGGGTTCCAATTTCTCCACATCCCTACCAGTATTTGTTTTCTGGTTTTTTTTTTAATTTCATATTATAATCATCCTCCTAGGTATGAAGGGATATATCATTGTGGCTTTTATTTGTATTTTCCTGATGGCTAAGGATATTGAGAATCATTTTATGTGCTTATTGGCCATTTGTATATCTACTTTGGAGAATTGTCTATTGAGATACATTGCTAATTTTTAATGGGGTTATTTGTCTTATTGTTATTGAGTGTAAATAGTTACCTGTCTTTTCTAGATACAAGTACCTCTTCAGATATATTATTTATAAATATTTTCTCTCATTTTTGGGTTGTGTTTCTCACTTTCTAAATGGTGTCCCTGTAAATATAGAAGTTGTTAACTTTGATGATTTTTAACTTTTCTCTTCTTTTGTGCTTTTGTTGTCAAACTAAGCAACCATTGCTAATTTTTTTTTTCAATTTTTAAAAAATGTTTTATTTATTTTTGAGAGAGAGAGAGAGATAGAGTGTGAGCAGGGGAAGGGCAGAGAGAGAGGGAGACAGAATATGAAGCAAGCTCTAGGCTTGAGCTGTCAGCATAGAGTCCGATACGGGGCTTGAACCCACGAACTGTGAGATCATGACTTGAGCCAAAACCAGAGGCTTAACCGACTGAGCCACTCAGGCGCCCCCAGAGGGATTATATTTTAGTTCCAGTTCTGCCACTTGCTAGCTTAGTGACAGAAGTTTCTGTGGGCTCTAGTGGTAGGCAGGATAATGTCCTTCTCCTTGTTCCCACCCAAATGTCAAGGTCCTAATCCCTGGAATAGATGATATGTTAAATTATGTAGAAAAGGAAATTTGCAGATGGAATTAAGGTTACAAACCTTAAAACAGGGAGATTGTCCTGGATTATAGGGTTTTTAAAGGTGGAAGAGGAGGGCAGATGGTAGGTTAGCAGTATCTGACTTTGGAAGAAGCAAGCAGGAGGCAAGCAACCATTGCTAATTGAAGGTGACAAAAATTTACAGCAATGTCTCCTTCAAGAGTTTCATAGTTTAAGTTCTTGTATTTAGGTTTTGGGTCCATTTTAAGCTAAGTTTTGTATATGATGTGAGGTAGTAGTCCAACCTCATTCTTTTGCATGTGGGGATATCCAGTTTGTTGAAAAATTATTCTTTCCCCATTGAAATGTGTTGGAAGGGTGAAGAAGTGTGAGTTCTCCTGCTTTGTTCTTTTTCAAAAAATTTTTTGGCTATTCTGGGTCCCTTGAATTTCCATTGGAATTTTTGGATCAGTTTGTCGATTTCTGCAAAGAATTTACTTATCATTTTGATATGAACTGTGGTGAATTTGTAGATCAATTTGGGGAGTATTGCCATCTTAACAATATTAAGTCCTCTAGTCCATGAACATGGGGTGTCTTTCGTTTTTTGTTTTTTGTTTTTAAGTTTATTTATTTATTTCGAGTGAGAGAGGGAGAGAGAGAGAGACAGGGAGCAAACAGGGGAGGGGCAGAGAAAGAGGGAGGAGAGAATCCCAAGCAGGCTCCATGCTGTCAGTGCAGAGTCTGACGTGGGGCTCAGTGTCACAAATTGTGAGATTATGACCTAAGCCAAAATCAAGAGCCAGATGCTCAACTGACTGAGCCACTCAGGTGCCCTGGGATGTCTGTTTATTTACTTCTTTTATTTACTTCTTTATTTTACTTCTTTCAACAATGGTTTGTAGTTTGCAGCATTTGGTTTCTTTTGTTAATAATTGTATTTTCTTTTGTTACAGGGTTCCACTTCTTTTATTAAATGTAAGTATTATTTTTGATGGTATTACAAATGGGGTTATTTTTAATTTTATTTTCAGATTGTTCATTATAAATGTATAGAAATATAATTGACTTGCATAATAATTTTATATTCTGCAAACTTGCTGAACTCATTTATTAGTTTTTCTTTTTTTAAGTAGATTCCTTAGGATATTCTATATATAAGATCTTGTTATCTGCCAATAGATGGCTTTACTTTCCCTTTAAAATCCAGATGTCTTTGGGGGCACCTGGGTGGTCTCACAGCTCATGAGTTTGAGCCCTGTGTCTGGCTCTGTGCTGGTAGCTCAGAGCCTGGAGCCGGCTTCAGATTCTGTGTCTCCCTCTCTCTGCCCCTCCCCCACTCATGCTCTCTTGCTCTCTCTCTCTCTTTCTCCCCCCTCAAAAATAAATTTAAAAGATAAAAAAAATTTAAAAATACATCGAATCTAGATGTGTTTTATTTCATTCTCTTACCTAATTCCAGTGCAGTGTTGAACAGGAGTAGCAGCAAGAGACATTCTTATCTTGTTCCTGATTTTAGGGGAAAAACATTCAATCTTTCACCATTAAGTATGAAGTTCGCTATGGATTTTATATAAACGCTGTTTACTAGATTGAGGACATTTCCTTCATTTTCAGTTTGTTTAGTGTTTTTTTATCATCAAGGGATATTATATTTTGTCAAATACTTTTTCTGTATTTATTGAGATAATCACATAGCATTAGTCCTGTTGACTAGTGCCAATATCTGTTGACTAACACATCAATAGGATCCTGTGTATTACATTAATTGATTTTCAAAATGTAAGCCAACTTTGCATTCCTAGGATAAATTTCAGTTGGTCGTGGTGTACAACCCTTTTGCATGTTGCTGGATTTGACTGGGTAGTACTTTGATGAGAATTTTGTATCCGTATTCACAAGAAATAATGGTCTGTAGTTTTCTTTCCTGGTGATGTCTTTTTGGGTTTGGTGTCAGAATAATTCTGTTCTTATAGAATGAATTAGGATGTGTTCCGCTCTTCCACTTTTTGGAAAAGTTTTTTTTCAAAAACACTATTAATCCTTATTTAAATTTTGGTAGAATTTCCAGTGATGTCTTTTGGACCTAGTAATTCCATCTCTTTACTTCTTATAGATCTATCTGTTCAGATTATATTTCTTCTTGGGTTAGTTTTGGTAGCCTCTATAGGAATTTGCTCATTTCATTTAAACTATAATTTGTTGGCATGTAGTTATTCATAATATTCCCTGTAATCTTGATTATTTTTGTAAGATCAATAGAAAGGTCCTATTTCATTCTTAATTTTGGAAATTTGAGTTTTCTCTCTTTTTTGTTTGGTTAATCAAGCTGAATACTTTTTTTTTAATTTGTCTTCTCCAAGAACCTACTTTTGGTTTTATTGATTTTCTCCATTATTTTTCTATTCTCTATTTCATTAGTTTCTGCTCTAATTCTTTCTATTTTCTTCTTCCTGCTTACTTTTAGTTTAGTTCGCTCTTCTTTTTCCAGGGTCTTAAAGAGGAATTGTTTTCTTCATTATTGAAAGTAGAGAAGTCAACTCTCCAAATTGTATTGTAGAACTGTCAATTTCTCCCTTCAATTCTGCCCATCGTTTTTGTTTTTGTTTTCATGTATTTTTAGAGTTTCTGTTGTTAGGTGTATATATGTTTATAATTGTTCTATCTTCTTGAGAGATTGGACAATTTTATCTGATATTAGTATGCCACCCCAGCTTCTTATGGTTGCTATTTGGATGATATAAATTTTTCTGCCATTTTATGTTCAGTCTATTTGTATCATTTAATCTACAATATGTCTTCTATAGACAGCATATAGTTGGATTTTTAAAAAAAATCCAATTTGACAGCCTCTGCCTTTTGATTTGTCCATTTAACCATTCATATTGAGGAGGAGGAGGTGGAGGAGGAGGAGGAGAACGACAATGATTATTGGATTTATGTCTACTGCATTGCTTTTGACTTTCTGAGTTTTCTGTTAAGCTGTCTTCCTCTTCCTCATGTGATACCACACTAAGTTGTTAGGCTTCAACTGCCAGCCAATTTCTCTCTCTCTCTCTTTTTTTTATTTTAAATTTTTATTTAATCCCAGTTAGTTAACATACAGTATTATATTAGTTTCAGGTGTACAATACAGTAATTTAACAACTTCTCTATTGTTTTGACAATGCCTGTTACATAACTTGTTCCATAGTCTTATCCAATTAAATTCAGGTAGAGGTAGTTTTTGAGGCCAGTCTTGGAAGTTTGTTCTGACCTCTGGATTGCTTATTCTGGCTATCTATTTCCCTGTTGTTTTTTTGTTTATTTGTTTGTTTTGTTTTTTTTCTGATTGACTATCTTGCCTATGGTTTAGACTTTTCTTTCTTTCTTTTTTTTGTTTTTTGTTTTTTTTAAA
Source organism: Acinonyx jubatus (assembly GCF_027475565.1). Taxonomy (NCBI): domain Eukaryota; kingdom Metazoa; phylum Chordata; class Mammalia; order Carnivora; family Felidae; genus Acinonyx; species Acinonyx jubatus. Next base: position 197,021,990 of record NC_069381.1, on the reverse strand, counting down.
TAGGATCTCCTTTTAATTATTTGCCACCAAAATTCCCATTGTTTTTGAGAGAGCCTTTAGGCTTGAGCTTCCCCACACTTGTTTACAATAATGTCAGTTCTTTTGGGGAAAGCTTTGGAGCCTATAGTTCTTATAGATTGCCTCTCGCCTGAGCAAACTCTCAGAGCTACTGCTTTGGGTGCTGTCAGGGGGTGGAAACCTCTGATCTTGGCTTGCTTCTCCTGACGTGATACTTTGGAGTGCGCTTGAGGGGATGATAATTGTGTCCCTCATATTTTTGGCCTGCCGCTTCTGGAGTAGAGCTTCTGCCCTGTCATTGGGGGCTAAGTGGGCAATGGGAAATGCCCACTTCTCAGCCACATTCACCAGGAATTTAGCTTTTCCAACTTGAAGTTGGAGAGGATGAAAATGCTGGTGCCCTGTCCCCTCCAGTGAGATACTATAGTCCTGAAGTAGGAGGTAGGGAGAGAAGGGGCCTCGCCTTTTGGGCAGACCCATTTTTTTTTTTTTTAATGTTTATTCATTTTTTTGAGAGACAGAGAGTGAGTCGGGGAGGGGCAATCAGAGAGGGAGACACAGAATCTGAAGCAGGCTCTGGCTCCGAGCTGTCAGCGCAGAGCTCAACACAGGGCTCAAACTCATGGACGATGAGATCACGACAGGAGCTAAAGTCGGACGCTTAACCGACCAAGCCACCCAGGCGCCCCTGGACCCGTTCTGAGTGGAGCTTCCTCAAGCTGAGCTAGAAGGAAGAGGAAGCTAGCAGATGATGGTTCAGGTGCCACAGACTTGCTGTTCTTAACAAGATTTAGTAGCTTTTCTTGAATAGGTGTTTCTTCATTTTCTATATTCCCTTAGGACAATTTCTAGAGACTTTAAATAAAAACAAACAAAACTTTCATCAGTTATAATTGTTTCGCTGGGGAACAGGTCCTCAGGGCTCCTTGTGTGGCTCTTCTGAAAGCGGAACCTAGAACCACTTGTTTTTAATGTAGTCTAAAAGTACCCTTAAATTGGAAGTAAATATTTTAGATTGTAGCTATGCTTTGGAAATTGAGATACATATAAAATACTGACAGTGAATGAAGAGGTATGTGTGCAGTGGTAAAGGTCCCAGTAGCAAAGAGATGGCCCACACAAAAGATTATCTAAAGAGGATACTTTAAAAAATGTGTGGGTTAGGTTAAGTCAACCACAAAGGGATGGTGACAAGGACTGGTGCCAGCAGGAAGTAGTGACATTCCTTTCATGATCTGAAGGAGGTTAAGGTGAGGTTCCCAGAAAGTGATCTGGAGTTCTCTGGAGAGATGTCCTACCAGACAGGATCAGTGGCCGTATGTCAAAGATTGCAGTCACTGAGCATCTGTGCCTGGGAGGAGGGAGGAAGGAGGCGGAGTGAGAAGAATTCACTTCCAGAAGTGCTCCCTCCTCTTACCCTCTGATCTCCTGCCAGTGCCTTTCATTGGCCAGACCTAATGAAAACCAGAGGGCAAATGAGCGGGAATGCTGTGATCCACAGAGTGCAACCTCTCAGGGAACAGAATAAGACAGACTGGGGAGTGAGTCCAAAGACACTAACAAGGAACACCCAGCCCAGTGGGCTTCCCTGCTCGGGAATGGCCATGCTGTGATCTTCAGTGTTCTGATGACTAAATCCTGTCATAGAACAATGGAAAGAAGGCACTGACTGAATGACAATGATCTGCTTATATTCTCACATCTCCCAACATGTGTCCTCACCAGAGTCCACAATGCTCACCCTTAATTTCTTCAGAAATCACATGTTCAGTGCATTAAGAAAGTCAAAGGCAACAACTTCCAGTGGCATTTTAAGCCAAGGAAGTAGATACCAAGATGGCAGCAGGGTTTGTGGAGCTATGGGGAGCTGTTATGGGGGAAACTTTCCGTTCACGTGTAGAATGAATAGAGGAAAGCTGCCTTTGTTTTGTGGATCATATCCACGGCCAAATGTGTGTTCTAACAACTGTGTGCACTTAAAAGGCAGAGAAAAGTGGAATAGCATTCTGCAGTAAATCACACAATACCCTACCACTGGTGATCCTCAGATGCCTGAGAAACAGACCATAAAATAAGCTGGAATAAATAACTCAGGCTGGTTTGTATAAACTGGTGAATAGGCCAATCATTACCTTTCAGTTCTTTCTTCCATGAACTTGGAGAGCATCCCCTTGGCTTCAGAAAGGGATGAGGAATAACAACATCATCAGATTAGTGTGGGTTTGTGCAGGCATTTGCTAGAGTTCTGCCACAAATTACCCGGAGGCTCAAACCTCCGACTTCCCCTTCTTACTCTTCCAGCTTTTTTTTTTTTTTCCTTAACTTATTTTTTCTCTTTAATCTCCCTCAGGCTTTCTTCTACTCTCTGCTTTTAACACTTCCAGGAGGATGCTGTTAGCCCTTTTCTTGTTCCAATGACCCATAAAACCTTATCCTGATGTCTGGTGGCACTTCCCTGGCACCTGCACATTCACCAACAGTGCCTTCCACCTGGTGCAGGAGGGCGCCCTCTTGGCAAATGAACCCCCACTTGCCCTTTTATGGTCCAGAGTGGAGCTGCTGTGTCTCTCCCCATGTGTCCAGCTTCACTCCTCTGGAATGTTTTTTATGCTGAAAGCAGTTTTAAGTAAGGCACATCTTTTCTTTTTCCAGAGAGTAGAGGGGAGGAGAGGAGAAGGAGAAAGGACTAAGTGCATCTGCAATAAAGGCTCTGGAGTCTTTGGGCCTCAGACAACAGATCATATTTAAATACCTGTGGCTGAAACCAAACTATGAAACTTGGAGAAGATTGTAAGTGTTTTGTTTTATGGCACACAAATAACACAGCCTGTTGTTGTGGAAAACATTATTCTGACACTTGTTGAAATGGTAAGGGAGACTCTTCAGGACTGTTGCCGTAGATGTCAAGACTATTGCAATAGAAGAGAGTGATTGGGCTCAACCTGAAATGCACCAAAAATGCTGGGGATTTATAGCCAATGAGCAGAGTTGGGTGAGGGGATGTGTCATTGGGTGGAAAGTTACTAAGAGGAGAGGTCCAGGGTAGGGGGTTATTGCTGATAGCAGGTCAGGGTGATCAGATGTCAATGTTGTGTGTGAGGGGGGGTGCGGGGGGGGGTGCGGTGAGGAATTTGTTCAGATAAATAAACTTATAGTCTTGCTAAGACTGGACTTAGTAGCCTGAAGATAAGTCCTGAGGACGAGACCTAGCTGAAAAGAGGGCTCAGAGGTGTCTGTCTGAAGGAGAGGGTCTTTGTCACTATCAACTAGTGTTCACTTGCTAAGCTTATGGTGGGTTTGCAGCCCTGTCCTTGTGTCAGTGACTGCACAAACCCAATACACAAGTGCGAACAGTCTTCATTAAAATAAAGTGAACATTGGGGAAGAAAACACCATCTTCTATTGATAAGACAAGCCAATTTGTAACAACTTCTAGTGTCAACCAGGTCTATCCACTACTTATCCTCCTTGCTTTGCTGGAAGTAAGTGCAGAATTGCATTATAAGATGTGGGATTCTGATGTGCATATGGTGTGATGTCAAAACAACATTGGAAATAAGGTTCTAAGGGATGCGGTAGAATCTTCACAGCTGCATCCTAGGGAATGCAGAAAGCAGGCTGAAGGTTTTCTTGTAAACACAAACTCTATGGTATGATGTGACTTAGGCTTCTTACATGTGCTTTGGAGTTGAGCCAAACTGCCGTTGACATGAAGTGGGAGAGCATCCATTCTGAACTCATTTGCCGCTCAGTCAACACCCAAGTCACAACCTCCTCCAAGTCAGAGATGTCTTGTCTTTCAGCAAAAAGAGATGAGAATATATGTGCATGCTTGTAAACTGGTCCTTGTCAGTCACCTTTCTGAAGTCAAAATGCACACGAGCAGTGATTTCGATGGCAAGCCTTGTATTGATAAAGCAATTTTCATTTGAGCATCTGGCTTTTTAGGCAAAATGGATATATTTATAGAAAAAGAAAGGAAGAAAAGGAGAGAAATTACACATTCATTTCAACAAACCTGGCTTAATGTTGTAGCAAAAAGAAACACCAACTCTATTACAATTACATTGGTGTGATGAAAATATTCATTCTAAAGCATTAGAAAAATTAATTCTAACTCTACTTAGAGCTTTTGGAGAAGTACTCTATGTGTTTATTGATTAGTGTCATCAAAATTAGAAGGAATTATACATATCATTTAGTTCACCTCCCTCATTTTTAAATGAACAAACCCACAGTCAAGAAAGTGATTCTAAAAGAGTTTTGAGAAGTACCAGGCATTTGGGTGTTTTTCTTCTCATGCTCTGTAAATTCCCTTTTTTTTTTTTTTTAATTTTTTAATGTTTATTTTTCAGAGAGAAAGAGACAGAGCGTGACTGGTGGAGGGGCAGAGAGCGAGGGAGACACAGAATCTGAGGCAGGCTCCAGGCTCTGAACTATCAGCACAGAGCCTGATGTGGGGCTTGAACTCACGGACTGTGAGATCATGACCTGACCCGAAGTCGGACGCCATCCAGGCGTCCCCATGCTCTGTAAATTCTGATGCTAGTATTGATAGTCAATGAAGCTGTGTATTTTATTGCTACTAACAGAGCTGAGAAGAGTTTTCTGTCAAGGAAAAATGCCTATTTTGGCACAAAAAGACCAACAATAGTACAGCAAACGATGGATCCAGGACATTTCACCAAGAACCATTTCACATCACATTTCATTTTTGGTTATAATATTTAAATCTCTTGATTTTAATTAAACATTTGAATTTAATTATAAAAATAGCTCTTCGCTGCATAAGAAAGGGAGGTACTAAACCATCTAATTTCACCTCAGATTAGGTCTCAGGGCGCATTAACAAGTAAATCATTTTTCTTTGGAGGTGAACACCCATAGGATGTGGCAAAAAGCACAGGGGTTAGTGATTGTGGGGGCGTGACATCCTGGTCATCATTTTTTATTTTAAGGAATGGTTTATGATACTCTTTTTAAAAATCTTTTTTAATGTTTATTCATTTTTGAGAGAAAGAGACAGAGCGAGAGCGGAGGAAGGCAGAGAGAGAGGGAGACATAGACTCTTAAGCAGGCTGCAGGCAGCTGTCAGCACAAAGTCCAATGTGGGGCTCAAACTCACGAACCATGAGTCAGAGTTGGACGCCAGCTGACTGAGTCACCCAGGTGCCCCATGGTTTATGATATTCTTTTGGGACTTCTTTTGGGAGTGAGCGTAAAACCCCGACTCACAAGGGGAGTTTATTTAGTATTGATCCCCATCAACAGGCTGGAGGAGAGATTTATCTAAGAATTGCTTTAGACTCACAGTCTAAAAGAACACAGTTGTGGTCTCACCCCTAATTCTTCTCTGAATGTAAACTTAACCCAAAGCAGAGGACCAGCAGATGTGAAAAGCACCAAAGAAAACAGGAAGTCTTGAGAGATGTCGGGAGCTGATAGCACATATTTGTCTTTCAGGAGAGTTTGGGGTAAATAAAAAGCCCTTGGCTTCTCTGGTCTGCCTAGTGCTGCTGCTTGGGGAGACGGTAAATCGGCACAGTGCTGAGTGTTGCTCAGAAATGACCCCAAAGTCAACCAGACCCTCGACTGCTCTGGGGTTATCACACTTTTCTCTGAGAACTTCTTACTGGGTCTGTGATGAACTTCATCTGACAGTGAGCCAGAAAGCAAAATCCCATTCCTAAGGGGTTCAGTGACTCCCTGACGGGGGTGGAAACAAGGGATGGGCAGAATAAGAATGACTCCATGTGGCTTCTTGCTGGCTCCAAGAAGGGGGGTAAATTGCTCATGCCCTTTCAGCATCAGCTTCCTCATTTGTAATAAAAGTTGTATTACCTTATAGGATTGTGGTGAAGATTTACTCAGCTTCTGCGTGTAAAGTGGTCAGTGAAGCAGTGCCTGGGGCTTTGCTCGACCAGTGTCTTTCCTGAGTTCTCAACATTGGAATTGCCAGACCGCCTGACTTGCATTCACTTATTCATTCAACACACTTGTGGATCATGTCTTCCCCCGTTCAAAGCTCTCTGCTAGTATATAAAACTTTGAATTGCCTAGAAGGAAATCAAGAGAAAACAAATCATTCATGGCTTCTGTTGGCATGTGGGCTGCTTTTAAATGTAGAAATATTTCCATGAAAAGTTAAATGACTCCCTTTCTGACACTGAAGACACACAATTATAGTGCAAATGTTTCAAATCTGTAGCGAGAACTTTATTTGGAAGACGACTAAATGTCTCACTGTGCTTTTGCATCCCTCCAAATCAGAAAAACAACCAACAAAAGACTAAAAACAAAACAACACAACCAGGCTGAACCATCTTGACGAGGGAGCTCTGCTCCCAGCACCACACCCTACAAAGAAGTTTTAAATCCATCTGCTGTAGGACATTAGGCAAAGGCATAGCTGTGCAAATTCAAAACAGCAGGTTTTAACTAAGGAACTTTCTTCCTGGAAATGTGTATATTTAAGCTGCTTGGTAGAGCTGCTCCTAGCCCCAGGGCAGCCCAGGAAAGCTCTCTGAAGTCAGGGAGATGCACTTTACTTTCCCCCAGGGGTATATGAGACTCAGCTTGTACTTTTCAAACATCAGGCTGGGCCTGAGTCATTCTAGAGCAGGAGGTAACTGCTCAGTTCTCTTCTGACTGAATGGGAGGAGGGGGAGGGGTGGTGGCTCTTGCCGATCCTGTGAAATGGACAGATATGAGTTCAAATCCTGACAGTGCTTTCTAACAGAGTGACCTGGGGCAATTTCTTCGTCTGTAAAGGATGGTGACACCCACCTTATGAGATGTCTGTGTGAATGAGACGAGGCACCATATGCAAATCATCATTTGTAAAATAGGTGTTCAACATGTATTTTGGGGGGAGGTGGGTTGGGAAGCACACAAAAGCCCAGATGTTGCATAACATAAAGGAAGCCACGCAGTGTAAATATAGCCCACATATCATTTGTCTTTGTGTGGGCATCGAGTGTCCAGGCATGATGCATTCCAGACTCCCTGGTTACCTTTCAATGGAGTTCAACTTTCCAGTGAGCATAGACTTCAGAACTGTATTTTTGGTATAGTGTTCAGTCTTGGGAACAAAGAGAATTAAGGACAACAAGGAGGACTCTCTTCACCATTGCACTTTTGCATTCTAAGAACTGCTTGAAGCTTGAGAACTTCCAAGGGTCTTAGATTAAGGTTCTAATACTCTTTTGCTGCAAAACAAAATATAACCCAGGGATCCCTAAAGAAGGGCCGGGCCCAACCACTATTCAAACTGCTATTGGCCTGAATATCAATCCCTGATGGCTTCTGGATTCAGGTTCTGTGACCTCTGGTAAGCTGTCTAAAGAACCCTTTGGATTCCCGAAAGATTAAGATTAAGGACTATCCATTTCTTACTCCCAGATACCACCTCTGTACCTTGCCAGAAACCTGAGCTGAAAAACTAGGACCAGGTTGGAGCAGTGGGGAGTGGCTGTTGAGTGTGGCCCTACATTACTAGATGGATTAATTTCCTTAACAGGCTTCTGGAATCTCAAAAAGATTCCATTCTTTACATCACCCCAGATGCCACTGCCTTAAAGACAGACTCACATTTCTACTAACTGCAACTCTGGGCTAATCTCTTTTTAAACAAGAGAGAGGTGTGGTTCCAGGGGTTGGCTTTCTATGAAATCACATCTCTCTGAACTAAATTTCCTTCATGGGCAAACCGACTGAGGTGTTTGGGGTTCTCAACTCTATTGTCCTTCAATATCACCTAGAGGTGCTTTTTAAATACCTAGGTTTGGATTCCCAAGATCCACTCCAGACTTATTTAATCTAACTCTCTGAGGGTAGAGCTCACCTTACCCAAGGGGCGATGATGTACATTCAAGTAGAGAACCACAGGGTTGTGTGAACTCCAAGTCCAGGATTTCTTAGAGATCCCGACACTGGATTAGGAGAAAGAGAAAGCTACTTTGTAGCACACACAAAAAATCTCATTTTAGTGTTGGAGTGTGGGTTTGAGGAAATTTACCTCAGAAATTTACCTTCAGAAACCTTCAGATAGCTGAGAAGAAAGCAATGTTGTCAGGGATAAGAGCAGAGAGTCTCAACATAAAGTACCGTCAGCAAGACCCTCTAAGAGCTGCGGAGGGTGCGGGGGAGCTGTTTCTGAGTGAGCAAATTCCAACCTTGCCCTTATCTCATTTATTACTCTCATTCTCTTTCATCCCTGCCCTAAAGAAGGAGATAGGCACACAAACATGTACGTGTGCTCAAAAGTACTCCAGCACATTGGAAGGGACGCACCAGTAGCTTCCAGCCACTGGCCTGTGGGTATCAGTCATGCTGGGGGATCACCACACTCTCTGTGGCCAGTTTCTGGGCAGTCTCTACCTTTGTTCTACTCCTACATTTAATCAAGCTTCCAGGTGCCTTCCAGCCCAGGAAGGCTTTTAGATCTTGGCTCAGGATCAACGACTGGGACTGAGAGTCAAGATCTTGGCTTCATTCATTTATTCAACACACATTTATTAAATGAGTGTCTTTGCCATTGGCAGAGCAGTTACCATTGGGAGATCCTACTAGAGCCATGACTGATAAAATCTGAGCGTGCATAGGCAACACAAGTATATAAAAAGAAAAAAAAGTCACCTAGAATTAATACTTTAAAAATAGCAAATTAATTTTAATCCTAAATGGGCACCAAAAGGATTCTGATGGATGCATAATTTATGCAAATCTATGCAAATTCAAGTGCCAATTACACAGAAGAGGATTGGGTGGCATTTGTAAAGACCAGTCATGCTCTAAGCTGTCACCTGCCAGCTTGCTTCTCTTTGGAGTCAGATTCAGACCAGATGGCAGGAATTAGAAATGAAGAAATCTCCTTCCTTGAACTTTCACCTTAAAATCTAATATAAGCATCTGTGAGCTTTGAAGTGGTGGGATTGTTTTGGTTAGCATTCAAGAGCTCTTTTAGGGATTGCAGCAAGACGTTGATTCTGGAAACAATAATACTTCCCCATGCAAACCTGAAGTAATGTCTGCAAGATACTAGAATAGGACAGGTTTATGTATTGCTAGAAAAGCAGCAAAGCAGAATGCCTCACAAAATAATAGATTCCATTTCTCCCGAGGGGATAAATTACAAATGTGTAATGGTAGACGCATACACACTTACCATCACCTGAAAATGAAGCTGGTACAGTTTCTTCAGTGAACCCCAGTTCTGCCCCATTCAGGGCCAGCAGTTTGATCACATGCAAAGTTGACTGTAGCTCCTTCCTCGGTAAGAGTGTTCCCTCTAGACTACTGAGTCAGCATCATTATCCAAATAAACATCTGCTATATTCTGTTGTTAGTAATGATAATGACTAGCTGGGGTCACTAAGGATGGGCTTACCACATACCAACCAAATGGAAAATTTGAGAAAATTGGAAGCTTTAGAAAAACTGCAATTGTGTTTCTCTATTTACTTTCAAAAACAAGACTCTGCCTTATATTGAGGTCATTCTGTTTTGGTAGAATGCTCATGACTCCAACCCTAGGATTTATAGAGCCCAGGATATTACAAAGCATTGTTGGGTAGAGGAGGGGGTTTAGGAGCCTGAGCTGAGGACTTTGAAAGTCTTTCAAGGGCCCACAATGAGTTCATGGAATGCCAAGATCCCTGCTGATAGCCTTTGGGCTGGTAAGCTATATTAAGATGGAGCAGCTTCTACTGGAGATCTGGGAAGGAGAGGATCCCCTCTGGATCAGTGCTGGAGGTCTCCCAGATGCAGGATGCCTATTGTGCTGCATGCTGGGAGGGAAGACTGCCGGGATGGTCCACAGGCTCAGGGCTACGCCTTACTGTGGATCTGGCACAACCTGAAAACTGGCCCTCACTAAATCAATGTGGGAAATATCCCCCCCAGCAGGATCCTGTGCTGTGATGTGTGAGCACACGCTGACATGTCCTTAGGGATAATGAATCGCAGTATCTGACGGGAAGCAGAAGCTTCTCTGAGAAAAATTTCTACATTTTCTATTGCTGTGACTACTGAGCTCAAAGCATTCGGTATATCCCCGAGGCAAATGGCATATATTGGAGCTTCATTAAACTCCAGAGCAGCTTCTAAAGTGGGTCCTCTCAGGCTCAGAATCCAGTGCTGGGAGATGGACCTGGGGGTAACTTTTCTCTGAAAGATGGGCTAATTTACTTTCCTGAACTTCACTCCCACATAAAAGGAACATGTGTTGCAAGAAGCAATGTGCTTAGCCCCACAAGTCAAATAGATGCTGTAGCAAACTCTGATTGGCGAGCTCAGGAAGCAGTTCTTAGAGTAGACTAGGTATTTATGGAGTTCTCTAGTCCTGTTTCCTTATCTGGACAGCAGGACAGAGACGGGTCCCACTGTAGGGAGACATAGGTACCCATTGTCTTTGAGCTTTTCCTCAAGTTTGTATCTGGGGGACTTTTGACCATTGACTTTCCTTCATTCTTTCAGAATCCCTCATGCCTCTTCCAGGCTTTGTTTTCTATGGGTATAATCTCTGGAAGAAACAAATGTCTTCATTTCCTACACCGTTGGGGGTTGACCCTCAATGGGAATAAGACTGTAAATCACCCATTCCAGTTGTCTGGCTGAGGACCATAAAGTGCTTTGCAATCATTAAGTGTTCCATCATTTTTCTGAGGATAATGCATTTTTCATGTCAGTTTTATATACAAAATTTATGTCAACTAGTTACAAATATGCTTTACTCTGAAATTCTCTGAGGCTTAGCTGGAGCTAATGAAAACTCAGAAATAATAATGAAAGACACAAACATCTCCACATAGCTTTCTTAATTCTATATCCATGTTACTCCAAATCCAGATCTATTAATACCATTCTGAGTGTATCTATGGGAGAGGTAGCACATTGGTTAGAAATGCTTTGCCTGCAAGTAACATAAAAATCTAAAAATGGCTTAAACAAATAGGAGTGGGGCACCTGGTTGGCTCAGTTGGTTAAGCGTCTGACTCTTGGTTTCAGCTCAGGTCATGATCTTACTGTTTGTGGGACTGAGCCCCATGTAGAGCCCCATGCTGACAGTGTGGGGCCTGCTTGTGATCCTCTCTCTCCCTCTCTCTCTGCCCTGCCTCCACTTGCTCTCTCTCTCTCTCAAAATAAATAAGTAAACTTTAGAAAGTAGTTTGTTTATCAGCTAGGCTATATATATCTTGTTAGCTCAAGATATCCAGAACTTTCTCTTCTCCTGGCTTTTCCCTCCTGGTTGCAAGATGGCTGGTACAGCTCCAGACATCAGGTCCTCTATTCAAAAGAGAAAGTTGATGAGGGTAATGGTTTTAAAATATAGTTCAAATTCCTTGACACATGTCCTATTGAGAAGGGGGTCTATGTTCCTACTCCTTGACTCTGAGTGGCATTGTGACTGAATCAAACAACAGAACCTTGTAGAAGTGACATTTTTGACTTTTGAGGCTAGATTATAAAATGCCATTCAGCTTCTGTCTAGTTCTCTTAGAACACTTACTCTCTGGATGCCCCTCTTGGGACTCTTCCTCTTGGGATTCTCTCTTTCAAAACCCTGCTGCCATGCTGTGAGAAGCCAAAGCTATATGGAAACCTCAATGTAGGACTTTGGTCAACAGTCCCAACAGAGCCCAGTCTTTGAGCCATCATAGCTCAGGATACAGAGATGGACGTGCAGAAGCCTTCAAATGATTCTAGCCCCAGGCCCTTTAAAACATCCCCAGATAAGGACCCAGACTTCATGAAAGAAAGATAAGCTATCCACACTATGCTCTGTACAAATTTTGACTCACCGAATTCACTTATGAGCACAATAAAGTGGCCGTTGTTTTCTACCACTAAGTTTGGGGTGGTTTATTAGGCAGCCATGGATGTCCAAAACAAGGAGAAAGGGCAGTGCCAAATACATCTGTCCCTGACTAAGTAAATAAAAACTTTCCCAGAAGGCCCTCAGCAGACTCCATGCATATCTTAATAACCATGACATGGACCCCCATCTGCAAGGGAAGTTGCAAAAGTAAGAAACACTTGATTAGAGGTGATCTGTTTTGGGAGAAGTTATGCCAAACAAAACAGAAGTGCTATTAGCAAGGAGGAGAAGGGAGAATGGATATTGGATAAATAAATAACAGTATGCCATAGTAACACAGGAAAAAATATGTATTTTTAAAAAACGTTCATTTATTTATTTTGAGAGAGAGAGGGAGGGAGAGTGCAAGTGGAGGAGGGGCAGAGAGAGAGAGAGAAAGATGGAGAGAGAATCCCAAGCGGCCTCCGTGCTGTCAGCACCATGGAGTCCAACTCAGGACTTGATCCCATGAACCGTGAGATCATGACCTGAGCGGAAATCGAGAGTCGGATGCTTAACCGACTGAATCACCCAGGCATCCTGGAAAATTATGTATTTCGAAATGTGTCATGTATATAAGGGAGAATAGATATTGTATATGTACAGTTTAAGGAGGACTAATAAAATACTTGTGTACACACAACATGTTATAAAGAAAGAGAAACCAACAACAAATCTGAAACCCCTTATAAGCCACTTTCTGATTACAAGTTCTTCCTTATCCCTACCCCTTGTTAGTCTTCTGACTTTTGTGTTTAAGATTCTTTTGCTTTCCCCTAGCATTTTACCTCATGAACATATATTATTTTGTTTGCATGCTTTTTGAGCTTTAGATATATATTATTCTTCTGGAACTTGCTTTTTTTGCTGAACATCATTTCCAGAGATTTATCCACATTGATGTATGTACCTGTAGTTTATTCATTTTTTTACTACTATCTCGTGTTAATACAATATTTGTGTTGCATATTTCATGAATATCTCACAATTAGTTTGTTCACTTCTTTTTGTCAGTGGACATTTAGCTTATGTCCAGTATTTTTCTATCCTGATTTATTATGCTGCTATGAATATTTTTATACATATCTCATGTGCAGGATTGGTTCAGGAAATATACCTAGGAAAGTAATTGCCTGATTAAAGGGTATATACATCCTCAACTTTTCTAGATGATGCCAAAATATTTTCCCAAATGGGTTTATCAGTTTACACTGTCTCTAACAATGTGTACTAATTCTTGTGAGAGTGTAAAGATTTGATAACTTTCGCTGATCTGGTGGGTACAAAAGATACCTTGTTGTGGTTTAAATTTGCATTCTCTGATTACAAATGAAGTTAATGTCTTTTACATACTTACGGTCATTTGTGTTTTCTACTTAGTGAAATATGTGTTTAGAGCTCTTGTCCATTTTCTGTTGGAATGTTTGAGTTTTCAAAAATGTATTTGCAGGGACTCACTATATTTTATGGATCCTATTCCTTTGTCAGTTCTGTACAGTAAATATCTCCCAGTTTGTAGCTTGTCTTTTTAGTTTTATTTTTAGTGGCTTCCAGTAAATAAAAGGGGGTCTTGTTTGGCTTTTTGTTTGTTTGTTTGTTTGTTTTTTGATTTGCACAGTAACTGTTCATTCAAAAATTCCTGGCTAATTTGTGATTTCAGTTGCATGGGGCACAACCTGGAATTTGGGAATCTCTACGGTGCTTGACTAGGTGTTTTTGGCAAACTCTTCTCTGGAACTTCATACATGTAGCTCCATCATCATTCATTCAACGTGATGAACCTATGTTGCTCTGTGTATTTCCATGTTGAAGCCAAGCTGGTGATAAGTCAGTTCACAGAATAATTAATCTCACCAGTGGGTCTAAGACAGGCCCCAGGAAAGTGATCTTCTGTGCCTGAGCAGGGATTAGGCTATCCTTATACAACAAGAGAGAACCAACAGGTACCCTGAGCCTGGTTCTCTCAGCCATCACATTATAATCAAGTTTGGAAGCCAAAGTGAGCAGAGAAAATTATACTTTTCCCTGTAGTCCTGACTATGATGATGTTGTACACTTCACTCTGCCAGAGATTTGATGACACGGAAAAAGAAAGATTTTCCTTTCTTATATTCCTCTTCTGACTCCATGTGACCTGTGGCCCTATGATCACAATCAGTCCCGTTAATCTGTCTTCCTTGTTTATATACCCAAGACTGGCTAAAATCCAAATTGTGACACAGATGAAGTTGGTCATGGGCTCATGGTAACACCTTCACTCTCAGGTGGTCACTTACGGCTATTGGACATATTTAACTCTGTGGCTGAGTCAATGTGATGTGGCTAGATGGGAAGACTACATGACCCAGCTTAACTTGTGGTTTTGTTGGGGACATATGACTGTGTTTGGCCAGTGGAACTTGGACAGAAAAGATATAGTCCACTTTAAAACTTGGTTCTTAAGACTATCTCATGTGATCCTCCAGCTGTCTCCCTTTCACAATACTGAAAGCATCATATTTTAGATGGTGTGGAAAAAAAAAAAAAAAGAAGCATCCTGGGTACCTGAGTCATGCTTAGAGAAAACTTGCATAGGAGACTTACTCGACCTGCATCAAACTATGACTTAACTTGGAGATAAACTTTGTTGTGTTGAGCTCCTGAGATTAGAGGGTCTATTTGTTACAACAGCATAGTCTAATTTATGCTGACTGATAAACTTCTTAATAGTATCTGCAAAAGAAATGTAATATGGAAGAAATAAAAAGAGAGAGATGATGGTAGGGAAAGCACTACCTCTTCAAGTCATAAAAGGTTTGGGTTTTGGTATCAGGCTCAATATCCTCACTGACTCAGGCACCCTTCGCCTATGACCCTGATCATTGTCCCCCTCTAACTTGCCCCATTCCCTTCCCTTCACACCCAATACATTTATTTTGTTTTATTTTAAAGCCATCAAGCTGAAGATGAAGGCTTCCAGTTCACACCAAAGAATCATATAAATCATCGGCTCCCCATCACTGCCATCTGTTCAGTTGTATTTCAGGAATGTTAACTATTACAATAGAGTAGTACTTAAACAAAATATACCTTCCCCCACCATCGTGAAAATTTTAAGAAAGGGAAATCTTCAGGCAAACATTGTCATGAACTTGAACAAATGTATTTTGGGCAGTTCCAGGCTGACTGTATTGTGAGGCAGTTTTTGCTTCACTAATGCCTTTGTCTCTATGCTCTAAATACTGGCCCATATGTCCACTACATTTCTGAGTCACTGGGAAACATTTGTGTGAAGTCATACATATTATGTTTAAAATACCTACTGGAGTTTTAGAACATCAGTACTGGAATGGGTTTTAGCACTACAGACGAGGAGGTTTAAATAAAAATGACCATAGAGACCAAGGAGGTCACACAAAGGAGAAAAATGTGGCAGGTGGAGACAATAGAGGGTGGTAGGAACCATGGCCAACTTACAAATGCATGTCCTCTGCTGATTAGTGCCATGTGGGAATGTCTAAGTTTAAAAATTTTTAAATCTAAGTCAGAAATCTAGATTTTAGATTAAATGCCCCATTTTTAAATACTTGGATGGCTTCCAAATGTGTCCCAAGGGATCCTAATCTAATCTAATTTTCTCAGGGAGATTTTGTGACCTACCCTAAATGACATAGATGTTCAGGAACTGAAGGAGGACAAAAATTGATTTAGCCCCTTGTTATAGGCACATAGTAGGTCTTATGTTAGTAAATTTTCACTGCAGGTCTTGATTAATCTAGAAAGAGTTACTCAATTTGAGTGACTCAAAGAGTCACTTATTTAAGAGTGAAGGTAGCCACTGTATTTCTTTCTTTTCTCCGTGAGGAGTTTTCAGGGGCCTCTTTCATAAACAGGTGGATCAAAATACACACCCTGCCAGCATGACACCCAGATACCCTTTTGAAATACCTCAAATGTTCAGTCTTTCGGGCCATTCACTGTTGTTCCTTCTGCCAACTCAGAGTCCTATTATGAGAATTTTGGTACAAACAATCCTCTGATAATCAAGGTCCTCCAGCTGACGTTAATTCCTTTTAAATCAGTTGTTAAGCTAAGCTCTGAGGTGACAATTTTGCTTGAAACTTGGAAGGTCAGCTTGGATGAATGGGAGTATACGTACAGTGGATGCATGGAGCAACCAAAGCTCATTAAGAAAAACAAAAAAAGTGCAATGTGCTACAAGCGATAGTCCTTCAGGTCTCTGTCCACTATGGAGGGTCTCCTGGAATATCATTTAACGTTCTGTCAGGAAGTGCAAATCGGGTGTCCACAAGCAGGACAGACCACCTCTGAGAAGAGGCTACAACATTCGTGTAGTTTAGGAACAGGGGTCAACAGCTATGGACAACAGCTTTATATTAAAAGCGCAGCAGTGCTCTGCTGACCGCATAGTACACAGCAGGACATTCTTGAGCTCTGTGTTTATTCTCTAACTGTACATGTTCTATTAATCAGTGTGCAAGGTTCAGCTGTGCTCCTGGGGCAGACGTTTGTCGTCCAGGGAACAGCTGGACTTTCTCAGAGAGGATGTAGACAAGTCAGACACCCTTTTTCCTTGCCCTCAGCAATAAAGGAATGAGCTGGCTGACTTGGTTTTTCTTACTACTAAGGGACTATTTTCTAACCTTCTGCTTTCTAGAATGTCTTTTCTTGGACGTAGTGTGTGTGTGTGTTGGCAGTGCCCTTCTTTTCAAATCACCTTTCAAAGATATTTCTTTCTCCCTTGAGCATATCTCTGGTCCTCTGTCTGGCAGCTACTATCTATTATTTAACTTCTTGTATTTTGCTCTCCTTTTCTCCTTTAACTTTGTGAAAAAATACAAAGGGAAAGCTTGCTATTGTGTTTTCAGCATGTGATGTTTTTGCTTGCCCTTAATATCGTAGTGCTTAGCACAGTGACTTGCATGTGGTAGGCACTCAAAAAATTCACTCCATATGGATGGATAGATAGATATGGATGGATGGATGGATGGATGGATGGAAGGATGGATGGGTGGGTGGATGATTAAATGTTCATGTGGAAGGCATGGACTCCAACCAAAGAGCAGCACAGCAATGAAAGGAATGACTTTATGCAGCAGGTCAAAAGTTTAAGTTGGATTTTGCTGCTCTTTTTGTTGTGATATTTTGTGAATTTACACTTGCATTTATTTGTTCCACAACATTTACTGAGCGTCTGCTTTGCTCCAGTCTCCATTCAGTCTAGCAGGAAGACAGGCCTGCATAATGAAATGTAATGTGTACTATGATAGAAGGCAGCCAGGTGGGTTATGAGAGTACAGAGATGTACTTTGGGTACAGACTTTGGGTGATGGGGTTTTGCTCTCATCTTGTTTACATCAATTTAATGTCAGGGTATCAGGATAGCCAATGATTATTTTTTTTTAGGTTTATTTATTTATTTTGAGAGAGAGACAGGGTGAGTGGGGGAGGGACAGAGAGAGAGGGAGACAGAGAATCCCAAGCAGGCTCAGTACTGCCAGCATAGAGCCCCAAGTGAGGCTCGAACCCATGAAACTGTGAGATCATGATGTGAGCCGAAACCAAGCGTCCAAGAGTTGGACGCTTAACTGACTGAACCACCCAGGTGTCCCACCAATAGTTATGTTTTTAACATGAATCCTTGTTTCTTTCTCTTCTTTCCTGCTAACATCTTCCATCCCTTCTTTGGGAATGAAAGCTTTGTCCTTCCTATTCAGAGAGAGGAAATTGGGTGCTGTGTTTCTAAACACCAAGCCCTCCCTATATTCTAGGTTGGAGATGTACAGAATTGCTAATGGTTTTGGTCTAGGCTGGTGGGATCCTAAACTCTTCCCAATGAAGCATCCCATCAAGAGTTTAGTCTTCAGGAATAAAAAGCACATAGAAGGAGACCCCAGACCAGCAGGGAAGGCCTAGGATCAGAGGAGTCTGTTGCCTGAATAAAGCCTGATCCCTGATTCTAGAAAGTTGTGCAAAAGTGAGTCTGCTGCCAGGTTAGTGTCTCCGGACTGGGGGAAAGCCTAGTGTGAGGGACCCTGTTTGATTACCTGAGAGATATGCTAAATCCAAGATGCCTCCATCTTGGAGACCTTCCAGTCTTCATATGTGAGAGAACCAGAGCTCTTTCATGCTGACCATCCAGCTAATAGCTAGCTGGTTACAATACCAGAGCTGCCTCAAACCGTATCATGTGGGACCCTCAGAGGATACCTCCTGCAATGCTTAGAATGCTTGTAAACCTAAAAAGACCCCTGGCCACTGCTGGGGAGGAGATTTCATGCATATAGTTTGGGGTCAAATGGAACAATCCAGGTGACCTCTGTCAGGGACAGTGGGAAGGGAGCAACCTCATTATAATTAAAGTATACTCTGAGGTTCCAAAGCTTGTATTTGAATTCCGCCTTTGCCACTTAGTAGCTGTATAAACTGAGTCTTGGGTAAGTTACTTAGCCTCTCTGAATATTAATTCTCTCTTCTGTAAAATGAGGGCCTAGAATATTACAGTTAGTGTTTGGGAGGATTCAGTAAGCATTAAATGCAAAGCAACTGCACATGGCTTATGCTCAATGTATGTGTTGTTATGGTTGTATTTTTGTTGTGTTTTTTTTATTATTTTGATGAGGAAGGACTCAAAGAATGTTTTAGGGATATCTAGGCCTCTCCTGAGTCTAGAAGAAAAATTTGGGCTCCAAGTTTCCACTCCTCTACTCCTTCCTAGTCTTTATTTGGAGGCCTTACTTTCTCGTCTCTGGGTCCCACTTTAGGATTGGTCTGGGATCAAGGAGTGATAGAAAAGGTAGAATTTATGCTTATTTTATTTTTTACTTTTTTAATGAGGACTTAGCATCTTTATTCAACTGGACTGTGGATTCTAGAGTATGTTGTAAATGAAAGCAAAAGGACTTTGTCTTCTCCTAATTTTTTCCATGCCCTATTCTGGCCCCGTGGCCCCATCACTAGCTATTACAGTACTGCATCTCATTGGCCATTCTGTTTACCCATGTATTGCATCCAACTCCCATTGTAGGCCAGAAGAGATTGCAGATAGGTCTGAGGGCAAAGGGTTCAGGCATCATCAGTATAGGATTAGGACCCTGTTTCTGCTTGAAGACTTTTAAAGCCAGAATAACAGGAAGGGAGTGTCCTTTATGCTCAGTTAGGTTCTTACTCAGAAATGATTATTTCTTAATTTGCAACTCAATTTCTCATATTGTTCTTTTTGACCTTCTTGTCTTTATACTAGATTCAGTAAACACTATTGATGGTTTACTCTGGGCCAAATGCTGTACTTTCATGTACAATTACCCTCTCTCACCACATCCCCAGGCTGTAGTTCTCATATTTTTATTACTTGAGAAAATGCCCCAGATCTCCAGTTATTCAATTAACAGTGCAAAGGAAGAAGACATTAGACAAAAATGTTGCTGACAGACTAAAGTAGGAAATTACTAAGAAGTGATTTTATATTTTTTATGTTGCCCTAGAAAATTTTTTTGTTAAGATTCCAAAAGTCACTTATTTTAACCTAACTTGCCTCAAGCTTCAATTTTTGTAAACAATAGATACTGCTCTAAAATGATAAACAATGACTGAAAAGTCCAAAGGAATTTCAATATTACTGAATTTGTCGGCAGTATGCGTTCAATAAAGTGACAGTGGGCGTCTTATTTCCACAGCAGTGACAGTGAACCGGGTGCCTTTGGCATGCCAGGAACATTTCCACTTAATTTTTCATCTCTAGTTTATCATGCTCAAGGAGTTGGATATCTGAAAAGCTGTAATAACTTTAACATGGAATCATTCTGGTAGATTACCAAAATGCATTGTTCTTCCAAAAATAGTTGGATAGTTTTCTTTCTAAGGGAACTATAAACCCAGTACCAAGGCCAGAAAAGTAAAGACTTGGACAGAGTAAATTTTATATTGAGCACAAAACAGCTTCAGAGCCCCCAGCTGCTTCATTTGGATAAAATGAAAACCTTAGAAGCAAAGAGAGATGAAAATTTGACATGTTTGACTAGCATGAATCTTGATGCAAATGCACTTTGATTTGTAACTTAGAAGCTCTCTGAAGTTGCATTTTTAGTCTGTAAAAACAGCTGGGTAAACAACAACATTTTCTAATTGAAGAGAGAAAATAATTATATATCTTCATGAAGAAACTCTGATGTAGAGATTTGCTTGTCTACAAAGAGGGAGGTACGTTCACTAATAGTGAGTGAAAGCCAAAGGACAAAGAATTTGGGATCCCAAGGTCCTGAATTTTAATGGAATAAGACTTCCAGTACTTGAAATATGGAAAAGGTGAAGAAAAAAGGCTTAAGGATGAAGGCCAACCAGGGCTGGAATTGGGAGGTGTCTTAGTCCATTCAAGCTGCTGTAACAATACCATAGACTTGGTGGCTTATAAACAACAGAAATTTGTTTCTCACGGTTCTGAAGACTGGGATCAAGGCGCCGGCAGGTTCATTGTCTGGTGAAGACATGCTTCCTGGTACATAGATACACATCTTCTCACTGTGTCCTCACATGGTGAAAGGGGTGAGGGCTCTCTCTGGGGTCTCTTTTATAAGCAAACCTCATCACATTGCAAAGGTTCCACCTCCAAATATTGTTACGTTGGGTGTTAGAATTTAACATATGGATTTTGCAGGGGAAGAGGAGGACACAAGATGACAGTCTATAGCAGACGACACTGATTAGTAATGTAGATGTCCCTGAAGATTTGCCAGCTTATATACTGCTGAGCAAATTCCTTATAAATTCTGATCCTTCCAACCTGTTTTCCAGAGTCTACTTTTTCCTGCCATGCTATTAAAGGAGGTGTTTCTTCTCCCTTTCTGCTTTGATGGTATCTTTTTTTTCTACCTGGGGTTCCATAGCTTCCCCTCATCCCCTGCCTAGTCCTCCTCAATTGCTTTCTTCTTTCTCTCCCACAGCCATTTAGCACTGTCCCACTTTCACACTCCAAGAGGGAATGTCCAAATCTTTTACTGTGTACAGAAGACAAAGGGCCCTCCAGTCATTGGAAAACACTCCCCAAATCCTTTCCTTTCCTATAGTCTGATGTAGCATGGATGCTGGGCCACTTCTCTGAGTCACCAGAATGGTCTTCTGCATGGATCAGAGGTCTGCCCATGTTTTAATTATCTCTTTTCCTGTTCCAACTCTTTCTTTGCAGTGTAGACTCTCTAAAGTTAGATTTTGACACTTGCTGCCCTATGATTCCCTCGTTTAGCTGAAGACTGCTGGGATTGGCAAATGCTGCCCTTGGTAATACAACTTCTGTACTACAGAAGCAGCTCTTTAGCACCTAGACATACCCCACCAGACCTTGTTCAAAGAGAATGATTCTCGGATTTTATTTAGCACCTCCACCTGAAGCGTGTGGCATAGGGAACACCAATAGTTGCCTGGATCCTATTGTCCAGACCCAGTGCGCCTGCGGTGGTGGTGGTGGTAGATCAAAGTAGTCTGGATTCCTAGGGGGATATTTCTTAGAGAAGTGAGACTTGACTGGGCATGATAGGAAGCTGCAGCAGCAATGAGAAAAGCATTTAGCAGAGGAGCAGACTGAAAATTTGGGGCATAAATGTTGCTCATTTGAGGGCAGGTAGAAGAAAGTCCAGCTGGAGCAGAAGGTGCATGCTAGAAACAGGGACTATATTTATTATTATTGCTTTGCCTTCCATCTTAACTGTCTATTTATCTCACACAATTCAAAGAAAAAAATTAATACATGCACAGGATAATAATTTAAATAATATACAATGATAAATGGTGAAAAGTCTCCCTCCCTTTTTATTTTTCATTTTCCTTCCCCAAAGGAAATCATTGATCTAGTTTCTTGAGCATCCTTCCAGAGCTATTCTGTCTAGACATGCATATTTGTGTGTCTGTGTATATTTTCTACATGTCTACCACCCGCCCGTCTATCAGTCTATCCATCAATCTCTTATTTTCTATTCCCCCTCTTTTTACACAAATGGCAGCCTACATTACACACTGGTCTGTGCCATGCTTTTTTGTTGTTTGTGTTTTGTTTTTGCTTTCTAATTTAACAATATATTCTTGATATTGTGTCTTATTGTGATCACAATTTGTTGCATCCAATGTGGGAGGTAGGGTGTAACAAAGGATTCTTTATGATTTGTAGATTCATTTTTACAAAAAGACTTACAATGTACAAGGGTTGTATTGCATTTAAACATTTAACTGAATGTATTTATGGTCTTTATTAATTTAAGGTTTACTTGATTGGCCCAGCAAGTGACTGTATGTAGGAGAGTGAGAGGCAGGCAAGCCTGGAGGCAGAGAGCCACTTTAAACAGCTACTACAGTAATCCAAGTGTGGTGGTGCGGGAGGGGCGGGGGTGGGGGTGGGGGGTGAAATATGATAACCACACTGAGTAAAAGCTGGTTTTAGCTCTGTCCCCAACCATCAGATTTTTGAAAGACTGCCATTCCTTCAGATGATATTTACTGGAGCTAGTTGACATTTGAAAGAATTACAAACTTCTCATTACTATTTTTTTAAAATATTTTATCCTTTTAGAGAGGTTTGAGTTTCAAAGCACAATTGGAAGAAGGTACAGAGATATCCTGTATCCCCCCACCCCATGCATACACAGATTCCCCCATTATCAACATCCCCTATCAGAGTGGTACATTTATTACAAGTGATGACCCTACATTGACACATCGTAATCACCCAAAGTTCATAGTTTACATTAGGGTTCACTCTTGGTGTTGCACATTCTATGGGTTTGGACAAATGTTAATGCTATGTGTTCCCTGTTATAGTATCATACAGGGTATTTTCACCATCCTAAAAATCCTCTGTGCTCTTCCTCTTCAACACTCCCCTGTTGGTTTTAAGTTATGCCCACAACTTCTTCAGCTGACTTTAGCAGATATTGTTGGAACCTCACCCATATTGCACTGGTCTTCTCAGTGTGTGTGGATGGCAATGTCCCTCTGTAAGCACCGCGACCCTGTGCGAGGGCTTTCTCTAGGCCAGGGAGTTAATGAACCTGGAGTAGCTCTCACCAGTAATGAGAGAGAGTTGGAGGATAAATACCTCACCCTTCGGCAGGACAACTCTGAGATGCCATCCACTGTGTCTTAGATGTACCAGACAGATTAAGCCACAGGTACACACAGCATCTTGTACTGATTTTTTCCCCTTGCTCACTTTTCCATTTTCTTTCTGGTGCTTTCAGGACTCTTCTTTCACTTAATTGCTTGTATTCAAATCATTGTCTTGGGATCTGCTTTTGGGTGAAACCAGTCTTAGATACTGAGATCCTTCCAGCTCCACCCTTACCCCATTCCAAATGAAAGCTCATGTCATGATTTAGTGTTAGTGATGAATTCCATTCTGACAGATGAACCCCCATCTTCTTGACTATGTCAGAATCAGTTGGCAATCTTTCATCCCACCCCGTATCCCCATCCTGGCCACAGTCCCATTCTTATTTCCAGGGAGAGAACAGTGTGAAGTGGTGTTCACTGTGGCCTCTGCACTATCTGTTTTCCATTTGAGCAGATTCCTGTGGGGGCTGACTCATGCAGTTGACATAATGCAGCACCTTGCTGGGCTCATGTGAGGAAACAGCAAGAGCGATATGTCCAGCTTGATAATTCTGGCAATACTCATTCCATGCATATCCTGTGGATTCCCAGCCAAGGTCTCTGACCTTTTGTAGTCACTTTATGGCTTTCTTGATCTCAGACATTTTGCCTTGTATTTGAAGGGCTTGTGAAGGCATAAATTGGTAAAGAAGTTTGGAAATGCTGGCATGATTTTGAATATAGAAATTAACTCCACATTCGGGCCCTCAAAGAGTTCCGTTTGTAGTCAACCAAAAAGCATGGTCTTGTAGTTCTATGAGGAGAAAAAAGGTGAACTTAGCAAAACAAATCAATATGACTTGACTAGAGCTTTTCACTGCTTGTTTGACCATTCTGTGGAAAATATATATCCCTTTAGTGAAATCATTACACATTCATGGACAGATGTTTTTACTAATAAACCAAAGGGATAGAGACATTATAGTTGAGATTTAGGCATTTACTATATGTTGGGTCTCAGTTCACTCACATATCCACGTGAAAGCAAAATGCTGTGACTTCCCTGTAAAGGCTTGTGTATCTAGTAAATGTCCAAAGCACTCCACAAAGCTCTCTTTGTGTTAGAAGATTAGCTGTTCGTCCCAACCTAATTATCACCACTCTATGTGGCCTGGTTTAGCGGCCTACAACCTGGAATAAAGACAGGATTTGTGTCACAGAACTGTGAGGGTTTTCACATATGCCTATCAGTCTGCTCAAGAAGAGAGGTGGGAAGGGTCAGAAAACTGCTTATTCCACATACATTTAATTCTAACCAAAGATCTGTCATTTGGTGCTGATTATGAGAATTATAGAATTTACTGTCTCTAATGAACTTCTGTTTTGAAGATAAGAGACTGGAGCTTAAAAAGTGGAAGGAGCTTGGTCAAGGGCATTTGGCTTAAAACGAGAACTGCAGACACTCCCTCCTTGACTTTTAAACAAGTGGTTCTCAGCTGAATCTGAGAATAAAGACACTCCTTTGCAAGAAAAGAAAAGTTTGGGACCTCTGAAGGATAGAAGTCACAGTTTTGAATAGTTGCTGGTGGGGTACACACATCTACACATCTGTGCACATCTGTGTGGCACATCTGTGCCCCACTGTGCATTGTGGAACTCTGTCAAATGCTAGATTGGTGAGCTCTTTCCTTCTCTGTTCAGCTGTCCCATTGTTCACACCTTCGCTGAGGGTGAAGAGAGTCAAGAAAGGAATAGGAAAACCATCTTGGATTCATCACAAATACTACTAGTCACCTTCCCATTTGACTCCATGCCTGTCCAGTTTCATGGGTCTTTATGTCCAGTCACTGAAACAACCTCCAAATGTCATCCCAGATTGTTTCCTTCCTCTTTTAATCTGTCCTGAGCACTATTGCTGAGCTTATCTTCCTAAAATACCAGTTTCACATCAATCTCCTTCTGAGAAATCTCTGGTACTTGCAAACCTCTACTGTCTCCATTTTGGCTTTTAAAGTCCTACCCAGTTGATTCCCACGACTTCTGTAATCAGGCAAACTTGAGTTCAAATCCCAGCTTGGCTACTTACTGGCTATGAGACCTTGGGCTATTTACTGGCTATGAGACCTCTCCCCAGATCTCAGTCTCCTTAGCTGAAAACTGATCGCAGCAAGCCTGTCTTCCAGTTGTTAGGAGAATTAGAAAAACTATCTAACACCAGACTTGTGCTTTCAGCCTTTATATTTTTATGCTGCCATTCCCCAACATGAGTCCTTCTTTTTAGTAAAAATGTTCTCTTTACTGACTTCTAAATGTGCCATGCTCATTCTTGGCTCTAAGCATTGGTGGATCATGTCCTCTCTTATCAGAAATCTCTATCTTCTTTTCTTTCCTTTCCTTTCTTTTCCTTTCCTTCTTTTTTCTGTGCCTTCCAAATTCTTTTCTTCTTTCTGAATTCAGTTCAGGATTCAGTTTGAATTCGGTCTCCTCTGGAAGTCCTTCTCCAACATTCTATGTGATCTCTGTCCTCTAAATGTCCCATATCAGTTGAACAGACACTAAGTCATGAATCACCTAACCCAAAATTTCCCCGAGTGTGATTGGTGGAAGATGAGGCATGTATAAACAATCTCATGACCAAGTAGCACAGGAAGTACCGCTTCTTGTATCCCTGTCTTAGAGCTTCATAATTCATATTTGCCCAGTCAAGTTTCTGAGAGATTCTCAAAAAAGGGAAATTATTTAACTTTGTTTAGCTTCGTAATTCTCAAATCTATTTTGCTTGGAGCTCATGTTTCATGTAACAATTGTTAAATCGAAGAGCGTGTGTTCCTGGGAGCACACTGTGGGAAACATACCTGAGGGTTTTGTGATTTTTGTCTCTATAGGGTGTCAGCTTCCTAGAAGCTGATGATTGCCTTTTATACTTTTATGTTTCCATCAGCATTTAGCCCTGTGCTGTACATCTTCTAGGTGTTCAACAAATGCTTATTATGTGAAATGAAGTTTGGAGCAAGGGAAGTAGGGGTTGTGGCTCTTACTGGTAGGAGTTCTAGTCAAAGTGCGGAAAAATAGATATGTAAACTGGGGCCTGAAATGGAGTTTGCGAGCCTGTCAGTTTCAATGAAATATAATCCTTTTCTTCTACTTATTTAGAGGTGAGAGATTTGGTTAGAGTGATATACCTATATATTACCATTTGTTTTCCTTTTTTAATGGGCTTGGAAAGAGTAGTTTGAATAGCTTCGAAAGTCTATGAGAATGGAACCACTGCTATGGGAGCAAGTGTGTGTGTGTGTGTATTTTCAGATATGCATGTGTAGTGTTCATATAGCTCACACCCATCTTTTAAGTTGAATTTCTTTTAAAGGAAACTTGAACATTATTTTGACTTAAAAAGCCATATTTTGGGGCAAAAGTCTAGACTAAATAATATAATGCTATAAAGTTACAATCTTACAGTAGTATTTTCCTTGGATGTGCTAAATAAAGTTTGATTTTATTGGAATGACTTTTAACCATACTCTTAATTTACTGCAGATATTTGGACCTTGGTTTTCTTGATTCTGCTACTTGAAATACAGCCTAAATACCATGTGTGTATGCTACATACACACATGTTATTTAATAGAGGAGGTTTTTCTTGATTCTTGATTTTCTTGATTTCTTGATTCTTCTAGTTGAAATACAGCTCAAATACCATGTGTGTATGCCTATGTGCATACATGTTATTTAATAGAGGAGATTTTTTTAATTTAAAATTCTGAGGGGTATAACAGAGAAGATGATCTTTGAAGGAAAAAAAAAGGAGAAATGTAACATTGCCAAATGCCAGATTTTCTAATGGGAGTCAGATCTACTGAAAGGAATCTCTGTATTCCTCCCTTAGATGGGTTGGCTGGAGCAATGAAGGTCTCTGGTTTTGTGTTCCTTGGTCATGCCTTTTAAAGAGCAAATGGGGCTACTGGTAAAGCAAAGACTAGACATTGGTAAGGTTGAGGTTCATGACTTGTTCAGCCTGTGGACCCCTGGATGACCTTACATTAGTCATGTCTCTCTGGGCTGATCCTCCTCCCATACCCCATGGGAGGGTGGTGCCCCCTCTGAGGTTCGTGTTTGGATGAGTTATCAACCGCAATGAAGCACCCTCTTGAATCAGCCCTTTGGATGGTGGAGCAAAATAAGAAAAGTGCCCTTCATTCACATGTTTTTCCATCAATCTCACTTGCCTGGGTGTGGTGCTTTCATTTCCTCAGATGCAGAATAAGGGATCTGTCATTCTTGTTCAGTATTTAAAAATAGGTGGCACTGGGGGTAACCCTCAGGCATAGAAACTCTCAAAAGAGCATTTCCATACAGGTAGTGTTTCATGTATAATTAGCAGGACACTGATTTTTTTTTTAGGACGTCTTTCATTTTTATAATCATTGTGCACGATGGAGTTTGTGACTTACTTTGTTGAACTGGGGGTGCATTGTTTCATGTATTGAGCTGAACCATATAAAATTGTTGATGTTTGACCACTTTTGACCTACAAAAATAGCAATCTCCTATAGTTCCATCTAGTGTAAGTGAGGAGCAAAACTGACCTCAGTCTTCTTTCCCCTTAATACGTTTTTGTTTTCCTGCTGGTACAGATTTCCTGAACTTCCATAAATCAACAGGGAGGAGAACTCAGTCTTGGAATTGTTGACTGGATCATCATAGCTTGCCTGGGTTTTTGGAGTGAGGATGTTCAGTGTTAGGTACAATGAATTCATCCATAGAAGGAAAAAGACCTTGAGCAAAATATCTCATTGAAGTAATGGATTTAGATGGCGTCAGGAATGTCTAAACAGAAAGCAATTGCTTCTACTCCAAATGTAATGTTTGGTGTTTATGGAACCAAAGAGAAACTCAGGTCAGGTTTTGACATTGTGTTAAACCATTTGACATGTGGCTTGTGATTGCTGATAAGGCTGGCTGTACTTAACTTATTAAACATTAAGAGAATGAAAATATAAGAGAAACAGATCCTTATGGCAAAAGATACAAGAAGAATTGTATTACTGTGTGGGAGTCGGGATGGAGGTTGGAGAGTGGGGATAAGAAAGAAAGTAAGAAGATTAAGAGAGGAGCAGGGATAATTGTCAAGGAACTTAGCACCATAAAAAGTCAGCGTGTTTTTGGTCAATGCTAGTGGTAAGACAGGACATAGGAATGATGAGATGAGCTGGTATCTTGGCCACAACACCCCTTCAAGTTCAGAGAAGACTCTAATCAGACACTTGCCTTGTCGGAAGAAGTTGGGCAGAAATATTTTATGGGTGTATGACAGTTTACCCACCTCTCAATGCAATTCATAGCCGATAATTTTATACCAAAATTAACCTAATAAAGTGTCTATCTATATACATCAACATTTCCTTTAATAAGGACTCAGTTTTTCTTAATCTTCAGTTTGACTGTAAACTAAATTGTTTACTAAATGGCATGAGTGGTTTCTAAGTAAAAAACAGATACTGCCTTATTTCTAGCTCCAGTCTGTACTTTTCTGCAGCTTATTTTATAAACCTAGAATTTTCTGTTTTGAATGCTTTATTTATGCCCAGTGCTCTTCATGGAGAGATATTCTTTCTAGAAAGCACCTGACACATACTGTTTGTGGAAAGGAGTGAGACTGTGAACAAATAATTACATTATTTTTTTAAATGTTTGTTTGTTTGTTTGTTTGTTTGTTTGTTTTAATTTGAGAGAGACAGAGAGAGAGAGAGAAAGAACTCCAGTCAGGCTCCATGCTCAGCACAGAGCCCAATGCAGGGCTTGAACACACGAACCATGAGATCATGACCTAAGCTGAAATCAAGAGTTGGATGCTTAACCAACTGAGCCATTCAGGTGCCCCATCATATAGTTAACTTGTAATTGTGAGCTGGCTCTGCTGTTTTACATCTAGAAGTCAGGATAAGATATGCTCAGCAAGCTTCTGAATGTTGAATGCTGGGGAGCCCTGGATTCCTGCAGAGTCATTGTGAGGTTTGCCTTCATTGGCCTCTGGGCAGGAACAACTGTGTGAAACCCCTCCCCCCTCCCCGGCTCCTACGTTCACCCTCATGTCGCCTTCTCCTTGGGCTGCTTCCTGCCTGCCCCACTGGGGACCACTGGCAAGATTTTTTAGGACAGAACGTCCAGAGTCTTTATCTACCTCTTCTCCCACGCTGCCTTGTGGATATTTCTTATTTGTGCAACATGTCTCCCTGGGCCTGATGTACAAGTTCTGATAGACAAGGTTGCATAATGAAGCATCTGAGATTGACCTCAGAATACTGGTCTTTTGAAATCGTAGACACAAAACTTCAATTCAAGGGGGTGGGGGGAATCTAACGGTGGAAAGACTATTTTTGGTCATGAGGTTAAATCTCACCGAATGAGCAAGTTTCCATTTTTGCTGAGGGCTGTAGAATCAGTCTTGCTCTGGCCAGTGTGGAAAACACAACAGTGTTGAAGTGTCAGACTCACCCACTCTGCAACTTTCAATTTTTCTGCTTTCCTGGGAAGTTTGGAAAGATTCCACAGAGTCCTTGGGGTTCCTTGGGGTAAAAAACAATGGTATTTGTGGACAAAGATTCTCAAATATAGTATTTCTGACAGAGCTTAAGATTGAAGATCTATAAAATAAATGTAGATGTGCAGAAAGAGAACATAAAAAGATTAAAAAAGATGAAAAGCCTGGGGTAAGGGCCTGGGTCAATATACCCCCAGGTAAATGAAGAAGCTTTCTGAACCTGTAAACATTTTGAAGGTATTGTACAAATGGTTTTTGAATGTAGGCTTGTTGAGAGGTAGGTAAAAGAGATAAGAAACAATAACAAGCATGGTCATTTTATCTCTGGAGGAAAGGGTGTTTGCTCACCCACTGAAGAAAGAGCTGATAAACTGCAATCTTTAGCCCAAACCCTTTTGGAGATGGCTGGTCAGCTTTACATCAGATGCAGAGTTCTTTCTCCCCCCAAAACTCAAAAATGATTTGAGAGACAGGGCCTATACAGATGAAACAGCTGACTATCCACAGAAGGCAGGCCAGGGTGAACATTTATGGGAGCAGCAGGGCTAGTGTTGAGATAATCAAGATTTTCTGATTACAAGTTCCTATGAGAATAAAAGGCGGCTGTTAGAGTCCTTGTGCTAATGATGATCTCTTTGCGAAGAACAGACTGAAGTGGTTAGGGGATATCCACAGAAACAAGTAATCTTCGCCTTATGGCCTCTTACATGCTGAAGAAATGGAATAATGAGCCTTCATGAGAAGGCTGGAACAACAGCCTGGTCTTTGGTGATCAGGGAGCTCAAAGGACTACCATCCTAGTTCTATGCCAGGAGCAAGGGTTCCTGGATTACTCTATGGTTTTTAATTGACATGATTTAGCCTTGTGGTGTTTACCCTTTCAGTTCCTCTGCTGAATGACCATTTCTATTTTCAGTTCACAGTCAGAGGCTACGAGTCATTTTAGACATAGGCTAATGTCGTGATTAAGTAGGGAGGTTCACAGAGTACAGGGAGACATGGAAATTTGTTCATCAGCAACTGTTAAGGTCACTTCCTGTCTTCAGGGGGCTGTAGCAGGAACCCCTTCGGCAGGCCCTAAAGTAATGGTACTGGCCGCCCAGGTCAGGCAGTACCTATAAACCTCCTTTGGCAAGTGTACTTATGGGATTCTTGCCTTTGCTTTGAACACTCAGACATCACTTAATTTAATTTCTGATGTGAGATGTGTTGTACCCAAAGTATCCATGTTACACACATTTGGATCAAGGAGCATCTACCAATTAATTCTGTTTCATATTTTATATTTGTCTTTTATGGGTTTTGTTTCTGGAAATGCATAGGACAATACAATGCCAATACACATACATATACAGATATTTATGTACATATATACATATATATGATCTATATCAATGCCATCTTTTGCAATATTGTCATAATTTATTACAAAAAGAAGATTGGTTTTATTGAAATGCTAATATGTTAACTTTGTCTATATCTTGCATTCTTGAAACATCTAGAACTGGCCCAGAAGAGAAAGGCCTGGGGTCTTTTCTCAAAATGGATCATTATTGAATTCATAAGGAATAGTCTCTGAAGGTGCTTGAAAGGCCTCAGGGAGAAATAAGCTTATAACACTACTAGGAGAGCTGTATCTCTTTTTTTCTTTTCTTTTTTTAAGTTTATTATTTATTTTGAGAGAGAGAGAGAAAGGGGGGGGGGGCAGAGAGTGGGAATCCCAAGCAGACTCAGGATTGGGCCTGGGAATCCCAGCCCCATGCAGGGCTCAGTCCCACAAACTGTGAGATCATGATCCAAAGTTGAGGCTTAACCAGTTGAGCCACCCAGGCACCTTAGAGAGCTATAGCTCTTAAAAAATCACCACAGTCTCTCCAAGCCATTGTGTCCTACCTGGAGAAAGTCTATGAAAGTCATCAACTTTCACTGAGGGGCTGGATCAGAAGGCAGAGATTGTTTTGAGCTCCTTATGTCGAAATTTGGGAGACGGATCTGAGCTTTTTGAGAAGAGAGAGAGAGGGAAAAGGGATTTTTACTGAAGAGAATTTCCTGGGGGGAGATGTCCAAGTTATTTCTAATGTATGATAGTAACCAGAAGGGTAGGAGGAGGTGGGGGATGGGATTCCATGCTTTTTGATCCTTCAGCATCAGCACTCTGTGAATCTCCATCCCTTGAAGGCTTTGATGTCTTGTCAACATCTAGCACAGTAACTGCAGTTACCGTGAAGATTTCATGAAAGAATAAATAAGGAAGTAATTTTTAAGGTATGAAGCATGGTGTGACAGTATAGTAGTAAGCATGGAAGCTTTATTTACTCCATTAGACAATTTTCCAGATGAGAAATGTTAGGAACAGAGAGGTAGATGTAAATTCAGCCACAAGTGTCCACTGTATGTCAGATCCTGTCCTCAGCACCTGGTAGCATGATCTACTGAAGGTTTCTTGGTTCATTAGGGGCAGATCTAGAATTTGGGTGCATTGCCTTCATATGACTAAGATGTTCCCTGCCCCAGAGTGGAGGACTAAGCTGAAGGCTGGTTATAGCCAAAGTTGCTTCTGAATTCACAAATGCAATTCATTTCATTTTCCCTCCTGGAGTTTTGTCCAAGCCTGGTTGCCATTTGTTGGTGGGCATCGCTCTAGTCCTGGATTATCATATGCTTTTCCAAAGTAGTAGATGATACCCAGATTTCTTTAGCTCTTTCAGATATGTCTTGCATAGAGTGGTGGACCTGGATCTTTTTATTGATTGATTGATTTGAATTTTAAACAAATGGAAATGGAAGCAAGATGTTTGGTTTGAAAGCATTTACGGTTTGACCATGCTGGTTCTGTAGGTGCCCAGGGGCCATATATGTTTTCTTGGGAACACGGCCACACTGAAAGCAAGGCTCAGGCCAGTGGTTGAGTTTTTTAATCTACTGGCGTGTGCTCTATGGGAAGGCAGACAGTCTCCTGCCCTTTCTCCCAGATAGTGAGACAGGATGTCCAGGGCACTAGTCAGGAACAAGGGGTCATGGATTATCTTCCCTGTCCTGCCACTGGCTCTCATTGTGATCTCAGATGGGGAAGGTCATTACACTGCATCAGACTGGGTATTTGAAAGAACATAGTTCCTAAGTAAGGATATATTTAAGATAATGAGGAACAGACTTGTTCCAGAGAAATGTAGCTTTTTGTAGCTGGGCTCCTGCCAAACAAACTCAAGGCTGAGCTAATCACAACCAATTTTTTTTTAAAGTGATAACAATTTGAGTTAACAATTTGAGAGCATAGAAAGATTTTAGCAAAAACAAAACAAAATGTTTAGAATAGAGAGGAATAATTTCATGGGCTAATGCATAGCTGTTAACCAATAACATGAATGCAAAGTGTTATTATTAAAGAGTTTTATTGCCAAGTTGTAGAAAATTCATGATTTCCCTAGAGGGAAAATTAGCACTTATTTTATGTATATTAAAAATAATCATATTTAAGTTTCCTTTGCAGGTGATATGTGTGTTTATTTGTATGTGTATGTGTAATAGGGTTTAATTTATTCATCCATCTCAAATTATAGAGAAATCTATAGCTTAAATAAGATATGGTTTTAATCAGTCCTGATCTGTTTTCCAGATGTGTTATTTTTTTGAATGGATAAGAAAGAAAAGATGGCAATAAAAATAATAACAATAAAAATAGTAATTATAACAGCAATAATAACAATATTTGTATAGTGCTTTACAAAGTTTACTCACAAAATTTATCTCTTTTAACCTTTAAAACTCTCAAGAGAGGGTTTTCAGACCTGTGAGTCAGGTAGGCCAGGCATTCTTATTGTTACTTCTTATGATAAATGAGCTATGTCCTACCATAAGATAGTTAAAGGAAATTAAATGTTTTTCTTATCGTAGTAATATAAAAAAACTTAAAGTCAAATATTTTTAAATTAATAAAGCAAGCAGGATTTTATTTTCGGAACATAATAGGTTTTTGGAAAAATACTTTCCTCATTGGCAACACGTATTATGCAAGAAAGGCATGTAACATTTAAGCTAGGTAAAAAGCCTAGCACATGGCTGTTATTCAGAATAGCTCCATTCTCTTCCTTGTCGAGGCATGGCTGTGTCTTTAGGGCCCAGCGCTGTGCTAAGTCATTTGGAGGATCCAAGTGTGTTTAGGACATGCTATGTGTCCTTGTCTTGTCTGTGATCTAACTAGAAAGACAGAGCATGGCCATCTCTGGACCAGTAATGATGGCCAGGACTGTCTGGGTCATCCACCCTGGAGTCATGGTTGGGAGGTAAGCCCTCCTTCACCACATACACCGAGATGGGGAAGAGTAGTGCCCCAAAGTGAAATCTAACTATCAGTTTCAGATAAGAAATGAAGGGATTGAGGGCAACAATGTCCACCTTAGGTGCCTTCTCTGATGTCCATAGATGGAAGAACTCCCAGGTATTCCTGCTGTCTGAAGCCCTCCCTCCTACCTCCACTGTCCCCTCCCCCAGTGCCATCCTGGCATCTCTAGCTGCAAAATGCATTTCTTCCTATAAACGGGGTTATAAATGCTGGTTAAGCATAGTTAATATGGTGCCATTTGTAGTATATGTTTCAAATACATTAACTTTTAAGAGCCTTGTGTGGGCAGTTTTGAGGATTTAACCATAATTTATAATATAGTGTCTATGGGAAAATGTGTGCTGAGAAACCAAACACTCAAACCAACAGACAAGCTCTTGGAACATAAACTAGAGCTGTATGAGTACGATTCAGTGCTAAATTGTGCAGTAGAACTTGAAGGGGCTGATTCCATTCAGAGAATGGAGAGTTCCATAGGGGCATCTCAGTCTGGGAAAGGGCTAGGGGTCATGATGCTACTCATCTACTAGTTTCCTGATGGCATCAAAATCTGACTTGTGACGTGGGTCTCATGTCTCAGCGTGACAGTGCTGGGGCTGACTAGATAGTGCCTTTTTCTTTTCTCATTACACCAATTATGTCCCTCTAAAAACTATATCTCCACTTGAAAACAAGGGGAGGAATTAAGTGCCTTTTCTATTTCTTTGAAACATTTTGTAAACAGAAAAATACAACAGAATATGAAACTTGTTTTGTACATGTATAAGAATGGAAGCCACCGCACTCATATCCTTTTCCCTCAACACAAGTATTCACTACTTGGTATATTCAACCGTTCACTTTATGAAAGAAATTGTTCTTTTCTTTTCTCTTTTCTTTTCTTTTCTCTTTTCTTTTCTTTTTTTAGAGAGAGAGATAGAGACAGAGCACAAGCAGGGGTGTGGCAGAGAGAGGGGGAGACACAGAATCCAGGCTCCGAGCTGTGAGCTGTCAGCACAGAGCTCCACGCGGGGCTTGAACTCACGAACTGCGAGATCATGACCTGAGCCAAAGTCAGATGCTTAACCAACTGAGCCACCCAGGTGCCCCTAAAATAAATTGCTTAATATGAAAGTGAATTACATTTCCCAGTTTCATTAAAATTATACAATTTTAGTGGGGAAAGTATATATAATGAAGCTAGCCCTTTTCTGTTCCAGACCAGTGGTTTATTATAGTTTAGAGGGAGGGAGGTATGGATATTGTGGGAAGGGAGGTAGAATTTAAAGATGAGTTGGATAAGTATAGTTTGAAAAGTTCTACATATCGTCTAATATAATGATCTCTTCCTGCTTTGAAAATCATTGCTTCCTACTTCAAAACATATAGTAACTAACCTCTCTATGGTTTACAGCATGCATGCATCTTTAACTTACAGCCTATTTTTTAAGTAATATTGCATCACTTTATGTAAGAACTTCACAATTGTATACTTTCCTTCTTTGTGTTTTGCTATTGTTTCCATACATTTTTCTTCTCTGTATATTACAAATCCCACAATACATTTTTTACTTTGGTCGTTTATCTTTTGATTAAACTAAGAAGTTAGTAACTATTTTATATTTACCCACACATTTACCATTTTCATTCTTTTTTTTATTGACCTGAGTTTCCATTTCAAATTGAGAGAGGTGTTTGAATGTAGCCTTAGTAAGTCTCATGCAGAGATATTTGCAGAAATGCAAACTGAATTTCAGATGCCCAGGTGGGAGTTGGTACAGAAGTGCTGAGAGATGTGGTGAATTGGAAGTAGCCTGGCATCTAGACTGGAAAGCCATGGAATGCAGGGACATTAAGATGGGACATTAAGATGGAACATTATGGCAGTGAGCTGGACTTTAGCACCAGGGGACTGTCTGTTGTAGGATAGAGAATTTATCTGGACTTTGTCCTTGGTTTCTGGGATAGAACCTCTAAACTCTTGGAATTTCCCAAGTGATAGGAATATCTTTGTTATTCATGGTGAATTCTGATTATGCTAACGAGGTGATACATTGTGGGTCCCTAGATAGATATGCTAATGAGATGACTCAGAATGAGAACAAGCACACCAGAAAGACCAGTGATGATGCGTGATGCAATGCAAAGTTAGGGCTCTGAGCCACATGATATCAGCCTAACCTCCCCATCTCTGGGGAGGGAAAAGGGGCAACTGGATCTCAAGTTCAAATCATGTGGCCACTGATTTAGTCATACCTACATAATAAAACCCAAAAATTCTAGACACTGAAGCTTGATGGCACTTTTTGGTTGGTGATCATACTGACTTGCCAGGCAGATGACACACCCTGGTTCTAGGGAGAGACGGTACAGATGCTCTGCATTTGGGACTCTTTCAGATCAAGCCTTATGTGTCTCTGTGTTTGGCTGGTCCTGATATGTGGTCTTTAAAATAAAACTGTAATTATAAATATAGCACTTCCCTGAGTTCTGCAAACCATTCTAGCAAATTATCAAAGCTGAGTGAAGGTTGTGGGAACCCCCAAGCTCTGTAGCCAACTGGTCAGACATGCGGTGGTCTGGGATCCTTGAACTTATAACTGACATCTGAAGTGAGGACAGTCCTGTTGGGGATTGTGTCCTTAAACCTGTGGAATCTGACATTAACCCTGGTGGTAGCATCAGAAATGAACTGTCGTCCTCTAGCTGGAACGACATGTAGGATTAGCCATGATGCAGGATGTGGAGCAATTCACTGTAGCCAGGACCACATCAGCCCAGTAACCTTGTATGAAATCACTACCATGCCCAGGTGATTTAGAGGAAAACCCTGTGACCAGACACCCCCTCACCACCATGATGCCCAGACCCCTACTGAGAAGACAGAGGAGGGGAAGGAAGACTGAAGAGAGAAACAGCCGCAATAGGTGTTCAAACTTTGCATGGATTGCAAACGGTTTTGCTTTGGATTGAGAGAGACTGAGGTCTTTAACAATTCTTTCAAACTTTTTTATTAACAAATTGTTCTATTGAATCAGCAGGACCAGGAGCTTGGGAGCAGTAGCAGATCACTACAGATGTGAAAGGAAGCTGTCTTTTCTCCAGCTGCCCCAACTCCCTCCTCCCCCATGCCAAACATTTGTATTATTGTGAGCAGAATTTGACTCTACTATATATAGCTTATTTGATCTCCCCTTGCACTTATCCTGGAGTTTCCTTTTTGATTCAGAAGGATTCTGCCATATTTACAGACTCACATTTTCCTTCCTAGTTGTCAAAATATATATCAGGTGGGCTGGAACAGAATCAGTTTCCACAAAGCAGATGGACTATATCCCAGTGATTCATCAATTTCCATGGGTGTTGGTCTGGGTTATGTTGTGGTCATTTGGTCCAGTGCTTGCTATTGTGGGATTGTCTGTGGCTTACAAGATTCATTTACTCACTTATTCATTAAGTGATTAATTTAATCACTGATGATATTAAATGCTGGGAAAAAATATTGGATAAACTCTTGATTGAGGTGTTTTTTTTTTTAATAGTTATTTTTTCTGAGTTGTCTGGCTGGCTCTTGATCTTGGGGTTATAGGTTTGAGCCTTATGTTGAGTATAAAGATTGCTTAAAAAAATAAAACCTTAAAAAATAGCTATTTTTCTGGGTTGAGTTTTGAATCTACTAGGAAAACAGGCAAATAAAATTTTTGACAGAATTTTAAAATTGCTATAATGTGGTGCTAATAATAAAGAAGTCATAGAGTGAATCGTCTGCATTCTGGGACCTCCTTCTGTCTTTGAATAGGTTTCTTGCAAATGCCTGAGGCTGGTGACAGGTGGACTTGAGGTCACAGACTGAAATGTCTACAGGGCAGGCAATGACAATAAATGAAGTGGGCTGTTGTTAACTGGGGAAAACTGGGCAAATGATCCCAGTGTTGCCAAATCTTCAACATTTTTATGAGAAGCTAGAAATCTGTTATTTAAAAAATGTGAACAGTGCCAATATTAATTAATTAATTATTTTTTTAAAGATTTTTTTTAACGTTTACTTAGAGAGAGAGAATGAGAGAGAGAGAGAGACAGAGCATGAGCAGAAGAGGGGCAGAGAGAGAGGGAGGACACAGAATCCGAAGCAGGCTCCAGGTTCTGAGCTCTCAGCACAGTGCCGGATGTGGGGCTCGAACCCATAAAGCATGAGATCGTGACCTGAGCCGAAGTCGGTCGCTTAACCCATTGAGCCACCGAGGTACCCCAAATGGTGCCAATATTTAAATGTTAGGGAAAAACCCCAAAAGTAAAAACAAAATTCCAACCAAACCAAACCAAAACCAAAACAAACCAAGAACCCCATAAACTTACAAATACCAAATCACTATGCAAGACAAATAATACCTCCAGTTGGCCATATCTGGCTGACATTTGCGACTGTTGATCTAAATGGGGTGGTTCAAAGTGTATCCGCTGGCAGGCACAGTGAGGAAACCTCACATTTACTTTTGAAGTTTATTTCTGAGGCTTACTGAATAAGGCTTTTCTCTTTATCTTATGGCTGGAGACACTGTAACTTGGTGATGATTCCCGATTAATAGTCTCTCACCAAGAACCTTACTTGCCCCTCTCCCCTGTTTTTCTCATACTCAGTTTTTCAGTCCTCTCAGTGGACTCTACCTCCTTCCTTCTGACCAATTAAACTATCTTCATTCTCTCACTGAGCTCAATGCCACCTGGTCCAGGAGAACCAAGCTCTGTCTCATCTGTTCCTGTTTTGTGTCTATTTCTCATAGTCCACTTCGTGTTAAAGTTCATTATTTCTCTCCTTTGTTTTTGCATCTCTCAACACAACTTATCCTCTGTAAACATATCTTTTTTTTAAGTATGTTTGTTTGTTTGTTTGTTTGAGAGAGTATGAGCAGGGGAGGGCAGAGAGAAAGGGAGAGAGAGAGAACCTCAAGCCCCCACGAGGGGTTCCATCTCATGGCCCGTGAGATCATGACCTGAGCCCAACTCAAGAGTCAGACGCTTACCTGACTGAGCCACCCAGGTACCTCTGTAAACATGTCTGTAATGGAGCAGGATTCCAAATTTTGTCCGGGGTTCACATCTCCCCATTATCTTTTCTTTACTCATTCCCTGTATTAAACCAAAGGGACTGTATTCTAAAGGAACTTGTGGTACTCTGTCCTAATTTCTTCTCTTGGCATTTTCTTTCCATAGCCATGTGTATCTACTTAAGGAAAAAGAATCCAGCCACGTGTATCCTGCCAGTAATCACTAGCAAGTTCATTTTTTTTTTTAAGTTTAATTAGCTTTTTGGCCTTTTAAATCATAGGTCTACTTGTCAGTGACAGATTGGATTATTAGTTTTATTATCAGTAAATGGTTTGGTTAAAATAATC
Source organism: Acinonyx jubatus (assembly GCF_027475565.1). Classification (NCBI taxonomy): domain Eukaryota; kingdom Metazoa; phylum Chordata; class Mammalia; order Carnivora; family Felidae; genus Acinonyx; species Acinonyx jubatus. The sequence goes on along the minus strand of NC_069381.1, from coordinate 196,982,787 downwards.
CTTTTATTATATGCACAATGAGATAATGTATCTAGAGCCCTCATGAATGATTTTGCTTCTCATAAATGTTGAACATTCCTTTTCCTACATCTATATTTGTGCTTTGATTTACCAATTTTCTTTCCATCTGAAGATGAGGGTGCGTAATAAATGTTAGTCTTGAACCTAGTTCACATTTACTATGATTTTTTTTTTCTGACTTTTTCAGTAGCTTCTGAAAGTTTCCCATGGATTTTACAAGGCAGCTCTGAAAATGAGGGTAAAATGATGAAACCTAAAAGCACAGGAGGTGGTCCAGAGACGTGAAAGCCCCATAGACCTGTCTGAGCCAACTGATCTCCCTGCGCTTGCCAAGGACAGACTCACTCTTCTCCCTCTGTTTTCTCTGGGCTTATCTGAATAGGGCCTCCAGGGATCCCTTGTGTGATTAAATAGCTAAAACAAGGAGGATTTGGCCAGCAGACTACACGGGTGGGCCAACTCACTGTCCGAAAGGTAGTGTTCATTATGAAAAACTCTAAAATGTTACCTTCTACTTAGATGCAGCTGAGCCAAATAATTTTAGACGAAATCGGCTGTGGCCATCGAATGTTACATCAAACTCAGGGTAAAATGCAATATGCATATCAGAGTATAGTCCAGAATAAGGATTAGGTCACACCTAATATTTAACACATCCTATTTTGTTCCCATTTTTGCTGCTTGTCAACCTCTCTGTGAGAGATATTAGTTTCTCAGCATAGGCAATGCCTTTTTATTTGTGGGAAAATACTTCAGATGACAGAACTGGGTGTTGGTAATATTAATGCCTACCATTTATTTTTTCTGCTTCTCCTTCCAAAAAAGGATTGCAATATGTTTTACAAAAGAGGCTTGGTAAATCATAAGTAAATATGGTATTAGGAATATCTCAGCACCCACCACATACACACACACACACACACACACACACACACACCAGACATTCACTGGTTAACTCTAGTTATTTCTTAGATTAAATCCAAAATACCACTTTCTCCAACGAGGATGCCTTGGTTCAAGTTTCTCTGCTCCATTTTCCTATTGTACCCCTAATTTCTTCTATTATAACATTAATAGTGCTTTATTTTAATTATTTCTTTTACTGCCTATATCCCCTACTAAACTGAAATTTCTAAGAGCAGGCATTAAATGTGTCTTATTTACTGTGGTATTCTTTTTTTTTTTTTTTTTAGTGTTTAACGATCTTTTTATTAAAATATGTGAAATTTATTGTCAGATTGGTTTCCATACAACACCCAGTGCTCATCCCAAAAGATGCCCTCTTCAATGCCCATCACCTACCCTCCCCTCCCTCCCACCCCCCATCAACCCTCAGTTTGTTCTCAGTTTTTAAGAGTCTCTTATACTCTGGCTCTCTCCCACTCTAACCTCTTTTTTTTTTCCTTCCCCTCCCCCATGGGTTCCTGTTAATTTTCTCAGAATCCACATAAGAGTGAACACATACGGTATCTGTCTTTCTCTGTATGGCTTATTTCTACTGTGGTATTCTTAGCACTCGGCACAACTGATGTGTGCTTTCAACAAATATGTTCTTAAAAATACTCACCAAAGGAAAAACTAAATATACTTAGTTTACAAATATATCTAAGATTCTTGAAATTAAATTGTTAACCTATTTGTGCTACTAATACAATTGGCATTATAGTTACCTTTTATATATATATACATATATAGCACTGTAACTCATCAAAGTTAAGATAACATCAATTATACTACATGCTATTATGTACCTTTTCAAAAGAAAAAATCCTGCTAATTACAGTGTGACCCAATACTTTATATTTTTAATATTAGGTAATAATATAAAGGTGTTTTTAGATCAAGTACAGTAATACTTTAGTTTACAATTTATTGAAATCAGTGCTTTTCAGTTAAGTTAGGAAATGCTCCAAATGGAAAAGATTAAAACCAAATATTGGGGGACTGGTAAGTAATGAGATAATTTTAAAAATGGGAGCCCAAATAAATTCAAACTTTGTTGTATGTCCATTACCAATTAAAGACTATATGAAAATGATTTTTTATGCCAAAGAGATTTAGAAAAGTTATAATGCATGTTTTTAACCTTTTCCGTGAATATATGCAAGAACAATGTGGTTGCCCTTTCAAATATATCCATTTTCTTATTTCATGATGAAAACATTGACCTCTGGTCTTTTAAGATCCAAAACAATTTTGTACACTAACTGTATCTTGCAAAATGTTCGCTTCTGCTTTCTTCTCTTCCCCAAAAGAAAGGTAAAGTGACACTAAATATTTTCCTCTAATTATTTTCACAAAACTCTGAAAGCAGGAAACTTGATTTGGGAAGAGGGGAAAAAAAAAAGCTCTGATAGATATATTTTGTGTTTAATTAGGTCACATCACCAGAGGTCAGAACTACTTAATCGATTAGTAGTGAAAATACCTGGAATGGCCACTGGCAAGCCTAAGGAATTGGCAGGAGACACAAAAAACTGAAATGGAGAGGAAGAGGGAGAAAAGGGGAGAGAGGAAAGAGAGAAGGAGAAAGAAAGGAGTAAGAAATAAAGACCATTAAGTGTTGGCTTTCAAAATTTTTCCAGCAGAGGTTTTTCCATCTGCAGCTACCATGTAACATAATGAGAGTCCACAAGTTGTCTAGAATTTAAGATTACTATCCAAGAATTCATGGATATAAATTCCATGTTTTGGTATTGCAGCTGAATTCTTACTTTTATCACTTTTTGTAAAGCCTTTGATCCATCACGTCATTTGCTGCAGTTGCTATTGTTGTTGAAGTCTTTTCTTCATTTAGATTCTAGGTTTGGTTCCTACTTTGTGGGTAATTAATATCTCCATTTGGATGTCTTTTAGGCATCTCATACATATCATGGCAGATCCCTGATTTGTATTCTCTCCTTTGTCAACCCGCTCTTCCTGTCAGCTCACCCATCTCAGTGAGTAGCACCTCCATGCTTGGTTGAAAAACCTGACAGCCAACTTTGACTCCTCTTGTTTATCCCTCATGCAATCTGAGAACAGATTGATTGATTGATTGAGTGATTGAGTTTGAGTGAGGGAGAGGGGTAGAGGGGTAGAGAGAAAGAGAGAGAGAGAGAGAGAGAGAGAATCCCAAGCAGGCTCAATGCCAGCCAAGTGTGAGCTATCATCCTCTCTCATTTGGGTCACTGTAGTGGTTCCAACAGGTTGCCCTGTTTCCACAATTGTTCCATACAACCTGTTCCCAGAACTCAAGTCAGGCTATGTCACTCCTCTGTTCAGAATCTCCAAGGCTCCCATCTCACTGATGCTGAGCTACAAGACCCCCATGGTATGGCCCCAGTACCTCTCAGATGTCTCTTGCTACTTTTCCCTTCACTCACTTTGCTTAAGTCTTCCTGGCTCCCTTGCTGCTCCTTGGAGAAGCCAAGCCCACTCTGACCTCAGGCCCTTTGTTCTTGCTGATCTCTCTGCTTAGGATGGTCTTTACTTGGATATTCATGGGCTCTTTGCTGTTTCTCCCCAGGACTTCTCTGATGACCCTCTTTAATTTTTTCCTATACTACCAGGTATTCTGTATCTCCCTTTCCTGCTTGAGTATATAATGGACTTATTTTAGCTATGCCTGTCTTCCCCAACTGAAATGTAAATTCATGAGGGCAAGGATTTTTTCTGTTTTGTTTCCATAGAGCAATTCTGGGCACATAGTAGGCATGTGATAAATGTCTGTGCTGTTACTGGTGTCTCCCCGGGTAGGTTTTGAGGTGGCGACAGGAGTTGAGAGGCAGGATGAGGATGAGAGTGCCATATGAGTAGATGTGAAATGTTTACAGAGAGGTTGACATTTGAGACATGTAGGAATTTGTTAGGAGGGAAGACACTGCACTCCTATCAGAGGAAGCCATGTCTCTCTAGGCACGAAAGTATAAGAACTATTCCAGTCTAGAATGACTGCTCACACAGTCATTCATTGCACCTGTTATGTTTCTGTTACTAGTGTAGGCATGGGGAAGAGGAATGAAGAAGAACAGCAAAGTTCCTGCTCTCAGGAGAAATTTGAGCCACGGTTAAACAAGTAAACAAATAGTGTCAATTGTGATAATTCTATGAAATGAATAAGCAATATAACATAAAAGCCACAAGCAGATGAGGTATGAGAGCTCCTTTAAATAGTGTGGTCAAAAAAGATGTCTTTGTGGTTGGGATCTCTGATATAAGATCTGAAGGAACCAGCTGTGCAAAGAGCCAGGGAAAGTGGTCCGGGCAGAGGACAACGCATGCAAAGTCCCAGCGGCCAGTGTGACTAGAGCACGGCAGGTGGGGGGTGGGTAAGATGAAGCTAAAGAGGCAAGGCAGGGCAAGACTCTGGAGGTCTTTATTGGTCATGTATAGTTAGACTGGGCTGTGCCATCCAGATCCAACTCCTAGCTCATCACTTTGGGGACTAGCCCTCTTGTCCCCCAGCTACTGAGGGTGTGGGCAGTGCCAGCTCAAAGCTGAATTCCTTCTGGGGATTGCCTTTGGCTGAAGAGAGCCTGGTCATCCAGTCACCTTGTCTGCTGAGGAAGGTCCATGTGGAATGATGGTTGAGATATGAACTCTCGGCCTCAGTAGAGGGAGGATTCTGCACAGTCATCTGGCTCTGGGATCAGCTGAAGCTTCTGTTGTGACTGCATTGCAGCCCAATTTCTTCTGTCTGATCCTTCTTCCTTTATGTCCTCCATGGGGGTTGATCCTGAGAGCACTTCCCTAGTAAACTTCTGTACACTAACCTCCATTTCAGGATCTGCTTTTTGGAGAAACTGTCCTGCCACAGCATGGTTTGTGTTTGAAGTACAAAACAAAATCTACAGAAAGCTTTTATGCAGAAAGGTGACAATATCTGATACATGGGTTAGAAGGAGCACTCTGGCTCCTGATTGCAGGATGTAAGTGGGCAAGAGTGGAGGCCCCGTACAATCTCAGAAATTGTGGTGCTGTCATCGGGAGATGTGTCTATCTGTGGTTGAGGTGTTTCACAGGAGGCTGGGGGCTAAGATAGATATGCAGCTTGAAGGACATTCAGACTCAGCCCTCGTGCTGGAGGAAACACTGCTCAAAGGAGAGGACCCTCGTCTTTCACTAATCAGTTGAGACAGGACTACTGGTGTCTGACATGGACTGCCCTGGAAGGCCAGATAGCCAACTGGGTGTTGGAAATGTGCAAATGTTGGACCATTGTGTTTTAGGTTATTGCTCTGTTGGGACTAAAGAAGAAACCATAAAAGTGGTTGAAAAGAGTGGATATCCTACTAATCATACATGAAAGCAGGCAGTTCCTGGGGAAGGAAATTGAATACTTCACAGCAGGTCTGGGACAGAACAAGACGAGCTTCCTTTGTCTGTGTCCCAAGGCAGTTAACAATGGAGAAGGTCCCAGCCAGCCTGAGGCCAGCCTGTCCCCACCTTTCACCATCCTCTGATCTCCCACTAAAGCTGGTGCATGAGGTCCACAGAGGTCAGCATCCCAGGCAGAGCAAACGGTAGAGAAAAGTGAAGAGTGGATCTAGAGAGGCAAATGGTAGGTATCTGGCACACAGATGAAGGTTCCTCTGTGTTGAAATTCATATGTGCCAGACTTTAATATGCATATAGATTGCTTGAGGAGCTTGTCAAAATGCCTATTATGTTTTAGGAGGACTGAGGTGAGGCCCGAGATTCTGAATTGCTGTTAAACTTCCAGGTGATGCTGTAGCTGTGGGTACATGGACCACATTTGCAGTAGCGGGGCTACAACTCCCTTCCCTAAATGAAGTCTTGTCAAAAGTCATAGCCTGGTCTCATCTGTGTGAAGGATGCACCTCTTGACAAGCAGGAAATAGAGAGGGAGTGCGTTGCTGTCTTCCCTTGCTTCTCCAACCTACTGCCTATGGCCACATAGAAGTAGCAGCATTTGCAAGAGGCAGGGTCAGCAGTTCTAGGGGAGTAAATAGTAACTGGCAGCTGGCCTGTGGCCTGAAGACAGAGAGGAGATTGATAGCTGGAGCCTGTGGAAGGAGAGACGAACTGACTCAGGAAAGCACATAAAATACTGGCACCTTCGAGGATTCCCCAGAAAGGGAGCCTTGAAGTCGTTGTAAATAATAGGAAAATGACCTTATTTATATTAACAGGCTAGGGAAACCTGGACGTATAGGGAATGAGTAAAGTTCAGGTTCAAAATCCATTGCAGAACACCCTTGTGCTTTGCATTGTATTTGCTCCATTGTTAACGGCCGCCTTTCACTGTTGTTTGTATTCAGTCCATGATTGTTGAGAACGGTAATCCAAATGCTCTGGGGCCTCTCCCATAGGGGTCTACAGTCCTGTGCAGTAACAAAGTACAAAAACATGGTTTTGCCCACACACAGCCTGCCTCAACTCCTCACTCCATTGCATTCCTGGAAATGCCATTGGAAGTGGGAAAATGGCAAGGGGAGAATCGTTTTTTCTCCTCCTCCTCTGGTGTAGCCAGCACTTACCTTCATTTTCCACCCGGTGTTCCTGAAGCAGTATAGCAAACTGTTGACAAGCTAACGTTGAGACCAATGAATCAGCAGGAAAACTGTTGAATGAGTGAATCAATTAAGTGCAAAGTGAAATACAGGGTTTTGTGAGCTCCTTCAGGCCAGCAGTATGGATGAAACATAAGAGGGAGCAAGAGTGAGGACCTTCTGCACATTTTTCTTTTTCTTGGTATTAATACTGGAGAACAGTTGAATCTTAAGTTCCTTCGTCAACTTTTTAAACTTGATCCCTTTTAACTTCCTCAACTGTGGAAACAAGTTATTGTAATCAAAGCATTCAGAATAAATTTCTGTAGGCCATAAGCCCCCAGATGTTGATGAGAACAAGGGTGTGAGAGAAGGTGGGGGTTGGCTGGTGTACTGACAGGGAATTATCCACCGAGGACACAAACAGTAGTGCAAATACTACTATGAATCACAAATGCCTACATGGCACTTGCTATGCACCAGCCGCAGACACCGCTTGTTAAGGACTGAATGTTTTGTCCCCCCAAAATTCAGCTGCTGAAATCTTAATACCCACTGTGATGGTGTTAGGAGGTAGGGCCTTTGGGAGGGAATTAGGTCATGAGGGTGGGGCCCTCATGAATGGGATTAGTGCCTTGTTAAGAAGATCCTTAAGATGGGGCACCTGGGTGGCTCAGTCAGTTAAGCATCTGACTTCAGCTCAGGTCATGATCTTGTGGTTTGTGGGTTCAAGCCCTGCATCAGGCTCTATGCTGGCAGTGTGGAGCCTGCTTTGGATCCTGTGTCTTCCTCTTTCTCTGCTCCGCCCCGCTCTCTCTGTCTCTCTCTCTCTCTAAAATAAACATTAAAAAAAGAGAGACACACACAAGAGGGCTTGCTTCCCTTCTCTGTTCTCTGCAAGAAGACAGCCAAACCGGGAAGAGAGAGCTCACCAGAACCCAATCATGCTATAACCCTTGGACTTCCCAGCTTCCAGAACTGTGAGAAATAAACATTTGTTGTTTAAGCTGCCCAGTGTATGGTATTTTTATTGCAGCAGCCCACAGTAACTAAGACACCTTCTCACACAGGAGCTTGGAAGGTGCAAGTTCTAATAATTTAGTAGCTTTCCTACCCTTCCTTCAGTGGGAAAATCCAATAGGCAGAGGTTGAAGAGATGGAGAGTCCTGATTTACTTTTATTTTCTTTCCTTCTTCTAGCAACTCATGATTTTATCAAATACTGATTTAAAAAAAATACTAAACTTATGAAGCCTACACTCAGCAAAGGTGAATTTAAAAGGGAAGAAGGGAGTTTTTATTTCTTTTGCAAAGTTTGCTGATGGATTGTTTTGACCCTTATACTGAGGTCCCTGAAACCATCTGGTATGAATCCTCTCTCTTCTACAATTGCCTCCCTCCCCTCTGCCCACCACTAACCAGTTTTTTAAGCACAGCTAAAATCTGGAGATGAACATATTGATAAACCTAATCCTGGGGTCCTCAGAAACACTCATTAAGAACTACCTTCCCCTTTGCCAACTGCTGTATAGACCAGTCTCACCAGATTATGTATGCTGGAACCAGTTAACTTCAAAAGACGCTTGTGGATCTACCTCAGAATGTATGACCATTCTCTTCTTCCTTCCGTAGATGGGCCAGCTCACCCATGACCTTTCTGAGCTAGGTCTTCTGACCAAGGTCTTAGCCCATTGGGAGCATGCACCCCATAGGAATTGTAGTTTTGCCCTTCATGGTGGGGAACCCCAGTCATGTTCTGTCATGGGGTAACTGAGGAGAGAGATGGGAGAGGGTACTCAAGAGAGGATAGAAGTGGGACAATTAATCGATCATAGCTTTTGACCAAACATCTCCAGGTGTGCTTGGTTCCTTTGAGCTGAGCAGACCTGGGAAAGGTGAATACTTGCTTACCATTTTGCTTATTTTAGAAAATACTGAGCAATAGGACAAATGCGTCTTGGTGACCTTTGGGAGATCTTCCTATCTGGGAGGGCATAGGTGAAGCAGTGTCTGGGACTGATAAGTGTAACTTGGGGATTCTACCCCCGTATGATCTACATATTTAGTAACATATCTGAGTCAGAAAGTTAGGAAAGTTTTCAGATACTTTATTTTTTATCTTTATTTGTGACTTGCTAGGAGGAAACAAACAAATGCAGTTTTCCATCTTCTCCTCCCCCACGGGCTGCTACGGGCAGGACGAGTGCTGCAGGCTGACCACAGTGCCCCTTCTTCTGACTGACTTCATCCTTCCCTACTGCTCTGTCTTTTCTGCAGCTCAGGGACTGTGCAGAGGCCCCAGACTGTGACACTGTGGAGAGGAAGGTTGGGAGATCTTCGCACGAGCCTGGATCCCTGTTTTCTTATGCTCTACCACTGCCCATAGCCTCAGCCCTACATTCCAGACTCTGGGAGTAGATCTGTCCCTCATTGGGAAATTAAGGAGTCCAGCACTGATGAATGCCCCTGCTCTGACCTTATGCCCCAATTCTAGTAACTTGGCTTCTGATATAATCTGTGACATGACCCACTGTCATGTCATTTGGGACCTGTGTCCCTGCCCTGAGTTTCAGTTTGCCTAAGATTGAATTTTAGCTCCTTGGCTAAAACTCTGTTCGTAGCTACCAGACCTCCCCTATTTTGACCATTAGTCCATTAGTCAAAATAGGCTACCTGCTTACCAATATGTGTTTTGCTTTCTCATCGGTGCTTATCCATCATGGCTCTTGCCTCTTGAGGCTGATCTCCCCAGACTCTGACCTGTGCAATTTACCTGGACCTTGGGGGAGCATACCCCTATTTCATCTGGGCGATTCTCCAGAGTGATCACTATATGGTGACACGACAGATGGGGCGGGGGTGGGGGGGCGCGGGAGGAGGATCAGGCCTCCTTGCTCTAAGTCTTGTACTCTACTATCTGCCTTGTCTTTGGGGATTTCTCTCAATGACTACTGCTGCCATGTACTGAGTCATTTGGTTAGTGGGAAAGAAATAGACTTTGTCTAGTTTAACTAAAAGGAAAATTTGCTGGGAAGGTCTGAGTTTAAAACAAAGCGCCAGGAAAGTGAAAAGTAGGGAAGTTCCAAGGGCTGTAGGAGTTTCTGTATCTCCTACACTCTGTGTAGGACACTCTGTGACTCAACTCCATGACCCTGTTCTCTCTGGCTGCTTCTGTTAGTACAAATCTTCATTTTCCTAGAAGAGATCATCTGATTAGCGTAGCTTCATTTAGGCATTCACCTCTGAATAAATCAGCCCTGGTTCAAATAAAGAGGTGGTGTCTGTGGCTCACCTCTGTGAATTAAAGCCAGTCCCCGGGAAAGGGTGAAAGATGTAAACTGGGAATTCGCCCCAAGCTTCACACCAGGCACGATCATGCTGGCCTTTTGTGACACTCTGCTTCTCCTAACACACAAGCTCAGCATGCATCTCCTCTCTCGCCAGCAAAGCTGGAATATCCTTAAAGGCTGTCACTGAAGGCTAAATTTTAAACAAAATATGAAGTAAAAGAGGAATGTACCACTGGAAATCTATTTTGTAAAATAAGACTTGTTCATCTTCAGCTTGTGAGCTCTTGCAGGGATGTCTGCTTACCTTAATCAGGGTGGAGTCCATGTCCTTGTGTATCCCTAAACAAGGAATGTCCCCAAGACTACAGAGCCAGCTCAAAGTTCAGAGGGAGATTCAGAGAAAGCTAGGAATTCAGTTTCCCATTTGGCTGAGGACTGCCTTCAAAATGCCATTTACCTACCTCTTCCCAGATGAGTGGTACTGGGACTAGCCTCTCTTTTCAGGATGCTTCTACAGGAGGGTGGTTTGTCCTGAAGGCCTCATAACACAGTCTGTGAGAGCGTGATGTAGGAGCCTACCACAGGGCAGGCAAGTCAGGAGATTCATTCTGTTATCCAAAGATGTGAGGACATCTGTGATTTTGGTCCTGGCCTGTCCCATTGTGGCTTGCTGCCATGCCTGCTGTGTAATGATCCGATTCAACACACACTAATTACATGTTGGTGGTCTGCCAGGCTCCATGGGCAGGCATTTGCACTTGCATTATCTAATTAATATTTAACAGAAATCCCATGAAATTCTCTTGGAAAATGAGTGTTGTGGTCGAATGCATTTGGTTAGCACTGCCTGGTGCATCTTCCTTTTCCTGACCCAGAATGCTCAGTACCTCATTACAGACTGTGGACCAGGCAGAAAGGTCTCAGGCAGCTGCTCTATCTGCAGCATGACCCAAGTTTACCCAGGTAGCATTTGGCTCTGCAGAGCTCTGAACCCTGCTCCTCTGACTCCAAGTCTAGCCCTCTTTCAGCCACACCTGGGCCACCAGTTCTGAGACTTACCAAATACTCTTGCAGGATGGTCTGTCAGCCAGATCCATATACCAGAGACCCAGGAGAGCCAACAGTGTAGCTCCTGTCTGAAGGCTTGCATGCTCACGACCCAGGAAGAGGCAATTTTTTCAGGTCAAGTCTAAAGACAGAAAAAAGCCAATGTCCCAATGTCTCAGTAAGGCAATACATTATTTGGTGGGGGAAGGGTGAGGCTTTCTGTTCCCTTTAAGCCACACCTGACTGGGTGAGATCCCCCCACAATAGGGAGGATAATCTGCTTTACTCAGTCAACCAGTTTCAATGTTAATCTTACCCCAAAACACCATCACAGAAACACCAAGAATAAATGTTTGACCACATATCTGGGCCCACTCCAGTTGAGACATAAAATTAACCATTGCAACTTGCAAGGCTTCTGTCACTTCTGTCTTATTCTTACTCTCTCCTCTCTCTGGATTTTCTTGTTTGTTCTGGTGAAGAGAGATGCCATATTGTGAGTTGTCCCGTAGAGAAACCCACAAGGCAAGGAAGAGCCAACAATCAGTAGGGAAGAGAGGTCCTTACTTAGCCCAACAGCTGGTGAGGAATGTCATTCTGCTAATAACCACGTGAGTGAGTTTGGAGGTAGATCCTGCTCTATCTGTCAAGTGTTGACATGACTGCAATGCTGGCTGGCACCTTGACCTTGGCCTATGAGAGATCTTGAAGCAGAGAACACAGCTAAGCTATACCTGGATTCCTGATGCACAGAAACGATGAGATAAATGTTATTTTCAGGCTTTTCATCTGAGGGTCATTTTTTTCCCTCTGCTATAGAAAACTAACACATGTCTCAGCCATTGGATATTCTCCTACAAATGAACCTGAGGAGAACTATCGGACTTTTCTGGTTCTTCCAACTGCTGTGTCTCTTTAAGACACAACCCACGCAGGCTTCCAAAAGGCTCCTATCTCCACCCTTTTACTAGAAGGAATGCCCATATCACTAAATAAATTCTACCTGTGGCATTTAAACATACAGTTTAGAAAAAGATACAAAGCACATTTCACAGCATTTCCTTTCTGTCCACTATTGTCCCCACCAACCAATGCCCCCAGGTCCCTGATCCCCTTAACATGTACCTTGTCCTGCCCCCTCCCACACTGCATAAATCAGTCAACATCACACCAACCTATCCAGAGATCCACTCTGTTATTCTTTGTTGGGAGTGAGGTGATAAGTGATTTGTTTCTGTCTTTATATACTAGGTGAAAATAGATATAGCCTTGTGCCCCCCACTTCCCCCTGGAGATCTTGACTATACAATTGTTATGGTGCTTTTCTGTGATCTCAAAAAGAAGCAGAGCATGAGCCTGGAGTCATAAACACCCAATTTTGAATTTTGGGTTGTTCAATCACTAGTTATCCAAGGACCTCAGTGTCCCGGAGCCTCAGTGTTTTCATCTATAAAAGGATGTGATGATTCTCAGAGTTCGGGTGAATATGAAATAAGATATTGAAAACACTAAATGAGATAGCACGTAAACAGATGTATAGCAAAGTGCTTGGTACATAGCAGCAGGTAAAAAATGTTCTTTCATTTTTCAGGTGTAAAATTGTTCTTTTTTTGTAGCACTGTAGTAGGTGGTGAGTCCACTTTAATATTTAAGTAACCTTGAGAAGTAAAACTTTCAGAGTTTCAAAATTTACTTTAAAAAACTGTTTGGTCAAAATCAATGATTTGCCCTAAGTGATTCGGGTTACTGCATTGTTTATAAAAGTGAACTTAAAAATGAAGAGCCAGATAGAGAACAGTGGGTCAGACAGTCAGGGGGCTGGGCTAAACCTCTGGACACAGACCCGTAAGACTTAAGCGGGTCTCTGAGATTGGATTATAGTATTTTGTTTTCTCTCTAGGAACTTCCTCGTGCAGTGAGTCAAAACATTGTTTTGCAGGCCTATTTCATGTGCCAGCTGGTGCAGGCCCCAGTCTATGTAATGTAAAGGCCCTGAAGCCTGGAGTAATAACTGTGAAGGAGCATTTATTTGTGCCCATTTGTCCATTGGTATCCCTTCAGCACATTGATACAGCTGGGTTGGTTTTAAATCTGAGATAGTGGGATGTCCATTTAGGAAGAGAACGTACACACCATCCAACTGCATGGAGCATCTACCATGTGCAAGGCACTGGAGGATGTACAAAGAGTCCTGAGACTTTTCTGGGTTGCAATGCAAGGTATTCCCGGATCCTCATCGTTCCTGTACGTGGTCGGATCCAGCATCTGAGTGCCTCTGCTGTAAAAAGTGGATTTACCATTTTCTGCACTCTCAACTTCCAAGAAATTGCTAGAGAGTCAAGAGTCTCTTTCACTTGCTCAGAAGTTCTAAGAAGTGGACAAGGCCTAAGATGATACCATAGATGTTAGCCCTACAGACACTGAAGGTAGGAGGTGTTTCCTGGGGAGGGCCAAAGGTTGGAAATGAAAAGCCCTCCCAAGGTGATTTAGTCTGATTCTTGCAAGTATAGAAACAAAACATTAGGATACCCAGAAATAACCAGATTTACAGATAGATGTTCATAATTAATTTAGCATGCAAGTAATGGAAAATTAGAACACTGATTTAGTAACTTTCAGGGGAAGATCCATTCCAAGAGACCAGAATATTTGCATCTTCAATCTCTGGGGTGCCCCTCCTCTCCTGCCACCACCCCCACTACCATTATCTTCTCCACATCAAGATACCCCAGAAGCTCGGTAAGGTTCCCGGGTAATGGAACTATCTTGAGTAAGATTTCTTCCAGACTATGGGGAGACCTCATGAAACACTTCTGCTTCTCAGCTGAGTGTACTTTTCTACTGGCAAGCATACTTCAGTGCCCCTGGTGCACTCTCTCTTTCGCTTCTCAGCAACTGTGTTTTCTACTTTGGCATTGCCCTTTGGGTGCCACATTCTTTTAAAGAAGTATTAGCTGTAGTGGTATCTCCTCATAATGTATAATGATTTAATTAGTTTAATTTCAAGAGGGTCCAGTGAAAGGAATCAAACAGAATCATTCCAGATTTCAGAGAAGTGGTAAGAACAGGAAGGAAAAGAGAATTTTGGTGAAGTACTAATTGTTGGAAACAGGAAGATGAGAAAGACTTTGCTGTTAATCTTAAGAGGCACAAACTGGGATTCATTTCTAAGGCAGTATCCCAGAATTTACAAGATCTCAGTGGGGAGAATGATGGTTCTCCCATCAGAAGGGAGAAGATGATGCCAGAAGGTCAGTGATCAGAAGATGCCAGAAGGGCAGTGGTGAAGAGCATGTCTGCTACTCTATTGCTGAAGGCAACAGGGCCTGACCAAGAGGAAGGAACAGCCCTCCCGGCGGCCTTGTGAATGAACACCAGGGATGACAGTGATTGCGAGTGGGAAGTGGAGATGAAAAGGGGCCATTTCTCGGTTTTCTACGACTACATAATTCTTGAGGCTTATGACGTATAGTTGAGGGAGTATGGGCAGAAAGAGATAAGGAAGGGTTGTATGAAAAAGCAAAGTTAGATTCCTTACCAACCCTGGCACATGTGAGTGAGCCATTTGCAAACTGACTTAGAAAATGAGGAAATGTGATATTTCTTGCAGGCTTGTGTCAAGGTGAAAACTCTTCTGAGTATTCTTACTGTTCATGCTCAAGACATATTTGGATTGAACCAAGGGGTTCTGGACAGGTGTGCCTATATACTGCAGCCCCTTCAGTTCTTTAAGCCACATCCTCCTCCTCCCTACTCATCTCCCATATGAACTGCCACTCAGTCCCTATGCACCCCCGTAGCTTTAGGGGGAAAAGAACGGACCACTTGATAAGGCTCATGGAATACCCATTAGTTTTTCTCTAAGGCAGTAGTTCCCGACTCTGGCTGCACATTAGACACATCTGGGAAGATCTGGAAAACAATGATCATGCCTGGGTCCACATCCCAACCAGTGAATCAAAATCTCTAGGTTGGAGCTCCAATGTGAGAATTTTTGAAAAGCTGTCTACATAATTTTCATACACAGTCGGTGAGAGCCACTGTTCTGGGGCTCTAAGATACACTATACTGTAGTAATGTAATTTGCAATCGGAGACTGCTAAAATTAGTCAAAGTGTCACTAAGTCAAAACAAGACTCTTTTTTAAAATCCTTGAAATTAACATTCTAAGAACAAGGGGATGAGTGGACCCAGGTGCTTGACTCTTCAGAAGAAAGGCCAGCCAATGAGTGAGGGGAGTGACAAGAGAAATGCTTGACAAGACAAATGCTGGAAGTGTGGATCCTTTTGGAATACGCTTACTGCTTGAGATCATGTCTGAAGGTTGAGACTGATATGAATTATTTAGACCTTTAGGGAGACTCCGCAATGGAATCAATTTTCCTTATCCTTTCTCTTCATAGTCAGACTGAAATGGTCAAGCCTCTGGAGTAAAACTGACTTTACAAACAGCAGCAAGGAGAAAGTTCTAATGCTTGCTACTGTGTTCCTGATAAAACTAAAATTGATTGAGATGCCCCTTGGGAGGTCTCAGGAAAACCTAAATCTTGTTGTTATGAAGCGTTATAATAATTTCCTTTGTATGTCATATTCATGAGAGTGTGATATGCATTTAATGAGAACTCTGATAAGGGGGTAGACGTTTTTCAAAGAGCTGCAGAATAAAGATTCAGAGGCTACATTGCAAGTTCACATTTTCTTTTTTCCCCCCGGGAGATTTTGGCCTTCTTGCCACAAAAAAGCATGAGACTCAAGCTTTTGGCGTGAAGGGGGTGACAATACTGGTTTGCCTGGCTTGCTGTGCTGGTTTGTCCTGACTGGTTCCAGTTTATATCTATTGTCTTAACCTCATTATCTCTAGCTCACCTTTTCACTTTCAAAAGTGCCCTCCTGGAGGTGATAAGTCACATGGTCACTATAGTCATGATAAAGTGTGCCTCTCTCTGGTCTGGGAAGAGGAAACCTCCAATCTGGTACTATTGTTTCCACAAACTAGCTCTGGGCTCATAACATATTATTCCTATTAGGGACTCAGTTTCCTTCTCAGTCAAGTAAAGAGGGGTCTAAATCAGGGACCCAGGGACTATCCTCTGGGCAAATACACAATGTTATATGCAAGTTTTTCTATGAATTTTGCTACATTTTTCTGGGGACAGTTTCGCTAGCAGTCATCAGATTTTTGAGGGAAGTTTCATGCCCCCCAAATGGTAAAAACTACACTGGATGAACTCTGTAGTCCCATTAACTGCAGGATTCTTTACTTCTGTGGTTATGATGCTTTTAAAATAGAAGTTGGGAGTCAGTTAAATATTGTCTGAGAATATTTCCACAGTGAGAATTGTATCGTAATTGATTTTCCTTCTACCAAAAAACAAATAAATGGGATTTTATTTTTAGAGACAGGCAGCCCACACGTTGCAATGATAAAAGGACTCTGTGACAAGACAGACAGGAACCCTGCAGTTGGGAATACAGGGCCTTGTCCTTTGGGAAGAGCACAGGAAGGGAAAGAGAAATTCCCCATGGGAAGGCAGGGGTCCTTGAGAAATAAGGAGGGTTTGCAAGGCATGAGAAATGTCTTTACCTCCTTGTCTAAGATTGACGGAAAAGAGAGTGGAAGATAGGTCATTAAGGAAGTAATTCTATTACAGACTAAAAGAAAGAACAGCAAGCTAGGAGTCTGGGCTCTATGTTTGGATATGCCAAGGAAATGCTGGGTGACCTTGGGCACACCAGTTTCCTCGGCTACAAAACCCGAAAGGAACTACAAGGTCTGGAACTGCTGTGACACTCTTCCCTGCATGTACTCATTTCAGCCCCTTTCCCCCATCAATGACCCTGAGGAAAGCTTTCTGTGTCTATTTCCCTTTTTTTTTTTTTTTAAATTTTACGTTTTTATTTATTTTTGAGACAGAGAAACAGAGCATGAGCAGGGGAGGGGTAGAGAGAGAGGGAGACCCAGAATCGGAAGCAGGCTCCAGGCCCTGAGCTGTCAGCACAGAGCCGGACGTGGGCCTCAAACTCTCGGTCTGTGAGATCATGACCTGAGTTGAAGTTGGATGCTTAACCCACTGAGCCACCCAGGCGCTCCTTTCTGTGTCTGTTTTCTAAGAATCAGTGCATTTGCCAAAGGCCTTTCTATATTGCATTTTTTTGTTTCATAAAGTATGCCTCATTGAGAACATTTACTATCTGACACCCATTTGCTATAGAGGCGAAATTTGCTCTGAAATTACGGCCAGAGGTTTCCTAGTGCTTTCTCTTGAAGAACTTCTTACTTGAGCAAGGTGGCCTAGAGGCTGCTTTTCTGGTTCAGAGTGGCCACTGAACCAATTATGGAATTGGCTATAAACAGACCAAAAAGTAACTTGGGAAGAATTGTTCAGAGGGTTGGACTGGAGCCTCAGAAACCCCCAAGCCCTTGCCTTGTTGGTAATGGGAAACATTGGGTGCTAACCTATTTCCTTAGACCTTTCATGAAGTCACTCATGGTGATGGTAAAAATGAGCTATTTACCTTGAATGTATTGCTGTGCGGTCCTCAGTCAGAACTTCAGATATAATATTTATATTTGGGGGCAACCCAAATCACTAAAGTAATAACTTGTCAGGCAGCTTTATACAGTAGACGAGAGCAGTGGTCTCCGGAGTGAGGTTTAAGCATCTCAGGGAGCATGTAGTATGATCCACTGGGTCACCAGAAAAACATTAAACTTTGACTTAAACTTTTGTTAGGGGTGCTGAAAGGTATTTTACTGAGGGGATGTGCTACCAAAAATATTTAGGGGACCCCTGACTGGGTCATTGTCTTTTCTATGCCAAGTATTTGTCTTGAGAGGTACATGTATAGAATGTGCTATGCTGTATAGTGAGTAGTAAGATTTCAACTCCATAAGAGCTGCGGGCTCTGAACAATAGGCACTAGAACGTTTCTAAGGTGACAGAATTTACAGGGCTGTGTTTGACACTGTGCGGTAACAGACTGACGATACCAAGAAAAGCACTTACACGAAAGAGATGGCTAATAGACTCGATACGAGGTCTTTTGAAAGCCACTTTTGGGGTGAGCGTCATACAATCCACACATGCTGAGATTCTGGCAGGTTCGTCATAATCAGTACCCCTCTCCCTCACCACAAGAACGTAAGCTCTTCCTTTTCTGTTACTTCTTGTATCAAGTAGCACTCAAAGCAAACTCTGAAGTTCATTGTAACTCTAGCATCACTTATGTGACTGTCATTCAAAAGAAAAGAGTAAGGAAGAAAAATGGACAAACCTCTATGCAGAAAACACCTGAATTCAAGTAAATGAACACAAAAGTATATTATATATAATAATTATATACATGAATTACATATTTATATACAATTATACAAGTTAGCATTAACTCCTAATTCTTGGTCAGGCCAGTGGCTCTCTGTCTTTGGTTTTCATTAGAATCATGTGGGAGATTTAAAAAACTACTGAAGCTTGGGACCTATGCCCCCAGATTCTGTTTTGTCTGGGTTGGAACCTGGCATCAGCGTTTCTCAAAAGCCCCTTCGACGATTCTGATATATGTGTAGGATTGAGGACCACGGGTCTAGGATTTTAAAAACTCAACCTCCCATGTCCTGCTAACTTGAAGGTCAGCAAGGAATGCTCTGGGGTCTGTTGATTTCTGTGGGAAACATTAAATATTCCATCTCTCTTTCTTTCCGATTCTCAGGAGAAACTGTATTTTTCCAACCAGTTGAGTATCCCATGCCCTAGAGAACTGACAAAAGTAGGAGCTGGCACTTCTATAACTTAACAGCTGCATGTGAGAAAGCAAGAAACTTGGCATTTGAAAGAATAAATATCGGTCATCCTATCAGAAATTATTTTCTTTCATCCTGACCTGCTGAAGAGATATCTTCTGATTTAAAATCTCTCCTCTCTCTCCTTCCTACTTGAGTGTGGGCATTAACTTCTTCCTTGCTGCTCTGGTAGTGCAACTCAACAAAGGAAAATGCTGATGAATTGTATAATGCTGGAGGCAATCAAGGAAGGAAAAGAGAATTGGCTACCTCAATTCATCTGTCATTTTTCAGAGAAAATGCATGTCTGGATTTTTCTTTTAAATTATTGGTTGCTTTGGGGAGGATGAGGATGAGAAATCTGGGGTGGCTCAGCCATTCTCCTCAAATTGGAGTCTGCAGATAGAACTCATCCATCATTTGGTGCTTTCCCTTTGTGGAATAAACATATTCCTGTTGAGTACCCGTTGATGATTTATGGAGCCACAGGAAATTTGTAGAACCGAAATGATTTCTACACAAAACAGTAACCTAAACTTTTGGGAGGATTTCTCTTTATTTCTAGGCACTTTGAAATGTAAAAAAAGAGGGGACTTAAAATGTAATAATTGGTATTAAAACAAATGGACAAATAAAGAAATCTGATTAGTCTTCAGCTCTGTCCACCCTTGTGTATGACCTATGTATCCATGAGGGACACACAAGAAAAGAGAGCTTGTGTCATGTGGTTTAGTAAAGGAAATTTAATATGGAGAACTAGTTAAAAAAAGGGGGGGTGGGAATTGCATGAAATGAAAAAGCCAAAGAAGGGATGGAAAGGTGAA
Source organism: Acinonyx jubatus (assembly GCF_027475565.1). Taxonomy (NCBI): domain Eukaryota; kingdom Metazoa; phylum Chordata; class Mammalia; order Carnivora; family Felidae; genus Acinonyx; species Acinonyx jubatus. Next base: position 196,963,335 of record NC_069381.1, on the reverse strand, counting down.
ACAGGGTTAGCAACAGCAGCGAGCCACTACTAGGAGGGATCTAAAATGAGAAATGATAGGTTTACTCAGAAGCCCCCTCAATGATTCTGATGTGTATGTGGGGTTGAGGGCCACTGGTCTAGACCTTTAAAAATTCAACCTCCTGAGGGTCTGAAGATAGGCAAAGATAGGCTCTGTGGTCTGTTAATTTCTGTGGTAAATATTAAACATTAAATATTCCAGCTCTCTTCCTCTTTGAGAGGCTGGAGAAGTAGTGTTAGCAGAGGCAAGAAATCAGAGCTGCTGGATGCAAATGGTAACCCTGATGGAAGTGACCCACAGAGGCTGGGGGTCATGGGTAGAGGATTTGTTTGTTTGTTTGTTTGCTAGACTAGACCTTTTTTTTTTTTTTTTTTTTTTTTTTGCTAGAAAAGGGAAAGAACAAATACTCTTCCTCCCTCCTGCCTCCCAATACGATTCTACTGCCTTCCATTGGCTAAACCTAACAGGAAAACACTCATTTCTAACTGCAATGCAATTTAAGCACAACACAAATTATCACCTTAAATTAATCTTGTTAATTTGAACTGTATTGGTTTGGTAGTTTTATCTCTAATTTGTAAATTTGTTTTAGTGTTATCATTGTTTAGCGTAAGGAGTTTATATCTAGTTTTACATTTGTATATGTATTTAAATAACATTATAATAGAAGTCATTTGTCAACAGTGGGGGATTGCGAGACTATTTTTTCTCCAAAGAGAGGGCATACATTATTCACATTTGACAATAATGGTATAAAATTCTCATAGAAGGAATCACCCAGGATTTAACTGGAGGAACTGGGAAAGGGGATCTGAGGGTTGCCTAAGAGTTGAGTCACAAGGAGTAGGGAGTTCTCAGTTTTGCTTTGGGACAACTTTTTTACAGACTTTAAAAAGGGAAGACTGTTTACCAAAACTCCAACTCGTAGCAAGATTTTGCTTTTATATCAGAAGTATTTAATAAGATATTTTTAACAGGGGTCAGTATAAATGTGGTCCACCCTGGGAGTTGATTCTGTATGTGGGTGATTTTTCCAATATGTTCTTTTTTCAAATGATGGGCTTTGCAGCCTTTTATGCTCATCAGAAGGAATTATTTTTGACAGATCTGAAGGTGAACTCAAAGTCCAGGCTGGGAGCAGCAGGCCTTGGGTCCCTCCTGACAATGAGACATAGAGATGGGGGACCATGAGGTGCCCAGTTTGGGTGATGCCTTGTGTTCTCAGATGGAAGCATTTTGTCTAGGTTCTTTCTAGTCCATACGGAAAACAAAACTGAAACCAAACAAATAAATCCCCACCAGTTCTTTTATTGATTGAGGTATAAATGGCATTTGTGTGAAACAGAATAAGTGGTTGTATTTTTAAATTAAGAATAAGTATGAAACATTTCAAGTATGCAGAAAATAATTTAATGAACATTCACGGATGTAGCATTCAATTTTAAAAACTGCTAATTTTTTGTTATATTTGTTTCAGATCTCTCCCTCTCTTTCTAAATATATATATAACAAGTACAACTAAAGCTCTAATGTTCATTAATACCCACTTCTTTACATTTTAATTTTCCATTAGAGTTCTTTGATCCATTAATTATTTTGGAAATTTGAAATTTTCCACTGCCTGGGATTTTTTGAGCTATCTTTTGGTTGCATTGTGATCAGGGAATATAGTCCATGAGATATCAATTCTTTGATATTTCTTGAGACTTGCTTAAATTTGCCAAATCAGTTTTTACATTTGTTTCCTTATTCTTGGGAGAATATTTATAATCTAACTGCTGGGGTAGGGTTCTATATATTTTTACTAGCTCAATCATATGCATTGTGTTGTCAAATTGTCTACATACTCATTAATTTTTGAACCTTTGACCTATCCATTTCTGAGAAAAAAGCATTAAAATATTTTATTGTGATTGTGTATGCATCACTTTCTCTTTACATTTTAATTTTTTTCCTGTAGGTTTTGGAGCTAAAATGTTGGGTAAAACACGAAAAGGATTATGTTGTTTTCCTGGAGAATTATTCTTTTTATTATTAGGTAATGAACTTCTTTATTCCCTCAATACTTAATGTGTATTTTGTCTACTATGTGTATCAATCCGCTAGCTTTCTCTTGTTTACAATTTGCCTGGTATACATTATTCCAATCCTTTATTTTCTGCCTTTCACTGTTATTATATTCTAGTATGTCTCCTGGGAGAAGCAATCTCTTGGATTATTATCTTGTGTGTTTATTTTTCACCCAATCATAGAAACTTAGAAAAGCATTTGCGATACATTATACATTTGATTTAAAAATATGAAGGGCGTAGGTGAAGGGGATGAAGAGTGAAAACTTTCAGTTATAAATAAGCCACAGAGATGCAAAGCAGAGCACAGGGAATATAGTCAGTAATACTGTATTAACCATGTATGGTGACAGATGGTAACTAGACTTATCAGGGTGATCATTTCATAATGTACATAGTCAAACCACTGTGTTGTACACCTGAAACTAATATTTTATATATATATATATATATATATATATATATGGACTGTGTGTGTGTATATATATATATATATGGACTGTATATATATATATATATATGGACTGTAAATAATCATATTTTTCTCATATCTGGTATTTTAGGTCTATCTTATCATTAAACTTTCCGAGTGAAATCTTATAATTTTCTATATTCAAAGTTTATTTACCAACTTCATTGCTTAACAGCCTTTCTTGTTCCTCGTTTCTTGGGAATTAATTTCCTTTTATTCTGTGAGGGCCTTTTCATTCTTTGTTAGTCTGGACACTTTTATTTTACTTTCATTATTGAATGATAGTTTAACTTGGTAAAATATTCTAGGTTGAAAGATATTTGGCCTTAGCACTTTGAAGAGATTTCATTTTCTTCTGTCCTCGGTTGTTGCTATTGAGAAGTCTGCTATCAGTCCAATTGTTCCTTTTGGGTAAAATGATTTTTTTAATTTCAATTGATTTTAAGATTTTCCTCATTTGTGTTCTACAGTTTTACTCCAATGCATCTAAATGTAGATTTATTTATATTTTTTCCTTCTGACTTTGCACAATCTCTTCAATGTGAGGATCTGTATCATTTTTCAATTCCAGACATTACCTCTTTGGATCTTCCTCATTTTCTCTAGGAGCATTTCTAGAAATTCTATTAAATGGATGCATTTTAGGCCTTACCGTCTGCCTTCCATTTTTCTTATTTCTCATCTTTTATATTTTTACATTAAAAAGTCATACCATGCTACATTCAAAGTAATGTATCCTCAGATTTTTCTTCTAGTTAGCTAATTTTCTCTTCACCACTGTCCAATCTTTTGTTTAGCTAATCCACTAAATATTTAGATTTTTTAATCTTTTATTTCCAGATTTCTACGTTGTTGTTTTTAAGATTTTTCATGTTCTTTTGTCATAGTATCTTATTCTTTCATCATAGATTTTATTTCTTCTTTTATCTCTTTAGCCATTTAAACTGTTTATTTTATACTATCTTCTAGGTAGTATAAAGTTAATTGGAAGTGGTATTTGCTTTTCTGTAAGGCTTTTCTTGACAGACTTTTTGACTATCATTTATGTTAGATCTTTACTTCATATATTATATAAATTTTTTAGCTGAAAACTACAAGTTTTAATTGGTGTTATCTATTTCCAACACATAAATTACTAAAATCATACATAAGTTTTTATTGTAATATTATTTTTAGCATATTTTTTCCTCCTCTATGGAAATCCCTTCTGGAATTCCCAGTGGAATTCCTAAAGAAGTTTTGCATTCTTCAAGGACCCTGGGCTAACCAACCCAGGAGCAGTGTTTATGTCCATCTCAAACTGGGGAGTCCCATATCTGAAGGAATGTGTAATGTCAGTCTCCAGGTATAGGAATGCATGGGCTTGGGACTTCAGTTTCTTTCTTTCTTTCTTCTTTCTTTCTTTCTTTCTTTCTTTCTTTCTTTTGCATGAGTTCATCTTTTTTATTTTTATTTTTTAAATTTACATCCAAGTTAGTTAGCATATAGTGCAAAAATGATTTCAGGGGTAGATTCCTTAATGCCCCTTACCCATTTAGCCCATCCCCCATCCCTCCAGTAACTGGGACTTAAGTTTCTCATGAGAAAGTGTTCTTTTCTCACCCCAGAGCCTGAGGCAGAGACAAACCTCACTGCTTGTTGAGAGGTGGACTTTGTCCCATGTTTTACACTGAGGTTTAGCCCTTTGTCAGAGTTTCAGCTTAATGCAAAGGTCTTAGCTGCAACTGTCCTTCTTGCACAGCCCAACACATCCTACCTTGTCCTTACGTAGATGCATCTGGGCTCATTTCTCAATCTGATGTGGGCCCCCTGCACCTCCCATTCCTGGACTACTGAAACATAGTTTCTTGGCTTTTCTGGCTTTTCTTTATTTCTGTTCCCCTGGATTTCCTCTATTTCTTATGAACTCAGCTGGGCATTTAAAAAAGAACTGCCATTTAACTTTTTTTTAATCTAGCATTTCTAGATATTTGTCATTGAAGTCATTCTACTTTACCTCCATTGCCCATATTGACAGAACTAATTTATTTTCTATAGAAAAATATAATGTATTGTGTGTACCTTAGGCTCTTAGTGAAAAAATTAGAGCGTTGAGATATATTCACATGGTGCTGGTAACTACTAGTAACTTCTATGAAAAAAATATCTGTTCAGTGGATGTTTGGCACCAAATACCAAGTCTTTTTTATTAACCCTTTCCTTTTTTAAGCTTTTAAAAACTTATTTAAAAAAATATTCTTCATTCAGTGGACATACTTAAATTGTGTGGCCAGTAAAAGTGACTGTCATCTTAACACAAGAAAAAAAACAAGTTGAAATAAATTTCTGATTTATTTGTGTTTTGTGGTCATACACCATTCATGTTATGTTGGGGGGGGGTGGGTGGGTAAGTAAGTTGCTTAATGTGTAAAATGCACCACATAGAAACATCAGCTAACCAACAACTATGTATCTAAAAGATTCCTCTATAAAGCGGATTCTAAAAGTTGCTACTGATCTGTTCATAACAAAGAGGGTCATGGAAGGGTGAAGAAGGACAAAGACAAAACTCTCAGCTCAATGAAAGTTCTACATTAAATTGATACAGTGAGTCAGAACTAATCACAGGGTTTGGAATGGACAGTCCTTGTCTTCTGACCACCTAGCCTCCATTCCAACCTCTTTAATAAAAGTGCCCATTTCCTTTGATGAAACCATTCTCCATGAATCTGTGTCGCTTCCATAGGACTGTAATTTAAGATGCCTGGCTTCCTGTAGGCAATGTCCCAAATTGGTTCAATTAGACTTTCTATCCTGGGATTTTGAAGCTTGAGTTTAGTGAAAAAGATTTGGAGAATAATTAGCAGTGGCACTTTCTATCAGTTCCTGCTATCTAGGTGCCAGGAACTGCCCTCTTTTTCTTCAAAGGGGGCACTTTTTTTTGAGCTCTGTTTCTATTAGCTGTCCTTTTAGTTAGTGACCTTTGCAATATTCTTATGAGAATTTCCTTTTCAACTTAAGCTAGCAGAATCAGTATCTGTGGTTGGCCACCAAACAACCCCTGGAGGGCTTTGTTCTATACATGAAATGCTTTCCTGTATTAAAATAGCTTTTGGCAAATTAAACTTCGTTTTAAAACCCACATTTTAAGTGAAACCAATGGTGAAAGTAATGTAACACAAATGCTTCTTAATATGTTAATTTTGGAGATCAATTATGTTTGTATTTTGAGTTTTCTTCAAGTGTGTTTCACCTAGAATTGTGCTTTTAACAAATGTCACTGATTGTGTCTTGGCAGGCATAAGTTGACTTGGTGTTTATCTAAGTCTATAAAATAAGTTTACAGTGTAAACATGAGGCTCCACTATACTTATTGTTAAGCTTATTCAAACAAGGCTGGATGGGTGCTGTGTGCAGAGTGGTCAAGAACTTCTGTGGTCACATATTTGCTGAGTAGAAAGAGTGGATTTTGTTCAAGTTCCTTTTTTTGAATTTTCATAATTAAGAAAGGGTTTTCAGTGTTTTATCATTTTGAAATTGCTGTATGTAATAGGAACTAATGAATCACTTTGTCATTATGAAAAACCAAAGTAAAATTAGAATGTTGGTTTGCAAAAGCACATTGGCAGTTGTTCTGTTCAGAGTTGTGTAAGTTGTTCTATGTGTGGCTGTTCCATGAATCGTTAAATAATATACAAACCCTGATTTCAGGCCTCTGTGGCTTGGATGAGGGTGTTATTCCTGTCTGGAGTGCCCCATTCACTGTCCCTTTGCCTACTGAAGTCCTACTCATCTCTCAAGGCCAACCCAAACATTACCTTCCTCTGGAACCTCCTTAAGTTCCACCCAACGGAATTAGTCACTGTCATTTGGGCTCCCTAATTCTTTCTTCATCCCATTGGAGAGCCTATGCCCTCAACTAGTAGACTGAGAAAGATGAGAAGTGGGGAGGCACTGGCCCAAAGCTACATATAAGATTAATGGCTCAACAGCTGTAATCAAATTTTATCTTCTTAGAAACTAAACACTCTGCTTTCTCATTTATATACAAAATACCTGTAATAAATTTCTCAGAATATCTAGTATATACAGTATTGCCAAGAAACCACAATTATCTACAGATGGATATTGATAAAGCACATTGTGGAAACCAGCATATCCCTTTCCCCTCATTCTTTATTTGTTTCAGTTTAATGTTACCAAATGATTCCCACTTTGAGTACTCTAATTTTGGGGATATCCAGCAATCCTTTTCAGGGATGAATCCATTTGGGGGGTAAAATACTTTTAATTCATCAGTCATATAGGGAGGTTGAGGAAAGATGTGTTTTAGTTTTGTTTATTTTTCTTCCTAACTTAAAAACAAATCTGTTCCAATTTAGAATTAGCTATGTCCATGCTCATCTTTTGGTGAATGGAAATTTGAATAATGGCCTTCACAGATACCTGTAGCTCACATGGCATAGTCTAGAGGCCCCATGTGGCTTGAATATCCTTTGGCACCACCCTAGACTCAGCTTGAATTGGACTTCATGTTTCACACACAATCTTTCCCTGACCGCGGAGCTATTTTTATTTTTGCTTCCTGTGCTCAGATTATCCTACCTCTATTTCTTTGCTTGGCTAAGACCTACTCATCCTTTAAAACTCTACTGCTACTCCACTGCTGATTTTCAAAAAATATTTTGAATGCCTATTATTTTTCATGGATTCATGACAGATAAGAATGTAAAATTCACCTGGGTTGTTCAGTTAGTTAAGCATCTGACTCTTGATTTCGGCTCAGATCATCATCTCACGGTTTGTGGGATTGAGCCTTGTGTTGCGCTCTGTGCTGACAGTATGGAGTTTGCTTGGGTTTCTCTCTCTCCTTCTCCCTCTGCTCCTCCCCTGCTTGTTGTCTCTCTCTCTCTCTCTCTCAAAATAAACATTTTTAAAAAAAGAATGTAAAATTCTAGTAAAGAACACATATAAGCAAGTAAAAATAAATAAGTTATTCTTCAATTATGAGGACTACTCAGAAAGAAAGAAAGTGCAGTGTGATAGAGAGTTTCTGGGAGCAGGGTTTCTTTAGACAAGTTGTACAAGAAGGACTTTTGGAAGAAGTGACATTTGAGTTTAGACCCAAAAGGGAAGCCTTCAGTGACCTCCTCCTAAACTAGATCCATTTATTTAAGTATATGGAATATCTTATCTAAAGATATGTGTACCTTTGGTATCTGCCACAATGTGAGCATGTTTATGTATTGCAGTGGTGCACTGGCAAATGTTTAACAAAAAGCCCAGATTTGTATTATTTGCCAGTTTCCGTAACGTAAATACTTTCACCATGGCGGATTTCAAGCTGCTAACTTAATTACTGAAGCAAGATTGGGGAGCAACACACAGAATTGGCTCCATGAAAGCTATTAGAAGCCAATTTGTGCTGGTTTCAGCATACCACTGTATCTGTCTTTCTCTCCAGGTTGTTTGCTATTTGAGGTAAGTAATAAATGTTTGTTGAATCAATGAATTCTCTCTTATGCATGCACCTACTCGATCTAACCCGTTATTGTTTTTTTTAAGTTTATTTAGTTATTTTTGAGAGAGAGAAGGCAAGTGAGAAGGGAGGGGCAGAGAAAGAAGGAAGAGAGAATCCCAAGCAGATTTTGCACTGTCAGCTTAGGGCCCGATGTGGGGCTTGATCTCACGGACTGTGAGATCATGACCTGAGCTGAGATCCAGAGTTGGATGCTTAGCCAACTGAGTCACGCAGATACTCTTAACCTATTGTTTTTAGTGTTATTATTATCAAGTGTGGTCTCTAAAGGTGATGTAAATAGGAATAAGAATTATGTAACTATTGTATGGGTGTCTTGAAATTCAATGATGAAAATGTTTATCTAGCATTTTATACAATATTGCTTCTTATCCCAAACCAAAGGTTTGAATGAATTAGGAAAGAAAAGAAGAAAGACATATATCCAAATTTGCAAACATTATCACTATACCTGGTACCATGTTGGAAAAGAAAAATAAATCTAGATAAGTTATGCATTCTATAAAGACAAAGAAGACCTAGAAGACTATATTTCAGACATGGTGATGAGAAAATAAATTGGTTTTAACCTAGTCATCATTGTTTCCTAATAAGAGGTGGGGACCATGATTTTATTCTTTGGGTATACCTTAAATAAATTTGCTTTGTGAACAGAGGAAAACATGAACTAGTGAATTTTGATGGTTCTTCATTTTGATGTTTATTTCCATAGACTTTTTTCTATTGAAATATAGTTGACATACAGTATTATATTAGTTTTAGGTGTACGGTATAGTGATTCAACACTTGTGTACATTACAAAATGATCACCAAGATTTCTAGTTACCATCTGTCACGACACAAAATTATTGAGATGTTATTGACTATATTCCCTATATTGTGCTTTACATTATTTTCATCGACTTTGAAACGTAAAAATGGTGGAAGAAAAGCAAACAGAACCCCAAAATGTCTAGAAAATACTTATATGTTTAAAACCAGAGGGATTTCAAAGTGATTTCCCAGACTAATCTAAACACATCAAAATTTCCTTGGATTATTTGATAAGGTCTAGAACTACTACCTCCCCATATCTCCAATTTATATGGCTTTCATCGTGTGTTTCTTATTAGCTGAAATTTTATACTTCGAGCGCTTAGGAGATTGAAGATGATTTCTATCTCTTTATTACTCCTTCTGTTGAGAGTAACATTCCGGGGCTTCTGAGGCTAGATGAGAAGACCCTTGCATTTACCTTGAGTCTTCTGCACCACCTTCTGTGTGAGATCTGAGCTGCCATGTAAAAAGTCCACCAGGGCAACAAAACCTAAAATAAACAAATGGGATTACATCATACTAAAAATCTTTTGCATAATGAAGGAAACGATCAACAAGACAAAAAGGCAACCTACTGAGTAGGAGAAGATATTTGTAAATCATATATCTGATAAGGGGTTAATACCCAAAATATATAAAGAACTTACACAACTTAATAAAAAATGATTTAAAAATGGGCAGAGGACTTGAATAGACCTTTTTTCAAAGAAGGCATACAGATGGCCAACAGGTGCATGAAAAGATGTTCAACATCACTACTACATCAGGGAAATGCAAATCAAAACCACAGTGAACTGTCACCTCATACCCGAAAGATTAGTTATTATCAAGAAAAACAAGAAATAACAAATGTTGGTGAGGATGTAGAGGAAAGGGAATCCTCATACATTGTCGGTGAGAACATAAAATGGTGTAGCCACTATGGAAAACAGCACAGAGTTTCCTCCAAAAAATTAAAAATAGAACTACCATACAACCCAGCAATTCCACTTCTGTGTTTTTATTTGAAGAAAACAAGCAAACAACAAAACCAATTTGAAGAGATACATGCACTCTAATATTTAATGTAGCATTATTGACAATAGCCAAGATATGGAAGCAACCTAAGTGTCCATCAGTAGATGAATGGGTTAAGAAGATGTGGTGTATATACAGAGCGGGATATTAATCAGTCATAAAAAAGAATGAACTATTGCTATTTGAAACAACACGAATGGACTTACAGGGTATTATCCTAAGTGAAATAAGTCAGACCAAGAAAGACAAAACAAACGAAACAAACAGGAACAGATTTATAGATACAGAAAACAAACTGTTCATTACCAGAGAGGCGTAAGGGTGGGGGGTATAGGCAACATAAATGAAGGGAATTAAGAGGTATAGACTTCCAGTTATAAAATAAATAAGTCATAGGGATGTAATATACAGCATAGGAAATATTGTAATAACTGTATGGTGACAGAGTTGGTAACAAGTTTGGTTGTGGGAATCATTTTGTGATGTATAAAAATATCAAATCACTATGATGTACATCTGAAACTAATGAGATATAGTATGTCAATTTTACTTCAATAAAAAAAAAATTTTACAAATGAAAACAAAACAAAACAAAAGCCCATGATTACCCTGAGACTACAATGCTGGAAGAACCATGACTGAGGACTTTGGTTAACAGCTCCTGTTGAGCCAGCCTTCCTCCTATCATCCCCACCAAAGAAGCAGTCAAGTGAGTAAACCTGTCTATATCTTCTAGACCATCTCATCTGCCAGTTGATTATTACCAAGTGACCTTCATCAATACCACTTGAAACAAGGGAATCACCCAGATAGCTGCTGCTCAGTTTCCTGATCCACAAAATTATGATGTATGAAATCAATGTCTCATTACACATGAGGAGAAACTGAAACATATATTTTCCTTCCTTCCTTCCTTCCTTCCTTCCTTCCTTCCTTCCTTCCTTCCTTCCTTCCCTCCCTCCCTCCCTCCTTCCTTCCTCCCTTCCTTCCTCCCTTCCTTCCTTCCTTCCCTCATCCCTCCCTCCCTTCCTTCCTATGGTAGGCTGAATAAATGGCCCCAAAGGTGTTCAAGTCCAAATGCCTGGAACCTTTGATTATGTTACCTAATACAATAAAAGAGATTGTACAGACATAATTAAAGGAAAGATTTTGAGGTGGAGAATTATCCTGGATTACAAAGTGGACCTAATGAAGCCACAGTATTCTTTTAAGAGGCCACAGGAGGGTCAGAAGATGGAGAGAGGTAAAGTCATAAGTGGAGATCAGAGAGGAGAAGATGGCTTTGAAGATGCGGGAAGGGATCGTGAGCCAAGGACTAGCCCAGTGGCTAGAGTGTCCAAAAGGAATGCAGCCCTGGAGACTCATATTAGACTTCTGACTACCACTTCTATAAAATAAAAAAAACTGTGTTTCAGCCACTAAGTTTGTGGTAATTTTTTATAGCAGCAAGAAGAAACTAATATACTTCCTTGCTTTTCAAAAATTTTTGCAAAAAGTAGTATATTTAGTATACTTATTTCTAAATATTATTTTTGGTCTTATTTTTTTATTTAAAAATTTTTTTAATGTTTATTTTTCAGAAAGAGAGAGACAGAGACAGAATGCAAGCTGGGGGGTGGGCAGAGAGAGAGGGAGACACAGAAACCGAAACAGGCTCCAAGCTCTGAGCTGTCAGCACAGAGCCCATTGAGGGGCTTGAACTCAGACTGCGAGATCATGACCTGAATCGACGTCTGAAGCTTAACCGACTGAGCCACCCAGGCACCCCTATGGTCTTATTTTTAAGACCATAAACTCTGGAACCAAAATGTCTGAGTTTGAATTCTAGTTTTACATGGTGTCTTATCTTGGACTGTTCTACTTAAGTTCTCTGTGCTTCTGTAAGTTAGGAATAAATGAAAATTTTCGAGGGTTGTGAGCTAACACGTTAAGTGTTTAAAGTAGTGCCTGCACTATACACATGTTAATTATTATCATTATTTTTATCTTCATAGATGTTACATTTAATAATTAAAAGATAATTTATAATTAGAGACTAACATTTTCTTTTTTTATTAATTAGTAACATCTTAATGAAGATTACAATATAGACCATAGTTTAGTTTCTTTTGAAATTATTTACTCAATTTTTTTTTTTTTATTTATTACAATAACATGCACTGGGGAGCCTGGGTGGCTCAGTAGGTTGAGAGTCTGACTCTTGATATTGGCTCAGGTCATGATCCCAGGGTTATGGGATTGACCCTGCCTTGGGCTCCATGCTGAGTGTAGAACCTGCTTGGGATTCTTTCTGTCTTTCTCTCTCTCCCTTTGCCCCTCCTGCCTGCTCACACTCTGTCTCTAAAAAAAAAACCTTTAAAAATGACATGCACTAATTTTAGCAAATTTTGAAAAGCTTTTCAACTTATAAAGAGAAAAGAGAAGGTATTAATGGTCCTATCAGTCTTCTGGAATCCATGACTGGTAATATTTTGACATATTTCTTTCTAGATTATTCTATATTTGAAGAAAAGGCTGAGGTAAGATTGTATATATAGTTTCACATCCTGTTTTTTTTTCACCTGTTTATATCATAAGCATTTTTCAAGCAGCACCAGAATGTAGCAATAACTCTAACGTTGGACATTCAGCAGTTTAAAATTCTCCTTATCGTAAGTAATGATAGAATAAATATTTTGTACATAAATCATTTGTGGTAAAATATACATCATATAAATTGACCACAGAAACTATGTTAAGGTGCATTTCAGTGGCATTAAGTATATTTACACTATTGTACAACCATTGCTGCCATATAGTTCCAGAACTGTGCATAAATCTTAGCCTGAATTTCAGATTGTCTCTGCATAATAGGTTCACAGAGAGTAAGCTATTGCATTAAAGGAAAAAGATATTTTAAAGCACATCCAGAAAGGCTGTACTCATTAGCTTTCCAGGGTACAAGAATGTTGATCTTATATCCTCATTTACACTGAGTATCATTCAAAACATCTTTGCTAATTTGACAAGTAAAAAATAAGATGTTGTTTTATTTGCATTTGATTATTATGAGGCTGAACATTTTCTCATATATTAATTAACTGTTTCATTGTATCTTTTGAAATGCCTGTGTGTTTCATCCATTTAGCTATTAGGGTGTTTGTATTTTTATTGTGTAATGAAATGAGTCAGATTCGGTTCAATTCAACTCCATTCAACACATTTGTATTCGGTTTTTATGCTCCTTTGGTAGGTAACACGGAGGATACAGAAGATTTCTCAACTTTAAAACAAATAAGTCACAGGGAACTTTTGGTTATGGGGGAAAGGAGAAGTTGGAGAAGAAAGAGGTGAAGGCAAAGATAGAGAAGACAAATTTTCACACTCTGTTCTGCAGAACGCTGGTCACTCCACGGGGCTCCCAGGGGCTGCCATGGGCCAGGAGGAAGTGAACTGCAACTCTGGCCGGCTTTCCTGCTTCAACAAGGGGGCCTATTCTTATCTGTTTTATAGCTTAGTTTCTATGTAGGATTTATTGGAGGAAAGGATCTCTGGGCTAATAAGTGTTTAAAAACAACAAACCTGGACTAATGGTTTTCAATAGTTGTGTATGAAGTAACATGGGAAGCTTGTTAAAAATGCAAATTCCGGGCACCTGGGTGGCTCAATTGGTTGAGCACCAGACTTCGGCTCAGGTAACGGCCTTGGTTAGTGAGTTCGGGCCCCACATTGGGCTCGCTACTGTGAGCCTGTCAGTGCAGAGCCTGCTTCTATCCCCCTCTCTCTGCCCCTTCTGCTTGTACCCTCTCAAAAATAAATAAACATTTTTTGAAAAATCGCAAATTCCTCCTATCCCAGAAGACTCTGTGGGTGAAGCCAGGGTATTTGCATTTTAATCTTCTGGTAGGTCAGCTCCTAGAAACACACTTGGGGAAATATTGCTACATTCTGTTTCCCAAATTGTAGGATTTACCAGATGACTCTAAGTAGTACTCAAGATTTTCTTGAGTGGGATCAAATAAAACTGACATGGCATTACATACTATGGAATGTACTTTCTTTGCCATTCTCTTTCAGACCTTCTGAGTGTATCAAGAGGAAGTCTCAGTTTGATGCTGATCTGTCTTTAACATCTAACACATATTAACCTCTATTTTAAGAAAGACAGAATGAACTCAGAGGTCTTAGGCTCAGAGCTTTAGTAGGTAATAGTATCTAGTTAACTTTTAATGACATTGTTTTTATTTTTAAGGCTTATTTGTCTGGTTATCTTGTAATTATGAAAAATTACATTGGAATTTTAATTATGGAATGATAGGAAGATAGTGAGAAATGACACTAGAAGTGTTATGGGCAAAAATAGTGAACGTTGAAGCCAAATGAACCAAATCTATGTGTCACTGCTTTGGCTATGAAACTTCGAGCCAGAAAGAACATATATAAATCCAGAACAGCGATTGATGTTGGTTGAGAACACAAGTGCTGGTGGCTAACAAGCTTGGGGAACATCATTGGTTACTGTGCCCTTGGTGGAGGGATAAAGGGGGAAGCCTCTCCTTCGCAGTTTGTTCTGTGGTTCCCACTGCCCACCACCTTAACACAGGTGGCACGCTTTGCTGTTTAACCCTGCAGATGCTTCAGGTTAAAAGAGGACAACGTACGTCTATCTTCAGTGGCACGAACGTGATACTTTGCAGGACTAAAGAGTACTAGGAGCTGCCAGCTGGCAACCCAGTATTTGGCAGGACATTGAAGATGCTGCCTTGAGCAGTTACAGACAATTTCCCTCCGTCTCTTTTCTCATGCTTTGGAATTTAAAAAAAAAAAAAAAATCACTGAGTCATCGTGCCCTGTGAGGCATCAGGACTCTAAGAGGGTTTTGCAATGCTTTCCCTTTTAAAGCATGATAGAGACTGGATTATTATTGGCTAAGAAAGTTTCAGTTAAGAAACAAACTCATTCAAATGTTATGGATTTGAAAAGGCTGATCCTAAACCAACAGCCTTGGCATTTTCTGATTGAGTGTTTAGTATTCCCACAGGAGGTGTTATTTACAATGCTAGCAGTTCCCTGCACAGCAATCATTTAATTCACTAGCTCTGGTCTACCCTATTATCTAATGTACTGAGCAGATCTTTGTTTTTAAAATGTCGTATCATTTTATTTAGTAAAAATATTGTAAATGGAGGATATCTGCTGCCGTGTCTATAATGAAATTATTTTCCTATTCTTATTTTTATGTATGTATAGGTAAGAACTCTAAGGTAAAATAAAATAACTCTTACAATCCTATAACAATTTCATCCCTTATAACCAGGGCTGAAAATAAAGCAACAGAGATATATCTTCATCGCAAACTTGTTCTCAGCGTCTCTTCCTTTTTTAAAAGTTTATTTATTCATGTTGAGAAAGAAGGGTCAAGCACGAGCAGGGGAGGGGCAGAGAAAGAGGGAGAGAGAGAATCCCATGCAGGCTTCAGTCTGTCAGCGCAGAGACCAACGACAGGGTTTGATCTCATGACTGTGAGATCATGACCTGAGCCGAAATCAAGAGTTGGATGCTTAACCCACTAAGCCACCCAGGCGCCCCAGTGTCTCTTCCTTTGTAGATCATTCTCCTGGAAATTGGACACCTCCTGGAGTTCTATATGATTTATTCTGGGATTCTGGGACTATTAGAGACCTTGGGTTAGGCATTATTTTCAAAGAAAATTATTCACTATATGAGTTTTCCTAGGCTCCATTCTCTCTTTCAGTCCTTGGGAATAATGTACCCTGAGCAGGAAGAAGGCACCTTCCTTGCCCCTCCTCCATTTTCCCCTCTAATGTGGGTTGGGTGTTGCACTGACTGATAGGTTGCCAGTGATGATTATCCATCCTTCTTTATTAGCATTTAGTGCCCAAGGGCATGTGAAGGCACACAACGTCAGTCTTCAGACACCTTATCTACAGGATTTGGGGTGGTGGAAGAAAGAGAAAAGACCTTTCGCCTACTCATCGAAAGCAATTATCATGTAACTTTGAGTCTGGCATTGTGGTGGGATGTGCACCCACAGTACTGAATGGTCATTCTACTGGCTGAGTGTTCACACTGTGTGAACTCTCATATGGAAAACCCGTATTTATGGCATGGCAGAAATGTAAACGTTTACCCTTACACCAAATTTGTGGGTGGGATAAAATGTAGCCCTAAACTTCATTGGCTTCTTTGGTCTTTCATATAAGAGGATTGAATGCTTTCAGGAATACGGATCCTGTGACATTTCACCATGGTAAGTGGAAGTAAGACAGCATTTGGGGTAGCATCTATGGGTGTGGTACCAGAACTGTTACAAAATCCTTCCAGCTGCCGTTTCAGAGAAATCACTCCTGAGCCCCCCTGTGTGGCTCTCCTATTTCGCTCTCTCTCCTAACTCTGACTCTGGGTAGGTGAACTGAAGCAGACAGATTCATTAAAACTCCTCCGCTGAACTTGTCTGGTGTGATTTCTCTTGCCTCAAGGATGTGGACACAGCTTTGGTCCTCTTCCTATACTCATTCCTCTGCCGCCCCCACCCCTTCCATTAGGACATAGAAGATTATTCATCAGGTGAAGGCACTGCACAGTGATTTTTTTTAACAGGAGAAACCTCCTGTCAGAGATAAATCCTGCTTCAAGTGTAGGTGGTTGTGAGTCCGAAGTGAAATGTCGGTATGGCATTTCAGCACTTTCAGTAGGAGCCCCCAAGGGCCAAATAAATCATACAGCAAGGTTATAAGACACTGAATTTGGCTTGAAATGGAATCTGAGCAAGTGATTCTGTTTTACCACACCAGAGGCCAAGTTCGTTCTAAAGCAGCCACAGTCAAGATGAGGGTAGGCTTCTGGAGGGGCAAGGTTTGAGAGAACTACATTGGAAGTTATTAAGAAAAAGAGCCTATTCCTCGGCTCTTTTTGGGTTCTGATGGCTGTTGCTAGATAGAACTAAGCATGAGCTCTCTTCTCCTGATAGCCCAGAGCACCCCAAAACAACTAGTCTATGAGGAATTCAGGTTATATAAATGGTGGAATGGTGGTCATGTGCCCATCTGGCACACACCAGAACATGTGATATCTTCATGGTCCAAGAATCCCAACCATATGTGGGACTGTGATATGCATAAGGTAATTTCAGTCTTTCTTAGGTAATTCCAGATAGTGTGTAATCTTCACTGTCCCTGGAGAACTGGGCACATCGTGTAAGGGGACGATCTGCTAAGATTGCTATCTTAAGGAAAAGAACCTGTTGCAGAGCACGTGTTGTAGTCCAAAACAATTGACCATGATTAACTGATTGGACTTGGGGTCAGATCCCAGAATCTGGGCACCCTACCACTCTTTCCCTTGCCCTCCAGCTTTGATCAGCCTTTTCCTGTGATTGTGCAGCCAGGAAAAAACAAGTGTGTTGATTTACCTCTTGCTTGGCATTTGGGAAATGGCTGCCCTTTAGAACTTGACTCTGTTCTTCTCTTTGGTATTTCACTGATCTCTCCTCTTGAGCCACTCTACTCCATTCTTTTGAGGTCCTGATGTCTTAGATTCTCCATGGAGTTAGGAACGCCAGCAACCCAGCAAAGTATGCTACGTATACTCTGACAACTGATAATGTTAGGTTCAAAGGAAAATCTTAAGCAACCCTTTAAGGTCCTCATATGAAACTGTATTCTGATCAGTATACCAAATACTATTTTGAAAAGTCATATAAGCACCAGTTTCAAAGCAAAGGGGGTAAAAATGCTTTGCATCATGCTTTTAGAGCATGCCAGAAATTTCATATGAAAAGCACTTTTTACTTGCTTGCCAGACAAGAATTCCAGCTGATTTCAGCTGTTGTTATTTTGTGTATACAAACCAAACCAAACCAAAAGAGAAGGGGGGAGGGGTGGGAGAAAGAAAAAAAAATTTTTCCAAAGAATTTTGTTATCAGTAATGCTATGCAGCCTGGCATAACACACTCGACAGTATCAAAAGAGATGATATCATATAAATGTAATAGGGAGCAGTGTAATTCTGTTTCATGATTTGGCCAGAAAAAACAAATTACATTCAGTGACCTGAGGCAACCTGACTTCATTAGACCCCTGGTCCTTATACACATTACAATTTTGCCCCAGTAAAGATATTATAAAAGAAAGGTTACGGGGGCTTTCAGAGAGGACACCCTATCCTTTACAATTACATCTGATTTATGAACTGCTTAAACTATTTCCCAAAGTCTGTCTTCACAGCCTCTAGCCTGTCTGATAAACATTGCACAAAAAATCCTGCCGGTTTGCAAGATCTGAGTATTTTGTGTCTGAAGTCCCCTTTTGGACCCGGGGAGGAAGGAACACTGAAGTCTCCAAAGAGCTGCGGGTGACAAATGTCTACTGCATTTCCTGATGGCAGGGAACAAAAGGGGGACTTGAAAGACAAAACACACACGCTGTGGAAGCCTTGCTCCTTCAGCTCCTTTGGAGCCAAATGCTGACCTATCTGATTTTTAGACCCCCACCCCCTTAGATCAGCCATTCTCCTGCTCACATTGTGGACTGCTCTCCAGAAATATACCCTTTTTGGTTTAAAACTAGATGAAATTAGGGGTGCCTGGGTGGCTCAGTCTGTTGAGCTTCTGACCCTTGATTTGGGCTCAGGTCATGATCTCACCGTTCGTGGAATGGAGCCCCGCATGGGCTGTCAGCACAGAGCCTGCTTAGGATGCTCTCTCTCTATCTCCCCCTGCCCTTACTCCACTCACACCCTTTCTCAAAATAAATAGATACACTTACAAAAATGTAAAAGTAGATGAAATTATATAATCCCAGGCCCACCATTTTCTCACAGCTGGCGAGGGAGTAGCTGGGAGGATCTGGATTAGCCTTCACCTCCCAACCCCCACAGCCTTCTTCTCAAAAGTAAATCTTCTAGAAATATATAGAGAGCATAACTACACAGTCATCTGGCAATGGGTGAGCATGATTACCTTTCAAAATAATAATGACGCCAAACTTCATAGAAAGAAGAAACAGCTCTCTTTGTTCCAAAGACCCCAGGATGTAGATAAATATCTCTCAAGGCATAAATACAAAGACTTTTTTTTAGAACTGGTCCATCTGCTTGTCTAGACTTATAGGAAGTCATCATAAAACTGTTATTTTCAATGGGCCCAATTCTCTTCCAATACAACCCTATCTGCCCCAGAACTGAAATGAATCCCCGTTTCAAAATGGGTCTGGCAACCCTAGGCATGTTATTTTCCCATTAGTCTGCTATAGATCTTGGTAAACATCATATTAACAAGGGATTTAAAGGTTTTTTTGTTTGTGTGTTTTGTTTTTAACAAGGGAAGGGGCTTCTGAGTCAGCCAAGAAGACGATTTCTCAGGTTCTGATGAGAAAGGACTTTGGGTGTGAGACAGTTTGACAGTCTGCTTGGAAAAGCATGCTTACTCCCCTTGGACCTAACACCTTGGCCTCAGAGGCATTTTGTGGGGCCCTTCTGCCCCTATGCAAGGCATCAGGCAGTGTCATTTGTGGTTTTAGGCTATTGGTTCAAAAGAGACATAGCTTATTATTCCACAGAGAGTATGAGAGCATGTGGGAATTTTGAGGGTATTTATGAGTAACTTGCCGGGTAGACACATGAGATCAGCCTCTTCCCGGTTCTCTCCACCACTGAGGAGCTGGGGGTGGGTGGGCAGAGGTGAGGTGGTGCGGTATGGCAGCTGGGACACAAAGTGGGAACAGTTAGCTTGGCCGTATTTAAACTCTTCTTGCCATCTACTTGTGAGATGATTCCAGTGTTTGGTATCCAAGGGAGCTGAGTCTGGGCCAAACTGGCCTTCCTGTTTATAAGAGAAACATACTTTGGAGCCTTATTTGAGAAAGGCTCAAAAGTTTCCGTGGGCATCAAGTAAATGTTAAACAAACAACATATTGATGAACTTTAAAACGATATAAATCAGAACGATATGGATTTAATTTTGCTAGAGTGATCCATGAACTTTAAATATCAAGGGGCAAAATCTTGGACATTTTGGCATTTGTTTTGCTATATCTTCTTATTCAGAAGAGGACAGGTTTTTGTAGGTTTCCCTGAATTAGCAATGAGAATGTTGAGTTTTAATATTTTCTGAGAAAACTAGGAGATAAATTACTTCTTTCGACTGTCCAAGGTAGTGCACCTCATGCAAAATGAAGCAGGCCTAAAGCTGGGGACTTTGCATTTGACTCTGGCCTGTTAGTGATTTAGAGTGGTGATATTGAACTCCTTTGTCTGGGCCTCAGGCTTTCTTTCTGGAAGGAGGAACTGATGGGGCTTGACACTTTAGTGTCCTCACCGAGGTCTTATCAAAGTGATGACACTGTTGGCATGATGTAGGCTTTAACAAGAGGGGTGTGATTTTCCTACCCTTTGAATATCATGTACAAAGTGCGAACAGGCAGGGCAGTGGAGTATATGTATGTGTGTGTGCATATGCACGCATGTGTGTGTGCACACATGTGCTGAAGGTGGTGGACAGGAGACTTATCGCGAGCTTTGTTTCTTTCTCTTCAGTAGAATCCTCCCGATGCCAGACCTTGGAGTAAAAGCCAGGCCCAGGCATTTATCCAGCCACAGGTGGATGTTCTTTTCAGCTACCGCAGGAGACGTTCGACCAGGAGAGCCATTCTCTCGGATGCATGGGATCTTTAGCCTGTGATGATGAGTCCCCATTAGGAGGTGAGAGTAACGATAATGCTAAAGGGATCTGGTGAGAGATGGCTCGGGACAGGGGATGACACACTACATGACAGCCTAACACGACAGCTGATCAACCCGTACTGGCTGCTGGGGAGCACAGAGAAGCTCTACAGAGAAGTGTCATAATCAGTTTTTGACACCTGTCACAAGTGTGAGAGGGCTCACGGTGTCCTTGTGGCATGCTGTTGTCATTGCTGACACACCAATGGAACATAACAGAGATGACAGAATCAGATGGATCCGGTATCAAATCAGACCCACATGGGAAAGTTATGTGACTTTGAGCAAGTGAGTTAAGTATCTGAGTCCAGTATCTTTCTCTAGAAATGATGACACCTTCCTTGTGGAGTTTCATTGAGGCACAAGTGAGGTAACGCATGTTTTCTCTTATTCTATTTTTTTTTTTTTTTTTTTTTTTTAGAGAGAGTGAGTGCAAGCCAGGGAGAGGGGCAGAGAGGGAGAGAGAGACAGAGAGAGAGAGAATCTTAAGCAGGCTCCGTGTGCCGAGCAGAGGCCAAAGTGGGACTCAATCCCACGACCCTCGGATCATGACCTGAGATGAAATCAAGAGTTGGACGCTCAACTGACCGAGCCACTCAGGTGCCCCGTATTTTCTTTTATGCTTATAACCGTGGCTGGTGAAAGGTAACTAGTGTCCAGTGAGAAAGCTGTACATTAGGGAGGTGTGGTTTGCACTTGCATCCTTCATTTGTCATCAGTCTGAAGAGACTCTATTAGGAGACTCCAGGTGTGGAAGAGTTTGACTCAGGCTCAGCATAGCCAGATGAAGAGTATCATTTCCCTAGATCTGGGTCAAGGTCCTGTCAATAAGAGGCATAGAGGTTTCTGAGATGGCACTAATGGCATGGGCTTCGGTAGGAAGTGATGCGTCATTGTGGTGAGCTGTGGATGCTCTTAGGAATGTGGGAGAAATCCAGCCCCATCCTAGGGTGTTGCCCATTATCTCCTCTCCCATCTGCAGAACCAGAGCTCACCCTTCTTTCGAGACTGCATCCCGTTCCTCTCTGTGATGGGGCAGACATGAAAGTCACTGCCTTTCAGCCTGAGCCCCCAGGATTTGCAATACATGGGAAAAGAACCAGCCATTGAGCCTCTGGGGAAACAGAATCAGGAATAGTAAATGAAGTAGGGCTCTAAAGGTGAAGCGGACGTGGCGCGAGGGAAGGTAGAGGTAAGGTACTGCAGGAGAACCAGGTGGTCACTCTCAGAGGCCTCACCTGTAACATGGAGTGCCCAAGTCATATCTCCCTATCTCTCTTTTTTTTAATGTTTTTAAATGTCTTTATTTTTAAGAGAGGAAGAAACAGAGCCCTATTGGTGGGGGTGGGGGGGCAGGGAGCAGAGAGAGAGGGAGACACAGAATCCGAAGCAGGCTCCAGGCTCAGAGCTGTCAGCACAGAGCCTGATGGGGGGCTCGAACCCACGAACCATGAGATCATGATCTGCGCTGAAGTTGGATGCTCAACCACTGAGCCACCCAGGCGCCCGTCTCCCTATCTGTTGATGGCTTTGGGACAATATCCTTCATGTTTGAAACTTCAGGTTTCAGATGAGCCAATCTTCTAAGTTTTTACCCTCAATTCCTGTCCTAAGTGTCCCATCTCTTTCACTGCTGTTTTTGAAATGACCTTCAGTTGCACAACTTGCTGCTCACTGCTGCAATCTGAACACACACAGTGCAAACCTTTGCAGTGCCTTACTTTCCAGTGTTTGTGGTTGACAAATATCTTTTCAACGAACATTTTCCCACTATGGTTTAGCATAAATCTGAAGTAGGAAGGGGATTCTCCTCCTCTTGGCCCTTCCTTCCTTCTTTCCTCATCTCTCCCGTCCTCCATGCCTTTCTTCTTTCACCTCTGAGATGGCTGGTTTGATTATCATGGCAATGTGGCATTAAAATTATTTTTTTTTCTCTGTAAATGCATTTTTGAGCAAATCCTATGATAGCAATTGAGAGATCACATTCAGAAAATCTTCCTAAAATCTCAAACCCTTCAGTTCATAAATCTTGCAAGCACTGTAATTTATAGATGGGATAAGAACATTCCAACCTCTATTTGGATTCTGCTTTTCCAACTCTCAGGGGTAATGAGATGATGAACGAGTTAATATTTGCTCAAGGATTTGAAGAACAGCAATGTCTTAAATGCTTATGTGCTATGACCTCAAATTTCATTCCTACAGAATTCCCTTTAAGTGAGAAAAAGAAACGAGAGAGTGGCAGAAACCGTATAAAGTATTTCTATCTACTTCTCCCCAGACGTGCAGAACTCCATGGAGGAAGACAGGAAGTGCCCAGGGATGACAATGCTCGCTCAAGAGCGAGTCTTGTTGGACTTAAACAAAGGACAGAATCTATACATGTGCCCTCAGTGGCCACTGCCTTTTTCTGGGTGAGTCCACTTTGCCATGACACCCAGAGTCTCTTTAGTGTCCGGCAGTGTGATCCTTTACCAGCACTTTTCCATCACAAGTTGATACTATAGTGTCAAAAATTCTCTGTCTTCTGTCCCTCAGAGCCCAGACAGATGACTAAGCAGCTTCTCTGCTAAAGTAATTTGATCCAGGGCGTTAATCACTGTAACTATCTCAGGAAAGCTTTTCCAACAGTTATTATGGTAAGGAAAACAGATGCAAAACCCAGAACAATAAAAACAGTAACAATAGTATCATTCATCAAGTCCTGACCGTGGGTGGAGGTCTGTACAAAATCCAGACATTAATTAAGCCTACAGTGAGGCTTATTCTCTTTTTACATATAGGGTTGATAGGCTCAGAGAGGTTCAGTAACTTGATTGCAGTCACACAGCTAGGAAACACCTGGGCTGGGATACACACTATAAATCTCAGGTTTTTTAGATTTGTAAGTGGTCCGCTCATCCCCAAAACCTTGTATGTGCCTTACAAATAGAAGGGGATAAATCAATGTTTATTAACTAAATAGAGTGGACTTATTTGCTATGTGATTTAGGGAAGTCTCAATTTTCCAAAGCAAACATTTTACATTTAACAAATAAAAGAGTGAATATTATCTGTGTTTTAAATCCCATGGCTGAATCAAAGGGAAGGTAATTTGGGTGCTGAGGAATTTTTCACTCATTCAACTGAGAGTTATTGAATGATCTCTCCCCCTCCCTCCACCCCATGGCCTTTGAAGTCCTATCACATAAACAAGCACCCGACCACATTGACAAATGACTTAGAAAATGTTAGCAGCACCAACTGAATGATCAAACATTTACTAAGCACACAGACAGCAGGCTGAGGCAGAAACATGGATTCTGTCTTCAAGGAATGCGAAAGCTGATAGGAAAAAGAAGGACCTCAGTGAACTTCCTGTGTCTGGTTTCATTTTCAAGCACGCCCTTGGCCACTACGTGGGGAAACTCTGGAAGTGAATTCTAGGGGGATTTAGGACTCCTTCGTGATAATTTCAGGAGATGGGAGTTTCTGCTTCACCGGGTGAATTCCCCATCGCCCCTATGTCAAGAAGTGATGCAATCCCAAAGGAATGTGGCACTGTATTGCATCCAGCAGGAAACCCACGGGGACCATTCCTTTTCCTCCTAGAGTGAGAAAATGAAATGGAAAGCTGAAATGGTCACACTGTGAGACCCAAAGCTGTGCTTTTACCAGCAAAGGCTGATCATGAGATGGACTCTGTGTGGTCCCGCGATGGGGGGACGCCTCCTGAAGGTCCCATGAGCCACCAGCACCAGCACCACGGAGTCTCCTCAGAGCTGTTCCTCACCTCCTCCTGGGCCTCCTTAACAAAGAACATTTGAGAAGGGCCTGAGACCTATTGTCTGCACGGGTGTAGGGAATGCAAAGATAAAAAGATAAGGCTTGTCAAGTGTAGGGGTGTCCACCCATCGTGACTTCCAGGAAGGCTTCCTGGAGGATGAAACCCAGAACTCCTGTTGGTTCATGATTCTTTCTGTGTGGCAGGTGGATCCGTTTAGAAATTCGCGGTGGGCCTGGGCCCGAGCTCAACTTTGCAGCAGCCCTCTGGGTGGGTCAGGGACTGGGTGCTGTCCATTTCTTTGCATCCCTTCAGACCAGATACAAAGCAAACTAAAAGGAAGATCTGTGCAGCTCTTTTACTGAAGGTGAATAGATACCATGGAGAATGGTATGGGCTGGGATGGAGATGAATGGAGATGAAAGGAGACCAGGACTAGGAATTCTGATTTCATCTGATGAATTCATCGCTTCAGACCACCCACATAAGGAGGGCTGAGCAGGGATTGGAACACATCCTGTTTCTGACTCTTCCCTCTTTCCAGCCTTCCTCCATGGTTCTGTCTCCTTTCTCCCCATTCTCCACCCAGAAAAAAATTCTTTCTTTTGCTTTATAAAACTCCAGAATTCAGATTTGGGTCAAAAACTGGTCGGCTCTGCCTCACTTTTGCTGACTCCAAAGGGCTGGGGGATCAGCTGAGTTCTCTTGGTGGGGTAAGAGAGGGAGACTGTTCAATTTTTCCAGCACTAAGATGGAAAATTAGTATTCACCTAATTTCCTGATGAATTGCGTAAGAGCAAGCACACCTCACCACAGTATTTGTTTTCTTCTGAGGAGAGTACAGGTTTGTTGGAAGTTAGAAAAGCTTTTCCTGCCTCTCGAGATGACTTCCACCTTATTCCTTCTGAAATAATATTCTGGTATTGTTTTCCTAATTCTTGTCTGGCTGCCTCCTGCTTGCACTACAAGGATGAACACAGTATCTGAGAATGGCCTTGGTGGCTGCTGGAACCATATGATGCAGAAGAGGGCGTCAACTTCGTACAGACACCTCATGATCCCCAAACCTTGCCCCATACCAAGTTTCTGTGTGGAGAAGGCTCCAGCCATCTGGCCACTGTTCCATGGAATGTGTTAAGTGCTACGTGAGCTATACAGAGGTGTGGGTAGGTGGAGAGAAGAGAGATTCTGATGGGGCAATTAGAAAAGATTCCTTCACTTTTGAGGACAAAATCAGCCGTGGGCTTTATTGAAGAAGTAGAATTTTACCAGAAGGAAACGAGGTGGTGAGTAGCTGTCAGGAGTGAAAGTACTTGAGAACCAGGAAGGAAAACACCTAGAAACACTGATAGTGGCAATAGCTACCACTTCTCCTTACTAAGAACTCAACTGTGTTCTAGGGGCTGTTGGGAGCAATTTGTGTGCTGAAAGCAATTAAACTTTCATAACAATGGCAATGCTGTAAATGCAGTTAGGGAAGAAAACAACTGGATTGAAGGAGGAAGAGCAGAGAGAAGTACATAACAGTGGGTGGAGTTGTAGCCCAGAAATCTTGTCCCGTTGAGTAACTGGTACTTTGTTTTTCATGTAAGAAGCTATAGACCTCCTGTATTTTGTTTTTTAACAAGGTAGTGGCTTGATGCTATTGTGCTTGAGGATGGTAGTTCTGGTTGCCACGCGAAGGAGGGATTGGAAGGGAGAGAAACTAGCACAGAAGACCAAGTGGAAAGGCTGGAACAGAAAAAGAAAAGAGAGGAAGAGTCTGAGAAACATAATCCATTCTGTCACTCATGTATTTATTCAACAGCACTTGTTGGGAGCCTGTACTGTAGGCTAGGTGTTGAGACACTGTGCAAGGTGCTTAAAGGTCAGATTATGAGGACCAGATTGGGGAGTAGGAGTTACAACGTGGACTTGAAGACAATCTTATTTTGGGTTCCTAGATATTACAAGGAGGTGACATCATTAGCTGAGAGTGGAAACATTAGAAAAGGAAGGAATATGAAAAATATGACTTACGTGTTTTCATTCCACTATATATTTTTCTGTACACTCCTAAAATGCTATTTTTTCATCATGTTCCTCCCCTGGTCAAAAAAAAAAAAAAAAAAAAAAAAGGATTCTATCATTTGCTTTCAAGTTGGCCTTCTAGGCCCCATGCTGTAGCTCCAACCTACTTTTCCAGTGACACCTACCTCTTTGTACCACATCACAAGCACCCTTCATTCCAGCCAGGGCTGTTTATTTAGACTCCTTCTGACATAAGCTTCAGGCTTTTGTGAATAGTGACTCTTCTCTACACTTAAAAATTATGTATCCCAAAATCTTGAATTGGAGTCCCACATCCTCCTTTAATATCTTGGGACCAAAAACCTAAAGCCTCCTCTAACAATTCTAAGCCCCAGAAATGTCACCTCCTATAGGTGCCTGATTTCTTGTAAGTGTTCTGTGGAAAGATGACGCCTGCTTAGTACACCTTTGGTCCCAAGCATCCCCAGCATAATAACCTCCACGTTACACACGTCCTTAAGTGTGCAGTGGTTTACTAAGCGAGGTAAATTTGTAATATTCCTGAAAGACATCGTGTTACATTTGAGATCGCCAGAGTGATGTTTCCTTTTTCTTTGGAGCTTGGTTTTTCAGATTCCTCTGAATGCACTAATCCTTTATGGATGCATGGAGCCTGACTTTGAAAATCACCTTCAGAAACAGCAGCGTGTTTATCAGCAATCATCCAACACAAGCCTCTTAGATAAGAACACTGCTTACTTCCTGCTTCAGTGTTCAAAGATATATTTCAGCGGTTGCTGGTATCATCTTTTAAAAGAAAGAGAATTAAGTATTCTTCCCCAAACACACTGGACAAACTTGAAAATAAATGAATTTTGTGTTTCCTATCCTGCAGCCCAATATTCTAAATGTGATATCTGCTAATAAAAATATTATGTTCACAAAGAGAAATAATGTCTTAGATGACCTCCAACAATGGGTAATGGTGCTAATATGACTTGTTGATATCAAGAGATTTGAGAAAAACATGTCCTTGTGAACATGAGTTTCAAAATTAATTGCAAATGAACAGAAAATCCAAAGCAATTTGAACTTTCAATTTTAAGTGTTGTAATTGGGTGCCTGATGCCAAAAAGCAAATTGGTTTACTGGCTTTTAGATAAATCACAGAGTCTGTTACATATTTAAGTTTTTTTAAGCTCCAACAAGACTGTTTTTGTGAATGTATTGATTTGTATGTATTTGTCAAAATTAAATGGAGTTGAATAAACCTGAAATACCTAGGGAACAAATATTCAAGATATACATTTATTTTATATTTATAAGTAAGGTGTCTTTTGTTATAAATGTTGTGTGTGTGTCTCTATGTGTGTGTGTGTATGTGTGTGTGTGAATTAGTATGTATTTATTGAGTATCTGATTTGTACCTATTATGCAGTGGGGATGCATAAATGGATTATAGATTTATAACCTACATGTCAGAATTACCTTTCCCCTTTAGACATAGACAAGATAGAATTGAACCTCATTTTGCTACCTGTGGAAAGTCAATGCCTTTGTGGATGTTAAACAAAAAACTGAGGATGGAGTTTACATCTAAGTTGGAGTGGGAAGAAGATGTTATTGGAGAAGATACGCAGGGAACTTTAAATATATCGATAATGTTTCTTAGGCTGGTTGGTGTGTACATGGATATTCATTTTATTCATCTCTATACTTGTGTTGCATGATGTCAATGCTGCATACAAAACTTTCAAAAGGTCCAATTCCTTTTTCAGAATGTTTGCGAATTCTTAGATGTCTTATGTTTTCATGCTCACTGATTCCAATATCCTGCTTTTCCTGCATGTGTTCTATTTAGGAAATCATTCCAACATGCTGGTTGGGTTGTCCTTCTTCCATAATAACTCAATGCAGACATGAAGCTGGTCTCTTTCCTGGATTTACACACACACTGAACCCACAAATGCAGTAGTCTGAGCTAAAGTTTACAGAGATAGAGACATTTACCTCTCAAGAATGCTAACAACTTAAAAGGCAATGCTGCTTCTCTTAAAGAATTTCTGGCATTGTATCACCAGAACTTTTGTCACTAGCACGGCCAGACTATGCAGCATCCCAGCCTTTCCCACTGTGTTGTGTCTTTTTTTCTTTTTTACTCTGCCTCATTCTTCTCTCTCAGGCTGCCTTCAGGAAACCCAAGTTCTTCTTGCTCTATTATGAAGAGCAATTTTGGTCTTTCCAGTCTTGATTCCTAACATCACATCATAGGCATTGCATAAATATTTGTTGAATGATGAGTAAAATTTGGTTTCTTGTCCACCTGCACACATCCAAACCCTCCAACATATTCAAAATTCATTCCACAAACAAAGGCCCGCAAGGAGCCCCAACATTTCTCTTTATAGGTGCAAATGCCCTCAGAAAGAATTGTGGTTTTAAGTAGTAACTTTTCATTTGGTCCATTATAGTAGTAAATTATATACTCATCAAGGGGTTTCAAATCTACTTAGGTTGGCAGGATATATATATATGTATATATATATATATATATATATACACACATATATATATATATATATACACATATATATATATGTGTATATATATATATATATATATACACATACACATATATATATACATACACACACACACACACACATATATATATATATATATATATATATACAGAATCTTCAAGTTTAAGGCAGATAGGAGTAGAGGTAAAGATCACAGGAATTTGGGTGAGAGAATCCCTGTTGATGTTTGGGGGGAGGGGCTGGAAAAGGATGATTTAAGAAGTAAAATTGCATTGATACCTGAAATAGAGTCAGACTTAAATTACTGGAGAGAAGAGGGCATTCAAGGCTGGGGGAAACATGTGATTGTAAAGGAAAGGAACAAGAGTTTATCCTCAGGTTAGCTCCATTAACAAACCCATAAGAAACTGGTAAAGAATGAGGGATCAACGGTGTGTGTGTGTGTGTGTGTGTGTGTGTGTGTGTGTGTATGGGTTGGGTGTACCTCATCATGTTTTACAGAGGAGCATGATTGTAAGTGAAATTGCAAGGTCTTATGCTCCCAATTGTGTTTTCCTGAAATTCACAAGTGGAAGCCATCATCCCAATACCTCAGAATGTGTTATCTTATGAAGATAGACCCTTTAAAGAAGTGATTAAGTTAAAAGGAGGCCTTTAGGGTGGGTCCTAAATCAATCTGACTAATGTCCTTATGTGAAGAGGTTAGGATTTACAGAAGGACACCAAGGATGCACACAACACGCAATACACAGAGAGAGGGACCTATGGTCACAGGACCCTGTGAAGACATAGCAAGAGGGTGGTCATCTGGAAGCCAAGGAGAGAAGTATCAGAGGAACCCAACATGCCAGCACATAGGTCTTGGACTTCCAGCTTCCAGAACCATGAGAAAATTAATCTCTGTTGTTTAAGCTCTTCGGTCTGTGGCATTTGTTAGGTGGTCCTAGCAAACTAATGCCTAAGGTCTTAGAAAAGGAGAAAAGGATGGAATTACAAATAAACAGTAGTTTTGGTGAAACTAGTAGTCTCGTCATTCTCAGGGAGAGTATAGTTTTGAAGTTAAAAAAGAAAAGATGAGGAAGTTAATACCAGATAATTTAAATCTACTTAATCAGATTATTTGGTGGGGTGGGGAACAGCAAGATTGAAAACTGGAGTATGTGAAAGATTCATCAGGAAAAAAAAAAACAGACTTTAAAAAATTAAAAAACAAAAAGAGTAAATTATTTAGTATGTATTTGCACATAACAATTTTATCATTTTCTCCAATAATGCTTGAATAAGATTCTGTAGGACTGAAGTTAAGGAAATTGTCATGCATGGGCGGTCAGAGGGTAAAAGGGATTCTTGAACAGAAGACGTCGCATTGGAAAGGTGGACTCTGTCTTCCATTTGGCAGGAGGCAATTTAAGCCAAAAGGAGGTCAACAGTGTGTGAGAGAGAATCAGAACTGAGGTATTGAAGGTCATGAGGAGATCAAAGAGGAATTTTGGCCAACAAGAAAAGAGAGAGGTGGACAATAGAGGGGATATTTTGGACTGAAAATCTTGCTGGGATTTTTGAGTATTATCTTAGTATTACTTCTGTTTGTTTTACACGAGGCGGTGATTTGCAAAGGTATAAACTCAACCCAACCTGTTGGTAGGCATTCCATAATTAAATCATTAATAATCAAAATGGCAGGTAATCTGACACAGTAGCTTTTCTCCTGGTATGTCTTGATTAAATCCAGAATTTGGTACCTCACTGCTTAATTTTAAAAACTGTGCTCCAATGGTAATGATTAAGTGCATTAATTAAAAACGTTGAAAAAAATTTTTTTTCAACGTTTTTTATTTATTTTTGGGACAGAGAGAGACAGAGCATGAACGGGGGAGGGGCAGAGAGAGAGGGAGACACAGAATCGGAAACAGGCTCCAGGCTCCGAGCCATCAGCCCAGAGCCTGACGCAGGGCTCGAACTCACAGACCGCGAGATCCTGACCTGGCTGAAGTCAGACACTTAACCGACTGAGCCACCCAGGCGCCCCTAAAAATTTTTTTAAAGAAGAAGAGTTACAAGGCAATGCTCACTAAGATGAAAAAATCTGAAGTATTATCCAGTACATTTAAGTTTTAAGTGATCCAAAGAAAATATCACTGACAAAATTCATTCTTTTATTCCAAAAGTACTGATGGCATGCCACTTGTAAGACACTATACTAGGTCCTGTGCAATTTATGACAGTATGTGAGTGCTGCCTTCAAAGCTCTCACATGCAGAAAGATGAGAAGCAGATACCTCTGAGATAGATGCCCTCCCTCCCCCCCCCCCCCCCCCAGTTTCTTCCCTTCTTTTGCAATATCAGGAGAAGGGATGTTCTAACAAGCGCCTAGCTCCCACTTGCAGAAGGGAGAAGCCTGCAAAGGCTGAAATATTAACTCTCCAGCCCTTTACAGAAAATCTGACTCTACATGACTCTCTCCTTCCAGGTTCTAGGTCTGTTCCGTCCCCTCCTCCTTGCTCCCAAGTGTGTGGGGGAAGCAGGAGGGATAAGGAAAACCCTAGGGTATGAACTACATTCTGTGACTTCCCCACATTCTGCCCACAGCATTTAAAATGGCTGTTTTATCGAACTCTTCTCAGATTATCCTAATTTGAGTATACCATCTGTTTGCTACTGAGACCCTTACTGATAACCCTTACAGACAGGACGTTGAAAGACAGAAATTGTGTCCTGAGTATTCCTGCTTGTCCAGAAAATTGTCAGCTGGAAGCATCACTGGATGTCAGTTCTTTATTTTTTTTCCTAATAGTAGAAGTCATAGACCTTTTCCGTACTCCTTTAAAGTCACCCTCTTCCAGAAAGGCCAAGTGAAAGGAAAACACTCCTATTTTCACTGAGTGGTCATTTTTGCAAGTAAGCGACTCCTGGGATTACAGAATCATCTTACAACCACCAAGTGAGCTCTTTCAGAAGATGGGCAGAGTGAGAGAGAGAGGAAGCACTTGGGTCCCTGACAAGGGCAGTTAGTCACTGATTCATCCTGGCATTACCCTCTCTTTGGTCTTCTTGTTGTAGCAAAACATCAATTGCCAACTCTTTAACCATTTCTGGTGCAGTCTTCTGTTACCTCCAGTAGAAAGTACCTTAACTGATATAGCTTCCAATTTATTGATTCACCCCTTTTGCTCCTTCTGGGCTGCACAGAATTTTATATACAGTATTGTAACATAGTTGAATGGTGGGTTGAGAGGTCTCTTTCCCTTCTTCACCAGGATTATTTTTGTTTTATATCATGCAGGAAGCACACACTTCCTTACACTCTCACCTTCAGAATTCAGTTTGTGGACTTTGAGAACAAATTCCATTTGAGGGTGTCTTTTCTGGGCTTTTCAAAGCGAGTCATTGAGAGTCATCTTTGTCCCAGGAGATCTTCTTAGCCAGAGAAGTGTGTGTGTATGTGTGTGTGTGTGTGTGTGTGTGCATGTGAATTATGTTTTATTTGTTTAAACTTCTGAGTAAGATTTTATTTGCACAAAGGATGTTCTTTGCCAAAACCAAAACAAAACAAAACATGAAAACAACAAACAAAATGAGACATTGGAAACCACTTTTGGAGTATCTCATGACTTTCATCCCCTTTCCATTCCCATCTGTGGTTTAATCTTGCTTTTTCCTGTGAATCAACTATTTCTTAACCGCTTAAAAGTTACGTGATTTATTTCTTTTCTCCAGTCACTCATTCAGTTCAACCAACAGTTCCTGAATACTTATTATTTGTATAGTATTACACTTGGTGCTAGAAATACAAGGATGATAGTCTAGCTGGGGAGACAGACACGTAGAAAGCCAGTACGATATAATAAGCATTATATAGCACCAACAACCACAACAATAACAGCACCTTACAATGAATGAGTACTTACTATATACTAGGCCCTACCAGGCCCTTTATATGTATTACCTCATTCAATTTTCACAACAACCTTGGGAAGTCGATGCCTTTTTATTTCCAAATTATAGCTAAAGGAATTGACAAGTGTTTGAGAAGTATATTCCCTTTCCTAAATACAAGAATTCATAGAGCTTCATATATGTTGGAGCCATACACTAAATCATTCATTTAGTGCTTCAGAAGTTATAATCAGTATAATTTCCAACAATATGATAATTTTGATATTTTGAAAATGTTTCTTTTTTTTAAACTTTATTTTGAGAGAGAGAGAGCGCAAAAGCAGGGGAGGGGCAGAGAGAAGGAGAGACAGAATTCCAAGCAGGCTCTGATGTGGAACTTGAACTCACAAACTGTGAGATCATGACCTGAGCCAAGATCAAGAGTCTGATGCTTAACCGACTGAGCCACCGAGGTGCCCTAGTTTTATCTTTTTGAGAATGTAATTTAAATGGAATCATTCTTATTGCCTTCCCTTTATCTTCTTTGGTGATATAAGTGTCTAAGTCTTTTGCTTATTTTTTTAATTGGGTGGTTTATTTTCCTATGATTGATTTTTGAGTGCTCTTTGTATATTTTGGATACAATTTTTTTTGTCAGATATGTGATTTACAAATATTTTCTCCCGGTCTTTAGCTTGTCTTTTTATTCTCTTACTAGTGTCTTCCACAGAGCAAATGTTCATTCTGATGAAATCCAACTCATCATTTTTTAATGGATTGTGTATTTTTGATTTCATGTCTAAGAACTCTTTGCCTACTCCCATTTCTTGAAGACTTACTTCCGTGTTTCCTTCTAAAAGTTTTAGTTGGGTGTTTTATGTTTAGATTTATGATGTATTAAGAGTTAATTTTTTATAAGGGATGAAGTTTTAAGCCAGAGCCTGTTTTTATATAAGAATGTCCCAACTGTTCCAACACTATTTATTGAGAAGACTATCATATTTCCACTGAACTGCATTTACACTGTTGTGAAAAATCAGTAGACCTTTTTAAATAGGTCTATTTCTGGACTCTGTATTCTGTTTTACTGATATATGTTTCTGTGCCTTTGCTAATACCACAGTCTCATGATTGCTGCAGATTTATAGTTAAGTCAAACTCAGTACAATTCTTCCAAGTTCTTACTGTTCTTTTTTCCAAATTGTTTTGATTAATCTTCATCCCTTTGCTTTTCCATATATCTTTCCATTTTTTTTAATGTTTATTTATTTTTGAGAGACAGAGACACAGAGTGTGAGTGGGGGAGAGGCAGAAAGAGAAGGAGACACAGAATCCAAAGGAGGCTCCAGGCTCTGAGCTGTCATCACAGAGCCTGACATAGGGCTCAAACTTACAAATGGAGAGATCATGACCTGAGCCAAAGTTGCACACTTAACTGACTGAGCCACCCAGGAACCCCCCCCCCCCATATACATTTTAGAATCAGCTTGTCTATATCTATAAAAGATCCTACTGGTAGTTTGTTTG
The DNA here is from genome assembly GCF_027475565.1 of Acinonyx jubatus. NCBI lineage: Eukaryota > Metazoa > Chordata > Mammalia > Carnivora > Felidae > Acinonyx > Acinonyx jubatus. Next base: position 196,928,984 of record NC_069381.1, on the reverse strand, counting down.
GGATTGCATTGATTCTGTAGATCAATTTTTTTATATTTACTACAATGAATTTCCAAATCGATGAACATAGTATGCATCTGCATTTCCTTAAGTGGTCTTTGGTTTCTTTCATTAGTGTTTGGCAGTGTTTTTGAGAATACCTTACTGAGTTTAATTTGGATTGTTGAGCACTGTCCTTCAAAGAGAACCCAAGAGTTCAACAAATGCCCTCAGGCTTGGTTTATTTGTTTTTACTTGTCCAACTTCCACGATGGCCATTGTTGAGACCCTATCACATCTTACAACTTACCTACCCATAAAATAATTTATAAAAAATGTTGGGGTGGTGAGACAAATTTACCTCTTTTAATTTTACCAGGTAAAACTCAATCTCAAGGCTACCTGTAGTCAAGTCTCATATTAACATAACAAAATCATATTTTCAAGGAAGCAAAAAGAACTAAAAATAATTTCAGTAAAATTTGCATCTTTTTAAGACCCTTTTTTAAGACCCCTAAGAATTCAGTTCACATCACACAATGACTTTTTAAAAAAATCTTTCCTTTTATTTCCTTTCACAGCCCACACTGCTTCTGAGCATTTCTCTTTTCCTTCATGAATGAAATGACTCTCCACCTAACTACTAAAAGTGGCTGTGGGACCCTCATGTCTCGTCCCATTGCCATCACCACATTCAGATGCTCCAGGACAAACAGGAGACCCAGCCCCCTTGACCTCTGAAGACCCTTTATCTTCACAGAGAGAAGTTTGTGGAGCCTCAGAGAAAGCATAGGTCTCCCTCTTTGACTGCTTATCTCATAAGAAATTCTTCCATGACCATGGCAACCAGTACTAGCATTTTTTCACACTAATTATAAACTAGAAACAACAGGGGAAAGTTAATGTAAAGCAGTGTTTTGAGTAGCAGGAAGCAGGCTGTAGTAAGGCAGAGCAACAGGAATTTGGAGCGACTTTGAGAAGGAAAAGGTCTGGAAGGAGGATAATCAACATATCCATCAAACACGCAAACATTCCTAAACAAAAGCAGGCCACAAATACTTAACAAGTACAGAGGAGAAGTGTAAAGAGGGAGATTGGGAATCTATAGTCTAAAACAAGGGCCAGTCTGTGATATAGCCGTGTGAATATACCATGCTGAACCCCTTAGCTTGAATAATTCACTAAAGATACAAACTGTTTTTATATTGAAAAGAGAATGTGTAATTTAGACCCAAAAAGATGCCATAAAAAGAAGTCAATCTGTTCAAGGCCAGTCTCTTTACCTTGCCTCCTTATCATCTTTTATCCTATATCTCTAGCCACTCTTTAAGGCATCTTTTTTCTCAGCCCAGAAGCAGTCTCTCCTATCCTGAGAAAAATATCCTTTGGTTCTCCATTTTTCCCTCTTCTATTAAAGATGCTAACTGTCTTTAAAAAGCAGGTTATATTTACTTTAATATTCATGGTTCACTCCTGCATCCATTGTAGCTTGGTAAAAGTCGTCGAGGAAATCTTTACTATTAGGCATCATGGACATGTCTCAGTATCTGTCTTACTGGGTCCTCACTGCATTTATTTGGTTTGTTAACTACTTTGTCCTTCCTGGTACCCTCCTTCCTAGATGCCCATGTAGCACCACCTCTCTCAAGCTTCCTGGTTTGGTCTTCCCTGAGGACTACCCACCCCTTAAGTTCATGTTGAAGATGCTGAAGTTCCCTCCTAGAGTTCACATTATTAGTTCATATTATTAGAGCTATGTTATTCTGTGGATTTTCCCGGTCTTTCTTCTCCATATTTGGCTAATTATCTCCATATATTTGTTAAAGTGATCTTTTTAAAATTTAAGTTTGAACATATTTCTCTCCTGCTTAATCCCATCATTCACTCCTTGCTGACTATAAGAAAAATTGAAATTTGTTATCCTAACTTCTAAGGTAACCCTTTCCCTTGAAATTGCAACCTGTTTTTTACAATGAATGTTCAGTGAGTGAATGGATGGAGTGTGTTTCTAGCCCTGAACTTTTCTTTGGGTTTTAAACTTATAGACCCTAAGCTTGCAGAACAGTTCCAGTTAGATATCCCTCGGAATCCACAATACCCAAACTGAACTCGTGTCAGACCCACTTCTTTTGCTGTATTATCCAAGTTACCACCATTAGAGACTTGACAATCTTCCTTAACATTATCTCATTCCCTGCATCCCTGAATCCTACTGAATCATCTCCCAAATGTTCCTTGAATGTGTCACCTCTCCAGTGCAATAATTCACATTCTTATTTTTTTTCACCTAAACTCTCACAGTAGCCCACCACTGAGTCTTGTTAATTCCAATCTTGCCTTTCCCCAACCTCACATCTTCTACATTGTCATCAAAGGGATCTAAACCCCTTTTCATTTCTGCTTAAAATCTTTCACTGACGTCCTCTCTCTCTAGGATAAAATACAAACCTCATTGTGCAACATAAAGTCATCTGTGATCTTCTTCATACATCCAAACTCATTTGTTTTCTGTCTCAAAGTCCAATACAGCACACCTTGAGATTCTCTGAATTGACAGTGATACCACATGGCTTGAAACTTTTCACCATGTTCCATTTTGGGCCAGACTTCTACCTCGTCTTCACTCATTCAACTGCTTCTTATCCTTCAAGATATGTATCAGGCATAATTTTCACCAGGAAACCTTCTCTGATCCTCTTGGTTTGGTTATGTGTTTTCTGTGTTCCAGGAGGCAGAAATGCCTAGTGATTGGTTCCAAACCTAAGTGGGTGCTTAACTCAGAATGATAGGTTATCAACTCTTACAACTGCGGGCAAATGATTTAACTAATATCTCTCAGAGTCAGAAATTACTCAGTAAATATTAGCTCCAACTGTTATCACAAGTAGTCCTCCTCTCCAGTGTAAATTCATGGCCCACTTCCTGTCCCCAAGAATCTCTAGGAAAAGCTAAAAGACTTCACTGTTTTCTGGATTGATTACTATCTTCAAAGGCCATATTGAAAAAGTGTCTGAATGAGGAAGTAATATGAATGACCCTTTCTCGTTCTTGTAACCACCTTCTTAGCTAAGTTTTCTGAGGGCTAAGGGGAGGTGGGTGTAGGGAATCATTCTTCCCAATTTTTTTGCTTTCTTTGCCTTCAGTGTGTTTATCTAGGCAGGATCTCCTGCTCCTTTCCACAGGGAATAGCTGGTGACTTCATATGTTTATGTGACCTGAAATGTCATTCATCCTATATAACATCATTATTTGAACTTTTTATTAAAAATGACCAGAGAAACAAGTTAAAACATAAAACCCATTTATGTTGAGACCAAAGGCTTAAAAAAAAAATCCATATAACAGCCTTAAAATTTGATTCGTTTCAGCAGCTGAATCCAAGGGTGGTGTTGTTGTTTTTTCTCTGAAATGTCTTTTATCTTCCATGTTTCAAATCCTCCTTTAAAGAAATTCTTCAGTAGAAAGGACTTAAACAAATCTAAGATTTTACGTACAAGCCGTAAGAAAGCCAGTGCCATTGGAATTTGGACCTAGAAACTAAGACACCCATTATGTCATTGCCTCCCACCCTTGCCAGTGTGAAATTAGCGTTCAGAGAGTTTTTCCAGTTCTCACTCCAGATCCATTTTCTTTTTTTCAGATCCATTTTTAATGACTCAAATTATGGGATTTGGATAACTTCCTTTGGCAGCTCTTTTCAGAATATAGTCGACTTCACCATTAGGCAACATCGCCTGATATTTAAACTAATTGTTTTGTTTTGTCAGCTTCATCTTACTTTTCTGGGTCACATTGTACCAGTTTAATTCTAGCTAGATATTTGAGCTCTTAAGTCTGAAAACTCCTCCATCACATTATACGTCTGTGTATAACCTCTCTGGTTTTCATTTTGATGGTGTTTTCAATTTGAAATGTTTGAGAATGAATGGTTTTGGAGAGCTGGTCCTTCTGGCTTCAGTCCTTCTCTATTTGTATATTTACATCACACATTTTATATAAAAGGCATTCTAAAATATGATAGGTACATGCTGCCTTCACTTATTCTTTTAGGTTGAGGTAAAAATTCATATAACATAGAATCAATCATTTTAAAGTACTCAGTGGCATTTAATACATTCAGATGTTGTGCAACCATCACCTCTGTCTAGTTCTGAAACATTTTCATCACTCCAAAAGGAATCCCAATAACCAGTCATTCTCCATTCCTCTCTCCTCACAGACCCTGGCAACCTCTGATTTGCTTCCTGTCTGTATGGATTTACCCATTTTGAATATTTACTATTGCTCTAACTTTAATGATCACTTCAAAGAGTAGTAAGTAATACCTTATTTTTGACTATTGCTCTGGTTTTTTAGGAATTTCATGTAGATCACCATATTCCTTATGAATATTTGAGATATGCTATGGTTAGATAAATCCATGTTGTAATTCTTTCTTAGAAGAGTGACTTGAGGTTTTGTTAACTTGGTTGTAAAAAATCTGACTTACCAAAAAAGTATCATTTATGTGTCTAAAAAAACCAGAGATCCGGCTCTTTTCACTGATTCATCGGGTTAATTTTCCCCTCTCTCATCACAGCCTTGCAATTGGTAGATGTTTGAGACTTGTAGTTGTCTGATGATGCAAGTGTCTATAGATTGTGCCTATGTGGTTTGATTCAACATTTAAGCAGAAGAATGCTGACTTCTTTGTCTAAACTAGGTATGGTGATTCTGATTCTTCACTCTATCACTGAATGCTGGAGCCCTTAAACCCCTATTCTTCCACCTAGGGAGAAATGCATTTCAAGACCAAATGAACCTTTGAGTGAAGATTCTTTTATTTCTATTCATTGGCTTTAAAGGGTAATAAGTATACACATCTACTTGTTACTCTGTTTGTTCCCCCTTTCTATATCAGTGATAGAATTCCTGATTTTCACTGGATACATGGTCATCTTGAATAAAAAGTATGTTACCATGGAGTGCCTGGGTGGTTCAGCCAGTTAAGGGTCCAACTTCTGCTCAGGTCATGAGCTCATGGTTTGTGAGTTTGAGCCCTGCATCGGACTCTGTGCTGACAGTGAGTGGCCTGCTTGGGATTCTGTCTCCCTCTCTCTCTCTGCCCCTCCCCTGCTCATGTTCTCTCTCTGTCTCAAAATAAATAAATAAACTTAAAAAAAAAGTGTATTACCAGCCTTCTTCCTGCTAAATGTGGCCAGTTACCAAGTTCTGACCTGTCTGGCCAGTGAGATGTGTGTGGAATTGTCACATTCAAATTATGAAAAAGGTCCTTAGTGGGCAGAGCATACCCATTTTTGCTCTTCTTTGCTTTTCTGGCTGGAAGGTAGTCCTTGTGTCTGGAGATCCAGCAGCCATTTTGAAACAACAAGTGACCTTTGGAATGGGAATCTGGACCACTGGTTTAAAGTCTTGTTCCCCAACACTCAGAGCAACATACTATCTCTAGACTTTCTTTTGAAAAAGAAATTTTAAACCCCTATGGTAACTATTTTGGTTTTCTGTCACAAGCAGCCAAACCTAATCTTACCTAATACCAGTCCCAATGTAGGCAGATTCCACCAAAACCTTGAAGTCTTTCTCTCATTCAATCTTGAGTAGGTTCCATTCTCAGAGGAAAATATCTTATAATATGAGGATATTGTTGTAGAATAGACTTGATGTCCATCTCTTCTTTGAAGATGTACCTATTTCCATTAAAATATTTGTGTTTTATTATTATAACTGTTATTAATAGCATAAATACTATTTTCCAGGAGAAGTAGGGTTTTAGAGAGAAGAATCACATGATTTCCAAAAGACCTAGGAAGCGATTCAATCCAGTTGCCAAGCTGGGATCCCAGAACCTTGATATCTCAGAAGGCCAACCTGAGAGTGTGGAACTGCTTTATTTCAAAAATTATGGCATTTCTATTATTATTGCTATCAAAAGCATTCAGTGTAACTAAGATCGAGGTAATTTGTTTTTAATAGTAAGGCTGCTATCTCATGGCAAGTAAAAAGTCTAATAGAAGAAATGACTTTATTATAATAAAAGCAGTTGTATTAAATTTTTTTATTAAGGCTTTATTTTCTCATAGAAGTTTCAGATTTACAGCAAAATTGAGGGGAAGGACATAGATTTCCCCTATACTCCCTGCTCCCACACATGTATAGCCTCCCCCACTATCAGTCAACAGCTCCCAAAAGAGTGACCATTGATGAACCTACATTGGCACATCATAATCACCCCAAATCCATATCTTATCTTGGGTGTTAGTCTTGGTGTTGTACATTATATAGGTTTGGACAAATGTATAATGACAGATATCCATTATTATAGTATCATACAGGGTATCATTACTGCTCTAAAAATCCTCTATATTCTACCTATTTATCCCTCCCTCCCTTCCGCAGTCTTTGGCAATCCCTGACCTTTTTACTGTCTCCATAATTTTGCCTTTTCCAGAATGTCATATAGTTGGAATGATACAGTATGTAGCCTTTTCAAATTGGCTTCTTTTACTTAAAAATATGTATTTGAGCTCCTCCCCTGCCCATGTGTTTTCATGTCTTGATAGCTCATGTCTTTTAACATCCAAATAGCATTCCATTGTCTGGTGTACCAGAATTTATATATCCATTCACCTGCTGAAAGGCATCTTGGTTGCTTCTATGTTTTAGCAGTTATGAATGAGGCTGCTATAAACATCTGCGTGCAGCACTTTGTATGGACATATGTTTTCAGCTCTTGGGTAAGTACCAAAGAGCATGAATGCTGAATCATATGGTAGGAATACATTTAATTTTGTATGAAACTGCCAAACTGTCCTACAAACTGGCTGTGCCATTTTGCATTTCTACCAGCAATGAATTCAAGTTCCTATTGCTCCACACTTTTGCTGCATTTGATGTTATCAGTGTTTCAGAGTTTGGCCATTCTAATAGGTGTGCAGTGGTAAAGCAATTGTTTTTTAAGACAAATATTTCAAAGCACAAAACATGCATGGGGAAATATTTTAAATGTTAAAAAGTGATGAACCACTTGTCTATACTCTTTTAAGACTTTTAACCATTTACGTGATTTTTGAAAGCCACTGTAACAACAATAATACTGAAAAGAGGTTGGCATCTTCCTAATGCTTTAAAAGCAAATAGAAGGCAGAGCATTGAATGGAAGAGTTAGCTACCTCGATTCTTACCTTCCTCTTACTTCCCTTGGTGCAAACCATGTATGGACAGAAGATGCTTTAGCCAAGCCGCTTACTCTAACGTCCATGAGAATTATGTCCATTTTAGATAAGTTTCACATATCCTTTTTCACTCTGGGACTAGTTTCCTACTTTCTTAGTCTATAGTTCATAAAACTCTCTCAGTTTAGTTTGTGACAGGGATGGGCAACACACATATGCATATATATTTTATACATATATTTACAGTAGTATTCATAGCCTCTGCCCTTTCCTCTCAATAGTGGAGTTCTGTCTTTCCCTACTTGATGGGCTCCTGAGACTATACTATGAGGTTAGGGATTCGTAGCTGCATAGACATTGAAAGGATAGAGAGCTGGTATGAGAAGGAAACAAATACATTTATGAGGTGAAAAGGACAAGAGAAACAAGAGAAGCTAAATGAGCTGAGCAATAGGCAGAGTGTGAGAGGAGTTTCCGAGAAAGGAGAGAAATTATTGGGGTCATTGATATATAATAGTTATACATGTTCAAATATGTTCAAATAGGATATTTTAGATTACAGGAAAAATTAATGCAAATATTTTTCCCAAACCCTGAAATTTTTAACATGAAAAATGGAAATGATTGTGAATTATAAATTCTTTTCTATTGTTAACATAACAGTTTTAATAATTGCACTAAACCCACACTGTGTTTTCATATTGTTTTTATGAACTTTAAGACCCACAGTGAAGAAGAAAAAATCCTCAAGTTGGAGGGACAATCCCTGGTTTCCACCATCTCTCTCTAAGAGGCCAACAGGACGATTGGTCAGTGTTTGCTTGGACAACTTAGGTCATAGGGTAAGGTCCCATATAACAAAAGACAAGTCTATTATTTTTGGCTCAGTGTCTACAAATATGGATTCTCAAGAGCTCAACATAAGAAAAACACTATTCAGTTGTGAAGCAGAATTATATAGGACCCTGCTTTCAGAAAGACTGCTTTAACTATTTTGGTGTTCCTGAGTCTATTATTATTCTGTGCGGTTATCCTTGGAAAAAAAGAAATGACGTCCATGGAGATGGAGGGGTTGGATGGGTGGGTGAGTGGTGGGGAAATGGAATGGAATGTGAATACCACAAAAAAAAATCTGGTCATAATTACTTCCTATGAATTCTAGAAAGCAGCTTCAGTTATCATCAATAAGGAACCCTGGACAAAAACATTCGACACCAGATTCTTGTCTGTTTCTGTTAAAAAAGTCAACTCACATTTTTCTGATTCCCTTTGATTTATCTCTGCCGAAAAAGACCCGGAATTCGATGTAAAACAGACACTTCTCCTGAAACAGCACTTTGAAACTTGAACAAATAAAAAATGTAGCTGAGTCACCTTTCCTTAGTCCACTTCAAAAATAATAAAATAAAATAAAGCAAAAAAAGCACAGCCCAACTCCCACCTCAAATTCACTCACATGCTTTCCCACCCAAAGCCGTCATAGTCAATCCTAAACCTAAAGGGTGAAAAAATACAGCTCAAAGTCTATCAGATGTCTAAATCACACCCGCCCACCGCCAGCCTAGATCTAACAACTGATAAAAGCTAACAACCAGGAAACTATCTGCAGCTGTTTAACCTCATTGTATTCAAATTAGTCTTTTCACAACAAGGTCAGATCATCTACATTGCTATCCACTTCCAGTTCCTTCCCCAGCCCCACAGCACCTCTCAGTTCTTTTAGAAATAGTCAACATTTCCCTGACATGAGGAGGCAGGGAGAACAAAATCTCCTTTCTGAGAGCTGATTATATCATTAGATTAACTGCAGAAAGGATTACAATGGATTTTGCTTAGTTCCATCTCCCCATTGCCCCTTCTTCTTTTTGAAGCATAATTTTTATCATGTTCATGTTTCTATGCATATTAAAAAATTGCAGAGAATTTAGCAAATCATTTTTCCAGAGCCCTAAACTCTGCTAGCATAGAGGGTGCAGAGTGGTAAATAAAGAACTTAAAAGGCAAAACAAAACAAAAAGCAGTGCTATATCTGGTGTTCATTAATTTCAAGAGCCATTGAACAGTATGAACTGCACCCTTCTTGTTGTCACCCCTTCTGTATGTTTCACAGACTACTGTGGGCGGTAGGTTTCTCTAATCAGATAGGCAGAAAATCTAAGTACATTTGTGGTTTATTCATTAATATTTTTCAAGATTTATATATTGTGTCCTAGCTCATTTTTTAAGAGGTTAACTCCCGGCGCGTGGGTGGCTCAGTCGGTTAAGTGTCTGACTTTGGCTCAGGTCATGATCTCGCAGTTCAAGAGCGCAAACCCAAATGCACTCAATTTAAATATAGTAAAATCTGGGGCGCTTGGGTAGATCAGTCAGTGGCGCCGACTTCGGCTCAGGTCACCATCTCTCGGTGGGTTCCAGCCCTGTGTCAGGCTCTGTGCTGACAGTTCAGAGCCTGGAGCCTGCTTCAGATTCTGTGACTCCACTCGTGCTCTGTCTCTTCTCTCTCAAAAATAAATAAACATTAAAAAAAAAAAAAAAAGGAAAGATGTTAACTCACCCCATAAATTAATTTCTTTTTTGTGCTTAAGATTTTCTTTTTTTAAAATTTTTTTTTAACATTTATTTATTTTTGAGACAGAGAGAGACAGAGCACAAGTTGGGGAGGGGCAGAGAGAGAGGGAGACACGGAAACATCAGCAGGCTCCAGGGTCTGAGCTGTCAGCACAGAGCCCCACACGGGGCTTGAACTCACCGACTGCGAGATCATGACCTGAGCTGAAGTCGGACGTTTAACTGACTGAGCCACCCAGGCGCCCCTGTGCTTAAGATTTTCTTAAAGATACATAGGATATTGGCCAATATTTAGTGATTAGAACAGTACTGCCACTGTGTTGAGAAAGAAAAAAATGGAGTGGAGGTAAAGGAGAGTCTACTAACTTTTGAATATTTAGGATTTTTAAACCAAAGCCACATTGTTCAAAATTTGCAAATAAATTTAGAACGTATTTATCAGAGGACGCTTTGAACATAAGGTGATGTTTTGGCCAGTTAGCCAGGATCTGGAACTCCTGATTGGCATTCCAGGAAGCAGCTTTGGCTAGATTCTGAACATTCCCCTCTGCTTTCCACCTGACAGACCACAGATCTAACTCAGAGCTGGATCTATCCTGTCAGCACAAAACTGGACCCTGTCTTCTATTTATGAATCGCCAGATGGCCACTTCCAAAAAAGAAGACAAAGGAAAGGAACAAGGGGCCAAGTCACCTCATAGGAGCAGTGATTTTATGTGTCTTGTTAATTACTGCATTCTCAGTAGCAAGGGCAGTGCCGAGGACACAGTAGGCATGCCATAAATATTTGTTAAATAAATACACTTAATTCTCACAATAATACTGAGAGGAATGAATGAACGCCCAACTCACTGAGGAACCCTAGGTAAATGGAAAAACTGAGATTTGAAGCTAGGTCTAGATCTTTCCACTGTATTATATGATTTATTGGAAAGTCCTCTCCTCCGACAAATTCAAGTCATTCCAAGAGATTTCTTGAATACAGATATCTTCCTTTGCCACAGCTTAAGTGATCTCTAAGCAAACATTTAGTCTACCATAAGCTAAAGTAGCCAACCAAATAATCTAGGTTTTAACAGATATTTTAAAAAGCATCCAGCTCAACTTCCCAACCAATAAGGAAGAAAATACATATTACTTTCTGCAATGCCTGCACTTGTGAAGTGCTTTGTAACCCCTAATTCCTGATAATGGAAGAAGCTCATGGTAGGCTGAGGTCGCAGCCTTGGCCAGGACACTTTCACTGACTGTTTCACAGCTTAAGGAGATACTGTATTGTGATAAAGAACAGTTTTCCCTTGAAGTGTAAGCAATCATGGAATAAGTGACTTTGTTTTGCTCAATGTTGCACTCCTAGTGCCAGAATAGAGCCTTATATGCAGTAGGTACTAAAAAAAAATCTGTCTTGAATATATGATGAGTGTGTGAATAGTTGTTGGAAAGGTGCTAGAAACAGTGATTGCTAAAGAAATTTCAGAGGAAGGGCTGGTACCTCAGCACAGCAGGTGGCCCCTGCTGGAATCATTTGGAGTTGCTTGACTGTGGTAGATGAATGGTTCTCAAGCTGTGGTCTGGGCTGTGTGTAAGAGGGTCCATGGTCTGGTCCAAATGACATGTGTAAGAGGAGCTTACAATCTGGATAAAATTTACAGACAGCATAAGGAAAGGTTGAGAAACTCACCATCCACAAGATGGACTGTGGTCTCCCTCCTTTTGCTGCCCCTCTTCCTCAATCCCCCATCTGCTACTCCCTAGAGAGCCCAGATTTGTACCCAGTTGCCCTTACCTCTGCAGCATGAAATGATATGAAATCAGGTCATCAAGGGATCCAGAAGATGAAAATTGAGAAAAAAACCCTATTTTAATTGGCCATATGCCCAGGTGGAGTTTGGTGCTTTTGATAGCTGATTCTTAAATGAGGGGAAAAAATGGAAAAATCTTAAACAATTAATCCCTTTGATTTTTAAAAAAGAAATCAAATAGCTTTGTGTCATCTCCTTTAACCTTTATAAGTCCTTCATTGAGGCCAAGTTTCCTACAGAATCTCTGAAAAACATTATCTCCTATGACACTACCACCAGGCTTCATAATTAAAGAAGAAAAGCATCTTTCTAGGGGTGATATACTCCAAGTCCATCCCTGCCCCGATTCTTCTTGTATTGGTTCACAAAAGGTTAGTTGTGTTTCTTGGGTATTTGTTGATCAAAGTTCCAGTCATGCTACTGAAAGGGTATTCTGCTCTGTTTTCAAAGTGATTATTAAGCCACTGTAAAAGCACTTTAACTTGTGGGTTTGCTTTACTCTGAGTCCAAAGTTCACAATTATATAATGAGGCAAGCCCTATGGTACTATGTCATCTTAATTTATCAGGAAACCACAACCTTGCCCTTCTTTTTTTTCAACTGCATCCCTCTCACTCCCCCCCCCCCCCCCCCCCCCCCCCCCCCGCCGTAGTCACACCCAGGGCTGCCTTTCCTCCGGCTTGGTGCACGGCCTGAGTTCCAGGACTGAAGACTCACCGCATCCATCCTGCAAGGCTGCAAATCTCCCTTGCCACTTTCCTACCAGCCTGCCCCCTCTTCCTGCTGTCAGCTTCCAGACACTTCTGTGCTCTTTGAGTAATCAAGGTTTTATTGTAGAAACGTATTTGAATCCCCCAAAGAGCTCTGAAATATTTGTATCATTTTTCTGTCTGCTTCAATGGGTATTTTGTCTGAATTGTGAGCATGGGAAACATAAAAAGAAAAAATTGAAAAGAAATATGTAGACTGTAAGAGTTGGTAAGGAAACCATGAACAATGTTTCAGTGAGTAAACCATGAATAAAGAACACATTTAACCGATCTGCTGTTTTCTTTATGATTTGCTCCTGTTGGAATGACTGAACATTTATTTAGTCTGTAGATATGATCTTCACATTGTTTAAGCACTGGGCTATTTTACTTTAGAATTATTTGACCAATTTTAAAAGGTACTTAATCATATTAAGAATGTATTTTTAAAGAGATCATTGGCCTTTTCTTTCAGACATATCAATTTCCAAATTTTTCTGACTACTCATGGCCCACAAAAGACAAAAAACCTTAATTTCCACTCATGATTCTGATATATTTTAGAAAAGTGAATTCAGAAATTTCCAGGTTATTGTTCCTAGCTAACTTCTATTAGTAATAAAAGAACCCAACGGCTCATATTGTATTAACTGAAGACAGATATAATATCTACTCTACACAGTATTTTAATTTTTTTAAAATCTTTATTTATTTTTGAGAGAGAGACAGAGCACAAGCGGGGGAGGGGGAGAGAGAGAGGGAGACACAGAATGAGAAGCAGGCTCCAGGCTCTGAGCTGTCAGCACAGAGCCCGACATGGGGCCGAACCCATGAACCCTGAGATCATGACCTGAACCGAAGTCAGATGCTCAACTGACTGAGCCACCCAGGCGCCACAGCTCTATACAGTATTTTATTTTATTTTATTTTATTATTTTATTTTATTTTATTTTTACTTGTTTATTTTTTTTCTACACAGTATTTTAAAGAACAATTGCTAAGCACATAAAGAAATTTAAAGAAAACCAAGTCTTGGGAAAGCCGCTTGACCCTCTGGGCTTAGGTAAGATCCAAGAGGTTAGACTTAGCACCAGATCATTCATATTCTTTCACTTTTGGTCACATCTGCATAAAAAAGGTTTCCTTGATATATATATTAAAAATATATTTTTATATATTTATTGTATATTTTTTAAATATTTAAAAAATTTTAAATATTTATTATATATTTATATATAAAATTATATATTTTATATATTTATTATCTATATTTTATATATTTATTGTATAAATATATAAATGTATTTTTATATATTTATTGTATAAATATATATTTATATATTTAATATTTACATTATATTTTTATTTTGTATTTATTTTTAAAATAAAATATATTTTAAATATATATTTTAATTAAAATTTTAAGATATATATATATAAAAAACATCGAGCTAATGAATTTCAATGTTCAGTACTTCTTACACCTTTGGTTTTCCTTTTAAAAATCCCTTTCTATGAAGCTGTGGGATATATTTAAGGAAGTAGCAATTCTTCTCCTTAGCTTTGACCCGAAAAGGTAAACAACCCATTCTTGCATAATCAAGAGCCATTTTTTCTTCATAGCTTTTATCTCATATTCAGAGAAAATAGACGTCAAGTGCCAGAACAAAAGAAGTTGTATATCAAAGTGAAAGTCTTTGTCCTTTTGTCTATTCACGGGGGGGGGGAACCAAAAGCTGAAACATCTTCTTCAGCTGATTGATTTCTAAAAATTCAGATTAGTTTTCTTTCTGTCTTCACGTTGAGTTTGATCTTACTTAGCCTACCAGTGCAATTCCTCCTGTCTACCTTTTCTCGATTTTATGTGAGTCTCACAGTCCTTCAGGATTCTTTCTTTCTTACAGCACCTCAAATCCTTAGGATTTCTGAACACTTTTTTTTACGTTTGAATTTGAATGCATACATGTTTCTGTGAAGAAAGGAAGTCATCACCATGAGTCATCAGATATATTTTAAAAAGAAATCTGGAAGCTCAGAAAGGAAATTACAAGGATGTTGAAAATCCAGAGAGATAGCCTACAGGAAACCAAAATTTTAAAAGGCAAGAAAACCTCAGACATTCCAGAAGTTTTGCACGACACCCAAGAGTTCTATTCTATTCTTCTTCTTTTTTTTGTTTTGTTTTTTTTTGGCTCACCCATCTCTTATTTTGATTTATTAATTATTTTTGGCAAGACTGGGGACATGCCATCTTTCACATAAACTTACAACTTTAGCCCTTTCTGGAAATAGAAGCTTCTAATTTCCCTTAAAACATGAGTCACTGGATGGAAGTAAAAGCACCATAAGACAGGAGAGAGAAGGAGGAGGGAGCGAAAAGGATGCTCCTCATATAGCGAGACCACTGAACTTTGCTGTGCTGGTGCTCGCGACGCCCTGCTGAAGGTCCACTTCCCCAGTGATCGGCTCCTGCCTGGGATTCCCAGGTATAAATAAGGGGTTTTTGTTGTTGTTGTTTTGGTTTGGTTGTTTTGTTTTGTTTTTTTTCCTAGGGGTAGCTCTGCCCTAAGTGACACACATTCCCTTTTCTCTGCCCTACTGGGGGAAAAAAAAAGGTACATGTCAAAATGTCCTCTGTTCAATCTTTAATGAAACAAACTTGGTACAGTTCAGTTTTATGATAATTTTAGGAGTGGGAAAAGAAAGAAGTGGTATTATCAAGACACTAGAAACAGAGGTGTTTCTGCAACCAACCCTATTAGAGGCTGACCCTATTAGAGGCTGGGGTGGGGCTTGGGCATGGATTTTTGTTCAAAAATCCCAAGATGATGTTAATGTATAACTAAGTTTGAGAATCATAGATGTAGAATTAAGGGCTAATTCTTAGCTGTTTACTTTCATTTTAATGAGAGTTATTAAAGTTTAGCTTTTTAAACAACTAGGGTGTTACAATATTTCTTTAACCATTTTCAACCTGTTCTGCAAACAACAGGATATAATGTCTTCATCAATTTACATTATTATTAGTTTTTTTCTTTTTTTAATGTTTAGTTTTGAGAGAGAGAGAGAGAAAGAGCACGTGAGCAGGGGAGGGGCAGAGAGAGGGAGACAGATGATCCGTGCTGTCATTGCAGAGCCAGATGCAGGGCTTGAACCCACGATCTGTTAGATCATGATCTGAACGGAAGTCAGATGCTTAACCTACTGGGCCACACACATGCCCCTCTCCCCCCGCCCCATAAAAAGATTTCAATAAACAACCCTGACTACCCCATCTTCTAATTCTGTCAAATCCTATTTACCCTATTTTCTGCTTCCAAATGAGTTTGGCATCCTGGGATGATAGCATCTAAAAGAAAAATAAACCTATGGACAGAGAAACATTACAAAGAAAATAAAAATTCTGTTTTATATCATGGATAAATAAACCAATTCACTTGGAGTATGGCTAAGTCCCTTACTTGATAAAGGGTGTCTTCCTAATGCTAATACAAACATAATATTTAATAGTAAAATATAAGAAATATTGCCTTTAAATTCAGCAATAAGACAAGGATGCCTGCCGTCAATACTTCCATTCAACATTGTTGAGAGATCATAGTTATCAGGATAAAGCAAGAACAAGTTCTGAGTAATGGAAAGAAAGGAATAAAACTGACAGTACTCATAGGTGCTATACACAGAACCCCATGAAAATCTACAGACAAATTATTTGGAGTCATTACAGTGTACAAGGTTGCAGAATATATCAGGATAAAACAACCATTACCTTTTTTTTTTTTTATACTGGTGACAAATAGGGAATTCTTACTTTTTAAAAATTGACATTTACAATACCCGAAAAACCCCAAACAACTTGTGGACAAATGTAACAAAATTTGGGCTAGACATTTATGAATATACTTACAAAACTTTATTTAAAGACAATTACAAAGACCTTAATAGGTGCAGAGAAAAAACCGTTTATAGGAACACACCATATTATAAAGATGTTGTTTAATTCCCTACGTAATTGAGGAATTCGATGCATTGTTAATAAAAGTTCTGTGAAGAATATCTGTTAGCTGAATTCTAAAATATATATGTAATGTAACAAAGGTACAGTGAAAGTCAAGCCAATTTTGAAGAAAAGCGTATTAGAGAAGGGACTTGTCCCAATATAAGTTAAAATTCATTATAAAAGTTGAGCAAGTAAAATGGTGTAGAACGGTCAGAGTAGGGACAAATAAACTAAAACAACAGAACAGAAATATATCACAAGGTGGCTTTGCCAACTGGCAGTGAAAGGCATCCTATTCAACGCATGGTACTGAGACAACCGGTTTTCTCTATGAAACAAAATTCAACTGGATCATTACTATCCATACAAATCAACTGCAGATATTGAATGTTAAAAATAAAGCTTTAAACCTTCTAGAAGAAAACATAAGAGGATATCTTTATAAATGTAGGGAGAGGAATAAGTTTTTAAACAAGACATGGAAAGCTCAAACAGTAAAGGAAAAAGTTGATAGATTGATTATACAGAATATTTAAAAAATGTTTTGTACATTGAAAGATTATGTAAACAAAGGATAGAGACAAGCCACAGACTTTGAAAGTATATTTGCAATGCATGAAATTAACAAAAAAGTTAGTATCCAGAATATGTAAAGGACTTTACATTCAAGAAAAAACAAAAAAAAATTTGGAAAAAGGACATGAACAGGTGATTCACAGAAGACGAAAACCAACCAGAGACGCTTGGGTGGCTCAGTCAGTTGAGTGTCTGACTCTTGCTCTCAGCTCAGGTCCTGATTTCAGGGTCTTGAGTTCAAGTCCCATGTTGGGCTCCACACTGGACTCCATGCTGGGCGTGGAGCCTATTTAAAAAAAAAAAAAAAAAAAAAAAGAGGAAAGCCGATCAAATAGACAATAAATGTACAAAAATATTCTTAATACAAATCAGGGAAATACCAATGAGATGTTATTTTACATCCATCAGATTGGCGAAAATTAAGTTTGACAATGCAACATGTGGCATGTAGAAAGAAAAGATACATAGCAGTTGAAGCAAATAAATTACAGCCAGGTTTTTAACTTGAGAGATGAGGGATAATTTGTTCCCACAAAGAAGAAAAATTGGCAATGTCTAGAGACATTTTTGTTGTCACCACTGGGCAGGGAGTGCTGGGGTGCATATTATTGGTATCTAAGGCTGCTGCTTCACAATAGAGATTTCTCTTGCCCAAAATGTCAATAATGCTTAGCTTGAGAAACCGTGAATTAGAGCTACAATCAACATGGATTATTATAATAAAATAAAGATAATTTATCATTTTTTTCTGTGATGTGCTTTTGGGGTTGCATTTAAGAACTTTTTGCCTAGCCCAAAGTCTCTTATATTTTCTTCCAAACATTTTAGTTTTATATTTTCAAATTTCACTCAGTTCAAAAAATTTACTAATTTCCCTTGAGACTTTCATTTTGACTCGCGAGTTACTTTAATCCCATGGCTTTAAATTCCAAAATTTCTGAATATTTGGAAATTTTACAGATATATTTCTATTTTATTTCTACTTTACTTGGTTATAATTGGAGAACATACTTTGAATTTTTAAAAGTTTGTCAGGTTTTGTGTTATGGCCCATGGTATGGTCTATCTTAACAAATGGTTCCTGTGTGAAAAAAATGTGTATTTTGTCTTTATTGGATAGAAATTGTGATTTAGGTCAAGTTGGTAGATGGCGTTAGGTCTTCTGCACATTTGCTGATTTTACGTATACTTGCTATGTTGATTGCTGAGAGAAAAGTGTCAAAATCTCCACGTATATTTGCAGGCATGTCAATTTCTCCTTGTACTTCTATCCATTTATGTTTTATGCACAGTGAAGCTATATTATTAGGTGCATACACATTTAGGACTGTTATGTCTGCTTGATGAATACACCATTTTGTCATTATTGAATATTCCTCTCTATCCCTGGAAATATTTCTTATTCTGCAGTTTACTGTGATATTAATATAACCCCTCTGGCTTTCTTTTGATTAGCATTCATAGTACATAGCCTATTCCATCCTTTTACTTTTAACTTATTTGGATCATAATATTTAAAATGCATTTCTAAATTTTTTTAGTGTTTTATTTATTTAGATTTGAGAGGGAGGGAGAGCACAAGCAGGGGAGGGGCAGAGAGAGAAAGAGAGAGAGAATCTGAAGCAGGCTTCAGGCTCTGAGCTGTCAGCCCAGAGCCCGATGCGGGGCTTGAACCCACAAACTGCACTATCATGACCTGAGCCGAAGTCAGACACTTAACTGACTGAGCTACCCAGGCACCCCTAAAATGTGTTTCTAATAGAATAGTTTGGTCTTTTTTAAATCCAATCTAACAATCTGTCTTATAATTGGTGTTGAAATCATTTACATATAATGTATTTATTGATAGGGTTGAATTTAAGTCTACCCTATGTTTTCTGTTTGTTCCCTTTGTTTTTTTCTCCCCCCCCCACTGACTGTTTCCCTCTTCCTGTTTTTTGGGGGTTACATGAACAGTTTTAGTATTCCTTTACAACTTATCAATTGGCCTTTTGATGATATCGCTTTGTATTAATTTTTAGTTCTTGACCAAAAATATTGTAACATACAAAGCTAATTTCCAAAGTTTACTTAAAATTAATATTTTATCATCTCCAGTAAAATGTAGAAGCCTTGCAACCACATAAATTCCTAAGATATTTCCCCAAGATATTTACCATCTGAGATGTTTTTGTTTCACTCCCAAAGTTCCAAGTTTCTCTTTGTTATCACTCCTCTTCAGCCTGGAAATTTTCCTATAGCATTTTTTTAACATGTCAGCTGATGATGAATTCTTAGGTTTCTTTCATCTAAGATCTTTATTTTGCCCTCATTCCTGAGGATGTTTCCAACGCTGGAAACTGTCCTTTCCTTTCGACACTGTAAAGATGTTGCACTCTCTTCCGGCCTCCTAAATGTCTAGATATGAGAAATAAGCCATCTTTCAAATAGTTTTCCCCACAAGTAATGTATCATTTTTTGCCCCCCTGCCTGATTTCACATTTTTTTCTTTATCTTTGGTTTTCAAAGTTTGAATTTGATGTGTCTGGACATTTCTGTCTATGAATTTATCCTGTTTGGGATTTGAGGGCCTTCTTAAATCTGTAAATGTATGCCTTTTACCATATTTGGGAAATTTTAGTTATTATTTATTCAATATATTTTCAGAATCAATAGCATTCTCTTTTTTAATTAGGGCTCCAGTGACACAAATGTTACGTATTTTCCTAATGATTTCTGAGGTTATATTTATTTTTTAAAGTTTTTTTCTTCTGTTTGTTCTTGGATAATTTGGATAAACTGAATAATTTATATTGATTTATCTGTAAGTTCACTGACTCCTTCATCTCCATCATTCTACTGAGACTGTCCAGTGAATTGTTTAGTTCAAATGCCATGTTCTTTCCATTCTAAAATTTTCATTTGCTTCTTTTTTTTAAAGTTTCTATTTTTCTGCCATAAGCTTCTGTTTTTCCATATATCCTATTCATGCTCACTTTCACTTTATGAGGGATGGTTAATAATAGTTGCTTATAAAATCTTTGTTCAAAAATGTGTTTAAGGCTTCTATTTCTGACTCATGGATTTTACTATGCCTTGAAAGGTTTTCTGACTTTAGTTTCTGGTCTGCTTCTTTTTTAGGAAGCGAGTATCTGGAAAAAAATTATTTCATTGTGATATTCTTGCACATTCTAGGATCACTAGTCATGTAAAATGACAGAAAAATTGTCAGGACTTCTATGTAGTACCTAAATTATATACTCAAACCTATATGCTAATCTGTATTTCCACACTGGGAAATGCACAGGAAAACATCAACTGTTTATTCTATTATCACCATGATCCCCCAAGTATGACTATCTCTTCTTCTTTCTTACTGTTGCTCAGCTCTTGGTTATAAGTATTTAACACGAACTTGTAATTATCCACTCCCCGCCCCCACTTCTCTCAGCTCCTCTCAATCTCCATATTACTCTCCAATTCCTCAATAATTTCATGAGCACTGAAAAACTCCTTATTTACACCAGTGCTACTCAAAGTCACTAGCAATGTCCAGCACCACTAGGAACTTGTTAGAAATGTAAATTCTTAGGCCCTCTACTCAAACCTGTTGAATTAGAAACTCTGGGGTTTAGGCCCAGAATCATTTTGAAGATCTCCCAGTCATTCTTCTGTGTGCTAAAGTTTGAGAAGCACTGGTCTAGGTGGCAAATTCCTTAAGCTCTTTCGAGTAGTTGAGAAAACACTGAGGAGTTGGTAAAATTTTGCAGGTGGAGGAGGGAAACAGAGTTAATATCAATGACAGAATAGAGAGTGGTCAGACAGGCAACTCTCAAACAACCAAGAATGGGCACGGAGGGAGCTGAAAAATCAGTGAGGATGATCCTAAGAGTGGCTGTCAGGTCTTTTGAGGTGTCAAATGATACAGACATAAGGGCAAAATAACATGTTTGTTTATAGGTTATTTCACGCAGTTATTGGAAAACATGCATTATCAACTCCACATTGTTTTTATAGAGTAAGAAAGTGAGGAGAATTTTCTCTGCATCTTATTGATAAATAAGCCAAATCCCTAAAGTGACTTGGCCACCATGTTATATTAGTGGTAGAGGTTGAACCTGTAGTTGAGTTCAGAGTCCATTACACCATACTGTGATTGTAGGAATTCCTAGGTGAGCCTAGACAAGTCGTCCTGTGAGCAGTTCATCAGCACTACTAACTCAAAAGACTGGGTAATAGAAAATTACTTTATTCACTGGAGAATACCTCCCTTGCTACCAAACTTTCAGAAACAACGACTGAGCAAATGGTAGTTGTGGACTGATTATTTGTTCAGACGATGTGAGTCCTGGGGAAGGTGAGTCTTCAAAAATTCCCCTTTTGCATTCAGCACTTTTAAAACTGACTATTTTCTAGAGAAAAAAGCTTTACTATTTTCAAAAACTAGTTTGCAGGAACATTGAAAATGCAATCATTAATCAACCCCCCATCTCTGTAGAACATTAGAATGAATTTAGAGTGATTTGTCATCCCTCTGCATTGCCGACAGGCAGAATAGCCTTTGACCCAAGGTGCTTGGGTGTAGCCATGTTTATATAATAATTAAGGCGAGGATTTGAGCTTCAGTGTTGATAGGTAGTGTTAAGGTGGAGATAACAGAGTCTCTAAAGCCAAATTCTGCAGTTCAATGTAGCCTCATTTATCTTATTTTAATAGCTCCATTCATTTTGCTCTGGAAAGCATTCCCATTTGGTTTTCCCATCATGGTTTGTTGTGATATGCAAGCATAAAACGTCTGAAAGTAAAAAGATTAAAGAGAGGGATTTAGGACGCCTTGAAGCAGAGAATCTCTAAAGCAAGGTTACCATCCCAGGTGTCAGGAATAAGAAGACCCTCTTGCAGTAGGAGAGGGCAAAGACTCCTCTTCCATAAGCATTTGGACAAGAAAGTTAGAGAAGATGATTAATTCCTTTTTTTTTTTTTTGATGGGCCCCATGAATGAAGTGGGATGGATCAGAGAATCTTTTTTTCTAAACCCAAAATGGATAAGTAATAGACTATCTCACCAACCTTAGGAAACATGGTCATGGGAAGCCAGGCACATGAGGTGGTTATTCTGGTAGATGCTCTTTACGTGTTCCAGACCACAACCAAAGCATTGATTGATACAAGAATGGAATGTCCAGACCTGGAGAAAGAGCTAGCCCTACTAAGAAGACAAGTAAGCTTCTGGTCTCCAAAGTTCTTAGGAAGGGTAGATGGTCAGAATTGAGGAGGGACATCAGAGGTAGAAACTCAAGACACATGGCAGGGCAGTGGGACTTCCACGTTTTGGTAACAACAACCAGGGCTTGGTAGTGAGGTGCTGGTTTAGGTAGGCCAACCTGGAACCAGATTCAGACTGTCAGGTGGGGAACCTGAATTCATAGTCTCCTTTTTGTGCCAAACAATTTCATTTTTCTTCTTTCTTACAGTCTCTCTCTCTCTCTCTCTGTCTCTCTTTTTTAACTCCTGGCTAAGAGAAGAGAACGAAGCTGAAGTTCATTCCTTCAGACTCATGGTTTGTAAGGACTCGCCATGTTCCCATTCCTGCCTGTTTATTCAGCTCTCTTCCCAGGTACCACAGCTGTGCACAGCACTCCGTGTCTATGCATGGCGTGGACAGCTTTCCTTTCTCGCCCGTGTAAATGCACCCTGCTCTCACCCCACTTCCTGGCCCTCAGAAGGAAGGAAGAGCAGGCAGATGAACCAAGAAAGCCTTAGCTAGGCCTGGGGATTCCCAATACTGGATCTATTTATGCCCTCCAATTTACTTTGTGTACATTTCTACCCCAGAGAAGAAAAGTATATCATTTGTGCTTTATATTAACCAGCTGGTGGGGAAAAAAAAAAAAGTTTCCTCATTTTTCACTTCTGTCTTCAGAGCCTAACTCTATTATTCTATTGTGGGTGACTTGTACAGGGTTGTGGAGTAATAAGTAATTTGTTTCAGGCCCTCTTGCATTTTCTGACAAATCCTCTGTTAGATTTTGCTGCCCTGTTAAAGCATTAATCTGAAACGTCCCCCGCTTATGTTAGCAACTGGTGGTGTGACCTGTCACTGCTTAGAGAAAAATCCACAGAAAAAGACATCATATTCCGTGCCTTTTCCTTTCCTTCAACTTTTCCTTTTTGTATAGGCAGTGCTAAAAAAGCTTAGAGCATAACTTGTCTTCCAGGAGGAAACTGTATCGAGACCAGGTTTCATTAGCACTGAATAAAAGGAGTGCTCTGGGAAATCTTGGGAGTCAACTCTTCTTTCCAGGCTTCTCTTCCAAAGCTAGGTCTCCCTGGGATCATACCATATGTGAAAAATAGCTGGGTTTTCTCCTAAGAGGATGCTGTGTGCGCCAAGCACAGAGAGAGCCCAGAGACAGTGGATTTCCTGAGCTGTATCACTGGGGGTGTGCCCCGGACATTGATCAAATATCTGATCAAGTTCTCACATGGCCCCCAAACAAGTATTGGAAGCATTTACATCCACTGGAGTGTGACAATGGCAAAGATAGTTTTCCTGACTTGTCACATATCTCCTCCAGTTCTTCATCACCATCAAAAGGCCTTCAGTTACACCCTTGCACACCTGCAATGTGTCAGGGGAAAACGACTGGGGGAACACGCTTTTGGGGTGTGAAAACAAGAGAATTTCCTTAATTGACATTGTTTTCCGTACCCTTTTAAAGTTTCCACTTGGAAAGTCGCTTACCAGAGAGGGATTTACATATTCCCAGAGATTAAGTTACCAGATGCAATTTTAAAGTATAATGTAAAAATAACCTGCCTGCTATCAGCATTACATCTCTGACAGGAATGCTGTCAGAGAGCAGAACAGTCTGTTAGAAACACTCTCTTTAAATGTGTTTCTCTGCAACTGGTCACTGACGTTGACAGTGATTTCCTGTACAATGTAGGATTTCTCAATTTCACCTTTAATTTCTAAAACAATGTCACTTGCGGTGAACGTGGGTCTTTGTTATAGAGGTAAACGCCCTTCTGTTTCTTTTCAGGGACAGGGAATACGATTGCCTGCGAACACGGGACCGCATCTCCCCAAACGGTTGAGATTTATTAGAAGGACAGCTCCCTGTGGTGCCAGCAAATCTTGAATCTCTGGCAAATAGACAATGTGCAGAGTGAGGAATATCGCCATCACGAATTCACACATTCACAGTAGGTTTTGCCTCATTGTCTTTTAAGTCTTTGGGGATGAACGTTTCTTGCCAATGCTGGTAGTTCAGACTGCCCTCAGGAGCTGTGATATTAAAGGAGAGTCCTAGAACATCAGCCTTTAAAAAAACCCTGAAATGCCCCTCTTCCTTTTCACCTCCTTCAACTAACTATTGTGTTTTCCTCTGTTCTAACTGCTTAAATGCACAGCTATTTTTGTGGAAATTACCATGTCTTTTAAATCATTTGGAACAGTTGGTGTTCTTCTGCTCTCCCACTACTCAAAAATCCGAGAAATCTTGTTCCCCAACATTCTCGCTTTCTTCTGGAAACTTCAAGAATTGAATTAGGAAAGGATTGTGAACTGAGAGATGGTAGAAGGGACTTTAGGCAGACAGAAAATAGAAGGTTAGGATGAGGAAGAAACTCTGTAAGTGTGGAAATAACAAATGTCTCCAATCATATCCAACCATGTACCCACTTCCCTGAGTGACCCTTTTGCACCTTAGTTGTGTGAAAGGAAAATGGCGGGTTTAGCATTTCCATCATCTCTGCCGGGACTCTTCCTAACCCCCATGTATCTCCATTATCAGCCTTACACTTCAGGATGCCTTTTTTTATCTTCAGAAACACAATGTAGAAAATGTTGATTTAAGGTAATGAAAATTCTTGCTGGAATGTAAAGATATCATCGATGAGAAGTAACTTATTAAACCAGTGTTACCCTAGAAAACAATAGGTTATCAGGTTGCCTTCCTTAGTTAACAGAATCCTGGGAGAATGAGATGAAGGAAGGGTCAGCTTTGAAGAATGTTTGGGGGTTTAATTATAAAGGGATCACTTTGTGGGTTGTTATTTTGGAAAGACGGAAGAGAGTAAGGGTAATGCTTAGGAGGAAAAGACAGAGGGAAAGGAGAATATATAAGAGATATTTATTTACTTAAAATCTGAAGGACTACTCTTGTCTTAGTTTTTCATGGATAGGTGGACACATAAACGGAAGTCTTGAAGAATTCAGCATTTATGGAATTAGAAGATAGAAAACTAAAACTACTAATTTCATGTTGCTAAACATATTGTGCTTTTATTCTAAATTGCAAATAGGCAGAAGGGACTGTCCTTGGCTCTTGACCTAGGGAATAGTGTGTAAACCAATTTACGGAGACACGAGGGGTAGCTTCCCTGACTACATTTGTCTATAAACTGAAAGACCAAAATCTGCTTTCCTCTTTACAACTGAAGGAGAATATTGGAGAGAATTCATGTTGGGATTGGAGAAAATTATTTCGCTCACAGGCATCCATCTGAAGCAGTGGTAACCTTTAGTTATTATTTAATAGAATTATGCTAATGAGATAAAGCAAACATGATGATGTCTGGGGTTGTTTGCTTGTCTAATCTAAAAGATAACATGCTTTTGCCATTTTACCGTTTGTCTACAGTGAATCTTTAAAGAAATGAAGAGACGAAAGGTAGGAAAAAAAAAGTTCATTTTCCTGTTGTTATCAGGTTTGGTGGGAAAGAATGTTAAAAATCTAAGCAAAAGTCTAAATCGGGATGATGAGCAGATTCAATATGTCGATGCTTTCTCTTTCCCTGATAGCCAAAATAATTAAGAGTTGGCTGTTTGACATGCTGCAAATGTCACATTTAGTCAATAGAAAACAGTCATTATTACTGTGCAGTGAAGTGTTTCATGAGCAAATGCTGAACAGGTAGAAAAAGGAAATGGACTGTACTTTGATGGAAACACTAAACCTAATCCACAGTAGAAATTGGCAAGTTAAGAACAATCTTCTCAACAAAATCGTTAAAAAAGGAACTGTATGATATTTTATTGTATACCTTGTCTAGATCACTTGGTTAAGTCTGGAGTTATCGAAACACTGTATTTAGAAAGTTAAATTTTTGTTGTTGTTGTTAGGGCAGTGGAGATATTGTAATTGAGATGGTATTAATCATAGAAGTTTTCCAGAAGGCAAGAAAGAGCAGAATACCATTAATTCCATGAATTGTAGATCTTGTTGAAAGCATACCATCTTTCTGTGCAAAATATATTTCCATGAAATCCATACACAGTTCATAAGATGTGTCAAATTAAAAGGCTTCATTGTCAGCTTGGTTTCAGATGATGTACTTCAGTGTCATTTGACAGAGAATCTTGTTAATTATACTCTATTTGACCAGACAGACCAATACAAAATTATAAGTCAAAATGAAAGTGAGGCCTTATTTCTGTCATCCAGTAATTTGTGATTTCTATTTTTTTTTAATATCAAAATTGAAATGACTGCCATTCACTAATTTTGTGTGCCTTATAGTAATACCCTCCAACACCCACTTATAAACTGAGACTCATCCAAATTTAATAGCAACATTTAGGCAAACAGCAGAGTGACATTTTCTGGGACTCAAGTATTTCCTAGTACTGGGTCACAAGTCTTCAGTATCTCCTTCCAATAATAAACATAAAGCTAATTTCCTGTTCTCTCCTGAGTGTGAAATATTTGTCACTCACTTAGCTGTTCCCTTTGGGCCAGAGGACCCAGCCTCATTTAAATGAGTCATTTTGTGAGGTTCTGAAGCAATGTGCTGGTGAAAAAAAGAAAAAAAAAACCTGTTCTAAAAGGGTTGTCATCATGGTTTATACAGCTAATTGATGATGGCAAATCTTAGTGCCCACAAGAGGCAGACACTTGAGTAAAAGTGAGCAAAACAGAGCTGCCACATCCACAGTTTTCATGCAGCTTTCCAATGTGTTTGTTTTAATAACCTATTTTTTAAAAAGAAATCTGTATAAAAACAATTTTTTTTTCTGAAATACAAAGGCAAGAAAACCCAAATTCTTTCTGACTTTGTAAGGTACACAATGATCTGATATGATGTGAAACATCCAGAATATTATAAGAAGTTGAATTTAAGTAGTCCTTAGTGGACCTAGAGCTAGATAGCCAGACCATCTTTCTATCTATAGATGTTTTAATACAAATTTTACTATAGAATTTAAATACTTAAAAGGATTTTAAGAATGAAAATATGTGGGCAGAGGATCTTCTTATCCAGTGCAAAATGGTGACAATATGGACTCCATGGTGAGGAGAGGGAGGGGTTGCTTCCAGTCATCATTATCATCATCAACGCACGCGCACACGCACACACACACCATAATGGATTAAATAGGTCTAGAGCAAGATAATTTAAGATAGTTTACTTTTTCCAAAGTTAAAATCCCTTCCAGTATCTCCAACTGCACTTTCCTTTTCCCATAGTTTCCTTAGAGTTGGCATCTCTCTGGGCCAGACAAAACTGATGGGTAGGGCTTGTCTTTGTATTTTCTGATTTGGTATCATATTTTCCAGGCTTTCTTGCTGTTTCCACTGACAAGATCTCCTCTTCTTTTTTTATTTGTTTTAACGTTTATTTATTATTGAGAGACAGAGAGAGACAGAGCATGAGCAGGGGAGGGGTAGAGAGAAGAGGAGACACAGAATCCAAAGCAGGCTCCAGGCTCTGAGCTGTCAGCACAGAGCCTGACGCGGGGCTCTAACTCACAAACTGCGAGATCATGACCTGAGCCGAAGTCAGACGCTTAATCAACTAAGCCACCCACGTGCCCCAAGATCTCCTTTTGTTTGATGTTGTCTCTTGAGCCTGACATCTTCATCTCAGGCAACATTCTATTCTTCTAACTTCCACCAGACATTATTTGTTCTGTGAGTTCTCTCAAAGTCCTCAAGGGTGACTGAAGACCAATATGGAGTATGATGCTTGGTGCTAAGATTTCAAAGGACACTTATACCTTGGTGTGTTTCCAGGCCTCTATTTTAAAAGGCCATTTGGGGCCAAAGTTTTGTAATCCAAAGGATTGATTCTCATAGCGAAAGTTGCAGATCTGTGGCAAGATGGGTCTTTGTTTCCTTAAAATATGCCTCCTACATGAGTGCCTACTCCACTTGGTCTCTGGGAAGCCACCTTTCCTCCTACTTAAACAGTAACTCACACAGGCTCCTTCCACAATCTGGAATACATCTTCAGTGCAGGTGGGTGGATTGCCCACTGCTTTTCTATGGCAGGAGCTCTGGCCAGGGGCTTCTCAAGAAGCATGACTCAGTGCTAACTTTAGTAAGAGGTCATTGCTGACTCTGTAAAATTTGCAGACACTTAAGGCATCAGCTGTTTTCTTCTCTGTCTTAACAGCTTTATCCTTCCTCGTGCGTAGTTTCATAGAGGAGGCATGATCAGAAGCAGCTAAAGTGACAACAGTGGGTTAACCAGACAATTTCATACTAAATCTTCCTTTTCCTCTACGGCAGACTCTTTTCCAAGTGTGGAGTTGCTGTACACAGGATAGATGATCTCCTAAAATCTTGGAGAGAACATCTTTCAACTGTGTTTGTGGGGAATAAACATGACACAGAAAAAGAAAATCTGGGACACTCTTCTTTCTTGACTGCCTGGTTGCCTGACTTCCAAAAACCAGTTGGAGCTATAAATGTTAAATTTGGCTTAAAGAAGTCCTCAGTCAGAAATACTACCCTGAATTTCGAAAAGGAAAAAAAAAATTAAAACTTTTATTAAAAGTTAATAGTGGTTAAATTTACAAGTCTGTGCGTGTGTAAATTCAACACTTCAATCTGCTAATTTGCCAAGGCATAATTTACTCACAGTCCATAAACAGACGGAGGTGCTCAGAGAGAATCATGTGGTCTTCTCAAAATTTATGGAAGAAGGAAAGAATCAGTTCCCACCTTCAGGGAGTTTGCAGTCTAAGAGGTAAAAAAGATCATGATGTACAATTTGTAAGCAGATACTAGTATAAGCAATCTGGCAAATATTGAGGGGCTTAATTAAGAATTAGGCTTGCAAGTTGGGGCTTCTTGTATTCTGAGATGGGTTGTCTGAATTATTACTTTAATCATGGGAAGGATTTGACACTTTTAGTGGACGAGCTGACAGCTGTTTCCATGATTTGAGCTCTTTAGAAAGCTGTAGGCTCCAGGAGCCTGTGGATTACTGTAGAAAAGTGAAGCTAAAGCAGATTTTATGGGAGTAGGAGGGAGGAGACGCAGAGATTGTGGACGTCAAGGACATAGCGGTTCGTAATTTACAACCCAGATACAAAAGATCTGAGTTTGTTCCAGGGAGATTTTAGAGATATTTAAAGAGAATGGGAAAAATTTCTCCTCTTAGGAAGGCAGTGCGTATTTATTATAGAAAGCTTGTAAACTCTAGAAAGGCAAACATTAGAATAAAAGTTGCTTCTGATCCCACCAAAGGCAACCACTATTAGTGTATTGATATTTATCCTGTACTTTTTTTTCTATACAGATATTTCATTTTTCTTTCATTTGAATGGTATCATTCTTACAAAATGTGCTTTTTGAACTTTTTTTTTCCATTTTACCCTGTCTCCTGAACATCTGAAAAGAGATTTCTGAGGAAAGGGATTTGAGATCAGCTGAATAGGAAAGGAACTAAAGAGACAGCAGCTGGTAACAAAGAAACAGCAACCAAAAATGTCTTACAGTCCACTGGGAACATACATGCCAGGGTGGATCTTATTATTTTATTTTTTTTCAAAGCATTAATGAGTCAATGTCTAGGGGTCAGCAAAGATTTGGGAAGCAAACACTGATTCAGGTCTCAGCTCCTTCCCTTACCAGCTAAGTGCCCTTGACAAATTCCTAAACATCCCTGAACCTTAGATTTAAGAACATTAACTGCACATTTTATTCTGAGTCAGTCTACACTCACATTCTTATCATCACAATAACTTTGTTGGGAGGGAATCAGTAACCATGCTTTCCAGGTGAATAATTAGCAGCTTATAGGGCTATTATTTTTCAACACATCCCAAGCTGCAATCCAGTTCTCTTTCCCCATCATTCTGGGAGTCTCTTGACCTCTTCTCTTGTCTCATGGGGGAAAAAAGGTGCTAAGATTATGTGTGCCCTTTACCTCATTGTGAGTTGTGAGGATATATAACCTAATGCACGTGAGACCTTTTTTTTCTTTTTTAAAATAATTCTTTTTTGCACATGAAACTTTTTGTAAGCTGCTAAGCACAGCAGATAAATTTCATTCTCTTAGGATCTTAAATACTATTTCAAGCTCTCCACTTGAGTGCGTGCTCTGATCTCTCTGTAACCAACCCTTCAGGCATCTGGATCTGTGTAGTCCCAGAGAGGTATATTCAGGTTACCTGAGCACGAGCTTTACCTGGCATATGAGTATGCAGTGGCCCTTTCATTTCTCCCTTTTCCTCAACAGCTGTGCATTGCGACTCAGTAAAAGCTGGTGTCAGCCTGCATACCGATGGCCAACCCAAAATTTCAGCAAGTTAAGACATAGAGTCTGTTGCAATGTGGACAAAAATAAACCACATTCCACACCAAGTCCAGACACTTTGAAGACATCTAAAATGATTTTTAAAATATTGCTTTAGATAAATAAAACTTGAGCTAGTAAAGGAGGCCGTTTCCAGATGTCCAGCCAGGAAACCCCAGGTGCAAGTGAATCAGCAGACGGGTCGTCTCATCTGAGACGGTGCAAGGTCCGTGTGTCCACGCGCAGCCAGGGTGTGGCTGAGCTCGTGGCCCTGCCTTCCTTCAGATGTGGCCCGGCTTGGGCTGATTCAGGGAGAAACACTGCTCATCGAGTCATGAGGCTGTTCTGGAGCTTTGCTGGGCTTTGCTTGGGTAACTTGCCCAGGATCCACAGTCCAGACCTGTAGCTGAGTCCAAAGTGACAGAGCAGGTGGTCTCCTGGGGGTGATGGGGGTGGTGGCAGGGGAGGTGGGGTTGGGGAGTAGCAAGATACTTTTCAAAAGGTTCAGTCAGTGCAGGGAGGTTTTGGAGAAGAATTTAAAATTCATCAGGCTGACCTAAGAACAGACACAAATACGAGGGAGATTTATTAAAGGCCCTCATCTCTGTTTCCACTTGGCCACTTTCATCAGGTAGAGCCACCACTTCCAAGGTGATCTTCCAGCTCACTTGAATAGCTGATTTATATTTTATCCTTGTGAAATTTCCCTTTAAAGTCTGATGTGCTCTTGGCAGCTCATGATCTACTGAACTGGTCCATTCATTCGGGCCAGTCTGTCTTTTGGTGAATAGTTAACAAGCTTTCTGGTGTCACATGCTATGGTAGGCACTGGGCACACGGTGAATAAGAGACACTGACTCTGGGATGTTGTGGTACTTGTCTGTTGTTGTACAACAAATTACCACAAACTGGCTAAACCAGCACTCATTTATTATCTTGCACTTCTGTAGATCAGAAGTCTGGGCAGGGTCCTCTGCTCAAGGTCTCACAAGGCTGCAATCAAGGTATTGGCCAGAACTGCTATCTCACCAGAGGCTTTGAGTTCTTCTCCAAGCTCCGTGGTTGTTGGCAGGAATCAGTTCCTTGCAGCTGTGAAACTCGTAGCTTGCATTTTTTAAGGCCAGCAGGAGAGCGTTTAGGGAACACCTCAGTGCTCTTCTAAAGGGCTCATCTTTCAGTCCAGCCTGCCTAGGATAATAGCTCTTTAATTAAATGAAAGTCAGCTGATTAGGGACCTTAATTACATCTAGAAAATTCCCTCTCCTTTGCCATATGATGATGCATAATCATTAGGGTGATGTCCCCTTCTATTTACAGCTCCTGCCCACACTCAAGGCGAGGCGATTATACCAGGCTTGTATATCAGGGTGTGAGAATCTTGGGAGCTATCTCAGAATGCTATCTACCACAAATATTAAATAGGAAATTGCAGGGAAAAAATATTAAGCGATTAGGACCGGGAAAAATTCTGCAAAGGAGAATTATGGGCTCCTACCAGAGTAAGAGGGGAGCACAGCCTCCTCTGAGGGGCTGGGGAGACTACCTGAGACCTGCAGACGGGCCAGCATCAGCAAGGCCAACATGGAAATGGGTGGGAAAAGGGAGGGAGCAGAGCTGGAGTGAGAGGAGATGAATGGGTTAATAATGGAGCCCTGAAAACAAAGCGAAGTAAAATCAAAGTGAATCTCTGGCCTGCCCTATTATTCCCAGAAAGTGAAGTTGAGCATTTTCCATATGATAGGAAGCAGGCAACAGATGCAAATGTCTCCCCTTTCCACTGCCTGGAACCCAGGGGTGTCTGTCTGTAGCAGGGTCTGGGTTTCTCCTGCAACAGGGATGTGAGGAGCCACCAAAGATCAAGTTCAATTCTAGGAGGAGGTAGCATTGAGCAGGTTTAGTGCATATTTTTCAGTCTGGCAGAAATATCTGTAAGCCTGAACTTTTGGGTGGTTCCATTAATTCCAGTGCTGAATTAGAAAACTAAAGCATCTTTTGTATGTCTTTGAACACTAAGACAGCCCTCTGATCAGAGTAAATGGAGAAAAGAACTTTAAAAATGCATATATTCAATTTGGAAATCAGAATGCTATTGTCAGCAGTCTGACAAAACTAACAGATGGGAAGATTCATGCCCACCCCTTAATAAATATGTGCTGATTTTGGCCAAGAGTTGTAAAATCCCACAAGGTCTCTAATGTACGCCCTCCCCTCTCATCCCAATCAGCCAAATTCAACTCGTTTGCCAAAATAGGGGGAAAAAAGATGAAATGACTAAAAATGACCCCAAAACACATGAGAACCTAAGATGCATGCCAAATTTTAAAATGGAGAGGGTTTTCATTTGATTAAATTATAGGTCTCTTTTCACCAAGCTCCCTTTCTGTAATTTTTAATGAAATGTCTTCTACTGGAAAGATTCTGGAAAGATGAATTGGAATACACGTTTGAGAACTAAACTACAAAAATTATACCCATGGACCAACTTTACCAGAAACTTCAATGGAAGACAAACACACCACAGAGGTAGTAAATCCCTCTTCCTCTCAAATAGGGATTATAGAATAAATGCTCTTTAGAACCTTGATGTCTATGTCACTGTCTGGTAGAAGATATCAAATATATCCCAGATGACCTCCATGTGAAAAAAAGGCTTCTGTGCTAGGAGAATGATAAAATAGCCCTGGGCCATAGTTCTTCCAAAACCCAAGTGGCCTGTCTCTTCTTGTGTCTCACAATGTCACTTTTCCTTTGGACAAGTGGCCAAGACCTTTATTCCCCACCACGTCTTCTTCACTGACCTGTGACATGGGGGTGAACAGACTAGAGACTGATTCTTAGAAGCATCTAGGAATGGCCAGCCATTCCTAGGAAGGCTCTAGGAAGAGTCAGCAGGCAGCCTCTCTTCTTCCAATTGTGTTGCGATGACTAATTCCTAAACACAGGGTTATGAGTCACCCCCAAATTCCCTGAGACCCTGATGACCATGTTAGGTAGGCACAGAGGAGAGACTCTGAGACTCAGCTCAAATCTGCTGTTATTCTGCTAATAGTTCTGCTATTATTTTAAACACCGTTTATAGCAGGTAGTGTCCTCGTGTTGATATTGCAGGCACTATTTTCTTCTTTCTCCTACCAGTGGACCCCATTTACTAAGGTTTTGTTTCCCTAACTCACCTGATCATAAAAATTCCTGGGAGTTGTTCTCAGGATTCTCTTTTGGAGACTCTGATTTAGAGATTGGGTCCAGGGATCTGTATTTTTAACAGACTCTCCTGAGGTATTCTGATAATCAAGTGAATATGAGAAACATCCTACCAGGGATGTTCAACTGAGTAAATTTCCATTCTTTTGCTTCCCCAATAGGATTTTATGGAGAAACATTTGTTAAAAATGTATTTATTCATTTTGAGAGAGAAAGAGAGAGCACGAGCAGGGGAGGGGCAGGGAGAGAGAGAGAGAGAGAGAGAGAGAGAGAGAGGTAGAGAGAGAACTCCAAAAACAGGCTCTGCACCATCAGCACAGAGCCCGACACGGGGCTATAACTCATGAATGGTGACATCATGACCTGAGTCGAAATCAAGACTTGGACGCTTAACTGACTGAGCCATACAGACGCCCCTATAGAGAAACTTTTAAGAGGAAAAGAGTTCCAAGATGGGAAGTTTATGGCCCATAGAATAAAGTTAGAAGTAGGAGGTACCAGCTATTTGTTTTGTTTGATGGGCGTGTCTGAATCATAGATCTGCTAACAAATTTAACTTCCCATGCAATCAGCTTCCTAGCTATAGAGTAAGCTTCTCAATAAATCTGTTAATTCATTCATGCACTCATTTGACAAGCATCTCCTGAGCATTTGGTCTGGGCCAGGCACGGATCTTGGCACTAAGGATACAATGGTGAAAGACCTGGTTCCTCCTTAGGGCACTCATACTCCGAGTAAATTTTAGTCTTTTCTCAAACCGTAGTCCCATATAGTACCAATAAAAATATCGTGTCCTTTTCAGATAACACCCTGGAAAGCATATTGTAGAATCACACATGTGCACAATTCACC
This sequence comes from Acinonyx jubatus, assembly GCF_027475565.1. Taxonomy (NCBI): domain Eukaryota; kingdom Metazoa; phylum Chordata; class Mammalia; order Carnivora; family Felidae; genus Acinonyx; species Acinonyx jubatus. The sequence goes on along the minus strand of NC_069381.1, from coordinate 196,894,573 downwards.
TCTTCCAGATATTGATTGAATGCCTATCATGCATCAGATTCTGTTATAGGTACTTAGGGTACACCAGTGAACACAATAGGCAAAGGTCTCTGCCCTCATGGGTCTGGCATTCTAGGGGGAGGATGAGACAGTAGATAATAAACCTAACAAATTCACATCATGTAATGTAAGGGCATTAGTATTATGAAAGAAAAAAATTACTCAAGGAAACAGCCATTAGGTATGGGAGGAGGTAGTCCCAAGAAGGCTCATTTTTGGGCAATGTTTTTAAAAAGATTTGAAGAAGGTCAAGGATTTTGCTGCATACAGTCTGGGAGAAGAGCATGTTAAGCAGAGCAAGCAGCAGAGCAAAGACACTGATCAAGGAGAGACCTGGTGTGTTTGAGGAGGAACAAATGAGAGATAGCCATTGAGGTAATATGGACATGGGAGTGATAAGATCAGCTAAGGCATCCGAGGCCATTTGGAGTGGGATGGGGACACATTGAAGGGTTTTGAGCAGACTGGCATGATGTGACATGTTTTAATAGGGTCACTGATGTGTTGAGATTCAATTGTAAGGAGACAAATGTGGAAAACATCAGAAAACCATTTGGAGAGCATTTGGCAGTATCTAGATCTGGCAAAACTGAAAATGTGAATACCCTAGAACTCAGTAATTCCTTGTTCTCTAGGAGAGAACCCCTCTCAATGTACACAAGGAAATATGTGCAGGAATATTCACTGTGGCAATGTTAGCAGTGACAAAAAATCAAAATAGCCTCAATGCCCATCAATAGGAAAATGAAATTTATAAATTATAGTAGCTCATACAGTGGAATGCTATCGAGCAATTAAAAGGAATGAACTAGAGTTATGTTGTCAAGGTTGGTATATTCCTTAAACATAAAATTGAACAATAAAAATCTAGTTGCAGAAGGATAGTTACAATATGATGTCAAGTTTAAAACACCACAATACTATTTCTTTTATGGCTATGTACATACTTAGTAAAACATTTAGAATATCAATTGAAGACTACCCATTTCATGAAAATAATTGCATCTGGGGAGGGAGGGAGGGCAAAGGGTTTGGGGGAAAGGTATAGAAAGAATTCCAAATATAATCACAATTGTGTTAGTGTATTAGTGTCCATCTTCTCTTCCTTCCTTCCTTCCTTCCTTCCTTCCTTCCTTCCTTCCTTCCTCCCTTCCTTTTTCTCTCTCTGCCTCCCCCACACCTTTCTTTCTTTCTTTCTTTCTTTCTTTCTTTCTTTCTTTCTTTCTTTCTTTCTTTCTTTCATCTTTCTTTCCTTCTTTCTTGTCTCTCGTTAAAAAGACTCATGGGGCACCTGGGTGGCTCAGTCAGTTAAGCTTCTGACTCTTGATTTTGGCTCAGGTCATGATCTCATGGTTCATGAGATTGAGCCCTGCCTTGGGGGGCAATAAGACAGCATAAAGCCTGCTTGGGATTCTCTTCCTTTCTCTCTGCCCCTCCCTGCTCATATGCTATCTCTCTTCTCCCTCTCTCTCTGTCTCTCTCAAAGTAAATAAACTTTGTAAAAAAAGACTCAAACTTTGGAAAATATTAAAACTTCTATATGTTTCATTAAAATGGAATCCATAAAAATCAATAAAATAAATAACAAACAGAAATATTTTATTAAACTAGAGAATAAAGAATTTATTCATTTGGCAATTGATTTCTCTCTTTCTCTCCAAAACAGCGTGCATAATATTTATACATTCCGTGGAGTTTTCATTTTGCCTGTATTTACAATCAAAACTGTAAATTTCCTGTAAGAATTCTTTTAAAAAACATCTTTCTACCTAGAGAATATATACTATTCTTCTTAATATTTAATGATCTTTATAATATTTGAGGTGCATGGCAGCCATCTGAGTTAAAAACAATGCTTGCTGACATGTAACTGGAGCAGAAGGTTTATCCAGCCAGGCCCCCTGGGTTTTTGGACCTGCGGTCACCCATGGGAATGGGCAGTTAGTGGCCCCAGTCTCACAGGCTCAGGTGATTTTTTTCCCTCTACTGTTTGTGGAAACGGGCTGGGAGATTCAGGATCCTTAACTAGTATTTGGATAGCTGTAATGATATTAGCAGAGGAGCAACTTGAGCAAAGTGTATTTTAGCAAGTGACAAGTGTGTTTGCTGTAATATATTGACAATAATTTTTCTTCTTCTCTGTCTCTCTTTTCCTCCTGCCTTTGGAGAAGAGGCTTCTTTTAAAACAAGTGTTCTCATATTGGAGCGTGTTATGGCAAGGAGCCCAGAAGAGGTGGATTTAGTGCACTGAAGTCCTGTTTTCAATTATCTAGAATCCACGAAACCACAGGCTTAGGTTTTAGATGGGCCAATTTAAACGTTTGCCTTTCCAATGTAAATGTATAAAATATAAGCTGTTCAGCAGTACTGGGGTCTTTCGCGTTGACGTGGGTCCCATCTCTCTAGCAGAGCGCCTGCTGCAAGGGCTTATCACAAAAACAGGTTTATAGGGCCTTCATTAATATGTCTGCAAGCTGACTAGAGACTAGAATGTGCAATTCATTTTTCTCTAAGCTATTGCCCACCATCTATATTCAATTTAATATATTTCATTATGCTAATTTTGAAAAGAAGATGACTTTTTCTTCTTATAAGTTCCAGCGCATTTTCCAAAGACAAAGAAAATCTGTTGCCGTTACCAGCGCTTTATTAGATTGTTGTATAAGCATTACCATTTTAATGTAGAAATTTTCTGACTTGAGATAGGAAAGGGAGTGGCACAAACAATGGAAAGATGAGAAAGCGAAAGGCAGAAAAAAGAAAATCATGGCTTGCAGAGCACTGATGGAAGCAACCATGAGTGGGTTTTCTGTTGGGCCCCACCCATGTCGGAGAATCAATAAGTTGGTCTGTGATGGTAGTGGAACATGCCTGAGCAAAATTTGACCTAGCTCTTGCAAAAATGTCCGGTGTTGGGTCTGTGGATTTGCATTCTCTCACTCTCTCTCTCTCCCCCCACCACAAGTTTGTCAAGTTTCATTTTATTTTTTTTTTTAAGTTTATTTATTCATTTTGACAGAGACAGAGATAGTGCAAGTGGGGGAGGAGCAGAGAGAGAGGGAGAGACAGAGAATCCCAAGCAGTCTCCTCAATGTCAGCATGGAGCTTGACACAGAGGTTGGAACTCACAAAATCGTGAGATCATGACCTGAGCTGAAACCAATAGTCGGACGCTTAACCTACTGAGCCATCCCAGTGCCCCATTCAATGTTCATTTTAGATAAACCTACAGGTAAGCTCCATGGAAGCCACCATATTCATTCATGTTTTCTCTTGTAGTTTGGTAGAAAGTAGTTTGGGTCACAGCTCACCTAAATCATGTAATATGTCTGAGAGCATCAGTTTCCTCACATGAAATGGAAGTGATCATGCTTATCCTGTTGACTTCAGACCATTGTCTGAAGAAGTCAGTGGGAATGGTGAAACTACCTGTAAGTGCTGCTGTGATATTTACATTCTCAGTTACATTACTATCAATAATAAAATAGCAATTCAGACCTAATTTATCTCACTAGCACAATGTATGGCCCCATGTCCTGTCCAATAGGGTAGCCATGAGCCAATATAGCCATTAAAATAGGAATGAATTATAAAAGTAAATAATATTTTAAAAACCCAGTTTCTCAGTCACAATAGCTACATTTTAAGTGTAAATAGCTACTGTATTAGATGGCATAAATATTAGGACATTTCCATCATTGCAGAACATTTTGTGAATAGCACTGATCTAAAGTTTTAAGGCACTGACTTTCAATTTGCTTGAATATAGAACTACATACAAGTACCCTCCTTTATTAGCAGGCTGTAGCTATGCATTAGGGAAGATTCTTTTTTTTTTTAAACTAGCTTTGAATCTCAGCTATGATCCATCTAAGTGTAATTTAGAGCCCCAGCAATCATTTTTTTAAAGGTGAGTTTTCTGTAACTCATTGCGACAAACACTGAAGTAATAAAATGTTCTATACATCATAACAAAATCATTCTCTAGCTTTGTTCAGCGGAAACTCATTTAAATCTGATTTACTGTGACTTGGAATTTAAGACTTAAGATGATATTAATGAGCTGCTTTTGGTTACATCATCTTCATGGATTGTCAAACGGAGCCTGCACTGAAGTCACTCAGGACAGGTCTGTTTTAAAATAATGAAATTTACTGTTTCCAAGTAACTTACCAGATAACACAACAGATAGATCATGAGAGGCATGAATTTGGCATTTCTTACCCACTGCTAGCGCGAGCTTGGATGAGTGTTTTGCATAGTAGAGAAGCCTTATAAGAGCATTTAAGGAAAACCAACATGGGGCATGCTCAGTTCATGGATATCAGCCTGAAATGCAGAGATGTTTTCCTTGTCTCATACTTAAGTACTGTTTAATACATCTTTATTACCTTTTTATATTATAAATATATGAGGCATCAGTCATTTGTAAACATTATTTCAGGTTACAAATTAGTATCTTTGGTAACACATGCCTTTCATGTTTACCACTTACATATAAAAAAATCCATGAACACCGATGTAAGATTTCTGACCTTTGTGCTTTGGCTCTATAACAGAAAACTAAATTACAATAGGAGAAAGATTCTCATAAGGTCTTTATCCATTTGTTTATTCTCACAAGAGAGTTTCTACCCCCACTGAATCTATGATCTGAGAGTGTGAAGTCTATGCAGTGAAGTCTATGCAGATCACTGGGTCTTTGGGTCCCCAGAGGAGTCTTTGTGTCCCCTAGGTAGAATGCACAAGGGACTTGATGCTAACTTGTGGTGGGTGCTCCATTCTGGCAAGAAGGCTGGGATACCAAAGAATTTAATCAGGTTTATAAAGAGATGTTTGAGCCAGAGAAAATATGGCAGAGAAACATAGGTAAAGGGGTATTATAGAAGATTGTCTACACAGTGGGGGAAAAGCAAATGCAGGTAATGGTGTGAGAAAATGAGTGGAACCCATAAAGACGATCTTCTTACTTCTTGCTAAAGAACGGGGTGCAAGAAAGATATAGAAAAAACTGAGGAAGCTGGTAATCTTTTATGAGATGCTATGTTCACAAATGGAAAGAGAAGGCAGCACTGAGAAAGAAACTCAAGGTTGTGAAAACTTGAGAGACCAAAGAAGAGAACTAAGAAGTCATTTTTGAATACTGGCTAATACCAAAGATGATTCACACTCTTGGTGTTGATGAGGAAAGGGATAGAGGTTAAAATCAGGGATGATTGTAGCCTTTTCTTCCTTTCCCCCTCCCTCCCTCCCTCCCTCCTTCTGATTCTCCCTTCCTCCCTCCCTTCCTTCCTTCTTTACTTCCTCCCTCTCTTTCTTCTTTCTTTCTTTCTTTCTTTCTTTCTTTCTTTCTTTCTTTCTTTCTTTCTTTCTCTCTCTCTCTCTCTCTCTTTCTTTCTTTCTTTCTTTCTTTCTTTCTTTCTTTCTTTCTCCTTCCTTCCTTCCAACACTTAGACCTCCTGGATGTCATTAGTCTTAGAAAAAGAGCAATTTGAAAATCATCAGAAAAGAGAATATGAAAACTCTACCATTTTCTTAGTGCAATGGCAGTTTTTCACTATTAATCAGTGAAGTCTCAAAAATTGTTCACTGAGTTGATGAGGTAAGGGAAGGAAAGTGTAGTGGGAAACAAAGATTCAAATTTCTTCCAGTTATTATCATGAGCAAAGGACTAAAGAGATATGTTTAGTACAGTAGAAACACTTAACAAATGATTTTGATTCCAGATCAACTAGGTTTAAGAAAAACAGGAAAAACTGAGATGCTCAAATGAATTGCTCACTGTGTGGCCCCAGGAGGACATGAGACCTCCTAAGTGGTTATCTTTGTATTTTTTTTAAGAAAACATTTAATAGAGATGAATTTCTCCTTGTCAATAAGACATACTGAAACAGAGAAAAATTTTGATCAAGGCAAAATTAAAAGCACAATATTAATCATGAGGATAAAACTAAACATTTAATGAAATGTTACCTAACAAATGTTATAGTAATATGATGATTCACTGAAATAAACTGAGTAGATTCAATTATATTCAATTACATTCAATTATAAATATATTTTATAAATATCTTAAGACTCTCATGGTGACGTGAGAAATCAAAAAATTATTAATAAGATTGTGGGGTATACTTTTGGAAGAGGAGTTTTTGAGATGTTTCTTTTAATAACAAAATGTGAACTATTTTAAACTTTGAGGAAGTTCAAAGAATAATGTAATGAAAAAAACCAAAGTATATAATTATTTGTATTTTAAAAAATATAAAGTTTTGTTTTGTGTACTTTTGATCTTTATGTGAAAGATATGGGGGGCATCTGGGTAGCTGAGTTGGTTAAGCATCAAACTCCTGATTTCAGCTCAGGTCATGATCTCACGGTTCCTGGGATCAAGCCCCTGCATCGGGCTCTGTGCTGAGAGTGCAGAGCCTGCTTGGAATTCTCTCTGTCCTTATCTCTGCCCCTCCCCTGCATCATGCTCACTTTATCAAAATAAATAAATAAACTTTATTTTATAAAAAAGAAATAGTACTGGGAGCACTATTTTACATACAATTTTTTATGGTCAACATTTTAATTTTTTTATTTTATTATTTTTTAATATGAAATTTATTATCAAATTGGTTGCCATACAACACCCCGTGCTCATCCCAACAGGTGCCCTCCTCAATGTCCATCACCCACTCCCCTTCCCTCCCACCCCCCCCCCATCAACCCTCAGTTTGTTCTCAGCTTTTAAGAGTCTCTTATGTTTTGGCTTCCTCCCTCTCTAACTTTTTTTTCTTCCCCTCCCCCATGGTCTTCTGTTAAGTTTCTCAGGATCCACATAAGAAGGAAAACATATGGTATCTGTCTTTCTCTGTATGACTTATTTCACTTAGCATAACATTCTCCAGTTCCATCCACGTTGCTACAAAAGGCCAAATTTCATTCTTTCTCATTGCCAAGTAGTATTCCATTGTGTATATAAACCACAATTTCTTTATCCGTTCATCAGTTGATGGACATTTAGGCTCTTTCCATAATTTGGCTATTGTGGAAAGTGCTGCTATAAACACTGGGGGTACAAGTGCCCCTATGCATCAGCACTTCTGTATCCCTTGGGCAAATTCTTAGCAGTGTTATTGTTGTGTCATAGGGTAGATCTATTTTTAATTTTTTGAGGAACCTCCACACTGTTTTCCAGAGCGGCTGCACCAGTTTGCATTCCCACCAACAGTGCAAGAGGGCTCCCGTTTCTCCACATCCTCACCAGCATCTATAGTCTACTGATTTGTTCATTTTAGCCACTCTGACTGGCGTGAGGTGGTATCTGAGTGTGGTTTTGATTTGTATTTCCCTGATGAGGAGCGACGATATGCTCAACATTTAAAAAGATTTGCCTTTATCTTTCTCTCTCTCTCTACCTTTCTCCCCACTCTCTCTCCATCTCCCAGCCTCTCTTCTCCCTACCTTTTTCTCTGTCTCTGTCTCTTTGTCCCTCTCTCCCTTGCTTAACTCCTAATTCTGGCAGTCAGAAGTCTAGAATCAAGGTATTGGCAGGGCCATGCTCTCTCTGAAGTCTCTAAGGGAGAACCATCTTTGTTCTTCTAGCTTCTGGTGTTTGATAGCAATCCATAGCATTCCTTGGTGTGTAGACGGCACCACTCCATTGATAGGGATATGATCTCCCTATGTGTCTTCACATTGTCTTTCCTCTGTGTCTGTTTCTCTGTCCAAATATTCCCATTTTCAAAGGACACGAGGTGTGTTATTAGGGACTGCCCTAATAACCTAATTTTAATTTGATAATCTCTTCAAAGACCCTATTTCCAAATAAGCTTACATTCTGAGGTACTGAGGATGAGGCTTTTTTGTGTGTGGGGAGTGGGGGTATACATTTCAACCACAACCAATAGTTACTGTTTTATTCTTATTTTCTCCTTCCTCTTATCTCAATTTGGCAGTTGATGGTTTTCTAAAAACTGGTTTTTCTCAACTAAGTTTTCCTATTATTAGCATAAAATTGTGATTTTTCTAAATCTCCATTTTAAATGTTAGAGTTTATTTGTTCTTTCTTTGATTTTTCTTGATTGATCTTGCCAGAAGTATGTTTAGTTAGTTCACCTTTCTAAAGAATCACCTTTAGATATTCTTGATTTTCTCTTTAGTATTTCTTTATTTCATTTTGGAGGAAAAAAACCAACCTTAACAAGAGCTCTCTTCTGGTGTAACTGACATATAATAAATTACACATGTTTAAAGTGCGTTATTTGATAAGTTCTGACACCTATTATCTATCTTCTAACTATCATCTCTCTATTGATCTATTGATCATCTATCTTTATGTATCTGTGAAACCATCACTACAGTCAAGATAACAAACCTATCCCTAAAGTTACTTAATGTTCCTTGGCAACCTTCCCTTCTGTCAAATATGCCATTCCAGGCTGCCACTGATCTGCTTTCTGTCATATCAGAATATTATATAAATGGAATCACACAATGTGTACTCTTTTCGTGTAACATATTTCAATCAGCATAGTTATTCTGAGACTCTTCATGTTCTTTATGTTCAATAATTCTTTTTATGTGGAGTAGTATTGCATTACATAGATATATCATTCACTTGTTGATGGACATTTGGGGTGTTCCTAGTTTTTGACTATTACATATAAATCTGGTAGGATGTGTGAACAAGATTTTTTTTTTTTAACTAGCTTTAGTTTTTGTGGAGTGGTTTTAGATTCACTGCAAAATTGAAACAGAAAGCATAGAGTTCCCAGAGTAACATTTGTTACATTGGTGAACCTACAATGACATAACATTATTACCCAAAGTCCATAGCTTACACCAGGGATCACTCTTGGTGCTGTACATTCTATGGCTTTTAATAAGTACATAATGACATGTATCCACCATTATAGTATCATACAGAATAGATTTACTGCCCTAACAATAATCCCTTCCTATGCCCAGGCAACCACTGATCTTTTTACTGTCTCCATGTCTTTTCTTTTCCAGAATGCCATATAGTTGGAATAATACAGTATGTAGCCTTTTCAGATGGCTTCTTTCACTTAGTAACATGCACTTGAGTTTCTTCCATGTCTATTTATGGCTTGATAGCTCATTCCTTTTTAGTGATGCACAATACTCCATTGTCTGGATGTACTGCAGTTTATTTATCCATTTGCCTACTGAAGGACATCTTGGTTGCTTCCCAGTTCTGGCAGTTATGAGTAAAGCTTCTATAAACATCATGTGCAGATTTTTGTGTGGACCTAAGTTTTTAACTCATTTGGGCAAATACCAAGGAGTGTGATTGATGATCATATGTTTAATTTTTTAAAGGAACTGCTGAACTTTCTTCCAAAGTGGAATCCATTTTGCATTCCCACCAGCAATGAATAAGAGTTCTTGTAACTCCACGTTATCACCACATTTTGTGTTTTCAGTGATTGGATTTGGGCCATTCTAATAGGTATCTAGCGGTGCAAGAGTCTTTTTGTGGACATATATTTTTTCTTTTAGCTAAATACCTATAATTAGAATGCCTGGATCATATGGCAGATGTATTTTAAAAATTAAAAAAACTGCCAAACTGTTTTCCAAAGTGGTTTTATCATTTATATCCCCACCAGAAATCTATGAGGGTTCCAGTTACTCCACACCCTTGCTAACAGTTGGTATGACCAGCCTTCTAATCTTAGCTCTTCTAATAGGCAAGTAGTCGTGCCTCATTGTGGTCTTAATGTGCACTTTCCTCATGCTCATGATGTTGAGCATCTTGTCATGTGGTTATCTGTCATCCGTATATTACATTGGGTGAAGAATCTGTTCAAATTTGGTGAAGTGCTGCCCTGCCAGGATTTTGAATGGAATTGTGTTGAGTCTATACATCATTTTGGAGAGGATTAATATCTGAAGAATATTGACTCTTTTAATCCATGCTCACATCTCTTTTCATTTAGATCTTCTTTAATTTCTCTCAGCAATGTGTTTTAGTTTTCTTTGTGTTGATCTTGCACATCTTTTGTTAGACTTCTCTCTAAGTAGTTTATATTTTTGAGGCTAATATAAATAGGATTATTTTTAAATGTTAATTTCTGATTGTCTGTTGCTAACGTATGGAAATGCAATTGATTCTTTCTAATATATTGCTTTCTTGCTTTATTTACTTTCCTGCCTCCTGCTGGATTGTTAGTAAATTATTTTCTTTGCCATCATCATTATTATTTTAAATCTGCTCTTTGGAAGCTATAAAGTCTATTCCAATGTTTGTATTAGTTTCGACTCTTATATTTTTAGCATCTATGTTTGGGGCTTTATTGTTTCTCTCCAGAAGCCTGCTGTATGTCAGATTAGGTTTCCTTTGTAGGTAATCTTTTTTTTCTGATAGTTTTTCATATATATATATATATATATATATATATATATGTATGTGTGTGTATATATACGTATATATACACACACATATATATATACGTATATATACACACACATATGTGTGTGTATATATACATATATATATTTATTTATTCTGAATATTTTTAAGTTTAGCTTTTCTGCCTAGTATAGATTCAACATTACTCATCCTGCTTGGTATATTACTTGCACTTTGAATCTGAGGACTCATAATTCAGTTTAGGTGCATTCCCATCTTATTTCTTCTCATAGGGCTCTTTGCTATTTCCTGTATTCTCTTCCCATAGAATTTCTGTAAGAAGTCATACTCCATGTCATTGTTCATAATTCTAATCTTATTCCTTCATACTTCATTCCTGGTGAATTTCTCAGGGCAACCTTCCAACTCAGAAACTCTTTACCTATGTTTAGACCTATTGTCTTGTCTACTGGATTGTTTTAAATCTTAATAACTATGCTTTTCATTTTCAAGATTTCTTTTTTTATATTAAATGTAATTTATTGTCAAATTGGTTTCCATACAACACCCAGTGCTCATCCCAACAGGTGCCCTCCTTAATGCCCCTCTTTCCTCTCTCCCCCACCCCCCATCAACCCTCAGTTTGTTTTTGGTATTTAAGAGTCTCTTATAGTTTGCCCCCCTCCCTCTCTGTAACTTTTTTTCCCCTCCCTTCCCCCATGGTCTTCTGTTAAGTTTCTCAGGATCCACATATGAGTGAAAACATATGGTATCTGTCTTTCTCTGCCTGACTTACTTCACTTAGCATAACATTCTCCAGTTCCATCCACGTTGCTACAAAAGGCCATATTTCATTCTTTCTCACTGCCACGTAGTATTCCATTGTGTATACAAGCCACAATATCTTTTTTTTTCAATATATGAAATTTATTGTCAAATTGGTTTCCATACAACACCCAGTGCTCATCCCAAAAGGTGCCCTCCTCAATACCCATCACCCACCCTCCCCTCCCTCCCACCCCTCATCAACCCTCAGTTTGTTCTCAGTTTTTAAGAGTCTCTTATGCTTTTAAGCCACAATATCTTTATGCATTCATCAATTGATGGACATTTAGGCTCTTTCCATAATTTGGCTATTGTGGAAAGTGCTGCTATAAACACTGGGGTTACAAGTGCCCCTATGCATCAGCACTTCTGTATTCCTTGGGCAAATTCCTAGCAGTGTTATTGCTGTGTCATAGGGTAGATCTATGAGATGGAAAAACATTCCATGCTCATGGATTAGAAGAATAAATATTGTTAAAATGTCAATACTACCCAAAGCAATCTACACATTCAACACAATCCAAATCAAAATTGCACCAGCATTCTTCTAAAAGCTAGAACAAGCAATCCTAAAATTTGTATGGAAACACAAAAGACCCCAAATAGCCAAAGTAATATTGAAGAAGAAAACCAAAGTGAGAGGCATCACAATCCCAGTCTTTAGCCTCTACTACAAAGCTGTAATCATCAAGACAGTGTGGTTTTGGCACAAAAACAGACACATAGACCAATGGAATAGAATAGAGACCCTAGAATTGGACCCACAAATGTATGGACGACTAATTTTTGACAAAGCTGGAGAGAGTAGCCAATAGAAAAAAGACAGTCTCTTTAACAATGGTGCTGGGAGAACTGGACAGCAACATGCAGAAGAATAAAACCAGACCACTTTCTTACACCATTCACAAAAAGAAATGTGATGAAGGACACATCCTCAAAATGGATGAAGGACCTGAATGTGAGACAGGAAACCATCAAAACCCTAGAGGAGAAAGCAGGAAAAAAACCCTCTTTGATCTCATTTTCAAGATTTCTAATTGGCTCTTTTTCTCATTCACCTATTGTCTTATTTCTGTCTGTTTTGTTTCATTATTTCTTATTATTTTATAATGATTGCTCATAATTTATCATTTTGAAGCATTAAGCACACTAATTTTCAGATCTTTCTCTTCTTTCCCTGCTATTTTAATCTTACCTGGCTTGAATTAATCTCCCAGTAGTTGATTTTGTTGGCTTGTCCTCAGCATTTTAGTTCTTTGTGTATTTGAGCATTTTGGTTTATAAGCTTTTCTCATATTATAAGATCTTTCTGTCTTCATGCCAGCCCCACTACCCTCTTCCTTCTGAGGAGTTTGTGCCTGCTTTCATGTGGTCTTCTAGGGCTTTTTAATCCAGAACCAGTTTAGGGGATATTTAAGATTTGATTACCTAGCCAGACGTCTTGTCTGTTTGGTAGGCTGTATTTGTGTGTGTGCAAAAGGAAAATACCAAAGCATAATCTTAAGATACCATGTTGACTGAAATTGTGTTTTTTGCGTGCAAAATAAGTGGCCACTTCAAAGAGAACTCTTTTGGAGAAGCAATGGTATAAATATTTTCAGAATCAAGTCAATATTCACAAGCATAAATGAATGTTTTCCAAAATTCTATGGAAGTAATTTTATTTTCCTCATGCACTATCTCCAGAGATTTTTAGATTTTCATTTACCTCTGCAGGAACAAGGTTTTCTATTTAAGTCTTGGTTATTTTGTTTTAAAAACCATGGATTACATAACTTATTTATTTCAAGGCAATACTCAAACTCATGGCATTCAGTGATGTGCAGGGTAGCCTAGTGAGAAGGCCAATTACAAGTATGTCAGGAGTTCACCAGAGTCTATTTCTTGTGAGGATTTCAACTGGAGGATGGGACTGGGCAGGGAAATAACTATTGGATATTTTTGATTTCCCCATCATCCTAGAATTAAAGCCAGTACCTGACAAACATACCAACAGAGTTCTGAAACGGCAGTTCTATGCAGGAAAAATAGCATGTAGGCATATTTAGATGTCAGATCCATGATGGTAGAATTATCTGCAAGGGAGGAGGGGCAGGCTTATTTTAATTCAATTGCTTCCTTGGAAAAACATATTTGTCAAGAATCAGTACTGTGTCCCTGACTGGAGAGTCCAGGGTATTTTTCATTGATTCCATAGCTGGAAAACTCCCAAGTGTGGGCTTAGGGCCACCAAAACGAATAATTTCACCTAAAGTTGGATTGTCCTTGCTCAGTGATAATTCCCTCCAGAAAAGAAAAGTAGAATTGACACTGCTTGCTGAACCACCCAATGCTAGATCCAAAGAAATACAGAAACTTGATTTTGAACACTTTCATCTGAATTTAAGCCTCTTGGGTGATACAATGGAAAACAACATTTCTTTACAGTGAAAATGCATCTGGCAGCTCCTCAATATACAAAGTTCAACTTTAGGGCAAAGAAAAAGAAACATTCATTATGTAATCAGGTCAAATTATTGGTTACTAAGAAGAGTTCCCAGTTTAAGTCTCATCTATTATATGAAGTAGATATTGAGTCTTCTATTCTGCCAGTGCCATTTTAATCCCAGCAGTTCTATATTCTAAATATTTTAACCTTGGAGAACTTTCCCTAGGGCCTCTTACTTAGTTAGGTATTGTTATGTAGTCACACCATAGCATCAATGAAGACAGGATTCATCCCTTCTTACTGTTCACAGGACTTGCCAATAACTAACTGAAACTGATGTTATTAATATAAAGAGGTAGTTTTCTAAATTCCCAGGCAAAGAGGGGCAGGAGTGGGAGGTGAAGGCAGAGCAGAGATCCCTCCAAATTGCAGTTTAGGTGATGGATGTGGAGACTCCATTTTTCTCTCTCTCTTCTCTTTCCTTCTCCATTTAATTCAACCTTTGTAAATCTCAAGACATACATTTTCAGTCTCTCCACCTACAGCAAAGTCACAGACTGACGTCATGTTTGCTGGGTATGAAAGGTTTTGAAAGCTTAGACCACCTGACGAAAAAATCATAAACATCTAAAAATTCAAATTTTTTACTTCTCATGAAAAACTAGAGAATCTGGCTACCCAAAGCTCATACTCCATCAAGGAAATAACTGGCTGGTTTTTGGTAGTGGCAAAAGTTCTCCACTTAGGCAAGGTTCCAACTTTGCTTGTTTCCATCATTGTATTAACAGCTAGGCCTTTAGGCATTCAAGCTTGTAATTCATGGTACAAAGCATATCATTTCCATTATTATTTGTTCATCAGCAAATGCTTATTGAGAATCTCTGTTCTAAGATCTGAAGCTACAGACATAGTCCCTGCCCTCACAGCGCTTATATTCTAGTGGGGAGAGGCAGGTAGTCACAAATAAAATCTATTATAAAATGTTAGGTGAAAAGTATTATAAAGAAAAATAAAGCATGATGATTCAGACTATACTACATCTCCTTGGACACATAGGGAGATGATACTTCTCTGCCCACTTGTATTTTAGTTGGTTTTGGCCAGTGAAATGTGAGTGGTCTGTGTCACGTCTGGATTTAAGCATTTATTTGCTGGCCTTGACTCTCCACCTCACTTCACCTTGTCATGGCAAGTTTGCTGGCTCATACTGATGAGAACTCATGGAGGATAACTGGCTGGAAGAATTGCCCAGATCGGCAGTAGATTTCTATTGGTGATAAACCTTTTTTAAAAAGCCACTGACGTTTGGGGAGTAGTTGTTAAGGCACCATAATGTATATTATCCTGACTGAAAGCACACTAAGGAGTTAAGGAGTCATAGGAGAGAGGTGCTGAAATTGTAGATTGGATTCTTTCTGAGAAGGTGATGTTTGATTGGAGTAAGTGGATGTGCTGTTGGAATATATAAAGGCAGACTATTCCAGATCAGGGAATAGTATAGTGCTGTGTATATTCTTGTAAGGTAGGCTCAAAAACTCAATGATTATGGGGTTTCACTCCTCTTCTCCAAGTTTTTTACTAAAATGAACATACTAAAGTAAATGGAATAGTCTGTAATTTTACTGCTAGCATTTTGTTCCCCACCTAGAATTTTGTGATTGCTGTGACCTACTTTCTATCTGATTTCAGCCCATGATCAGGGATTTCAGACTCCATCAACACATTCATGTGAACTGTCAGCAGCAACAGGGCCAGACAGCTTTCATCAATATGTGAAGATTTGAGCTTATTCCCAAAGGAACAAAAGACAGAATAACATGCTCTATTTCATTTGTTTCCATTGGCCTGTGATGATTCTGTTTTAAAGAAACATATAAAGTAAATCAGCTCAAAGATAAAGGCAATTTAATGTGTTTTTCAGTCATGAGAATTGTCTTGGATATATGCAATTACTTTTTCTCTGTGTGTTATACAGATGTTCAAATGATACCATGAATAAGCATTATTTCCCTGTTCCCCAGTGCCATCCATTTATCCAGTCTATAATAATCTAAATCCTGATTTTTCTTTTTTAAACACACAAAAGTACATGTTTTCTGTGTTCTCCTTTGTATACTTTAACTCACTGTGGTGAACTTGATGTTCTTGTGTACTTTGGCCACCAGTTTAAATATGAACTGATGATAATAGTGATTAAGATGGAGTGGGTTAACCTCATTAGCCATCTCTAACTTTTTCTTTCATTTACTATTCTCTTCATTTCTGAAGACATCTGAATCTAGTCATTTCTTGATTGCATATTTATTTCTGACTTGCATTCCTGGAGCCCAAGAACTGTGTCCTCTTCCACCCTTTCCCTCAGCACCATGTACCTGAACACAGGAAATGTTAGAATGCTAGAAGGTAGAGCGTAGAGTGTGTCACATTGGCAAGAAGTTCTATGAAAGATGAGGAAGAAGATGTTGGTCTTGGCTTCCTGGAAGGGTGAATGAGGAGGGAAATGGGTTTTGTGGAACGGAAGGGATTTTGGTGAACAGGGAGGAGGGCAGAGACATTCCAATGGTCAGAAACAATCTACATAATGAAGAGTTACTCTCAGGGTAAGGAAATAACCCAGACACTGCTCTCCAAGCCTTTGTCTAATTCCTCCAAAATTACATAGATTTAAATCTTAAACTGGACCAGAATAAGGGAGAAAGTGTAGGCCCTTTTGACTAGAGTTATTTATTTATTAGTGGTCAAGAGAGTGAAAATAGGGTAAAAATAACCCTGAATAGAGAAAAAAAGGGAATAAGACAGCCAATTTATTAAAATAGCAGAAGTATGTGTAGCAGATGGAGAAAATGTAAACCTCCACATGCTTATCAATAATATTTCTCCCATGAGAGGAAAGCAAGGACACAAGAGAATGAAGAAGGTAAAGTAGACCTGTCTGGGAATTTTTCCATATGTAAAATAAGGATACTATTATTTCATTGTTTCATATTTGGGTTTTATCCTGAAATGTTAAACAATATTTCATGAAACAGGATATGCTCTAATGAATAGCATAGGTTAGCACTATTTTTTTTAGTATTATAATATTACAGAATAAAATAAAATGTGGACTTTTTCTTGCCCTTTTGCATAGGGCCGAGAGATTCACTTAAGTGCATGAGAGCTTTAAAAAAAAATCATAAACATGGAGAACAAACTGAGGGTTACTGGAGGGGTTGTGGGAGGGGGTATGGGCTAAATGGGTAAGGGGCACTAAGGAATCTACTTCTGAAATCATTGTTGCACTATATGCTAACTAATTTGGATGTAAATTTTAAAAAATGAAAAATAAAATTTAAAAAAAAATCAAGTGCTCTGGATGAGGCTTAGATTCCAGTAGTTACACTATTATTTGAATTAGGTCAACCAACCTGTTTTTCCTCTAACTCCTTACAGAAGTTGGTAGCAGTATGGAACCTGAAGTTTTCAGAAGTGAGAGGACCCAGGATGGGGAGAAAGAATGGACAGTGGGAGATGTGGAGGGCACCAGAGCAGGACACTGAGTAGTCAGAGGGCAGTAAGATAGTGCTGGTCACTTTTGGTAATAGGTTCCAAAATTTGGGAAAGATTTGCTAAATGGAACATGGGAGAGACAAAAATATCTTTATACTTCACAATTTGATTTAGAGTAGAACTGATTCCAGGACAGTTAGAAAAATGGTTCATGCATCCAGATGGCAAACAGACATGTGAAAAGACGCTCAACATCATTCATCATCAGGGAAATACAAATCAAAACCACACTCAGATACCACCTCACACCTGTCTGAATGGCTAAAATTAACAACTCAGGAAACAGCAGATGTTGGCAAGGATGTGGAGAAAGGAGAAACCTCTTGCGCTGCTGGTGGGAATGCAAACTGGTGCAGCCACTCTGGAAAATTGTGGACGTTCCTCAAAAAATTAAAAATAGAACTACCCTATGACACAGCAATTGTACTACAAGGTATTTATCCAAAGGATATAGGAGTGCTGATTAGAAGGGACACATGCACCCCAGTGTGTATAGCAGCACTATCAACAATAGCCAATGTATCGAAAGAGCACAAGTGTCCATTGACTGATGGGCAGATAAAGACGTGGTTTATATATGCAATGGAACACTATTTGGCCATGAAGAGAATGAAATCTTGCCATTTGCAACAACACGGATGGAACTGGAGAGTATTATGCTAAGCAAAATAAGTCAGTCAGAGAAAGACAGATATCACATGATTTTACTTATATGCGGAATTTGAGAAACTTAACAGATGTTCATAGGGGAAGGGTGGGAAAAATAAGATAAAATCAGAGAGGGAGGGAGGCAAACCATAAGAAACAAATACCGAGAACAAACTGAGGGTTGATGGCGGTGGGGAAAAGGGTGACGGGCATTAAGGAGAACACTTGTTGGGATGAACACTGGGTGTTACATGTAAGTGATGAATCACTGGATTCTACTCCTGAAGCCAAAACTACACTGCATGTTAACTAACTTGACAATAAAATAAATAAATACATAAATAAATAAATAAATAAATAAATAAGTACTTTAGCAAAAGAAAAAAAATAAAAGTCATTTTATCAAAAAAAAAGGGAAAGAAAAAAGTGTTCATGAATGAAAACTTGAGAAGGAGGTAGTACAAGCTAAGTCACTCCAGTGGTACATGTCACAGCTAAGTGCATAAGTGGTCCCTCAATTTGAGAGCTGCTAGGCTAGGGAAGGGCAAAGAGAGATAGGCAAGTGGGGAAAGGTTGGCCTCTTAATTTTTGCTATTAGTCTTATTCTTCTGGCTTCACTCAGTAGTGGATTCAGAGAATCAAAAAAATCCAGGCATGTCAAGAAAGAACGACAAATGGTAATATGGCAGTTAAAGAGTAGTCAGTCACGCCAGCGTGCCAGTCTGCAGAGAAAAGCAGGGCTGAACCTCGGGGTCTGCTGGCTTTTGGCCTTGGACCTTTGCTCCGATACGGGAGCCTGACAAAAAAGCTTCTTGGCAAACCGTCCTGCCAATCTCCCACTGCTATGGTTTTACATTTGTTTCTCTTGCTTATAGCGTGAATATACTAAAAAGTTTAAATTTTTTTAATGTTTATTTTTGAGACAGAGACCATGAGCAAGGGAGGGACAGAGAGAAAGAGGGACAAAGTATCTGAAGTGGGCTCTGTGCTGACAGCAGCGAGCTGGTCACAGGGCTCAAACCCACAAACTGTGAGATCATGACCTGAGCTGGAGTTGGGTGCTCAACTGACTGAGCCACCCAGGCACCCCCTAAAAAGTTTGCACTAAATCATGTAGCATAGGGTGAAAACAAGTTACATAAAGACCATAAATTTTTCAGGACTGGCATTTTGTAATTTTTATAAGAGGAGAGACCTGCATTTTGAATTGCTTATTATCTATCTTCACCTGTGTGGTCTCATCTACATCTTGGACTTGGTAATGGTCATAAATAAATGTATCATTTTCTTCCCATGGCAGTTCTTTCTACAAGATTCTCTGTTTCTTTAATGACACCCTCAATTCTTCTTTCCATTCCAAGAATGGAAGTGCTATGTAACATCGCTGTTATTGTCCCTGTACCACTTTCACTCATTTTCCAGGTCCTATTGGTTCTTCCTCAATACATCTATTATGCTGCTCCTTCTGATTGGCCCCATGTCCTGATGCTGGATGTTTCTTGTAAGGGCACAGTTTAAATTATGTCAATCCTCTGCATATTCCCCTGTTTAAAATTTTGTCATGGTCTCCATTGACTAAGACTCCATTTATACTCCCTCTTTACCTTTTTGTGCTATTGTTGACACATATTTGACTTCCACAAATAAAAACATATACATTTTTCACTTTTCTTTAAACATTTAATTGACTTTTCAGAAATTTAATTTAAAAAGAAAAATCTTTTATATCCAACTACATGTTCAGCTATCTTCAGTGTCTTCATTCCTTTCTGTAAATCCAAATATCTACCTATTATCACTCCCCTTTAATCCAAATATTTTGTTTTAGTATCTCCTATAGTGTTGCTTTGCTTGTGACAAATCATCTCAGTTTTTGTTCATCTGAAAATGTCTTCATTTAACCTTAATTTTGGAAAGATACTTCACTGATAATGGACTTAAAAGATAACTTTACATTGTTTCCTGGTCTCCATTATTTTCTGATGAAAAGTCAGTTAATATTTCAAACTTTATTCCCATGTATGTAATATGTCTTTTTTCCCCCTCTCTCAGTTAAGATATTTTTTCCCTTAACTTTGTTGTGCTTAGTTGTATATTCTGCATTAGTTCACTGAGATTCCTGGATCAATGGGTTGTTGTTTTTGAATCAAATTTGGAAAAACTTTGTCTTCTATTTCTTCAAATTTTTCTTTCTTATTTCTACCCTTCCACAACTTTAGTTCTTTCTTGGACACCAAATACATAATTTTAGACCACTTGGTATTGCCCTCACAGGTTGGTGAAGCTTTCTTGATTATTTTGCAATTTTTTTTCCTCTCAGCTTCAGATTGAATGATTTTATTGACCTGTCTTCAACTTTAGTGGTCTTTTTTTCTGTTGTGTCCACTCAGCTGCCAATCACATCTAATGAATTTTTTTAATGTAAGATAATGTATTTTTCAGTTCTAGGCCTTCCATTTTGTCCCTTCCTGTGGTTTTCATATCTTTTCTGAAATTCCTATTTCTTCACTAATTATATTCAATTTTTCATTTAGGTCTCTTAGCATATTTTTCATAGTTAATTTTAAATCCTTCTCATATAATTTCAGAATTTCCATTATTTATGAATCTGTTTCTTTTGACTAATCTTCCTCTTGACTCTAGATCACATTTTTTTGTTTGTTTATTTGTGCTTAATATTTATTATTCTATAATTAACACAATGACTGAAACCTAGTAGAGAAAGTTAATTCTGTCATTTTCTTCTGGAAAGTGTTTTCCTGTTGAATTTTGTTCCAGTCAGGAATTAAATTATTGGCATATTATCTTGAACAAATGTTGATTTGCCCTCAGTCCTGAAACATGGGGCCTTTGGGAAGTAATTAGGTCATGAGAGTGAAGCTTTTATGATGAGATTTGCACCCTTAGAAAAGGAGACAGAAGAGAGCTTGCTTCCCCCCTCTACCTTCTCTGCCGTGTGAGGATACAGAGAGAAGGTAGCTGTCTACAAGCCAGGATGCGGCTTCTTATAAGAAGCCAACCATGTTGGCAACCTGATCTCAGACTTCTAGCCTCCAGAAGTGTAAGAAATAAGTACTTGTTGTAAGCCATCCAGTCTATGGTATATTTGTTATAGCAGCCTGAGCTGACTAAGACAGTAGAGAAGGCATGGCTGTTCTGGAGATTATTGATAGATTGAACTTTTGCTAAGTCCCTCTAACTCCCAACTCTGGCTCTCCTGCATTGGGAAGCTGCTACAATCTTTTCTTAGGTCTTTCAGCATTCTCTAGGTGATTTTTCTTTGTTCTTCCTGCTGAGTTTCTTGAAGTCTCCCCTCTCACATGAACAGTTCAGCAGTCAGCCAAGAATTAAGAGTAGTTTATATGCAGGTTTTGAGGTTCCCTTTCTGTAACTTCCTTCTCTCAGGGATTTGACTCCTCAATTTCTAGCCACTCTATCAGTCCCAAACTCTCTTATCTTCTGATCCTATAATAAGAGTAAGGTTTTGTTTCCAGCTCGGTGGATCTGAAACTGCCTCCAGTGGCAAAGCCATGGGTGGATCTCAATCAGTGTGGGTCCTTTTTGTCAAGACTCAAAGCTTTCTCAGTTTCTGCCTGCATTTGATTACTGCCCAGTGTTTCCAAACAGTTGGTTTCAATTTTTTTGGTCAGAGTTTATAACTGTATACTTTGGGAGTGTTAGTCAAATGCAAGATACTCTGCCAGTTGCATAAAACCAGAATCTTTCTATTAACTATGAATGAATTCAAAACTCCACATCTGGCTTTTAAGATTCTCTAGGAAAAATCTCCACTGTCTTAGTCAGCTCAGGCTGCTATAACAAATATACCATAGACTGGATGGCTTAAACAACAAATGCTTAGCACTTACACTTCTGGAGGCTAGAGGTCTGAGATCAGGTTGCCAACATGGTTGGCTTCTTATAAGAAGCCGCTTCCTGGCCTGGAGACCGCTACCTTCTCTCTGTATCGTCACACAGCAGAGATGGTAGAGGGGGAAAGCAAGCTCTCTTCTGTCTCCTCTTCTAAAGGTACAAATCTCATCATAAAGGCTTCACTCTCACGACCTAATTACTTCCCAAAGGCCACATCTCCACATAACACCACTTTGGGAATTAGGATTTCAATATATGAGTTTTGGAGGAAAACATTCAGTTCATAGCATAAATCTTCCTTTTTTACTCCATCTTCCACGTTTCCCTTTATTCATGCTCAATTCCTGCCAATTTGACACTTTGTGTTCTTCCCAAGTTTGTATCTGGGCCTCTGCTTGTCTTTCCACCTCTCTTCTTCTATCTTAACATGTCCAAAGCTATTGTCAGAATTCTTGTGAGCTACTAACTCTTCTCTGGTAGACTCAGGAGTCAGGCACAGATTAAAATGATCACTTTTAGTATTGATAAAGAAACTTGAAGAAAGATACTTTAAGGATCTCTTACTGCATGGCAGAAAATAGACCAGAACGTAAGAGTCATGCAGATGGGCTCTAGCTGAAGAGAAACCGGAAGGGGTCAAGCTGAGCATGTTCTGTTTCTGCTCTCAAACTCACTATTTAACTCTTATGGGAGGAGTAATGAGAGAGGAGACAGACCAGGAGTGTTCCTGTGGCTGAGGTTCTTCCATGTGGAAGCATGCAGAAAGGAGAGTAAATGGCCTCTTCATCCCCGCTCCCCAGAATGTTAACCAGGACTCAATTCTCAGTCATCCTTTTGGCAAATCCTCCACTGTGCACCTTCTACCTTGATGTGGTCTCTCTGTGAATGCTCATTTTAACTTATCTGAACTTTTTAAATAGCACGTATTCTACCTTGTAAGTATAGTAATTTATCTATTTCACTGTGACCTCTCCTCTTTTCTAGAATCTCCTTAAAATGGAGCTATTTATTACTATTCATGCTCTCATATTTCCCAATTATTAACACAGTAACTGACGAATGGCAAGCCCTCCATGAGTATTTATAGAATGAGAAAATGAGTAAGTGAAATGAGCCATGAAAAAAAAAATGCAGGTAGCTTAACCCAAATAAGTTCAGGCAAAGAGGGATCTAATCATTTAAAGCAGAATAGACCAAGCCATAGTGGGGATGAAAGAATATATTTCTGTTTAAAGTAGCTAATTGCTTCTCACTGGAGAAGGTGGTAATGACATCACCAGCACAGATACTGCTTACGACCATTATCTTCTACTTCACAGCGTGAGAGATGTTCTAGCAGGTGCACTGGAATTGAACCCATGGGACATCTAACAGCACTTCTTGGAGCCTCAGCCAGCCTCTCTAGAGGTTTTAAACATCTTAAATTACATAAGAAATTAAAATGATGGAAATGAATGAATTAAAATGGGGAATTGGGATTCCTCTTGAAGGTTAATTTGAGACTCTTAACTATGTTTATCGAATTCTGAGTTCAGAAATAATTATTCATTTTTACCTTTATCCTTAGGTACTATCAAAGAATATACTGGGAAGAAAGTTGTGAGTCAAAAAGTAATTTTTACTGTCCCCCACGACAGAATTGTTACATACTGTGGGCCTCTTAAGAATTTTTAAGAATTGTAAATATGAGATATAATTCTTCTTTTTGTACTTAAGTCAGTGAAGCATTCTGTCCCAAAAGAAGGCTTATAATATGTTTTTCTTTTTGTATTATAAAGTTAAATATAAGGATGAACAAAATAAGAAAAAAAAATACTCTAATCTCACCACTAGCAATAACCAGTCTTAATGTTTTGATATTTAGCTTTTCACCATTTTTCTATGCATACGTGGGTACAGCTAGCCATGTATGTACCTATATACACATTTAGGAAAATTATAGCACATAACTCTCTAGTTAATTAACTTTTTATTTTATAATGGTTTTAGATTTATAGAAAAGTTGAAGTTGTGAAGATACTGCAGATATAACCCATACCAGTTTTCCTATTATATACTAATATTACATATTACATAATTAATATTACATATTAACATAAGTTACTAATGCCACATATCTAATAAACCAATTTTGATACACTTATTATTTTTTTTTCAACATTTTTAATTTATTTTTGGGACAGAGAGAGACAGAGCATGAACGGGGGAGGGGCAGAGAGAGAGGGAGACACAGAATCGGAAACAGGCTCCAGGCTCCGAGCCATCAGCCCAGAGCCTGACGCGGGGCTCGAACTCAAGGACCGCGAGATCGTGACCCGGCCGAAGTCGGAGGCTTAACCGACTGAGCCACCCAGGCGCCCCAATACACTGTTATTATTGATACCAATATGAATATACTATCACTAACTGAAATCTATGATTTATTCAGACTTCTCTGGTTTTTAGTTAATATTCTGTTTTTGTTCCAGGATTCCATCTACGATACTACATTACATTCAGTTGCCATCTTCCTTGGGCTTCTTGGACAGTAACTATTTTTTAAACTTGTGCATTCCTGGTGACAGTTTTGAGGAGTATGTGCCACCTGGCCCACAGGAAAGTTACTCCTTTTCAGTATGCAAGTGTTCTGATTTCTCTACATCCCCACCAATATTTGTCTTTAATTGGGTTGTGTTTTCTTATTGTTGGATTTTGTGAGGTTTTTGTACATTTGGGAAATAAGTCCTTCATCCAATATGTGATATTTGGCCTTTTTACCCTCTTAATCATATCTTTTTCAGCATATGGTCTTTTACCTTGCTTTTTTATTCACTCAACAATAGGTCATTAGCATCTTTCCATATCATTCTTCTGTAATGTCACTTTTTAATGGCTATAAGTTACTGTATTTTATGAATGTAACATACAATGTATTATTATTGAACAAATATTTAGATGGATTTCAGTTTTTTATTCTTACCAAAAAAGAGAAAACAGTGGTGGATACTCTTATAACTAGATATTCTGTTAATATTTACTTAAGATAAATGTCTTTAAGTTAAAATTCTATATCCAAAGGTATCAACATTTTCTTTTTATTAAGTTTATTTATTTATTTTGATAGACACAGAGAGCAAGTGGGGTAGGGGAGAAAGGGAGAGAGAGAATTCCAAGCAGGCTCCTCACTGTCAGCTGGAGTCTGCTGCGGGGGTCGAACTCATGAACTGTGAGATCATGACCTGAGCTGAAACCAAGAGTCGAACACTCAACCAACTGAGCCACCCAGATACCCCAAAGGTAACAACATTTTAAAGACTTTTGATGGGACTGATTGTCTTTTTTCCTGACTTCCATCCTTATAAAGCATTTCATTTCTTCTCTAGGTTAGAATCAGAGGTAGGACACAAGTGCATTTTGAAGTATCAGATGCTCTGATAACTAGTATGTTAAACACACATAGATCTGAGACATCGGATGTATTCAGCCTCAAGGGAGACCTTCATCCTAGTCTTTCCAAAAACACTTCCATTTGTTTCAGTTCATATTCTATACTTTAATTTAGGCCTCATGTCCTCTAGGAAACCTGCCTACTAGTCCTCCCATCTTGTTGATGACTCCAAGTGAAGGTGCTTAAAGAGGCAATCTGGATGGTGTGTGTCCAATTCCTCAGTTTGTGGAGTTATCTGGGGTCCCTGTGGGAATGGTCTTGGCCCCTTTGCTCAACATTTCTTTCTCTCCTTTCTCAAGCTGGGTTCGTGTCCATCCGTTGCATTCCCTTGGCATCGAATCTTAGCGTGCCCTTTTTAATGTTTCTGCTCTCTAGGAGATTTCAAATGTCTTAAACTGAACTTCCTGAAAAATATTATTTTTATATTTTAAAAACAGAGTAAATAGAAACAAATGTTTTGAAAATTCCATAACATTCCTCAAGAGCTATTACAAAGCAGGCTTGGGCATCCCCCTCCTGCAGTGAAAGAATCACCGAGGTTTTAGCTTTGTTGTTACACATCCAGTGTGGTCTATAAGCTTCTACCGAAGGCAGCATGGACCCGGGCTTTGAGTAGCAAAGAGAGGAAGCTAGAGCAGGAACTGAACTCCCTGGCCGAGTTCTCATTTTAACTTCTTAGGTTTGGTTTTGTGCTCAGACACTGCTGCTAACCTTTGACCTACAGTAGTTTTGACAAATATGGAGGCTGTTAGTCAAAGGAACTCTGTCTCCCCAAGAATGTGTTGCGACACATTTAACTCAGAGCCGTGTCAGTGGAAACAGATCCTGTGCTTTAACAAGTACCTTGGATCTTTGGGAGAACAAACTAGTCATGGCTTTACAGGCCTTTTAGGGAAAAGCTACTGCCGTGCTGCATGTTCCTGGCACTTGGGAGTGCAGAGCGCTGCTGGATGCCAAGAATATAAACAGCCAGAACAATATGTTCACCATTTAGGAAATACAGCTGGATCTATCATATGTATATGACAGAACTAACTCTGTGGGCAAAAAAAAAAAAAAATTGCCTCTGCACACTTTGTTTTCTTAAGTAATGCCAAACTGGGGGTCCTAACACATCACGCCAGCCCCACACGATTTTGGATATGTGCTAATTGAGGGACAATTTTATTGACTTCCTTTGTGTTTCTCTTGTATCTTTCGCTCCATGCTAGATGCTTTAAGGTAGGGTCTCATGTCTAGGCTGCTCTGTAAATCCTGCGACTCCACAAATAATGCCAGGAAGTCAAACAAATTGCTGGTAAGGTAGAGCAAACAGTGTGACCAGACAAGCAAATGTTATCAACTTGAGGACTAAAACTGACCTAACCTTTGGATACAGAGTACTCTCTTGACCCTGCCCCCTCTACCCACTTTTCCCCTTAAGTATATGTGGACCTAGGATCATACTTCCGAAGCTTGAAATTAGTGCTTTTATCCAGGATTTTTTGGGGCATCATTAAATTATGTGGTAAGAATATTCAAAGGTTTTATATATATATATATATATATATATATATATATATATATATATATATATTTAAATTTAAATCTGGATGAAATGGAATGTTCTAGGACTGGTGTTATTGCTACTCTAAAAGTTGTTGCTTAAGCACTCTTTTTCACTTTCTTCGTCCCTCAGGCATCCTGTTTGAGACCTTCAGAGCTCCTGTATCAGGAGAGTTGTAGAAAAGGGAGACAGAAAGAGTGAGCTGGGTAATGTCTCCATCTTCCTCTTCATTTTTCAGCTCCTGTTACTAGTAGGAGAGGAAGGAAGTGAATCAAAAGTAGATCTACTTTACACTGTTTATAAAGCATGTGTTGCTTCCCTGGCACTTTACATAGGTCATCTTACTTCTATCCATGACAATTTAACAGAGTGGATGTTATTCCCATTTACAAACAGGAAAACCAGAGGGCTAAGAGAGCAAGTAACTTACTCAAAGTCACAGAGTTACAGACCGTATTTGAACCCCACACCGTCTGATTGTGTAGAGCCCATCAGGTTGCACCTTACCCGCACCATGCTGAGTTCTTTGGCCTGCAATTAGGGTGAACTTGTGTCAGGCAAGCAGGAAATCTTGGTTATGGCTGCAGGCTATAATCACCAGCAAACATGAAGGAGGAAAGACTTTCTGATAGCTGAATGTGCAAAAACCTACAAAGCCATGGCAACCACAACTCTGAAGACAGGCCCAGATGGAACTCAAGCAGATCCAGATAGGGCTATTGAATAGGTATGAGTCCCCTCCCTGGCCATTGATGATTTGGGCAGAATGTCCCTAACTCTCTCCCCTGGATAAGAAAGCAAACTTGAATTCCACACAGGGTTTCCCTGTTGCAACTGCTGCAAACCAACAGGCTTTGGGGATCTGTGCTTAACCCTGGACAGGAAAGAGTATCTGGGGGCAAAAAGGAAGATGAGTAAAAGAGAAAAGGGAAAGAGAGATCTGTGTGCAAGGAAGTTTATATATCTCTAAAAAAGAAGAATTCAAAGCAAACACACCCGGCATGTGAAAGGGAGATGAGAAATGAGTAATGCTTTCAAAAAGTATCTACCTAAAACTTTTCACACACAGGGCTGAATAGCTTGTCTTCAAAGTTTCTTCCTCATTCATACCATTTTCATATCACTTTCTAGCAACACCACAGTAATCACTGTCACTGGAAGGACACTATGCAGTGCAAAGGGGTAGCTGAGGGAAGTGTAGGAAATGGTAGAAACAGAGGAACAGGGGAAACAGAACACGAGGAATCTTTTCTTCTGTGAATATAATTACCTTCAGGGTGACAAGATAGGATTTACCAGATTAGGATTCTGATTTACCAGATTAGGATTCTGTCTCACCGTTCTCAATCCTAAATCTGTTTTCTGAGTTTGTATATATTTGTGGGGAAGTGAAGTTCCAGTTAAATCTTTGTTATGTTCTAACCATGGAGGAAAAATTGTGGATGTGGCAAAGATTTTTACTCAGAACAAATTTTATTCCTGGGCATTGTCTTTCTTCCAAGGCCTCTTTCACAGCACCACTAACATATGTAGACCACTGCATTGCATCATCTGTTAATTCATCAACTGCCATTTATGGGATGACTCCAATGCATCACATGTCGGGGGTATAAAAACAAACACATTCCATGCCCTCAAGGAGATCATATTCAGTAGGGAAGAGACACAACTGAACTATATAAAAGTTCACTATAAAAAAAAACACTATATAAAATTTCAATAGGCAGAGGCTGTACAAAGTATGATGAGCACATCCAGCATGAATAAGTATCTTCCAGATGGAAAAATTTCTTATGCTTTCTATTAGAAAGCAAATTTCCTTTGTTAAGAAAAATAAGTTGCTATCATTCAAATTATTAACCCCAACTTAATCACTCTTTGGTTGTTGTTTCCCCAGAGATAGAAAGGCTTTAATTCTCCATTACTGAAACCTACTGACACGTAGCCAAGCCCAATATAATACAATCCTTGGGGGAAATACCACATTTCTCTGGGCATGCAATTGAGAAAACGCCATTCTTAGAAGCTATGTCATTTTCATTGCATAACAATTTGGGGAAATCATATCAGGCACATATTTAGAAGGTATCCCATGGTAACCATGAGAAGTTGCTTTGGTCTCACATAGCTGAACATAAAAATTAATCCCAGCTTATCAGATGTCTGGAAGGAACAGCGAAAGCGAAAGTTATCATATCTTCTTTGCATTATTTATTAAGTTAAACAGCTCTCTGGGCTTACATGAGCTCTTAGGGAGCAAAAAACCTTTTGTCCCACACTTGGTCCCATGGTTGTAGTAAATGTTCTTCATGTTTGACTTTTTCTGAGTTTTTATGGAGTGCGTCTTGCTCGCGCTTAGGGGACATGGTTCAGGGGAAGCCACACTGAGCAGGCAATCTAAGAGCTTGCTCTGCCTTTCAGTTTCTTCTTTCTCTGCCTTTCTATATAACCAATACTGCAATCAGTGATTACATTTCTTTATCACTCAAGTGGATTCTCTGTACCCAGGCTTCCTACAGATTGGGTGAGGATTCATTGAGTAATGAGACAATTGAGCTTGCTGAGGAGAAGCTCCTCCCAGATCATGTCAGTTATCTGTTTTCATCCACCAGGGTGCGGGGGGGCCCACTTCATTTGTAAGTGAAGGAGAAAAGAATTGTTTGGAGGCACAGTCTGAGGGGAGAGAGGAAGTAGAGCTTGGGGAGGAGGGCATAGCAAATAACCCCATCTGGCATTTTATACTGAATTGGTACCCTGGCAGCTAGGGTGTCTGGGAGCCAAAAGCTGATGTACCCCTTTAATTAGATACTTGAGGGTGTGGGCAAGGTGGAGGTCAGAAGCACAGGCAGGACTTCAAGAGACTGTGGGCAGTGCTGCTCTGGAGAAGTGATAAACTGGGAAACAGAGTTGGATGGAGGCTACAATTTTTTTCCATGTTGAATGATATCTTAAAGAACCTTCTAGCACCCAGTGTGCTGGCTGCCTTAGGATCATCCCTGGCTACACTGGTGCTTTCCAGGTGGGCTCCTCGGAGAGGCAGTTGTGGGGAGACTTTGTGGTCATTGGACAAGTGGGATTAGAACATGGAGGAAACTGGGTGGTCACAATTGTGTTGTTGGACTGGTTTGCAGACCCACATGAGGCACCTTGGGGGGCCTTGAGGAAGAACTACAGTCACTTGAAGAGCTCTTTATTCATCCTGCCCTGGAATTTACGTACATTGTCCCAATTTTAAGTGTTGGCTCAACAAAACATAAACACTATGTTGGCTGTATACAATGTGTCTGCAGGTGAAATTTGTTCTGTAAGCCATCAGTTACTTCTGCATAACTCATTAGAATTTCCAGTTATTTTGATATCTCAACTACTCAGATGCATCCTGGATGTACCACAAATTATTTGTCAGATCATGTGGCATGGACTGCTAGCTCGCAATTTCTTTTTTTTTCCCTTGTATTAAAACCAGTGTGGTATATGTGATGGCATTGAAGCCAGTTAAAAGGCTGTTTTCTGACCTGTCTTGCTGCCAAGGATGGACAGGTGACAGTGCATGGGCCAATGAGATAAAAGTATCTTGAGGGACTCCTGAGAAGCCATCTTTAAAAGGTGCTGACTCAGCTGGGAGAACATTTGTTCCTCTCCTCTTGCTCCTTCCTGACACTGACTGCAGACAAAATAACTAAAACTTGGGCTGCCATCTTGCCTCATTAAGTAACCCACCAGACAGAAGCTGGGCATTCGGATGGTGGAGCAGAAAGATAGAGTCTGTCTTTAATGACCCCAGACTCTCTTCCTAATCTTCAAACTTCTATAGCTTCAGTGCAAAAACTCATCCTGTCAAACTGTCTTCCTGAGGCTTTTCACTGTATGCAGGCACCTAATTCATGCAAACTATATGCTGTGATATTCGTTTAGAAAGTATGGCTTCTGGGGCACCCGGGTGGCTCAGTTGGTTAAGCGTCCAACTCTTGATTTCAGCTCAGGTCATGATCTCACAGTTCCTGAGATCGAGCCCCACGTCAGGCTCTGAACTGACATTGTGGAGCCTGCTTGGGATTCTCTCTCTCTCTCTCTCTCTCTCTCTCTCTCTCTCTCTCTGCTCCTCCCCCACTTGCACTCTCTCTTTCTCAAAATAAACTTAAAAAAAAATAAAGTATGGCTTCTTTCATATAACACAGCTTCTATTTTAGTTTGAAAAATCATTATTTGCACATTTGTGTAGAAAACATGTAAAAAGTTAAATGTAAAAAAATTGTGTTTGATCATTCAAGACAACAATGTGAGAGACTTTATCTGACAGTGGATTATTGTTAAATAAACGAGAAGACCAGAGAGGATATGGGAATTGTACCTCTGGCTGAGGTGGTTTAGGTTGGCCTGTTCTGGTAAGTGGGGTTTAAACATGACAGCAGAGTTGAGAGACAAACAAAGAGCAATGACACAAGAAATGTGAGTATGGTAACCAGAAAGAGCAGGCCATGTTTGTGAAATGGTGGGAAAACTCTTGGCTTGAGGGGAGCTTTTGTGTTGGAAACCAGTAAAATTACCTGACCACCTCTAACATAGGGCCACCATCTTTTTTCATTTGTGCTACATTCATGTGCTGTTTCAGGGACCTCTAGCATATCTCTTCCTGGCTTTTGTCTCTTCAGTTTGGAAAATTGTGGTCTTTTTCTAATTTGCTTTCCCAGCCACCTCTCATTCTCAGCCTCATTCCTGAACGGCACCCAAAACATGGCACCCACAGTGGCACATGATTCACTCAGGGGAAGAACCTCTTGTTTTAGAACAAGAGGAAGCCGCTTCCCCGTTATGTTTTCAGTAGCCTCCCTGACAACAGCCAGTATTTGCAAGCCTTTTTGGCTAAGCACAAGGTCACACCCAAGACTCACAAGGAGACGGTCACTATGTGGCTGAAGCAATGGAGATGCCAACATCGGACTGGCACTGACGATGCACTAGGGGATCCTGTACGGAGGAATGTGGTTCATGAACACCCCATGAAGGTTCTGGGTGTCCTTGACCACGTGCACTCAGCCCCATTGCACACAGCCTGCTCTGCTCCATGACCGTGAAGGGGGCTCGGGCCAAGCCGTGAGCCGGTCTGAGGCCTTGCCAGGGCAAGGCTTCTTGCATTAACTTGAAATCCCTAAAGGACTCTCCTTTGTTGTGGACCAAAAAAAAAAAAAGAAAAAAACTGGTCCGTTTCTCATTTTTCTCACTTTCAGGAGCTGCATTAGCAACACGCAAAAATTTGGGTAGAGCTTCATTAATATTCTCAGCAGTTTTCGCAAGCCGAAGAATTGGAAAATGTGCCTTGTTGAATTACCTTTTGTTAGCAGCGTGGAGCAGGGGGCAAAAGCAGGCAGTGTGGTGGTCTGTGTCTGCTGCTGGCCTCAGCACGTCTTTGTGCTTCGTCCCTTCCTGGCGACTCACTCGTCGTATGGCCTGGGTTTAATGTGCCACGCTGACGGGGCATTTCAGTCATGCCACTAATTAAAATCACTCTGAGGCTCCACGTGATAGGTCCTTCAGACTCATGCATCGGAAACCACAAACAAATGGCATTCCTTTCTCTGACTGCCTTCTCTTTTTTAACCTGTTGGTTTACTTTCAGGAGGCATCGCTTAAAAAAAAAAAGAGGAAGAAATAAAGAAAACAACCAATAAAAATACGGATGAAAATGCCCGATTCCATGGCTTAAATGCATTTTAGGCTTTCCAAGCCAGCAGGACAACAGCCAGGAAAACAAAAGGAAAAAAAACAACAACAACAAACCCTCGCCTTCGCCTTTCGGGATATGGATATGTGAGGAAAATTTGGATGGCTAAAAATCAGACAGTGGTCTATCAGTTACAGACGTATGAGTCACTCCAGGCTGTACTGAGACAGGCCAGAGTTACCTGGAAAACACACAAAACCGGCCTGGACAAAGTCCAAACACTAGAGGGACCGAACAAAAGGATTCCCAGGGAAGAAGAGGCTGTAATCAAAGCCCCGACAGTGCCCAGCCCCGGATGAAAAATGACTGTGGAGAATTCCCATTAAGGATATTTGAAACCACAGTTCTTATCTTTCCACGCCTTCCCTTTCCCTCAGCTAGGGACTTGCAGCCCAGCTTTCTCTCCAACCTTATCCTGTGATAGAGGCAAGCTGTGTTCGCTTAGGTCAAATCTGGTCAGCGTGCAGGGATTAGGTTACTGCTCCCAGCTGATGGAAAAACAGCGGCTTCAAAGCCACCTGGTTTGCCAGTTCCCTCAAAAAGATCCACACCCAACAAAAACAATTCCTAAATTCACCCTACTGATGGGAGCACCTGAAAAAATGGGATGATTTAAAAAAAAAAGACAAAAAAGAAGGAGAAAAAAAATCCCAATATCAAGTTTGAAGAAGGGAGACCATTAGTAGTCTGGAACGCCTTATAAGATTTTGAAGAAAGATTGACCTAAAGAAAAGAGTTAAATATTTTTTCATTAATTCACAGCCACAATAGTCTTATCTTTGGAGAGCTTTCTGATCACAGCCATGCAATGGCTGATTTTTCAAACACTAATTTCCTGTTCCTGGTTCTGTTCCTTGTGGGATTTATTAAAGGAAAAAAGAGCATAATCTTCTAGTTATTGTGTGGTTGCCAGATAAATTACCTAAATATCGAAATGAAAAATTTGCTTAGATTTATTACATACAGACACTTAAATTTTAAAATGTAATGGTTGAAAAAGCAGAAATCTGTCAGTTATATTCACGGGAATGTACATGAAGCATTCATGAAATAGATTTTACAAAATAACTATAAGGGAAAAGGAATAAGTGAGAACACAAGATTTAAAAATATTTTCCAGGGGTGCCTGGGTGGCTCAGTCGGTTAAGCTTCCGACTTCGGCTCAGGTCATGATTTCGCGGTTCATGAGTTCAAGCCCGGTGTCGGGCTCTGTGATGACAGCCCGGAGCCTGGAACCTGCTTCCGATCCTGTGTCTCCCTCTCTCTCTGCCCTTCTCCTGCTCGTGCTCTGTCTCTCTCTCTTTCTTTCAAAAATAAACATTAAAAAAACTTAAAAGTATTTTCCAAAAGGCACAACAGAGGTGAAGTGTCTATACTAAATGGAAGCAAAATATTATTGTATTATATTATATATATTGAATAGGGAAAGTTATCAAAATATCAAAACCCCTGCCCTGAATCACTGAAATGATAACCTCCAGCAGCTCTTTCTCACCGGATGGAGAACACAAACACGGGTTCTTTAAAATGCTTTTGCTGATGGGTACTGTAATATTCAGGAGGCGGGGCCATGCCACAATGGCAAACAACCCCCAAATCTTTGGGACTTAAAAGAGCCAAGATAATTTTGCTCATGTTGTATATCCATCAAGGGTCAACAGGGCTACTCTGTCCACTGTGGTCTGCTTAGAACCCAGGCTGCTGCCAGTCGCAGGCTACCTTTTTTTTCCAGGCATCTTAGGCATCTTGCTGTCTCTGGATATCTCCTGGACCAATAAAACAGGCAATTCACAACAGATTTCGAGACACAGTGCCTAAAGGCAGATGCAGATTGTAAATTCCCCGGTCACTGTTTGTCCTGGGAGTCGAGCCTGTACAAAAGTTAAGTAAATTGAGTCTTTCTCTTCTTCTCCTCTTTAATATAAAAGCTTTTCTACACTGTAAGTGTTATGGTGAAAAGGACTATGTGGGAACTAAAGTGCCTGACCTTTCTTTTCTGTTTCTTTCCTTTAATCATATTTATCTCCCAGACCTTGTCCTGCTGCCCATGTTTTGCTGACAAAAACAGGACACTGTCTGAACTTTGGGAACATGTTCTCCAAGGTATTCGGCAAATCATTTCTGCCACATTTTCAAGACCAGTCATATGCTACCGTAATAGAGCCAGACCCTGGCGCCAACGGGTGAAAGAAAAAGTCTATGAAAATTTCAAACTAGAAAATCATTGGAATTAATATTTTCTTGTCAAAATGAAATAAGAAATGAAGACTAAGGTCCTTTCTTTTTCTTTTTCTTTTCTTTTCTTTTTTTTTTTTTTTTTTGTCTTCTTCATAAGGTGCGTGAGATTTAGGAGATGACATTGAAGAATGGAAGTCATAGGACCTGCTAATTTCTAATCTCCTCAACACAAAATATGAGAATAAGAAGGGAACTTTAGACTTTTTATCAAGTCAATTCAGAAATGTATTTGAAGCATGATGTAATAGTAAACCACAATGTAACATTTACATCAACAAACTTTTAAAAAACAATTTGTATTCTAAGAGTGATTCCTGTTTATTATGGAAAACTAGGAAATAAGGAAGAAATAAGAACAATAAGAAAAAAAGAACCAGTCACAATGCTAGATTCTAGAAATAATAATTGCAAAAATAATCAGTGTGAACCTTCCAATATTTCTCCTGTGTCTGCAGTTTTTACGCAATTGAAAATATACTATAGAGGGTGTAACTATTAGCCTACAAACTCAGACATATTTGAAATATCAACTTCCGTCATTTTTCTAAGGCTCAAACTCATTTCTATAGCAAGTCCTCGCTCTGCCTGTGAATTTCACCTCCATCAACTTGAGACAATGCTTTTCTTTCTAGGGTGTATCTGAGTTGACAGGGGTCGGTGATAATGTGACATCAGGGATGGGAGATGGGCACTTGGTCCTCAAGTATTCATCTACATATGTCTCTACTAAGAAGTTACCTGTCCCTGTTTGCATTCTTTCTCTTCATTTTTGTTTCTTTTTTGAGATTTTAGTTTTTAAGTAATCTCTACACCCAACGTGCGGCTTGAACTCACAACGCTGAGATCAAGAGTCACACACTCTACTGACTGAGCCCAGCCAGGTGCACCGTCTCTCCATTTTTTATGCTTCCACCTAGGAAACAAAACCCCAGGACCCACCAAAATCTGCCTGTTATCAACTCCCAGTTTCTTTCCTCTTAAATCTAGCTTTACTTTTTTTTTTTCAGGTACAGGAATATGCTGGTTTTTTACCTATTGCCTCTCAGCTCCAAACTCACTCCTTTTACACTCTTGCTCTCTGATGATGGGACTGGACTCTGGAAGCTGTATTTCCCAGACTTCTTTGCCAGCTGCCTTTCTGCTGGTCTTGCCAATTGGCAGCAGCAGAGGGAACTGGAAGGTAGAAGGAAGGGAGAAGTGGCTTTCCTCCTGTTTATTGCCTGTCCTGTCAGAGTTGCCCAGGGCTGGCGATTTGTCCACCAGCAGCAGTTGGCTCAGATTTCAGCCCCAGTGTCCTCTAGCATCCAGCGTCTGCCACGCGGACCCCCTCACAGCAGCCAGCCACGACTGGGTGGTGCTCCCATCTCCCAGGTCTGAGCCCCACCTCCAGGAAGCCCTCCCTTCCAACAGTCCCCGATGACACTGCCTCCAGATTATCACCTCAGAGCACCCCTTGGCTCTCTTAGCCCTCCGGCACCTGGAGAGCCAACTTCCAAAATTATAATAGTTGTGAGATTTAGGTTTTCCTCCCAGGACCCTAACCGATATCTGGGGGAGGGATTCTTCTTTCACTTAATCTTGATGGGTTTTTTTTTTTTTTCCCTCAGAAGCAATCCCTCTGTCTGGTGTTTGAATCCCAGGCCTTCGGTGGGAGCTCCTTAAAGGGTTCAAGCAGTTGAGAACACAAAAGCTAGCAACTTTCTAGCTCTTTCTGTTTCCCACACAGCCATGCTTCCCTGGGTATATGAACACAGAACTGGGCTATGAACTTGAGTGGGGGAGGGAGACAGAGCGGTGGAAAAAGGGGGCAATTGTTACTATGGCAAAAATACTGTCAAATGGTAATACTTTTAATTAATGCCTTTCCCTGTTTTTTATAAACATCCCTGTATTCTCTTTCTTTGCTGAGCCTTACCCAAACTGCAGACTCATGAGCAATATAAATATTATTTTCAGCCAGTAAGCCATCAAGTTCTGGAGTAATTTCTTATGCACCTACATCATCCAATACTGATTCTGTAGTGTGTGTGTGTGTGTGTGTGTGTGTGTGTGTTTACATAAACAGATAACTCAGTATTCTGTTATGTCCTGTTTTTCCAAGTTTAAAAGTAAGAACCTTCATTATCATGGTTTCAAATTAGACTATAGAAACTCCTGAAAAACATTTAATGTATTTACTGCCCACAAAGCCAAAGTATCTACCACTCATTTTCTGAGGGTTTTTCAACTTTGTTGAATATATTGTTAAAATTCAAGTTACAGTTTTTTCTTGTCCTGAATTATCAAGCAGTTGAACTATTTTTCACCCATTAAAGTTGATTTAAATACACAGGCTTATACAGCTTATATGAAATTTAGTTCCATGGCTGCTTGAACCAAAAGAAAGTCAAGATGGATGATCTGTGTTAACTCTATGCAACCATATGTGTATTTATGGAGCTGAAAAGCAAGTCTGAAATTTTATGTGCACTTTAAAAGATAAAATCTTCAGAGAGAAACATGTTCCTGCCTTCATAAATAGTGCACCAATAGTTTGTACATCATCTCATAACAATAATAAATGTTCCTCAAAGACAGCTACAAGTTTGCAATTGATTTTGATCATTACTCCACACTGAATAACTTCAGAATTCAACAAAGCCAGAATGATGTTGCAGACCAATATGCAAAGACAATATGCAGTCAGGTCACATAGCCTATTTAGCCCTCTAAATAGCTGCAGACAAAGATGGGATTTTGGGTGCTGCAAAGCTGAAGTACAACAAATACATATAGGTATGATGGGGGAGCCAGGTTAGAATAAAGTTAATTTAGAAATCTTGCAATTGGGAGGCGCCTGGGTGGCTCAGTTGGCTGAGTGTCTGACTTTGGTTCAGGTGGTGATCTCACAGTTCATGGGTTTGAGTCCCGTGTCAGGCTCTGTGCTAAGTCATCTCAGAGTCTGAAACCTGCTTTAGATGCTGTGTCTCCCTCTCTCTCTGCACCCTCCCCCCCACGTGACTCACACTCTCTCTTTTAAAAATAAACATTTGTATACACACACACACACACACACACACATACATATGAAATGTTGCAGTTGGTCTCAAATTTGATATCAGAATGAGTAAAGATTATATTTTCAAAAATTGTTAATAGTTGAATGAGGAGCAAATGTAACTATAAATGAAGGTAACTCAATAATTCTATAAACAGGTGTACACATTTAATGAATTTTACAAAAGGAAAATTAACTCCATACCTTTAGTAGTATGGAATGATTTCTTGAAGCAATTTTAAGTGATAATATGCTGGAATGATGGCTTCATTGCACAAGAATTCTGCGTAATTCATTGGAAGTTCCTCTGAAGAAGTCAGTGTGAGCATTGGGGACTTTCCTCACTGGTTAGAGGCCATCTTCATTAATGTTGGAGTTGAGTTCAGTTTGGGGTGACCAACAGTAAAAAGGATTCCAGGGTTTGCTAAACCGTCGTTTGCAAACAGGCTTTGGAAGAGCAATCTGATTGGTGCTATGGGTTTAGAATTGGGGTAGAGTGGATTTCATGTGCTGGCTTGCCTGGAGAACAGCTGGTTCCCACAGGATGTTCAGACAAGAGCAACCATAACCCCTTAGCTGGCTTGGAATTGCTCTGGGCCCCAGAGGTAGAAGGAAAGGCTTTCAAAGGTCCCATTGTACCTGTCCTAGGAGGTTTGGTTGCAATCTTAAAACAGAATTACAAAACTAGCTTTAAAATCAGAACCCAGACTTTCTTGAGCCAATGAAAGGCAGAGTAAGATAAAAATAGTCTAAAATTGTTTTTTGCTTTCTTTTTTATTAACTTATGCAATGAAGTGGGCAGATCATAAGTGCACAGATCAATGAATTTTTTTTTTTATATGCAAAGGCCCATGAAATCAATATCCAAGTCAAGATCGGGAAAACTTTCTGTTCCTCAGGAAGTAGCATTGTGCCTCTTCCCAGTCAACACTCCCAAAGGTAACCGACATTCTGACCTTCAATACATACATTAGTTTTACTTGTTTTGAACAGAAAAGGTATTTGAAATACTTCACATAAATATGAGTAATTACTTATCTCCCAGAAATGTTGCAGATAGTATATTTCTTTATTTCCTTCATTTATTTATTTATTCATTTGTTCAAAACACTGTCTAGTACCAACTCTGTCAATTTGTATGCTCTGGCATTGAGCATACAAAATTAAACAAGAAAGAATCAGTGTCATCCCTTGGGAAATGTTAGAGCAAATGGAAGGATACATACAAGTAAGCAGGTAACGACAGTACAGTATGGTAATGCTACCCCTGAGGAAGTGCTGGATGCCACAAAGAAGGGTGTGGAATGCGGACTTGGGGAACAGTAGTGGCTAACAAGACAGGAAAAAAATACAGGAGGGAAAGGAAAAAAATACAGAAGCACAGGGAACAGGGGAACAAGTGCTCAGAGGCGAAAGAAAGCTTTGACTATTTGGGGAACTGAAAGACAAAACATTCCCTGCGACTAGACAAGTGAACTGGGGCCAGATCCTGTGGGACTTTGCAAAGAACATTTCAGAGTTTGTACTTGGCTTCAAGGGCAATAGGAAGCCACTGAAGCAAGGGACTGTCATCATCACATTGGCTGTTTGTTTTAAAGCAGCACATATAAGAGGACATAACAGTATGGAAATGGTTTGAAGAACAACTTTGCTTTGAGATTCTTGTATAGGGTGAAAAACCTGAGCTAGCATCCCTCCCAGCAGACATAGTTTTTATGTCACCGGTGTTGGAGCACGAGTGGCAAGAAAGTGGGCAACAAGTTATACCCAAGGAAATAGGCTGTGACCAAAGAACATGAAGTGGCATTGGGTTGATGTACTACCTGATTCCATCTTAGTAGAAAGCCATCAATAATAGGAGCAAGTTAAATAATGAGCCTAACATTCACAGCTACAGATGCAGGGTTCACTTCATTGTCCCTATGCTAAGGCTTCACCACACCTGGAATATTCTATTTTACATGTTAACCTTACCTAAGTCTTTTGTTTTTTAATCTACATTTCTTTTTGTTTTCGTTTTTCAATTTTATTTAAATCCAACTTAGTTAATATACAGTGTAATAATGGTTTCACACTAGAATTTAGTGATTCATCACTTACATATAATACCCAGTGCTCATCCCAACAAGCGCCCTCCTTAATGACCATCACCCATTTAGCCCATCCCCACACTCAGCATCCCTCTGACAGTCCGCAGTTTGTTCTCTGCATTTTAAGAGTCTCTTATGATTTGCCTCTCCTTATCTGTTTTTACCTTTTTTTCCTTCCCTTTCCCTATGGTTTCATTTTGTTTCTTAAATTCCACATATGAATAAAATCATGATATTTATCTTTCTCCGATTGATTTATTTTGCTTAGCCTAATACATTCTAGTTCCATCTGCACTGTTGCAAATGGCAAGATTTCATTCTTTTTGATCACTGAGTAATAGTCCATCATATAGATATAGATAGATATAGATATAGATATAGATATAGATATAGATATAGATATAGATATATAGATATCTACATTTCTGTGATGATCATCATCAGCCTGAAAAATCCAGGAGGAAAGTGTCAAAACCATCTTCACTGACTTCTAATTTCTATGTCCCCTTTCTTGAACCCTAAATTTAGATTAATGTTCTAAATAAGTTTTTCAAACATCTACCCTGGTCCCTTGAAGTTTGAATCATCCAAATGGATGTCCAAGCTAATTATACCAACAGATCATCACCAAAGCCCATCCTGCCCTGTCATGTAGACATAGGTTGAGTTGTTAAAGGCTTTTCCCCCTTGGCTGCGATAAACTGAACTACAATGCTTTCATCAATATCACTTTTGATGTGGTTGGGGTATTGGTAATATACTGATGTGTCTGTAAAGCAGTTTTCTTTATTACCATGTAGACAAATTGTGAAACAAACAGTCGGTAGGTAGATATTGTTAGAAAAATCCTTGCTATGGGAAAAAATTCCCGTGTGATTTCATCCTAGTAACTGGTGATTTATAACAAATTCCAGCGACATATGTGCCTCTCTTCCTAGCTGAATCATAAACCCTTTGGAGGACAAGTATGGGCTGAATTGTGTCACTTACCCAAATTCGAATATTAAAATCCTAAGCCCCAGTGCCTCAAAATGTGACCTTATTTGGAAATAGGGTCATTGCAGGTATAATTAGTTAAGATGAGGTCATACTGGGTTAGGGTGGACCTCTAATCCAATACGACAGGTGTCCTTAAAAAGGGAGAAATCTGGGGCATCTGGGTGGTTCACTCGGTTGTGCATCTGACTCTTGATCTTGACTCAGGTCATGATCTCATGGATTGTGGGATCGAGCCCCATGACAGCTTCCTCTATGTTAACAGAGCATGCTTGGAATTCTCTCCTTCTCCTCTCTCTCTACTCCTCTGCTTGTGTTCTCTCTCTCTCTCTCTCTCTCTCTCTCCCTATCTCTCTCAAATAAATAATTAAACTTTCCAAAAAAAAAAAAGGGAAGGGAGAAATCTGAACATAGACATGCGTTTAGGGAAGACACCATGTGAAGATTAACATTAGGCTGTCTCAAACCAAGGAACTACCAAAAACTGGGAGAAAAGCCTGGAACAGATCCTTCCCTGGTGCCTTCTGAGAGAGGCTGGCTCTGCTGACACCTTGATATCAGACTTCTGAGTTTCAGAACTGCGAGACAATAAAATTCTGTTGTTTTAAGCTATCCAGTTTATGAAACTTGGTTTTTGAAGTTCTGGCAAATGAATACAGCAAGGATTATGGCTCGCCCATTTTTGTGTGCCCCACAGGGACTCATGAATGTTGGCAAAATTGATGTTGCAATCATAGACCCCAGGAGACCTGAAGCTTGGGCCAGTGAAAGCAATGACATGCCTGGAATTGGGACTTTGCAGATTTCCTCCTTGTCTTGAGATACACACTTGGGAATGTGCTGGGACGATACCAGTTCCTTGTACCTGGTGAGGAGACAGGCATGCAATCAGAGCATTTACCCATTCCCTACCTCACCCTACTCTGCAAGAGGACCACAATGAAGTTTTTTAATGTACTAGATGGGATGCTCATCCAGATGGGGCTGACACATCCACAGCAGGATGTTTTGCAAGGACACTCAGCCCCCTCAGTGTCCTAGGAAGCTCATGGCACTCAGTTCTTGTAGACATATATGTGGAATCAGATGTACCCTTTACCAGCATTAAAGGAATTTGTACCTGTGCCTGAGTTCACTTTCATTCAGTCAAATCCCTGGTCCATTGTGACTCATGAGAAATGTTAATGAGGTACCTGAAATGAGCTTCCACTCAAATTGAAAGGAGGAGCCTACTGGCCACTGAACAAAGGGAATATACTGGGGGGATTGAGATAGGACTAGCTCTCATCTTTTTGTTTTGTGAAGTCTTCTTTCCCACTAAACATAACAACTCACATGTTGCTCAGACTGTCTTTGTCTCAGATGCACACCGCAAGGAAGAAGACATTGCCCTGTCTACTCCTGCATTTAAATTGCCATCTGATTATTTTAAAGTTTCAGAGTTGGTAGTTTGTTGGTGGGGATGGAGATAAACACACACACACACACACACACACACATACAGAAGAGTGTGTGAAGTGCATGAATCTTTTTTTTTAATGTTTTAATGTTTATTTATTTTTAAGAGAGAGAGAGCATGAGCAGAGGGGGGCAGAAAGAGGGGAGACACAGAATCTGAAGCAGGATAGGCTCTGAGCTATCAGCACAGAGCCTGATGTGGAACTCGAACTCACGAACCGTGAGATCATCGCCTGAGCTGAATTTGGAGGCTTAACCGACTGAGCCACCCAGGTGCCCCTGAAGTACATGAATCTTAAGTGTGCAGCTCCATGAGTTTTTATGTATGGAAATGCTTGTGTCATGGCCCAGGTCACCAAGATCTAGAACATTTCCAGCACCTCAGAAGATTCCCCTTGTGTCCTTTCCCAGGCTTGTACATGTATGACTTTTAATTAACCATTAAATTATTTTTCTGAAACCTACTGGCA
Source organism: Acinonyx jubatus (assembly GCF_027475565.1). NCBI lineage: Eukaryota > Metazoa > Chordata > Mammalia > Carnivora > Felidae > Acinonyx > Acinonyx jubatus. Next base: position 196,851,864 of record NC_069381.1, on the reverse strand, counting down.
AAGAATGCCTTCTGTATGTTTGAGAATCTATGGTAGTTCACAAGACACGTAAAAGGTAAAATCAGGCTTGCTGTATTGCCTTTGTGTGGTCTGCGTAGAGCAGAGTTTGCAAACTGGCTGCCTGTGGGTGAAATCCGCTCTTCGGACATGGTTTCTGTGGACTGACTAAAAAATGTCTTCCAAAAATGTAACCATAACTTAAAATTAAGGTATTTCACATGAAAACCCAAATTTGGAGAGGGGGAAGGGGGCTTCTCTTTAAAAGTTGGAAAATTGTGTTCATTCCTTCTTGGAAGAAGTCACCCAGAGCTAGGCAGTGACTGTCTCCTTGACGTGATCCTGCCCACTGACCTTGTGCACCCACGTCAGCTGCTTGGTCCTTGGGCCATCTGCAACTAGGCAAACGGTAAATGTAAGACAGACTTCTAGTAGGGGATTATTTTCCTCCTAGAGGAAAAAAGACACCTTCAATACTACTTAAATATTTTTAAAGAAAAATGGAAGGGCACCTGGGTGGCTTAGTCAGTTAAGCATTCAGGTCAGGTCATGGGCTCATGGTTCATGATTTCGAACCCCGCATCAGGCTCTGTGCTAACCGCATGGAGCCTGCTTGGGATCCTCTGTCTCCCTCTCTCTCTGCCCCTCCCCTGCTCATACTCTCTCTCTCTCCCTCTCTCCCTCTCAAAAATAAACATTAAAAAAATGCAATTGGATTTTAATACATTATTTCTTATAACTTCATATGGTAATTTATTATCTGGAAATAGCTATTATTTATTGTATACCATTCCAACTAGTTTTACACAGGCACACACACACACACACACACACACACACAGTGTTGATGTCTAACATCCGCGTGCTGGCTAATGTTTAATTTTTCAATATAAACATTATACTGAAAGGCACTCATCTGTGGTGTGAGCACCACTTCAATTTTGTTTTTGTATCTTTTCTGCATAACTAGTTCCATTAAGTTCCAAACTGAATTGACTCATCTTCTGTGACTCTGTTTTCTAAAGATGAACTCAAATCACCTTGTCAGATCAATATTAGACATGCTGGTGTTGAACATTACCTCTGTGTATATCTGAAAATTCTCTATGAATGGCACTTGAGAGTATTGTCTGTCATAAAAACCTACATATTTATGAAGTAAATGTATGATAAAGTTCCTCATTTGGATATACTATAAAAGAAAGTTGCCATTTTAAGGAAAAACTACATGGAATAAAGCTTTTGGATGGAGAATATCCTGGCTTTGCTTTTTTTTTCTAAGCAGCTTTTTCTCCTTTTATGTTTTGTACAAGCTCATAACAATTTTGTTCCAATCTGTAAGATTTGTAATGTCACTACTTTCCATTTGTTCTACAACATAAACACCCACATGTCAATGCTACCTTATCATCAAGGGCTCATGAGCAGAATATTTTTTTCTGATAAGTTAAATTGTTGTTAAGCAACTCCAAAGTCATCAGAGGCAGTTAATTTGTAAAATCAATTGACAGACACAAGAAGCATACAGACAATGAATAACATGAGGGAGAGAAGAAGGTTAATAATACTATATGTCTTTTAGAATTTATTTAACTGTATTTGAAATTGTTTCATGCACACACACATGTATACACATATAACCCATGTGCACACACCATGGTGGTTTTATTCTTAAGTTCATATGAAATGCTCTATGTGCTTTTAGTATATCCTTTGCTAAGGATAAGGGTAATCTTTATCTCTGCTGAGTTAATTTATAAGCACAATGACTGCTATTCAAACTCTGGGGTTATTACACATTAAAATGGCATTTTTTAAAAAAACAAAATCTCTATTAGCAGTTTTAAATATGATTTTGATCGTATTCATCCTCTAGGATTAGGAGGAGAGAGGGTTATCAGCAAAATGCACGTAAGGCCTGTAACCGTAGAGCCAGATATAGACTCCTTCATTATTGGCATTGCCATACCAATGGATACTTGCCTCTTCGTTGTGCCAGAAATCTCAACGTCTATCAGCTGTCTCCTTTTCATTCCCTCCTAGTGTATATTTCACAGTAAGAATATCCTGCAGCTTCTCAAGCCTCCTTCTCCTTCCTCTGCTCCTCTTTACAACAACACTCCTCCAGTAAGTTTTCCAAACTAGTTTTTTCCAGCTTCTCTTTTCTCTTGAGTCTAAACCTATTAGGTTTTCATCCTGGCCCACTCCAATTAATGGTGCTAAATCCTGTGATGTAAACACTCCCATGATTCCTTTAATTGGCTTAGCTCTTTGTTTCCCTTTCCCTACTTCCTTACTTGGGTTTTCTGGGGTCCCACCTTTCAGTTACATTGTATTCACTCCAGTCCTTGTCATAGGGTTGTTTTCAGTAGAAATCAAACTATGACCTTTTCTTTCTTAGTTAATGTTGACTCATTTGGTGATTGGAGATTTCTACTACCAGTTCTTTAAACATCAACATTTTTTGACAACTCCCAAATATGTACACCCAGGCAGGTCCTCTCTCATGAATCTGAGACGAGTATTTCTAGCCTCCGAGATATTTTTAGTCAATATCCAATAAGCAGCTCAAATGTAAACTGAACTGTTTTCTTCCCTTAAATATGTTCTCCTTTTATCTTTCCAGTCTCAGTAAGTAGCACCCCATCTGTCAAATTGCTCAGATTAAGCCTGGCAGTCATCCTTGACTCATATGCCTTTTTCTCATATGACATGTCCAATCTCTCAAGGTGGCTCTACCTTCACAATATATGCAGAGACAGACTGCTTTGTTTTTACCCATTTCACCACCACTGCCCTGGTCCATCCACCATCATTCCTCACCCACAATATCAGAAGAGCCTCCTAGTTGGTTTCCCTGCTTCCATATTTGGTCCCTTACAGCCTATTCATGACACAGCTGTTGAGAAGATCCTGTTGAAACCAAGTCTCACTATGTCCCTCTTCAGCTAAAAATCTCTCAGAAGACTTCATCACACACTCAGAATAGGAGCTGAAAGCCTTATAGCGACCTACAAGACCCTCTGTCGCCTGGGTTCCTTCATGCCTCAGAGCTCATCTCCTACCACCTTCCTTCACTCTGCTTCAACCACACTGATTCTTTATTATACCTTAAACCTGACAAGCACACTCACCTCTCATATCCAATGAGGTATGATTTCATGAAACCTTAGTTTTAGCCATGATGTGTGCCCTTGTACGTATTGAAGTCTATATCGATTTCTTACCTCAAGTCATAGTTTCAAAAAACACTTGGCCTAAACATTCACCCGAATCATATTGCTCTTGCTGATGAAGGGTTGAAATCTCCATTTGTTTCAATATTCTCTGAAGTTATCTATCCCATATTTATATTGTTGCATACCAAAAACAAAAATGAAAAAAAAAATAACAACAACCATAATGTAAGTATTTCAACTCCTGAGACATGAGATAGTAGTTGACCATGCTGTTTAGATTACTGGGCATAACACATTTCTCTTTGGGGTCTTTCCTCGTGGATAAAAGGACTTTAGAGAGGATTTCCCTAAAACCATGAAACAATTTACTTTAATAGCATCTTTCATCGCTGAGAAAGTAGGCATGTATGAACATAAATGCCTGACCATTTGGAGAACTAGTAGTGCATATTAACTGAAGACAAATAGGAGAGAATAACTTTCCTAATTAGAGAAAACATACAAAAACTCGAGTAATACTTAAAACTTTCCATTTGACCAGTGTCCTGAAATAAGCATTTTCTCCACGTAACTTTGTTTAATCCTTTGTCAAAAGTTAGTTGTGATTTTCATGATGGGTATCGTTAGAGATGGCACAGTAAATACTGCCCAGAAAACTCCCATCAAAAAAATGAAAAGGAATGTGATGATTTGAATAATGTTAGGAAGAAGGCTGAGCCTAGAATTTGGATGTAGGTTGAGTATCAAAAGGAAACAAAGCTACAAAAGATCAGAATGAGAGCAAAGATTGGAAGATGAAGTAGGAAAGTGATTAAATATTCTGAAGGATGATTTCTTACCATCTTTCAGTTCAGTTGATATAAATAAATGTGAGAGCCTTCAGTGATTATTATCGTCATCATTACTGTACTCATATAGGAAATTATAGCTTATTTGGCACTTGATTCTTCATATTAATGATGTGAAGTTTCATGACAACTCACTAAGAAAATAAAAACGAAAATAATAAATCAGCCCGCGGCACTTAAAAGCCTAATGAAATCCAAACACTTCCCAATAGAAGATGACTCAGTGACACAGAATTGGCAGCTGTTTGTTGTTAGATCATTAGTTTTTACTGGCTTTTTTCCTATTTTAAGAAGACATCTGCAGAACCTTCCTTTCTCCCATAATCTGCCTGGATTTATTTAAAGAGACCTGGAATGGAGTCATCAATTGGAAAAATAGAGTAGAAGCTTCCTTCAATAGCTTAACTACCCTTTTCCAGTGGGTTTTAAATTATAGTAGTTTTTATTGAAAATACAGATTAGGCTAATTGAAGCAACTTTCTTTGCCCCAAGAAAAAGTGAAAGGAAAATCTCCCCTATCTTAAACATGTGTAAGGGAGGCATAATGAGATTTGTAATGACAACTTTGCCATACTGTAAGCGGGGCCAGAAAATGCTATCTTTGAGCAAATGCTCAGGGTAACATCTTGTCCTGGCCGGTCTCTAGCAAATGAAAACTTCAAAAATGTCTGCTGGTGCTTCTAAAGCTTGAAATATCTTTAAATAGAAAGTGTCTTGTCTGTTTGAGGGGATTTTTCCTCCATAACTTGGCCCCTCAGTGGGTCAGCAATGACTTTGACTCCATAAGGATAGTGGCCTGTGTATACCTTCCTTTTACCACCCAAGGATAGCTAATTTGCCGTATTGAACTAGATATATCTCATGCCAATTCTGCCCCTAAAAATAATTTTTAAAAGTATTTACTTTATCAGGAATTGGGAATATGTCATAAATTATCTTACTGAAGTTGTATAACAATCCTACAAAGGAGAATTTATCCGTGCCACACCTGTAAATGAACCCTATCAGGCACTTTACTGGGCACTCAGAGTCTGATAGTGAGCAAGATAGCTACAGTCCCTCAATGAACTTATATTTCAGTCAGATAGCTGAGCAAATGACAATTAAGCCAAATAAATTAAGTGATTTTAAATTATGACAAGTGGTATGAGACAGAAAATAACAGGACAGGTCAGGGAAGGCCTCTCTGAAGAGGTGATATTTAAGCTGATCCAACAGGAAGCCAGAATCACTGATGGGAAGAGCCCTTTCTGGCTTAATGTGAAGTTTGTGCAAAGAAGGAAGTGCTAAAATATAAGATATCTTTTTCATTTTAGGCAAATAGCCTGGCATTTATTGATAGATAAAAGGATGGAAATTCCAAGAAATTAAGCAATCCCCTCAAGACTGAACAACCAGCAAGACCTCCATTCTCCTGAGCCAGCTCCGTCTGATTCTACCATTCTTTCTACAAAGCTCTATACCCATTTATCCTGCTGAATGTTCACCAGCTTTTTAGACTGTCTGGGCTAGTTTGGGATCACTTAAAGCTGAAACTCACCCAGATGCACTCACTGTCAGCAAAGCAAAAGCTTCCTAATGGCCACTTTGCAGAAGTGCCAAAGTTACCCTTTCCAAGTGAGCTGCCTGGGAAGGCTGTCTACCATATGGAGCGGGATGTGAGCTTTTTCTGTGCCTCCAGTGGGACTGTAGAGTTTATGGTATGAAATTTTGCACTTCACAGTCCAAACTCATCGAGTTTGTGATGTGATAATTTGGGGGATATTAAAAGACATTCGTGCTAGTGTTTGCCAGAGAGGAGGGGGGGTTGGGGAGATGGGATAAATGGTGAAGGGGATTAAGAGGTACAAAATTCCAGTTATAAAATAAATAAGTCATGAGGATGAAAAGTACAGCATAGGGAATACAGTCAATAATATTGTAATAGTGTATGATGACAGATGGTAACTACACTTATGGTGAACACAGCATAATGCATAGAATTGTTGAATCACTATGTTGTACACTTGAAACTTATGTAACATTGTATGTCAATTATATTTCAATACCAAAAGAAGACATTCATGGGAAGGGCTTTGATGGTTATTGAGTGCTATTTTTCTGTTTATTAAATGAATTATATGTGCGTTTATTAATATGCATATATACTTGTAAATGCATACCCCTCAAAACCACACAATATTATTTTTATTTTGAACCTCAGATTGCATGTGCTACCTTTAAAAATGACGTATTCAACCATAAGAAAGTCAAAAAAACAAGATAATGAATTCCAATTTATTTTTTATTTTTATTATTTTATTATTTTTAATGTTTATTTGTTATTGACAGAGAGAGACAGACAGACAGACAGAGCATGAGTGGGGGAGGGGCAGAGAGAGAGGGAAACACAGAATCCGAAACAGGCTCCGGGCTCTGAGCTGTCAGCCCAGAGCCCAATGTGGGGCTCAAACTCATGGACCACGAGATCATGACCTGAGCAGAAGTCGGACACTCAACTACTGAGCCACCCAGGCGCCTCCCAATTTATTTTTTAAATCAAAGATTTATTTCTATTAGCTGAAGATAGGTGAACAGCTACAGAATCTAAAATTATGCCAAATACTTTATAGATATTAACTTATAAAATCTTCTTAATAATCCTACTCTGTAACATTTAGAATGTCTGTTTTCCAGTTTAAAAAAACTAAGACTGGGTGAGATTAAGTAACATGTTCCACATCAGAGAATTCAAGTTTTGTATCTCACCCTGCTGCTTTCCCAAGAGTTTTCAAAAATGTTTTCTTTTTTTAAGAGTCACCCATAAACTGATAATGCGTATTTATATTCCCATATTTCAAAGCATAATCTCCTCTCTGGTTCATGCCCTGTGGATTATAAATATTTCTGCAGAAGCTGCTTTCAGCCTGAAGGAAGGAATCACTTGGACCTTTTATCTAAACTTTCACCCATCCTTTGAGAATAATTGCCTAGGACACACCAACTCTCCTCCTTTCATTGGCTGAAAGATGTAAAAATGTCTCTTCCTTTTGTGTGTGTGATAGGAAGAGGTGACAAAGTGACGCTCCCTTTTCAACCGAATCATTTGAAGGACAGGTACCAATAGTGATTCTGCCATCAGAAATACAACACATTTTGTTATATTTTCACGATGGCAGCATTGAAAAATAAATAGAGTTTCCTCTTTCCTGCTGTTAATCTGTAACTAGCATTCTGTGTAGCATGTTTAAGAGAGAAGGGTTAGGGTGCATTAAAAAAGGCAAAGATAAGAATTATTACCTTGCACTATATTAGTCTATGAAGGCTGGTATCTCAAATTTTAGAAACAGTAACAAAAAAGCCACACGGTTACTGAATTGCCAAATGTGTGTGGGCATGTATATGTGTCTATATCTACCACATATGCTCTAACCCTTAGGATCACACATTTCCTTGTTTAAAATTGAAATAAGCCCAGGGATCAGAAAGAATGGGTATATTCTTCTTTATACTCCATTCACAATCAGGATATACATGAGACTGGTCATATCAGAATATGAATATTTTGACACAAGCACAGCTACTATATTTGGCATTGCTAGTCTAGACTACCTGGGATATAATTCCAAAAAAAAAAGATGTTCTATAGTGGCATTTTGCTGTCATGCAGTAACATCTTCCAAGAAGAAGCAGGTATTTGGCCCACCCAACCTTTACTATCTGCCAGCAAATGGATGCTCTTAGGAATCCATATTCACATGCACAGGCTCAGCTGTATCTTTGAAGAAGGAGCAGCGGTGGAAAACCTGAAAGTATGATTCAATTTTTTAAAAAAATGGAATAGGCTTCTCCAATGAGTGTAATGTAAAACCAAAGACCAGATGTTCTGTTAATTTTAAAACACGGGGTGGGGGAAGATGAAAAACCTTTTTGACACCATTGTGGAGAGAAGTGACATATGATGATATGGATTGTGGCTAAATGAGAAAAGAGATGCCCAGCTCTATATCCTAGAGCACAGCAGAGTATAACGCTACCATTGAGTCCCTCGAGTTGTTGAGAACAAGAAAACCTGTGTTTAGAGCCAAGTGCTTATAACTTTATGGCAGTAATAGGGAGAATTGTAGACATTCATATTTGAAAGGGATCTTGACCTATCATTTCCCTCATCTCCTTTATACATTCCCCAGTTGGTGGGCTTCCAATTTTTTGCTTTACAGTGCTCAGAGTTGGTGTTCATCCCTTATAAGGTAGACCTTTCTTTGGCCATACAATTGCAGTTGTTAGAATAGGCTTCATTAGTCTGAAAATATAATACAAATCCACTGTCCCCAGCTAGTATTGATGTCCAGAGTCAGAAATAAAAGGTTTACATATTCCTCTATAAAACATGATAGTTGCTTTAATATTTGAATATAACCATCATATGTTTTTAAATCTTTTCTTCTCCAGAGTATATCATTTCTTTTTTTTTTTTTTTCTGACATTCCTCATCTGACATGCTTCGATATCTCTAACAGTCTCTTTTGCCTTCCCTCAAGTGTTCCCTAGGTTGTTAGTATTATTCTGGTGTCTTTGCACTTAGAATTGAACAATATATTCCAGTTAAGTTGAAGGATACAAGAGGCAGGGATATTCATGACTTCATTTTCCCTTCAAGCCCTATTAGGGAGAAAGTTAGAATTAGCCACACTCAATCTGGTATAGGGTTATTAACTATCAAAGTTTCAGGTCCCTGAGATTATTGAAGAGCCACAAGACAGAATGGGGATGCCCATGATCTCATTCCAGGCTAAAGAAACACCACACAGCTATCCTGGGATGGTGGGGTATTGGGTAGAGATGAAAAGAATGCTTTGTTTATTTTTATAGTCTTATTTAGAGTAGAAATTTAGGGCTCATGTTAACTCCTAGCAAAAGTTTTCACTTTACTTTTTTTCAACTTGATATGGGTTAATGTCCCTAATCTGTATATAGAAAATACACACATCTATAAAGGAAGCAAATGATATATACACAGAGAAACTTTTATTCTCCAAAAACTTTTAGACATATAATTATTGTACAAAAAGAAATCATTAAACAAAGCATTTTTGGAAACTGTATAATTCATCTATTTATCTATTTACATAGGTATATGGATGCATATGTATGCATGTGTGTATGTAGTGTATATGTATGTATATGTGTGTATATAGATATATATGTGCATGTATACACATATATATCCTGTTTACTATTAGAAGAACTTAGGCCTTGATGTACCTTGCCCAGAATTAATAGTTAAAAGCCTATTAGCTATATAAGCATCTTGCCAAGTTTTTACATGGTGATATCAAGGGGATTTTAGGGCCCATGTAAGGGTCTCCCTGAACATATGGAGGAATTAATACAGACTACAGTGGGACTGTCAACTCCCAAATCTAGGACCTATAATCCTATTAACTAAAACCTCCAGGCAGTTCTCCAAAACCCAATACCTATATAATTAATTAAAAAAAATTAATGTTTCTTTTTGAGAGAGAGACAGAGTGCAAGCAGGGAAGGGACAGAGAGACAGAGACACAGAATCTGAAGCTGGCTCCAAGCTCTGAGCTGTCAGCACAGAGCCTGATGTGGGGCTTGAACTCATGAGCCATGAGATCATGACCTGAGCCGAAGTTAATTGATTAACTGACTGAGCCATTCAGGCACCCCTATATAGTTAATTTTTGAAACTAAGTGCTCCTATTTATCTCAGGTTGCCTTCATTTTGTTCATTTCAATCTAGTTGTCTGGCCTATGAAGAGTACTTTGAATTTTAATTCCATTACATGTGGTATTGAATAACTCTCTTTCAAGCTTTGAGTTCTTTGAATGTTTAATAAACATGTCTCCCCATCCGAGTAATCAACGAAATGCTAAACAGAACAAAGTCCATGACAACACCCTGGAGCACTCCATTAGAGCTTTCTTTCTGGCTAACATGGGCACACACCCATATACCCTCCCTTTGTGGTATATAGATTCAAATTAACCTCACTGATATCTGGAGAACTGGCAATGAAGTTGACTTGTTGTTAGTCCCCTGATTGTTGACCCAGAGTTTCTTAAGTCTCACTTAGTTAAATCAAGATTTGACCCAACGGTCACTTGGTTTCCAACAAGAGTGCCAAGACAATTTAATGAAGAAAGACTAGTCTTTTCACCAAGGGTGCTGGGACAATTGGACATCTACACAGAAACAAATGAAGTTGACCACCCTCACACTATGTAAAAAAAAATAATAATACAAAGTGAATCAGAGGCCTAGATGTAAGAGCTACATCTATAAAACTGTCAAAAGAAAACACAGGCATAAGTCTTCATGACCTTGGATTAGGTCATGGATTTTTAGAGATGACACAAAGCACAAGCAACAAAAGAAAATATATTTTTTCAATTGGACTTCATCAAAATTAAAAAATTTTGTTCTGCAAAGGACATCATCAAGGAAGATGAAAGGCAACCTACAGAATGGGATAAAAATTTTGTAAATCTTTTTGTGAAAAGGAATTCTGATACATGGTACTACTTGGATGAACTTTGAAAATATTATGCTAAGAAAAAAAAGTCACAGAAGACCACACATTATATTATTCCATTTACATGGTATGTCCAGAATAGTCAAATGTGTAGAGACACAGAAGTAAATTGGTAATTTTCTGGGCCTGTGGGGAGGGGAGAATGGGAAATGACAGCTAATAGGTACAGGGTTTCTTGTAAGGGTGATTAAAAATTGTAGAATTCGTGGTGCTGATGGTTGCCCAATTCTGTGCATATATTAAAAAGCACTGAACTGCACACTCTAAATAGGTGAATTGTATGGTATGTGAATTGTGTCTTAATATACAATATATAATTAGAGTTTAGAATCTGGGGCAGTGTTTTGTCAATGGAAAAAAAAAAAAAACAGGATGATTGGGTGACAACCACAGAGTCCCTGACAATCTCAGTTTCCAAAGAAGGAATAGAAAAACGGCATTGGCCAGCATCCTTTTTATAAGTTTAGAACAGAGAGTTTACAAACATTTAGGAAAGAAGGTGGTGACCATTAAGAGCCAATGTAGGTCTATGCTCTGTCAACATAATTTTCCTTTCAACAGATTTGGTAGGTTGGGAAAGTTCAGTAGACATAATGCACCCTGATTTCATCTAATAGGATTCTACTATATTGAAAGTATTTTAAAGATGAAGTTGAAAGATGCTTGAAGAATATCTCCTTCTAGATAATACTTTAATGAACACCAAAAAAGACCCATGGATCCTGCTTCATCAGAAGAAAAGTTTTATGCCTTCCCTAGTTAACTGGAACATGTGTGGGCTACAAAAGGCTGGTGTGAGACTTGGATCGATGTTGGTGTAAGACTTGCATCTCTAACAGATGTCACATTTAGCTTCTGGAGTCATTTAGTAGGTGACATTAGCAGTAATGAACAACATTAAAACAGAACATAAATTTGCCTATGAGGGGACCATATAATACTGACTCTTACCAAAACTGCAGTGCCAGAAAGAAGCTTCAAGAGAGAAAGCATCTCTCACCACCGCCGTCTTTCTCTCTATGTCTCTGTCTCTGTCTCTGTGTGTGTGTGTATGTGTCTCAATATCTCTCTCCCACCCACCCCCCACCCCCACTTTTCTCTAATATTGTTGTATGGATTGAGTGTGAACAAAAAGCAGTAGGTGGGGTGGGGGGAAGATATAGACAAATATAGCTCTTAGCCACAGGGAATAGGGAATCTAGAACGAGGTGCTGGAACTGGTTTGCCCTGGCTCACTTGTGTCTGTGCTCATCTTTTCCCAGCTCTGTGTTCACTTAAGTCATTTTAGCAGCCTGAAATCATCCATGGTGGGAGGATACACCACAAAAATTGGCAAATGCTACAAATCTGGCCTTTATTTCCCCTGGAGAGCCTGTTGTTAAACACTTACCAGCATAGGCCTGGCAAGCCACTCAGTGCTGTCCCACTAAAGTAGTGAGGAACAACAGGATGTATTGTCTCTGGATGTCAACAGCATGCAAGTCATAGCACAAAGACACAAGAGAGCTGTGGTAATACACACAACAGGAAGCAACACCCACATCCATGGTGAAGAACACGGACTTAGAGGCAAGGTTGAAAGAAAATGTAGTGGTACTTTTAGTTAAACAATAACATCCAATTTGTAAGCAAGGTATATATTTTGGCGAAATGGCTTATTTTTTAACGTACGATTATAGGAACCATTATATTTGTTAAGTGTTCTAAATTTCTTGATTTCTTAGGAACAATTTTGCCTAATGATAAAATTCAAAAATCCATGTGCCCATACCCTTTGGAGTTTTGTCCTTTGCCTCTGACTCACACAGTGGCAAGCGTGGCATTAAGGACAATATCCTCCAATAAGAGAACTTTTCTTATAAAGCAATAATAATAAGTAAATGGAACAACGTTTGGATTAGTAGGAAAGGTTAGAATAGAAATGTAAAGTAAATATACTCAAAATAGGTTCTTGGGAAGGCTGAAAATGAAATTAGGTGGGCATGTGCTTATACCTATGTTACACTGTAGCCAAGAATTCCGATGGAAAAACCAACATCAGTCGAATTGGATTTTGTTCCTCAAAATGCAGTCAGAAATGGCATGATCTGCTTTCTATGGACACATCCAGAGGCTTCTCTTATGGAAAGGCAACATCTGTTTTAAGAAGTCCTTTGAAGAAAAACTACATAAACATGTGGGAACGGCGTGCTATATACACTCTCTTGCTTAAAGAGTTGCCAGAGGAAGTAGGGAATTGAGCCCCCAAGACAGAGGCCATTTAGTTACCTTGGCTAAGGCAGCAACACCAATTTCAGCCTCTCTGATGTTTAACACATCAAGAGAATGGAGGGAAAAAAGGTTATGACTGGAATCAATCTTGCCACTTTCCTGGCATAATATCAAAGGCTGCTTAGGTATAACTTTGTAAATGAAAAATTAAAATTTGGGGGGAGGAATTTGGGAGCAAGGATTTAAAAATTTAGTTGAATCTTCCATACACAAACCTGTCCTCATAAATTAGCCCAAAAAAGAAAATTCAGCAGACCCAATATTTCATCACATCTTCCAGGCCAGAGGTTCTCAATCTGGGGTCCTTGAATAGAATTCAGAGTCTGTGAACTTGAATTAAAAAAAAAAAAAGATAGACCTCTTGGGGCGCCTGGGTGGCTCAGTTGGTTGAGCCTTCAACTCTTGGTTTTGGCTCAGGTCATGATCTCACAGTTTGTGAGATTAAACCCCGTGTCAGGCTCTGTGCTGACAGTATGAAGCCTGCCTGGGATTCTGTCTCTGCCTTTCCCTATGCTAGCGCTTACTCTCTCCCAAAAATAAAATGATAACATGTAAAAGTTTTCAAAAATTTTTACAAAAAGATAGACAACTTTATTTTCACTAACCGCAAATTGGAATTTATCGTTGCCTTCAATTACGAGTGTAAGCAACAAACCACATTGCTATTGTTCACCAGGAACAGAAATCACAGATACTTTTATGTCACATTGCAGCAGCTACAGATATCTTCACATACCACTTACTCTCATGCCATTTTCAAATTACGATAATGGCCCAACTTGCTATGTCCTGTGACTTGAGGATAGATGCAGACTCTGCACATATATGGCTATATTAAAAAGTTGGTGTTTTAATGGCTTGAAAACTATACTTCAATACAATTTGCTTCCCGTGTGAAACTATGTCATTCTTTGTGTTTTATTTTAAGCATTTTGAAACATTATCCAGAGAAAGGGGAGCCTGGGTGGCTCAGTCAGTTAAGCATCCAACTTTGGCTCAGGTCATGATCCCACAGTTTGTGGGTTCAAGCCCCATGTCAGGCTCTGTGCTGACAGCTTGGAGCCTGGAGCCTGCTTCAGATTCTGTGTCTCTCCCTGCCTCTTTCTCTGCCGCTGCCCGGCTCATTCTCTCTGTCTCTGTCTCTGTCTCTGTCTCTCTCTCTCAAAAATAAATAAAAATAAACTTAAAAAAAAAAAAGAAACATTATCCAGAGAAAGAGTCCATAGGCTCCATTAGATGGCCTAGGCTTTCAGGTTAAGAAGCACTGTAGGCAGAGTGAAGAGTTATAGGGCAATGGGTCCTTCCTGTGTGTTAGATGGGAAAAAGAGGAGGGTCTTGATACACATGTTCAGTTATGATCTCTATATAAAGTTTGAAGACAAAGATGATTTATACAATATTTCCACCCTTAAAAAGAAAAAAAACACCCTCACAATGAAATGAGAAGAGTAAGAATCTAAATCTGCAAGGAAGTGAGGGGTAGGGAGAAATATAGGAAGACCATCTGAAAGTGTGAAGCTTTTTCCTGTCAATCTGATCAGATAATCCTGGGGCACATCCTGCTTGAGATGGAACTAAGGACTGTGAAGCATCTGAGGGCCAAAGCTGTGAGCAAGAAGCCAGGACAACTCTGTGGTCTGTTGACTCTGGCATTACGTTACCTTCCTGTGCGATCTTGGACAAGTGACACAATCTTTGGTGATTCAGCCTCTCCACTCTCTTGGCCCCATGTTCCATTCAGCTGGCTGTGCAGAAGTCTCAAGATAAACAGCTTGCTGAAAGAGAGACAGCATTGATGATTTTTTTTTTAAAGGAAAGACAATGCCAAGGATCCACTTCCAGGCCTTCCATGATGGCTCCTTTCCTACCTTCTGTTCCCACCCTTTGTCCTACACGTATTCCTGGTTTCACCACCAGCTTGGCTTTCCATTTGCCCTCAGCCTACTATCTGCAGCAGTCAGAGAACACCACTCCACCTCAAAGGCCATCCCGTGCATAGCACCAAAGGAGGGACATATGTCTTCGCTTCCTTTTCATCCTTGCACACTGCTTTTTTCCCAGACACCTTCCTCTGCCTCCCAGCAAAACCTATAGTCAGACCATCCCGTGACACTGGTACATAGCTCTATGTCTCTAAACTTGAAAAACATAAGAACTCTCTCTAAAAGAAAAAATTCTCACTTCTTACCAAAGAAATGGTTATCCATCACCAGTGCAAAAGTTTTGACTTCATAACTCACAAATACTAATGGCTGCAGAAATACAGTTATGTGAGAATTTCCTTGGGTCTGCAGACCTCTGAAAAACACCAGTAGACATGCTTGATTACAGCTCTAATGTTACTCTTTCAACGGTTATCTGATTTTGGCAAAAATCAAAGCTTTAAGCAAATTGGATGAAGCTTAGGTGATAAGATTTCAGGTGTCAGGCATTGGGCAGGAAGAGGCAATGGCAAATGGAATCCTTTTGAACAATCCTAGGATTACATGACATTCTTAATCACCGATTGTGTCTACTCCTAAGACTGGCCTTGGAACTTTCTGACCAAAGTGATTCAGGTAACCTTTTCCTCATACTGAATTGAAAGAGACCAGAGGCCTCCTTATCCTACCCGAAGGATATGGCAATTACATCTGTTCTTTCAAGGAAGGAGCAACTTGGTGTTGGTTGTCAAAATGCCTGTTGTGTCAATCTGACATTTTAATGATTTTTTTAAAGATAATATTCAGTTTATCCATGAGTCGTGGGAATAACCTCTGACATTATTAACCAGAAATCAATCTTCTCAACCACTGTCCACATTTAAATAATTGGCTTGGAGGTTTTTCCTCAAATAATCCAGCTCATCATATTTTCCAATGTGCATTGCAACAGAGCTAAAATAGTTTTTTTAATAAGTTGCTTTCCTTACGTTTACATTTATTTTCCATTTTTAGGCATGAAAACAGTCCCCCCACCATCAAACTAATTTTTATTAATTGGATTTCCACCTGCATGTCAGGCAAAGGAAAAAGTAAGTTTGAGCACATTAATAAAGCCCTTCTAATCATAGCAAAGGGAAAGACAAACAGGCCAGAATCGAAGAAACAAGAGTTTACTGAGACTTCTGCTTTCACCCCAGTGACTTCTGAACCTGGCTATCTGGGACCCATGCTGATCTCATGACCACATGTATAGGATCCATGTCCTAATTCACACCCAATCATAGTTCTCCTCCAATTCTGCCCCCCATTTCCTATTTTATGATGAAAGGAAAGCTTTCTGCATTCAGGTTACTAAAAATATCTGGTGGCCAACCCAGTCCCATTTTTTCTTCATCCCTCTCACTAGCAGATGGAGATAAATGAATAGGGATAAGGAACAAGACCATTGCTCATGAAGTAGGCCTGCATGGCTTTTAAGAGCCTGAATCGCACCTCCTATTCACAAGCCAGAGCAAAAGAGTTTGCGCCTAGGTGTTTTATTGAATGGACAAGGAGTTGTAGCCTTAGCCCTGCCACCAGCTCACCAAACAGTTGAGACTTCTGGTCGTAGGCCAGCTGTGCTGACCCCGGGGTTGGCAAGTCTCAGATAACTATGGCTTTGAACAAGTCGGAAATACAGAGTCCTCTCGGCAAGCCATAGGTAAGTAAGCTTTTCATTATTGAAAAAACTACTATCCCCTTGGTATCGAGAGGAAGTTAATGTCAGAGTTTGGGCATTGACAGGCACATGACCACATTCCCTGGAATGTTTACGCTTGCACCAGAATCACTTCACCTTTGAAACCCAGTTATTTTGGATCGAATTAACTTTCTGTGATCTGAAAATGTTTTGGATTCCATGAACTCCCTCCCCTGCAAAATGCAATAACCTACATTCACACAATTTTTTTTTACTCCAAGCACCTGAAAGGCAAAACATTTTCTCTAACCACTAATCATTTACTTATAAATAGTGCATTTAATGAGTACTTGGGATTTACCTTTTCTGCATTCATTCAGATTCATTGCTCTGAATGCATCAGAACAGATGTTATGAGGCTCACAACATCAAAGAAACATTTACTCTTGAGAGTTTGTTAGGCTTAAATGAAGTTGTACCAATGGTAAACTGATATAAACACTTCAAGGTTTACTTCAGAAGGAATTCAATTCTACAAACCTCATACTTCCTTTTCTGGTTCAGCAGACTTTTTTTTTTTTTTTTATTAAAAGCACATTCCCTTCCCACATTCTCAACTGTGCCACCAAGCACATACACCTAGTAATGATACCAGGAAAAACAGAAGTCTTAGCAGATAGTTCAATAACATCAGAAAAGATTTTCGTTGAGCAAGCATGAGTAGTACCAAACAACATAGATACTATGTTGTTTCCTATACATGCATACCCATGATAAAGTTTAACTTGTAAATGAGGCACAGTAAGAGATTTAACAACAATAACTAATTTAGTCTCATATGAAACTCTAAATTACTACATGCTGTCAAATATGTTTCTAGATTTTCTATCCTGTTCTATTGTTATATCCAACTACTTTGAGTTTAGTTTCTCTCTTCTTTAACTTCCTTTTCTGTTAAAAGAGCCAAAGATTCACAATTTCTTAAGGTAAACATATAGAGGAAAAAAGACGTCATTACCATCCACATGCTAAATAATCGTTCCATCAAAGCAAATTTTGTTACTGAAAGCAATGGTGATTTTTCAGAATGGAATGATCCTCATTTAAAACCTTAGATCTGTTGCTAAGTTATGTTATCCTTAAATTTTTCTTTTTTAGTAAGAACCCAAGAAAATAAATTATGAAGATCCAATCAACATTACTCTTTACAACAAAACTCTTTCAGAAGTAAAAGTGCCCATTGGCACTTTTCCATTTATTTTTATAGGAGTCTTATATAAGTATTTCTGTATGAGTCTGATCTTCTGTTAAGACATCACTATCACTAGTTATTTTTAAATTTTTGTTTGCCCACTTAAAACTGGTCCAATAGCTCTATAGTCTTTCTGGAAAGACCACCTCAACCAGCCTTGAAAACCTTTATACTTTTTCTAGAGGGGGAGGATTTGCTCTCTAAATATCAAACATCAAGACAAAAGATTCACTTTATTTCATCTATTTCAACTTAAAGGATTTGTCAGTTCTAAGAATTTGAAGTTAATATATTTTCGGAGTTGCTATGTGATTCAATCAGCATTTTCAATAACTTCATATGCAGAGAAGTGGAGAGGTAGAATGGAGAATCTGGATGAAAGGAACACAACAATATTATGTTAAATCAAATATAAGGAATCATTTTAAATAGTATTCTTAGAGTGCCCACAGCTAGATTCTTCTCAGTAGAACAAAACTCACTCATAAACATGGACACAAGATTCTTGCATGGTCAGTTATAAAGGATTTCTGTCAGCAATTTTCAAATTTGTCTTTGGATTAACTATCCTATAAACCAGGCAAATTACACTGAACAAAAAAGAAGATATCTTGACAATTTTGTATGTAACTGAGAAGCAGAAGGAATATTTTCAGGCAGCAGTCATAATTTTTCCTTGACTGCTAATATCTGCTTGCTAAACCTTGCACACATCCCCAGGGTGTTGGGTTTTGTAAACATTACTTGATGATGACATACTGAATAATATGAAAATGTGTCTCTCATCCACACCCAAAACCGTCCAAAGAACATTTCATATTTTCAGACTGTGGTCAGCATGCTTTTGGGGGACTAGTTGTAGTTCTTTAATGGAAAGTTAAATAGGTTCTTTATTAAAAATGAATTCCTGGGCTATCCTTGCAGGAAACAAGATGGCCATAAACCACATGGTCAGTTTTGAAGTCAAATGCTATAGAAATTGAGGTTGTTTCTGACATCTCCTGATCAGAAATGCTGCAAATTCCAAGAACAAATTGTTTACTGAAGTGAGCGTATAGCCAGATAGGTATTTCTTTGCTTTTACAGACCTAAAATCTTCAAACCACTTTTAGGAGTCAAAAATAAAACTAACATCTCTGTCAGTTCTTGATATTCAGTAACACTCATTCATCTTTTTATCAAAACAGAATATACAGTTTGATAATGACAAAAAAGATACAATACTTCTAATACTTTTATTCCAGTGCATCTGAAATAAAAATGATTAGTTTGATTGGTTCAGTACTTTTCTGTTGACTGAACTCAATAGGAGTGCCTCTAACAGAGGAAAAGAAATCCACTTGACCTCAAAAGAGCCTCTCTCTCTCTAATAAAATACTTAAAAAGTCGTTGTGATTCACGAGAATTATGAGAATTATGTACATATCGAGCATCTTAAATGTGAAATTATGGGTGGGCCTATTCCCAAATCAGATAGCAAATGAAACAGTGAGGCAAATTTTATAAAAAGGAAGAAATCATGAAGAGAAAAGAGAAGAAAAATTTGATATTGTCATAAAAAAAACTTTTAGACATTTATTCCTTTGTTGTCTGATTTTTGTTTCTTTGTATATGGTCACTCTGGAAGATGGATATAATGAAAAATAGGAAAACTTACCCAACACTTGGACATTAATCACAAAAAGAAGACCCCCAGCGGATGATAGAAGAAAGAAGTCACCAATTAAATGGAAATGGTAATGAGTTTCCAAGGTCCTCATGCATTTTCTGATCAACAATTTCCTGCTTTTCTTATAATAAAACATATTCAATGATATAAATTAATTAAAGGGCATTTACTAAGCCATACTGTCTCAAATCATCGCTTTTTTTACTCCAAAAAATGTTTATTTTCCTCTAACCAAAATTAAGCTCATCAAAACTAAAAGCACAATTATTTCAAGAAAAAGCCCTTCTAGTTACAGACTGTTCAAAAGAAAAATTTCAGAGGTCTTTGCTGAAGTAGGAAACATCCCCATTAGAATATGTGCTAATAAGAGCAAAGGCTTTACTTTGTTCACTGCTTTGTCACAGCATCTAGAACAGCTCTCCATAAATACAAAACATTTATGGCAGTCCTCCCTTGCACAGAAGTAATAAAGAGCAAAATAGTACATCTGTCCCCAAAATAGGATTTAATTAATTCTTAGTTACAGAGAAGGAGGGAGGCAAACCATAAGAGAGACCCTTGGATACTGAGAACAAACTGAGGGTTGGTGGGGGGTGGGGGAGAGGGGAAAGTGGATGATGGGCACTGAGGAGGGCACTTGTTGGGATGAGCCCTGGGTGTTGCATGGAAACCAATCTGACAATAAATTATATTATATAAAAAAAGGATTTAATTAATTCTTGTAATTAGAAAGAAACAGTGCCGATTGGCTGGAAGAAATT
Organism: Acinonyx jubatus; assembly: GCF_027475565.1. Taxonomy (NCBI): domain Eukaryota; kingdom Metazoa; phylum Chordata; class Mammalia; order Carnivora; family Felidae; genus Acinonyx; species Acinonyx jubatus. The sequence continues at coordinate 196,831,742 of NC_069381.1, read as the reverse complement.
AGAATGCAGTTTAAGGAATTCAGAAAGTGGTGTTAAGGGCTACTGTATAGCTTAATTAAACTACTGAATATGCTCTGGCAGTTCGTGTGTGAACCGGTGAGGCGGGGTCCTCTCTTACTGCTGTTTGACTAAAGATCAGAGCCAGCTTCCTGGGCATGCAACCTGTGTGCTTCACAAAACCCTATACTTAGAGCGACCCTACGCTCCGTGTCATGCTCCGCTGTCACCCTGCTGAAATTCCTTACTTATGAACAAGGAGACCTGCACTGTTTTATTATACTGGACCCTGAAAATTATGTAGCCAGTCCTGCTGCACACAGCTTCTATTAAGGTTGAGTCAGCAACAGAAGGATGTCGTATGAATGACCGACTGTCCAACACACAGAAGACAGGTTAGGAGGAATTAAATAAAGCCTATATACTTCAAACAAAAAGCTCAAAATAATGTCAACCTGTCTTATTTCTTTAGATTTTCCTTGTCCCCTCAAACACCTTTATCTACGGACTTGAGCTATCACTGTGCTTTGATCTGTCATCTTTGTGGCTTGGCAAAAAATCATAATTGAATTCCAAAGTCCCAGGAATGCAGCAGGGCAAGTTTTATTTTTGCAGCTCTCCAGAACCACTCGCCCACCCCACCAAACATTTTAAAAGATTTTAATTTCACTTGGTAGGTCAGTCTTTGTAATGCAGAAATCATAGTACTCAAGGGATGTGTAAAGTCAGCTTCTTTAAAAAAATGAAAGTCACATACTGGGGATTTACAAGTCTCTAAAGTCTGAAGGCTATAGTGGGACTCTATTGTAGACATTCCAGACACATGGCCAGCACTTGTATTATACTTCCTGTATGCTACATGGTTCACAGAAAATGTCCTTCAATACATTAAAACATACCATTTGCCATGACTTGAGTTGTTTATACTTAAGCTTTTATCGCCGAAGGAATATTACCACTTCATACATTTAAATCTTAAAGACATTTACACTGCAGTAGTTTGGAGTTAAATATACATCTTTAGTCTTCTGTCACAAGATACAAGGCTGGATTAATCTATTTTGGACTGTAGCAAAAGGGCACATGGCATAGTTAAACTCATTCACTGTGTCATTTCAAGCAAATTAGAAATCATATTTAATATCATCATTTGCATGATATGTTTGCAAACCTAAAACTATTACAGAAAGAAGAAAATCTGTAAGACTATCCTAAAAGTGTATTAGTTTGATTAAAACTAGAACCATATATATATATATATATATATATATATATATATATATATATATATATAAAGTGCATAGATTTCAGAAGTAATTTCATCAAATCCATAAATATGCCTTGGATTTGGGTTTGGAAGTGGTTATCTTGAGACAGATACTTCCTACCTGCTCCAGCAGGAAAACTCTCCTTTCATTGTTACCTTGATCACAGACTTAACAATCTTCATTGCTAATTACAACTTTCACAAGTTGAAGGAAACTTATATGCCCAATACTGTGCTAGAGACTTCATGTATACATTTTAATTCCTATAATTCTGAAGAGCGCTTTTCAGTACAAGCCCTGTCCCTTGTCTCTGCCTGGCTTCCATAATTGGACCTCAGCCATGCTGCTTCCCTGTTCTGATTTTCACATCTGTCTCCATCTTACATTCTCCAGTTGCCTCAGCAAATCTCTGGGAGCGATGCCTGTAGGAGCTGTCCTGCAACTTTTCTGACCTGTCAAGGGTTGCCCTGTCTGGAAGGCTCCCCCTTTTTCCCTCTTACTTATCCAAGGTCTTCTCCTTTGACACCTGGGCTTGCCTTTCTTCTTCCATAAATACCGTCCACATTCATATTCTTACTGTGAATTACTGGTGTAGAATTTCCCTGGGAGAAAGTGAAAGCATGGCAGGTGGGATATACTTGTAAAACAAGGCAAAGAGGTAGAAGTGTGTGGTAGGTAAGGGGAAGGAATGGGCTGGTGTGGCTGGATTATGAAGTAGAAGATGAGAAATGGGAGCAGAGCAGGCCAAAGGAAGAGTTCTTAAGTCTGGAGAGTATAATTCCTCACATAGGCAGTGGTAGCCACTGAAAGACTTAGCAGGGAAGGGGCCTGGTCAGATTTGTGCTGTAGACAGGTCACTCTGGTGGCAGTAGGCAGAGGATGGGTTGGATGGCAAAGAGGCAACAAAGAGAAGAAGAAGGTATCACAAAAGGACAGCAGCTAAGTCAGGAGCTTAAGAGATAACAGGGAGAAGGGCCATGAGAAGTAGGGGATATGGAGAAAGAACATCCCAGGCAGAAGGAATAGCCTTGGGGTAGAAACGTGCCTGATGTATTGGAAGAACATTCAGGAATCCAGTGTGACTGGGTCATTGAGGATGAAAGGGAGCTTGGCAGGACCTAGGGACAGGGAGATTGAATGGCCAGGGCTGAAGTATGCAGGACCATAGAAACCTCTGTAAGAATTTTGAATTTTACTTCTATGTGTTTGAGGAAGCCATGGAGGGTTTGGAGCAATGGATTGAGATGTTTGTCCTTAAGTTTTTAGAAGCATCACTGTCCTGCTATGTAGACAATTAGCTACAGGCAAGGTGGATAGGGAGACAGTTAGGGTGACTGCCGTATTGCAGATGGCACATTGGAACTGGTAGCTTGGACAAGGGTATAGTGGTGGGAGTTATAGGAAGAGCTAATTGACAGGATTTGATGATGTGCTGGATACGGAGTGTGGAAGAAAAAGAGGAATCAAGGATGACCTCAAGAGTGGATAAGGCTATGATAAAAACACAGGAAGCAGTGTGAAAGCAACACGTGAGACATTACTTATGCTAACAGATACTCAATGACCACCAGGTAAATGAATCAAGGAGAGCTACCTGCTGGTTGTCATCTCTACCTGACTGTAAGGCTATGCCTCACACTATTGAATGAATGAATGAATGAATGAATGAATCTGCCTCTTATAGTAGCCATAGCACCCACTTTTCTCTGCCTCAAATTTCCTGAACCTCATATATCTTCTGATCCTTGTAACGGCAGCCTCCCAAACCCCCCTCCCACTGCCTTGTGCAGAATCTGGGATGATTTACTCCAATTTGCCATATCTAGGATTTGGCCCGAAATATTATTTCCTTTTGGAGTGCCCTCTATTTAACCAGAATAAGTTGTGTTGTCAAGCTGTTTTTAACCTTAATTTTCTTAAAATAAATGGGTACACATGCATTTTTGAAAGGGCTGGTCATGTTTTAGTTTTATATTAAGTCACACGCATGGATTTCGGTGAAAAACGGTTTCCTCAAAGTTATAGAAAGAGCCCTTTGTTACAAGTTTAAATTGGAACTTTTTTTTCACTAGCAGATGAGAGCTCTGTGTTGCAGCCAGTATCCAGCTGTGCAAGTTTTCAACAGCTGGAATTATAATAAACTTCATTCTATGAAAATGAGCTCATTACTCTTTAATTTGTGCTGATGCTCAATGAATCCATAAAGTGCTTCTCCAGGCTTGAGAAGTTCATGAAATTGCATAGAGAATTTTTAAAACAAAATTTTAGGTCTGGCAATATTCAAATTAGAGTATCTTTTTGCTCCCCTTCAATTTTGAAGTCAGATCTCAAAGCTGAACACATTAAAAATGTTAGTATATGTACCCTAAAGAAATACCCAGCTACATTTAGTATATTAAATATGCAACTTTGAAGCTCATGTTTTAACCAATATTATATTATAAACCAATATTATAAAAGAAATCGTGAGATTCAATAATGGTTGTTATATTTGTATCACAGTAGTTATATTTTTAAGCTTGCCAGACGCTATGTTATGGACTACCTCGTTCTCTAAAACACGCATCTTAAATCATGTCGAAAAATGAAAAACTAATACAATTAGTTTTAGAGGCTTTGTTGCTTTCATTCTGATGTTAATATTTCTGTGATGTGATCGAATCCCATTCTTAGGGTTGATTTAATTATACCTTTATATTCTCTGGGCACTAAAATTATAATAAAGTAACTTAAATATGTAAAGGTACGGGGGGGGAAGCCTTGTATTAAAAATGTATTAGAAGCAGGGACAGAGGGTGAAAGACCAATTTTTGGTCTGAATTTAAGTATGCCTCAATATTTTTGGTTGAACATTTGAGTCATTTAGGAAATAAGAGCGAACAAAAGAGTAAACTTACTACATTACAATTTAAAACTATCCACTTCTCAGTCAAAACATTTGCAATGTGCCATTTTTATATTCCTTTGATGTGAATTCCAAAAAGCCTCAGTGGGGACAGTGGACCCATAATTAAAACAATAATGGCTGTGAAATTCAACCTCTAGAATATTTTTAGTGTGAACGTTCCTCTGTGAAAATAGTAGAAAATCACAAATAACACAGTTTGATTTTGATCAGCTGGGAGAGTGTTCTAATCAGCTCAAACTCTGCTTTGAGCAAAGTCCAAAGCTTTGACCAAAGTCCAAAGCTTCCATTCACTGTTAAATCACTGAATGCAGATCTATTCACTTGAGGATGTAACCTTTACATGAATGTCACTTTTGTAAATGCCACTTAAGAAGATCCTTCTAAAAGCCACAGTGAGATGCCACACTGGCCTTCTTGTTAGATTTTCCTAAAGCCGATTGCCTCAGAGGGAAGGGAAGAGCGCTGCCTGGCACCAAAACCAAAGAAATTCCTGGGGTTTTAATCCCAAACTCTACCTCTGACCACATTCAACCTGTAAATTTCCTCTGTGCAAGATTTCACAACGCAGAATAATGTCTTCACTTGTGACTGCCTTGCAGAGTATAAAGTCCTTCTGTGACAGGATAGCATCTTAGGATATGTGAAGGAAGGAGATTCTTAAACAATTTTGAGTGCCACAACTAATTGGCCAGCCCTATCCCTGAGGAAAGATATTATTAACAGTTTACATTGTATAGATCCAGTTTACATGTTATAGAAGTGGCTCCTATCCTGGAATATTTTCTTCTGATTCCAGTACCTGGATGCCATGTGATTCAAAGAAAGAGCCTTATTATTACCTATTTTAGTCTTGATTTACTAAAACATCTGATCTGCTTTTTTGTGAGGTAAACTAAAATTTAGGCATCCTTAGAGAAAGCAGGCCATAAGAATGCTGAGTTATAAAGGGCAATACCCACTGTTGTTATGTTGCCTATGATGGTAACTTCCAGATACTTTAGGGGAGGTGGGAGAAATTCTCAGACACAGAAAGCCTTTATAGCATACCTGCACTAATTTAGATTATGATAACACAGCAGAAATGTCTTGCTAACGAGCACCTGCTGACATTGCTAGCTTGCTAATCAAACAATATCTTTTATTTGGCTCCCATGCAGCCATTTAAAGAAAAAATTATAGAAAAATTCATTAGTGTTTGGTCTAAAAGAAATCTGTTTGGAGTATGAAACATATTCATTTTTCAAAATACTGTACATTATTTGTATAATCTCCTCTGAAAATTTGGAATCCTAAATCAGCTTGGAAACATTCTCAGAGACACAGAATTCTCAGCTAGTGGTTTGAGGCTCTCATCTTTATTCCCTGAACTTATTTTGTAACCTAGCCTAATACCTGAAATATACAAGATATGGGGAAGGAGCCCACAAGCCCCATTCCAAAGACAAAATTCATTCCTTTCATTAATAAGTAGTAATTATCAAGTAAATCTACTTTTACTGGGAAATTACCATGTATCATCCACTTTACTAGGCATTTAAAATATAGATTTGAATCAAACACAATCACAGCTGTCACAGACCTTAAGGTTCAATGGGAGAGGACATACAATAACTAATTAACTATTAGCATGTTATATGTCATGATGGAGACATACAGGGCCTATGAGACAGTGCAATGGGCTAGGAGACCTAAACTAGCAAATATTCTCAAGGACTCCCCTGAGTAAAGAGCCCTAAGTGAGGACTGAAGTTCAAATTGATCAGGGGAAAGTGTTGAGAAAGAGAGAGGTTGGGGGGGGGGGGGAGGGTGGCGTGCAGGATGATGCCAGATACATAGGAAGGTGATGTGGGAAGCCATAGAAAGGATCTAAGGGTTTAAATATATACATACATATGTGTGTATACATTAATATATAAATACATATTATAGAATATATATATTAGATATGAGATATATATTAGATATATATATATGAGATTTATAGATCTCATATATACATCACAGAGCAAGGGAAAATACAGATAAGGGGGATGAAGTTATTTAGATATGGAGTATCAGTGAGAAGACCACTGAGAAGTCTCAGTGAGGGATGATCCTGGCTTAGTCTAGGTGCATAAAATTCCATCCCAATACGGTTAGAAAGGCTTGATTTTTCTCTGACATAAACGAGTGTGGGGACACTGAATAGAGGAGAGACGGTAAGGAAATAAATACCACCTGCAAGCAAATCCCCAACAATTGGAAGTTGGGTGTTAAGAATAAAACTTGCCTCCTTTTCAGCTTCGGCTGAAGTTGGCACTGTTATTAACTGCCCTCCTAAAAGAAGAGGAACTTGCCATCTTGACAAAAATTGCAGCCAACATTTTTGATTAAAGAAAGCGGCATTTATTTTGATTGAAAAACTTTTTGATTTATTTCAGTCTTGTCTTTGATCTGACTCCTGTCAGAACCTTTCTTTTGCAAGAGGCCTTGAATATTTCAGGAGGCAACATCTGTAATTTAAAATAAAGTGGTCTAGTTTGGGCTAGTAATTACTTCTGAGTGGATCCCAGAAAGAGGGATGCCTCTATGGTAAATGCTCCTACTCTGCCTGGCTTTCACCCAGCCAGCATCCATCCAATATCTCCTAATACCATTTCTAACCTATGTTTAAATCAAAACTATGGGTGATCAAAATTATTCATAAATATGAAACAAATTCACTAGAATACAGGTTCTGTAAGGGATTTTTTAAAGCTGTTTTCTTTTTCTCACTGCATGCTCCAGAACCTGGACACTCAACAAATAGTCATTGAAAGAATGAGAAAACAAATGTTGACTAAGAAATATTGACATAATTTTAAAGATTTCATCTTTTAAAAAAATTTTTAATGTTTATTTATTTTTGAGAGAGAAAGATGGAGCATGAGCAGGGGAGGCACAGAGAGAGAGGGGAGACACAGAATCTGAGGCAGGCTCCAGGCTCTGAGCTGTCAGCACAGAGCCTGATGCGGGACTTGAACTCAGGAACTGTGAGATTATGACGTGAGCCGAAGTTGATGCTTACCTGAATGAGCCACCCAGATGCCCCAAAGATTTCATTTTTTATCCAACATCCAGGGCTTATTGAACTAAGAAAGTGCATTCTTTTTACCCTGGTATTTAGACCCTCCTTAGCATGGTCCCATTTCATGTTTGTTTTGGTTTTTTTGTTTTTTTTTTTTTTACTCTAGTCAACCTATAGTATTCCTGAATCTCCTCCCACAAAATGGTTTTAGGTGTCTGTCTGGGTACCTTCTCTTATTTTGTTCCCTCAGCATGGAGTTGGGCTTTTTGTCTTGCACTCGTCACCCTCCCCACTTCTACACCAATATTCTTGCTACCCTTTCAGGACCAGCTCAAAGACCAGCTCTTTCAGGGAGCCTTTCCAAGGAGCTTCTCACCACATCTAGATATACTCACTCCTGTTCTTAAAAACCTAAGGCACGTTGTCTCTCACTATGTCTCCTTTAGTCTGCCTTTTATTCAAATAATTTTTTAAAATATTTATTTAATTTTGAGAGTGTGCAAGCAGCAGAGGGGCAGAGAGAGGGGGACAGAGGATCCAAAGCCGGCTCTGCACTGACAGGCTGACAGCAGTGAGCCTGATGTGGGGCTCAAATTCACAAACCACAGGATCATGACCTGAGCTGAAGTCAAACGCTCAACCAACTGAGTCGCCCAGGTGCCCCTTATTCAAATAATTTACGTACTCATTTTATCCTATTGTATAATTCAGTATTTGCTAAGGAAAACCAAACCACTCCAGCATTTCCAATAGAGGGAGTTTAATAGAGGGGATTTATTAGGTAGGTGACAAAAGAGTTAACCAAACAAATAGGTTTATGAGGCAAGCCAGGGATAAGCAATAGCAGAAAGCCCGTCGTGCACTTAAGGCTGGAGAGATAATGAGAGAAGGTGGGAGAAAGTGTACTGCCACAATTCAGAGCAATCTGGTCAAATGCATGGCCGGCATCACAGGGAGTGTAACTGTCTTCCAGGAGCTGTAGCAATAGGGTGATACAGCAGCAGCCAGAATTCCCACCCAGTTACATCCAGTTCTTCTCCCCTTGACCAGGTCTTCAATGCCTTCCATTAGCCAAATCTACCTGGAAACCAGTTGACGAGGGAGCCTAAGAAATGTATCTCCCTGCAAGACACAGAAGAATAGGGGAAGGTGAGGATGAAGAGGAGAACAGACAAATAAGCTTATAACTATTTTATCAGAAAAAAAAAAGAAAAGCTGTGTGATAGATATAAATAGATACCTTTATAATACCCTTCAATACCAGAATGATGTCTTACACAAAAATTGTATTATGTGATTAAATTGTATTATTATATGCCACTTCTAAAAAGGAGAGTAGGATTCTATGCAAAGATGAAAAGAACTTATACACAAGGTGCTATTTAGCCATCAATTCTTTCTGCATGTCCACCAATTGTCAAAATAATCTTTAAAATATACAGAGTCAATTATTTAAAGTAAAATGTCATTATGAACTTGACACTCCACCTCTGCTAGTCCTGGCTTTCTCTTTTTCTTCTGAGACTCTCCTAGCTTGTTTGATTCACCAAAGCAGAGATTCTAGATTTTGTTTGGGTCTCAAAACCCTGTGAAAGTCGGATGAAATTGTCAATTCTCTGTTGGGTGTATGGAAAGAAGAAGGACGTACATTTGCTTGTGTACTCTGTGTTGCGCACAATATCTGACTGTTTGCATAGCCCAAAGTCTGCCCATAGTCTCACAGACAGCTGGAAGTCTTGATATTAATTTTTTAGCCAAATGAAATTTAGAAAATAGCACACAGCATATACCTGATGAGCTACCCCAGTTTCCTCAGTGTGGACACTGCTAAGTAACTCAAACAGGTGACCACAGTTTGAAAGGACATAGTCTAGATCAGGGGTGACTTTGCCCCTCAAAAGATATTAGACTATGTCTGGAGGCATTTTTTGTTTCCATGACAGGTATGGGCATGCTGCTGGCATCTAGTGCGTAAAAGCTACAGAGTTGCTAAATATCCTACAGTGAACAGGATAGTCCCCATGACAAAGAACTATCTGGTCCCCAAGGTCAATTGTGTTGAGATTGGGATACCCTATTTTAGGGAAAAAGCAATTAGATGCTTCTACTGGTTTCAAAAAGATCACAATAGTTTACAATGTAAGATATACCTTCCATTCCTCTAAGAAGCTATTATGCTCCAAAAACTAGGCACTTACATATTGCTGGCATATTTAATTAATCAGGTTTTACCTATGTCTCTGAGTTCTGAAGTTCTCAATCTTTTATATCGACTCTGCTACTGTACTTTTGTGTCTAGTCTACAGCTTATTTCATCTGTGAACAATGAATTTCTAGCATGCTTAAAGAAAAACTGCTCTTCAGTCCTAGAAGGCAAGCATTCAGGAAAACATATCCCCAAAACATAAAAAGATATACCCAAAATCTTAACGATACAAAGAATAAGAATATGAACTCAAAGTACCCCAGAGTGTCCAAGTACAAGTCTACTTTGTTCTTTTTCCCAGACAGGTATGTGTAAAAAGCCCCAGACTAAATACTCCCAGACCTCAAGCCACACTCCTGTGATTCCACATCAGCGGTAATGAGTTTCCAAAGCTGTTTCAAGGTAGGGCCCTTCCATAAGCTGGACCCAGGAAACCTATTATGGCATTCTATTTTGGAACAGGTTCCTACCTCAGGACTAGGCTGATACTAACGGAGGAGTTTTTCTTCTAGTGGAGTATCTGATGCATGCACCAACTGAATCAGGCCCCATGTAGGCCCTGTCAGGTGGAGAGCCATAGTTCTAGAGAGTATAACCTCCCTTGGATGATCTTGTCCACAAAAGCACCTGGACTGCAATAAAGTTCTCTTCTAAGGAAGGCCGACAGACAAGATTCCCTCCATATTCTACTGGAACTCTTATACTTTGGTTATGCCATGGAGACCTCAGAAATTCTAAACTGCCGGGCAGGAACCTGCAAACCCAAGCTCCTGGCTGGGCCTAGTTCCAGACCAACTACTAAGGATCCACACTTTTGACTTACTCCAGCCACAGGCCCCTGACACACCTCAGTACCAGACCACCCTGAGATCCAGGTTATAAGCAGACTCTCGTCACACCCCAGGCTCCAGGCCTGCCCTTGTGCGAAACCAGCCTCAGACTGGTGCCTGTAATACCAGGTTCTGAGCAGGTCCTAACATCAGATTGGCTCTCGAGGATTTAGGTGCCAGGCTCACCCCATTGGTCCCCTGCACCTGCCTGGCCCCTGTGGACCCAGGTCCAAGGGCCACCACTACAGACTTAGGCATGAGGCCCATACTATAGAGCTCAGGCTACAGACCTGCCCCCTCCCCCAGCCTGTGGGTATGGAATGAAGCCCACATCCTTTAGCCTAGCACTATCTAAAACTCTGACATCTGGCCCCCCCCACATACCTTTTCTAACTTTTCCTCACTGTTTCTCTTCCAATACCATGTGTTCCTGTTTTTTTTTAATAAGTTTCTAGCTCTGTGGTTATCACTAGTATTTCCTCCTTCATCGGAAATGCCCAGCTCTCAATACCTTATGCATTTATTTGTGAAATTCCCCCTTTTTCATGAAGACTGACCTTATCCCACCATCAAAAATACCCACCTTTCTTTTAGAATAGCCCATACACTTGCTGTTTCACTAAAAGTACTTCTCACTTCGCTCCCTCTTGCATCATAACTGTACATGCCCTTTATGGCTGATTCATTCTGGTGGCTCCCACAAAGCCTGCCAGCATGGTGATTTTCACAAAGTAGGTGCTCCTCACATTTTGGTGGAGGGAAGGTTGCAAGTACAATATTGCTGCCAGCCTGGTGCTCTGCATCTACAAGGTTTTCATATTTACCTGCTGAGGTAAGTACTTTTTGGTAGTTGGGATTTGGAAGAATAAAATGTTATGGTAACTGAAAACTACCATGGAGAAGGTAATACGCTGTGTGGGGAGCAGGAAACTTCTTTCACATAACCCACTGTTACTCATTTGCATCAACCTGGCTAGGCTGTTATTCAATCAATAACTCAATCCAACACTAATCTTGGTGCTGCTGTGACTGTTTCACAGATGTCATTAATGTCTCTAATCAATTCACGTTTAAGTAAAGGAGTTTACCTTCAGTAATCTAGGTGGGCATGTTTCAATCAGATGCAAGGGCTTAAGAGTGGAGCTGTGGCTCCCCCGAAGAGGAAATTGCACTTGTGGAGAGAAGTGTGGCTTCAGCTCACACTTGAGAGATCCCGTCTGCCCTTCCCGATGGCTGTCCTGTGGTTGGGGCACTTGCCTGGCCAGCCTCCACAATCATAGATAGTCTAATTCCTTGTCATCAATCAGTCAGTCCTTCCTATTGGTTCCGTTTCGGTGATAGAACCCTGACTGATCGCCCACTATGGAAATTTTCGCCCCCAATGTTTTAAAGGACAGTTGGTACTGTCATTTTTATACGTACGCATGTATGTATGTGTACATATTTCATAGATACATACATACATGCCTACACACACATAGTACATAACAATATGAGATAACTTTTTTGCCTAAAAACAATAAGCGTGTTTGAAGAATTATAATAATACTCCATGGTATTGAGAGTACTATGAGATAGATCCTGTATGACTGTTAACTGAGAATGTAAATTGATGCAGCCTTTCGAAAAAGCGATTTATCGTCAAAAAGTCCCAGGATCTTCCTTCTAAGAATCTCTAATGTACACAAAGATTTGTGTACAGGTATTTGCAGTTAGGTGTCATTTATAATGAAGAAAATTTACAAGTCACTTAAATGTCAAATAATAAGGATATGGCTTTATCCTTATAGTGAACTGTTACGAAGATAGTAAAATAGTCTTGAAGGAAATTTAGTGGTGGGAGAAAGCGCTCCAGATATAATGCTCAGTGAGTGGACTATATACATTGTTTCAACCAGGATTGGACCAGACAAGCAGAACCAGTAGCAGGTACATATATGAAGAGGTTTATTGCAAGGAATTGGCTGACATGATTCTGAGTCTGAAATCCATAGAGTAGGCTGTCAGGAAGGGGTAATTACAGGCACACTGTAGCCCATGGACTGATGCTGGTGTTCACAGGCAGGGTCCCCCTCCAGTCTCTCTCTCTCTTTTGAAAGCCTACTTGTAGGGCGACTGGGTGGCTCAGTCAGTTAAGTGTCTGACTTTGGCTCAGGTCACGACCTCATGGTTCGTGAATTGGAGCCTACATCAGGCTCTATGCTGACAGCTCAGAGCCTGGAGCCTGCTTCGGATTCTGTGTCTCCCCTCTCTGCCCCTCCCCTGCTCGAGCTCCGTCTCTCAAAAATGAAAAAAACATTAAAAAAAAATTGAAAGCCTACTTGTAAGGCCTTTCAACTGATGGAATCAGGCCACACAGATAATCCAGAGTGATCTCCCGTCCTTAAGATTAATTAGAGACCTTCATCTCCACTTAGAGCACTTCTTAGCACTTGATTGGCTCAGTGGAGACCGTAGCTTAGCCAAGCTGACACATCAAAAAACCATCACATCACCTATATACAATTGACCCCAGTTTTGTAAGAAGTGAATGTAAAAACAAAAGCAGATGTAGAAAAAAAGGGCAAAGAGAAATACCTGAAAATGTTTATTTCTGTGTAGTAGGAAGATTATGGAAGATTTTATTGTTTCTTGTATCATCCTGCCTGCCTCAAAAATTTTAAATAAATCCATACAATGTTTCTATTTTAGTCAGAAAAATACAGGATTTTTAAAATGTTAACAAATTAAAAACTCAAGGTCATAAAAACAAAGAAAGAATAAATTGTCAATTATTTAATCAATGCCTTTTACTATAAAAGCTGCTATCATTTAATAAGGCATCTGATTGAAAAGCATTGTTCATCTCTTACAGGCAATGAATCTCAAAACTTGGAAAGCCTTGCCTGATGCAGGACAGGCCCCCAGAAAGTCTCGAGTTGGCCGTTACATAAAGGGACACGGGAGGGTCTAGCACTCATCTGGTTTCCCCTGGAAGAAGACATCTCTCACGTGCTCTCTGACTGACTCAGGGGATGTGAAGTTTCTGGATGATTTGGCCTTCAGTTGCTTAACCACTGATAGCTTGACAAAATTTAGCGTAGTCCATCAGTATTGTCCGGTGTGCTGGGAATGTAATGAGTAAATAGAGGAAGATAGATTTTCTCTAACGTAAACAAAATCTTTTTCTCCTAATAGAATTACTCTCATACAAGCGAACTTCAATTCCTCAGCGAATTTAAGGTTATAAAAAATCACAGCTGGAAGAGATTTTAGACCAACTCCCTCATTTGCCAGAGGAGAAAGCCAGGGCATGAGGAGTGAGGTGATTTGCTCAAGCCACTGCAGTGAGTTGGGACAAGGACAGGGCTGTCATCCAACCTCCTGTGTGATTTTACTAGATCACCCTGCCTTCTTAGTATGACTTCTTTAGGTCAGAAAAGTTATTAACCCTCATTAAAGCATAACAGGAACACGAAAGAATACTGGGGAACCTAATAATTTTCCTTAATTGTAGTTATTTATTTATGAAATTGTAGTCCTTTTGTTAAAAACTGTGCTGGAAAATATGGTAGCCACCAGCCGCATGTGACTAATGTGCACTTGAAATGTCTCTGGTAGGACTGAGGAACTAATTTTTTAAAAATTACCTTTATTGAATTTAAATTTAAATTTATAAACTCATGCTTGATTAAATTATTATAATTAAATGAGTTTAATTCATAATAAATTCAATAAAATGATTTAAAGTAAGTTTGAAACAATGTGGTTATATGAATGTACTTTTGTGGCAGAAATTTTATAAAATCTAAACAAAGATCAAGTATTTCCAGTGAAAAGTGGTATGTATAAAACACACACAGGATTTCAAAGACTTCGAAAGTACAGAGTAAGAGAACACAAAATACCTCGTTACTTTTATGTTGATGACATGTTGAAATGGTAATATTTTAGATATCTCGGGTTAAATAAATGTTACTAAAATTAAGTTCACCTGTTTCTTTTTTTTTTTTTTTTTTACTTTTTTTTCCATGTGGCTACTAGAAAACTTTAAATTAGGCATATACGATCCTCATTATATTTCTATTGGACAGAGTGAATATAGAACCTCAATTTTTTTTCACATTTGTAATGAAGTTTATCTAAATATCTCTCTGGTACTTTTAGTTGCATTGAGGCACGGTATGCTGCTACTCATTCTGGATCCTCCTTTGTTCATTTCTGAAATGTATCGATCAGAAATGAACACCTGCACTTTGGAATGTTGACTTTGTAGTTTACTCCTGGTGAAACAGACACTTGTAGGAAATGTTAGGAATTTGAGAGTAAAAAAAGTAGTTGAAGGAAATTGCCCTTATCCAGGGGATCTATGTTGCTCGCCAGTTATCACACCACCTTGAAATCACTGATGTAAATCCTGAAAGTACATTTTTAATAGTGTCTGAACTACAGATACAGTTTCGTTGAAGATATGGAGGCTTTGAGGCTCCAATAGGAACTTTCCCTTGAAGAGGAGAGCCTTTACGGGGTTTGAACTCATGAACTATGAGATCATGACCTGAGCTGAAGTTAGATGCTTCACTGACTGAGCACCCAGGCACCCCTAATTGCATTTTTTTAATGTTTATTCATTTTTGAGAGAGAGAGAGTGAGACAGAGCATGAGAGGGGGAGGGCCAGAGAGAGGGAGACACAGAATCCCAAGCAGGCTCCAGGCTCCAAGCTTGTCAGCACAGAGCCCAATGTGGGGCTCGAACTCACAGATCGTGAGATCATGACCTGAGCTGAAGTCGGGCACTCAACCGACTGAGCCAACCAGGCGCCCCCCTAATTGCATTTTTAATAATCTCTTTGTCCGTGACATTTGAGGCATATAGTATGTTTCTCTTACTGGGCTTTGGTTTCTCTTTCTGGAAGAAAGCAGGCTCCCTCTGACATGCCCTGGGTGTATCATCCATTTTCTTTTCAGGTGCTCTGAAGAATGTCTTGACTCCCTTTTTTGGCACTTAGATATTCTTTAGACATCTCTTCCAGGCTAATGTGAGTCTCACCCGAAATCCATTTGTTGAAATCCTAACCCCTAGTACCTCAAATGGGACTGTATTTGAAGAAAGGGTCTTTAAAGACATAAATCAAGGGAAAACGGGGTCCTATGGGTGGGTCCTGATCTAATATGACTAGTGTCAGTGTAAGAGATTAGGACACAGACATGCACACACATGAGGACACAAGAGAAGGTGGCCACCTGCAAGCCAAGGAGAGAAGGAGATCTCAGAAGAAACCCAACCTTCCAGCACCTTGATTTGGACTTCCAGCTTCCAGAACTGTGAGAAAATGAATTTCTGCTGTTAAAACCACCCCGTGTGTGGTGCTTATTATGGCCACGGAGCAGATTAGCACAGCATCCTTCTCAATCAGGCTTGATGAAGCAGCCCTCCTCTAGACAACCATCAAATGCCTTTTTATGGGATGTTCCTCTTATTTGTCCTTGAAAGAACCGTTTCTCCACCTGCCCTAAGACATTACCCATGGGTTCCTCAGTTTCCCCTATAGTGACGTTCATAAGTGCCACATGGTCTATTTTTAAAGTCAGACCATCCCATACATCGCCTCCAAATTTGGTGAAAACCTCTCTAGCCAGTTTTTCATGATGTGTTAAGCAAACAGAAAAGTAACTTAATTCTTGTGGATTATGCTTAGAGTCTAACAATCAGCTTTAGGGAATTTGGGAAGCAGTGAGTGGAGAAGAAAGGAGCAAGGCCTATGCAGGATTATGGATCCAGGTTGAAAATTGGCCTGTGTATCTGTTCCCTCAGTGGCCTTACAATCCTCTTGAACCTCTGTTTCCTCAACTTTAAATGAGAGCTACTAGTTCCTACTCAAAGGGTTACTCTGAGAATTAAATGAGATAACATATGCCAGGTTCATGGCAAGTAGTACCACATAATAAATATTAATCCCTTTGCCCCCAAGGCAATGAAAGTTCCCTTGAAATATGACTACAGATCCTTTTTAAAAACAACAAAAGTGTTTTATAGTTAAAGAAGGGGGAGGAATAACATCTGTTTATGGTGTCCTTTGGTGAGAGAACATTCATTTATATTCTAGGGCAATGATTTAGTCCTAGTTCTCCAGACGCTTGAATGCAGTTAGTTGGAAATGCATCATCATTTAGCCGCTCTGGAAGGGAGGGGTCCCTGGTGGGCTCTTGAAGAAAGGGCCTCAGAGCAACCATTCCCAAATTCTGAGTTCACTTTACTACATTACTGAGCTCTGGAAGACTTGTTTGCTTCTTTTTTTTTTTTTTCCTTGATCAAAATAATCATGGTAATACTTGTTTCACTAAGAAGAAAATTTATACTTAAGAAATTATTTATGGGAACTTCCAAATACTATACCTAGAATACTCATACTATACATGTACACACATTCACAGCTACCTGTGGCACCTATGACAATGGGAAATTTTCCACTTTTATAATAGATTCAATTCAACACACACGTGGGCACTGGCTGTAGGCAAGTTTCCCTCATGCTTCTGAGCGGAGAGGAGACAAACAAGTAAATTGGACCCAGTCCTTGCTCTCAAGTCCTGGCCATGATACTCCTATTAAAAATGGAACTTGAGGGGCGCCAGGGTGGCTCAGTCAGTTAAGCGTCGGACTTTGGCTCGGGTCATGATCTCATGGTTCGTGAGTTCGGGCCTCATCGGGCTCTACACTGACAGCTCAGAGACTAGAGCCTGCTTTGGATTCTGTGTCTTCCTCTCTCTCTGCCCCTCCCCCACTCACGTTCTGTCTGTCTGTCTCTCTCTCTCTCAAATAAATACACATTAAAAAAAATTTTTTAATGGAATTTTAGGGGCACATGGGTGGCTCAGTTGGTTGAGCTTCTGGCTTCAGCTCAGGTCATGATCTTACAGGTCGTGAGTTCGAGCCCCCTGGAGCCTACTTCAGATTCTGTGTCTCCCTCTCTCTCTGTCCCGCCTTTGTTCATGCTCCGTCTCTGTCTCTCTTTCAAAAATAAATAAACATTAAAAAGAAATGGAATTTGTACTCAACACTTCAAATGATTTTAAAGCTCGTAGAAAGGTTGCCGGGTGAGCACTGAATGGAATAGAACAGTGGCTTGCCCCTCACACCTCTTCTCTAGTTAACTGCTTCTGACAAAACCATTTAGGCCCCCCAGTTTTGTTGTGCTTGGGAACCTGTCCAGGCCATGAGGGGAATCCCTTGTTAAACTACATCTCCTCACTTGGTGCTGTGCTCCCTGCTGGTGGGACAAAGGCTGGATGCTCGAGGCTCCATGCTGTGCTGCTAAGTTGGAGAGATCTGCTTTAAATCCACACACTCTTCATAAAAGAAAATAAATTAGTCTATCCAGATGTTTTAAACAATAATACATCCGCAAGGTGATATTCCACGAATGACAGGAACATCAAGTTCATTTATGTATATTTTTTTCCATCAACTTTTCCAAGATTCAAAGGAAACATGACTCCTGAAAACACAATGCAGTTAGAATGTAATCCTGTTAAATGTCAATATTTTGCATTTCCTCCCTAAAGGCATTAGACTAGAAATAAAATATTTTTATAAGAAATACCTCTTAAAGATATTAACTAGATGCTATGGGTGATATAGACATAGACACAGAAAAAGATTACTGTGCTTGAATTGGTGAGAATGACTTTGGGTACTGTATGAGTTTGCTAGGGATGCCATAACAAAATACTGCAGGCCAGGTGGCTTAGAGGACAGAAATTTATTGTCTCACTGTTCTTCTATTGGCCAGATGTCCAAGATCAGGGTGTCAGCAAGATGGGTTCCTTCTGAGGCCTCTCTTCTTGGCTTGTAGTTGCCTTGTCTCTGTGTCCTTCATGTGGTCACCTCTAGCTCTATGTGTGTGTCGTAACTTGCCCTTCACACAAGGACACCAGTCGTGTTAGATTTGGGTCCACCCATATGACCTCATTTGATTACGTATTTAAAGGCTTTATCTCCAAATATAATCATACTCTGAGGTACTTGGGGTTATGTCTTTAACATATGAACTTTGGAGGGACACCGTTCAGTACATTACAAACAAGGCAGATCTTTGGACTTACCTCCTCAGTGATGATGTTGTTGATCTGACATTCTGGGCCACCTTCATCCCTTGTCCAACAGTCATTCAGACAGATCACACAGGGTGCCGGTGTGATGTCTACATCCTGGTCATTTGGGTGATACGGGCAAAACCAAAATCAGACTGTGGTTCTTCCCCCTTGCCGCACTATCCTGGATCCCTGCCTTAGCCAAAGTAGGTGTTTCAGAAGGCAACCGAAGCGTCTCCCTAAAGAAGGACGAGGTGATGATGATGCTGGAAGAACAAGGTTTGCTTTGGTGACATATAACAATGGCAGCTGCATTCTGTAGAATAAAGACCAAAGAATAAATGTGAACCCTCCCCGTGTACACTGTTCTCATTCAATAATTTAAGAGAATTTAGAAACACTGGATTAAAATGTAGACTTTCCTGCGTATGTCCAAACCAGAGGTCACATGGTAGAAAAATTGCACACGAGGTAGGGACAGGACCTCGGTATTTCTTGTATCCATCCAACTGCCCTGACACTCATCCCTCCTTGGAACCAGAAAGGACCTGAGAGCCCATCCAGTCCCACCTGTTTAATCCTACAAGTGAGGAAGCTGAGACTTGTCTCTAGATGAGAAACTTGCCCAAGGTCATAAACATGGAACTTGGTCAAGGCTGCACTTTCGATTCACAACATCAGGCCGGTGCCCTTTTCACTGCATCTTATTGTCTCTTGCTTTGAAATACTGTGGTCCTGATGACTCTGTTTCTGGAGGTGTTCTGTTAAGCTATCAGCATACTGCCCCCATTGCATTATATATATCTATGTATATTTTTAAAAGTATAGCATAGTTATACATATAATAATATATATTATATATAATATAATATATATATTCAGTTTACTATATAATGATATATATCACCTAATACAATAACCCAATTATATTATATTATGCATATATGCTGCATTAGACATACAGGGCCATTGTTTTGTCAGGCTCTGCCTGTGTCAAGGGCTGTCTCTCAGCACAGTGCCTTAATGAATTCATGGTTTATATATTTGAAAATTTAGCCAGTCTTGTGAAGACTATAGAATAATGACCAAAGAAAAAATGTGAACCCTCCCCATGTACATAGACATTACTTCCTTTCAGTCATGCTGAAAGCCTAATTTGGTTTTAGCACAAGCTATATTATACTGAAACACCAGAATCGTGACACTGCCCTACAGATGATCTAAACATGAGCATGAGTTTGGGATTACTTCACTCAGCCCTGAAGTGGCAATCTATCTAAATTTCTCATAAAAACCATGCAGACATTTGTTTTGGTCATTTTTCAAGAACTGAGTTTTTGGCATAAAAAAGACATTCTGAAAATAAGAAATTCAAGTCGCTATTAATAACACATCTCACCCAGAGCTCTCTTGTAATGCTTTAATACTTCTCCACCGATCATGAGACATGACAATATCCTGGCTCATGCTGAGAGTTAGCGGGCAGCGCAGAGAGTAAGCGTTGCTGGCTGGGAGGCACTTGGTCCAGGCAATGTTGCTTTGCTGTGCTTCGCCCACCTGTAAAATGTTGTGGACTATACTCTCCTGGCTTGAAGTTAAGTCTAAGGACTTTGTCTACCCTGAAAAATCTAAGATTAATACAGTGGGAGCAGCTTACTACTATGAAACAAGAAGCAAAATGAGCCTGACTCACCTATTAATGTGTATTCCTTTGACATATTCTTTTAAGCTTAAACCCCAGTTACATTCTCCTACAAGTTGCCGAGTAACCACAGAGGAGAGTGTGGTCTCCTCTAGGCAGACCACCTAAGGACAAATCTTGTCACTTATTTGCTGATTTAATGTCTCTGTGCCTCCAGTTTTTATCTGTAAAATGGAGAGAATCCTAACACTGTCTTTTTTGCTGGGGTGAGGATTAGCAAGCAAATCCGTGGCTAGTGTTTAGAATCACTTCTGGCACGTGGTAAGCACAATATGTACAAAGTTAAGTGATATAAATAATTGAATGAACAGTCTAATATTTGAGCTCTAATGAAGAATCTTACTATGTTATTATTTTCTTATTGCATGAACGTGCAATTATTCACACACAGACTACAAATTATCCTCACATGTACTGAAAGTAATGTAATGAATTAAAGTAGTATGTAATGATCTAATATTCTACATCTGGCCTTCCCAATAATATAAATCATTTGAAACAAGTTGCAAAATTTGTACGAGGTGGGTTATTGGGGTTCTAGCCCTTGGAGAGTTGGAGAGAGAAGGAATGAGTCAAGGGGAATAAAGGCAATTAAGGACAGCGTTTGTCAGTAGCTACCAACAAACTCAGGGGGTCTGTTTACACAGTATGTGACCTCAAACTACACTTCCACACGTTCTAGGGGACAGTTGGTTTCTCAAAGCCAGATTTCATGAAACCAGTCACTTTAGCAAAGGCACTTCCACGGAAAAGCTGTTTGGGGCTGAAGCTATTGGATAACACCAACCTTCTGAGAAATACAGTTGGGAAAGACCCTGATTCATAAAATTAGAGAAACCACACTCTGCATATTTATTATTTTAAAGTCTGTCCCGGAGGGGAGTCAAATCAAAGAGGACTTATTTTTGTTAAAGAAGATTCTAGAATTTGTTGCTAATCAGGGGCCTTTAAAACCAGTCACAGGATTGAAGGTTCGATTTGAACAACTTTTTTTTTTTCATCTGCTTTACCAAGCACATGCA
Source organism: Acinonyx jubatus (assembly GCF_027475565.1). Classification (NCBI taxonomy): domain Eukaryota; kingdom Metazoa; phylum Chordata; class Mammalia; order Carnivora; family Felidae; genus Acinonyx; species Acinonyx jubatus. The sequence continues at coordinate 196,810,690 of NC_069381.1, read as the reverse complement.
TTTTGAACTACTCAGATCACATCAAAAAAGATATTGGAGAAATTTGTTCTCTTTCATCATAGATTTTTTTTTTTTTTTTTTTTTTTTTTTTACAGAAAGAACAGTTACAATCAGATTTTCAAAGTGGATTTGGTGGTGAATGTACTAAGGGTATAAAAAGTAATTGGCTGACATTTTTACAAACAGAATGTTAAATACATGCTGTGTAGTAATCAATCTAAAAACTTATTTTTCAGGTAGTAAGAAGATAATTCACCTCTTCAAAATATTAAATCATTTTAATAACTGTTTAAAGATCTGGTCTGTGAATTCAGAAAGTCAAAATCTGCCTACTTAACATCATGTAGAATAAACACCTGAAAAAATAAATGCAAATTTTATTTTTCACTTAGAAATATATATTCCCCTATGCATGACCCCCTTCAGATAGCAAATCAGTGCTTTATTCTTCTTCTTGGAGCTAACTAATCACTAGACTTTGAGCATTTGGATATTTCTGTGCTACAATCTTTTCATCCATAAAACAATTATTTCTGCAATCTATTCTATATAATAAATAATAAAGGTTACAAATTGCTTTGAACTGTTCAAATGAAACAATGTTTCCTAAATACACGATTATTATTATTATAGAATATCAGAATATTCTATTCTGATAGAATATTTGATCTAGCCCTAATAGTATTTCTGGATCAAAGCCCTAATAGTATTTCTGGACCATTTATCCACATCTTCTATGCACTCTGGTATCTTGTGTGCATTATTTCTAAACATTCTGGGACAGGAAAAATTGTTATTTATATATAAATATTTACATATTTATATCCCTCTTTTTTTTCTTTTAAGGATCCTAGAATATGGGACAGGAGGGATGTGGGTAGGTAAGCCTGGAGGAGCTCAGATCAAATTAAATAAATCTGCATTAAAAACAGAGAGAATGAGAGCTATGATAAGGAACTGGAAAGATTTACAAACCATGCCTGGCAAGGAACAAGAGAAGAGAACTTGAGATACCCACTGAGAGATACGGTCCCCTAGACTGAGAACTTGTTAATACATGTTCCACTCCCCAAAGCCTAAGAGTGCCTGGCACCTGATAAATGTTCAATAAAGCATTTGTCACTCATTATGGTTACAAGTAATTCATAGCGGTACTAGATTTTGCAGGGTCGTCATGCTGTTCTGCTTTCCACAGCATTCTGAGTACTTAGCCCAGGACCTGACATCGAAGAGGTGCCAAGAAAATGCTTCATGAATGAGTTCTTGCATCAACAGTATCTAGCCCACAAGACCTTTCAGTTCTTAACCATTTTTTCAGCCGATTTTTAAGGTGATAACTTTTTGATGGAATAGTCCAGAATGGTGGCTTGTCAAGTTTTTAATAATGTTACAACTCTGTTTAGATTGAACGCATTTTTGTCTGCAATCTACCTGTTTCCACAACTTACATCTCAAGACAAACCTAGTGAATACACATGGATGAGTATTACAGCCACAGTCCCTCATCAGCTTATCCAACAACTTTGGGCATTTGGAGATAGAAGGATTTAGCAATAGATTCTGAAGTCTTCACGATCCACTTATTTCAGAGTGCACCATTTTTGCACGAAGATTACATTTCTAGATCACGATGTGTGAGTTTTTGCTGGATGCCTCACAGATGCTAACACTGGACTCTTTCATTTGATTGCATGATTCGTTTCAAAGAAAAGATTTCTGATTTCAGCCTGTGGCTTAGAGCCCTAGATGTTATCTCAGCATGGGCATGCAGAACATAAGTGCCGTTTCTAGCATCTTGTAACACAGCGGGGCATGAATAGCTTGCTGACAGATAAGCTTCCCTAGGAGTAAGACATGAAATGAAACCTTTCAGAGTTTAAACTTAAGAGCTAGTTTTGTTTACCCTTGAGGAGTTAATGAGATGCATCCTATCATATTGATTTGTCTGCTCACATAACACCGTGTACCACTTCTAATAGAACTTGCCAAAGGTGTAATTTCACAATTATCTATACGATGCTGAGATGCATGTCTAGCTGGAGAACTAGACAAGACTATCAGCTGCCTGACTCTAAGCTGTCATTCTTGGTTGTTGTTTAGTTCACCACTGTATCCCCATAGCCTAGTATAGGGCTTAAGTACTCAATAAATATTGTTGAACGGATAAAATGAAAAACTCTACACTTGTAAATAGACAGGGTCTGTTTCCTTAAAGAAGCATGAAAGCAGTAGTTCTTAACTTTGCTTCAAACATAGTTCTAAACCAACAGAATCGGGATCACTGAAAGCAGCGTCCTGGGCTCTGAATCAGAATCTCTAGGCGCTATGGCCTGGCAATTTGCTCTTTTAACACTTACTCCAGGCGGAATCTCAGGTGCACTAAAATTTGAAAACTCACTGGTACCTCGTTCTTTTATCTGATGGCATAGCGCACTTCATAGGGAAGATTTCCATTTTAAATCTGTGATTTAGAGCCCAAATCTTATCTGGCGCCTATATATCGAAGGCAAATGCCACCAGAGGAAGACAAGGCTTCACTCAACATTGATTGCACTGTAGACTCACTTCCACCACATGTTACTGCTGTCTGTTTCACTTTAAGAAAGCATGAGTTCTCACAAAAAGCTGTGCTTGAGATTCTGGAATTCTCAGTCTTTGGGGACAGACATGCAATTCTTCCCATCATTCAAGAAGCACCTGGGACAAATTGTTCGGAGCCAAGTGTGTGTATGTTTGATGTGAAAAGCACACCTCTAATTAATCATCTTGTTCCCAGCTGGAACACTTTCCCCAGAATTGCTGCATGACTGAAGGCCCATTCTCACCTGTTTTCCAGGCACATAGGATTCATATAAATGGCCTACTAATTTTGTCTCTGAGCTTCTTTTCCTAATTTGGTTCATTTGTTTATTTTTGTCAGATTGTGAGCTAGACACTTCACAATCAAGGAGCTGTATTGGGCAAAATGTTGACTCATTTTGTTAGGCATCTAGAGAGGGGAAAAGTGTTTCCTTTGTTGAATTTGAATTATGCAGGGTGGGGGTGTTTCCAAACAGAAAAATAACCATACCACTTATAATGTGTGCTCCCGAAAATTCTGGTTAATAGCCAGACCAAGTCAAATAACATCTTGTTCCCACTTGCTAGCAGTGAGTTTCCAGCAGGATGGCTTCACAGAGTAAATCTAATGCAGCCTTCTATTCTCATTTACCTGTTTTTCAAGAGCATGTCTGGTGTTTTTAAAAGGTTGTTTTCATCCATCATGTTCTCCCTTATTTAAAGACCAAAATAATTTTTGATTTTTCTTCTCAGATCTTAAACGAAGCAAATGACTACTATTGCATGGAGAACTCTTTATACTTTAATGGATTCTTTATCTTAGAGTAACATGTTGTGTTTCAGGTTTCAAAAGGGGTGGCAAAAAAATGAACCTCAAAGTCAAGTCCATCCAAATGTCTATTGTACTTAAGGTAGGCTTAGACATTGCCATTCATCTTGGCGCTAACAAAACAGTGTAAGTTTTTGTAAAATTTATAGTTCATTGTCTGTCAAGCCTATTTGAATTTTCTGAAATTCTCCCTTGAGGTAACTATCCTGATGACTGTAGCAAGAGTTTTCCTTGTAGGGGACACGTCCTCCATGGACTGCCCCATTTTCCAGCCACATGAACACTTGGAATGAGAAATCTCCTTTTCCTGGAGGCATTGTGCATAGAATGGGTGCCGGCCATAGATAAAGTGTTCCCAAAAGTGTGAACAGAGCCTTAGTTATATTAAAAGGTCTCTGCTTCCCAATCAGGTGTCAAACCTGGCACACGAAACTGTACTGGAATGAACACATTCTCCAGTACGACTAGGCTAAAGGAAACCAGCTGTCATAGCTAAATTACCAAGTACCAGATGGTAGTTGTTGAAAATCAAGGGGATGTCTGTAGCTGGGTAGTTAATCCAGTTTCGAGGGAATCAGATGATTGGGTCAAGTGGCCACCCCTTTTTTAATAGCGCCAGGGGAAAAATATAGTACTTAGAATTTGTGCCACTGATACGAAATAAGAAAAATCCACACAAACATCTAAATGATGTGGCACTTTTTTCTCATGACCTTAGATTTAAAGGTAAGGACGTGACCTTACAATTTTGAGATAACAGACCAAATTAGCACTTTTCAGCCACACACAAACCCAATGTGAACCAACACATTGCATGGTCTTGTCACCTGAAGCCAATACAAAGTGCAGACTATCCCTTTACCTCCAAAAGACCTTTCCCAGTTTCCTGCTCAGGCCTTCATCCCTGGTGGCAACTTGCTACGTGACAGGCTCTCCAAATACGAGCCCTCTACCAGTGGCATCGGTAGCTCCTGGGAACTTATAAGAAATATAAAATTTCAAGTCCCTCCCCAGATCTACTGAACCAGCATCTCTGGGGGAAGGCTTGGCAAACTGTGTTTAAAGGAGCCCACCAGATGATTCTGATGCTTACTAAAATTTAAGAACTACATAGTCAAGCCATATGTTGCTCTCACCTTAATTACAATTTGCTTCATTTACATTTAGGAATTTCTCATTGTAGAGGTAGCAAAGGGAGAGCTAGTCTACCACTTAGGTAACTAAGAGAGGGGCTCACAGTCCAACCACTTTGGGATTCTTAAGGTTGCAATATGTAGATATTCTGCTACATCTCCCTCCTCATTTTATTAATTCCTCCACAAGATTTTGATGACACATAGATGCTTTCCTGAATTCATAGATTGCATTTCTATATTTCTATATTTTATAGAAATGTATATTTCTATATTTTATAACTTGCTATGGTAATTTCCACTTGTCCAATTCAGTAAGATTTTTGTCTATTTCTTTCCAATAGTGCCCAAGTAACAAGTTCTTAGAATGACATTTCTATTATGATCTCAGATTTTTCCTCCCATGACCCAGCCATTCATTTTATTAGGTATTTATTTATAGCATTAGTTCTCAATTTGAGCATCATATTGGAATCACACAGAGGTGCTTTAAAGAAAAGTCCCAATTCCTAGAATGTACTCCAGACTAATTAAATCAAAATATCTGGGAGTGGGATTTGGGCATAAGTTTTTTTTTTTTTTTTTTTTAATTTTTTAGAGCTCTTAACTGATTTCAGTGTGCAGTCAGGGTTCAGAACCATGATATTATAGAATATATATGCATCATATTTTAACATCTTTATTAAACTTGGAAATTCAATCCAGGATCTGGTTATACACACACCTGTGTATCAAGTACTCTTTAATCCATTCAACACTTTAAAAATCCATATACTCATTCAGGCAAAGAAAATAAGCATTTTTTTTTCTTGGAATTCAATATCTACAAAAGTTGACAATGCCTTAGTTCGATGATGCCGTCCTGAAAATACAGTTTTTTTAAAAGTAAAGTTGAGTACCAAAAGGGGGGAAATAAAAACTCATTAATAAAAACAAAATTTTGGGTTCTCTCATATTTATAAATTGTTTCTGATGCAGATTCGCTTCAAAGGACCGTCTCAGAAAGCTGAGTGCTACAATGTGAATACATTCCTTCCAAATAGTGTAAAAGAAAATAGGGAGCAGTAAGCTATGTGAGAATAGAATCTCAAACTTGAAATAAAACACAACAGCTGCTTATCTGAGAGTTGACAGATATCTACTTTCCAGCACTTCTAGGCTTCAGTCACTTTTACGACGCATTTTTTACAAAATATAATGGAAAAGAGCTTTCATTCTTACTGATGCATTTACACTACATAAAATCATGGGTAATCATGCCCAGAGGAGCTCAAATATATAAAACGTGGAAACTTCAAACTTAATCATACCATGCAGGGAAGAACAAGCAAACAGAAGCAAAGTCCTATTTTCTCCAGAAGAACAAATCTAACTCCAGTGGATTTATGTTAAGAAACTGATATGTTCAAATGAAATGAAGGAACATGAGGCATTTTACATAAGTATGAAATTTATGCTTATTGAGCATACAGGAAACTCTCATAATGATACGGCCTGTTTTGAGTACAAAGAAGAAATATAAAGAATCCCAGAGTCACTTGTCTTAGCCCTTAATTTCACTGTCTAGTTCAGGGATCAGCAGGTGTTTTCAGTAAAGAAGCAGATAGTAAATATTTTCTGTTTTGCAGATCATACAGTCTCTGTCGATACTACGCAACTCTGCCATTTTATCGCAAAAGCAGTCACAGACAATATGAAAACAGATGAGTGTGGCTGTGTTCCAATAAAACATGTTTCAAAAAAACAGGAAGCTGGCCAGATGTGGCCTATAGGAAGTGACTTGCTGGCCACTCTCCACCCCCCACCCCCGGTCTTGTGCATCATGTCTCTACATGCCCACCACATCTCATCGGCCTTGAATGTCCCTGCCTCTGCCCACACTTACATATTGGTGTGGCCTTGAGCTCTATCAACAGCTGTGGAGCCTTCTCACACCTCACACTGCCTTTGTCCAAGGTAATCTCATCCATTTCGCATTTTATGCTGAGGACTCTAAAATCATTATCACTAGCATAAACTAGTCTCAGGAGATCCAGGCTTTTATAACCTGAAGGCTTGCTCCCCTGAAGGCGGGGTACCCCAATGCTTCCTCTCTATATCATTTAAATGTTCCATTGGCAACTCAACCTCAACGCTAAAACCACTGTCTTCCCCATAAAACCTGCTCCTTCTTAGGACTTTCTGTATGAAGAATGGTATTCCTATCTACTCGGTTACCCAAGCTGGTGGCCTGAAAATTAGAGAAAACTCACATGGCCATGGCTAGGTAAAATTTGGCACACACATACCATGAACTACTTTTTGAGGCTGTGCAGCGTGGAAGATGGCGGCGTAGGAGGAGGCTGGGCTCACCGCGCGTCCTGCTGATCACTTAGATTCCACCTACACCTGCCTAAATCACCCAGAAAACCGCCAGAAGACTAGCAGAACGGAGTCGCCGGAGCCAAGCGCAGACGAAAGGCCCACGGAAGAGGGTAGGAAGGGCGGAGAGGCAGTGCGCGCTGCACAGACTGGCGGGAGGGAGCCGGGGCAGAGGGGTGGCCCGCCGGCCAAGCAGAGTCCCCGAGTCTGGCTGGCAAAAGCGGAGGGGCCGGCCGGAGTGTGTTCTGACAGCAAGCGCGACTTGACATCTGGAAGGTTATAAGTTAACAGCTCTGCTCGGAGAACGGAGGGCTGGAGGACAACGGGACGGAGAGTTGCTGAGCCCCGGACGACAGAGCACAGCTTGGCGGGGAACAAAGGCACTTGCCGGCGCCATCTCCCTCACCCATCCCCCAGCCAAAATCCCAAAGGGAACCTGTTCCTGCCAGGGAACTTGCTTGCACCACGCAAACACCCAACGCTGTGCTTCTGCAGAGCCACCCCTCTGGCAGCGGGTCTGACTCCCTCCTGCTGCCACAGGGCCCTTCCTGAAGTGGATCACCTAAGGAGAAGCCAGCTAAGCCTCCTGCCCCCGTGCACCTTGCCTACCCACCCCAGCTAATACGCCAGATCCCCAGCACCACAAGCCTGGCAGCGTGCAAGTAGCCCAGACAGACCACGCCACCCCACAGTGAATCCCACCCCTAGGAGAGGGGAAGAGAAGGCACACACCAGTCTGACTGTGGCCCCAGCGGTGGGCTGGGGGCAGACATCAGGTCTGACTGCGGCCCCGCCCACCAACTCCAGTTATACACCACAGCACAGGGGAAGTGCCCTGCAGGTCTGCACCACTCCAGGGACTATCCAAAATGACCAAACAGAAGAATTCCCCTCAGAAGAATCTCCAGGAAATAACAACAGCTAACGAACTGATCAAAAATGATTTAAACAATAGAACAGAAAGTGAGTTTAGAATAATAGTCATAAAATTAATCACTGGGTTTGAAAACAGTATAAAGGACAGCAGAGAATCTCTTGCGACAGAGATCAAGGGACTAAGGAACAGCCAGGAGGAGCTAAAAAATGCTATCAACGAGCTGCAAAATAAAATGGAGACAACTACGGCTTGGATTGAAGAGGCAGAGGAGAGAATAGGTGAACTAGAAGATAAAATTATGGAAAAAGAAGAAGCTGAGAAAAAGAGAGATAAAAAAAATCCAGGAGTATGCGGGGAAAATTAGAGAACTAAGTGATGCACTAAAGAGAAATAATCTACGCATAATTGGTATTCCAGAGGAGGAAGAGAGAGGGAAAGGTGCTGAAGGTGTACTTGAAGAAATAATAGCTGAGAACTTCCCGGATCTGGGGAAGGAAAAAGGCATTGAAATCCAAGAGGCACAGAGAACTCCCTTCAGACGTAACTTGAATCGATCTTCTACACGACATATCATATTGAAACTGGCAAAATACAAGGATAAAGAGAAAATTCTGAAAGCAGCTAGAGAAAACGTGCTCTAACATATAAAGGGAGACCTATAAGACTCGTGACTGATCTCTCTTCTGAAACTTGGCAGGCCAGAAAGGAATGGCAGGAGATCTTCAATGTGATGAACAGAAAAAATATGCAGCCGAGAATCCTTTATCCAGCAAGTCTGTCATTTAGAATAGAAGGAGAGATAAAGGTCTTCCCAAACAAACAAAAACTGAAGGAATTTGTCACCACTAAACCAGCCCTACAAGAGATCCTAAGGGGGATCCTGGGAGACAAAGTACCAGAGACATCACTACAAGCACGAAACCTACGGACATCACAATGACTCTAAACCCATATCTTTCTATAATAACACTGAATGTAAATGGACTAAATGCGCCAACCAAAAGACACAGGGTATCAGAATGGATAAAAAAACAAGACCCATCTATTTGCTGTCTACAAGAGGCTGTGCAGCATCAAAAGCCGTAAACTACAACTACATACAACAAAGTGGATAGGTCTCAAAACACAGTGCTAAAAGTGCCATCGAAAGTGCCAAAGGTAGGGGCGCCTGGGTGGCTAAGTTGGTTAAGTGGCTGGCTCTGATTTCTGCTCAGGTCTTGATGTCATAGTTCGTGAGTTGGAGCCCCACATAGGGCTCTGCACTCACAGCATGGAACCTGTTTCAGATCCTCTGTCTCCCTCTCTCTTCCCCTTCCCCACCCTTAAAAATAAATAAACATTAAAAAAATTAAAAAAAAAAGTGCCAAAGGTAGAATGTGTTGCTGTGATTTAATATTATTTGTGGAATTTAAAACATTCAATAATACAAATAACACTGTATATTTTTCAAATATATACAAAAATCCTGGTTTATAAATGATATGTACTAAAGTAGAGGCCTTCTGAGTAGAGACTGGGGAAGAATATAACGATATCAATGAAAAAGAGAAGACGCTTGCCAGTCCAGTGACAACAGTAGGCCATCATGATTAACTCAACTCTCCACACTTGAAAGAAATCTTTTTAAAAGAAAAAGTATAATACATGGCTGCAAGTAATATGTACTATTATGGACAAATAATATGTGCTAATATGGGTAAAATGAATGACTGCATTTGCCAACTGTTATGTTTGCTTGAGGTTACAAGCTTGACGTTACATAATAATGGAAATTTTTACTATTTAGACTTTGATATGTTTCAACTTATATCGTAAACTTTTGTTCATCACATTAATAATTCAACTATCTTACCACGGATAGAATTTTCTAGAGTTTACTAGAAAAGCCTCATGTCAGCCTGCTTCAAGATGTGAATTTCTTTAAATCTACCACTGTAATGAGCTGTCCAGACATGGTGTGGCATATCAAAACACAGTAAGAAGGCATTATTCAACCAGACGTATACCATGACCTCACTGTATAGGGCTTCTTTAGACATATCACATAAAAGTTTATAAGCAGAAACTCAAGAGGATTAAGTTGTCACTTTCAATTTGGGAAATTATTGCTCCATCAAAATATAGATGCATTACTTTTTTTTTCTACAGGAATAATTCAAAGTCAAAACATCACCAGTTGCTGCTAAAGGGAGCATAAGCCTACTGAAAGATGACTAACTGCTTCATCTCTAATATGTGCCTTGGTGAAATTTCCATATATTCTGTTGAACAATGCAAACTCCTGAAAACTAGTTAGGTAGCACGACTTTCTATAAATTTTTTTAATGTTTATTTTTGAAAGAGACAGAGACAGAGAGTGTAAGTGGGGGAGGAACGGAGAGAGAGGGAGACACAGAGTCAGAACCAGGCTCCAGGCTCTGAGCTGTCAGCACAGAGGCCAATGCGGGGCTTGAACCTATGAACCGTGAAATCATGACCTGAGCTAAAGCTGGATGCTTAACTGACTGAGCCACCCAGGTGCCCCACAAGGCTTTCTGATTAAAGATGAATATATTAGATGAAGAACAAGCCACAGCTTTTGTCAATACAAGCATGAAAAACAGGAAAAGGACTTTATTTTATCTTATTTTCTATAGAGAGTATAGACCTTTTAATTGGTTACTAAACTTTTCACTGTTCCATTGGTTACGGTGGCATCATATAGAGGGATAGACCTAACTGTAGATTATTCCTCTGACTCTTCAAAATCACTTTAATTCCATCTCCCCCCACATGATAAGCATATGCAAACCCAACATCAGAAGCATTCTTGAAAAAAACTGTAATGTGGTCAAAGACCATTTCAAGGCTCTCGTGTGTTCCTGTCCTTTTCTCTTTATAACTTTCTTGCCCCCACCCACCTGCTACACAGGGTCCTCATGCTGTCATTCCTCACATCTGCCAGTTTATTCCATGCATGCCTCCCTCCTTTCATTCTCAAAACTTCTGTGCTGTGTCTCAAGACAGAGTGTATGTCAAAATGCTTTACAAACAGCAGGGCACTTACAAGGCCTTTTGTATTACACATAGCATTCAATATTAAGTAGAGTAAAGCAGATGCTATTTATTTTTTAAAAAATAATTTTTTTTACTTAAAAAAATTTAATTTGAGGAAGTAAGAAGTAAGAATAAACTATTGATAATGGACCGTGTGGTCTTTTATTTCCAGATAACTTGGCAGTGATTGACGACAAGCTGATGTGTTAACTGCCCTTGCTAACAATGTCTGGATTTTCATAGAAGGCAGTATACTCTAGCCCTAGGGAATGTAAAGATATTCATATCTAATGGTAAAATTCCAGGCCCTGTGCAGTTATGAAAGAGACTTTGGGCTGGGAGGGCAGAGCTGAAGTGGAGATCATCTTGGAAACACCATCTAAGGCAGCCACATGCCACACGGTACTAGCTGCCACGAAGCACGGCCCAGGTTCTATAAACATTGGCCTGGCATTCGAGAAAAAGTCCAAAAATAAATGGTGACTATATAAATTCTAATTTTGAGCGTGTTGACAAGTTTCTGTGACTCTATATCCTATTTTGAACAGTTAACACCTTGTCTTTAATTCCTGTCTTGTAAGGTTTTATGATATGGGGACTTTGCCATTAAAAATAATCTAGGTGAACATAGTTTAAATTCTGATTATTTTAAGCAATTTGTATATTTTACATCTGTAACTGAAATTTGTTCCTGATTTTTGGATTTTTTTAATTGTTATTATTCAATGATGAGCCTAAAATTATTCATGTTTTGAAATCTCATTGGAAATGGGAAGCTATGAACAATTGGCCTTAATCCAAACTTCTGGAACAATCACACACATTGACTCACTGGGTCTTGTTATATCCAGTCTGGATTTCAAACTATAAGTTCAAGCGAATTTCCTCAACCTAAAGTGCTATGTCACCATATTTGGGCAAGGATTGTTGTGGTTCTTCTGGAATGAAAAGTAAAGTGGAAGCAAATTTTTTTTCTCAATACAAAGTTAAATCACCATGTTACGGATGGCACACATTAAATAAACAAGTTCATTTTAAGGTAATCATATGTTATAGTTAGTAACGGGACTTTCTGAAAATGGTGTTAAAATCAATATGTTTCTTCCTTTTGCTGCCACCTCTGATTGATGTTCTTGGTAAGGGTGATCCAGGATCTGCACGAGACCTTAGATGAAGATGGGTGTATCTTTGCTTATATCAAGTTAATGTTGGAAGCAATTCTATGTCTATGTTGGGTACCCTCTTAGTATCTGAGTCCCAACTCTCAGAGAAGATGTATAGGCTCAAAGTGAAGTTTGTTTTGCTAGGAGACAGAAGGAAGGACAGAAGCTGAGCATCATTATATATCTTTGACTTACGGATACACTCTCTTAGACCTTCTCTAGTATGATTCCAGTATACACATTTTTTTCAGTAATTTACTCAGCAAATATTTGAGTCCCTTCTGTGTGTCATGCACTGAACTGGGTGCTGGTAGTATAGCAGGGAACAAAATAGATATCATCTCTATAATCTAGTATCAGAAACCAACATTAAACATGGAGTTTATAATCTAGCATCAGAAACTAACATTAAACAAAGAATTACATAACTATATAGTTAGATTACAATAAGCATCATAAAGGTGGGGGGAATAAAGTACTATTAGATTGCATATTAGGGGAATATACTCTGGTTTGGGGAATCAGGAAAGAAATTACATTTCAGTTGGAGTTTGATGTTAGCCAAAGAGGAAAGAGAAGATTGTATCAGGTAGAGCACATTCCAAGGTCTGGTCAGAAATGAGCTTGGGCTTTCTGAGGACTGAAAGGAGGCTGTAGGGGGTGAAGAATAATGGGGGATGGTGAGCATGGGAAAAGTGAATGTTGGGGATGTAGGCAGGTGCTGGTTACTCAGGACTTCGCAGATCATGTTCAGAATGTAGCTCTTTATCCCAAGACTGTGTGTAAACAATTGAAGAATTTTAAGGAGGAGACCTGACCCAATCAGTATTTTAAGATCTGGCTGCTGTGTGTGACAATGAACCAGGAGAAGCCAAAGAGATACAGTGACTATGTTAATTCAATATCTCTACAAAGAAGATAAAGGTGGCTAGGACTAAGATGATAAAGAGGAGCGGGTGTGAAATATATTTAGGAGTTTCAATTCAATAGCTTAGTTGGGGAATGGAGATGAGGTAAATGAGCAGACAGTAGCAAAGATGACTCTGACTCCCAAGTTTATAAAATGAGTGAGAGCCCGAAGAGCAAGTCTCTTTATTGAACTTTGACAGAAACTATAATGGCAGGAATGGCAAGAGTTAATTTTGATGTTGCACATTTGCATTTTCAAACACATCTTAAGCGGTGAGCAGATAGATGAGGTTCCTGGGATTCAGAAACATGGATTTGGAGTTCACAAGAAGGTCTGGGCTTGGAAGCCACTCCCATGAGCACTTGAGACTCGTGGGGAATGATTAGAGAGCTAATTTATCACCATCTTCCACTGTCCCTGTAAAATACTTCCAGAGAGGGTAGTTCTTCCCCATCAGTGGATGAAGACATGGACCAGACATCTTAAGATGCCTTTGTGCTTCTCTGGGCTTAAGAGATATTTGACCCTGACTCTTCCCTGGTCACTTCTGTGAGTTCCTTCAAGAGCCCTCATTAGTGGGAACTTTGCCCCCCCCCTGGGTTGTCAGTTCCTTCTTCCATAGCCCCTAAGGAGTCTAGGACACTACATCCATGTTGTGCTTTTGACCAGGATCTAAAACATGTCCATGCTGTTCTTTCTTGAGAGTTGCCCACCTCTGATCCATGTGTATCTTAGATTAGGCCACAAAAATACCACAGACTGGGTGACATAAACAACAGAATTTTATTTCTCATAGTTCTGGAGGATGGACATCTGAGATGAGGGTGCCAGCACAGTCGGGTTCTGTGAGATCTCCTTGACTTACCAGCCACCTCCATGCTGTGTCCTCACTTGGAAGAGAGCAGAGAGAGAGAGAGATGAGATCACTTCCTCTGCTTATAAGAGCATAATCTTTATCAGATAATCACCTCCTAAAGACCTTATCTCCTGATGCAGTCACGTTAGGGGTTGGGGCTTCAATATATGAATTTGGGAGTGGGGACAGAGGTCTGTCCATAGCAATGGGAAACACTCACACAGCATTTCCCAGACAAACTAATAGCCATCTCTCCTTTACTCCTGCCAATGGCACAGTCACCAAACCTCCACTAAACTTCCAAGTGGATTCAGACACCTGCTTATTGTGTCTTCCAATTCACACGATAAATTCAATAAATGAGAAATTATAAAATGATTTTCAGCCCCAGAAATAATTAATAACATGTGAATGAATGCATAAAAAGTATCATTTGTACTAATATATTAGTAAAGATTTAAGAAATTAAAATTACCTAGTGTGGACGAGGTTATGTAGAAAGAGGCATTCTTAGAGTTGTCAGGGGAACTATAAGTTGATATGACATTGTAGTCAGTAAGCAATTGGAGGAAATCCATGAAAATGTTGAATTGACATACCTTTGACCCAATTCTCAGAATTCAATGTTCAGCAATTCTTACACATGTTCCTAAATATATATATTCAGATTTGGGCATATATATTTCACGTGTATATGGATGGACATTTGCTGTTACACAGCAAATATTTGTAATAGAAAAAAAATTATTTATGGCAAAGAAATGGCAGGAAACAGAATCAACTCGGGTCATTCAAGTTCATAAAGTGAGCAACTTACAAAGTGCCAGGATGGACAGGGTGGTGGTATTCTGTAGCTGGTTCACACTGGCTCCCAAGAGCTGACTGTGCACAACTTTTCCCAATATTGCATTCAGTAATTTCAAGTAGGTATCTTGAAATCAGTCATTGTGGAAGTAATACACCCATAGAAATTGCCAAACACCAAACATTTCGCAGCCCACCACTGGTTAGGGGAACAGAAAGAGATGGTCGGGCAGCAGTTTAGCAACAGCAGGAAGCCATTGTCACCTCTAGGCAGAGGAAGATAATATGTTACCAGCACTGGAGCAGAGGCGCGGCAAAAGAGCCGTCCATAAGGAATGATCTTTATGGAAGAGCTCAGTCACTTCCAGAACCTGCAGTTCAGAGAGGAAGGGAGTGAAAAAAAAGACACGATTTCTTTTCACACACCCAAATCCCATTGGCTAAGTACAATCAGCAGCAAAGGGTCAGCCTCCCGCAGATAGAGAGCTACAGTAAGAACAGAGAACCCTCTGTGAGGTAGGCAAATAGAAACTAACCAGTTCATTATTTAAAACTCTGTCATGAGGGACACCTGGGTGGCTCAGTCAGTCAAGCGTCTGACTTTGACTCAGGGCATGATCTCACAGTTTGTGAGTTCAAGCCCCACATCAGGCTCCACGCCGACAGCTCAGAGCCTGGAGCCTGCTTCAGATTCTGCGTCTTCCTCTCTCTCTGGTCCTCCCCTCCTTGTACTCTGTCTCTCTCTGTCTCTCTCAAAAATAAATAAACATTAAAAAAATTATAAAAGAAAAATAAATAAAAATCTGTCATGAAGGGATGAGTCATGTATTTTGGAGCATGTGTTAAAATGAAAGACCATGAAGACACGAAAAAGAATGAGGCAGGCCTCTGTGTAATGATACGACACTTCAATAATACATTGTTAAATATGGTAAAAAGTAGGTTACAAAAATGTGTGCAATTTTATTCCATTTTTGTAAAAAAATATACAAATATATGTACTTTTCCTTTCACAGGCCAAACAAAACAGCTAGAAAAATATACCACACTCTGGAAGTTATTACCTTTGAAAACTTCTAACTTTACAGATTTCAGATGTGTTTGGATTTATGGACATGTATTATCTTCCTAACACATTTTTAACAAAGCGTCTGTTAGTGTGTCCAAAGAGTGTGTGTGACCTCAGGGTTGGCTATGCTCTTAAGTGTATCTAAAATGCATGATTTTTTCCTTCCGTGCACACCTGAAAATTCTGCATATTGGTCTACGGGACGTGGAGGCACCTGCGCATCTCACTGCTATCTTAAAGGCAGTGTGGACTTGGAGGGAATGATCATCAGCCACGAGGTGTGGGTCGACTCATATAGGGACATCCTGTGGGACGTAGGTGCAAATTTTCAGTGAAGAGACAGAGGTATTCCCAGGGCAAATTCTAAAAGCAAAGCCTCTTGAGGAACAATAGCCATTGGCTCTAAACTCTGAAGCACTACCATAGATGTCTTTGTATTAATTTTGTTCCCACTGACAGAAGTAGGAAATGCAATGATAATGAGTGACATCTCAGTTATCCACCCCTGGAATTTTCTGGCAACATGTTTAGAAAATTATGCTTTTTGAAAACCAATTCCCCCAAATACCACATTACTTTACCACCTAAAACAAATGAATCCTTTCTTCCTAATATTGAGTACACATAAATCATCCCAAATAGGGCTCTTTTTGTTATAAAGCTTGATTATTTTTTCTTTCCTCAGAAAAGAAGACCCATGTACTGTTTATTAGGTATATGAGGGAAAAAAATCAGGGTTTTCAAAGCCAACAATACTTGCAAACTTGAATATATTTAGATTTCTGGGATGGTTGAATTATAATCAACACGGAAAAGAAAACATCACTAAAACATTTTCTTGACCAAAATACACACTCCACCCTTCGGCCACTTCCTCATGCGAGCATGTGGACATGAAACTATGTGCCCTCTCTCGTCTGCTTGTTACTTACTCGTCAACTAGTCACCGTAGCTCATTGGAGGCACCCAGGTCGGATTTGCCCAAACACGTCAATTAGATGCATTGTTAACAGATGTTATGGACACCTATGATAATTGCATTATCCTCCTGTCATCTGGAAGCATCATGAAAATGAAATTGTTTCTTCAGAGATTTGTTGCCGAAATGCTACAGCATGAAAAGCATCTATGAAATACATCTCCTGGATAAGTCAGACAAAATGAAAATCAAAACTATCATCAACATTTAGAAGAGCAGGAGAGAAATGGAATAAGAACGGTACTTAAAGAGGCAATAAAATTCCCTCAATGTTATACTAGTTAACGATGACAATATAAAACCTTAAATCTTGGAGCAAACATGAGAGTGACTTCACCAGCTCAGCGGCTACTAAAAATCTCTTTTCTTACCTTAAAGTCAAATTGATTGTCAACACAAACATTTAAAGTACACATTTAAAATGTGATTGCTTTTTGGAGGGTAGGGAAAGGAGGATGTGGGTGGGAAAGGGTAGGCAGGAACAGGGCATATTTATAATGAGCATATATTTTTAAAACATATTTCATATCATCGGGAAATCTATTAAGTTCTCAGACTGATGGTTTTGATGTTCTCAATGGATTCAAAAGATGTTACAATGCTCTGTACTTATACTCCCTGGTGAAATGGCATGCTTGTCTGGGTCTCTCTTTATAAAACCACACTGAGGGGATTTACCAATGTCAACTAACCAAGAAAATAAACAACAGTCCTTTTCTTTAAAATGAGTAGTAGTATTTACACAACCTGTAGGTACGCTAAGAGCAGTGTAGTGTAGGCAATCCCCGAGAAGCACAAAGAGTCATTCTGGACTAGATTAAGTGCCTCCACAAGACATTCTTCCAGCCAAGAAACAGATAAGGGTCATCTCTGAGTGATAGGGAAGTGAGTTCAACAACATGATTTGCCAAGGAATAATTTCACTCTGAAAACTTTTTACACAAAATGTGACTCACAGATCTGGGAGTGAGGAAAAGGAAAATGTTCTGGGACGCTAAACAGACTTCACCTTTTGCATATTTCTGAGCTGAACTGGTAAGCATGATACATTTTCCTAGCTGGGTATTTGATTCCATGAAAGATACTTTTGTTTTAGGAGCATAAGAAATGAGAGCGAAAGGAAGGGAGAGAGGGGGGATAAAATGGATATCCTACCTCTAATAAATAGATAATTACATTATCTACCTGCTTCATGTCTGATGTTTTACCTACATTCATCTGACCCCAAGCTAACCTTGATAGTTATTATTTTCTTCAATTTACAAATGAGCAATCTGGTGTTCAGAGAGTTTAAACAATTTCCCCCATGACACGAGGGTTGCAAGCTCTACTCAGATTTTAGTGCTTCAAAGCTGAGCTTTTCCTCTTACACCAATGGATTAGTTTGCTATGGTTGCTGTAACAAAATACCGTAGAGTAGCTGGCTTAAACAACAGAAACTAACTTGATCACAATTAACTTTCTGGAAGCTCTGGAACCCTGAAAACCAAGATTACGGTGCTGGCAGCTTTGGTTTCTCCTGAGGCCTGTCTCATTGGCTTACAGATGGCTGTTATCTCACGGCATTCTTGTGGTCTTCCCTGTGAGCACATCCCTGATGTCTCTCTGAGGGTCCAAATTTCCTCTTCTTTTTTTTTTTCCAGTGCAATACATATTTATTGATTTTTTCTGTGTACCATACTCAGTGCTTGGCATTAGCGATAGGAGGGGAATTGGGGATTCAAAACTGAATAGCACGTGGTTCCTTGTTCCCAAAAACTTAGAACAGATAATTTTTCCAGTTTTATTGAGAAATAATTGACTGCATCACTGTATAATTTTAAGGTGTACATCATGGTGGTCTGATTTAAATGTGTTGTGAGATGATTACAACAGGCTCAGCTAACATCCATCTTCTCATATACAGACGTGTGTATATGATGAAAAGAAAAAAAGAAAAAAAATTATCCTTGTGATGAGAACTCACGGGACTTTCTCTCTTCACCTCTTTTCTGTGTTTCTATGTTTCTGTGGTGTACGTTACATCCTTAGTACTTCTTATAACCGGGGAAATTTGTAACTTTTGACCACCTTCCACCAATTCCCCCTCCTCCTTCTCTCCACTTCTTTCTTTTTTTTTAAGTTTATTTACTTATTTTGAGAAAGAGATCGGGAGAAGGGCAGAGAGAGAGGGAGAGACAGAATCCCAAGCAAGCTCCGTGCTCTCAGCTCAGAGCCCGAAGCAGGCCTTGATGCAGGACTTGATCTCACAAACCATGAGATCACAACCTCAGCTGAAATCAAGAGTCGGACATTTAACCCACTGAGCCACCCAGGTGCCCCTCCTTCTCTCCACTTCTGATAATCACAAGTGTGATCTCTTTTTCTAGGAGTTCGTTTGTTTTTGTTTGTTTGTTTGTTTTTGATTCCACGTAAGGTGAAATCATACAGTATTTGTCTTTCTCTCTCTGATTTATTTCATTTATCATTGATGCCTTCAAGGTCCATGTTGTTGCAAATGTAGGCTGTCCTCATTTTTTTTTATGTCTGAATAATGTTTCACTGTGTGTGTGCGTGTGTGTGTGTGTATGTGTGTGTGTGTGTGTTGTATAGCACAACCTTTTTACCCATTCATCCATCAGTGGACATTTAGGTTGTTTCCGTATCTTGGCTGTTGTACATAATGCTGCTTTAAACATAGGGGTGCAGTGCACTGTTGATGGGATTGTAAACTGATGCAGCCACTATGAAAAAACAGTATAGAGCATTCTCAAAATATTAGAAGTAGAACTCTAATATCCAACAATTCCACTTTGGGGAATATATACAAAGGAAGTGAAAATGCTAACGTGAAAAGATATCCGCACCCCCATAATCAGATTTCCTCACCTCATAAGGACACCAGTCAGATTAGATTAGTGCCCACCCATATGACATTAGTTACCTCTTCTAGGGCCCTGTCTCCAAACAGTCACATTCTATGATACAGGAGTTAGGACTTGAACCTATGAATGGGGGGGAGGGGGGTGGGTGGCGGGCACAATTCACCCATTACAATCACTCCACAAGGTCAAAATACAGATCTTTTACAGACTCTTTTCAGTTCAGGTTTCTACCTGTTCCAAGGACTATAAGCTTCTTACTCTATACGTGCACATAATTCCGACATGCTTTCCACTACATACAAAAGTTTACCAATATGCTAATTGTAGAAAAGAGTGAATAAATGAGATGAACTACAGGCAGGAGGATAGAATATTTAGCAACAGACTATCTAACTGTGTTGAAGAGGAAGCGATTACACCCATCCTCACAATGGTTTATTATTTCAGCTT
The DNA here is from genome assembly GCF_027475565.1 of Acinonyx jubatus. Lineage (NCBI taxonomy): Eukaryota > Metazoa > Chordata > Mammalia > Carnivora > Felidae > Acinonyx > Acinonyx jubatus. The sequence goes on along the minus strand of NC_069381.1, from coordinate 196,790,800 downwards.
CCAGAAGGCATAGACGAAATACAGGGCCAGTCCTTGCCATGTACTGCAGAAAACTCAATCTATGTCCTGGGGTTAGGTGGGGTGATGCTTTAGGGATGTTCATGGCTTCCAGACATACCACCTCCTCACATCCTGTGGGGGAAAATAACAGCTAATGAGTCAGCGACTAAGTTGGGAATCAGCCCAGAGCTTCTATAACAGTAGATTCAGCATGTAAAAATGAGAATAATCCCCCACAATCATTTCCACTAGGAACTAGTTGATCCTAAAGATATGATTCATTCAGGGTAAAACCAAATCCTCCACCTACACACTTTTTGAGCCATTAGGAAAATAATTATGTACAAAAAATATATACTTTTAGGGCATTTCTCTCTTTTATACCTTTGGCAAATATAGAAAGAACATCAGAATTCAACTCAGGAGAGAGAAGGAGAGAAAAGAAAGAGATACAGAGCTATACGTATACACAAATATATATATATTTTTGTAGATAGATGGATAGATAGATATCACAGGACAAGGAGTAAAACAAGTAATGTTTTGTAATCAATGTAATCAGATTGTACAGGCACACAATTAATTAAAGAAACTGCCTTGAAATCCAGACCATTAACAGTACTTAACTTCAAAAGACATTTTTCCATTCTTTTTCCCCTTGTTTAGTGCAGACTTCATTTAAGATATCAATTACTAAACAGACTTCTAAAGCCAAGGGGAATGTCAACAAATTATGTAGCTAACAAAAAAGGTCAGCATGATTTTACTTGTTTGTATTTGTCCTAATAGCACAACTTAATTGTTTTACTAAAGTGGCTTATCATTAGAATATTTGTTAATATAATACAAATTAACTCAAAAGGATTTGATAAGATGTAGGGGGAAAAAGCTCATCTTGAAGCAATGTAGCTAGATAATCCAAATAGTCGATGTCACCCTCTACTTTCTACTCAAAAAAACCTTTCTTTTGTTAAATACATAATCTTATGCCAACAAAACATTGTTTTCAGCCCTGCAATGATCTAGTGTCCAATGTAGGATTGTAGCCATTTACTTTTTATGGAGCTAGGAACATAATGAGAAGATTCATGCTTTGGGTCATTCACTCATGTTATTACATTACACTTTAGCCCTGGATCCTAGGGTCCCTCATTCTCCTGTGTATGTGTTTTTGATTCTTGTTTCAGGGAACAAGGCTGAAAAAGAATCCCAGAGGTGGTCTAATATCTCCAGCATTCTATCAGCTGATAGGCTGGAGTGAAAGCCCTCAAACAAGATACCCTAACCAGCTGGGTCATGAATTCTCTGTCCGCTACAAAAAGTTGGAGAGGAGAAGCTTCAGCCAAGTTGTCAGTATCAGCAAGTAATGTAATTATCATGGCTGCCTGAATTATAAACTTCTAACTGTACTGCTAAGTTTAATTTTTCCCTGAATCAAATATTTGATCACATAGTTTCTCTAGGTCTCCTTGACCCTGGGAGATTTAAGGAATAGATTATATGGGGGAGGAAAAAGAAGTGGGGAGCATTAACCAAAATTTAAAAATACTTCCCTACCTTTTTGGAACTAGAACAAAGTACACATCAGCATGTACATACAAAATAAAAAGCTGGTTCTGAAGTTTGTCATTTGCATCTTTAGGGTCCCCTTTATGTTTCTCCTTCCTCCTGTGACATTCTGTAGGTTCCCTTATGGTTTTATAACTTACAACAGCTCGTGACTTGTTGTTTTATAACTCTTTCCCACCATTTTTGGAGTTCAATGTTTGTCCCTCCTCACAGAGACACTTGTATAACCCTTGGGAGGGTGTGGTCAAGGCAATGTGGCTATACTGGTTCCTGTTCAGGTCACCTTCTTCCAAGGTCACTCCAGTTCTGGGTCCCCTGTCAGTGTCTTCTGTGTCACATGCTAATCTATGGAGAAAGGGATCACTTTCCTGCCAAACAGTGGACATGTTACAGGCATGAATTCTCAGTCTGTAACCAATTGTTCACAATTTAGACATAAACATAGAGTTTTCATCAGCTGTGTTTCTGTAAGTGCCCAACCCCCCACCCCACCCATTTTCTACTTCACATATTCATGCTGAAGCTGAAGGTTTTACATTACTGTCATCTGGGAGAATGCCTTCTTTATCTTTTCTGCTGTGCTGGGTGGAGTTTTATATACTCCTCAAATCCATGGTGGAGAGAATACAACTTCCCGGCTGAAATATTCCCTAAAATGGTCTCTCCTGCTGTTCTCTGGCAACCCTTGTGTTTGTTGTTTCTCAAGGGAGATTCTGTTTAATTGATTCTTACTCACAGTGCATTATACTCTCTTACTAAGATTTAGATTTAGCTAACCCACAAAAATAAAACCTACTTTACAGAGTTGGAGAGAATTCAGTCAGCTCCTTTCCTTCACTGCTGTCTTTCTCCTCTGATCCCTCTGAGTTATGATGTCTGCAATATAAAGCCCATTTGAATTGTGTGTCCCTGGTCCCTCTTTTGTGCCACAAATCTTGACCTTCTCTTCATCTCCTCAGGCCTATTCAGCCAGCAAAAATGGCCATGCTATCTTCCCAAGGAACCCACTGAGCTAGGGCTCAGAATTCTGGAGTAGAGGGTAGGGGGAGGGGCATGATTGTCTGGGTAGAACACTTGAACAGAACAGGGAACTTGAATTTTGGAATTCAAATTATTGCAAGGTCCAGAATCTGTGTGAATATATATGAATGTGGGTGAGTATGATGATGACACAGGTACTTTATTAGTCTGTATGCACAGGGAAAGCTTTTAATATTAATATTGATTACAAATAATGGATAAGTGGGAATAAAAGGTTAAAATTTTGATTTTTTCTAGTTGTTACAAAGTGTCTCTGCTGCACTACAATTTCTAACATGTTTAATATTAATTGAGTACTCTCTTTCCTAAAACCAACTTCTTCACAATTCCCACTGTGTCACTTTTCTTCAGCCTCTCCTGCATGGTTTAATTCATGGGTTCCTAGGGGCGCCTGGGTGGCGCAGTCGGTTAAGCGTCCGACTTCAGCCAGGTCACAATCTCGCAGTCCGTGAGTTCGAGCCCCGTGTCAGGCTCTGGGCTGATGGCTCGGAGCCTGTTTTGGATTCTGTGTCTCCCTCTCTCTCTGCCCCTCCCCCGTTCATGCTCTGTCTCTCTCTGTCCCAAAAATAAAATAAAAATAAACATTAAAAAAAAAATTAAAAAAAAAATTCATGGGTTCCTCCCCTTCTCTCAACCAAAACATATGGGCATAATTAAAACTCCTTTCTGGTCCCTCTTTCTTCTTCATTAGAGGCTCAGTTAGAGTGAAAGTAAATTCTATTCACATTAATTTAAATACCTTCTATATACTGGAAATTCCCAAATTTATATCTCTAGTCTAGACTTTGATTCTCAGCCTCAGACTTGAACACCCAATTGCAGTTGGAGAACTCATACAAAATGGAATTCTCAATGCTTTCCCTAATCCCACTGCCACCCCCATCTACCTGACCTCACCCAGTAGTCCCCACTTTGGGAAATGGCACAGTCATTTTCCATCCAAAGTCAGAGTCTGGGGGTCATCTTGAGCAAATACTGATGGTCCTACCTACAAAACACATTTTTGTTCAACATTTCTGACCTGAATTACTGAAATAGTTCCCTAATCTGTATCTTTATTTCTTCAATTGAAGTACCTCTCAAATGTATTCTCCACACAGCTGTCAGATATCATTGTTAAACAGATATTTTTCTCATGGTACTCTCTTATTAAAAACCTTCCAATGGCATTCTATTGTATTGGAGTAAAATCCAAACTTTCCCCCAGATTTTACAAAACTCCCCATGGCCCTGCCCCTCCTATGTATTTTACAGTACCCTCCTCTTTACCTCACTCCAGTCACACCAGCCTCTGTCTTTTCTGGTTGTTTAAAATATTTTTTCCTTAATTCATCATGTGGTGATTCTTTCTCACCTTCTGAGTCTCTGTCATTAATTTTCCTCAATTGTGTGTTTAATGTTTGTTTCCCCCACTGAAATGCAAAAGTGAGGACCTTGACGGCCCTATTACTTGTGTTCATATTGCTTAGCATGGTAAGTATTCAATAAACATTGCTGAATGAATGAATAAAAGAATGAGTGCCAAAATCATATAATAGGTTATATATAGGATAATAGCAAAAACTAAAAATAGATTATATGTAAGAAAATGGCAAAAACTAAAAACAAAAAAACAAAACAAAACAAAACAAAAAACACACAACTACCTGCCATTTAACCCAACTACAATTAAGTTTAATTTTCAATATGCTAGAGAAACCTTGTTCCTAATTCTACTTAATCACAATAGAACACCCTATATACCTATGACATGCATATGCTTAGTGTTCATGTCTGTATAGTCTGTCACAATTAGTTAATCATGCCTGAAGGTTGTTCCTTCCAATTCTTAGAAAGAGAAAAAACACTGATTTTATTTGGGAGAGCTTTAGATAATTTTGGCAAATTTGTGCATTTGCAACTTTGGGGGGAAAAAACACAACACAGCATATGCTTTTATTGACCTAATATCTGAACAGATTAAATGCTATAGCAAAAGTACTTATTAGCACATAAATATTACAGTTGGCTATCCTAGGGATGGTTATAAGAGGTCATTCCTTTTAATTCTTGATACCAAATTCTTTCTCCAAGTGCCACTTTCTCATTTTTTGTCCTTCGTAAGTTGTTCCTTTGGTCCCAATTGTCATATGCTGAAAGTAACCATGCTGAATTTCACTGTGTATACTGAGGGACCTCAACATGAAACAAAGAATGTACTGTTTATAACTCTTTATTGGCTGGGTGCTAAGATAGCACCTGCAAGTAGTTAAGCATTGGGAGATTTTTCCTTCCTTGCCCCCTCCTTTTGGTCATTTAAATCCTCTTCTGATGAACCTACAAACAACCCAGTTGACAGAGATTTGGAACATTCTCTGAGTCTTACTTTGACTAATCTAATTTTCTGTAAAAATATGCAAACTTGCTTAGGTTTGCTTGATTAGTATATTTTGAATTTTCTTTATGACATTTTTTTTTAATTTGATGAATATATGGACTGTTAGCTGGTGAATTATTATAAAAGGCAATACTTTTTACTGTTCTCCTTCTAGGAGAAACATTTTAAAAAGTCAGCCAACAATAGCTTCTGATTTAAGCCTTTAGAGATATGAGAAGTTTTATATCATGAATAAAAATGGACTCTGTTCTTCCAAAATGGAATTTTCTACTAAGGAACATTTCACCATAACCTCTAAAATTATTAATTAGCAGGCCTAGTCATTCATGGCATTAACTTTTCCACTGGAAGGGAATTTCTAGCCCGTTTTCCATGAGTTAATGTAATGTTTACAGGGATGCACTTGGGAAAATGCTTGGGAAAATGCTACAGAATAAAATTGGTTGAATTGAACTAAATCAATTGAAGTGCCATGAATAGGTCACATTTGGGACATCATAATGACTTCTTAAGAACTGTTAGGGTTACCATAATACTCGCCTTTAATCCTAGCTCGAATACTAAATGAAAATATTTTATGAACAAAGATTTTTACAAAAACATAATCGAGGAAAATACTTGTGTGTATTACAGGAGAGAGAAAAGTTTTTCTCAATCCTCTTAGGGTTGCTGGCTGGGTGTGAAAGTTAAAGTGACCAAGATATATTAATAGACGAAAAGCCAACAAATTTATTTAATGTAAGTCTTATGTGACATGGGAGCCAAAGAAACACAAAGAAACAGTTAAACCTGTGCATTTTTATGCTACATTGGTGAAGAGTGAACACTGTGGAAGGATAAGTGTGTCCTGAAATCCATTACTATCAGGAAGAAAACGATATGCAATAATATCCAAAGGGTCCCAGGGGATTACACAAAAAGATCCACAATAACAAGATCTGTATATTCCCTTCTTTGGATTCTTTTTTCTTCATTGGAATGATTGGATGATTTGACAATAGTGCTTGGTTTCTTTTCATGAACACTAGAATACTAGAGCTAGATGGAATGGTCTTTGATGCTCATTAATCCCGACAACATTTTCCCATGAAGAAACAGAGGCCAGGGAATAGAAATGAATTATCAAGTGAGACACCTCTACCTAGCAGAGGTGATAGGTTTAAAATTCCTGACCTTCAGCTCAGTCCTTTCACAGTTATACTGTGCTTTCTCTTGGTACATTTTCTGACTGAACGAAGATAGTCAAAGAGGGACTTGAAAAGAGTAAATTGAAATGCCAGATGGGTTAATAAGAATGTTTTTCCATATGTCTTCTAGGCTTTCTTCAGGGGGTTCTGTGAAAGAATTGAGTCCTCATGCCTAAGGTGTCCATTGTGGGTAATGAATTGGTTCCCCCCAACCCCAACCACACAGGTAGCCTGGCACTAAAGTCCATCCTTGAGAGAACTGAGAAAATAGTCACTCAAATCATTTCCTATGTTCTGTGGGTCGGCTGAGACATGCCAGTTGAGAAAGACTGAATTCTGTAACACAGAAAACAGATGAGAAGTAGGTAGGTAATGGCAACCAGAGGCAGAAGATTTAACAAACTAAGGAAGCAGCTTGGCAGCAGGAGGCAAGGCAAGAACATGACCATTCAAATTGAGTGTAAATCCCATCCATCCCAAAGTGAGAAAATGACTTAACTTCTATTAGCCTGACTTTCTTGACCTATAAAATGGGAATAATAGAGCCTACCTCTCAGGAGCCATTGTAAAGATTAAGATACCATATATGAAAGATTTAGGCCCAGAAGGACACTCAATATAGGAAGGGAATTTGATTAAAGGAGGTGAACACATAGTCTTTGGAATTGGGTATACTTGGCTTGTATCTGCCACCACTAAGTCTCCTAATTAGGTGCCTGGGACATTGTAGAAGCCCCATGAAATGTCAGTTTCTACCCTTCTCCTCCTGCCTCTACTTGTTTCCATCAACTTGTTAATATAGAGCAATGGCTCCCAAACTGCTGTATGTACCAGAATCACCTGGAGGACTTGGTAAAACAGATTACTAAGCACCATCCCCAGTGTTTCTGATTCAATGAGTCTGTAGTAGGGCCAAGGTTTGCATTTCTAATACTGCAAAACTTGATGTTCAAGTATTTGTGGACCACACTTTTGATGTCATTGTAGATATAGAGCAATTACTTTTCGGTGCTGGAGGACAAAGCCTTCAGCTTTTTGAGCCCCTTTATGGTTTCCAATTGAAAACTCTATTAAAATACATCGGCCGAGACATCTTACTCTGATACTGGTAGTGACTACACACCTTATTTCTATCCTCAGTTCTACATTGTTTTTAGTTCTCTATTCCTCTGCGTATGGCTTTTAAATGCAGAGCTCAGTCTGAAATCAAAAGAACAAGAAAATTACTGGGTCAATACTTGTTGAACCAAATAATTCATCTCAAGTGAAAAGCATGCAACATATTTTCCAGTTCTATAATTTTTCCAGATTTCTCATTATTTCTTTTTACAGGTGAAAACTTGGGGTAATCAATTAAACATTAAAACAAGTGTTGTGATCCTCAAATACTGTCTAACTCATCATGGCTTAGGACTCACAAATGCAGCCGACTTAAGGTCAGCCTTATATGTAGGCAGTTGGTTGTGTTTGTACCTGTAGTCAAACACTGATGTTCCAGTGCTAGTTGGAGGACATGTTTCATTTGTTTTGTTTTGTTTTATCTGAGTATTTTATTTGATGCCTGTTATAGACTGAATGTTTGTGCCCCTGTCCCCAAATTTATATGTTAAAAGCCCTATCCCCCAGTGTGACTGTATTTGGAGATGGGGCCTCCAAAAGTACTCAAGGCTAAATGAGGTCATAGAGTGGGCCCTGATTCTATAGGATTAATGTCCTTATAAAAACAGACAGGACAAAGGTCTTTCTCCTTTCCCTCTCTCTCTCTCAATCTGTTGGCGGGGGGGGGGGGGGGGTTGGAGGATGACAGAGGGATGGTTGGTTGTCTCTCTTTGTGAACACACCAAGGAAAGGCCCTGTAAGGACACAGTGAGAGGTGGCCAACTGCAAACCAGGAAGAGAGATCTCATCAGAAACCAACCATGCTGGAACCTTGGTCTCAGACATCCAGCCTCTCAAACCAGGAGAAAATAAATTCCTGCTGTTTAAGCCACCCAGTCTACAGTGTTTTGTTATGGTGGCCCACAGCAGATGACTACAATGTTTGCATGCTATTGATTCAGAGTGTTTTCAAAAACTCTAGATTTGTCATTGTGCTGTACATTTTCCATTTGCTCCTATAGATCCACTGTCCACTGTTCTCCCTCCGGCGTTTACCCTAGTTTGGTTATTTCATCTGTTTTCTATTAGAAAACCTGATGATATGATTGTCAACATTTTAAAAATTGAGAGATTTTGCATGAAAATAGATCTGGATTGTCAGGTGGTCATGAGAAGTTAGGAGATCTGGCAACAATTCTGGCAATGATAAATTGGCACCTCCCTTTTAGACTGGGCGTTAGCTCTCAAGTTGGCCACAGCCCCCACTTGGCATATTCCACTTGATTACTTTACCAGGCTGGCTTCTCTGGCCATCTGAGAACACGATCCCTATTTCTCATGAGATGAGGGGAAGGGCTGAAAAGTCCAGATGCTTGGAAATCTCTATTATTGGCTGCTGTAGGTGTTGCTGGTAATAGCTCACACTTGCAAACTTCTTTGGAACATTGTCCTTGGGTGATCGAAACTGCTTTGCTTAGGAGTGCCTAGGAATTTTCCTCCTTCCCAAGGCAAGACCAGCAACATACATTCTAAGTATACATCCAAGGATGAATACCTCCATCCTGGAAGAAGCAATCATTTATCCTGACCAGGGCTGATATGTCTTTCAGAGATGGGCTTGACTTTACTCTATACATTTCTGGTTCATTGGCTTAGCACCCTGCATAACATTACTTCGGAACAAGGAACCCACTTTATAACCAAAGAAGGGCAATGGTTAGCACATGATCATGGACTCTATGGGTCATGTCACATACCACACCATCCAGAAGCTACTGGTATGATGAAGCAGTGGCATGACCTCTTAGAGACACAGTTGAGGCACTACTTTAGCATGCTGCATAGAATTTTAACTGATGGTGATTGCATTGGTCTTGGGTCCCCTATAACTAGAAAGTATGGTTCTGGTCCCCACAGGGTGGAGGTAGGAATGACCCCATTCACCATCACACCCCGTGATCAACTCAAGGAATTTTAGAGAGGAAATACTTCCACCAAGAAGACACAGTAAAAGCCACTCTACACCTAAAGCTTTGGCTGCTACCTGGTCACTTCTTATGGCAGATCAATAGGTGAAGAAAGAGTTCATTCACTGATGAGGGAGTTTGACCCTTGTAGTTGAGAGGAGATAGAACTGTTTCTACATAAGAAGGTAAGGAGGAATATGTACAGCACTTAAGGGATTCACTGGGCCATTTCTTGCTACCCTGAGGTTATTTTACTGTGGCCAACCACCATCCCCATGACCTAACACAGGCATGGAACTCAGAGGCTCAGGAAGGAGGGTCTGGGTCTTCTATAGATTTTTCTGCACAGGATCCTCATCTCAGGCTATTTTTCTAGGTTATTCTAAGACAATCGTCTACCCTAAATTATTATCCCTCTCCCTGATACTATATTAAAACTTCCTGTCTTCAGCTAACACCATGAGGGGATCATGCCAGTTTGCTCAGAGTATGCTCTTAGGGGCATCCCGAGGAAAGAGTGGCTTACTTTATGCCATTGAGTATTTTGCCCATGAGCCCTGAGGCATCTGCATATTTTAAAGGCCCTGAAGGCCTATAAAGCTATAGGAACAGTTGTTCCTATTGTAAGCAAATGAAGAAAGTGGTTAAGCTAATTATCCAGGAGCCTGAATGTATTCTAAACAAATACCAAAGAATGAGGTAGATGTGCTTTAAAATAAAATTTTTAAGGGATCCTGGGTGGCTCGGTCCATTTAGCATCCAGCTCAGGTCATGATCTCACGGTTGGTGGGTTCAAGCCCCGCATCAGGCTGTGTGCTGACTTCTCAGAGCCTGGAGCCTGCTTGGGATTCTGTGTCTCCCTCTCTCTCTGCCCCTCCCCCACTCATGCTCTGTCTCTCTCTCTCTCAAAAATGGATAAACATCAAAAAAATTTTAATAAAAATTTAAAAAATAAAATAAAATAATTTAAATCACTCCTTAAGCTCTCTATATAGCTTACATAGACCTGAAATCAGAATCTTTTGAAATTGGTAATAACACTATATACTAAGCTTTTTTTTTTTCCTAATTTCAGAGCCTGACAGACCTGAAGAATATGAGTTTATTACTACACAAGAATTTTCCCTTTCCTATACTGATGTGCAAATAACCCTTTTCTATTAGTATCACCCTTTTCTATGCTGACATGCAAATAACTTCCAAACTGTGATATTCCTTCTCTTCTTCATTTTCATACTATAGTCGTTTCTCAAACCTTAATTATTTCACTGAGTGAGAGAAAACTCTGGACTACAGAGAGAAATTCTTTTCTTAAATATATCATGTTATGTTTGTCCCTCAAGCTGTTGGAACAATTGGTAGGGACACTTTCTGCTGTTACAAAAGGCTTTGTGCAGACACAAAACACACAGCAAAGAAAACCGTGGCATTTACAAGGACAGGGAGAAAATTCGAATTCTAAAAATAAAATTCCATTTTATTGGTAATAAAAGTAATAGGTGCTGGTGTTTTTCTCCATAGTAGCTATGCAAACGACTTAGTTTTTATATCGGACTGACATTTATTTTCCTCTAAGACTTCCTCTGGAAAAATGCAAACATCCCCAAAGTGTTTCTACTTTTTCTTAAAGTCATAACACATTATTTGGAAAATAAAGATATTCAATGCTTAATATTCAGTTTTGGAAAAGTTTGTAAATTGTGTTTTAAAAATTATACGAAATCTCTTCACACTTTAATTGAAAGCGTGAAGTATGCCTTCTCCCAATTTTGTTTTAATTGTATAGGTTTTTCTCAGTGAGGTTCTGGCACTGTTCAACTGCGTCCAGTTTATGTTGTTGGTTTTGAAAGTATTATAAACTCAATTTGGTTGTTATATGATGTGACTTTTAATTGCCTTTCTCTCTTATAATTGTGATGTTACTCAGCTTCAGAACATCATTTTTTTTCCCCCAAAATGCTCTTTCCCCTCTCTCCCTCCCTCTTCCCCTCACTCCCCTCTCCTCCATTTTTTTTTTAATGATCAGCCCATCTTTAAAAAAAAATTTTTTTTAATGTTTGTTTATTCTCGAGAGAGAGAGAGAGAGCAGGAGAGGGGCAGAGAGAGAGGGAGACAGAATCAGAAGCAAACTCCAGGCTCCAAGCTGTCAGCACAGAGCCCGAGGCGGGGCTAGAATCCACCAACCGTGAGATAGTGACCTGAGCCGACTTCGGACACTTAACCAGCTAAGGCACCCCTCCCGTCTCCTCTTTAATTCTTGAACAATTCTATCTGAATGCTGTTAGGTGAGGCTGACCAAGTCAGCCCTGTGTTTTAAGGGAGATGGCAGCCCATGATGGCAGAACAGGGTGCTAAAGCCCAAGAAGGTAAGAAGGACATGGTGCGTTTGGTTCCCACAATGGGATGTTGGCGCCTGAGTCAGGTGAAGGGCCCCCTGGGAAAATGCAGTGCCCTCCGTGGGGCGGTAGAGCCTGAGCAGTGTGAAGAGACCGTTGTCATGGGGAATGATGGCCCAGAGTGAGGTAGTGAACCCAGAGGTGAGTCAGAAAGACGTCTGTACAGGAGTCAGCCCAATACGGAATGTCAAATGAGGCAAGTGTCTGCACAATTTGGAGGATGGGAATAAGTGACACACAGTTTTGGAGCCTGGACAAGTTGGAAGTAGCATCCATAGATGAGGAAGTGGAGGGGTTCTGCAGGGCTGACCTGGTTTGCAGTATCAAAGTCTGAATTTGTGTCCACACAGGGATAACCCATTACAGAGTATCGGAATGTGAACAGCTGAGGAGGAGGACATCCACATGGGGAGTGCGTGTGTGTGTGTGTGTGTGTGTGTGCGCTGGGGGCGGGGGTGCTGTCAAATTCAGTTTGCTAGGATTTTGCTGAGAATTTGTGCATCTCTATTCATCAGAGATAGTGGCCTATAGTTTCCTTGTAGTGTCCTTGATTGTGGTAATCATTTTACAATATCAAACCATTGAACACTTTAAACTTACACAATGTCCATTATATGTCAATAAATTTGGGGGACAAAAGTGCCTAGGTCATGAAAGTCGCAGAAAGGCCAAGGGACTGTTCTGATCTGACATAACGTTTGGAGATGGCAACTAAAGGCAAGGTGGGATTCTCATTTGGATTTTCCATATAGAATGTTATTGGGACATTTGGCAAAACCTGAATGGAGCTTGAGAATTAGAGCATCATAATAGAGCAATGTTAGTTTCCTAATTTTGGTGATGACATTGCAGTTATGCAAGGGAACGTTCTTGTTTGCAGGAAATACACGATAAGGTTTTTGTGTGTAATCGAGTATCCTCCCACCAACTTAATCCCAAATGGTGCAGGGCAGAAAAAAAGAAAAGAAAAGAAAGAATTCTTTGTACTCTTCTTGCAATTTTTCTGTAAATTGGAGACTGTTTCAAAGTCAAAGATTTAAAAAAATATTATCTCATGAATTTTAATACAGAAGAAAAATTTATTTCATTATAATTAGAATGTGCTGACTAAATTGCCACAATAATGCTTTTTTCAGGAGGCTCTGAACAGCAAGGACACAACACAGCAAATGAGAAAGATTGATAAGAAATCAGATGAAGATGTGGAGGATGAACCTCTCTTTTTATCCTAGCGCCTCTCATGCATATTTCAGTAGAGTAAAAACATTACCTGAGGCCTCTCACCTCTTTTCAGCCAAATTTCTCATGACAGATCAAAATGTTTTGTAAGCCCTCTAATGGAAAATTAATCAAACAGGATGAAAATACATAATGGGGATTTTCCCTCTTATATTAGTCCCCGTGGTCTTTTAGTAAGGTGATTCCCTGAAACGAAACTTTGTGCCATTCACCCAATGAATTCTAGAAACTGACTTATCGTATGAAAAGCCGAGAGGTGACCACCGAGTTTAAATCACGTGGACCCTGACAGCAAAGTGATAAAAGTCAAGACTGTAGAAACCAGTCTCCATTCAACGGGCTAAAAATCTGTGCCAGCCAGGAACACGTGTGGCTGAACCACAGCCAATGAATGGGTCCATCACGGCCTCTGTGGGTTTTATTCTTTGATTTTTAAAACATTCAGTGTTTCTGACTTTTCAGAGTTTGCTCTATCATATAATTCTTCCGATATGATATTATATCCAGGAATTGGCAGAAAGGGAGTACTTCTCCCTTTACTATAAGACTTGAGCAATTGATTTTTGAGAGGTTACTAAGAGATAGGGACTCCCTGCAACTTAGGATTTCCCCTAATTGTACTCACCTCCTTCAAACTCGGTGAAAAGGCACTATATGGATACACTAATGGAACTGCAGAACTGATGCAAGATAGCAAAATGCATTGAGCTCAGTTCATACTTAACTTGATTACTTTTGCACATAGAATGGAGCAGTGTGATAAGCAATGTAAAATGGTAGGTAAGCTAAAAATAACACTGAAATGTATTTTTTCTCCCATGTTTCATCTGGGTGAAGTAAACATTTGATAGTGCACACCACTTCAAAAATGATGAAAATGCAGTGTGGTAGGATGCACAGTTGGAGGACATGGGTTTGGGATCAGACAGAACTAACACAAAGTCTAGCTTCACCCCTAGTGGTTATCTGGCAAGTTATTCCATGTCTCCAAGCCCTGGTTTCCTCTCCCATAATAGGACTTACACTGCTTCATTCCAGTGTTAAAAAGATGACGAGCCAGTAGTCTGTGAGTAGAAACAAGTGGTCACAACTTTCCAGAAAAAGTTGCCCCCGTCCAACCTCTCTTTGGCCCTGCCCACCAGATGCCCTTGCTCCATAGTAAGAACAGTATCCAACCTCGCTTTCTTCAGAACCACGGCCTAAGAATATTTGTTCCCTTTCTCCCATCTCACTTCCTGTCATATTCACAATCCTTTTTGAGTGTATCACTGACGCATAGTAATTAAGAATATAAAGGTCACAAGAGGTTTTGATAAGTATAAAATACTAGCAAAGATAAGATTTTATTTTCAAAGCAGGGTCACTGCCATTTTTTGTTTTCTATCTCAATTCTCTGACTTGAGTTAGAGAATTCTCTGACAGCAAAAATCCAGCTTTGGGTATCAGACATCAAAGTCCTTTTCACACACATGTTACCCCTTTGGGGTCCCTAGCAGGAGCTCTTCCTTGAGCTGAGGATTTAGTCCAAAGAATCCTGGATTCTTTTAATCCAGGAAGGTTTGCTGACTCTGCAGAAGTCCTTACAGGAACCTTGCCCTTGGACCTCTCTCTCTTCCCATTGCTTTATCCTTATGTCTGCTTTCCACCTCCTCCTGAAAGCTGCCAGATTGTGAGGGTATCTTGGCCCTGTTCTTCCAAAATTCTTGTGAAATGCTTTAATTGCTTACTCTGATGATTCCATTTTCTTTTCATGTATGCTTTCAAAACCTTTGCTTGTTAAACTATCTTACCTGTGAAATTATCTTACCCACAAGATTGTAGCTAACTTAACTTTCTAAAACAGAGTCCAACCATTCTTCCCTGTTTTGTGTGTTATGCAAATCCAAGTCAAACTCAGGAACACCCTCTTTCTAAATTTTGGTTATACATGAGGATATCTCTCGTTGTTTATTTGGTTTATTCAACTCATTTTCTTTTTCCATCACTCGGTGCAGATCTGAGTTGGGAGGTGGTCTTCTACTGAACTTGCCATTAGTACAATTTATTCCAGCAACAGAGGTTTATTTAGCATGGAATATCACCTTAAACATTTATCTCCTCAGTTGGTGAAGCCATTCTGAGACTTTCTTAATACTCCTGCAAATTAAGGACATCCCAAGATCTATTTCAATGAGGCAATTTTCCTACTCCATATTTGTTTAACTTCATGCATGCAATCTAGTATCCTATTTAGAAAGATATTGTCTGTGGATGAGACAGAAAACAGGAAACAAATTGGCTTATTAAATCTTCAGGCAGTAAACAAAGACTTCCAGTCTGAACCCCTTACCACAAACACAAATAACCCTAAACCCACAAATCCATGCTAATAAATCTGAAACTCGCATTCCTTCCAACACATAGAGTGCCTGTCTTTTCCTAGCCTTGGAAACAACTGTTTAACTGTGTTGCTATTCTTACCAAGCTGTTCTCCTTTATCTTAACAGAAAATAGTTTCTGCTCTGTCTTCTGGTTTACTCAGCAGATTTTTTTTTTCTTGGATAGTTTCTGCTCCTGTGTCTCCTCTTTCCTCAGAAGACAACATGTCTCCCCAGAAGCAGAGGAAGGGTCGTGGGACTGTACAAAAGAACCACAGAATTTGTGACTTACAGATGGTAAAGAAATCGAAGAGAGAGCATACATCTTATGTTAGCCACCTTGGGTTGTCTGAAAGACTCCTTAACCACCATTCATAAAAAAGCAGGTTTATGCTGTACTTCTGTCCAGAGAAATCCACAAAAAAGCTGCCCATGTGAGCGGTAGTTTGGTCGCAAATCATACCTGCTCTGTAGAGCACCTACCCGTGTGACTTGCTATTTGGGGGACCTATTTGAAACCAAAGTTTTATTATATTTCATCTGTGACATATTACTAAATATGACAGCGTTTCTCTTAAATGATATTTATTCAGAGCCCTCATTGAACTCCACTTTCAGCTACTAGGTGATGACTACCTATTTTTCTGAAGTGTCCCAGGACTCTCTTAAAGTAATTTTTATGATATACCACATAACCTAAAATTTAAATCTGACCTTTCTAAACAAGACCTCATGAAATTTGTGAAGGTCTCTCTGGGGATTTTCACATGATACTCACAAACAGAAAAATTAATTTTATTTACAAACAAATGTATGTGGTCCTAAAAGTGTTTTCCTAGTGGTACAGCCTCCTCCTTTACAGGAAGGGGTAGAGAACAGACCTTTGATGCCCCAGATACTGCATTGGCTGCTTCCTAGACATCATCCCAGCTTTCCTCATAACCATCTAATGAACTATATTGTTAGCCCCATTTTGCATTTGAGAAACAAAGGCTCAGAAATATTACTAGCTGAAGTGGCTGAATTGGGATTTAATTGGATTCTAATGCTCATGCTACCTTGATGGAACATGCCCTCTTCAAGGAAGGTGTTTCCCTTTCCCTTTGGAACATCTCTATCTAAAACAGAAAAGGAAGGAGGTAAACCAATTCATCCTGAATTTGAGGGAAGGCAAAGCTATCATGCTCCCAAGTGCAAGAGGAAAAAATGTATACAGTAATAAATTGCTTTTAGTGAAATATATAAGAAAGATTGTGAGACACAATAAGTTGATGGTTTTGTTTAAATAATATGAGCACCGTTTGTGATAAATACAAATCCTTATCACAGTCGCTTTCTTATAAAAGTGCTACACGGAAGTTTTTAAATGATTACTATACACATCTGTTCCACATCTGTGGTCTTTGTGCTTGTGGCAACAGCGAAATCACACCATCTCTGTCTGCTGTAAGGCACCTCTCTAATTCTTACATGAGCAGGTAAGGGAACATAATGGAAGGAAAACGTGTTTGGACATGACTTGGGAGTCTGGGGCAGTCTATAGAAGAAAAAGCTGAGACTCCAGATAGAAAGTACCTAACATTTCAGATGTTGAGGTATCCTAGGCAACAGAGCTATAAAAATACTCTGGGATAAATAAACTTATAGATAGTAATGTTAGTGATGTCAGGATTCTAAGAAGGTCCAATCCATCTGTAAAATGTTCTATCTGTAATTGATCTGTTGCGTATCAAATGGTTGTTTTTGTTTTTATTGCTGCTGTTTTTAATTTTACTCTCCAAACTGAAATAATTACTACTGTGCTTATTCAGATTTAACAATGAGTTAAATAATTGGTCCACAGAATTAGAGATAGACTCAACCCATTGGATTTGGCAAAGCACCTTTGACAATTTTTCTATAACCGTTAAATCTATATTATATATTTAACACAAGAGGCTTAAATGTGTTTTTGTGAGTCAATGTGAAATATGTCCATTGTGGAGGGAAAAGACATCCATGTCCTAATGCCCAGAGCTAGTGAATACGTTGGGTTACGTGGCAAAGGGGAATTAAGGTTGCAGTAGAATTAAGGTTGTTAATTAGTTGACCTTGAGATGGGAAGATCATCCAGGTGGGCCCAAACTAATCAAAGGGTCCTTATATGACAAAAAGGGAGACAGAAGTGAGTGTCAGAGTGATTCAGTATCAGAAAGGCTAGATTGACAATTGCTGGTTTTGGAGATGGAAGGGAGCCCTGAACCAAGGAATGTGGCAACTTCTAAAGGTTGGGGCCAGGGTGCCTGGGTGGCTCAGTTTGTTGAGCATCCAACTTCTGCTCAGGTCATGATCTCACTGTTCGTGAGTTTGAGCCCTGCCCCTGGCTCTCTGATCTCAGTGCAGAAACTGCTTTGGGTCCTCTGCCCCACTTTCTCTCTGCCCTTACCCTGCTCATGTACTCTCTCTCAAAAATAAATTTACAAAATTAAAAAAAAATAAATAACGAAATAAAAGCTGGGGCCAGCTGGGGCAGCAGGGGGGTACACAAAACCAAAGCCAAAACACATTTTCCGTAGAATGTTCGGAAGGGAATACAGCTCTTCTGACACCTTGTTTTTAGCCCAGTAAGAACCATTTCAAACATCTGTCCTCCAGAGCTGTAAAATACATGTGTATTTTACATACATTTTAAATACATTGTGGTCGTTTGTTACAGCAGCAATAGAAAATTAATACAGCTGGTATTCTGAAACAAAGTGTTAATCAGTATGAAAGTCTGGGTATATTGACTAATATCATTATATTTTAGATACTGACAAATATATCACAGATCCCCAAAGGAAGTTTAAGTGCACTTAAATGTTACTAAAGACTAAAACAAAAAACAAAAATTGAGTGGGGATACTGGGGGCAGATGAAACAGGAATATAGACCATTGACAATTGTTGAATGGCTGGTAATGGGTAATGAGACTCTATACCATTCTATATGCTTTTCTGAATATTGGAAAATGCCCATAACAAAATTTAAAAATATTTTAATCTCCTTCATTAATTATCTTTCAAAAGGGACACTTTAAGTAAAGCCACTACTATGTAAACAAATACTCTGCATTTTGTTTCTCTGTGAATGAAATCTAAAGACAAAAATCTAAACTTTTCCTCTTTTGATTTAATCTGAAGCCTTTGGCATTGGTGTATTTCCACTGGAGATTAATACCATATTTTCATAGCAGATGATTTGCTTTCTGCCGAAGTCTGAAATACAAAACTCTCTGTGCCTACTTACAGAGGATTATGTGAACATTTTTGGTTCTACTAGGCATAAAGAAATGTTCCTACTAATTGAATTCTCTTAGAAAGAAATAAATAAACCAATGAAATTTACAGTGGCATCAAAAACAATAAAATACTTAGGAATAAATTTAATCAGAGAGGTGAAAGATCTCATCTCTTAAAACTACAAAACGTTGAAGGAAGAAATCAAAAAATACATAAATAAGTGGAAAGGTGTCTTGTGTTCACAGATTTAAAATATGAATTTTACTAAAGTCCTCTGTAGATTCAATGCAATCCCTATCAAGATTGCAATGGCATTTTTCACAGATGTAAATAACACTCCCAAAATTAATGTGGACCAACAAACGACCCCAAATAGCCAAAGAAGTTCTGATGAAGAACCAATCAGGAGGCATAACACTCCCTGATTTCAAGATATACTAGAAAGGTATACTAGTTATACTAATAATGAAAATAGTGTGGTACTAACATCAAAACAGACAAATAGACCAATGGAACAGAAGAGAGAACCCAGAAATAAACCCATATTTAATAAACCAATAAACCTAAGCATATACAGTCAACCAATATTTGACAAGGCAGTCAAGAATTCTCAATGGAGAAAAGACAATCTCTTCAATTAGCAGTGCTGGAAAAATGGGATACTCACATGTAAAAGAATGAAACTGGACCCCTATCTTATGCCACTCAAAAAAATTAATTCAGGATGGATTAAACATTTACATTAAGACATCTACATTTACATTAAACATTTACATTAATAAATCATGAAATTCCTAGAAGAAAACATAGGAATAAAGCTCCTTGACATGGTCTTGACAAGGGTTTTTGGATATGACACCTAAAGCACAAGCAACAAAAATAAAGAAGTGGGATAACATCAAGCTAAAAACCTTTGGTACAGCAAAGGAAGCCATTGGTAAAGTGGAAAAAACAATTTGTGGAATGAGAAGAAATATTATCAAATCATATATCTTATAAGGGATTAATACCCAAAATATGCAAAGAATTCATACAACTAGCAAAGAACTAATAACCCAGTTTTAAAAAACAGGTAAAGGATCTAAATGGACATTTTTCCAAAGAAGACATGCAAAAGGCCAGCAAGACAAACAGATGCTCAACATCACTAGTCAGTAGGCAAATGCAAATTAAACCCACAACGAGATACCACCTCATGCCTGTTAGAATGGCCTTCATCATCCATGCTGGCATGAATGTGGAGAAAAAGAGAACTGTGCACTGTTGGTGGGATTATAAATTGGTACAGTCAATTTATGGAAACTATGGAAAACAGTATGGAAGACCCTCAAAAAATTAAAAAGAGAACTATCATACCATTCAGCAATTCCACTACTGGAAATGTATCCAAAGGGAATGAAAACACTAACTCAAAAAGATACCTGCACCCCCATGTTCATATCAGCATCATTGAAATAGCCAAGACATGGATAAACCTAAGTGTTCATTGATGGAAAAATGTATAAAGTTGTGTATATTATGGAATATTATTCAGCCATAAAAAAGAAATCCTACCATTTGCAACAACATGGATGGGCCTTGAGGGCATTATGCTAAGTAACATAAGTCAAAGACAAATACTGTATGATCTCTAAAAAACAAAACAAAACTCATAGAAAAAGAGATCAGACTTGTGGTAAACAGAGATGAAGTGTGGGAGGAGGGAAATTGGAGGAAGTGATCAAAAAGTACATGTTATACAATACAATGAGCGCTAGGGATGGCACATACAACGTGATGACTAGAGTTAATGCTGTTGGATGATAGATAGGGAAGTTGTTAAGAGAGTGAAGCCCATGGAGATCACATTTTTTCTTTTTTTCTTTTTCTTTTATCTATATGAGATGCTCAGCGCTAACTGAACTTACTATGGTGATCATTTCACAATGTCTGTAAATCAAACCATCATGCCATATACCTTAAACATACACCATGATGTATGTCAATTATTTCTCACTGAGGTTGGAAAAGAGAAAAAGAAAATGCTTCCAGTGGTAAAGTAGTGAAACCAGAATAAGTGAATTTGTGTGATAAAAACTAAATGAATATAAAAATATAACATTGCATCGTGAAAAACATATAATACTCAAGCATAGTAATTAATCCCACTTCTACTAGCATTATATGAAAATTGATATTCCATCTAAATCATATGATGCATATGTCAATCAGAGTTTAAAAAACAGATGAACAATGACACTGAGTTTCTATGTTAGTATAAATTTGCCAGAGAATTGGATGTTTTATTTCTTCCTTGAGGTCATTAAATAACCAATATGACCAGCTGCTAATAGAGTAGATAGGCATTTTAATTTTTTTATTGATTGATCAGCTTACCTAATGGGCTCAGGAATAGGAGGAATGTTTAAATCATATTGTTATTGTGTTGTTAATTTTTCCCTTCTGATTGGTGTGAGATGATATCTCACTGTAGTTTTGATTTGTATTTCCCTGATGATGAGTGAGGTTGAGCATCTTTTCATGTGTCTGTTGGCCATCTGGATGTCTTCTTTGGCAAAGTGTCTGTTCATGTCTTCTGCTCATTTCTTCACTGGATTATTTGTTTTTGAGTGTTGAGTTGTATAAGTTCTTTACAGATTTTGGATACTAACTCTTTAAAAGATATGTCATTTCCAAATCTTCTCCCAGTCTATAGGATGCCTCTTAGTTTTGCTGATTATTTCCTTCACTGTGCAAAAGCTTTTTATTTTTATGAAATTCCAGTAGATTATTTTTGCTTTTGTTTCCCTTGCTTTAGGAGACATATCTAGTAAGAAGTTGCTATGGCTAATGTCAAAGTGGTTACTGCTTATGTCCTCACCTGGGATTTTAATGGTTTCCTGTCTCACATTAAGGTCTTTTGAATTTATTTGGGGGTATGGTATAAGAAAGTGTTTCAGTTCCATTCTTTTGCATGTGGCTGTCCAGTTTTCAATCAATCAATCAATCAATCAATCATATTGGTTTCCACATAGCTTTTTGCATAAAAGCAAACCTACTTGTGAATCTACTGGAACTAGCTTAGTCTGTTGTAATACAAAAAAAAAAAAAAAAAAGAAAAGAAAAAAGTCTAGGATTCTTTTCTTGTGTCAGTATAATTTTAACTGAAGTTCTTAGTGCTTAAATGATTTTAATATCTATTGTATACTTTTTCCATCTCTGCTCTCTCTTGATATTTCCTTTTCTTATGTCAATTAGCAGCAGTGTTTTTCTGAGAAGGCAGGGCATCAGTCTAAACAGTTGACATCTAATGTTCTTATGGAAATCACCTCTCCTTGTCTTGAATTCATGTATTCTGTGGAAAGCAGTTCACATATTCTTGGCCATTATCACACGCATTCTCTTAAAGTAAGTTTTGTTCTTACAGACTTATAATTTATGATGCAACATTAAGGACCATGACATAAGTTTTATCTTGCAATTCCCAGAAAACAAGAGGCCTAAATCCATTCAATATTTAAATAACTCCAGAAAGGTCATTTTTTTTTTTTTTTTACAGATTCAACAGTTACTCGTTTATCTTTTTAATACCACCACCACCACCAAGAAGCGTTTTCTTACATTTGATCTATGCAGTGTGAGAATTTGGCCTCTGGTTCTCTTTGCTGGAGAAGGAAAACAGCTGGTAGCCATCATGTATATTATATACCTTCAAACACTGCAAGACTGTTATTAGGGTACCTTTCTTCTATTCTCCAAGATAAGCAATTCCAATGTCTTTAACTCTTTCTTATAAGCTCAATTTTCCAACCTCTCATCAACATTTCATCGTCTCTTCTGAATCCTCGCCAAATTTCAGAGTTCTCTTTATATGTGGAACCCAAACTGGAAAGCACTTTCTTTTGTAAAAATCTGACCAGTGCTGAGTAAGACAAAATACCATCTATTTCTCCATCTTAAAGTTAAGTGATCATAGATGTTGGGTATATCTTGGTGCTAAAGGAGCATGAGCATCAAAAGCATGTTTGTTTTTGCCATAAGCTCTTGGCTTCAGCAAGAAGGGACCTAAAAGGGACCTTTAAGACACATCAAAAGTCAAATAACAGACATTTGCTCTAAATCAAAGGCAGAAGAATTCTGCTGACTCAGAATCATTATCTTTGACGCCACTTGTTGTTACAGGGTTAAGTGTTAATCACCAAATCCCATTGTGGGATGTGTGTGTGTGTGTGAGAGAGAGGGAGAGAGAGAGAGAGAGAGAGAGAGAGAGAGAGAGAGAGAGAGTTGTTAGTTCTTTCTTAAAACATTTTTGCCAGGCTTAAAAGGCAGATAATTGCTTTATGAAAACTCAGCAGGTTTATTTGTTTGGTTTCATGAAAAAAGCCAAACTGTCTAATGACGCCTAGTGAAATTTACCATATTTTAAAGTAGAAATCTTATCCCATTTCCTTTTTCATCGTCTTTTCTACTCATTTACTTTGTCCGCCCCTTTCTGTCCCTCTATCTTCCCTGTCCTGCTTCCTGTCTTCACTCACTGTATCTTGTATCTACGTACATTATGTGAATGGAGCAGGGAAAAAAAAAAATCAGTGAAAATGCAAGGGTGGTGTGGGAGTGACATGATTTACTCACGAACAGAAGAGTCACCGCTGTTCCCATTTGAAAACATCAAACAGGAGTGATGGTGTTCTACGTACACACAACTTCCAAAATGTGAAGCCATGGGGAAGACAGGAAATAAAGTTATCGAGTGATCAAGAAGAGGTCGCGACACCTCTGACTCTGACAGTTCAAACTTTGAGAAGCTTTTATTTCTGACATCAGTCGTGAGTTGTATTCCATCAAAAATAGAGTTTGGAATAAAGCAGCCCATTTTTATTATTCTCTCCACAGCCCGGGGGAGAAAAATCTCCCAGACTCTGCACTTCAAAAAGAAGCTATATTTATTAGTGTGGCTAAAGTAAGAACTAAGCCCAAAAATCAGAGGCACAGAGAGAGGATCCCAGCTCTGACAAACCACTGGCAGGCTGGCATCTTCGCAGCCAACCTGCCTGGCAACTTGCTGTCGGCAAATATTATGTCTCGAGTGTTAGGAAGTCTACAGGCCGAGTGTTTGTGGTGTTATCAGACAAAAATCTCTGTGTACCTGGACTCCGTGTCCAAGTCTCTTCAGACCCCAGGCTTCGCACCAAGTTATGTCAACATATGACTCAGATGAGGCGGAAAGGGAAAAACAGGCACAAAGAAGGCAAAGCCGAGGAGAAAAGAGCAAATAAAAACATAAGCCAAAGTAAAGTAAGCCAGCTCGGTTCTGAGGAGAACTGTGAATGCTTTTTTTTTTTTTTTAAACCAGTCAAAGGTAAGAGGGAAAGAGGAATCTATGCCTTCTCGTGACTAGACCTTTATTCTCATCTCAAGGGAGCAGGGAGATAATCAGAAAATGTATCACATTTAAAAAGAGAATTAACACTGTCCTTTCCACCAAACCCTTGCCAGAAAACACCAATTATTTATATTCTTGCCTCTCAGCTTCAATAGAGAGTTATGTTAAGTTTCCTGAGCAGTTTATAGATATAATTTACTCATTGTTATTAGAAAATAATATTGCGAGGCAAATCAGACTGTTTCTTTGGGGATAAATTAGTCGTGGGTCTCTCACATAACTGAACCTCACTGAAAAACACTAACCTCAAGGAGTAGGCGTTCGTACTTGCTTCAAATAGCACCAGGCTAATTCTAATTTCAAAGCATACTCACTTAAAATGAACATATCTTCATTACTAAAAATGCTTTTGTGAAATAAAGAAGGTTTTATTTCTCTTAAATGTGTGCTCAGAATTATCACCACCAGGAAATGCTAACTGAAAGAAAAAAGTCTTAATTTCTTTCCCAGTATACAATAGCAATGAGGTTTCAGCAAAAGTGCAGTTATTTCTGTTCCCTTGTAAGTGCGAGTGCTAAATAAAGGCTGTGAACCTACTGGTCAGAGACTGAATCCAAAATGAATTTTTTTATATAGTGCATAACTTAACCGTGTATACTCAATAAAGCCATCAGCACACTTATACAGTGAATAAACCCTAAGGTAGGCTCCTGGAAAAAGAAGGATGTGGGAAAAACACTTAGCAAATTTGACCTATTTTAGCAGACAATTTAGAAAATTCAATGTTCTCTGCCTTAATCTAATGTGGAATGGTTGACCGAATGATCCCAAACACATATAATAAAATTCTATGTCCCGATTCTCTTGGCTCTGTAGACATAACCAGCCATACGAAAACAATAATTTAAATAGGAGAAATGGAAGACTGAATAGGGATGGAGAGATGGCAGAGTCCATTCAATCAGGCATCATTGACTTAAGCATTTAACCAAGAATTTAAAATTTTTTTTTTAATTTTTTTTTAACGTTTATTTATTATTGAGAGACAGAGAGACACAGAGCATGAGCAGGGGAGGGGGAGAGAGAGGTAGAATCCAAAGCAGGCTCCAGGATCTTAGGGGTCAGCACAGAGCCTGACGCGGGGCTCGAACTCACAAACTGTGAGATCATGATCTGAGCCGAAGTCGGTCACCCAAACAACTGAGCCACCTAAGCGCCCCAAGAATTTAAAATTTTAGTGGGAAACTAACAAGACATTTGAAGAGGATTTTTTCTTTTAAATATAAAAGAATAAATCTTGTACATTTTATACAAGATTCCTAAACATTTCACATATGCTCCCAGTGACATTCTCTGCTCTGAAAATGAGCTGTAGTGAAATGTTAATGATTGTGAAGTCCTAGTGACCCAGGAGGTCATATGTAATAAAATCTATGTTTCTCAATCTGATAAACCGAGAAGGGCAATAAATGTGACTTTTCTAAGTTTAACTAGATAGAGTATTATAGAATAAAACAAGTTGTTAATCCAATTTCTTCTTTGGGACTTTTATCCTAGACATAATTTCCTTAAACAACAGGAAAACAAAGGATGCCTGCTACGTGAACACAGTTTCTAATGAGTGTAGAAAGAGCATGCTTGCCCCGCCCCCAGGGAGGAGGACACCCACATGTATTATAACAACCTCACTGTGGCAGCTGCTCTGTGCCAATACTGCACCGGGCTGATAAGCATGTGGTGGCAAAACCCATGGCTCATGCACCCCATGTTCACTGAGGCTCAACACACATCCCCATATCCTCTGGGTTATGGGCTGGAGAGCCTTTCTGAGACTTTACAGTGGCAAGCTGTGTTTTGTTTTGAATAGTAATCACCTTGCAGTAGACCTGCTGGGATTTGCTGTTGTTTGTTTGTTTGTTTGTTTGTTTTTAACTGCTATGCCACATTTTTCAGAACTCTAGAATGGGTGGTGCTAAAATAACAAAATTCAACCAAGTAAATCTGCAGATCTAATTGGCATTATTAAACAATTCACAAATCAGGCAGCACCGCATCTAGCAAATAGGGAGGTGCCCCAAAGAGTTGTGCACAGTGGAAGGTTTTTATAGAAGGACAGTGGGGGCAAGAAAGTTATTAGCAAAAGAAAAGGATTGTTCCAGGGCTTTCTAGAGAAAATAGCAAGGGGTCTTACCATGCAGATGACCTCAACTTCCTTTGGTGATGGAGAGGGGCCACTCAGCAAACTCACTGGTGCTGATTGAAAAATTCCAGACTGACTAGTTAAGACTACATTTCTGGAGGAACTTAAAACTGCAATTAAGTTATGTATTAAGCGTTGGTTTGGGAACTCAGTCTAAGTGACACCATTTTGGGTCAGTGTGGTTTTTTGTTTGTCTTCTTTTGTTTTTGTTTTTGCTTTTTTAAAGCACAGGTTTGAGAGGTTCCTCAAAAAATTAAAAATAGACCTACCCTATGACCCAGCAATAGCACTGCTAGGAATTTACCCAAGGGATACAGGAGTGCTGATGCATAGGGGCATTTGTACCCCCAATGTTTATAGCAACACTTTCAACAATAGCCAAATTATGGAAAGAGCCTAAATGTCCATCAACTGATGAATGGATAAAGAAATTGTGGTTTATGTACACAATGGAATACTACTTGGCAATGAGAAAGAATGAAATATGGCCTTTTGTAGCCACGTGGATGGAACTGGAGAGTGTGATGCTAAGTGAAATAAGTCATATAGAGAAAGACAGATACCATATGTTTTCACTCTTATGTGGATCCTGAGAAACTTAACAGAAGACCATGGGGGAGGGGAAGGGAAAAAAAGTTAGAGAGGGAGAGAGCCAAACCATAAGAGACTCTTACGAACCAAGGATAAACTGAGGGTTGATGCGGGGGGGGGGGGGGGGTGGGAGGAAGGGGAGGGTGGGTGATGCGCATTGAGGAGGGCACCTGTTGGGATGAGCACTGGGTGTTGTATGGAAATCAATTTGACAATAAATTTAATATTAAAACACACACACACAGGTTTGAAGCCATTGTGTGAAGAAGAAGAAGAAGAAGAAGAAGAAGAAGAAGAAGAAGAAAAGAAAAGAAAAAAAAGAAGAAAAGAAAAGAGAGAAAGGTGTCCAACAGGCCATGTAGATCCATCCTCAAGTGTTATAGAATAGTAAGCAAATATTATCTCCACTCAGGGATCTGAGCAGATCCTGTGTTTAGAATGGTTGTTCTAGAGGAAATAGAATTTCTGTCAGTGTACCTGCTCTCCTGTATGCACATTGAGAAAGACTTTCATTTGTTATGTAGCAAATAAAAATAAAAGACTGAAAATAGAGTTACATTGCACAGTTCCTAGCTACTTGTAGAGGCTCAATCAATGTTTCTTTAATGATGGATGGATGGATGGATGGATGGATAGGAGAGAGGGAGGGAGGGAGAGAATGAGAGAGGAAGGAAGGAAAGAAAGAAAAGATTGCCATCACCTCAACTGTTAAGAGAGTCAACATCTTCAGTACTATCCAGAATATATGTTAGCCTCTGGACGTCAAAGGGAGAACTTAATGAAAGGGACAATTGTACTAATCCAACCTCCTCTCTCTCTACTTCTTTTCTATTCCCAAATAAGAAGAGCGTTGATGCGGATAGGTTAAGGATAAGGACAATTTGGGAACAATAGAACTATTGGAAGAGCGCACTTAACAGAGGGCTTGAGGTTCAAGTGTTTGGGTCAGACATTTCCACCTCTCCATCTCTTTCTACTAAAAACGTGATTTAGTTACATAAAGTTAGATTTCTTAACACTTCATTTTCTTAAACAATATTTGATGAATTTGTGAGATAATCAATGTATTTCTCAAAGCTATTTAGGTAAATAAATTTCATGAGTTCAAGCGATTGTACATATCACATGGATTTCTCATTATGGTGCTAATAGTGACATTTTGAGATAGCAACTCTTGCCTGAACCAAATTTAACCTTTGAGTGTCAAAGAAAGTGCTTTAGACCATATTAATTTATGTCACAAAAATTAAAAGAGTAGCTTCTTTTAAAAATGTGAAGGCTTCTAATTCTACATTTTTTCTTGTAATACATACTTACTGGAGAAAAACTGGGAAATACAGAAATATGTGAAGAAATAGAAATTATTTGTTAGATTTACTCTCAGAGATGAGAAAGTTCCTTTCCTTCCTCTCGGGAATACAGTTCCCAAAACTTTAGGAGCATAGGTGGGATCATATGACTGAGTTCTGGCCTGTGGTGTGTGGACAGAATGACGTGTGTCAATTCCAAGCCATACCTCCCACACCTCCTCCCTTTACTTGCCTAATGATTGAATTTTCTCTAGAAGATAGGTAGAGACTAGATTTTCAAATAATTGCATGAAGAAGAGCTGCTCTTCAACCCTGCATTGGACTATGACATAACAAGAAATGAACGATCATTATTAACCCACAGAAATTTAGGGGATTGTTTATTCCAGCAGGTACCCCACTCTGATTAATGTAGCTAATCACTAACATTCAGCATTTTTTCAAGTCTTTTTTTCTTTTTTTAAAAAAGTTTTTCTTTACTTCCTTTTTAGAGAGAGAGACAGACAGAGACAGAATCTGAAGCAGGCTCCAGGCTCTGAGGTGTCAGCACAGAGGCCGATGCAGAGCTCCAACCCACGAACTGTGAGATCATGACCTGAACCAAAGTTGGACACTTAACCTGAGCCACTCAGGCATCCTTCAAGTCTTTTTTCCTTATATATATTCAATACAATTGTATGCCTTTGTACTCTGACTTTTCAAAAAATTCAGCATTATGTCATAGGATTTTCTGTTTTATTATAAATACCTCAAGAATGTAACTTTTAGTGACTACATAGTATTATGTTGTGTGTACATATATTTTTTTAATTTTTTTAATGTTTATTTACTTTTGAGAGAGAGAAAGACAGAGAGTGAGCAGGGGAGGAGCAGAAAGAGGGGGAGACACAGAATCCGAAGCAGGCTCGTCTCTGAGCTGTCAGCACAGAGCCCGACGCAGGGCTCAAACTCACAAACCACATGATCATGACCTGAGCCGAAGTCAGAGTCTTAACTGAGAGCCACCCAGGAGCCCCTATATGTATGTATTACAATTTATATAACTAAAACCTATTTGGGGTGGTTAAGTTTTATCTAGTTTTTCACTCTATATGATGAACATGTTTAGGCATAAATTTGTCTACACGTATCTTTTTATGTTCTTTAAGTAAATTTTTAGAAATAGAATCCCTGGGTGAATATTTTAAGTATCAGTTTAGACATATATTGACAAACTGTTTATCCTAAAATTTGCATCCCCATCATAGGTGACATCCCCATCATAGGAATAGCTGTCATATCTTCACCAGCACCAAGAATTATTATAATGAGTAATTTTAAATAAAATTTCTGTTCTTAACATGGAAATAGCACACCCTTGACAGCAGGGTTGACAGACTGTCTGGAAAGTTAAGTCCCATAATATCTGCTGGGTTTTGTAGATTATCTACTTCTTAAATTTGTGATGCCACAGAGTCACTGTGTTTGCAAATTCCAGCATATGAAGGGTGGAATCTTCAAGAATAGGAGACCACTTTAATAGCATAAACTGCTCAAAATCTATTAGAATAGGGCAAAGGACTGAGAGATAATATTTGAATAGGGCTCTGAGGAATAAATTAAGAGCCATCCATTCAGACAGGAGGGCAAAAGACATTACAGATGGAGAACTAAATATGCAAATACGCGGGAACATAAATGAGAGGCTGAGTGTGGAAAAGAGCAAGCCCAACTATATTTTCAGAACATGGGATGATGGCACAGAAGCTAAGACTGAAAAGAAGCTATAGCCTGTTAAGTGGTATGTGCGCCAGGCTAAGGAGGCTTGGACTTATCCTATAACTAAGAGAAGATAGACATGTGCATAGAAATCAAAATGACTTTGTATTATGTACAAGCCACTTCATAGACATTATTGTTTTTGATTATGAAAACAGCTACTCAAGGTAAGTTCTATTATCATATTTGCAAGATGTGTCAAAATTGAGGTCAGCATCAAATCATTTACATGGAAGAGCTGAGATTTGAACATAGGTCTTTCTGGCTTCAAGCCCATGATCTTCTCATTGTACTATGTTGCCTTCTATGCTGTGACAATGGGAAGGATAAATTGGAGAGAAAACCCAGTAGAGTCAAGGAGACATAATACAATACAATACAATACAATACAATACAATACAACACAAGCTCATTGTATTGTTCAGGGAAGAGAAAATGAGATCCTTAATTAAGTATCTCTAGAGTAAAGTGAGATTCAAAAAGCCTAAACCAAAGAAAGAAATGTTTAAGAAAAGGGGATTAGATTTAACTTGGCAGGTCATTGATAGCCTTCTCAAGACGCTTCCACTAAAGAGGTGGAAGATAGGGTGAGGGTTAATGGGTGGGAGCCAGATTGCAGTGGCTTGCAGAATAAATGTCAGGTGATGTTATAGGAATGGTTTAAAGGTATGGTTGAGACCCTTCTGTAATATTTTGTTCAAGCTCTTTTACCCCACTGCTATGACCACTCAGCGTAATTCTTTAAGATTATAAAAATAAAATAATTGATATTATCAGAAACTGTGCTGTGGTGATAGACACGTTTCCATTTGTCAAGAAAATACACTGAAGGGAAGAAACTGTCTCATAATTTTAGGAATTAATTTCCAAGATATCCAATACCATAGGAAAATCCCAGCTTCAACAAAATGGTAACAGATTTCTCATGATGTCTCTGAAAAATTGTACTAAAAAGTATGCCATTCTATCTACATTCAGCCTCTGAAATAATTTACTCCAAGTCAGAAATGAACCTTTTGTTTTAAGTAAAAATATAGAAGAGATATTTGAGGTTCTGGTCAACTAACATAACATTGAATACATTTTGCATATTATACACTAATATAATTATACTGTCACTAATGCTCTATGTTAAATTCTATACAGACTGTACAAAGACTTTAAAGAAAGTCCTTAAGAAGCCCCAAATGTAGTGTTTGTATACAGTAAACTTCTCATTATCCTTATTGATGACAAGATCTTTGTAAAAATTGGCCTTCTCTACGGCTATTAATAGCTGATCGTTAATGGCATGACTGTATATGTCCAAGCAATCAATGGTTCAGAAATAGTCTCAGTTATAGCAGTTAGCTTTTCTGTCATCCTTCAAAATCTTGAATTTTCTTGAATTCTAGAGTGTCTTTCAGACTTCTTACAAAGTTTTACATGTATATATCAGTCAGGATCCAGCCAGAAAATAGAAATTACTCTGGATATTTCTAAAAGAGGAGTTTAATACAGGAAATTTGTTGCACTAGTACTGGAAGATCTGAAAAGGCAAGAGGATGGTGAGAAAACCAGAGATTAGCAAAACTAGAAGTAGAAGGAGAAAGGGAGAAGTCAATGTTACTAAAGTGCCAAAGCAAAGGCCCAATGCCAAATAGAACCAAGGTAGACAACTCAATGGGAGTTGGAGCCACAGATGAGACATACTTGTTAGAGATATTGCTCAGAGGAAAGAGAGAGGAGAAATACCTTATTTTCTCCCTTCTTCCTGATCTCCCGTCTCTCACCTATGCCTCCTATTGGCCAAACCTATCCAAACACCAGAGTGCAAGGGAACCTGGGAAATGGAGCTCCCTGCCAGCACAGAGAAAGGCAGGGAATGCATCTGAGAGCAAAACAGACAGGTGACTAACAAAAAGGGGCTAATACTCAAATAAATATGTTAATCAAGGGGTCAATAAGAAAGCTGAATTCCACAGAAAAACTCAGAAATACAGTAAGAAGAATAATCCTGGTTTCACAAAAAGTTTCCCATAAGTACTGATAATGATAAAATACTAAGGTTTCTTCAAGGATGGAAAAAGTGATGATAATCTCATAAAAGGAGGGCGTAGTGGGCATCCACATAATAAGGGAAGTTTTGGAACAAGAACTTCCACTGGCACCTTCTTGGATTACCCCATCCCTGCTTTCATCATTTAGCCAACTGAGATAAGTATGTGCAATATTGGATGTGATGTAAAGCCAAACAGAACTAAAATTTCCTGGGGCTCCACGCTTTCTATTATGTTTCTTCCTCAAAAGTCTGCCATTTCTGGGTCACTTCACAACTTCTTGGAAATACCATCCTATGGAACTGGTCTCAGCAAAATGTTATTTTCTGGGAATGCTATATGATCATTCATTTCCCAGTCAGAATCAGTTTCTTATGTTGAGAATAAACCATAATTCCCCACCAATGATTCCTCAGCTTATGGTGAGGGAGCTCCATATAGTCTAAAAACCAATGGTGGCTGGCTCTGAGAAGTGCTCCAAAGAATATTATCTTTATTATGAGTTCTCTCAGAAGTCAAAACTCTCCCCACTGCTCAATTTTCACCAATATAATACAAATCTTATTGGAAGCTCTAACTGCAGGCTTTTATATTAATTATCATGATCACAATCTACACAGCATTGAAACCACATTCTCAGTGGTCACAGGGTGCTTTCTACTTGCCTAGAATGCAATGGAAAGGATTGTATGTAATCTTGATGTCCAGAGCTGACTGTCACAACTGATTTCTGGAGAGATTGTGACACTTCTAGAGAAAGCGTTGATGTTAAAAAATGTGCTTGAAACATATCTTCCATCTGAACAAGTTGTATGATTAACTGCCCAGAACCCTAAAACACTTTATAATGGTGAAAGAGTAATTACTGAGTAATTCAAGTAATTCAAGTTGTTCACTCACAACATAATAGTAAGAGTTAACATTTAGTAAGCACTCACTGCATACCAAGCACTGTTGCATGCACTGCATGTCTACTAACTTCTTTAAACATCACAACTTTATCGTTTTCACTTTGAAAATGAAGAAACTGAGACAAAGGAAGATTAATTTTCTAATGCTAGGAAATTAGAATTTGCCTTAGAATCACATAATCAGCATCAGAGACAGAATGTGAACCCAGACAGACTGGCTCCAGAGTCCATACTATTAAATACTGTGATCCCTGACTTTTTCTTCTAGATGGTTATTAAATTGTCTTGGCCACCTTTCTGTGGCATGTCCAGAGAGTATTTGTGTGAAAGCTTCGGTGTGAAGCTTGGCCTAGCGAACTGAAATTGAGTTAGATGTTATAATGGTAGATTCCATGGCTACATATAAGCTTCTTCTGTTCTATGAAGTGTGTGTTTGCTCAGTAGTTCATATGGAATTTTCAGGACCACATCATAGGAAGAACTGTTATTAACATGGAGTCATTAAAACACCTGGAAATAAGCTTTCAGCAATCTAGTTATTGTAGATTGCTGTAAACAATTTACCTCAATCAAGTTTAAGGGTTTTGTGGTCAAGACTCTTATCCAAGTTGCCAAAATTGGAGAGTCCAGCTGAAATGGTGGTGTTGACCTCTAAGTTAACTGAAGTGCTTATCCAAGGAGCTGGCCAACACATCTTGACAGATTTTACTAGCTCATTCTGTGACTCTAAGGCCAACCACAGGGGCCACCCTACTGAGTTACAAATGGGGAAATAACTCTAAACTTGCTATAGCCATATGCTTCCAGCCTACCTGAGGACTTGCACAATAAATAGGAACATAAATTAAGTTATTGCTCTATCTGTACACACCGCTTACTCAAATGCACCCCAAAAATTATTTTTGTTGGGATGACAAAGGTAGATCAAGGTGGGACTAGATCATTCTTGCTTCATAATAGGTACACAGGGGTGGTGTCATAGTATTACTAGCTGTGAAGGCTTTCCTCCAAGAGCTCAACTAATGGAAGCATTTTACTGCTTTTCTAGTTAATTTTTTTTCTAGCTCTGAGGACTCACAAAAACCATAAAGTAATAATTCTCTGGCCACTTCTTGTTCTGAAGTGGTCTTATTTGTTTCTGTTCCCAAAGCAATCACAAAAAGGGAACTGTATATTCAATAAAAGGGGAGATATATTAGGTATGCCAGGGGTTGCTATGGTTCAGCATTAGTTCTGAGATAGAATGGAACTCAAATTACACAAGCAATGTAATTTTTGCAACATGAAAGAACTATCTTGTTGAAGGCTGTTCCAGTTATTTATGACTACATGTTAAATTACTCCAAAATTTAGAGGCTTAAAACAATAATAGTACCTATTTTTCTCATAAATCTAAAATTAAAAATAGCTTGGAGGATAGTTCATCTCTATTCCACTTAATATCAGCCAGTGTGGCTCAAAGGCTGAGGGCTACAATTATCTGAAGACTCATTGATTTACATAAACGATGGTTAATGCTGACTGCCAGCCAAGTTATTAGCTAGGACTTTAAGCCAGAACACCTACATGTGGCCTCTTCATATGACCCAGACTTCCTTAAAACATGATGGCTTGATTCCAAAGGGGCAGGTTCCCTGAGAAAGAAGAAGAAAACCAGGCAGAGGCTGGATTTCCTTCTACGTCCCAGCCTTGGAAATCCTGCAGCGCCATATCCATCACATTCTATCAGTTGAGGCAGTTAGAAAGATATATCCAAATTCAAGTTAGGAGCAGACCTCACCTCTGAATGGAGACACGTCAATGCAATTGTGTGGGAAGAACTTGTGAAATGGGATCAATGTTGGTGAAACAATCTTTGGAAAATACAATCAGCCACAAAGGTCTACTAGTTTCTTTGCACATTGTTTTAGTCTGCCCAAAGAGAGCAATGACACTTTTAGGGAGGCTTTACTTTCAGCTCTGTTTCTTGGAGAATGCCTATGAAAGTATTTTTCTTTCTCCTTCCCGGATTCAAAGAGAAGATTAAGTCTTTTTCTCTTACTCTAACATTGGCAACATTCCATATAAGGTAAATGAAAGATTATAGGACATATGACTGGCAAAGTTATGTATATTATAGACAGCAACTTTTCCTATGTCTGTGGTCTTTAGAAATATATTTTTTAATGAGAATCCTGTTCTCTATTTTTATTATTTTTCATTTTAGAGAGAGAGATAAACTGTGAGCAAGGGAGAGGGACAGAGAGAGAGAGAGAGAAGAGAGAGAATCTCAGCGAGGGGCTCAATTCCACGACTTTGGGATCATGACCTGAGTTGAAATCAAGAGTCTGCTGCTCAACTGACTGGGCCACCCAGGCACCCCTAGAAATATTTTTATAATGACCTAAGGGGTACATATAAAATGTATATAGATTAAATTTTAACAATTATGATTAGCTTTACAATAATGTATAAATTATATTACATACCATTATTGCTGGATGCCTGTGCTTTTTTGTTTGAAAATATTAATGTTAGTATTTTCCTCATACTTTTCACCTATTAGAAATATTATCAAGTGAGTGAATGTGATTTGTTTGCAATGCAAAAAAAAAAAAGCTATGCAACCAAAAAATAATCATTTTATCTTTGAATTTTTAGGTAACATATCAGATGTGATCAAGGTCAACATTTTTTGGCAATCCATGTGATTGAGATGATTTGGTGAGATTCAGTGAAATGACAATGTTTTCCCAAAGAGGACAAGAGCTGTAATGGTATTTCAAATCATACAGTGTGTACATTTGAGGATGGGATGATTATGAAGCTATCATACCTTTTGTAAATATTTTGCTTTGGTCTCAATTTTGCTAATTGTGCTATATCACATTCTGTCATATATTCTGAATTAAGGAGAAAAATCATGGAATATCTTAAAAAGATAGATTTCTGTGCCTAACACGATGATAAACACAGCTGAAGAAAATGACCACCTCACCTTAACTCAGAGGATATTTCTTAGTGGGAGAAAAGAGTTCTATCAGAAAAGGAGGGTTGTTGATCCTAACACTTAATCAGAGTAGCCAAAAAAATGAAGGAAAGGCAGAAGCGTCTTAGATTTATGGGCAACATTCTGCATACTGCTGACAAGGGTAAAATTCTATCATATTTTTCAAGTTGGTAATTTTGTAAAGAAAGAAAAGACAAGAAAGGAAAATCTGCTGCTTTTGTTTTAGGAACAAAGCTCTAAAACAGCATTGTTTTCAAAGAGACATGCTCTGAACATTTGTGGACAAGAACCAAAGCAGGGTTTTTTGTGGAGGTTATTTTGTTTGTTTTTGTCTTTGTCATGTCTGTACTTTCTAAAATTGCCCTGGTAACTGAATTTTAAGGCTATTGCTCAAACCTGGTAGGTTTGAGGCAAATTATTTATAAAAGACTTGAATAAGGCCATCTGTAAAATTAGAAGCTTTGAATTGGAATGATTGAAAATTTTAAAAAAAACAAAACCTGACTTTCAGCAAAGACAAAATTGTTAGTGAATCAAGATAATTTTCTCAAATAGGTGTCTGAATCTGCAAGAAGGGGTGAAAGAATAAATAGCTGAGAGGCCCAGTTATTACAGGTTAATGCAGAATAAATAGCACAACTGGAATATCCATTCCCCACCCACATACTTGCACATATTAGTAATGGCACCTCTGTCAATACATACATATAAGTCACTTTTATTCTTTTACACTTGTACTGGGTGTATGGAGAAGCATAAAAATGAGGAGAAGAAGAACGAGAAGGGGAGGTCATAATATAATAATTTTAGGACTTCATGTTTTAAATATGATTTCAATCTCATCTATCTTTTTCCCCCCCGTAATTGAATGAATCAGTGTTTCAGGAAGTCCTTCCACCTGAGTTGACAGTGATGATGTAAACTAAGAGAAGAAAATGGCAATGATGTTTGAAGAAAGGAATAAAAGAAAGATCTGGAAGAAAGGAGGATATAGGGGAATCAGCGGTGAGATGAAGGAAAGCCAAAAAAAGAGAAAAGAGAATGAATTTGGAAATAAGGAAGAAAGGAAATGAAGACAAGGAAAAAGGTGGAAACAAAAACTGAGGATCTTGTAAGCCAGATGCTGGCCCACTATGGTTCATTAACTAAACCCAGCCTGTTGTCTAGGCAGAGTCCCAGCAAAGTGTTTTTACATTTTTAATTGGTTAAAAAACACAAAAGAACAATATTTTATGACACATAAAATTGCATGTCCATAAAAAAGCCTTATTAGTTTTTATTAGTTACATAAAAACTTGTGTCCATAAATAAAGTTTTATTGAGACATACCTAAGTCCATTTGTTACATGTTGTTTATGGTTGCTTTTGTGCTACCACAGCAGAGTAGAGTCGCTGTGAGAGAGACTGTATGGCCTTCAAAGACTAATATATTTATGATCTGGCCCTGCCAACCCCTGGAGAAATCTATAAATATTTATAAAATATCATCTATGTGCTCAGCACCATCCTCTATGGAGAAAACAAAAGAAAAGAGAAAATCATGGAGACCTAGTTCCTATCCTCTGGGACTTCCAATCTAGTTACAGAGGGGAAAACTAGTAACAGCTGTTCCTCATCTTACTAGTATCTACAAAAATGGCATTAATGTATGGTTTATTTCTTCGTTATTCTTGCTGAATTGGATACCTTGTAAGCAGAACTCAGGCATTCTGAAAACAGTTGCATTCTTAAAACTCCTATTTATATCCTTAACCTGTAGTTTAAGGTGATCATCCACATGTCCAACAAACACAAAATACCACAAAGGCTTGACCTTGAATGGATAATCCAGCAAAACCAGTCTCTGAGGGAGACAGTTCCTAAAAGAAAGGAAGGTTTTGGTGGAAGACATATACAAACATCTGAGAATAAATGTGACCCTTTATGCCAAGTTGTCGACCCAAAGGGGATAGAATAGGTTATCCTTATTGGATTAAAATAGAAAAAAAATTGCCTTGTGCTTTGTTTGCAATAAATTTCTCCCCAACCCCAAATTAAGCTAGCTTCTTCCCCATTGCCCATGAGCCTGACTTAGAGAGATGGGAAAGGAGAGGGACCACTCACTCTCCTCAAGTGTTTTCTTCAAAAGTGGCAATTTGTCAGTGCTCTTTAAGCCTCTGCCGTCTGATATGATGGCGGCTAACCAAGTATAGCTATTGAGCATTTGAATGTGCCCAGTCAAAATTGAGATGCGCTGTAATTATGAAATAATACTCCATGCTAAACACTTATTAAAAAAAAGAAATGCAAAACATCTAAGATTTTTTTCTAGAACTTAATTACATGCTGAAATGATATTTGAGATATATTTAGTTGGACAACCCATTTGGTTTTTATTAATTTCACCTATTTCCCTTTACTTTTAAAAAAAATTTTTTTTAATATTTATTATTGAGAGACAGAGAGAGACAGAGCTTGAGCAGGGGAGGGGCAGAGAGAGGAGGGGACACACCATCTGAAGCAGGCTCCAGGCTCTAAGATGTCAGCACAGAGCCCAACGTGGGGCTCCAACTCACAGACTGCAAGATCATGACCTGAGCTGAAGTGGGATGCTTAACTGACTGAGCCACCCAGGCACCCTTATTTCCCTTTACTTTTTAAACTGTGAATACTACAAAATCTAAAATCACCTATGTGGTTTGCATTCCAAGTGGACAGAGCTGCTTTAACATGTTGATTTAATGGTTGGTAGGCCTGTGTTAAAGGAGTAGTTGCATGACCCCTTCCCTTATCTCCGTTAAGTCTTTGCTCAAATGTCAATTACTCAACTATATCTCTCAACATAAATTATAATTCCCCAAATTCCCAATCTTCTTATCTAGTTCTTTTTCTTTATGGTTAACATTCATCATTTTCTAGCTCACTATATAGCTTACTTATTTATTATATTTATTGTTCATGGTCTTTCTCCCCATCTCTGCCCTCTATAAGGCAGAATTATTGTATCCGTTTTCCCTCACTGATCCATCCCCAGTACAGGGAACAATGCCTAGTACTTGATGGGTAATTTTTTTAATGTTTGTTTATTTATTTTGAGAGCAGAGGGAGGAGCAGAGAGAGAGGGGGGTGGAGAGAATTCCAAGCACAGAGCCCAACATGAGACTCGATCTCATGACTGTGAGATCATGACCTGAGCTGAAATCAAGAACATACACTTAACCAACTCAGCCACCCAGGCACCCCTTGGTGGGTAATTTTTTTAAAAATATCTGCTGAATAAATGAATGGTAACTGTTAAAAGAAATTGCAAAATATTCTATTGAGACATTGATGACCAGTATTTGACAACTTTAGGTAAGGTTGTCAAAGGATGGTGCTTTTTTTAAGCTTCCTTCCTGGCAAGCCTCCCTCCAACTCATACCCAGATCTTTCCCCCAGGCTTCCCCCTCCCTCTCTCCATGTTGAGACCTGGCTATATGTTCTCTTATCCTGCTTCTAGACCAGTTAGAGACTTAGGACTTGGCTACCAGAAATTAGATATTGACCCTGGAAGAGTATTACTAAGCCTACCCCATGCAAATGAATTGATATGCAGTTTCTTAACAAAATATTTCTTAGATGCAATTTACACACATGCCTTCATCTAACTGGATTAAAGTAAGACAAAGTGAGATCTGTTCATTAATCTGGGTTTGAACTGAAAGCCATCATCCACAGAAGCTCTTAAGAAATGGTATGTAAAACAAACAAAAAGCAGAAAGAGGCTCATCAATACAGAGAACAAACTGATGCCTGACAGATGGGAGGGGGCTGGGGATATGGGAAAAATGGGTGAAGGGGAGCAGGAGGTCCAGGCTTCCAGTTATGGACTGAGTAAGTCACATGGATGAAAGGCATAGGGAATATAGTCAATAGTATTGTAATAGTGTTGTCTGGTGACAGATGGTTGCTACTCCTGTGCTGAGCACAGCATGTAGACTCGCAAATCACTCTGTTGTACACCTGAAAGTAATGCAACATTGTGGGTCAACTACATGCCAATAAAAAAAGAAAAGAAAGGTATGTAAAACACTTCTGGGTGCTGAATCAATGACATCAAATATATAATAGTGCAAACCATCAGAAATTGGGCTATGGGTATTAATGACACTCCAAACTTTTCATATCAGAGGAATAAAAAGAAATATGACTCTAAAAATAGTCCAAATCATCCAGCAGTTCTTGACTTTATACAAAACACATCAAATTTC
This sequence comes from Acinonyx jubatus, assembly GCF_027475565.1. NCBI lineage: Eukaryota > Metazoa > Chordata > Mammalia > Carnivora > Felidae > Acinonyx > Acinonyx jubatus. The sequence goes on along the minus strand of NC_069381.1, from coordinate 196,750,920 downwards.
ATACTCTTCAGACTTCTGCTTAAGTTCTAATATATCAAGTTATGCCCAAACCATATCTAAATGGAGATTCCTTACATACATAAATAATTATTATAGTATCTGCTCATTTCTTATATCAAAGTTGCTAATATTCATTTCACTTTCCTTTTTTCCTTTATATAAGAAGAGAAATGGTCTCATTTTTGCATAGTCCTTACAATTAAACCTACCACTCAGCTTCTTAGTGCAAACCTTATATCAAAGTAGAGCTGACAACTCTTATTATGTGACCCAAGAGTTGCATTTGTTGCCTCATAATAGTTCCCCAAAGGAAGTCTCTGCCTTTGTGGGTGATATACTCACCATCAGAGAGTCACTCATTTGTCCACATTATATAATTTGAGATAAGACTTTTTATCTTTAGAAGTCTTTGTTGGGGTGCCTGGGTGGCTCAGTCAGTTGGGCATCCAGCTTCAGCTCAGGTCGTGATCTTGCAGCTCGTGAGTTTGAGCCCCGTGTCTGGCTCTGTGCTGACAGCTCAGAGCCTGGAGCCTACTTCAGATTCTGTGTCCCCCTCTCTCTGCTCCTCCCCCACTCACGCTCTCTCTCTCTCTCTCTCCCTCTCAAAAATAAATAAAGCTTAAAAAAATTTTTTTGATAAAAATAAAAAAAGAAGTCTTTGTTAAAAGTCGGAACTCCATGGAATGCTCTCCATGACTAAGGTATCATCAGACATCGTATATTAGCGTAAATTAGTACATCAAGTTATTTTCCTATTTAATCAAAATCAGTTCACATTTGTGTTCTGAGAAAATGAGGCATAGGAGATGAAAGGTGATGAGAAGTTCAGGAAATAGGAGAGTGCTATATTTACAGTATTGGCATTCATCCAGAGTAGAGAGGATTCCTTGCAGAATGGAAATAAAAGGCTTTGGTCAGTCATGAGGAAGCCAGGAGCCAGGAGAAGGGAGAAAGGACCAGGATGAGCAGAGATGGGAGGTAGGAAGGAGCTGTGTAGAAATTTCAGTTAGTACTTCACGGCTCCTCTGCTCTCTCTCACTCATCATTAATATTGGTCAGAACGCCTCTTTTCATTTAATAAATTACTGCCTCACCCAAGGACCTGGCAAAACCCAGAAGTTACACTTACATTGGAAAATTTGAGAATTCAATTAAAATTACTTTTCACAAAGATGTGTACAGGGTTTCAGAGAAGTAAGAAGACATGGGTATAGAAGACTAACAATAGAAGGGAACTGTTACCAGCTCTGTGTCTTAAAACAAAAAGGGAGGGAGAGTATTAGAGCCCAGATACAGAACTGGATGGAGCGCTACTGACAAGGGCTGTGGTTTTGGCGGTGGAACAAAGCTACTCTTCAGCAACCTGGCAGACAGGAAGGCAGAGAATAAATACCCTGACCTCACACTCCTCCCTGCCCCCAACTTCCTGCTGGGGCCTCCATTGACCAGACCCCACCATTGACAAGAAGTCCTGTTTTGTGCAAGGGCGACTGGCCTCTTTTTAACATGATAAGAGAGGAGTGCCTGGGTGACTCAGTCGGTTAAGCATCTGACCCTTGATTTTGGCCAGGTCATGATCTCACGGTTTGTGGGTTTGAGCCCCTCATCCGGCTTTATGCCGACAGCACAGAGCCTGCTTGGGATTCTCTCTCTGTCCATCTCTCTGCCCCTTGCATGCACGATCTCTCTCTCTCTCAAAATAAATAAATAAGCTTTAAAAAATTTAACATGGCAAAAGAAATAATCTGTTTCTGTCAACTTTTTATATACTATTATATTTTTAATAAATTGTTCTTCAGTTCAAAGCGAGTTAATGTTTTGCTCATCTTCTCCATTTTTAGTCAAGGCTTAAGACTGAGAGCAGATTTGTACAGGAACTAAATTCTGGGTTGAAAATAATGCATCATATTGGAGACAATGGAGTACAAATGTAAAGTGCCCCTAACTTATAACAGATTTTTATTAGTTGTTGCAACTGTATTCAATCAACTGTACCCAAGCAACTGAACTAAACTATTCAAACAAAAGCCAAAAAAAATGACAGGCCCATGAAAAAATTATTTTGGAAGCTGGAAGCATTTGCCTTGGTATCACACTCTTAAGTTACTTGAAAATTTTGTACACAGAGACAGACATAGGCTACACAAAAAGCCACGTATACCCCTACAGCCAGCAAGCTAATTGGTATCCAGTAGCTACCAAGTGCATAATTAAGTGAAAACGAAGGGAAAAGATACCATTGCCATGCTCAGAAAAATGAATAATTGGGATGTCCGCTCTACGCTAACAACCTACAGGTGATAAAGTACTGAAATGAGTTTTCAAGTTAAGGGAAGGTAGGATGTATTTCTAGAGTTCTGTTTTCTATAACCACTAACAAATAAATATAATATAGAACTTCAAGGTCCTAAACATTAACATTCATACCCTGCATAGGAAAGAATCACTGTTTCCAAGTCTGAGGTTCACTACTTTTTCAATTACAATTCCAACACTTTCCTTTTTTTCTCTTTCCTTTCCTTTCCTTTCCTTTCCTTTCCTTTCCTTTCCCTTCCTTTCCTTTTCCTTCCTCCCTCCCTTCCTTCCTCCCTCCCTTCCTTCCTTCCTCCCTTCCCCCCTTCCTTCCTTCCTTCCTTCCTTCCTTCCTTCCTTTCTATTTTAGAAGAGAGAGCAAGCATGAGTGAGGAGAGGGGCAGAGGGAGAGAGAGGCAGAGGGAAGGGGAGAGAGAGAGAGAGAGAGAGAGAGAGAGAGAGAGAGAGAATCTTAAGCAGACTCCATGCTCAACACGCAGCCTGACACAGGGCTCAATCCCATGACTCCAGGATCATGCACCTGAGACAAAATCAAGATTCAGATGTTCAACCGACTGAGCTCCCCAGGAGCACCCCCAACATTTTCCATAAAACAAATGCATAAGTTGGTTAACAGTCCCCAGGAAATAGTGCTGTTCTGGGTTGGGGAAGTTTGTTTATTGGGTTTTGCTGATTTTAGCAAATACTTTTTTCTTAAACCAATGAACTTGTAGTAAAAAGAACAAAGTCAAGGCTATGACAGATGTATGATTTTTTTTTTTTTCTAAAAAGCTTTGCTTTCATTCCTGGAAAAGAAGAAAGAGTCTGAAATCAGCCCTTCAACAGTTCACAGAAATTTACTGCAACTCCACTCTTTGAAGCCAGTGCTGAAGGCACCAGAGATTTTGTAGTTACTGTGTTTGAGCACTGGTATTCTAACAATTTAGCACAGCTGATAATGAGTCTCTATCTGTATGTTTGCCTTGGCTTAATGATATCAAATCAAAGATAGGAACTTTTTAATCCACTGAATACTTACTATTTTCCCAAAGCCAATGTTCTCACTGAAAAATGACTGGATGTTAACTGAAGGCAAAGAAATTCACTTTTAAAAAAATCTAATGATTTAGAAATTGCAAATTCCTACCTTTTCTACCACCGATGACCATTTCTATCCAAGATAGTATTACTTCTACATGTACTAGGTGAGCATATGAATTGTTACAACTTGTGTCTATTTTACTTGGTAAATTCTCATAGTACACCAGTTATTACATACTTATAATATGCCAATTTTATAGTAAACAAAATTACATTCCATCATAAATAGAATCTAAATACAAAGCTTCTGGAAATGATCCAATATTTATGATTTATGATTTATATCTTTTTTAAAAAGATATTTATCTTTTTGCATATTATTTTTTCAAGAATCATGTTTTTAAATAATTTGCACTAGGTTTTATAAGTATATTAATAGTTATGTAGACATTAAATGTGTATTCTGGTCTTGATATTACTCAGGATGGTTTAAATTCTTAATCCTCCCCTTTTTAAAGAAATTTTCTTTTAACCTTTGTTTACTTTTGAGAGAGAGACAGACAGAGCACAAGTTGGGGAGGGGCAGAGAGAGATGGAGACACAGAATGTGAAACAGGCTCCAGGCTCCAAGCTGTCAGCACAGAGCCTGATGCAGGGCTCAAACCCACAAACAGTGAGATCATGACCTGAGTTGAAGTTGGATGCTTAATCAGCTGAGACACCCAGGCACCCAATCCTCCCCTTCTTTTAAAGTAGTGTTTTATTTCTTTATGTTGATTTATATTTATTTCTTGATTGGATAGAGAAGTGTACAGGGAAAGCATTCAGGTTTTGGGGGGCTGAAACATAATTTTAGGAGCTCTATTCAAGAAAAAGGATACACAACTATGATTATTCATTTTAGTGTATGCAAATGGTAGCTTGGTAAAAAATTAGCGATGAAGACAGATTTTCATTCAGGATGAGAAATAACAAATTGCAAAATCTTAAAATATGAACAAATGCTACAAATTTCACACATTCAAGAAAATAACATAGTATTTATATTAATTAATTGCCTGGTACATTATACTTCTATAATGTACACATTTTCCTACATTTTTTGTTGCATCTTCTTTATTCATCTCTTCATAACAACTTTCTAATATCATCTTTTTTTTTGAATGTTTTTATTTATTTTTGAAGGAGAGAGAGAGACAGAGCACGAGCAGGGGAGGAACAGAGAGAGAGGGAGACACAGAATCCAAAGCAAGCTCCAGGCTCTGAGCTGTCAGTAGAGCCCGGTGCGGGGCTTGAACCCACAAACTGTGAGATCATGACATGAGTCGAAGTCAGACGCTTAACCGACTGAGCCACTCAGGTGTCCCTCTAATGTCATCTTCTATACAGAGAAGCATAAGAGAATCCCCATAGCACAGTTGATCTAAATTTGTTTCTTCTTACGGATAGGTCCAAAAATTACTTTAATTTCACAACTTGTTACTGGTAATGTAACATAATTCTTTTGGATCCTTGTCATATCTGGGAAAATGACTGTCTGGTGTCTTTCATATACAGTGGAGCAGTTGAAATATTCACAGACTCCCTTCAGCTGTATATATTTCAAACTCTGCTTCTCGTTCCCAATCCACTCACCTCAGGGGTTGGGTCTGCCTCTGCATCTTGATATCAGATGCCTTTAACTGTCTGCTTGAAGAATTTCCTTTGTCTTTGAAATTCAGAAATTTTATGTTTATGACTGTGTAGTTTGCTAATTAATGTGCCTGCTATTTTTTTTAGCCCTTTTGTTATAAAAATCAATTCTTTATTGACTCCGGTTTGTGGGTTTCTTCTATTATCAACTCTTGAAAGTCCTCGTGCATATCCTGAACCACTGACATCTCCCTTCCAAGTCTATTACCTCTTCTCTCTTCATTTTTATTTCTTTAATCTTCTCTCAGTAATGGGAGAATTCCTGAGTTGTCTTCCAATTCACTGGTTTTTATGTCTGCCATTTAAATCTGCCATTTACTTCTTCCTTCACCATCAGGCTTCGCCTCTGGGACATGTTTCCTGACCTCACGCTTTCATATAAATGAAGTGTCCTCACAATTTCTAGTAAAGAAAATTAATCACATATATTAGATTGTGAGTAACTTGTTCTGTGAGTGTTCTGCAAGATGAGCGAACATTCCTAATAAATTTTAACTTAATAAATGAGCTAGGTCTTGCAATACAAGTAGTATGTGACAGCGAGGGTCACACGATCACAACTCTGCCATTGGCTATTAAAATTCGCTTTGATATACAAGTGCTTTGGATTACAGGCATGTTTCCAGAATGAATTATGCTCACAAACCACTGGTTTACTGTGTTTCTTGTGTTGTCCATTTCATAAGGGATTTTGTCGGAGATTGTGTAAATCCCTGCTTAGTCTTTCAAAGTCAGGAGAGGGTAGCAGGGTAAAGCTTAGATTTTTGTTGTCATTATTGCTGTATTTATTTTTTAATTTTTTATGTTTACTAATTTTTGAGAGAGAGAGAGACAGAGCACTAGCAGGGGAGGGGCAGAGAGATAGGGAGACACAGAATCCGAAGTAGGCTCTAGGCCTTCAACTGTCAGCACAGAGCCTGGTGCAGGGCTTGGACCCATGAACCATGAGATCATGACCTGAGCCAAAGTTGGATACTTACCCAACTGAGCCACTCAGGCGCCCCAATTATTGCTTTCTTTAGAGGACGAATCTTTTGAGGAAAGTGGAAAGTGGACATAACATTTGGGGGCATCACCCTTGAACTGGAGTGTCTTCCCAGTGGTACTTGTGGCAGCCCACCATCACCCCATTCCCTGACCGTGCAAACCTTGTTTGGGTTAGCTATCACAGAGCACTCCTTGTTCTTTGAACGTATGTATGACCATCTCGGAAATAGTGTTTGTCCCCAGTTCCTAAACTCCAGTGATAAAGTTTCTTTTATATGCTAATAAAATGACTGGCACCTGAGGCCCCTAGATGCCTTCGGATCACCAGGAAGCCAAGGCGTGACTAGTGGGTTGAAATTTCCAGCACACACACTGACTTCCAGGGAGGGGAAAGGGGCTGTAGGGTGCATTAAATCACTAATGGCCAATGACTTAATCATATCTATGTAATTAAACCTCCATAAAAATCCCTAAACAATGGGTTTTGGGGAGCTTTTGAGTTGCCGAACACATCCACCTGCCAGTAGGGTGGTGTACCCCACTCCAGCCCTGCATTCAGGATCCTTCCAGACTTCACCCTGTGTACCTCTTCATCTGGCATTTATACCCCTTGTCCTTTATATCCCTTGTCCATATATATTCCATATATACCCCATATATATCCCATTAAACTGGTAAATCTTAGTTGAGAATTTCCCTGTGTTTTGTGAACTATTCTAGCGAATTAGCAAACCTAAATGGGATAGGAGGGGGAACTCCAAGTCGTAGCCATGTCAGACAGAAGTGTGGGTAACCTGAAGACCCAATATTTGTGGCTGAAATCTGAAGTGAGGGCAGTCCTGGGGTGCCTAGGTGGCTCATTTGGTTAAGCATCCGACTCTTGATTTCAGCTCAGGCCATGATCTCAGGGATGTAGGATTGAGGCCCCTGTCGGGCTCCGCACTGAGCATGGAGATTGCTTAAGATCCCCTCTCTCTCCCTCTGCCCACCTCCCCTACTGGCACTAAATAAATAAATAAATAAATAAATAAATAAATAAAACAAGGACAATCTTGTGGGACTGAGCCCTTAAATTTGTGGGGTCTGGCGCTAACTCTGGCTATTCAGTGTCAAAAGTGAATTGAATTACAGGACCCCAGGTTGGTGTCAGAACTAGTCGATGTCAGAAGGAAAAACAATTAACAGCATACCTTGCCAGAGAAGTGCAAGATTGGAATGAAAGCCATTTTCTATTGTTCTATGTGGCACAAAATCACTAGTCTCTGGTGTCTTAGCTTAAACCTCCACGTGCATTTCTTTAAACGCGTTGGTGCTTACCTTTGCCTCCAACTCCTTTCCCTGCTGACTTGGGAAGGCCAATTACCTCAGTGTGATTTAATAAAGAAACAGAGGAGGAAGAAAGTTACTTGTCTAAGAGGAGTAACAAATCAAACTACCAGAAAGATTTAAGTATTTAAAATGTCTAAGTGGGATGGAGTTACTCTATTAATTCAGGTCCAACCTACTGTTCTGTTCAATCCTCTAGTTCTAGTCTGTATATTCTACTTTGTTATTGGCCAGCTGCCTAAACTTTTAGGGTATCACTGTTTTTTATGTGATACCTGTAGGCTTTTATGTATTATCTCTTCGAATAATGATAATTTTCTCTTAACAGGAATGTCTTTACTATTTCATTGTTTTATGTATTGGGTGCTTGCTTAAAATAAACATTCTTTATCATGTCTAAAAATTGTCCTTCTAGTCCAAGCTAAGAGTCTAGTTTTTTGTTTTTGTTTTTGTTTTTAATGAATAGGACGTTAAGTATTACCAGATGCTTTTCAAACTCTACTGAGACCTCAATGTCAAATAGCTTATTTATTGTTCAAAAATGTTAACAAACTCACGAGTATTGAAACATGTTTGCATTTTAAAAAGTTTTTTTAATGTTTTATTTATTTTTGAGAGAGAGAGAGAAACAGAGCATGAGGGGAGGAGGGGCAGAGAGAGGGAGACAGAATCCATGAAGCAGGCTCCAGGCTCTGAGCTGTCAGCACAGAACCTGACATGGGGCTCCAACCTGTGAACCACAAGATCATGACCTGAGCCGAAGTCGGACACTTAATCAATGAAGCCCCCCAGGGCTCCCTGAACCATGTTTGCGTTTTTAGAATAAGCCCTACTTGGCTATGGCATATTATTCTTTTAGCGTAATATTGAAAACAAATTGCTTTCATTGTTTTAAATTTTTATCATTTTGAAAGTTTGCTTCATATTCACAAGTGAAATGGTTCGTGGTTGATTTCTTTTCAGCTCTTTGTTACCTTTTGATATACAGGGATATGATAAATGCATAAAATGAACCAGTACACTTTTTGTCTTTTCCTGCATTAGAGAATACTTGAAATAAAATGAAAACTACTCATCTCTGTTAGGTGTTAAAAACTCATCCATAAAATTGTCTCAGTCCAACACTTTTTTTTGGAAGTAAGCTTTCTGAGAAACAATATTTACTTTTTGTAATTACATGAGACAAATGTAACCATTTATGATTTTGTTGTCAAAAAGTTGTCTACAGGTCATCAAAAAGAAAATTATAAAATCATCTTAGTATCGCATTCCAGAGTGCATATTAACCTTTTGCTTATTATTTTGATTCATATTTTTCCAATATTTATCTTCTTATCACTGATAATGCCCACTCATGCCTCCCATCTGTGCACATAAACACAATGCATTTGCTTTACTGCTTCATTACCTGGCTTGTCTCTCACTCTTTAAACTTAGCAGTATATTGCAAAGCTCTTTCCATGCCAATAAAAGTATCTAATAATATCCTTTTTATTGGCTACCATTTTTTTATGGTAATGGGACACTGTAAGTTATTTGATCAGTTGTGGAGGATCAGCTTTTAGACATTTTGACCTCATCTTTCATGATCACTGTCTCCCAAGAACATCCTTTCTCAGAATGATTGCCTCCTTTTGACGGCTGGGCATTCTCACCTGTCTATTCTGTGGTTTACCTGTTGACCCATCCTTACAAAAGCAGGTAGAGATTTATCCATTGCTGTGGATTTAAACAGTTTCATCAGAAATTGCAAGTATACCTGTCCAAACCATTGATCAAAAAAAGAAGGAAAAAAAAAGTCCAGAAAAATTGGCTCTGCTTTCTCAGATTGGTGGCCCATTAGTTTGTGGGCTCAGAAGGGAAATCCAAGACAAAAGCTGTTATAGTCAGGAGCTGCCTTGAGTTTGGGAGAACTTCTTTTCTCCTTTGCATGGCAGCCAGCCACCTCAAGCACCTTCCCCTTTCCTAACTAGCACAACTGCCCTCATTAGGAGCCTGCTAAGGGAGCCCTGGCTGTTTGCCTAGAAATGGCCATCTACATCAAGTGTGAGTTCAAATAATTGAAGAATCGTGGCAGGTATGCTCTATGTGGTCTATGGTCACTGTCACAGACATTTGTACCTCAGAGACCTCTCGAAGCACCCCTCCCCCTTTCCTCCAACTCGTATCTGAAGTGGGAGGTACTTTCACCTACTGGTAAATCTGGATCCTTACGCAGTAAGCCAACCATTGGTTGTTTGGCCCATTACTCAACCCAATTTAGCTGCATGGTATCTCTCATTAATTCCATTCATTTGAAAAAAGCAATGGTGCCCTTTCCTGGCTCCAGCAATGCTCTAGAGTTTCCTCTACATTTTCATGAGAATTTGGGGAAAGGGAGGCTCCAAATAGGCCTTCTGATTCCCATCTTGAAGCAGAAGCATTGTAGTTTTTTTTTTCCTGTGAGACAGGCTTTTATGTAATATACTTTACCCAAAACATTATTATCTGAAAAAATAAAGATTCCCTAGTAAGAAGTTGTTCTCATGAGTTTTTTCCTACATTTTCCTCCTTACCTTTGGAATTCATTGCACACCAACTAGCCCTGATGCTTTGGTCCCCTGAAAGCAAGATGGAAGATATTCACTAGACTGAGGGCTCAAGGTGATCAGAGTCTGTGGTCTTTGTACCTCTAGCATATCCCATAAAAATGGGTGCTTAATAAATATTCTTGATATAACGGAGGAAATCGCTATGCACACTACTGCTTCTTTAGCACTGGGTGACATGCAGAGTCACCGACAACTTCAGGAAACACTGGGGCAGAATGACCACACACAGTGCTACTCATGTCCTTTCCAAAAGTAGAGGAAAAAGTAGTATACTTCAACTGCATAGACAGGAATTGTGATACCATAAACCCAACCTAGGACTTGGGGTCACAATGAGGAAAATCCATCATGGCAAATTTCATAAAGATCAGAACATGCCACACTTCATCATTTTCCTCTACCTGAAATGTAGAAAAGACCCTGTAATGGTAAGGAGGAAGGGTGGGAGGAAGGTACTTATTCCAAGATGATTTGCTTCCTCTAAATCCATGAGAAACATATTTTGGAATTTTCACTAGAAGACTAAGGTCCTTAGATTTAAAGTCATATGAGTTCAGGAAATTGATACTTGGCCAGGAATTTAAAGACTGCTTTTTTTATTAGGTAAGAAAATAATTTCTGAATTTACTAATGTTTTTGTAACATGAGTCCTTTTTTAAAAATCTAAAATGTGAAAAAAAAATTTTCTATTTTAAAACATTTAAAATGTGGGAATAAACTTTGTAAATGAAATGGCTAATACTCATCTATAAAGTAGCTATTTTTAAAAAAAAAATCAGTAACAGACTGCTGCTGATTGTCTTACATTTGAAAGAGCTGAAAATGTGGAAAAATTCTTTATAATAAAGAAGAATATGCCATTAAAAAATAAAAATCTGTTTAGGAAAACATAAAAAAAAAACCCAACAACTAAGAATGATATGATGTGGTAGAATTTTTTAAAGACAAATAATCCGGGTACCCGGGTGGCTCAGTCAGTTGAGTATCTGACTCTTGATTTCAGCTCAAATCATGATCCCAGGGTCATGGGATTGAACCCTGCATGGGGTTCTGTGCTGAGTATGGAGCCTGTTTAAGATTCTCGCTTTCTCTCCCTCTGCCTGTCACCCCTCTCGTGCTCTCTCTCTCTCTCTCTCAAAAATTAAACCAAAATAAAATAAAGATAAATAATTCTTCCATTTGGCAAATAATTATTGGTGATCTAGTATATGACAGGTATTATTCTAGATGTTGGAGATCAATAACAAAAAATTCCCTATCCTCATGGAGTAATAATCTAGTATAGACAGAAGGTAAACAAAGCAAGTAAATAAAATATTTAGTATGTGATAAGGTGATAAGCACAGATGAGGGGAAAAAGTACAGAGGTGGAGGATTGTATTAGTTTCCTGTTGCTGCCATAATAAATTGTGAGGTGGCTTAAAAAAATAACATACACTTCTTATCTTACAATTCTGGAGGTCAGAAGTCCAAAAACGGTTTCACCAAGCTAAAATCAAGTTGTTGGCAGGATCGTGCTCCTTCTGAAGGCTCGAGGGGAGAATGTTTCCAGCCTGTTCCGGCATCTGGAGGCTGCCCACATTCCTTAGCTCCTGGACTCCATCCAGCAATGGCATCACTCCCTGCTTCTATCTGCTTCTATCATTTACCCTTCTCTGATTCTCACTCTCTTGCCTCCCTCTTATGAGAAACTTTGGGACTACCTTGGCCTCACCCAGATAATCCAGGATCATCTCTCCATTATAAAGTTCTTACCCAGCTATGGATTCCAGGCACCCAGTATTGACTGCCCTGCATTTTGTGAGGCTAAAACCAAGATTTTCATCTAATCTATTTTCTTTAGAGGTCTCCAAGTCTCTGTAATGTTCTTTGGCAACACTAAATATTCAGTCCTGGGTACATCATTTTGCTAGGGATGATTGCTTTAAGGGGTTGCATATTACTTGTTTCCTACAAATGATAAACTTGAGGCCAGTGCTATGGAAATCTTGTATGTCCTACTAACTCTTTGAGTCCCTTAGAAAGTGAGAGATGGACATTAAACTAATAAAACTTCTGAGGTTCCAAGAGAATGACTCCTCTCCCTGAAAAAATAGTTCAGGCTTCACATGCATGTGCTCAGAGAACCTCACCCCTCGCATGTACCCAGAGCTCCCACGCCAAGACTACTAAACTGAATAATAAATTGGAGAGAATGGCTTTTGAGCTTTCATTTTAATGTTCTGAGCTTCTTTTTAGCCCACAAGGATAATGGCATTTATTTATAGAATTTAATTTTGTTAGATTTTAATATCTACAAATTGTAACTTAAAAGGGAGGCTTTGTTTATGGAATTTATAATTTCTTCCTAAGACTATGATCATTGAAAAATGTTATATTTGTGAAATGTCTAAATTGTTGAAATTGTACTAGTGAAATTTCTATGCATTTTATTATTGGAATGTCTTTATGGTAGTATTTGATCTCTGAAATGACCTGGGATACCATGTAGGTTAGGAAATAGAATAGGAAATGAACACTCAGCCTTGGATCCAAACTGGCTTTGAAAGTAGTTGAATTAATCTATTTCTCTGACCCACTTCAGAGCTTTCTGCATCAAAACTACCCTACTCACTGGAAGTCCCAGAGGGATCCTCGGTGGAGGGATGCTTGGTATTAGGAGTGACCCCATAAAAGAGGGAGCAGGATTGTCCCTGGAGGGGGGGCAGCCACACTCTTGGCTGCCCATGGATTCAATGGTGATTTCAGTGGATTGAGAGAACTAAGACCCAGGAAAGACTAGGAAGGAACTGTCTCCACATCCATGACATTTCTTTCCATATTGAAGTTGCTCCACTAATAGAGGAGCAGTCCTGGCTTTTCTGCCCCTCCTCAACCTCCCCCCATCCAAGTTTTCCAAGGAAGGGTGACTTACCTAATTGGTAAATTTGAGAAGAATAAATTTGGTACATTCACCAGACTTGTCTGCTCACTGATAACCCTTTGGGAGGCCCAGCCCAATGCAGAACTATCTTGACCTGGAACCGGGTAGAAAAGTCCACCCAATTCTATGGTTCATATTAAGAAGTCCATGGGGCTTTAATGCCAACTGGTAGTCTTTGTCCGTAATAAAGGTGATATTTGGGCCCCTTAATGTTTTCTTATATCTCAGTTGACTCAGAACCTAGGCATGAAAGAGTGATGCTATTTGCTGGGCCCCTGAAAGATTCCACCAACGGAGAGAAAGAAGTGTTCTCTCTGCTGGAGTTACTAAATTAGCAGATTAGAAACCCGGAGCTGCTGGTAGACATCTCATCATTGTATTTGGGAGTGTGGGAAGTTCTTCCTGAAAACGAGCCCATTTGAAGAAGACAGAGTCAGGAGTGTTGGAAAAAGAGGGATCCTTATGCCCCATACTATGTGTATGTATCCAGCTGGGTCTGATGCCTGTCAACTTTTCAGTTATAGGGACCAACACATTCCCTCTTTTACTAGGGCCAGTTAGATTGTGGACCCTTGCATCAAAAGAGACTTGGCCAATACTGTTTAGGGATGGGCTGTTTTTCTTGACTCACAGTTATGAAAACATCTGCCTTTTAATTTATTTCTGAATTAGATAAAATGTAAATTAAAAAGTTGTAAACCATTAGCATGAGCTTAAGAGGTTAATGGGAACAGAGTGAAATGTGATAGAAAAATTAAATATGTTTCCTTAAAGAAGGTGTCAGAAGAAAAGGCACATTAATTAGAAATTACCAGCATTAAGAGTTTCAAACTGATCTCATGTTTGTCTCATTAACGTTTTAGGTGTACAAATATGCCTATCATCATAGAAAAGCTTCCTAATGACTCTCTTATCGAGACTCAATTGTAACACTCAGAATATTTCTCTGGGCAAAAGAAAATCATGTGGAACAGCAGAGGATGGAGATTCTACTAGAGATGTTCTCCACCAGCATCAGAGCCATTGGGTCATAGCTCTGAAATGGCAAACCCACTGCAGTACATGATTTGGTGATCACAAGGGAAGAAAAAAATAGGCCTTAAGAGACCAACAGGATATCTAAACACAGACAACTCACTTAACTGTGAAATTGGTTGCATAATTGTTGGTCTGTCTACATCCACATGTAATCATGCATAGGAACGGGAAGAATAAACAAAAGATGGGGGTGAGAAATAGGCTACCCTTATGCCCAAATTTAGGAAAAGAAACCATGTGTAAATCAGATAACTCCTAGCATTCATAATTAGTTATGTGCTTTCTTAGGTTTTCTTTCTTTCCTTTAAATTCAATGGATTCTTAAGGCTATTTAAACATGGTTAATACCACCTCTGAAAGTCACAGGGTGCCTGGGTGGCTCAATTGGTTAAGCATCCAGGTCATGATCTCACAGTTCCTGAGCTGGAGGCCCACGTTGGGCTCTGTGCTGATAACTCAGAGCCCGGAGTCTGCTTCGGATTCTGTGTCTCCCTCTCTCTCTGCCCCTCCCCTGCTCATGCTCTGTCTCTCTCTTTCTCTCTCTCTCTTGCAAAAGTAAATAAACATAAAAATAATAAAATCACTGTCAAAATTGAATGGCTTTATTTCATTAATTTTCATTAAACCTTTTCGTGAATACCCATAGTAAGAGATTTTTGTAGGGAAGCTGCCATCTCAGTCTTGAAGTGGATGAAATGGAAAGTTAATCTACTGAAGTAATACAGGTTGATAAGAAATTCTTTTTTTTATCCATCACAGGAACTAGAAAAAATTCACGCAAAACAAAAAAGAAACATGATATTGTGTACCTGACACTAACATAACGTTGTATGTCAACTATACTTCAACAGTAAAAATGCTTCAATTAAAAAATTAAATGCTACAAGCAATAAAGAAAAGAAGCCAAGTAAAATCACATTAATTACCCTGGGGAGAAAGTCTAGCTAACTTGGGTTCAATCCATACCTATCAAATGTTAACTGATGTAAAACTTTCAATATTAACATTAAAAATTAGATTCCAAGATACTCAGGAAAAAAAAATCCTTAATGACTATAAAAATGAGACAAAAATTTTGATTGCTTTTTAACTTTATGTCCAATAGATGTGATTTGATATGTCAGAATAGATATTTCTTTAATAACATTCAGGCATAGTGTTAACACTGTAATTTTTTTCTACATAATCTGTATTTTTTACAACTTTAATCCACAATGACAATGAATATAATCCATTTTAAGGAGACTATTTCACATTTCATTTTTTCACTGAAGAACACGCATGTATAATCATTAAACTGGGCACAGAGGCCTTGCAGTTCAGGCCGCTCAACATGCTTCCAAAAAGGATGCAGAATCAGTAAACTCTGACCATTTTGCTGTGTCTTTATTCGGTAAATTAAACTGAATTTGTATCTTGTGTATGTGAATTGATGTCATCCTCACTGTTACTTGCATACTATCACATTAGTTTGGGTTCTTCATTGCAAGCAGCAGAAACCAACTCGGGCTATTGTAGACCAAAAGGAATGTATTGAAAGAATATCAGGGTTTCCTAGAATCAGCATGAAATTGAAAAACTGGGTTTGGGGTCAGAATCTTCTTTGAGCTCTAGACCTATAACATCTACAAGTGGATTTCTTTTCTTTTCTTTTTTTTTAATGTTCATTTATTTTTGAGAGAGAGAGACAGAGAGTGAGCAGGAAAGAGACAGAGAGAGAGGGAGACAGAGAATACAAAGCAGGCTCCACACTGAGCTATTAGCACAGAGCCCGATGCAGGGCTTGAACTCGCGAGCCAAGAGATCGTGACCTGAGCTGCAGACACTTAACCGACTGAGTCACCCAGGTACCTCAACAAGTGCATTTCTTAAAGGCATCTCTGAATCACTTCCTCCCCTTTCCAGACAAACTTCCATCCTGCTTAAAACCCTTCTATGGTTCTCCACTGCCCCCAGTATAGTTGGGTATCCTCAACAAGACGTCTGTGACTTTATTGACCTCGAATGTGTTGCTCGCACTAAATTCCCCGTCCCATTTCCCAGTCACCTCCCAGTCCTCTCCAGTCCAGCCCCTCTCTATTTTGTCGGCATCCATTCATGCCAAACTTCCCAACTGGTTTGCCAAAGTCCAAAGCGCTTCTGCAAATTGATTGCAGATATGCCAAGATGTTGAGCCTTTGGACTGCCAGAGGCACAAACTGGCCCATCGACTTGCATGCAATGGTGTGAAAACTACCAGGAAACACTGCTGAATTCCAGCCACGCTGATCTCCCTTCAAGTCCACAAATGCATCAGCCTCTCTTCCACTTCAGGGCTTTTACTTTTCCCCAACCCTTCACCCAACTTTTGCATCAGTTCTAGGCCTTCCCTGACTGCCCACATTTGGTTAGCACACCCTATCATTCAGTCCCACAGAGCCTTTTTCTCCTCCTTTTGAAATATTTGTGGCACTTAAAATGAAATCACTTTCCTCAATGTCTGAGTTCCCCCTCTATACCGAGTAAAGCAGAGATGCAATCTGGTTCACTACTAAATCCCCAGCAGCAAGAACAATTTATGGAATGGATATTCAATAAACTTTGTGGCTGAATGATTGTTGGCAATCTTGATTTCCCAGATTTATGTAAATAAAAAGAATAGTAATTACTGCCTTATATGTGTGTGCTCTTTTAAAATTGGTTTTATGATTAAAATGCTATCTTATTTGGAAATAAAAAAAAAGTGAAGCATTGAAAACAAAAAATTGGCAACATGCCTAAGTGCAACCCACCAGTGGGTGATCAGTAGTGAGAACTTGGGTTTCTTGCCTTTCCTCTGTGTTAATTAGAAGTTTGGGAAAACTTTGGACACATCTGTGACTTTTTAAACCTGAAATTCTGCAAGCAACTAGGATTCTTTTTTCAGAAAACAAACATGTTTCCACAGACAGACTTTTTTGGTAGCATGATGTGTTGGCCTGACAAAGTATACCAGTCACCACATGCTCATATCACTTCCTGCTGGTCTGTCTGAAGTTTCAAGAATTTAGGAGAGATTTGTTACGAAAATTCTTGATTTTCTGTTATCTATCAATCTTGTGTTTTGATTTAAAAAATACACCTCAAATGTGTTAATTAATTAGATGGAGGGATCTTTGCATAATGAATACGTAGATCAAATTGCCATGATGTACACTTCAATATCTTGCATTTTATTTGCCAATTGTACTTCAATAAAGCTGCAATTAAAACACAAATAAATAAATGTGATAGGCAAAGTTCTTCTGAAAACTTTAATTCATTCATTAAAAGGGGAAATAATGCATTCAAAAAGATAAGAGTTTCAAAAATATGCTATTGTGATGGTTAGACAAAGAATTCTTTTTTTTCTCTACAATTTTATGACATTGCTGGCTCTCCACTTGGGCTTTTTTCTAATGATTCCTCACAATTTACAGAGGTAACCTGCAGGGAAAACCTTCTGGTAAGAAATATAAGGTGGTAAATGATAGCAATGATGCATAATTCTGATTTCTTTTCAGTGGATCATGTGACATTTCTGATTATAAATATACAGCAGACAAACACTGGTATGAAAAAATGTACTGTTATGTAACGCATGACAATATGTCAGATGGAAAATGTGAGTCTTTTACTGGAAAGTGAGTTATCTGTTCTTTCCATTTGTGTTTATCTTCAAAGCCTAAATTAAAAGCAGAAGATGTACTGTATGCATTGAAGATCTGAAAGCCTCTGCGGTACTCCAGAAATCTCTCAGCAATGTAAAGGAGAGCCTACTAAGCTGGCCAGACAGACTCTTATATTTATTCTCTAGTATTGTTGTGGCACGTTGAGATGACAGGGTTAAGGAAAAATGTACCCTGAAATGAGAATTTCCAACTTCTAAATATTCAACATGAACCCTAGGGCCAGACAGGGATTATTTTAGACTGTTCACAATGCCCTGGGAGGCGCATCGTGCTGAAAGTTTTCTCATTCAGAAAATATTTCAGTCTTTCATGGTTTTGCAGTGCCTATATGAAAGAGGACTTGATATACGGAGAAATGATTTCCTATATGGCCACTTGAAATGTATTTATTTTATTTTCATATCACCTGAATAATTTATGTGATGTATTTTGCTACTCAGAGAGATGAGGAACTCAAAGGCAATTTTTTAGAGCTAAGAAATCTTTTTTCTCCCATAAACATCAAGCTACTACTCAGAATGTCCTTATGAGCAATATAATAAAATAAAAGATGAATATTTAATGTATAAGTAGAAATAGAAAAATTCACACTTACATTATTCCCATACACCTCAATGAATAAAAGAATTACAAACCGTGAAACTAAATGTCAAGATGACAAAACCTCCAAAAGGAAGTCGTTCCAATGGCCAAGAATGTATAAATTATTTCTACTTTCAATACTGGAATAGAAAATTGTACCGCACTTTTTAAATTTGGAAACTAGGAACTAATTTTAAGGTAGCATATGTGATGATAACAATGGGGAATATGAAGTGCTTACCATGCTCCCCAGCCCCTCCCACATGTAATTGTCATACTAGCCTTCCTACAAAGCACAGTTCTGAACATATTGCTCCACAGGTTACAAATATCCAAAAGTTTCTCTTATCTATAGAAGAGTTAAAAACCTTTTTTCTTTAGAGATATATAGGAAATATTTATAGAAAATTAATGGTATGACTGAGATTTGCTTCAAAATAATCTGGGAGCATGGATAGGTGGGAGGAGTTGGAGACACAGATGGACTAAAACTGGCCATGAGTTGATCATAACAGAAGATGGGTGATAACTACATGGGCTTCATTATCAGATTTTACCCACTTTCGTATGTTTCATAAAGTTTAAAAGAAAAGAAAGAAAAACTCTTTACATTGACTCAGAAAATTTTCTATAACTGCGACTTAATAATTTACCTTTCCTAAGTTTACAGTCAACTTCCTCAAGCATTGGAAGCCATGTTCAAATTCATTGTCAAAAATGTTTTCCCTGCAGCACCTGGGTGGCTCAGTCGGTTGAGTCCAGTTCTTGGTCTCAGCTTGGGTCATGATCTCAAGTTCGTGGGATCAAGCCCCACATTGGGCTCTGCACTCATAGCGCAGAACCTACTTGAAATTCTCTCTTTCCCTCTCTCTCTGCCCCTCTCCTCCTCATTCTCTATCTCTCACAATAAATAAATTTAAAAAATAGTTTTCAAAAATGTTGTCCCTGAGTGTAACTTTTCTCAACCCAGTGTCTTTGTTCTAGTTGTTTTTCCTTCCTAGAATGTTCTTCTCATTTAGCTTCACTTATTTTCTGAGCCTGGGTACCCTCTTCTGTAAAATAATGCTGTTAGACCAGATAACTTCCAACATCTCTTCTACCCTATGATGTCTGAGCTTGGTTGACCACTCAATCCTAAAGAAAAAAATTTACTTAGGAATAAAGGCTATATACTTAGGAACCAACTAGCCACAGTCTGATTTAGAACCGATAAGCACCTCCAATATCAAGTTGTTTGGGGATTTTTGATAACATTAGGTTTCCTCCCTTTTTTTATATCTCATAATTATTAACTTCTTAGAAACATATCCCAAATGAAAGCTGTTCCAAATAGTCTCTAATGTCTACTTAACAATACATCAGATGATTTCATGGAATGAGTGTGCCTTAGGGAGAGAAGTAGTTAGAGACAGAACAGATCACAGGGACTGCCAATAGGAATTTGGCTGAAGAGCATGAGACTATGAAACATGGAAAGGAAAAATGCCTAACCCGATTTTGGCTGTCTACATATCATCCCAGCACTGTTCCCCTTGTTTCAAATGACTTAAAGGAAACATTTTTGCTGCATGGATTTCCATTATTAAATGTTAACTAAAATTATTTGAAGAATAAAAACTCCTAACAGCCACTGAATTTAACAAAAAAGCAAGATTTTTTCCCCCTTTTCAAATAAATGTTCTTATATTCTGATTATAAAAGTCACACACATTTTACTTGTTATATTTTATGATAATTAGAGAAAATTCTCTTTTATAATTATTCTTTTCCAAAATGTTCTTAGAGATTGAAACCAAAGGACTTTTGGTACATATCTCTATCCCTCTTTGATGAAAGTACCTCTCTTTACCCACCTCACCTACTGGGGTAAGCATCAACAACAGGCATGTTTGGGCTCTGTGAGTTTATCTGATACTAAATACAGTTGATTGGACTAGGAGTTAGAGATTCTGTCCACCAGGATTCTATAATTGGGACTGAATTTAATTAATCTGGATGGGTAATGCCCAGTATTAAATCTGAATTAGAACACATTTGGTTGATAGTAACAGAAATAAAAATTCAAATGTGTTTATACAACATATAAATAACTTATTGGCTCATAAAGTTAGAAGTCTAGAGGGATTTTAACTGCTTTGCTGGATATAGGTGTTCAAATGACACCTTTAAGACTGAGTCTCTCCATTTCTGAGTTTGTTTTCTTTGGGCTGTCTTCTTTCCCAGGCAACCTCTTTCCCTATGGAGAATGTTACCCACCAGTAGCTTCACACCTACATTCTACTATTTTAGCAGCCCTAAAAGAAAGTACAATTATTAATTAATTCTATAAAAATTCTCAGGAAAGATTTAATTGGCCTAGTTTGGATTGTGAGTCCATGAACCAAGAGCAAAGGCTAAGGCATTTCAATGCTCTGATTACCCAGAGTCAAGTCAAAATCCCACATTTGAGGTCTTCTATGCCTAAAAATCATAGATGGAAAGTGGAGAACGAATGGTTCTTCAGGGGAAAGTCAAGGTGTTTATCTCATCATGGGATCATATATTGAAAAAAGAGATGATTGCTTTGGTTAATTGGCTCTTGGTTAATTAGTCTGTGGACTGGCCATGTAGGGCCAGTCTTAGATTAGTCTGTTCTTGGATAGGAAATATATAAACAAAAGTTATTAGCAGAATGGACTAACCAGATGGCTATGAACCCAGGCTTTTTGTTATCTAAATGGCTATGATGCTTTCCCATTCTTCTGACTGGAGGTTGAGGCTTAAGCAATGGTCATTGTTCATCTTGGCTTGGGTTATGTTGGAAGGGAGTGACTAAGGCATTTGTACCAATCAACTGATGATGAAAAAGCATACACAGTACTCCTGGGTAGTCGAGATAAATATTGAAAGTTCGTTTACCAATTTCCTGGGTTAAATCTCATACATCAGGAACGAGCCTGCTTATCCAATATAACACAGTGTCCTATTATTCCAGTGGGCCTTATTGGTTTGTTTGCTTGTTGCTATGGTCTGAATGCTTGTGTTCTCCCAGAACTCATATGCTTAAATCCTAATGCCCAAAGTGATGGTATTAGGAGAGGGTAACTTTGTGAGGTGATTAAGCTGCACCCTCATGAATGAGATGAATTTTTTATGAGACCAGAGAGAGCTCCTCAGCCCCTTCCATCACTGTGAGGACACAATAAGAAATTGGCAGTCTGCAATGCAGAAGAGGGCTTTCACCAGAATCCAACAACACTGGCACTCTGATCTTAGACTTCCCGGCTCCAGAACTGTGAGAAATAAATTCTTTTGTTTATGAATCATCCAGTCTGTGGTATTTTGTTATAGCAGCCTGAATGGACTAGGCACTTGTTTACTTATCTTTGAAGAAAATGAAATTATACAGACCTAGTATTTGCCAACAGGCAGAATACGTGGATTCAGTGTCCAAAGAAGCAGATATAATCAGTTTCTTATTGCTACAAAATAAACACTTTTTTGTGAATTTGAAATAATTTAGAAAGAATAATTTCTCCTCAACAACAATTGCAGTTGACCCTTGAACAACATGGGGGTTAGGGGTGCCAAACCCCACATAGTCAAAAATCCACATGTAACTTTTGACTCCCCCAAAACTTTCCAAATAGCCTCCTATTGATGAGATGCCTTATTGGTAACATAAATAGTCAATTACAATATATTTCATGTGTTACATATATACTGTATTCTTACAATAAAGTAAGCTAAAGAAGAAAAATTTTTGTTTATTTATTTATTTTGAGAGAAAGTTCAAATGGGAGAGGACAGAGACAGAGAGAAAGAGAGAATCCCAAGCAGGCTCCACACTGTCAGCCCAGAGCTTGATGCAGGGCTCAATCTCACGAACAGTGAGATCATGACCTGAGACGAAATCGAGTCAGATGCCCAACTTATTGAGCCACCCAGGTGCTCCAAGTAAAGAAAATGTTTTTAAGAAAATCATAAGGAAACAATAAGAAAAAAAAAGAGACTCCTAACTATAGAGAACAAACTGAGGGTTGATGGAGGGTGGGGGTGGGGGATAGGCTACCTGGGTGATGGGAATTAAGTAGGGCACTTGTGATGAGCACTGGGTATTATATGTAAATGATGAGTCACTAAATTCTATACCTGAAATCAATTTTACCATATATGTTAACTAACTAAATTTTAAATAAAAACTTTAAATAAAAAAAAGAAATCATAAGGAAGATAAAATACATTTACAGTACTGTACTATATTTATGAAAAAAATCCACATATAAGTGGGCCCACCCAGTTCAACCTTATGTTGTCATGTTCAAGGATCAACTGTATAAAAATTCAATTTAATTCCATTCAAGTCAAGTTTCATCTCCTTTATAAATCCTTTCTTGATCACTCTGCCTGTATCAATTTCCTTCCACTTTTTCTTCCATCTTCTTTTCCTCCAAAAATATTATTTATTAAGTTTATTTATTTATTTTGAAAGAGAGAGAGAGAGAAAGAGCATGAGTGGGAGAGGGGCAGAGATAAGAAGGAGAGAGAGAATATCAAGCAGACTCCATGCTAGCTATCAGAGCAGAGCTCGACTTGGGGCTTGAACTCACGAACCATGAAATTATGACCTGAGCTGAAACCAAGAGTTATATGCTTAAATGACTGAGCCTCCCAGGTGCCCCTCCTCAATAATTTATTAAATGTGTTACTCACTGAGCAATTGCTATGTACCAGGCAGGCACTGTGCTAATGATTTTCATAGATTATCTAATCCATTCAACAAGTAGGTTACTGAAGGTGATGCTTGTTTCACAGAACCACAAAGATGCTAAAAAACCTTGTCCAGTATCATATAATTAGTGAATAAGCATAGCTTTGAACCCAGACAGCTTGATTGCTGAGCCCACGTCTTCAGCCACTTCCAGCTCAACCTCTTACAGCACTTTAGTCTGGACCATTTATCTATACCACAGTGCCTGGCACATAATAAGCAGTCAGTAAATGGTGGTCATTGATTTCTTTATTATTACATTGCAATATTAGGTTCTCAAAAAAATGTCCTGTATTTTCTTCTCCCCATAACACAGCCCCCTACAACTTGTTAGGCATGCATAACACTTAATGTGTCATTGGATTTAATCTATCAAATAGACCAGAAGTGGAAACATTCTAAATATCACTGTCTATTAGCAAAAGTAATGCACACTTTTTTCAAATTTAAAAAGGAGAGGTCGTTTGTAATTTCTTCAGTTCATAAATGTACTAATTATTTCAACTCTTAACTATTTTTTTGCCGTTAGACTTGCTGTTATTTATTGCATACATGTTACCTCCCTTGCTTGACTATTCCAGTTTTTTTTTAAGTTTTTATTTAAATTCCAGTTAGTTAACATACAATGTAATATTAGTTTCATGTATAGAATATGGTGATTCAACACTTCCATACAACACATGGTGCCACAAGTGCCCTCCTTAATCCCCATTACCTATATCACCCATCCTCTCACCCACCTCCCCTCCAGTAACCCTCAGTGTGTTCTCTGTAGTTAAGAGTCTGTTTCTTGGTTTGCCTCTTTCTTTCCCCCGCTATGTTCATTTATTTGTTTTGTTTCTTAAATTCCACATGAGTGAAATCACATGGTATTTTCATTTTCTGATGACATTTCACTTAGCATAATATTCTCAAGCTCTGTCCATGTCATTGCAAATCGCAAGATTTATTCTTTTTTATGACTGAGTATTATCCTTGGCTATTATTTTTAAAGTGGTGCCAGGTAAAAAATGTACCATGGATTCTCTGGAATACATTCTCAGATTCTTACCAGATTTATAGTATTTCATTTTATTTTGTTTCCAGCTTTATTGAGATATATTTAACATACAACGCTGCATAAGTTTAAGGGGTATAAGGTAATGATTTGATACATATATATATTGCAAAATGAGATTAATTTTATAACATTTTCCAACTATTTTTAATATTGACTCATGGAATAATGAGTATTATTTTATAATTTAGAATAGAACTAAGGTTAAAATTGAAATGTGTTAGGAGAACACTGACTACATTTAACACATTAGAAAAATCCTCCAAGGGTTGCCATTTCCAAAAATACACCCCATCCTCTAGTGGACATCTTGTACTTGGAGAAAGATCCCAAGTCATGGATAACACAGTTATGATACTTGAGGATTTTACATCCAAGACATTTGGGATCATGTTTAATATATGTGGTAGACAAAATTCTAAAATAGTCCCTTAAGATTTCTCACTCTAATATGATGAGCTATCAAGCCCAGATTAGTTACATTATATAGCAAGAGGGATTTTGCTGGTGTAACTAAGGTCACCAATCAGGTGTCTTTGGGTTAATCAAAATGATTATCTGGACAGGACTAATCAATCACATGAGTCCTTTAAAAGAGAGTGCTTTCTCAGGCTTGCGGCAGAAGAAGTCAGAGATTTGAAGCACAAGGATTCAACATATCCTTGCTGGCTTGAAGATGGAGGGAGCCACATCGAGGACCAAAGAGGAGCTTTGAGTTCCTGGCAACAACCACAAGGAACTAAATTCTACCAATAATCTGACTGAGCTTGGATCCCTGCCCCACCTTGATTTGGGGCTTATAAGACCCCAACCAGAGAATCCAGGCAAGTACGCCCAGGCTTCTGATATACTGAACTGTGAAATAATACTTAAGTCTTATTTTAAGCTGTCAAATTTGTGGCAATTTGTATACAGCAATAGAAAACTGAGGTAGGATTTTTTTTAATTGTTATTGATTTACACATATGACATTGCCAATAGTCACTGTTCATCTATAGAAATAACGATTTCATTTCATTCAAAGTAATATTATTTGGATGTGTTCAATCTGTTATTATTTGGCTGATGGGTTCTCATAACTTTGGCATTGTAGGAACATAGCAAAAAAAAAATGTTTACCCACTCCCTTATCTTTTACTCTCCAAGATGCACACATCAAAAAAAAATGCATATATGTTTATGATCTCATCAGTCTTACACCAGAGAAAATGTCTCCTACCTCTAATTATGTTGTTTCTAACTACTGCTATTACCAATTTTGAGCCATATTAAAGCTTTTGTCTGTTCTCAAATGTAATCTTGAAGTATTTGAGGCCAGAAACTATATGTTTATTTCCAATATAATTTTTTTACATAAAACTCTCTTAATAAATGAACATGGCAGGGGTGTCTGGGTGGCTCAGTCAGTTGAGAATCTGGCTCTTGATCTTGGCTCAGGTCATAATCTCAGGTTCATGGGATCAAACCTCACATCAGGCTCTGTGCTTACAGCGCAGAGCCTGCTTGAGATTCTCTCGCTCTCTCTCTCTCTGCCCCTCCCAGTTTTTCTCTCTCTCTCAAAATAAGTTAATAAACTTAAACAAACAAACTTTGCAATGTTTAGGTTTCCAATGGTGACCTTTTGAAATTCAAAGAGTATATGATTCAGTTATGCAGAGTGATGTGGGGGATTTTGTTTTGGCATGACGACAGTGGGGGTGGGGTGGGGGGGGAGATGTTTTACAGTTGAAACTGTAGATTGAAACATTTTTTTCCTACAAAGTAAGAAAGCAGTTGAGAAGTATGGTAAGCTCCTATGCACAGAAACAAGACTCCAAGAGCTGATGATTGAGCTGAGAATTTAACAAGCCATCTTTTCAAAACAATTCATGAAAACCTTTAAGAACAAAAAGGAGCAGAAGAATCTTCATTGGCATAAATAATCCCAGCAATCGTGTTTTCTTTACAAAACATGTATTTTTTTGTATTTTACATGTGTGAACCAAAAGACTCAAAAAGTGAACTCAGTGTAAGTAGGCACGTTTTGATGCCACAGTGAGGATTTTGAGACAGAGTAAAGACCAAACAGCTCCTCCTAGTTGTCATTGAGGGTGCGGCATTTACTATCAAATCAGGAAATGTGTTTCTGGTGAAGCTTAACTCTGGGATGCAATAAAGAAATTAGTCACGTGTTTTGACCACTGTTGCCTCGATAATGCTAAATCAATGTAGCTCCATCCATCTGGATAAAAGAAGCTGTGGCTAATTTATTAGAAAAGTTATAGCCAAGACAGTAGAATCCATCTACTTACCAAATCTTCAAGACCATGCTTCCAAATTGATAGCGTCCATTCTTTGGGCAGCTTTTGTTCATGAGTTTCCTCTCATAAATTTTAGAATTTGTCAAGTGATTTCACCAACAAAATTTTGATCATTTACAGCATTGTTTTAGGAGTAATACATAGAAACTATTTTCAGAAGTAATAAAGGAATACTAATAATATAAAATACTTCATACTTGCAATAATCTTTTAATCTTGTTAGAAAATAGATATTGTTCTCAATACTTTAATTTGCAAAAATTCATTTCCAATGGTCCTCTTCTTCCACTTAGCCGATTTTAAATGTTCCTGATTCTTTTTTGTTATTGTAAGCAGAGGCATGATGGTTAGTTTTAGTATATTCTATTAACTAACATAAAAGGGAAAAAAAAAACTTTGAAAGAGTTGACATCATTACATATTTCAATAGCTCTTACAGAATATTAGAATTGGAAGAGAATTTGGAAGTCAACCAATAGAATACAAGCATGAATGATTCTCCTTCAAGTACCATCACCAAGTGATCATACAGCCTTTTTGTAACTAAGGCAGCCCATTTCAGTCTTGGATAGCTCTTACCATGAAGAAGTTCATCCTTATGTCGAAATAAAATCTCTACCTCCCTATCATTTCTATCCATTGTCATGAAGGTCAAACTGTACTTAAGATTGTAGCTATTTTGTTCTTATCTTGCTAGTTATTATTTCATTATAGATCTTTATCTAGTCACTGAAAATTCTGCCAACATATTCATTCTATCAAGCCATATTCTACATCGTACACTGACATATATTTCCATAGAAGCAATTCCCACAAGTAGGATTTTAATTTCCAAGTGGCATACTCTTAAACATTGTCTCAGAAGCCATTTCATTCTTTAAATTCATGGACAGCCATTCTGAAACACTTCTGAAACACTCACATGAACTCCAAATTGTGAAAATGAGTTATATTGCCTTTGAAGTCAAAGGTATTTTAATTCCTCCAAATAGAAATGTTAAAACTAAAATGTCAGAGTAAGCAATAGTAATGCTAACACAGTTAATACTGAAGATAAATGTTAAACATGTGCACACATTTCTTTGCAAAGAGCATCTGCAAATGTAAAACCAAGAGTGGTTTCATTATGGACGAATCTACCTGAGAAGTTCTATTAAATTGCTTTACATGCCATATCTTGGCATTCTCTAAAATTTAAAAAAAATTCACAAAGGTTTATTTCCGGAGAACATAGCCAGTAATGACTGTGACCGTACGTTTAGAAAAGAAGCATCTTTACCCTCTTCCTGATGATTTTCTGTAAGCACAGTCCTGGTAATTCTCCTTGACCTTCATCTCATTTTGTCTCATCTCTGGAGAAGTGAAGTGAGTTACTGGATTGGTAAATTTGGAAAGCATAACCAGACAAGCCAGCTGAACTCTGCACTCCTTTTTCCCCCTAGGTATGGAGGCTGGTCATTGAAATCTTTTTTGCCTCTCTGCTCCTCCATGCATCTGGCCTTGCTAGGACAGTCATGTGCCCTCTGTGGGTCACTCCAGTCCAGTGGTGCCTTCAACCGGCAGAGGAGCCTCCCTAATTCCGGGCACAGTTAGCAGGTCCATCGTGAATCGCTACCTCCATCCTAGCCCTCATTGGCTGTCTCTTTAGGATGCAGGCAGGGAAGAGATGCCTGTTTTGTGAACTGCACTGCCCACCTCCAGGGACCCCCAAAAGAGGAAACCATGAGGTAGAGTAACAAAGGTTTTCTGATGACTTAAACAGAGGGGAGAAAAACACAGTTTTTACTCTTGCTAGAGATAAAGCTTTATCTCTTCAACTTTTCTCTTACTTAGAAACAAAGCAAGTTCAGATACAAACCCATATTCCTTGCTAAAATATGTATTTCAACTTTCTGGGTATAGACAAAATATGTACATGAATGGTTAACAAGTGTAAATGTGTCATTATTTTACATTCAGCCATTTTTGAAAGTGAAGTTTAAAAATTGCAAGTGATAAGAGCTGTTTTATAATGACGTACTTTTTTTTGCCCAGAAATACTATAATTCAACATACCTGTTTTGGACATAAGGAAACTAAGGCACAAGTGTTTTTTTTTAAGCATAATCAAGGTGACACAGGTGTATGTACTGATAAAGCAAGGACCAGAGTGCCAGTTATATAAAACTGCTAATTGATAAATATGAAGCCAAAAGCTGCCGTAAATGCCACTCTGCAGACCACTCTTTGCAATATACTAATGATGTGGAGATGTAGACAGGTATAATTTTATCCAGTTTTCTTAAAAAGAGGGTGAAAAAATAAGTACTTTCCCTGAAATCATAAGGCAAATGAAGAATAAAATTAATAACCTAATTTTTGTTAGGTTTCCCATACCCGAGTACACATATTTAACGTTTGACAATTAATTATACATTGAGTAATTATACGTTGCAGTATATACCTTGTCTGTATACAAAACTTTTGGTTAATTGGCAACCCAAAAGCATTTTTGTCTTAGGGTAATAAGGACCCTTAGACTAGGCTGCTCTACTACAGATTTTTAATCATATTCCTGAGTAAATAAAAGTGAAAACAGTTGAGGCAAGAATTATGCAAATTACATATAACGATTGGCCTTCAAGGCAGCTTTGTTATTGTTGTCGATATTAATGACATCTTATAACTCAAGTTTTCGGCAGCGTGCAGCAAACTCTCCCATCTCACCAAAACTGAGCAAGCTTTCCACTGCGTCCTCCTCTTTGTCAGGAACAATAAATAATGTGCCCATTTTCAGTCACATTGTTTTATGCGCTATGAAGTCGTTTGAACCTTATGGCCTTCTTTCACATCAGCGATTCTGACAGGAGGCTTTTCTTTGAATGCTGCTGCTTAGGCAAGAGTCCAACATCGAGGCGGTAGATGAGAAAGCATAAAAATGAATCAGGAAAGCTGAAGTGTCATTTGGGAGAATGGCAAAAAAGAAATACAGCGTCACAAATCAAAACAGATTGAGGGCCTAAAATCCGTGGTTGAGCAGACCTGTCTGTGTGGCTCTGAGAACTGACTTACCCCAGGCATTGTCACCTCTGGCTTGTGGAAGCTTCACTATCTAACCTCCCATCGGGACACTCTAACTGAACGTTTGTGGCGCGTTCCATTCAGCATCCCGTGCTTGGGGAAAGGATACAAGAGAAATGTGAAGATGACCCCCTGCCCTTATGGGGTTCATACTTTAGTTGGGACGAGAATGCCAAACAGCGGAAATAACCAGACTACAATTTCAAAGTAAAATCTCTTAAACAACTTCCACTCCATCCATGCACCGTATTGGCCTGTGCTCTGCTTTCTGTCCATGGAACGTAACAGTGATGCCACGCATCCTCAAAGCCATGGTCCTGTCCACATGTCAATCAATGCTCTTCTGCTCCAGTCAGTCGGGTTTACCAGGGCTCAGTTCTTGGCTACCAAACTGTTTATTCCATTTCTACTTGTTTTCATAATCATGCAATTTAATTAAATATTTTTGAACCTTTGAGGTACAGAAGTGTGAAAAGAGCATTTTCTTTGAAAATTAATTTGAATTACTCTGAAAAGACATGATAAAGTGCAGAATTTAAAGTATTGCTTTGGAATTGGGTGTGAACAAGGCAACTAAAAAGATTAGAAGAAATATTATAGTCATCGGGAAAGATACTTCACTCAGATGGTCAACAAACTTTTCTTAAAGGGACAAATAGTAAATATTTTCAGTTTTGTGGTCATGTGGTCTCTCTCCCTATATAACTCTGACACTGTAGCAAGAAAGCAGCCAAAGGCAATATGCTAAAAAATGGGCATGGTGGTATTCCAGTAAAATGTCATTTGTGAACACTAAAATTTGAATTTTATATAATTTTCTCATGTCATAAAGTATTATTCTTTTGGTTTTAAAAATATATGGGGCGCCTGGGTGGCTCAGTCAGTTAAGCATCAGACTTTGGCTTAAGGTCATGATCTCATGGTGTGTGGGTTCGAGTCCCCCGTTGGGCACTGTGCTGATAGCTCAGAGCCTGGAGCCTGCTTCCGCTTCTAGGTCTCCCTGTCTGTCTCTTCACCTCCCTGCTTGCACTCTGTCTCTCCCTCTCAAAAATACAATAAACATTAAAATTTTTTTTTAAATTAAAAATAAAAATATAAAATCTGTTCTTATATCACAGCCTGCATAAAAAAATGATGGGCTAGATTTGGCTTCTAAATTTGCCGATCTGTGGGTTAGGTTAGGTATCTTAAAAAAAAAAAAAAAAAAGACAGGAATTTGGGATCGCTGTATTGAAAGACGTGTGCATGTTGTTTCCAGTGCTTATTTAATTTCATTTAATGCAATATAGCCCTGGTATAATTTTGAATATTTTTAATAGGTATACATTAGATCATCAACACATTCTAAAAATAATAATGAATCCTCCCTACAGATTTCTGATCTAGTGTCTACGACAGAAATTGCTTAGGTAGACTAGAGGAGAGATGAAGAAATTGTCAAGTGCCTCGTTGTTCAAATGTCCTCTTGGTCAGGATGTGTCAAGGTATCTGAGCTCTAGGAACAAGACTTTTGCTTCCTTCCCAAAGAGTTGAAATAAATCTTGTTTGCCAAAGACAGCTTGGGTAGTGGATTCTCTCGCTTGTCCTGGCCTCTCATCGGCCTTCCAATTTGGAAAGCTACTGAATGAGAGATAAGTACAATATCTATCTCCAGTACTAGAATTAATACAAACATTCAGTTTAAATCAAGTGTTTTGATAGTTCTTTTTCTTTATTATTTTGCTTTTTTATAATTTTATTCTATTTTTATCAAAAGATAATGAGTAAAATTTCTTTTGAAGTTTATTTGTTTATTTTGAGAGAGACAGAGAGAGAGAGTGGGGGAGAGGCAGAGAGAGAGAATCCCAAGCAGGCTCACACAGTTAGCGTGGAGCCCCATGCGGGGCTTAGATTCACACCATGAGATCACGACCTGAGCCGAAGTCTGACACTTAACCAACTGAGCCACCCAGGTTCCCCATTAGTACAAAGTTTTTTATGAAAAACAGCTGTTCTTACCCCACCCCTCCCCATCTTTCCTCCATTACCTTACCCACCCCCCTGTAAAGACACTTCCCAATTCCACCATAATATCTAATAAAATCAATATTCAGAGTTTCTGCTGCCCTATTTTTTTTAATTTGTGAGTTATTTCTTGCTCCCTGAAGGCCCATACATATATAGATTACTAATGTTTTTTTATTCATACAATAAATCTCTTCTCTCTCTACAGTCACTGATTTTCGAGTTTTCATTTATTTTGTTTTTCATTTTCTCCTATTTCTTCCATTGTCGCTCATTCAAATCTTTTATTTTGTCTTCTGTGTAAGTCCATTCTGCTCTTTCTTCATGTAAGAGGTTTTCCTCAAATGTTTGGTGACCATTAGCTATCTATTGAGATTGAGAATTGAGGCACCAAAGATCTGACTGGAAACTCTGTGCACATGACGGAGCCTAATGACCGACTGACATCACTATAGGTGATTGGGGTTGACATCTGGCTGTTTCATTGTATCTGCATATCACTCTCTCCAAAGATACTTAATCCAGAGAGAAATTCTCCCATCTGCCACATGGAGAGTAAGCGTGTCGATTTTCAGTCAATCCTCCTGTTTCAGCACTGGGTTTCCCTTCTACCACTCTTCCTGTTACTGCATTTGGTATTTCTGGGCCATCTATTCAGTAAGCCAAATTCCTAGCTCCTGCTTCATGAGGTGAGGATGTGGCGAGTTGGCCCTTGGTTAGGTAGACTAGAGGAGAGATGAAGAAATTGTCAAGTTCCTGCTTATAGAGAGACATTCAAGTACTTCTCAGTCCTTCACTTCTTCCCTACCTTTAGAGGTACCCGGTGCCTCCAATTACTTGTTTTATTATTTCTTTAACATTTGTTCACTTTTAAAAGACAGAGAGAAAGCATGAGTGGGGGAGGGGCAGAGAGAGAGGGAGACACAGACTCTGAAGCAGACTCCATGCTCTGGAGCTGTCAGAGCAGAGCCCAACACCGGGCTCAAACCCATGAACGGCGAGATCATAACCTGAGCTGAAGTCGGCCACTTAACCGACTGAGCCACCCAGGCACCCCTCTGGGGCCTCCAATTATTGACAAGAGACATGGCAACGGGGCATCTAAGGAAGACTGAGATAGACCCCCACTGTTGGTTAATGTGAAAGCTGGGCTGCTATAAAAAAAAAAAAAAAAAAAGATGATCAACAACACAGAGGCTTACAGCATAAAGGAGTGTACTTCTTTCTTATGCAATTGTCCCAGAATGAATGGTCCAGGTCAATGGTGAAGCTGTGCTCTGCTCACATGAAGAGCAGAGTCAGGTCCCAACCTGTTTCCAAGACATTTTCATCATCTGCAGGGTAAAAGCTGGATGTTTTCCAAGCTTGCGTGGTTTCAGCTGGTGGGAAGGAATAAAAGAATCTGGAGGAGGTATGCCCATTGAATTAAGTCCCAGACCCACGGTAGAGACACATCACTTCTCACATTCCATTGGTGAGAACTATTTCCACTGCAATTTCTAACCGCAGAGGAGGCTGTGAGATGTAGTCTCGCTGTGCACAAAGCAACTAACTGTGGAAGAAGAGAATGGATCTGGTTGGACAGTCTCCACTGTATTCCTTACAAAACCTCAAATAATAGAAAATTTAAAAGACTTTCTAGTAGAAGTGAATTCAGTGCTTACCATCAAAGAGTTTACAGTGCTATTGAAGAGAAAAGAATCCATGCAGATTTTTTTTCAAGAAGCCATAGAAATATGCCAGTGTATGTGGAAAAGAATGTAAGTGTAATCAAAATAAGAAAAATATCAGATTGGGCCAGAATAATCAGAGAAGGCCTATAATTGTTATCATTGCCACTAATAATCATAATTTTCCTATTGACTTTCTGACTTGCAAGCAGAGATAACAATCAATAACAACTTCACACAGAACACAAGTTATGTCACATTATTTACATACTAATTATATTAAATGATAATAGATTCCAGGACTATCTATCAATTAGCTTAATAACCATTTAATTCAACACCTAGAGAAGCCCCATGGTTATAACATTTATTTCCTGTGGTGTCTTTTCCATGGATTTGAGCTTAGACTTTCTTCCAATTTCAGTCTTTGACATCATGTTCCAAGAGAAATAAAATTTATTGTCAAAGAGTAAAGTGATAGAAAAGGACATAATGCTTTATTAGCTAAAAGGAAATATGAAGACAATAGTAAAAAAAAACCTATGTAATAAAATACTGTCAAAAGTAATATTTTTTATTGGGCACAAAATAAAAGAGACACAAAACTACCTAAAAATGCATATGTAATACATATAACTCCAAGTTATATTTGAAATAAGGCATAGTATTTTTTCAAGTTACTGATTAATATATTTAAAATATCTGAAAACTGAAGAGCAGTCCCACTCTCAGCTAAGATAGGATCATAGGAAACAAATTTACAATCTCACCCAAAACAACTTTTTAAAAAATTGGGGGGGGGGTGGAGAGAGAGATTGAGAGAAAAAGAGAAAGAAAAAGTGTATGAAACCATGATCTTCAAGACACTGGGTATCAGGCAACAAGGGACAATGATCCTTAAGAGACTCAAAACAAATGGCATAAGAAAAAAACTGTAAACTGTACTTGATCAAATTAGAAAAGTTTACTCTTCAAAAGATACCATTGTAGAAAAAAAAAAGACAAGCTATTCATCAGGAGAAAATATTTTCAAAGCATATATCTGATAACTGATAGAATATATAAAAAGTTCTCAAAACTCAATACAAAAAAAAAAAAAACAAAAAATGAGAAAAAGGTTTGAATAGCCACTTTATAAGAGAAGATGTATAAATCGATAAGCACTTTGATCCTTAACATCACTGGTCATTAAGAAAATACAAATTAAAATCACAAAGACATCACTACATACTTATTTAAATGGCTAAAATATAAAAGATGGAACATAGCAAGTGTTTTCAAGGATGTTAAGAAACTATAGTCCTCATACATTGCTGGTGGGGATGTAAAATGGCACAACTAGTTTGGAAAACCATCTGGACTTTTCTTAAGATGTTAAAAAAATATATACTTATGATATGGTCCAGCCATTCCACTCCTAAACGCTTACCCACAAGAAAAGAAAGTGTATGTTCAAACACTTACATGCAAATATTTCTTACGGTTTTTATTTCTAGCCATCAAAAACTACTCATATGTCCATCAGCAGATCAATAGATGAATATATGGTGGTAAAACTATTTAATTGAATACTATTTAGCAATAGAAAGAATGAACTATCCATAAACGCAACAGGATAGATGAATCTCAAAATAATTACACTGAGTCAAAAAAGTCAGGTACTGAGGAATATATACTGTATGCTTCTATTTATATAAAACTCTAGAATGTGCAAATTAACCCATAGTGACAGAAAACAGCTTAGTGGTCACCAGGGGATAGACAAGGCAGGAGGGTGGGACTGCCCAGGGAAACAAGGAAACCTTTGAAGGTGATGGATAGGTCCACTATCTTAATTGTGGTGATCACTTCTTGGGTGTACACATATACCAACATTTATCAGATTGTACCCTTTAAGTATGTGCAATTTATTATATGTTAATTATACCATTAAACAGTTAAAGAATCTTAAGGGAACATTTTAGAGAAAACAGTATGTCCTTGTTTTTTAAATGTTAAAAACTTCTTTAAATACAGCTTTCTCTAAATAATCTGTTATTATTTGGGAATAACCAAAAACATAATTTGCTGGAATATTAGAGCTGGCTGTCTAGATTATAACTTTAAGCAATTTTAATTTACCCACAATTAAACAAATTTGGTAAAGAACAGAGAATGAAAAGATAAAGATTTTCACAAGTAAAGGAGAATACCTACCTTCTAATTTCATATTATGTGTGCCTAAATTGAAAAACTTGGGGCACCTGGGTGGCTCAGTGGGTTAAGTGTCTGACTTCGGCTCAGGTCATGATCTCTGGGTTTGTGAGTTTGAGCCCCGTGTTGGGCTCTGTGCTGACAGCTCAGGGCCTGGAGCCTGCTTCGGATTCTGGGTCTCCCCCACTCTCTACTCTTCCCCGGATCATGCTATGTCTCTCTCTGTCTCTCAAAAATAAATAAACATTAAAAACATTTAAAAAATAAAGATAACTTCCTCAGAGAAGTTAGATAGTATCAGAGCAAATTTAATGCTCTAATCATAATTTATGCTTAGTATTTCTCTCTTCCAAACTGAAATGAGTTTATAATTTAGGGTCTGTAAAAATTTGTATTATTTTGCTTCAAAACTTAATTGGACAAAGCAAATGGGAAGATTAATTAAATCTGTAAGTTGTTAAAGTACCAGGAATCTTTCAAGAATTTTGTACAAATTGACAAAAATGTGACCACTATGCTGTAAAAAATAGAGAATAAATTATCAAGTATCTTTAGGATGAGCTACAACTGATCACACAGAACTGACAAAGATGTGATACATATTTTGATTTCCAAATTAATAAAAATAAATAGATTCTCTAGGTTTTTTTAATTTTTTATTTTAATGTTTATTTATGTTTTTTGAGAGAGACAGACACAGAGCACAAGCGGGGAAGGGGCAGAGACAGGGAGACACAGAATCCAAAGCTGGGTCCAGGCTCTGAGCTGTCAGCACAGAGCCTGATGGGGGGCTTGAGCTCATAAACCACAAGATCATGACCTGAGCCCAAGTCGGAAGCCTCACCTACTGAGCCACCCAGCCACCCTTGGATTCTCTAGTTTTCAAAAGATGATGAAGAGTCTCCAAAAGGTATAAATGATTAGTGATGCATCAGGTCTGTCTAAGAAAGTTTGTTTCTGCATAAGGAATTTATCTACACGAATGTTGGTAAGACCTTGGTATTTACTGCTCACAGGAGTAGAGCAATCCAAACAAGCTTTCCTTGACTTTACAAGCTCTCAGCTAAATTATTTCAGTATCTGAAATGACTTAAAAAGCAAAGCTCATCTTTACACATATGAAAAATGTGTAAAAACTTCAGCTTTTCCATACATGCCATTTGTAGATTTATGAGGGATTTTTAAAGATAAATTTCCCTTTTTGATCTGGTAAGTCTCTTGATCCCATATTCTTTGCATGAACCAAATTGCTTGGTGGATAAATCAAATTATTTCCAAGGGAGTTAGGAAGTTACAACACATATACTTAAAAATAAAATCTTGCTTTGTTTTCTTTTCTTTATAATTTATAATCATTAGGTCATGTGCTCCTATCATCAGAGCATTTTACTCTGGGAAAGATATAATATTTGAGGGGCACATATTCAGCAGAGAAAAGGAAAACATAAAGGCCAAGACGTGGGAAATGCAAGAAGAAATCACTGACTGAGTCATATTAGTTGCTAAGTTTGGAAAAGAATTCATGTGTCCTAAATCTATTTGGCTAAAATTTACAACTTAAACCATAGCTTATGTGAACTATTCATGTTATCCTTAGAAACTGTTGGAATCTGTATTATTAGAGTTCAGCAGGAAATAGAATTCAAATGATTTCCTCTGAGACACTTTGGTGAAGGCCTGTTAAAGACGTATGGGCATAGCCAAGGGATAAAGAAGAAGGGATGTTTGAGGCTCCCAGGGACCAGGAAGGTATGAACTTTTATTACTTCTAGGGCTGTCATCATAGGAGGGAGCCAGGGAGGGCTGGAGCCTCAGAGAACAGTCTGGCAGGAGACGTCGCTCCAGAGCAGAGTTCCTCTCCATTTCTTTTTAGTTACCCCCACTTCAACTGCCCCCACTCCAAAAATTAAATCTAATTCAAATTTTACCTAACAAAATAAATTAACAACAAAGGAATAAGATTTTATCAGGTAGGGGTGTAGGGGTGAGTTGTTTGGGTTCTTTTTTTTAACCCCCACTCACTTCTCAAGAACCAGTTTTACCCTCTTGGGCGCAATATTGCTCCCACTGAGAAAGAACGCATGTTCTAGAGACAGGCAGCTGCCCCCCAGAACTGCGGCCCTGAAACAGGAAACAGACTTCAAAAGAAGCACCCTGACCTCTTTGTCCTCCTGCCCTCCAGCAAGCAGAGATTTCTGCCATACAGTCCAAGGGGTCAGCCCCCAGGTCAGAGCAAGGCAGTGACAAGCAGAGCATGAAGATCTGCGAGGAACCAAAAAAAGTAACCACCAAAGAATTTTTCCAAATTTCTTAACACTTATAGGGAACAGATCTCTTTGGGGGAAGCCTCGTACGCCTTGGCAAAGAACATGGATTTTGTGTCAGGAAGAACTTGATTGAAGTTCCAGCTTTGTCCCTCTCTCACTACACCAGCTTAAGGACCATCTTTAATCTCTGGAGGCTCAGAGAGAAAAA
Source organism: Acinonyx jubatus (assembly GCF_027475565.1). Classification (NCBI taxonomy): domain Eukaryota; kingdom Metazoa; phylum Chordata; class Mammalia; order Carnivora; family Felidae; genus Acinonyx; species Acinonyx jubatus. The sequence goes on along the minus strand of NC_069381.1, from coordinate 196,713,250 downwards.
TGAGGCTATTTATATCTATTTCTGGCAATTGCTTTGACAATAAACTATAATAACAGAGGCAGAGCACTTAGTAATGTGACCGGCTGGATAAATAATCACTAAATGTGAATTTGAGAGTGCCTATCGTGTGCCCTTCTTTTCTTTCATTCATAGGTGCCAAGTACTTACCCAATAGTGCCTTGTGTCCAGCACTGGGCAGACAGAGTAAACAAGACAGAGACTCTGCCCCACCATGCTGGTAGTCTACTGGAGTCAGGTAATGGTCTTCTACATGAGATTCACAATATCAGAACATAGGCTGTTGGAAGGAAATTGGTTCACAAAAGAATGGCCCCAGATACCACAGGTGACAACTGGTAACATATCAGGTAACAGAGATCTGTGTGACATCTTCTGAATAAATTAGTCTTCTGTTGACTAAATCACCCACTAAATTCTTTAGCCAATTGCTTTGCCTATACATTTGTTCCAGAGGAAGATCCTTAAGTGATACCACAATTTCAATAGGACTGGCAATTCAGAAAACATCCTTCGAGTTACTTTTCTAAACCTCAGACCCTTATCTGTAAAAGTAAGTGAGTAGAGAATAGTATTTACTTCAGAGGGTTGTTGATGGTTGAATGAAAAAAAAAATGCGTGTAAAGCACTTAGTATCAGGTCTCAGAGTTAAGTGCTTAATAAAATCTAGCTATTTTTTATTTCTCTTTTGGTGCTAGAATCTTTAAGGCCTGATGCAGATACTTAGACTTGCCTTAGTTTTCCATGTTTGACACAGTAATGATTTTAGATTTTTTTTTTAAGATTTTATTTTTGGGGCACCTCGGTGGCTCAGTGGGTTAAGTGTCCAACTTTGGCCAGTTCATGATCTCATGGTTCATGAGTTCGAGCCATGCTTCGAGCTCTGGGGCTGACAGCTCTGAGCCTGGAGCCTGCTTCAGATTCTGTGTCTTCCTGTCTCTCTGCCCCTCCCCCCCCTTTCTCAAAAAAATGAATAAACATTAAATTTTTTTAAAAGATTTTATTTTTAAGTAATCTCTACACCCAACATGGGGCTTAAACTCCCAACCCCAAGATCAAGAGTCACACATTCTTCCAACTGAGCCAGCAGGGAGCCCCAACACAGTAATGATTTTAAATGTTTATTGCATCTCAGTAAAATTTTATAGTTAATGAGAGAGTATCTTAAATTTATCTAGAAAATGGCTCAGCAAAGATTTAGAGATAAATATATTTATGCTTTCACTTTTATAATTGAGTTGAATGTCTTTAATTTATTGTAACTAATTAATCATTTAAAAAAGTTGGTAGAAAGAGTGCCTACTGACCACCTGTATGACAATAGCCTTTTGTTGGCTTGAAAATTTATTTAAGAGATAATGTGTACAGTTATTTTTAAGCATCTGACACAACCTTCATGATCAGCTGCATATCAGAAACTGAAAGTATGTAAATGTAAAAGGATATAAAATAATTTAAATAGTGGAAATCTTTTCAGTTTTTTAAAATATTTTAAGTTTTTATAATTTACTTATTTATTTTTTTAATGTTTATTTTTGAGAGAGACAGAGAAAGAGAGTACATGCTGGAGCAGGGGAGCAGCAGAGCGAGAGAAGGAGAGAGAGAATCCCAAGCAGGCTCCACACTGTCAGTGCAGAGCCTGATGCAGGGCTCAAAACCCACAAACTGTAAGATCATGACCTGAGCCAAAATCAAGAGTTGGACTCTCAACTGACTGAACCACCCAGGCACCCCAAGTACTTTAAGTTTTTTTTAAATAATTTGTAATGTTTATTCATTTTTGAGAAAGAGAGAGGCAGAGATAGAGGGAGACAGAGGGTCTGTGCTGTCAGTACAGAGCCAGATGCGAGGCTCAAACCCACAAACTATGAGATCATGTCTTGAGCTGAAGTTGGATGCTTAACTGACTGAGCCACCAGGGCACTCCAAGTTTTTAAAAAATTTTTTCAGCCTTTCAAAACAAACCTTTAAAGACACTAACATAAAATAAAGCAAAACTGAAAAAAGAAGCAACACACAAAAATAAAAATTTTCCCAGAAACTGTTACCCATCTTGGGAAGCTGGAAATGTTCTCTTAGCGTTGGTTAAGTGTTCCAGCTACACAGTAGTTAGTTCTGTTTTACTGGATGGATTAGACTTCTTCGCAAAGCCTTTTGGGAGTTAGTCTAATGAGAAAAGAGTACTCCTGTTTAAAAAAGTGGCGGGGGGGGGGGGGGCTTTGATTAAAGCTTTTAAAAGTGCTGATTAAATAATAAAGTAACTTAAAATATAAACAAAATACTTATTAAGTGGAAGCTGGCTAGCTTTCAAGGAATAAATTAACGCCCTTATCAAATGTTTTTTCCCTGGTTGTAGGTGCCCTGTCAATTACAGACAAACTGCTTAGACATTCAACCCACGTCGGCTGCCCTTGGGGCAATTTATTTTTCCTTCTCACACCTGTGTTTAATGAGTAGCAGTTTTGCAAGCTTGGCCATTTTCAAGGGAAGAAGATGGGAAGGATTTCATGCCAAAAAAATAAAATCAAGATAAGAAACAAAACTACTGCAATTTATCTCTCTCCAGCCATGAAATAGAAAAAGACACTACAGTCTCTTAAGGCAGAAAGTTCCAAAGGTCTCTAGTCAATGGCCTTCCCTCTAACCGGACTGAAAGAGATTAAGAACAGGATAAAAGCCAAAGGTTTTCAGGAAAAACAGCCTACCTTCCTTTAAAGTAACCTTTGGGTCAAGAAGTTATTTCTTATCAGGGCTAAGGTTTTTTTCTAATAGAAGGGTTTCAGGTAGCAAGGGTATTTTCTGCCATGTGTGTATTAGTCTTAAAGGAAACTCATTTTCACTTGGAAAAAAATTGCCTTTTAAAATTTATCCCTTAAATTGTTTTTTAATTTCAATCCTCTTTAAATGACTGGATCTGATAAATTCTTTTTGTGCTTAACCATAATCTTCCACTAATAGTCAATTCAACTCAGATTTCCATAATTGTTCATAATCCTCAATATCCTCCTCTAATAACAAAACATCCAAATAACACCCCCCTCCCCACACACGAGTACGTGTGTTCCTTTTTAAGTTGCTCTCAATAAATTCTGGGAAAATCCTATCACCACGGCACCTCCATGGAGAAACAAGGCACAGTCCTAAGTAACGATTTGTTCTGTCTTGAAACATACATGTCATCTCACAAATACTGGGTGTCTTAAGGAGTTTCTGGCATAGAGGCACAGAATCTGCTACTGTATCAAAGGCAAACTTCCTCTCAGAAAGATGAAGACATGAGGCCACCTTATGTATGGCTGCAGCCTCTTGGGAGTGTGTCCTTGAAACAAAATCAGAAGAGGTACAAGTGAAAAGAATAAAGAAATACTACTTTTTGGTCAATTTGGTAAAAAACAACTTTATTGAGGTGTAATTTACAGAATGTCATAATTTTCACCCTTTTGAAGTTACAACCCCATGATTTTTAGGAACTTTGCCAGGTTGCACCCGTCCCAGCACAGTCTGGTTTTAGAACATTTATTTTCATCACCCCAGTAAGATTTCTTGTTCCCATTTACAGTTAATTCCTGGGCCCAGCCCCAGACACCTATGAATTTACTTTCTGTCTCCTTTGTCACACTTTCCTCTCCAAATCAAGATGAGGAAAAAGAAATCCAAGGATATATCCTGCAAGTAGAAGGATACTATTTACTGAAGAATCCATCCTGTCCAAATAGTCTCCAGAATTCTTAAGAAATGCAAGGGAATCTTGGACCCTAGGCATATCAGTTGAGTTAGAACAGAATCAGAGAGGTCTTCAATATTTAATTAACTCGCTAGTAAGAGATACTAGACTTACATAGTTACAAGGGATTTTGATAATGAAAGAATACCAAGGCAAGCCTTGTTATCTTAACCAAAGAAATGTCTCCGTCTCCAAAGTTTAAGAATAACAACAAAAGTTCAAGTAAAAGGGTAAACTTCCAAACATTCCTATAAAATTCAGTCTCATGTTTTTATATTTTTGCTTGTAAGATATTAGAGATGTACTATTTCCTGAAACAAATTATATTTCAATAGGATTGAAATATAAAAGTTTCTTCTCAAATGTAAGGTGGTCCTTTTTCCACCAAGCTCTCATATATATATTATTCTAATGTATTTTGAGTACAGCAAATATATCAAAATATCATGCTGTTGGTTGATGAAATACTTTTCTAACCACTTATTTCCTTCCCCCAGAATCTATGTATTTTAAGAAAGCTTTAGTTTCAGGTTTATCTTGCTTTCATCCTGATTTCCAGGTATCCTTCCCTCTGGCTTCCCAGAAATTTACTAGGCATTTTACAAGGGGCCCTTTTATACTTGAAAGAGAAAACTGCTTTGTTGAATGATGATGAGAAATTAAAACAAACAAACAAACAAACAAAAAAGTCTAACCCAGACGGGGCTCTAAATTTGGGGAAACCCATGGCACTCTCTCAACTTGAAACGTTGGTCACAAAGATTACTCAAGGAGTTATTTTATACTACTTGTAAGAAACTGATATTTGCTGTGGGGTTTTTTTAATCCCTGCGTTAATAAAAGCAAATGTTAGTTTTGTGTCTTTGATGTGTTGGGTATTTTATAACCATAGAGTTCTTTAACCCATGGCAGTTACTGGAGGTGGAACTTTTGGAGAAAACAAGTACTTGCAGAAATAAACATTTTTCCAGTACTTTTCATAGGTTCTTAAAGCAAACAGGAGGTCTGCACCACGAACATTACTTCTGGAAGGCAGAACTTTGAGTCAGGGTCTCTCTGGAGTTGCTGAAGAAAACTAGAGTCTTCCTTTTGAAGACCTTTTTAAAGCCGAGTGTGACTCTGGTTTGTCTGAAAACAAACTGATGTGATGAATTGCTAAATGCTAGTCTTCTCAGATTCCCTTTCAACCCTCTGCATTTAGAGGGAAAGAGGGAGAGACCTTAAATGGGAACTTTCCACATTCTTGGAATATGTAACAATTGAGATGTATTTTTTTTTTTTATTGGCAGCAGGGGCTGGGGGAAGGGCATTCTGTGATGAAACTGATGTCTACCAAAAGAAAATGCCAAATAAAAGCAAGGAAGGGACTATTGGGAGGCAAGGCTGTGAATGGTCTTTTCTTAGCTTTTAGTGAGTCAGACAAGATCTCTCCCCCGTGTGCAACAGGCTTGGTGAACGTGGGCAAAGACATGAAGACCTTTCTCTCTCCAGGTTTCAGGTCATCCACGACTGATTTCACTTTGAGTGGAAACAGGCACCCCATCCCCAGGAAAGAGACTTTCCCGCACATTTTTTAACTGCTGCTTTGTCCTTCCAAAAAGAAAACTCGTTCTCTGAATTTCCCCCAGATCCTCCAAGCACCCCGCAGAACTTAGTAGAAGCTCATTAAAGAATCGCTTTCTCCCCCCTTCCTCAGAACCCGGCAGGTACAGCCTTCAGAAGGGGAGAAGTCTTGAATAGGAAGCTGTGAAGGCAGAGAAAGCCAGTCCCAAGTCAGTGCACATTAGACCAAAGAGAGGGAACAGGAGGGAAGCCAGCCCCGCCCTGGGACTGTAAAGTCTACATTCCTCCAGCTGCAAGGTGGTGGCTACTTTATGGTTTGTCCTCCCCCCAAAATACACTCCAGTGAGCAGACTTTTTTTTCTCAGAAGTGATGCAATTCCTCAACTTCCCCCCGCCCCAGTAAAAAAGAAAAGGAAAGGCGGGGGGGGTGTCTTGCAACCCCTTCGCCTCGCTCAACTCCAGCCCCTCCCTTTCCTCCCAGTCTACCCCTTTCCAGCCGCTTCCCATCCCTCCCCCTCAGCCCCAAGAAAGTTTGACGACCGCAAAGGAAACCAAAAAAAAGTTCCTTTGCCCCAGTCCTGGCGGGCGATCAGCATCTCTTTTGTTCGCGGCGAACCCACAGTCCCCTGACGTCACCCGGAGTCCGGGCCAATCGGCGCGCGGTCGGCGGCGGCGGCGGGGGCCGGAGGGTGGGGGGAGCCGGGCCGTCCCTCCTCCCCGGCGCCCGGGGCCTCGTGGGGGGCGGGAGGGGACCGTCCCATATAAACCCTGGCGCTCGGGGCTCGGCCGCCCGCGCCGGCAGCGCTTTGCAGGGGGAGGTGAGGGAGCTCCAGGCGCGAGCGCCGGAGAGGGGACCTGCAGCCACAACTTCTCTCGTCCTCTCCTTCCCCTCTGTCCCTCGGCCGTCCCCTTCCCCATCCCCTGGCCCCTATTTTCTTGGGGTCACCAACCCGCAGAAGGCACTGGAACCTTCTCCCGCAGGTTGCAAAGGGAGACAAACTTGGTGGCAACTTGCCTTCTGGTGAGGGCGTCTCCCTCCCGCACCGTCTCAAGATGCTCAGGGGTCCGGGGCCCCGGCTGCTGTTGCTGGCCTTCCTGTCCCTGGGGACAGCGGTGCCCTCCACCGGAGCCTCGAAGAGCAAGAGGCAGGCTCAGCAAATCATTCAGCCCCAGACCCCAGTGGCTGTCAGCCAGAGCAAGCGTGAGTACCGACCGCGGGCTGAAACAGGCTGTCCCCGGGACGGGACCCTGAAGCCAACCAAAGTTGTGGCTGAAGTTTTGCGCGCGCGCGTGTGCGGCGTGTGTGTGTGTGTGTGTGTGTGTGTGTGTGTGTGTGTGTACGCCTTAATGAGAGTTGCCGAACGAGGGCACGAAAGGCTCGGGGTTTGAGCAGGCTGGGTCCGAGGGCCTTAGAATAAAACAATGCATTGGAGTACAGGGGCTCCTGCAGCGCTCTTGTCAGCGGTACCTATTAAAGTCGTCCTCCTATGAATTCATCCAAACTTGCTTTTAAGGAGGAAACTGCCTTTACATTTTCCATTTGGTATTAGTGTGATCCTTACGCTTCAGATTTTCTTTGTTACTAAATAATTGGTTAAATATTTTCAAAATGGGGATGGTAGGAGGGTGTCCAAATAGTTACATTGTTCCTAACGAACTTGAAAGCGATGTGATTGGTTCACAGTGCTTTGGGCCCTTCAGGATACTTCTCCAAGAACAGATCTGAATTCCTCTTCCAGTTTTTCAAAGACACACCCTCCCATAGCCTGGGCTAAAGGAAACTGCTTAAAGTTGTCCTTCTTGACTTATTACCTCAGAAAAGCATTGAAGGTCTTTGCATATTTTAAAATGTAATTCCAGGTATCTGTCTTCCAAAATGTTTCCACTCCTTTGATGTAGACCCCTGGCCAGATGGAAATGACATCATTGTATAACATTTAGCTAAGTTAAAAGAGAGAAAAAAGGAATACCTAAATATCTACATGTACGAATTGTGGTTAACTCCCTAGATAGCTAATTTCTATATATTTTAGAGTGGAATATTCTGATCCTCTGTTGATTAACTTATTTTTCTATGTTTGTTGCTTAGTCTTGTCAATTTAGTTGTGTAAGAAAATTCCATAATTTAGAAAAAAGAGAAGATGGAGATGTAATCACTTTTTTCTTCAATCATTTATAGCTGGCTGTTATGACAATGGGAAACACTATCAGATAAACCAACAATGGGAGCGCACCTACCTGGGAAATGCCTTGGTTTGTACCTGTTATGGAGGGAGCCGAGGATTTAACTGCGAGAGTAAACCTGAACGTAAGTGGTGGGAGCCTGGCAGTTAGTATCTTTTGATATATGGGGAAGTGGGTGCTTGTTAATTAAACTTAGCATTGGTAACAAAAATATGTACACCATTTTCCCAGTAGAATTATCTATCATTTCCTCTTTAAATAACTGTTAGTAACTGCTTTTATTTGTCTTTTACATGTTACTTCTACCTTTAAAACCAAACAACTAGTGTATCTGAAAGTAGTTTCTTGAGTCTACTTTTTGTTTATTCTCTCAAAGTTTTTGATGAGAAAATGAAAGATTTTGTGTTTCCCCTCCAAAGAAACCACTTATAAAATTTTAGTTTATTAGAAAAGAATTTCAAATCTTAAACTACATGTAAGATTATGGGCCAGAAAACACTTTGGGCACTCTATTATAAAGTGATTTGTCAGTTACATAAAACCAGGAGCTGCTTACTTCAAAGTTCTCATTCTTTTGTGACCATTTTTCTGTTTCTTGTAAATTATAACAACACCTGGAGAGAAGCACGGATGAGGCTAAAATGGAAATAGGATTAAGCCATGACAGTGCCTGGTGGGAGGTGGAGATCTTCAAATTGTTTGCTTTTAGTGTGGACCTTGGTTTGAGTGAGCCAGAGATTACAATGGAAGCCTTCCTTCACAATCTAACCAGTCCTAAAGTAGTGCTTAATACAGTTTTTTCCTAAGGGCCTGAGAATCCTTTACAATAGAAATTAATTTACAGAAAATCAGACAACTGGTCAAAGTTCAAAAGTTGAGCTTCATTAAAGCCTGCAGTAAAATCTAGGTCTCCCATTTTAATTTTTTACATACTTCTGTTGTACTGTGCTACTCATAGAATGAAAAAGTGAGTTTTTCTTTGGATGGGATTAGTGGAATAAAAAAGCTTTTATATATGTGAGGCTCACATGAACTTTCTTTCTCTCCTCAGCTGAAGAGACTTGCTTTGACAAGTACACTGGGAACACTTACCGAGTGGGTGACACTTATGAGCGCCCTAAAGACTCCATGATCTGGGACTGTACCTGCATTGGAGCTGGGCGAGGGAGGATAAGTTGTACCATTGCAAGTAAGGAAGACATTCTGCAAAATGTCAATAAAATAAATGAATTTCTCCATTACCGTCACTGTCACTTTCTGCTATCCATGACTGGATATTCCTAATTTGGGGCTTTACCCCAGGTGACTGGGTGCTCTTATGTGATCACCCAACTGGATCCTGTGCTTCTGGAAGATGGCTCTGTGCACAGGTGGAAACAGTGTTTAGTTTGTATGGACTTGTGAGTACCCAGTGGATCTCTTGAGTTCCATTTCAGTAAGATATGCTTGGAGGAGTTGTTCATTTTAATTTACCTGGACATCTTCAAGCTAGACTGACCAAGTGATTAGGAAGATGGTCAAGAAGAGGAGAATTAGCCATTGTGTGGTCTGCTCTTCTTGTTTGTGATGCACAGACTTCTTACATCCCACAGATACAGTCTAACTTCATTGTGACTTATAGGATTTACCCAGGAAACAAATCTCTATTCCCAGGGATAATATGGAATGGTTAGCCTACTAGTGTTTCCAAGGACCTTTGGGGACTGTGTTGACTCTCATTAATTCCCGTTTAGCTAAGGCAGTCTTTTCATTATTATTCACTAGGCTACCAATAGACTCTATTAACATAGCATTTAGTGGGGCACCTGGGTGGCTCAGTCAGTTGGGCATCTGACCCTTGGTTTCGGCTCAGGTCATGATCCCAGGGTCATGGGATAAGCCCCGCATCAGGCTCCACACTGAGCATGGAGCCTACTTAAGATTCTCTCTCTCTCTCTCTCTCTCTCTCTCTCTCTCCCCCTCTCCCCCACTCTCTCTCTTTCTGTCTCTCTAAAAAAAATAAAAAATAATATATTAATTAAATTAAATTTTAAAAAGAAAGCATTTAGTTTTTTTAATCCATCCTTTAAGTATAAGTTACTTGAAAGGCTTCTGTCCAAAAGAACAAAGCAGTCCTTTGTGAATAGACCCAATCAGCTTTTCCTGTACTTAATGTTAGGGTTTATTCAAGTTTATTAGCAGTCTTATGAATTAGTGGTCCATAGTGCTTATAATCTAATGGACAGTTTGGCCTCTGATGTGCCACTGTGTTTAATAGCTTAGAAGAGTACCCAGATTTCCACACTTGATAGGTGTGCATCTATGTGATTTCCACCAATGTGACATTTTTTATGCTGGGGTAAAACATGGGCTCTCCCACTCCTGAAAGCTGGAAAGCTATGCCCAATGTGGCCTTTTCATTCCGTCAGGCTCAATCTGCCTGCCAGCCTTTCTTTTCTGCCTTAGGACCCAATTTCCTGTGATCTCTCCGAGGAACCAGGATTTATGACCCCTTTCTTTGCCATTCAATTTTCTGTGTGATTTCCCATCATGCTTAACCAAGACCCAAAGTGACCAGACCTGTTAACTTTCCCCCTGCCTCTGATGGGAAAGCTGTTGTCTGTGTTCTTGCTTTGCCTAACCCAAGTACCTATCCTGGGTGGAACATGAGACCTTTTTTTTTCTTTCTTTCTCTTTCTTTCTTTTTCTTTCTTTCTTTCTTTCTTTCTTTCTTTCTTTCTTTCTTTCTTTAACTGAAATATTCTCTTGTCTTTTTCTCTAACATTTGCTTTTTGTCTTGAACAGACCGTTGCCATGAAGGGGGTCAGTCCTACAAGATCGGTGACACATGGAGGAGACCACATGAGACGGGCGGTTACATGTTGGAGTGTGTGTGCCTTGGTAATGGGAAAGGAGAATGGACCTGCAAGCCAATAGGTGTGTGGCTCTGAGGGACGACGAAGAGGCGGGGAAGCACAGCCAACATGGTGGATTGCACCAAAGGCCCTGTGGATGCGAGATCTGAATTCCAATTCAAAAAATAGGGAAGTGGAAATTTTATTTCAAATACTGAAATAAGTTCATAATCCACAGCCCTGAAGGAATCAGGCCCAAAAGTACTAACATTGGTAGATGTCTTAATTTTGTTTCAAAAGGACAGGATCGAATTGAAAGATTTAGGAAACAGTCATTTCTTTTGTCTACTGTCTCATCGCTGCTTTCTCCTTGGTCAAGATATAAATTATTTAAAAGAAAAAAAATAGCACTTTTGACATCTTTCTTTATTGGAACACGCTGGACCGAAACAATACTGTGTGTGCTCTGTCACACCTTGGTAATTTTTCTTTTTCAAACTCAAACTTTTTGAGCTTCTTTTGGCCTTAATCTTAAACTCTATAAACACAAGTCTAAGTCTCTGCCTATAGATTTGAATATATAAATTGTTCTTGAATCAGACTTTTTGTGTTGTAGTTATTACAGAAATCAGATTTTAAACAGCTTTCTTGTCTTTTTTTTATGCATTCATAATTAAGATCGGAATTGTGGGTGTTTTGTCCCCCACAGATGAATACATATACAGATCCTTTTCACTCAAATACTTGTGTGAGAAATGTTACTAGCTGAATATATATAGTCTATGTACTTAGTAGGAGAATAGAATTTCCGCCTGCCGGCTCGTCTTGGGCTTTCTTTCACTTTGGTTACTTACTATGTGCTTAGTTATAGGGCGTGCCTTTCTTTTTGAACAGAGTACCACTTAAAAAAATGTGGCTGGATTTTTGCTTACACAATATACTTTAAATTACAAGGAGCCTGCACAATTCAAAATAACCCTTTCCCCCCCACCCCTGTTTTTCATCCAAATTTCCTTACAGCTGAGAAATGTTTTGATCATGCTGCTGGAACTTCCTACGTTGTTGGAGAAACTTGGGAAAAGCCATATCAAGGCTGGATGATGGTGGATTGTACCTGTCTGGGAGAAGGCAGTGGACGTATCACCTGTACTTCTAGAAGTACGTCTTAGTTCTTTTGCTCAAGATGAGGCGAGGTATTGTTTTCTGGATTCCTAGAGAGACCTGTAACGTGATGTCACTTATAACACACCCACCACACCAGCATGCTTTGGTAACATTTGGATGTCAAGAAAAATTCCACAATCAACTTATTCTATTTCTTCAAAGAAAACTATAAAGTTTATTAATAAGGTCTTCGGCTATGAGTGACTAAGAAAGATCCCAAATATGCATTAAAATGCCAAATATGCTGTGGACCTGAATTAGTTGCAAATGTTTGATTAAATTATCACTGAGATATTTTCCAAGTATTAAAAGCAAAGAAATCATTAAAATCCATGCAAATATATCTTTGGGTATGTAGGTACTATTAACAGAGAATGGAGTGAAGCTCTAAAGTTTTAGGTTTCCTTCTATGTTTGAAATTTAACTGGGGCATATTCACTGGCAAAACTGATGAAAATAAAAAGTACATATAGGTTGAAATTATGTGTCTACGTGGGACTAAGGACAGTGTCTCTTACCCAAAGCTCTTAAATAGGCTTCTTAGTGCCATAAAGAAGCTGACCTCTAGCACCCCAGCTGCTCCTTCCAGGATTGCCTGGAGGCCCTACCTGTTCCCTAGGGATTCAAGGCTCCTCTTTTGAACTTTTCAGACCAAAGGCAACTAGTTTATTGAAGCAAAACAACCATTAATGTTGCTGTTATAAATAAATTCTAAGTCAAATCTCAATATATTGAACCTATTTTGTTTATCTAGGTTAAAGTGTTTAACATCTTAAAATGTTCAACCTCTAAATTTGAATTCTTTGCTAACAAAAAAATGAGTCTTTCATGGAAAGTGATAATAATTCTGGCAGACTCTTTCCCAGAAACTTGCTTGTTCATTAGATCTTTTGCATTTAGAATGTTATTATGATCATCAGACTTTCAAGACCTTGGTGGCAAAGTTTTAGCTCAAGACAAAGTAAGTGTCTGACTCAAACCCTCATCTATTATTTAAAGTTCTTCTAATAGCAAGTTGGGGGAAAGTTCCTCAAAGAAAAGTCATGTATTGCATGAAATTTTGTAAGTCCCCAGTTTATACAGGATGGTATAGGAATGCAAAAAATAAATTGGACATTAGTACAGCCTCCAAAAGCACTTAGTTAGTCGGTTAGGGAGATAAGAAAGGCTTAGACATATTCATTTTCTACAAAGTGTAATATTAAGGGCTTCAAGAAAAATACTGAAAATAGTGTTACAGGGGTTTAGGGAAGTACTTTTCCCTGGGATATGGAGAAAAGCTATAATATCTTCCTCCAGACCTCCATTCTGATGCTAGATCAATGTGGGTGTGTATTTGTGTGCACTTACATCAACTGTCTAATTATGGTCTCTTTCACCTCGTGCTGTGATTTTCTGATTCATACAGAAATCAAATCCTCCCTCCTCACATTGTAGCATATGGACAAAACTGGATTATAACTGAAACAATCTATTTGCCAGATAATTGAACACATACACTAATGGCAATTTAGTTACAAATGATCACTTTATGTTAATAATTCCATTTTTCCATGAAAGGTTCACACTGAGCCATTCAAAAGAAGCCATTTGACTGGTAATTTTAAATAGGTGTGTGTTGGAGGAGGTTAGAAGAGAACATTTTAAAGAAGTTGGCAGTACTCTGAATTTTCTTACATAACAAATGAAAAAAGAGATGCTACTGTTTTTTATAGCTTCTTTGGGGCAGTTGGGGGAGACCTTTTGAAACCTACTTGCCTCCTATTGCTTCTCACTTTCTAAAGAAAGTCCCCTGTTGAAAGGCTGGTCATATCCAGCAATTACTGGGAGAAAGCTGGGAGAGCATGAGAAGGAAAGAGAGGGGGAAAATAGAAAGCCAGAGAATGAATTTGAATGAATTTGATCAAAGGACCAATGTGAAAACAATTTTTTTTTAATTAATGGACGAAAGATGATGAAAAAGTCCTTTGGCAAAGGCGAAGAGGAACGAGACTAAATCCTACAAAGTCACACATCTCCCTTTCTGCTCTAACAAATGGAATCCCATCTTTCAGAAGGTTGACACCTGTGCTACCAGAGCCACATAGAAACCTACCACCAGAGAATAGCTCACCAAACTTTAAACCACTACGTTCTTTTTTTAGCGTTGACTTGAGCATTTGCCCAGCTTGACATGACGTGTATATTGAAATGCTTCCTTTCTGATACAGACAGATGCAATGACCAGGACACCAGGACATCCTACCGAATTGGAGACACGTGGAGCAAGAAGGATAATCGGGGGAACCTGCTCCAGTGCATCTGCACGGGCAACGGCAGGGGGGAGTGGAAGTGTGAGAGGCATGCGGCTCTGCAGACCACGTCCGCTGGTGAGGCACAGAACTAGCCAGAAACCGCAGCACGTTTCGAAACCTATTTCTGCAAATCCATCTTTCCTTTGACACGCCATTTGAGGATGAGTTTGCCATGTTTCTGCTAATAATCTGAGTTCATTTACAGACTGCTAGTTGTTAAAAACTTTGTTTAATATCAGGTTTTAAATTTTTAAAAAATGAAATAAAAATAGATCTTAGAGGGAACAAAAGGAGGTTTAGCCCCAAGAGATTAAACGATGTTTAAGGCAATGCCAATGTTAAAAAGCCCACACAATTAATATATAGATATATATGTAGATATGCACACATATACATTCACATACATATGCATTTTTTTGCCTATGCATTTTTAATACCTAAAGTGCATTTTAATGGAAATGAAAGGGTTATGATGGGTTACACGACTACTTAGTTCTTCTGCTAGGAAAAGGGAAAAAAGTACATTTGTTCTTTTCCCAACTGGAATATATTTCCTTGTCCTGACATTCAGCTTTCTTTGTAGCGGAAACAATTCTTTATGCGTGGTTTCCATGCTCCAGCAGACTTTGTTGCATTCCATAAAATAATGCACAATCATTTTCTTCATGTATTGGCATTTACAATTCGAGAAATTCAGAGGAGGCCTAGGGATGAGAATGAATGACACAATGTCTAAAGCACTTAAAAAAAAATAAAAAAAGTAGTTTTCATTATTTCTGGCACAAGAGCAAGATCGTTGCATTGTAACTTGTTTTGTAAGAGTCTGAAGACAGAAATAATGGCGATCACGGTGTGTGCTTCTGTTATCCTTCTTAATATGTTCTCATCAAGTTTTCACTGCATAATGTACTAGCATTATTGTTTAGCCCGTTATCAATCAACCATTTAACCATAAATAAAAATATTATTTGTTTAGATTTTTCTCCCTTTGATGAATTTTCGTCTTGCTCTGAGCACTTCCAAAGGTAAACAAGATTAGACTTGATAGTATCTTTGAGTTATTTGATTATTTTCATTTTTATTTTATTGATTGATTGGTTGATTGAGAGAGAGAGAGAGAGAGAGAGAGAGAGCAGGTGAGGGGCAGAGGGAGAGCAAGAGAAAGAGAGAGAATCCCAAGCAGGCTCCATGCACAGTGTGGAACCTGAAGGAGGGTTCCATTTCACAATGGTGAGATCATGACCTGAGCTGAAATTAAGGGTTGGACACTTAGTGACTGAGCCACCCATGCATCCTGAGGTTTTTTATTATATCAGTGAAATTACTGCTAACCAAAAAAACAAACAATTATAAACATCAATCTACTGAAATAGTTTGTTTTATTTTTTTCCCCTCCTCCAGCTCCCCTACTGAAATAGTTTAAATTAAAAGGGTAATTGAGGTGTAACAGGATAAGGATTCAATAAATGTTATCTAATTTTATTAATATTACTAATATTATACAGAAAAGGTTCTATTTAAAAAGTTTGAGAAGTATTGGGTCAAACAAAATGGATCCTGCTTCTATGAGATCTTTATGTTACTTTGTACTGTGGCTCTTCAGTGGGGTATATACAGATGCCCACTCCCCGGTGTGTATGACCTTGGGACCCATTGTATGTAAAGTGTCTTTGGGTTCTAGTGGTGAGCAGGGCTTAGAGAGATGCTGAATTCAGTCCATCAGTTATTCTGGCGTTCATTCTGACTCTTCTCCTGTGGGCCTGGCCTTTGAGAGAACAGATTTCCAACAATTTAGAGAAAAGATCAACATATTGTGTTGTCTTACTCTGAAAACAAAGCTGTGTTAAGCGGATTGATTGGGTTTAGAAACACACACACACACACACACACATACACACACACCAATTCTCAAATAATCCTGGGGGGAAACAAAATGTGGAAGGAGGAACAACTTCTAGAGAATCCAGAATGGCTGCCCAGGATGCTTTCATTGAGATCAGAGTTAAACAGATGGCCACAGGTCTGCCGCAGGGTGTCAGGGACTTCTCAAAAACAATATTGGCAAGAGAAATGCCTAGTTATATTGAACATATAGAAGCTGCTAAGAGAGCGAGGGTGAGGCAGACCATTCCAGGAGAAGGGAAAGACATAAAGACAGTACAGGGTACAATGAGTGAATGAGGAGACAAGGCTTACACCAAGGAAGGACGTGGTCAGAGGTGAGCTGGAAGAACTTAAGTGTGGGGGATTATGAAGCTGTGGACCATGTGCTTCCTGGATTGAGTGAGGAATTATTGAGGGCATCTGCTCTGTTGAGTGGCAGGATAATTTCTGTGATTTAGAAATATAATTCAGATAAGCTGGAAGATGGACACCCTTTGGTTAGACTCTTATAGGTTATTTCCTAGGCCGAACGTAAAAGCTAACACAGGGAGGGGCATTTCTTTTCAGTTCCAGATCAGTAACACCATGGATTTCAGAGTGATCTGTATGGGACCCTGAAGATCCCCACTCCAGAAAGTAGTTAGTTGGTTTCTCTTACCCAGCTTTATGACTTCCCTTTCTCATGCCCTTAGGATCTGGCTCTTTCACAGATGTCCGAACCGCCATTTACCAGCCCCAGCCTCACCCCCAGCCTGCTCCATATGGTCACTGTGTCACAGACAGTGGTGTGGTTTACTCTGTGGGGATGCAGTGGCTGAAGACACAAGGAAATAAGCAAATGCTGTGCACTTGCCTGGGCAATGGTGTCAGCTGCCAAGAGACAGGTCTGTATTATCTTTTCAAAAAATAATACTGATAGCTTTTTATTATTAAATTTTTGAGAAGCAGTACATTCATTTACAAAAACAAAAAAAAAAAAACAACAAAGTAAAACAATAAAGCAAACAAGAAAAGCTTATAATCTTACCACCCTGTGATAACAACCAGGGTTGGCATTTCATATATTTTCTTCCAATCTTTTTAATCTATGTATTTTCTTTCCTGTAGTGGGGATTAAACTGCTATGTATTATCTTTATTTGTCTAAAATGTTGTTATAAGAGGGCTGCTTTCTGAATAGCAAACCAACCATATTTTATACTCTGAATCTCAAATTTTTGGAGCTTCATGATGTAAACTTTCAACAACTTAATACATTGCTTCTGGGCTACAAGAGTGATAGTAACCACTATAGTGGTATAACTATATAATTGGTAGTAACCAATAACAATTGGTACCTTTGACTTTTTCCCTAGAATAATCTCATGTATTAATTATTATGGCACCAACAGAGTTCTGTATATCACTCCAGTATACTTTGAACAGCATTCTTAACTAGTCTGTATTAATACACCATTGCAAATGGGGAAACTGAGGCACGGCAGCAAAGGTGGCAACAAAGGACATGGGCAGAGGAACTCCGGTATCACTCTATTCACAAAAGATAGGTTTGTTGAGTAATACATTTGGACTGACTAGGTGATTCTCTGTGCTGGCCGCTTGAAGGCACAAGCTTAGTCTCCATTAAGCTATAAAGAAGCAGCTACTGGTGGGAGATAAATGCAGCTCTATTTACTGAGACCCTTTTGGTTGTGCTTGTAGCTGTAACCCAAACCTACGGTGGCAATTCAAATGGGGAGCCGTGTGTCTTACCATTCACCTACAACGGCAGGACTTTCTACTCCTGCACCACAGAAGGGCGACAGGATGGACATCTCTGGTGCAGCACAACTTCCAATTATGAGCAAGACCAGAAATATTCCTTCTGTACAGACCATACTGGTGAGTCTCCCAGGAGGAAAGCACAGCAGTGAGAAAAACCCATTTCTCACGCCCTATTTTTATTTGCCAGCCTTCTGGGCATTCATCTTGAGGCTGCAGAAGACGTATCACTTTTGTTCAGTCTGGACCCAGGAGACATGAAGCGAACTTAGCAGCTGAAGATCCTTCCATGTTCCCCAGGACCCTTGGGAAATGACACCGAGGGGAAAGCCCTCCTGTTCAATTATTTCTGACACACTGGGATTATGATGTGATTAAAGATACGGGTATATTAACATCCGTAGGCAATCCCCCAGCACTAAAGAATACACAGGATGAATGCCTGAGTGCTTCTGCTTCTCTACTGGTTAACACTATGTTTTATTCAAAGCGACCATTTGATCTTTTCTCTTTTGGCTGGGAAAATGAGAGTGAAATTGGATTTAAATCTGTTTTGAAGGTGAAGGTGAATACGCTAAGGAAGCTTGAGACTATATTATCAGGCATCCTTTCTTCTGAGGTAGACTCCCCGTGAATTAGCTGCAGAGACCTGGCTCGCTCGGAACCTTCCTGTGGTAATTCCCCACTGTAAGCTGGGGTCATATGAAGCTGTGTGCTTAGTCCCCACTGTAAGCTCAGTTGTCATATTATTTCTTCCTATTTGTCTGTTATTCTGGGCAGTTTTGGTTCAGACTCGAGGTGGAAATTCCAATGGTGCCTTGTGCCACTTCCCCTTCCTGTACAACAACCACAACTACACGGACTGTACTTCTGAGGGCAGGAGAGACAACATGAAGTGGTGTGGAACAACGGAGAACTACGATGCTGACCAGAAGTTTGGATTCTGCCCCATGGCCGGTAAGACAAAGCCCTGTAGACACCCATTTACGCAGTAAGACAGAAGAATAGTGTCCGGTTTACTCCTATTTTACCCATTAAGTCTTAATTTTCAGATAGCATGCAACTTTGTAAGATATATTTATATACATATACTTATATAATATCATATATAATTATTATATATTATATAACCATTCATATAATTGTAAAATCCTTTCGATATAGTTGAATTCCAAAAACATATAAATGCAATAAAAATGCTTTTTTTTAAAGTCTGGAAATGCACATATTTTACAGGTTTGTCATTTGTAAAGAGCATACAACTTACAGCATTTAATACATAACTGCTGTAGTCACAGACCCATGATATTTACAACATAATTTTGGTTTGATTAGAATAAGCCCGGTCACTTATTAAACACCAAAATGACCAAAACTCTGCTTTTCTTTCAAGTATGGGATCTTTTCTTTTTTAAGGGGGATCTAGTTTGTAAGGATAGAGAAAGGGGGGCCAACCCCTTTTCTTTGTTCTCAAATTTCAAGAACGCCATAGGTTACAGTTGATCTTGTAGTTTTGGAACTGAGAAGCCGTGCACCGTATGTTGTGGAATGTGAGGCCATGAAACATAAGAAAACTAACTATACTTTTATTTCTCTCAACACAAGAGAATGTCGGATTTAGAAGAAAAACATGCTCTAGCTTACAATTCTATACCCAAATGCATAGTTTCCCTTCAGGATAGAATAAGCTGGAAGTAGAAAAAATTATGAGGCAGTAGTCAACATCAGTCTTCTACGACAATGCAAACCCTCTACATGAATGTGTAGGCATTATTGTGGTTTAACAACCCTCAACCTTTCCTGTAATTATTCCCTACAACATACTTCACCTGTGGACTATGTTTGCTCCCTCTGGTACTTAAAACTCTACACATGCAGAGAGCAGCCCCGAGACTTCTTTGAGGCACACCAGACTGCTTTCCAACCAATTCTTGGTTATCCTATTAGCCTAAGGACTGATAATACTGCACATGTTTTTATACCTTGTGATCATTTCTCCATCCATTTCTATATAGCCCACGAAGAAATCTGCACAACCAATGAAGGGGTCATGTATCGCATTGGAGATCAGTGGGACAAACAGCATGATATGGGCCACATGATGAGGTGCACATGCGTTGGGAATGGTCGTGGAGAATGGACTTGTGTCGCCTACTCTCAGCTCCGAGGTATGCTTGCTTATTAATGAGAGCATGTGAAAGGACCGAGACTGCAGAGAGGACCAAGTTTTGTGGACGTTTGTACTTTCCAAAAGCAGGAGGGGAAATGTGTGACGCCATGCCATCAGTCTATCGTGCTAGATAGGTTTGTCATGTTAGGCAGCCAGTGGAGAGAAGCTGGCAGAGCACTTCTAAAATTTGAAACATTCCCAGGATGTAAGTACTTAGGCTGAGAAGATGACTTCAAAGGCTAGAACACAATTATTTGATCCTGTTAGCTTTTAGTTACACCATTGGATTCATGTCTAGAAAAGATTGAATAATTTCTGTGAAGAAAAGAGACTTCGCTATTCTAAAAACAGATCCTTGCAGATCCAAATTGAAGGTGACAATCAGAGAGACCTATTTCTTTTGCTCAGCTCAATTTTTTTTCCCTTGAATCCTGGGATATAATATAGGGATATCGATTTATGAAAACCATGTTGGTACTTCTGTTTCTTTGATTTGAAGAGTATGATTTAGGTACAACTCTGAACCAATAAATAGTCCATATAACTGGTGTGTTGACCTTGGCCTGAACTTGTTCTCCTTTTGTGGGAAACACAATACCAGAGTAATAATAATTCCACATGATGTTGCAGAACAGAAAGGAAAGACATACAGACTAACTCTTCATTTTACAGAGGAAGGAGCTGAGACCCAAAAAGGGAAAGTAATTTTCTCAGGATCTCTCAGAGAGTTTGGAACACAGTTGGCCTACTCTTGTGTTTTGTTTTGTTTTTAATTTCACAAATGCCATCAATGTTATTTTATTTCCCAAGTCCAACTATCTCCCCACCCCAGCCATTCCAGAGATCAGACCATCACACCATGCTGGGTACTCCATAAGTATGCTTAATTTTCCTCCTATTTCTCATAGCACGCAGAGATCTAAAGGACATTATCAAATTAGCAAGAACTTTTCCAAAAGTAAAACATGTATTTATTTAAAAATTACCTTTCCACAGGAAGGTGTATTTTACCACATTCTTTACTTAGTTGTATAGACTTTGACCTCTGATATTTAAGTTTATAAAAAAGTTGATAAGACAGAGAATTTTTTTTTTCCAAATCCTGTATTCCTGACTAAGGTTTGAAAAAATGTTCTTTCTATGCTAGTAGAAAAGTTATTTTAGTGGGAGGTGTTGGTAATTTAGTGGGAAAAAAACTGTATGCTTTGAAAAACATGACTTTTTTTTTTATCTCATCGTGAAACTTAAAACAGTTCTCCACCATCCCACTGTCTCCTAAACAGATCAGTGTATTGTTGACGACATCACTTACAACGTGAATGACACATTCCACAAGCGTCATGAAGAGGGGCACATGCTGAATTGTACCTGCTTTGGTCAGGGCCGGGGCAGATGGAAATGCGATCCTGTTGGTAATTAGCCTCATGTCTCTAGGAGGTTTTGGACGCTGGGACTAGTTAACAAGTTTCAGATAAGGAGAGCCATTTGATATTACATAATGGAAGTTGACTCCAGACTTTGATCAATGGCTTGCAGAGAGCTTTGCAAAGTCTTTTCTCTAATCATAGACCAAGATACCAGTTTGATAGTGACAGTTATCTATTTTTGTTGAGTTTGGTAACACATGCAGGTTTATTTTAATGGAATGGAATTAGTTCTTTGGTTCTGAATCATAAAGAGAATCCATGTTATGAAAGAGAACTTTCCTTTGCTGACTGTGCAATAACGCGGGCAAGTGAGCATGCCAGTAAATACCTCCTTCCAAATACTTTATTTTTCTTGGCTGCCCTTTATAATGGATCTAAGCAAATAGTGAAGGTTGAGCCTTAAAAGAGCTGCGTGGCCAGCCTTAAGGTAATCCATTAATATTCCCTTACCAAAGGAGACCTGTTGCTCACCACGAAAACAAACTGATCAGATGAGTTTGTTTGACATGAGATTATCAAAGCTGAGAGAGAAGCCTGAGAGGTATTTTTTTAGAAACTGCTCAGCAAGTAGTCGTTGTTAAAATCTAGTTCATCCATGTGCATGTAAAATTAAGCACTGCAAAATTTAAAGAGGTATATAAAGTGATCCTTTGTTCTTACTATTCAAACGGTAAGTCAGTGCATCAATATAGGTTAAATATAATATCTAATTTATTGTTCCAAAATTGATATTCAGAATTTCAGTATATACTGAAATCTAAATCATAAATTTTTTATTTAGAAATATCGTCTTTTTTGGGGCGCCTGGGTGGCTCAGTCGGTTAAGTGTCTGACTTCAGCTCAGGTCATGATCTCATGGTCTGTGAGCTTGAGCCCCGGATTGGGCTCTGTGCTGACAGCTCGGAGCCTGGAGCCTGCTTCAGATTCTGTGTCTCCCTCTCTCTCTGCCTCTCCCCAACTCATGCTGTCTCTCTCAAAAATAAATAAAACTTGAAAAAAATAAAAATAAATTTAAAAAGAAATATCTTTTTAGAAAGCTAAACATTTCTCCCAATGGGTACTTTTTTTTTTACTACTACTAATTGCTCTGTAAGGTAAAAGATATGAACAAAACATTTTGTAACCACATATATTTGTAAGGACAGTTGCCTCTCTGCCCCTCCCCAGCTCATGCTCTGTTTCTCTCTCTCTCTCAAAAATAAAAAACATTAAATTTTTTTTAAATGTAAGGACAGTTGCAAGTTTCCATTAAAATTAAGAATATACGGTCTGAAAATTTACAAAAAAGGAGGGGGAGGCGTCTGGGCTCAGTTGGCTGAGCATCCGACTTTAGCTCAGGTCATGATCTTATAGTTTGTGGATTTGAGCCTTGCATCAGGCTCTGTGCTGACATGACAGCTCAGGGCCTGGAGCCTACTTCAGATTCTGTGTCTCCCTCTCTTTCTGCTCCTCCCCTACTCACACTCTGTCTCTCTCTCTCTCTCAAAGATAAATAAGCATTAAAAAATGTTTTTTAAAGAATATAGGAGCGCCTGGGTGACTCAGTCAGTTAAGAATCCAACTTTGGCTCAGGTCATGATCTCACAGTTCGTGGGTTCGAGCCCCGCATTGGGCTCTGTGCTAACAGCTCAGAGCCTAGAGCCTGCTCTGGATTCTGTGTCTCCCTCTCTCTCTCTGCATGTCCTCTGCTCATGATCTGTCTCTCTCTGTCTCTCAAAAATAAATAAACCTTAAAAATTTTTTTTTAAATAATATATGGTCTAGCACACTGAAATTAAATTTGTACCTCCATGTCTTCAATGCTGCTTCTTCTACTTGTTTATATTTTAGACCAATGCCAGGATTCAGAAACCCGAACATTTTATCAAATTGGAGACTCCTGGGAGAAGTACGTGCATGGTGTCAGGTACCAGTGTTACTGCTATGGCCGTGGCATTGGGGAGTGGCATTGCCAACCTTTGCAGACCTATCCAGGTAAGTACCTTTCTTAATGCAAACTGAGAGTCTTTAACGGAGTTTCCAAAACAGAGCAGCATCAGTGTTTTTAATACTCTGATGCCTGCATTGGCCTCCTCTCTATTTTCTTTTTCTCTTGTCTCTAATAATCAGATTTTTGACTAAAATAATTTTCCTTTCTCCTCCATCAAGTTAAAGGTGTGCTCAGCTGTGAAAATGTGCCTGTGTGTAAATTTGTTTCTGAACACTGTAGAGCGTTCCATTAGGTTAAAACACTCTGGCTAATTTCATCTCACATCCCCACGTGGAAATAGAAACCATACCGTGAACTATACTGGAGGTAACGTGTGGGGTTGTATGTTACAGCTCTTAACAGAAAGGTTGCCTAGAGAGATTATGTGAAATACAATATAGGGTATGTGTGTTCGCTCACCATTTCATCTGGGGCTTCTTTGTGTCAAAATTTTCATTTGTTTGATCAGTTGGAGTCTAGAACAAACTATCCTGGGTCAAGAGTTGAGTAATTTGGTCAATTTTCTGCCTACGCAGTTCAAATATTCTCAAATGTTTATTGCTGGGTTTGTTTTTTTCTTTTTCTTTTTCTTTTTTTTTTTCTTTTTTAGGTCACAGGACATAATGCCTAGCTGGAGGTGTGATTAATTCATTTTAGACAAAAAAACATTTTTTAAATTTAATTTTCACTGAGAGATTATAATAAGACACGGTGAATTATGAAGCTCAAATTTTTAGGCACCAGTTATTTGAGCAACTACTAAGCTGCAAAGCCTCCTAGGCCTCTGTTACCCTTAGACCTAAAACATGGGCCACATTCAGAAACAAAAAGAAGTTGGGAGAGCATCAGATTCTGCCTGTTGCAGAAATTAAGATTAAGTGAACTAGGGACACCTGGGTAGCTCAGTCGGTTAAGTGTCTGCCTTTAGCTCCAGTCATGATCTTACGGTTTGTGAGTTTGAGGCCCATGTCAGACTCTTTGCTATCAGTGAGGAGTCTTCTTGGTATCTTCTGTCCCCCTCTCTCTGCCCCTTCCCTGCTTGTGCCCTGTCTCCCTCTCTCTCTCTCTCTCTCTCTCTCAAAAATAAACAAAGAGAAAAAGATTAAGTAAACTAAATCCCTCCATAATGTCATAAGAGATTAGTATCCCTTATTACACATATTCACTATCACAGACAACAGGATATGGAACAATTTGGCCAAAGGTAGAGTTTGCCAAGACATGGGTCCTGGCTGTAGGCTGTGAAAGAGTTCCATGTCAAGCTTCACTCACTAGTTTCTCATCTGTAAAATGGGGATATTAAAGTTGATTGCCTTTAAAGTTCCTTCTGCACAAAGAACCTAACAATCTCTGATCCTAAACACTAACCGCCCAGATACACCCTTCCAACAAACTTGGAAGAAACACTGCTCTCCCCAGTCCTCAGTCACTGCCAGGGCCGTACAAGGTGACTTTGCTTAAACAAGCTCACAGCACAAATTGACCTGGCTCTTAAATTGTATTCATGGTGAATTTAGGTGTAGGAATCACTTAAAATATATTTTTTTATTTAATAACGTTTAAAATATCTGCTTGCAGAAGAACTTTAAGTTCAGAAATTATATATATATATTTTTTCCTTTAATGAGGCAACTAAAGGGTAGAGCCTTCTAAAGAAATGCTCCTGAGTTTCTATGTTTATGGTTGTTATTGTTGTGTTAACTTGTTGAAAATCGCCCTCAATGATTTAGAGAAAAAAATTTTTCTCACCCTTTTACAATGAGCCTATTCACAAAACTGCTCGCTGGAAACATTTAGGTGAACCGGACAGGGGTGAAATCTACATGGGAAGGAAGCCTTCTGCTTTGGAGTTTACTTGTTGACTTTGTTCCTATTTTTTAAAAAGGGTAAGAAGAATGCTCAGGGAACACAGAGAAGGAGATTTGGAGAGGGGATTGGTGTTTGCCCTCAGTACGTGTTTGGGTGCTTATCTCCATGCCTGGTTTGCTCAGTGGTTCATGCCTAGCACGCAGGGCTTCATGAGGTTGGGGAGAATAAAGGAACCACAGATGACCAGTAGACTGTCTCTGAGCCTTGCCCTGTTTGCTCCCGTCTACAGAGGATTTGGTGGAGTTGTTCAAACTCAGAGAAGATAAGAGGCATTTGGTTTGTCAATAAACAGCCAGGGAAGCACAGATCTCAGCAAACAAAATAGAGAAAAAAGGACTGAGTCACAAACTCATAAATATTTAACTTCCCCAGGGTCATCGTTCCTGGAAATGATTCATTTCGGCCTTATTTTAAACTGATTTTAAAAGCATACACATTGTGTCATATCTTTACTTAACTATTTTATGGTTAGCCTGACCAGATTGAATAAGAGAGGGAGTAAGGTTTTTACTGGTAATTGCTAGTATATACCAGTTAGGTTAATTTTAGTTTTACCAAATCTAACCAATGTAAATGATGTCAGAATTTTCAGATGTCCTGTCTTCAAATCATATGTAGATTCAAGTCTAGTGGTAACCAGAATTTAGTTGGCCTTACAAATGATGGACACGGGCTCTTTACTTTCTGATAAAAAATACACTAAATGCATGAAATCCACACTGATGTTCAGTGGTCTATGGTACAAGCCTAAATTTTAAAACCTACAATTTCAAACCAGTGCTTGAAAGTTTAGAAAGAGAAAAAACTCCTGTAGTTTTGCTCCATCACTGAGGTAAAAACGAGTGAGTCACCTTTTTTGTTTCCCTCCCCTCTCATTCATTACCTTGTGGACCCAGGAACAGGATTAGGGTTAAAGGTGGACAGTAATTGTCATTTGTATTGTCTTTCTAAAACTTAATAGACATTCAACCATCATAAACTTTTTCTTTTAATTAAAAGCTAATTTTTTTTTCGAGCAGTTTTAGGTTCACAGCAAAATTGAAAGGAAGATACAGAGCTTCCCATACAGCCCCTGCCCCACACGTGCCCAGCCTCCCCTATTACAAACATTCCGACCCAAGCAGTGCATTTGTTACAATCAATAAACCTGCATCAAGACACCATTTTCACCCCAGGTCTTTGGTTTACATGAAGGATCACTCTTGGTGTTGTACATTCTATGGCATCATAAACCTTTTCCTCCCTCAAAATCATGACTGTCAAACTAAATAATATACATATCAGAGGTCTCTTTACCTAAGGAAATTATAGTAGGAATTCCTTAAAGGATTGATATTTGAACAACCTTATGCCAATTATTGTAAATAATGTAAGGACCTGATATTCCTGTATTTACTGATGTTCACAGAAGTCACATCTCTAACATACTGCTTCACCATTTGTCTTTAAAAATTTATTTGTATTTTTGAGGAGCTTCATGAACAGAAGGAGTAATTCAAAGAGTGACATGGAATTATAGAAAACTAAGAATTCTGTACATGGATTTTGATATTTAGGTGACTTAGAAATAGGTGCATTAAATGAAATTAAGATTCAAAGAATCTTAACTTGTTAGTTTTCAACCACTTTGAATTATTCTCAGTGTGGAAGTGAGCATATTATTGTAAAACTTTTAAGTCTACACAGAGATGCAAGTTATATATTTGTTCTGCTACAGAAAACTTTGTTTTCAAAGAGAATTTGACAGCAAAGATAATTAGGTTTGAAAATCAATATTTTTTTTTCCTAAGAGCTTTCAGAAAACCTAAATCTGTTAACAATCTGGTGAAATACTTTACTAAACTTGCAAGATTTTGCTGTCTTTGATAGAGTGGCAGTTAGAAATTCTTGGAAAGGTTATGACAAGAAACTTTGTTTTCATTTCAAAAAAGTTGAACATTGACATCATGAAAAAGACAGTGTTTAGGGAAAAGATGTGTTCTGCTCAGCAAGCATAAATTTTCTAGGTAATTCATTATTATCCTAAGTGGAGTCTACACTATTAAGAAATTAATTCCATTTTCCTTATATTGTTTTTTCTTTAAAAAAACATACTTTAAATTTTGTAGGAAACAATCATACATACTGAGATGTGGAAATACTGAATTTAGTATATACTTCAACCTGTCATTTCAGCTGATAATTGCTTTTCAAAAAAAAAAGTTTGATCTCTTAATAACGTGGCCCATCAGTGATATGATTTTAGAGTATACTTACTAAGTAAAAATAAAATGAAAACTTTTTCCCTAATGGGATGTGTAGGCTGATAAGAAATAAAACTGAACCTATAATTACTGCTTTTGTGTATTCATCTAGGATTCTACTCCATTTAGAAATATGGGTGTTTTATGTCATGTCATATGACCTTTAGAATGTTGTTTCCTTCTTAGTGGGTGGATTCATTCTAGATGAAAAGCTTCACAAATGAGAATTTGTTTTAAAGTAGCTTAGTATGATAAATAAATGGGAGTTTGGGTTCTTTGTTACTTTATTTGGGTTAGGGTAGTTTGGCAGTTTTCTCAATTCTTATTTTGAAAATGGAGACAAAATAAAACTAAGGCATTTTTCAAATTTTATCTTATTTGCTATAAACAAGTTCTATTTGCATTTCTCATGTGAATGACAATGACTTATTGACTAAAAAGGATTTTATTGCATTGATTTCCAAGGACAATATGTAAAAAAGTAATCCCAGAATTTTTTTTAACTATACTCACCCTTACTGATAAGCAAAACTATCTTTTAATGATGGCCATCCACGTGCACTAACTTTTAAGTTGAAGCAAGTGAATACCCAAGATCACCAAATCTCACATTCTCATTTTCAGGCACAACTGGTCCCGTCCAAGTCATCATCACTGAGACCCCCAGTCAGCCCAATTCTCACCCTATCCAGTGGAATGCACCAGAGCCATCTCACATTTCCAAGTACATTCTCAGATGGAAACCTGTAAGTATCCCACCCACAAATAGGACATTGAGGGTTCTGAAACAAACACATTCTAAATATTTGTTTTCCAGCTTTCGAGCCAACCGATCTGATGAACTATCTGTGATTTGATATATAGATTTAGCTTTTTTGGTATTTAGAAGGATTTAGAAAGATTTGTTATTTAGAAAGATCTTCTTTTTTTTTTTTAATTTTTTTTTCAACATTTTTATTTATTTTTGGGACAGAGAGAGACAGAGCATGAACGGGGGAGGGGCAGAGAAAGAGGGAGACACAGAATCGGAAACAGGCTCCAGGCTCCGAGCCATCAGCCCAGACCCTGACGCGGGGCTCGAACTCCCGGACCGCGAGATCGTGACCTGGCTGAAGTCGGACGCTTAACCGACTGCGCCACCCAGGCACCCCTAGAAAGATCTTCTTAACAAGGAATTAGAGATGATAATGTCTGAAACAACTCTTCCCCGATATGGGAAGGGAATCTAAAGGCTTTGTATATCTTGCACCTCTGTCAGAGGAAGACAGTTATTGGCATCATTTCCATGATTTGAAAAAATTAATATTTAGCTATAGAGGTTCACTTTTTAAGGGATCACTTCTTAAAATGTTACTTTTGTTTCTCTGAAGTTATTTAGGTAGAGGGGGAAAAGAGATGATTCCAGGGAAGAAAATGAGGGGAGATAGTTGGCTTGTTTAAAAAGTGAACCTTCTGAGTTTTTAATGAGAAGCATCTAGAAATTGAAGAAATCATACTGAGGAAGATGTTGATCTAGTAAATTTTAGGATTTCTTACCCTTCAAACCTGCCTGTTAGATCTCCAAAATTCATGACTCATAACTTAAGAAACACTCTTTTAAACCCAGGAAAAAAAATGTCCACTTTTAGTCACAGCTGTTAAATCCTAGCAATTAAAAACAAAATAAAACAAAATGCTGGACCAACTCAGGCAATTGTATTTAAACTCTTTGGGAAAAATTCAAGCTGTGAAATCATTCTTTTTTTAAAAAATCTTTTAAATGTTTATTTTTGAGACAGAGAGAGAGAGAGAGAATGAGCATGAACAGGGCAGAGGCAGAGAGAGGGAGACACAAAATCCAAAGCAGGCTCCAGGCTCTGAGCTGTCAGCACAGAGCCGGACATGGGGCTTGAACTCATCAACCATGATATCATGACCTGAGCTGAAACAAAGAGATGCTTAACCAACTGAGCCACACAGGTGCCCCAAAAGCATTCTTTTTTGTAGCATACTCAGTATTCTTGTCATAGTGTCCAGAGCAGCCATTTCCAGAACTTTGTATTTAGTGATGTTAGCCAGTGGGATTACTATATTTTCCCCTCCAATACCTTCTTGTCTCTCATCTTTACATCTCACTCCCAGTTTTATTTACTTTAAAACTAATTCTGAAGTATTGCATGAGATCACTGTAATAAGGGACATTTATAGGGAAGTAATAAGATGTACATTGAATTGGAAAATCTTCAAAGAAGCAGCAGTGATTAATTTCTTTAAGATTTTTAACGATGAAGAATTTTCAGGTTTTTCCTCAATGGATATTATCCAAGAGTGTATTTTTGAATACTTTCTTCTGATGCCTAACCTTCTAGAATTGAATAAAACAGTTATCATGAAATCTGATCTAATTGTAATGACTAATTTGAGATTTTTTTCAACGTACTTGAGTTAAAATTTAAATTTAAAATATACTACGATCCATTTCATTTATTTCAAAAATATAAATGGGGGTGCCTGAGTGACTCAGTCGGTTAAGTGTCCGACTTCGGCTCAGGTCATGATCTCACAGTTAGTGAGTTCGAACCCTGCATCCAGCTCTGTGCTGACAGCGCAGATTCGGATTCTGTGTCTCCCTCTCTTTCTGCCCCTCCCCCACTCACACTCTGTCTCTCTCTCTCTCTCTCAAAAATAAATTAACATTAAAAATTAAATATATATATGTATATAAATGGACACTTGAGTATTTGAATTATTGAGGAACTGGTTGATTGGATAATTTTAAAAAGTCACTGGGCATTAAAAATGTATTTTGACTTAGCTTAGAATATTTACACTTAAAAGGATCTCATCTTGTTTGAAGTAAGTGTGTTTCTTTTCCACACATTTTACTGCAATGAGTTTTGTGATCCATGACATATTAATGAAGCTGGACGGATGTGAAATGTAAACTGGAAGCAAAGATTAAATAAACCGAAATCACATTCTTCTGCAGTCTTGCCCAAAGTTGGCTAACCGCTTTTGATGGGGTAAATCATATCCAAGAATGAGTCATACAGCCAGACCAGCTGAACCTTATATGTGATGGTTGCAGGAACTGAGTCACAAAGTAATATTATATCTTTGACTATTTCTGCAAGGCAAGAAATTTGTATCCTACCAAGTGAGAAGTAAAATATCTGGCCGTTTCCCACCTAAGAAAAGAATATATCTCTGTGCATCATAGACATTTAAAAAATGGGAGAGGCAAAACTTAGGCTCATCGTATTTTCTTGCTAATATGAAATAAATTCGTCTGGCAAAAAGGAAGGTGCCCCGTGCCTGTGACTGTGTGACCTTGGACATGTCATATAACTGTTTCTTCACCTGTAAAATGAGGGCATTTATACCATGAAGTTGCAGAAGGGAGAGATGAAGACTGAATGAGAGAATGCAAGTAAAAGCATAGGGTGTGGTACACAATAAGCTATCAGTAAATATTAGCCATACTAATAATTATTATTGACATTAAACTCTGCTACAGGTCCCTATTCTGATTTCAGTTTTCCACGATTTTCCTCCACAATGGAGCTGCACAGGTCCCTCGTTCTTTGAAGATTACTCATGATCATCTCTGAATCTTCATCCTTGTGAATACTTATGTGATTTTTTTCTTTTAAATCTTTAGAAAAATTCTCCACGCGGTTGGAAGGAAGCCACCATTCCTGGCCACTTGAATTCCTACACCATCAAAGGCCTGACCCCAGGTGTGGTATATGAGGGACAGCTCATCAGTGTTCAGCACTACGGCCACAGAGAGGTGACACGCTTTGACTTCACCACCACCAGCACGAGCACAGCAGTGACTAGTACGTACCCGAGCCATCCTCATGCTCATGCCTGTGTTCCTCAGAGCTGCGCTGTCCTCAGGGAGTGGTTTGCTTCTCAAGTCCTATTCTTCCATGGATGGCCCCAATACTGTTTTTAAAAAATGGTGTTCTGTAGATGACAGTAGGACATTTTCTTGACGGCTGAAGGCTCCCTCTCCCCTTCCCGTGGCTGTCTAGGCAACACTGTGACAGGAGAGACGACACCCCTTTCTCCCGTTGTGGCCACTTCTGAATCTGTGACCGAAATCACGGCCAGCAGCTTTGTGGTCTCATGGGTCTCGGCATCAGACACCGTGTCAGGATTCCGTGTGGAATACGAGCTAAGTGAGGAGGGAGATGAACCACAGTACCTTGGTAAGCTAAATGTGTTGCCATGACAGCTTTTGAGTGGCTGATGGTGACTCTATGTGTATGTGGGTTGGGGGACCTCCAAGAAGGTGTTCATTGAGTTTTGGAACTAGTTGACAGCTCAGACCGAACAAACTTCCAATGTGAGGAAGGAGAACAGCTGACCCTTTCTAGAACTGAGCTTGGATTTTTCCTGAGCCATGCTCACATTTTCCTGGTCCCAGTGTGAGCTGCCTTACCCGTTTGCCTGGGCACAAGTCTGTACAACCATAGTATTTTCTCCAGGGAAGTGATTGCCAGTATGAGGACCACAGCAGAAAATGTTAGCCTTTGGGGGTGTACTCATGCTTTTCAAATTCTCATGGTTAGGGGCTTTTAAAAAACTTTATTGTAGGATAACATATCATAGGCATACAGCTTGATGAATTTTTATAAAGTGAGGACATCCATGTGAGCAGCACCCAGATTAAGAAAAAGAACACTCAGGGGCATCTGGGTGGCTCAGTTGGTTAAGCTTCTGACTGTTGATTTCAGGTCAGGTCATGGTCTCACAGTTCATGGGATCAAGCCCCGAGTTGGGTTCTGTGCTGTTAGCAGAGCCTGCTCTCAATTCTCTCCCTCTTCTCCTCTCTCTGCCCCACCCCCACTCATGCTCTCTTTTGCTCTCTCCCCCTCTCTCAAAATAAATAAACTTAAAAAAAAAAGATCATCCCTCCTACCCCACACCCCCTTGTCCCCTGACCATAACCGCTACCCTGACTTTTAACTACAGAGAGCTGTTTTTATAAATTTGGGGGTGGATTACAAAAATTATATATCTTCAGAGAAAAAATTCAGAAAAAAAATGGTAAACAAAAGAAAAATCTCATAATGTATTGATAATTATCGATTACGCATTAGTACATTTCCTTTTAGACTTTCCCCTTCCCTTATGAATGTACAGTTTTAAAAATATCCCCTTTATAGGTTGTGGAGTGATTTGAGGGATTGGTTTGCTCTGATTGGTAACCTTTCCTTTTTTACTTTAAAGATCTTCCAAGCACGGCCACTTCTGTGAGCATCCCTGACCTGCTTCCTGGACGAAAATACATTGTAAATGTCTATCAGATATCTGAAGAAGGAGAGCAGAGTCTGATCCTGTCTACTTCACAGACAACAGGTACATGTGTACTACATGCTGTTAGAAGAATTGTTTGTCTGTAGAACAGGCCTAGAGTGATATTTCCTGACTGTTTTCCTCATTTGCCCTTTACTTTTTGTTGTTAGCGCCCGATGCACCTCCTGACCCTGCCGTGGACCGAGTCGATGACACCTCGATTGTTGTTCGCTGGAGCAGACCCCAGGCGCCCATCACAGGTGAGCTTGGCCTCCTCTCCCTGGCTGCCATGTTAGTCTTGATGGTGTAGGTGGCGAGGTGGCCGATTCTAACCTGTGGACAGGGAGGTCACATAAATCTTCTGCATAATTACTAGTCTACTAGGGTAGAGGGGTATGTGTGTGTGTGTGTGTGTAATAGTAATTCACAATGTGATTATCACCAAGGCTTACAGCTCAATTTTCTTATAGATCATTTCCCATCATATCCATTTTATTGACCCCCATACACACAGACACACACACACAGACACACACACACACACACACACACAATTTCTTAAATTTTTTTTAATGTTTATCTTTATTTTTGAGACAGAGAGAGACAGAGCATGAGTGGGGGAGAGGCAGAGAGAGAGGAAGGCACAGAATCTGAAGCAGGCTCTAGGCTCTAAGCTGTCAGCACAGAGCCCGACGCGGGGCTCGAACTCGTCAGCTGCGAGATCATGACCCAGGCTGAAGTTGGACGCTCAACTGACTGAGCCACCCAGGCTCCCCAAGACACACAATTTCTAAAGCCAGCTCATGGACTTATTTAACCAGGCATTTCTGAGGCCGAAGAGGGTTAATTTTTCTGAAAACCTCATTCTAAGACTTATTCTTAAAGAGGTAGCTCAGTTGCCTTCTTAGCTCATTAAGTGACTCAGCTGCCTCTAAAGTTTCTGAAAGAGACAGTGCTAGACAATCTGCGCTCAAGGTAGTTCACTAATTGCTTTCAGTGCTCAGAGCTCAAAGAGAAGAAATCATTTTAACATGAGTATTTTCGCCTCATGGCATCTCTAATAGACATTTATTAAGGATATTAGGTCTTCAAGGATATTTATTATTTAAAAAGGTTTGCACGGCTGCTCTTATTTTACCTTTGTACTGAATAGTCCTTATGAGAAGTGGCAACATCTCTGGTTCTTAACTAATCAAGCAAGATGCTAAGGGTTTTTCTGATAAGAGATTTACGACTTACGAAACCTCTGTTTCATAAAACAGTGTGGCTAACGTTTCCCCCTTGAATCTGCAGGATACAGAATAGTGTACTCGCCATCAGTTGAAGGTAGTAGCACAGAACTTAACCTTCCTGAAACCGCCAACTCCGTCACCCTCAGTGACTTGCAACCTGGAGTTCAGTATAACATCACGATCTATGCTGTGGAAGAAAATCAAGAAAGTACTCCTGTTTTCATCCAGCAAGAAACCACTGGTGTCCCGCGTTCAGGTAACTTAAAGTCACTTCTTATGGCATTGTATCTCTTAGGGCTTAACGAGGAAACACGACTAACCGCTCTTTTGTTGGAGAAATAAAACTATCCTTGGACTGTGTTCGTTTCCTTAGCATGCTAGGGAGGACCAGAAATGTTAGACGAAAGAATAGTTGTTTCTGTGGGAGGGTTGCTTCGTCTCTGTCAACATTTCCTCCATGCAAGTGATCTTATAGATTAGTTTATCCCTAAACTTAAGAAATATGACTGAAATGTCCACACTATTAACTGACTTATCAAAGCTGGCTATTGGCCTTCCCGAATAAAAACTGACACCTTAGCGTCTTCACATTTTTCTCTAGAAACTTAAGGCTCACTTTCTCGATTCCTTTGAAATACTATAAAATGGTTCAGTAAAATACAAACCACATTTTTTTCTGTTGTCACAATAAGGGTTTATTTTATTTTATTATTGTATTGCATTGTATTGTACTGTATTTTTTGCATGTTTATTTTAAACTACTTGATAGGGCACTTAATATGTTGGAAACTCTTCGGTTTACCTACATATTTTAGATAAAAACTTCAAATGTTCTATGTAAGCAGTATGTCAGAACCGTGAAAATATAAGAAAAAATTCATATTTTCTAGTTAAGAGACAAAACTTGGCATTAGTTTGGAATGAGAACCCCTGTGAATTTCCTTATATACATCTAGGAAATTGGCTTTTAAAAAAAAAACAAAAAACAATAGTCTTCAGTAGGAATTGTGACTGACCAATTGGCTCTTGTCTGTTAGATAAAGTTCCCCCTCCCAAGGACCTGCAGTTTGTGGAAGTGACTGACGTCAAGATCACCATCATGTGGACACCCCCTGAGAGCCCCGTGACGGGTTACCGCGTGGACGTGATCCCCGTCAACTTGCCTGGGGAGCACGGACAGAGGCTGCCCATTAGCAGGAACACCTTTGCGGAGGTCACCGGATTGTCCCCCGGGGTCACCTATCACTTCAAAGTCTTCGCTGTGAACCAAGGGAGGGAGAGCAAGCCTCTGACGGCAGAACAGACGACCAGTATGTTCTGCTCTCCTCCATCTCCACCCCGAATCCTCCACCCTCATTCCCGATCTGTGGTGCATGTGCAGCAAACCATTTACTCCTAGGTTTATGGTTAGAAATAGGGAAATACCCAGTAGATAAGGAAATGCAGAGTGGACGTAAAGCACATCACACCTGAAAGCAAAACTGAGACCCACTCCATCATGCTAAATGGTAACCCGTGCCCCAAATTCATGCACCCACGTAATGGCACTGAGAGAGGACAACTTCAGAGAACCTAATTTTCTTTGCTAACAGACACATGGATTGCAAACCTGAGTGTATTTTTTTTAACTACATTTGTCTCCGTCAAACTTGAAATGTATGCTCTTAACCCTTCTATGAGAGAATTACTTACGAATAGTGATTGCTTGAAACATTGCTTATTAAGTGCCAGGTCCTCTGCTCAGTTCTTTACAAGCGTTGTGCTTATATTTAATACTCTTTTGGATCTAATGAGGAAGGTCTTATTATCCTCATTGGATTCATGAAGGAATTGAAGCTCTTAAAAATTTCTGCAATTTGTAAAGTTCCAGAGCTAGGAAGTGATGGAGCTAGATCTACAAAGACGTAATGGCATTTTGGCTCTATGTCTCATTCTTTCAGTGATTATCCTTGACTCTCTCCTAAGCATTCCCTTCATCTGAAAAGCGTTTTTAAATTACTGCAGGGAAACCGCTAGTAATCATACTCAAGGAAACTCACGATGTGTGTGATTCTTTCTGATAGTGCACACTCACCAGTGTCTTACCATGATTCTGATGTATATGTTATAATTATTACCTGATAGGAATCATGGGAAAATTACTTTTATTTCTCTAGCAAAGGACTAGTCATTCAATAAATGCAGAGAATACTGTTTCTGTTCCTTGTAGAGGTTATGTCTTGCCCTCATTTTAGTGGGCTTGTCTCTCATTTCTTAACCTGTTTGGCTCAGAGCAGAGTCTAATTGTAGCCTTCACAAGTATTTTCGTTTTTGTATTTTTAATGCTATCTCTATAATGTTAGTACAATTTCAGAGGGTGATGGGAAAGTCAGGATGGAAAATTAGACCTTCCTCAGGATCAAAGTCAAGCAAAAAAGAAAAAAAAAGCAGCAATTTCTCATGACTGACACAGTTTTGCAAAGTTCTGTGTAGCACTCCATTTCTTAATGGCTCAACATTTCCAAGGTTTTGACTTTTGCTTAGTTTCAACCTTGAGAAATCTTTAGAAAATTCAGCTGGGCTTTTAAGTTTCAGTATGATCATTACCAAGGTTCAAATATTTCTTGATGTGTTTCATCTTTTCTTTCTAGAATTGGATGCTCCCACTAACCTCCGATTTACCAACGAAACTGACTCCACTGTGATCGTGACCTGGACTCCACCTCGGGCCCGCATAGCCGGGTACCGACTGACCGTGGCCCTGACCCGGGGAGGCCAGCCCAAGCAGTACAACATAGGGCCCTCTGCCTCCCAGTACCCGCTGAGGAATCTGCAGCCTGCCTCTGAGTATACTGCAACCCTCATGGCTGTCAAAGGCAACCAACAGAGCCCCAAAGCCACTGGCGTCTTTACCACCCGTAAGCCAAAGTTTACCCTCTTTTCTTAGTGATGTCATATGTTCTTTTACCTTTATTTGCATTCTCTGTTCTTCATCCCACTTTTAAAAAGTTAACTTAAAAAACCTTAGTATAAGGGGCGCCTGGGTGGTTCAGTCGGTTGAGCTTCCAACTCTTGGTTTCTGCTCAGGTCATGATCTCACAATTCGTGGGTTTGAGCCCCACATCGGACTCTGCACTGACAGTGAGGAGTCTGCTTGGGATTCTCTCTCCCTCTCTTTCCCTCTCTGCCCCTCCCCTGCTCTGCTCTTTCTCTCTCTCTCTCTCTCTCTCTCAAAACAAATAAATAAACTTAAAAAAAAAAAAAAAAGGAAGATTTAAACCAGTGCTACTCAAAATGTGGTCATGGACCAGCTATTTGAACCATGAATTGTTTCTTATTGGACAATAAGGAGCTTGTGCCATAATATAAATCATGAAACACACCATTCAGTTCAGTTGATTATTTTTCAAAGCAAGATTTTCTGGATGAAGGTAGCAGCATGTTAAACTACAAATGTTGCCAAGCTTCTTCTTTCCTCTGGGACCACTTTGAGTAACACAGTTTAAAGCACCTAGTTATTTGAAAATTGAATGCTATTGTATTAAATGAATTTACCAAATCCTAGTTAAGGCAAGGAAACAGCACCTATGTCTACATCCTAATACTCTGGGTGTTGAATGATAGCAGTAAATGTAGAATAAAAACATTTACCAACTATGGAAACCAACAGACCAAGAAGATAAGGAAATGATTTTTCTTTTTTTTTTTAATTTTTGTAATGTTTACTTATTTTTGAGAGACAGAGACAGAGCACGAGCAGGGGAGGGGCAGAGAGAGAGGGAGACACAGAATCCAAAGCAGGCTCCAGGCTCTGAGCTGTCAGCACAGAGCCCAATGTGGGGCTCAAACTCATGAGCCATGAGATCATGACCTGAGCTGAGTCGATGCTTAACCAGCTGAGCCACCCAGGTGCCCCAGGAAATTATTTCTTTATGAGACTGCAGCAGATCAAAGTATTTCTGAGGAACAGAGTAACTTTTTTTTTCCTTTTATCTTTCTTAAATTACTCTTGAAGTTCCACTTCAAGAGTTCTTAATAAGAAAGAAAATACTGACAATTTTTGGTCACATCTATCCTTTTTTATTCAACCTTTTATAGGAAGTGGCCTTAAATCTCCTATGTATCTACAACACAATAAAGACCTATATTCATAAACTGATTTCTATTAAAAACATTCTCATTTATATTACAAAGAATTACGAGACCCCTAATTTCTAGCTTTATTGGTTATTTTTAAATCGACCTTTTCAGTTACAGAAGCACGTAACACTTTTTGACATATATTACAACTATCAACTAGTTTACATTTTTCTAAAAGCTTTTAAAAATACAGACGTTAATAAGCATTCAAAAAGTGAATATAAGTTTAGTTGTAAATAACTATGGAATTTACTTCCCAAAGAAAATTCATTTTCCTGTAGGAATTCATAATTTACCAAAAATTTAATTCCATTTAAATTTGGTGTATGATTTTTGTTAGTGGAGTCTTTTTCTTAAGTAACTACTAATTGTAAGCAAGTGAAGTCTTTTTATTTGTAAGTTAACCTTTAAATTTTGCTATTTTATGTTACATGTTACTAAGATACTCTAGAATCCATTAATACGAAACCAGTGTTTTATATTTCTTGTAAATATCTATTTCTTACAGATGCCCTTCATGAATTAGAATGGAGATTTCAGTAGATTTAGCCTTTTCCTGACCACATATGATTCTACAAATTATCATTTTTACTTTTTCACTCCTTAACATGATACATATTTTGTGTAGTTTCTTTTGTTGGACTGAGTGCCCACGAAAGAAAAACCATTTTCACTGGTACTAACAGTAATTAAGTAGAGTATGGCGGGTCAGTGTAGACTATTTGGAGACTTTGATATATTGGACATGTTATTTTTATTCTCTGCACAGTATATTTATGTAAAATAAAATTATATTTGAGTTAAGGGAAGTACTGATAGTCAAAACTAATTTTATTAGATAAAGGTTAACATAGTGCCTTGCACACAGCACGCTTTCAAAAAATATTCACTGAATAAATGATTGAGGGAAGAATGAGAACGAAAACAGTTCAACCAAGCTTCAATTTAAATAAACCTACTTAAGTAGGGAGTTCCACAACTTCATTTGAACTTGGAGAACTCTCTGAGGCTATAAACATCAGTAGGGCTTGCATATTTTTGAAATTGCTGTAAGTTTCTGTAGCTTTTTACTGTCTTACCAAGCTTAATTCTGGGAAGAACTTTTCTGGATTTTACAACTTGTGCCAAATTCTTAAAAGCAAATGTGAAGGTGGGGGGTGGGGGGCTGTTTCTGGGGAAAATACAGCTTATTCCTTTATAAATAGGGAAAATTTTATTTCTTTAACAGCTAAACTATTCTTCATGTATGACCTGCCAGAACCCATAATTCATACTACAGTCACATCCTTTGTTTGACATCAGTTTGTGGGTTTGTGGTTTGGAGACTTTCCTGTAATGGTCTTCCCAGGCAGAGAGCATCATCTTAAACTTAGGAAGATTCTAGCTGGCTGGCTCAATCAGTAGAAAACACCCAGTCTTGAAGCCCAAGACAGTTGAAAAGAATGTAATTTGTGAAAAAGTTGTGGCTTTCACAGATGTTCAGTACAAGAAGCTGCTTGCTTTCTGAATTTTTTTTTTTTTTTTGGTGGCCATTAACATGGTCACTCAGGGCTGGCCACGGCATTTTGTCAAAGTCAGCAGCAGCCAAGTGGTGTATGATTTCAGAGACCCTGGGAAGGCACCATGGATTACCCATCCTGGTTCCCCCCAAAACACCCTTGAAATAATAACATAGTTAGGAAACAGCTCACTAAACCAGTAGAACTTCAATTTGGCCATTAGAGTAAGTAATTACAAAGTAGCCCACACACATATTTTATTTTTCCCCCACACAGTATTTTCAAAACAGTTTTTAAAATCACACATTAAAGTCCAGACTGGGGAGGGGGGGGGAAGGAAGAATTGCAATGGTGCCTGAATTCCCATGTGATCACAGGGAAGATGAATGACTGGAGCTGAGTAGTGAGTGGGGTCTTGAGACTTTTAATTTCCATGTGTGTGCCTCTGGGGGATAACTGTCTCACCAGCCATTCACAATTTAGCATAAATGCATTTAATAGTTGCTTCCCCCAGTGGGCACAGAATTTGGTTGGTACATAAAAAAGAAGGAATTATGAAGACACCAAACACGTGATCTGAGCTGGCAACACACTTGAAACCCTTGAATTTGACACTTGCCCTGTTCAAATGTCTTGGCTTTTGAGACCTCACCTTTCCCATAGCAGCCAGTTATTAAAATGCTCATTTCCTTATTACAAGGTTTAGTTGTTCAGCTGATTATATTTTAGAGATTCTAAATCTGTAGTAAGATTCATAGGACTGTTGAAAATGTCTATCTTTTTTTTTTAAGTTTATTTATTTATTTATTTATTTACAGACAGAGACAGTGCGAGGTGGGGAGGGGCAGAGAGAGAGCAAGAGAGAGAATCCCAAGCAGGCTCTGTGCTGTTGGCACAGAGCTCAATGTGGGGTTCGAACTTGTGAACTTATGAAGTTGTGAACTCATCGAACTCATGAGTTGATCTCATGACTCAGGTTGTGAGATCATGACCTGAGCCAAAACCAAGAGTCAAATGCTTAACCAACTGAGCCACCCTGGTACCCCAAAAATGTCAGTCTTAAGTTTGTGTACACACACTCTTTCATCCTTTCTCTTCTTGTTTTTAAATTTGTTTAATGTTTATTTATTTTGGGAGAGAGAAAGAGAGAGTGTGCATGTGAGGGGGGGAGGGGCAGAGAGAGAGGGAGAGAGAGAATTCCAAGCAGGCTCCACACTCAGTGCAGTGCCCAGTCCAGGGCTTGATCTCACAAACGATGAGATCATAACCAGAGCCGAAATCAAGAGTCAGTCGCTTAACCAACTGAGCCACCCAGGCACTCCTCTTTTCTGTTTTTTTCTTTTTACAGTAATATTTTTATTAAGAGAAATAACAGTGAGGTTAGGATGTTAGGAGATGCAAAATTAACTTTTGTTATAATTCTTAATTTCAGTGGCAGAGTACTAAATTTTTTCAGTCTGATTATCCTAAATGGGTAATCACATATTTAAGGAACCTTTAGAATTTTTAAGTGTGTCTATAGTGGCAGATTTTGTTTAACTTTCATGTGGCATTTCTTATTGCAACCAAAAATAATTGACCATAATTATGGAATAATTCAACTTAAAGCTATTTTCAGATCTCATCTGTAATTTAACTATTGTTCTCAAATTAATGATTTAAAAAGCAGAATGATAATCAATTTGTGGTCAGTTTCATATTTCAAATGGGATTCTCCAGGGAAATTAATTGTCCTAAAACTCAAATCCCAAACTTGATGAAAAGACACAAATCATAGACTGCAAGGACTTGAAAGTGTCTTCTTTGTCACTTAGCTCTTTGTCACTCAAGTACGATGCATGGACTCAGCATCAGCATTCCAGAAATGCAAACTTCTAGCCCCATGTTGGTCCTACTGAGTCAGAACCTGCATTTTAGCTAGGTGTCAGACAACTTGTGTGGCACAGAAAAGACTGAGAAGCGCTGACCTACTCTAAATTCTCACCCAGTGAGGGTGTTACATTCAGGATCCACTAGCTGAGTAAACAGAGGTTCTCCATAAAAGTACTTGTTACTGGGGTGCTTGGGTGGCTCAGTCGGTTGAGCAGATGACTCGAATTCGGTTTGGGTCACGATCCCAGGGTTGTGGGATTGAACCTGCGTTGGGGTCTGTGCTGGGTGTGGAGCCTGCTTGAGGTTCTCTCTCTCTCTCTGCCCCTCTCCCCACTCTCGCTCTTTCTCTGAAAAAACAAAAACAAAACAAAAACAAAAAAATTGCTACATGCATTCTGTGCAATAGTCTGTGATTCCAGCACATTGAACACATGCATTGATTCTATTTCACAGGGCAGCCTCTCGGCTCTGTTCCACCTTACAACACAGAGGTCACTGAGACCACCATTGTGATCACATGGACACCTGCTCCAAGGATTGGTTTTAAGGTAAATTGCAGATATCCCTAACCTCTTGTGAGACAGCCCTGAAGTGGCCTTATGTTTCTGAATGTGGTAGAAACAGGATGTTTGGGAGTCAGGAGACCTGGGTTTTATTCGCTGCTTCTGTCTGTGCCTCTCTGACCGCATTGTCCAGGTATAACATTACTGTGGCCTCACTGGATTTCTGGAAGGATGGACTGAGGCTGTGGAAGTGCTTCGCAAAAGGATAAAACATTAGTATGGAACTGTTGTTGTTATCTGATTTTCTCCATCCTTTCCCCCAGGGGACTGCATTTTAAAATATATAAGGAAGCGCCATTTGTTGTGTTGTTCTAAATGGGTGTCAACAAGTTCACAAAAACCCATTTAGAGAGACCAATTAAAGTCAGAGTCACTTAAAAATCACATTTTCATCCAATCATTTCATCTCAACTTGTTCAAAGCCCCTTGGGTGAATTTCTTAATAGAAGTTAAGATTAAGGTCTTCCTTGTAGATATCTGGATTCATGTTCTTTAAAGTAATGATATTAGGAAAGTGATGAATACAAATGAATATGTTTAAAAGAATTCCTTTCTTTGGCATTTAGAGTATAGGGAGAGAAATATTTATTATAATTGGAAATCAAGACTAAATCCCAATGACAGCTTGTTTAAAAAAATACACCAAAGGTCACTTTTTTTTGAAATATGCAAATAGCCATATTGATGATTATGCTACTTAAATATAGAGATACGGTTTTTGAAGATTACCTTTCAAATTCTCCTTAATCGTGTCATTCTGACTTTCAGAAGCCTTGTAACCTGCAAAGGACATCTCTAGAGTAGAACACCGTTTGATGATACGGTATTGCCTAGGTTTTGAAATAAAATATTAAAAAATTGAAAATTATGGGCACATTTATTTTAATTCTTCTTTTGTAATATATTGTCCTGCAGTTTAAGCTATGAACATACTTCTTCAAAAGAAATGTTTCTGAAGTACAAAATGTTAAAGGCTCTACTAACCTTTACATTGAATGTTCCTAACTCATTAAAAAGAGTGCTAGAGGATTTCTTCCAGCAAAAAAGAAAATAGAGGGGCACCTGGGTGGTTCAGTCGGTTAAGCATCTGACTTCGGCTCACGCCATGATCTCACCGGCTGTATGTTCGAGCCACGTGTCAGGCTCTGTGCCGACAACTCAGAGCCTGGAGCTTGTTTCAGATTCTGTGTCTCCCTCTCTCTCTGCCCCTTCCCCGCTTGCACTCTGTCTCTCTCTCTCTCTCTCTCAAAAAAAAAAAAAATAAATAAATAAATAATAAAAAGAAAATAGAAATGAACTGCCATGTTGCCCCAAGCCCCTGTGTACTTCTGGTTTATATCAGGAGATTATTTATCAAGCAAAACCTTATGTAATGACAGTTCTCCAGAGACATCCATTACAAGCCAATGTAGTGCAGTTTGGGAAGATACCTCTCCCACCTTGCGCCCCCAGTCCAGGGAGCTTCCAGTTGAAGAATCTAATAGAGCGAAAGGCAGGCGCCGACTCATTCCCTAATAAAAGCACAGCATGCAGTGTGCATAGAA
The DNA here is from genome assembly GCF_027475565.1 of Acinonyx jubatus. Classification (NCBI taxonomy): domain Eukaryota; kingdom Metazoa; phylum Chordata; class Mammalia; order Carnivora; family Felidae; genus Acinonyx; species Acinonyx jubatus. The sequence goes on along the minus strand of NC_069381.1, from coordinate 196,670,032 downwards.
GCTCACATTATACAAAGCATGACCAAAACCTCTCGGCAGTAACCTAGCTCTGGAAATATTTGCCCTTGGTGTTTATTTTGCTTTCCTTCTTCTAGCTGGGTGTACGACCAAGCCAGGGAGGGGAAGCACCACGAGAAGTGACTTCAGAGTCAGGAAGCATCGTCGTGTCTGGCCTGACTCCAGGCGTGGAATACATTTACACCATCTCGGTCCTGAGAGATGGGCAGGAGAGAGATACACCGATTGTAAAGAAAGTCGTGACACGTAAGAGGAGTCCTTTGCCTCTTTTCTTTTAGCTTTTAAAACTGTTCCAATTTGTAAAAATAACTGATATCAGTATCACTTTTTGCTTCTGATGACAGTGTAAGAGGAAGATCCCATGTCTCCTTATCTTATTAGCTATTTCTAAATTTGGAGCAGCAAGTTCAACTCTTGTCATATATTCCATGGCATCAGAACTGTTCTTTCTAATGTCAAAAATATTTATGAACTGGAAAGACAGAAAGAATGTCAATAGTATTTCAAAATTGTTAATTGTAAAAAAAATGGTCTCAGAGAATTGCTGTCCACCATGGTTTCATAGTATAGCTTCTATGTTTTTACTGATTCTTAAAAAGAAGGGATGGAAGGAGGGAGGGGGAGACAGAGGAGAGAGAAAAAAGAAAGAGGAAAAAAGGAAGGGAAGGGGAGGGGAGGGAAGGGAAAGGAAGGGAGGGAGGGAGAGAAGCAAAGGGCAGTAAGAAACATTCCACAGGTCAAGTGCTTGGTGTTAGCTTTAACTTGTAACTTAAACTTTTTTCTGCATAGCATTGTCTCCACCCACAAACCTGCACCTGGAGGCAAACCCTGACACCGGTGTGCTTACAGTGTCCTGGGAGAGGAGCACCACTCCAGGTAAGCCTGGGATGTATCAAGGGCAAGTCTGTGTGGTACTGTCACAGGACAAAGGTGTTGGAAACTTTGAGAGAAAGGGTCAACATTATAAGTACCCAGCTTTCCATAAAAAATATAGTACGTGAGCGTACATCACAGAGTGACATATAGAGTGTTTCACTGCATGTATCTTTAGATAACAGGAAAGTGAACAAGGCAGACCCTTATCAAGCTGTAGGGAATCATGAGGGCTGACAGAAACCATTCTGGATGGTACCTTTTGCTCAGTGGCGCTCAAAATTGCCAGAAAAAAAAAGGCTGAAATCATACTGCAGAAATTTCCTTTTGTCTATTGTTAGAGATTCTAAGTATACTATTCAATGAAGTTTTACAAATATTTTGTCATGAGAGGCACCACAAAACTCTAAAGGTGATGAAAGACAGAAATGACCTCCAGTTTGAAACTTTAAGCTGGCAAGTCGTATGCTTGTTTGAAACCAGATCATTAACATTTAGTCTTCGTGGATGGTCTAGGCTGCCTGTCTGGATGGTCACTAGCAAATGTAATGACCTAAACCTTTATTTCCATCCAGTTGGACTTTCTTGTCTAGACACCATTTTCGTGTCCAGCCTGTTAGTAAGTTTAACTTAAGTCACCCTTTAGTAAGTTTAACTTAAACATATTTTCTCATTTAGTCTGGTCCCTGTGGATCTCTAATTATCACTGTTTTAATTTGAATGTCTCTCTCTTCCCCCTCAACACTCTTACTGCCCAGTTTCTATGATTCCTTACATCTTCCACAGTGAGCATTTTTTGTATACAATATAAGTATAGCCACTTTTGTTTTTCACTTTGTCTCCTTTCCTTATTCCCTTCCTGTAAATCCCATAGGTTCAGACCTTGTAAATTAAGAGAGCCCATATTGGGGAATATGCTTAGGGTTGAGAACCATTCCAGACTAAGCAGGTAAAATGGAGGATTCCTCATCTGTCCTGAAGATGATCTGTTAAGGCAAAGCAGGGTATAGTGGTAAAAGGAACCTGGATTAGGAGTCAGACAAGCCTATGGTAATCACTCCCCCATTCCAAGATTTTCTTTAAACTGAGGATATTAATACCTGCCTCAAACGGTTGTTGCAGCACTGAATAACAGGAGAGTCCTCAATAAATGCTGGGTCCTTTCCCCATTCCCTTCTGTGGGTCCATCATTGGGGTCTACTTTGATTCAGCCTGGGTCACAAATGCTCTGTGCAGTAACTGCCTCCTTTCTGTCCTCTCTAGACATTACTGGTTATAGAATTACCACCACCCCTACAAATGGCCAACAGGGATATTCTTTGGAAGAAGTGGTCCATGCAGATCAGAGTTCCTGCACTTTTGAAAACCTGAGTCCTGGCTTGGAGTACAATGTCAGTGTTTACACTGTCAAAGATGACAAGGAAAGTGCCCCTATCTCTGATACCATCATCCCAGGTAATGGAACAATAAGCAGTTATCCTAAGAGTGGCAGATTCGATGAGAGTGGGGATTGATATCTTAATCCCCAGATGGTTGAGTGTGTCAGATACATTTGGGATTTAGTTCTGACCTCCCAACCACACTCTCCCAAACCATGAAGTCAAAGCAACTATTTGGACAAATGCTTGCTGTTAACACCGCTTTACTTTCTGTGCTTCACTGGGATGCTGTTTGTTGCGATGGGTATGTAATGGAGTGGCAACCATGGCCTTCACTCTGTACTGTCAGCTCACGTGGAAATATTACTAAAACAGTGTCATGTGTCTGTCCTCTGTACTGACAGGCTAAAAGTAATATGGTAAATGCATCCCGTCGGTACATCTGTCCCTGATTTTACAGTCCATATCCATTTTCAACAGCTGTCTGTACAATCGTACCTATCTCCACATGTGAGCATTGGCTTAGCACTTGGTTGACACGTCCAATTCTTCGTCTTGCAGTTTCAAATCCTTCCTTCATAAAACTGAAGAAAAAAAGAAAGGCCATACCTTCGGGTGTTCTTTCTGGTGGATTGAACGACAACACTGAAAAGACCTATCTAGGGATAGGTTTTTTATTTGCCCCAAATTGGATTGTGACTGAATGAAAGCATTGGACAGGCGGTGTTCTCCTTTGCCCTGTTTGGTAGAATGCTTTTACTAATGCTAATTAAATAACTTTGATTATGAATTAAACAAAATATTGGCAATAGTATTGGACTCAAGTCTGTCTTCCACCTGAATGTGCTTTTGTATGGCACATTTCACACCATACAATGATACTGCATCAGCATTATGGCCATAATGTTGTCATGAGTTTTTGTATGGGAAAAGAAAGAAAAACCCACCGATGTTTTTTTTTCTTAAGCTTCTTCATGCAAGCTCTATTTTCCTACTAAAACAGTTTGGATTTAAAAAAAAAAACAGCATTGTTGATACTTACTACAGATATCATGTCTAGGTTCTAAGAATGGTTTTGACATCCTAAATAGGCCTATAATTTTTAGGAATCTGAGACGTTCAAATTCTACTATTTAGAGACATTTCTAAAATGCAAGAAAATCCCAAAGAATATTGTAAACCTGTCTTATTCTCCCAGGAAAGCAAACTATTCAGGATGATTAGGATGTCTTTTCAGAAAATTTGGAAAAGATTGCATATTACCATCATTGCTTTAACATTCCATCAATTATTACCACTGGTAACCTGATGTACACTGCTTTATTTTTTCCTCTTTTTTGCCTCTATTTTCCTTTTGCCCCTCTTTGCTTTGTAACTCAATAGAGGTGCCCCAACTCACTGACCTAAGCTTTGTTGATATAACCGATTCAAGCATCGGCCTGAGGTGGACCCCGCTAAACTCTTCCACCATTATTGGGTACCGCATCACAGTAGTTGCGGCAGGAGAAGGTATCCCTATTTTTGAAGATTTTGTGGACTCCTCAGTAGGATACTACACAGTGACAGGGCTGGAGCCGGGCATTGACTATGACATCAGCGTTATCACTCTCATTAATGGCGGAGAGAGTGCCCCTACTACACTGACACAGCAAACGGGTGAATTTTGAAAACTTCTGTGTTTGAGACGTGGACGGTGTTGCATGCTGCCACCAGTCACTCTGGTTAAATATGGATGTTTCGTGGGAAAAGCCAGCGATTTGCCAATGATTAAGAAAGAGAGGGTGGCTTGAGGCCCGGGGCGAAGGAATTGAATGTATATGCTACACTGATTGGATGCAGGCATATGCAAGTGGTCTTAAAGACACTTTCATTTCAGCCACAAATGTGTAGAAAGCTAGCGAGATCTGATCTGTTGAACACAAAATGGCAAAGGTTAAATGAATTTGCAGACTTGGAGTTTTTACAAAGTATCTCACATGAATACCAACTCGGATAATGAGCACCAGTTTATGAGAGAGGTACTTATAGAATGTGCCGTTATGCTCTTCTTTCGACTCCTTGATAAACCCTACCATGTTCCTTCTTTGCAGTGGACTTAAAAACCCAGTCAAATTTAGGGTGGGTTGAAAGGGGGTTGTCTTGACATAGGAGAAAAAGAAACTTTGGGGCACTGTGGATTACATTGCCATGGCTAGGTAAAGAAACTCCTCTTTAACCAGTCTGGGGCCAAGCATGCAACATTCCGAAGGTTCTCTGCCCTGCATGGTAAGAAACATGCTGAGAACCAATCTGCATGAACCCTTTGCACTCGTAGGTAGAACTCACGGAGTGGGATCGTAGCGATGCCGGTAGCTGTAGTCATCTCACATCAGGGGAAATGTAGGACCTCTTGTCTTTTCGTCTGTGTGCATGTGTTTGAAAAGTACCGCTGTGTTTCTCTTTGCTGTGTGGCAACTTCAGCCTCTTCAGCCTGGGATTAAATAACTGTCACTGGTGTTAATAATGTACTTACAATCAACATGTTTGAAAGTAGATGAAAAGTATTCTTTGAAATGTACTGATGGCAGAAAGGTTAAAGAGGCCTAACAGTACTGTGTGTAGTGTTTTATTTTTAACAGTAGTTCACTATGATTTAGATCAGATTTAGATTAGAATGTTTGCATGATTCTGACTCATTTCCTTAATGCATGAACTATTGGTTTTACCTTTCCAGCTAATTTTTGTTACCTTTCATTTTAAAAGTGACATTGACTCCGTCTTCCTTCTTATTTGAAACCAGCTGTGCCTCCTCCCACTGACCTGCGATTCACCAATATCGGTCCAGACACTATGCGTGTCACCTGGGCCCCACCTCCGTCCATTGAATTGACCAACCTCCTGGTGCGCTACTCCCCTGTCAAGAATGAGGAAGATGTTGCGGAGTTGTCCATCTCTCCTTCAGACAACGCAGTGGTCTTAACAAGTAAGCAGTCAACTGTATCTGTTCCATAAATGCTAAGCTAGAGCACGAGGAGAGAATTCCGGGTTCTCAGGGAGGAGCAACTAAGATCAAGACAGCTACAGCAAAACTACAAACAAAACCCCAAATGTGATGTGTGACTCTGTATACTTTGAAAGATGTCACATTTGTCACTATTTTAATGTATGTATCTTTGAGATCCACAACTTTTTAAAGATCACAGTAGAAAAGCACCAGCAGTGAAGTTCGAAGACTTCAAATAAATTCTGCTTCCAAATAAGCACATACAAATAAATGAATGTCAAAAGAAAATAGAGGACTAAATTTAGATGTTCAGAGAGAGAAACAATAAGGATTGAAAATAGTGTCACCATATCTGTTTTATTCTCATTAAAAAAAAAAAAAAAAAGTGCCAGTGGGTAATCTCCAGCTTCTGAAAACACAGAAACAGTGACATGTTACCAGGATAGATCGGGATGATGCTGTTTTGAAGAAAGAGCCAGAAGTGTAATTGGTACTTCAGAAAGAATCTTTTGGCAGGATTTCTCTGAAGGCTGAGGACCCAGAAAACAGCTAACATTCAAATAAACAGCAACCATTTATGTGTCTTTCTGGATCCTACCTTTTTGAAATAGACATTGTTTATTAAAGAAAATAGAAGGAAGCTGCAACATGGTGCTGTTTTTCCTGTAAATGTTGCTTCTTATTATTTTCACCATAATAGTAAAATAAGCACATGAGAATAGCATAGGTTTCTACGTAAGGAAAGAAAGAGCTCACATTTAGGTATATTACCAAATGACGGTCTGAAAATATCCTGTATGTTGCAGACACATTTTAGAGAATGAAAGGCAGCTCAACATGACTATAGTCTTGGCTTCTCATTTCATGGCTGAGGGTGAGGACATCCTTAGTTCTGCCTATCAACAGGGCTGTTGTTTCTGTTCTAGATTACTCTGGAGTCAGTAGTTACAGCATCGCTCATTACACAGCTCCTGCTTCAGGACCACTGTCTGCCCCACTGACTGGTCACATGTTCATCACACATTCTAAGATCTTATTTTAGATCCTGCTGTAGATTGCAAGGTAGCCATCCCTCACCCCCTGCCCCCCAGAGAAGCCATTATTACCCAATTTTACAGATGAAGCAACCGAGGTCTCTAGTGGCTAAGTCAATTGCCCCTGGGCAAGCAGGAATAAGGGAAGTAGAGTCCAAGTATCCAGCTCTTTAGTCTGGTGCTTTCCCAGACCTTGCGGCCTCTGTACAAAGGCTGAAGAGGAGATGGTGTAGAGGGGAATGAGGTCTACTGAGTAGGAATTCAAAGGTTAGAGACCCTACTCTGTACCTTTCTGGGCCTCAAAATTAAGAGTAGAGGATACTCAGGAATGTGTATGTAATTTTTTAAGTAGTCTGTTCTTCCTTCAATATGGTGGAACCAATCACTTTCCTCATGGAATAGGACTCTTTTCCAGTAAAGGTTAATTATTAAGACCACTGGTCTTGGTCTGGGTCAAATCCTATATGATCTAGGGCAAGTACACCAAAGAAGATGACTTCTCTGCACCTCAGTTTTCTCCTGTGTAAAATGGGGATGGTTATAAACCAAACTTTTGGGGGAAATGGGTACTTTCGTTGTTATGAATGTGGTGATGGTTTCACAAGTTCCTACATACACCACAACCTGTCAAAACTGTACACTTTAAATATTTGTAGTTTATTGTATGACCATAAGTCCACTTTCAATTGTAGCAAACTACTTCCTGAGGTTGTTGGTGAGGAGTAAATGATAATCCACAGTGCCACGGTCATTATTACTATATGCCTTCAATAGATATCATAATAAGTGGATGACAGAGATAATCTTACATGGCAGCGACCATCTTATTGCAGATGGCTGAATCACTCTCAGAAGTGGAACTGAGGGCAGAGCTTAGAGATGTCACAGGGTGAGGTGACCTTTCCTTATCACCTTGTTACAGCCCATCTCCAGGTAGCAATAGTCATGTCAGTATAAGTCAGTTATAGGACTGAGCCTTTTTGTATTTTATCAGTTGAAATAGTCCTAAGGGTGCTTTGCTTTTTCATGCTTTTGAGCACAATTTAAAAGTAAGTGCCACTTGCCTCTTCAGATCTCCTGCCTGGCACCGAATATTTGGTCAGTGTCTCCAGTGTTTACGAACAACACGAGAGCACACCTCTTAGAGGAAGACAGAAAACAGGTGAGTGATGTTCGCAGTATGCTTATCAAATAGCTCTCACCTACCAATTTTAATAGCAAAGTAGAATACTGCTTCTAAAACTACATCTCCATTCTTGTGATGGTAGTGGTGCTATAACCTTGTCATTCCTTTTTGATCACCAGTCTTAAAAATTAAATGATACTTCTTCAAGTATTATCCTGATTTCCAGTCACTAAGATTATACTCTCTGCTTCCAGAGAGGACTCAAAATAGTCCAGGAACTTTGTTATCTTTCCTTGTAAAAAATCGCCCAAGAATAATATAATCCCTATTTATTTAGAGATAGCGAACATTCCTTTTCATTAGGCAGCTCTAAGGCTGACCCAACACTGTCCTTGTCATGGAAGTCTTTTCCCTCCTTTGCTAAGCCAACAAGTTTATCTTTTTTATCTGCTTGATGAAATATGCATGCATAATGTAAAGAAGTTGATTTGAATCCCATAATATTACATTAAAGTCCTTAAATATGAGGGCTTCTATTAATTATTCCTTTTAAGAAACTGCAATGTGATGTATCCATTAACTTATGTATTATAATCCACTTGCTTCCCCAAAAAAGTTGCGACATCTCAATTTGGTTTGAATATGTTATTCAATAGAATAAGTAATTATTAGTACTAAAATAAAAATTTTCTGGTAGTCCCAGGGAGATTAAGTGACTTGAATTTGAGATAAACTCTAAATTCTGATTACTTTTTCCATGGTACACTAAATTTTCAATTCATGAGGATTTACCTGCATTGTAATTTGTCCAGGATGATGTCTTGTTTTAGTTTTTGAGAGCTTTATGTTTGGCATTATTATCACCCCATTGACCTATCAGTTCCCTTTGAGTATAGAAAACTTCTTTGAGAGCCAAAAGCTTGAGAGTGGGCATAACTTGCCTTATTTTGAGAGACACAGGATAGAAACGTGGAATATTTGAACACTGAAGCATTTGAAAATTATTCCCAGGGTATCTTAAACACCCATCTTTAAGAGTGATGCAGAAGCCTAGAATAACAACACACATACATAACTTGGATTATTTAGCAAAAGAAAAAAGAGCTTGAGTTGGCTATTTGGAACTGAGTCAGTTTAGGATTTCGAAATTTGTGTGTGGCTTAGAATCAGTGCTTCATAACTTGAGGTTTATGGCAATATGTTGTGTTAATGAGAACACAACAGAAGGCTGTGTGTTACCTTCCCTGCATTCTTCCTCACCTTCTAAACTGGTGGTGTCTTTCCCCATCCCCACCTTTCTCCCCTGGGTGGGAAAAACAGGTCTCGATTCCCCAACTGGCATAGACTTTTCTGATATCACTGCCCACTCTTTCACTGTCCATTGGATTGCTCCTCGAGCCACCATCACTGGCTACCGGATTCGCCATCACCCTGAGCACACTGGTGGAAGACCTCGGGAAGATCGGGTGCCCCCGTCTCGGAATTCCATCACCCTCACCAATCTCATTCCGGGCACAGAATATGTGGTCAGCATCGTTGCTCTTAATGGCAGAGAGGAAAGTCCTCCCTTGATTGGCCAACAGTCAACAGGTAACTTGTTTTCTGGTCTGCAAAGAAACTCTGAGGACTTTCCTGTGCAGGGGGTGTCTTCTGTGAAACAGCTTTGTGTTGTCTGAGTCATTGTCTCTTAAAAATAGATTGTGGTTATGAGACATGGAGAGAGAAGTGAGAGTGTATGTGGAGAAAATCTCCTTCTTAGACTGTATCAAAGATCATTTTTTAATGAACATCTTAGTTTTTATTTTCTGAGAGAGATAGAGAGCATGAGCACAAGTTGGGTAAGGGCAGAGAGAGAGGGAGTCATAGAATCCGAAATAGGCTCCGGGCTCTGAGCTGTCAGCACAGAGCCTGATGCAGGGCTCGAACCCACAAACCGTGAGATCATGACCTGAGCTGAAGTTGGATGCTTAACTGACTGACCCACCCACGTACCCCGAAGATCATTTTTTTATTGCAAAAAATTTCTCACCGAATTTAGGTATTTATATGTTTCCAATACCTAAAGTTTTATTCAAAATATTAAGAAAGTCCCTGTTTCAAAGTTCCTTTAAAAACACAATTATTTTAATGTAATAGTATCATTATTTTTAGGAGATGGATACTGAAGTATTTGGGGGAGAAGTAGTATGATGATATCTGTACCTCAGTCTCAAGTGGACTAACAGAAAGACAGAGAGACAAGCAAATGTGGCAGATGTTACCAATTAGCAAATGCCTGTGAGAAGGGGATATAGGTGTTCAGTATATTATTTTTGTGACTTCTCTGTTGTTTTACAATTTTTCAAAATAAAAAGTTGAAGAAAAAAGCACTATGATAAATTTGTAATAATGATTTCATCACAATTTGAATTGCCTCTTTAACCCCTTACCTTGAATTGTTCATAATTTTTAATTCTACTAATCTTGCATAGTATTTACATTATTATATGAGAGAATTATAAAGGCGCTGACCTGAAAAATGAGCGAAGAGTGAATCTGGGCATTGTTTGAAAGTTATAGATGTGGCAACTTTCCCGTGTTTTTCTAGTTTCTGATGTTCCGAGGGACCTGGAAGTCATCGCCGCCACCCCCACCAGCCTCCTGATCAGCTGGGATGCTCCCGCTGTCACAGTGAGATATTACAGGATCACCTATGGAGAAACAGGTGCGTTAGTAAGACACTGTTTCATTCCGATCAAGTCGGATTGTGTTGTGGGTAACCTGAACGCCCAGCAATGGATACGTATGTAAAGAAACTTTGGCAAGTCCATTCAGAGGAGGCTTGTCTTTTCTAAGAGGATGTGAAAAAATACGTATGCTATAATGGGTGGCAAAATCAAGAAAAAAAAATCGTGTAATACTAAAGGGGGAATAGAAGGGCTGAGGAAGAAAGAATTCAAAATTCACAAATATATGATCAGTGGTAAAATGATAAGTGATTTGTATTTTTTTTTACTTTCCTATATTTTCAAAATTTTATTTATCTATTTATTAATTTTAATATTTATTTATTTTTAAGGGAGAGAGAGAGGCATTGAGAAAGGGAAGCAGAGAATCCCAAGCAGGATCCACACTGTCAGCACAGAGCCTGATATGGGGCTCAAACTCATGAACCATAAGATCATGCCCCGAGCTGAAATCAAGAGTCGGATGCTTAACCGACTGAGCCATCCAGGCACCCCTTCAAAATTTTATTTAACATGAATATATTGCATTAATATTTTGAAAAAGGAACACAGTCTATGCAGTCCGGGTTGAGGACTTACCTTCTTTCTTTTTCTAATCTTAACCCACAATTCAGAGACATTTTAAAGCTGGAATGTTAAGCATTCCACAGTTAAGCATTAACTGTGATTTTCTCCCAATTTTTACACACTTATTAAGGTTCACTACATGCATAAATAAATATGTTTCTGTTTAGGCCCTATTAATAGCACTCTTTTAAGAGGAATAAGAAAACGTGTGACTAACTGCTGTCTCAATATGTTATTATAGTTACTCAACAATCCCTGACTACTTCTCAGCCCCTCACATTTTGAACTAACCTCTTTTCACACAGGAGGAAATAGCCCTGTCCAGGAGTTCACTGTGCCTGGGAGCAAGTCCACAGCTACCATCAGTGGCCTGAAACCTGGAGCGGACTACACCATCACCGTGTATGCTGTCACTGGCCGTGGAGACAGCCCAGCAAGCAGCAAGCCAATTTCCATTGATTATCGAACAGGTACCAATCCCTGCTCTGAGGTGACATGAGAATATTTACTTAGTTTTACAGAGTTCTTCCAAAGTACTCTCCTCATGTGGAATTAGTTTTCTTTTCTTTTCTTTTTAAATTTTTTTTATGTTTATTTGTTTTTGACAGAGAGAGACAGAGCATGAGTAGGGGAGGGGCAAAGAGAGGGAGACACAGAATCTGAAACAGGCTCCAGGCTCCGAGCTGTCAGCACAGAGCCCGACGTGGGGCTTGAACTCACAGACTGCAAGATCATGACCTGAGCTGAAGTCAGGGGCTCAACCGACTAAGCCACCCAGGCGCCCCTGGTTTTCTTTTTTAATAAGAAACAACATAGCCAGCCAGCAGAGTTTTGAGCCAGATATACAAAGAAGTATCACCAGATATACAAAGGGATTTTGTGTATTTCGTTAATGGATATATTCCATGTGCCTGCAATAAAGACAAGCATAGAGGGTGTTCAATATATTCGTTAATGAGTGAAGGAATGAGGTGATAAGAAGACAAACACCTACTTGGAATATAGTCTTTGTGAATGAAGCAGCCATCTTGAAAATAGGTAATGGCATCTAGAGGCATGCCCCACCTCCAGAAGGCAATCTCTGTGTTTCTGCAAAAGATACACCCGTGAGTCATTAATGGTAATAAGAGATGATTCTGTACATACCAGAACTGGAAACAAGACTTGTCCATTCTTGTCCCCATGGGCTGGGGCTTCACTGATTTCTCCTTGTGTTTATGTGTAGAAATTGACAAGCCAGCACAGATGCAAGTGACTGACGTTCAGGAAAACAGCATTAGTGTCAGATGGCTGCCTTCAAGTTCCCCTGTTACTGGCTACAGAGTGACCACTACTCCCAAAAATGGCCCAGGACCATCAAAAACTAAAACTGCGGGTCCAGGTAAGAAAAACCAGCATCTCACATACATCAGGATAAACAGAATAGGGTCACACCATATGGTTTTTAATATAAATGGCCACCTAGGTCTGAAGTACTATATATTTTCATATCATGCATCAGAGATCCCCATTTGTGAACTCAGGGCTCAAGATTGTTACAAACTCCCTCCATGGTAGCATTTTTAGGATAAGTGTGTTTCTACTTTTACATGCGTAGTTCTGTTTGATGGTGTGAACATCTTACATGATTAGATCTATCTTTGTGGGTTTGTTTATCATGCACACCAAAGAGAGAGATGGCCTAACTTTTTAAGATCCTTTTAACTCTTGTTTTTGTTTTTATATAAAATGCTGGTGAAATTGGGATCCCAAGGTAGTATCTTGAGGTCAGGCTAATTTTCATTTTTTCCAAGAGCAGCATCCTTCATTGTTGGAGACATCATATTAAATTTTAGAGTGTCTCCTTTAGTTTGACTTTACTCCAGTATGGCAGTTTGTATTAGCAAAGAACATGTTTGTCCAAGGGAAATTCATATCTGACTCATCCATGTTTTCATGGTAATTCTGCAAATGAAAATTCTGGGCCACCGTGCGTTTATTACGGAACTCTGAAAGTCACTTAGCTGACCTTACAGTGGATGACATAGATGCATTTGCTTTTCACTCCCTTTGCAGATCAAACAGAAATGACCATTGAAGGCTTGCAGCCCACAGTGGAGTATGTGGTCAGTGTCTACGCTCAGAATCGAAACGGAGAGAGTCAGCCTCTGGTTCAAACTGCAGTAACCAGTATGTAACCAATGCTTATTTCCCATTTTCAAAGTCAATTGTGTTCTTAGGCAAATGAATGCCCTCTGCACGTCTTTTGCGATTATACCTAGAGAAAGCCAACTTGGTTAGTTTGAATCTTGAGCTGAGCCCTTTACAAACATTTTTCCTTCTTGGTGCCAAGCAATGAACACATAGGGAAGGAAGTTTGTGGAGCTATCATAGTTGCTGTGCTTTGAATTTCTTTTGCTCAAATGGCCTCAGCAAAATCTTGTTTGCCTATAGCAAATCTACAAAATATTTTGCCTGGACCTATTTTTCTACAACTGGATGGTAAAGTTGATTGCGGCATGCTTCGTGAAGCTATTGTGTTCGGAGCATTTGGAAAACTGTCTGGACCAGCGATTAATGTAAATAATAGAGTGGGGAGAGAAGAGTTAAAGAAAGGTTGTAATAATCTGACTCTAACATTGAAAATCAACTTTACCGCTTCCAAGGTATAGAAAATTCAGGTCTGTGAGACTAACATCACATTGCAAAAACAAATTGTAAAAAACAAATTGTGAAAAACAAATTTTACAATATCGTAAAATTAATAGAAATAAATCCTCATTGTGGGGACATTTTACCAGGTGCCTATGTGTCTCACATACACCTATGTTTTGATAAGCGATGTGACGTTAAATAGTTTCTAAAAAACCTATTCAGGTGTCAAGTAATTTTCCATTTAATAGTGGGTTCATTGGAATTTAATTCATCAGAGAAAATGGTATCTGCAAAACTGCTTTGCATGTTGTAAAAATGCTTATTTCACAACTTGCTTTTCACATAACCTCTTACCATTAATTTGCCTAACAGACATTGATCGCCCTAAAGGACTGGCATTCACTGATGTGGATGTCGATTCCATCAAAATTGCTTGGGAAAGCCCACAGGGGCAAGTTTCCAGGTACAGGGTGACCTACTCGAACCCTGAGGATGGAATCCATGAGCTATTCCCTGCACCTGATGGTGAAGAAGACACAGCAGAGCTGCAAGGCCTCAGGCCGGGTTCTGAGTACACAGTCAGTGTGGTTGCCTTGCACGATGATATGGAGAGCCAGCCCCTGATTGGAACCCAGTCCACAGGTATATCGGTAACTGCACCAGTGGGTGCTCACGGGAGCAGTGGCTTTATGCCCTGCTGAATGAATTATACTTTCTCGGGCTATTGATTCCCTGGAAGGGGGTTAAAAAAAAAAGCAGCCTCTCTAATAGGAAAGACCCTCTTTAGAAAGGAATAGTAATAAGCAACAAAGTTTAAGGGATATTCAGATACAGTCTCATAAAGGGAAGTTTTAGAGTGGCTTGGCTTATAAATAAGGCCATAAAGTGAGAAAACTGAAGATGGTCCTAGAATTGTGAATTATTTCTTAAACTGGGATTCCCTGTGGTCACACTCACCGTGCATAAAGGAAAGGAGTTTGGCATCCTAGAGCTTACTCTAAAAAAGGAACCCAAACTGGGCTATTTCCTAGCAGCATGATTCTGAGAACACGTAGGTAAGACCTTCCTTCTCTGGTTAGATATCATGTGCTGAGTGCGCAATTTGCTTATAGGTTTTGGGAGTCAGACACAGCGGAAACAGTTTAGGGCAAATGCTTTCCACTATACTTTATCCGCTTGTGCTTTGTTTCTGAAGCAGAGTGGAATGCTAAATTTGTGTCTGTGTGGCACCATAAACCTTGGAGGTGACTATCTGTATTATTGCTCTTTGCTTCTCTTTTCTGCTTCTGTTGTGAGCCAATTTTCTTCTTATGCTGCACCACAGAGAATACTTCAAATTTAGCAGCACTATCTGCTGTGGGGTTCAAATAAAGAGGATAAAGACATAATTCTGTCTTTTGGGGACGGAATACTCTGTGAAGTGGTTTTCCATACAAAATCACTTATCCGGGAAAAGGGCTATTGCTCATCTTTCCATATAAAATGGAAAATCAATCCTAATGGCCAATAAGCCAACTTGACTTTGTTTTTTTATGTTTATTTTTTTTAAGGGAAAGCAAAAAAAAAAAAAAAACAACTTTTCAAACCCAAAGTCCCTTAGTCTTCTGGCATTTTTCCAAGTGTTTCCAGTGATTCTGAGAATTGGTGGATATAAAACACATTTTTTTCAGCAAACATTTTCTTTATTTTGCATCCTTTCTTGTACTTTCTCATACTGAATCTTGACCTGACCAGGGAACCCACCTCACCAAACAAGCACAATCTATACTTCTCGGAATTCACTTTAATTTCCCTTTTCCCCGGTTCCTATAATATAACCTCTAATTAATGACCATCCCGACAGCCATTCCTGCACCAACCGACCTGAAGTTCACCCAGGTTACACCAACAAGCCTGACCGCCCAGTGGACAGCGCCCAATGTTCAGCTCACTGGATATCGAGTGCGGGTGACCCCCAAGGAAAAGACTGGACCAATGAAAGAAATCAACCTTGCTCCTGACAGCTCATCTGTGGTTGTATCAGGACTCATGGTATGCAGTGCCCTTTTTCATGGGAATAAAACAAAGCTGACCCTTGAGCAATATAAATGTGATCTGTTTGGGTCCACTTATATATGCTGATTTTTTTATAGTACAGTAGTATAAATTTATTTTCTCTTCTTTATGATTTTACTAATAACATTTTTTTTCTCTAGCTTACTTTATTATAAGAGTACAGTATATAATGCAAATACCATACAAAAATATGTGGTGATCAGCTGCTTATCAGTAAGGCTTCTGGTCCATAGGGGGCTATTACTAGTCAAGTTTGGGGGGCAGTCAAAGGTTATAAACAGATTTTCAACTGGGCAGGGGGGTTGGCACCCCTAACCCCTGCATTGTACAAGGATCAATTGTAATCATCTCTTACACATTTTAAGGTGGTGGAGATAAAATATCATAATAAATCTATTGTGTTTTGGTGCCTCTGCCACCAAATAATTTTCTTGTAATTCTGTATCTGAATTATCTATAGTGATGTAAGCTTTTCCAGATGACTCTCTCGGACAGAATTTTATAAACAGCTTTGGATATTGCACAGCTCTTTAAATGTATTCTGTTTATTTTAAAAGATTGTATGTGTGTATGTGTGTGTTGAGGGGGGCAATTCATATATCCATAGGCTGAATGCATAAATCCATTTTGGTTATGCATTTTTTGAGCTCTTTTATCTTGGCAAGGAGTATTCTCCAGTGTGTACCAATCCAGCCTGACTCTCCCTTCATTGAAACATTTTTAATCCTTCTAGATAAGCATGTGGAAAACTAGCCAGGAGTCTAGGATATGGATGGACTTCTTAACATAAGGCCAGTTTCAGGAGAAATGACAGAA
Source organism: Acinonyx jubatus (assembly GCF_027475565.1). Lineage (NCBI taxonomy): Eukaryota > Metazoa > Chordata > Mammalia > Carnivora > Felidae > Acinonyx > Acinonyx jubatus. The sequence goes on along the minus strand of NC_069381.1, from coordinate 196,653,821 downwards.
AGAGGGTTCTGAGATAGAGTAGAGTGTTCTTTCTGCCTCTCGGTGGTCAGAAAAATTCACGATTGGCACCTGTCAGATCATAAAGGAGAAAAACAGGACAATACCTGCTTTCCCCACTTTGTATCAGCTTTGTATCAGTGTAAGTATGTAAGTTAAAGCTTACCTGGTGTTGACCCCTAAGCACATTTTTAAATTCATGTAATTAACACGTCCTGTTGATCATCTGCAGTGTGGGAATAAAACTCATCTAGGAATTTATGGCACTGTGGGTTTTGCTAGTTTATTTTTTCTTTTATAACCATTGTGCTTTTCTAATGCTGTAGTGAAAATGCCTCGGTTTCAGTAGATCACGTTACTAAAACTTACCGTGTCCTCCTTTCTAGGTCGCCACCAAATATGAAGTGAGCGTCTATGCCCTTAAGGACAGTTTGACAAGCAGACCAGCTCAGGGAGTCGTCACTACTCTGGAGAGTGAGTAATCAGGCATTTTAATGTCGACAGATATTCTGCATAAGCAAAAATGAAAGAATGGTAAATGATTTTCTAGATCACCAAATTCACAGAAGCATTCGCAATATGGAAACTGATTTGCTTGCCCATCTTTTTGACTGCCTACAGTCACCTTTTATGCCCTCCAGAAAGTGGTGTACTGGCACATAAATGGAATCACTTCAAAATGTGATAATGTTAGTGTTATGAACTAGGACTTACATTTAGTTTATGCTTTAGTTGTTGGAAATTGTCTTCATAAATCTGTGGAGGCTAGACACATAGACTTCTGCTGTACCTTAACAGTACAATAAGTATTGGACAAAATTGGGTCAAAATTCTAGTTTTGTGCCATATCAATAATTTATAGTATGCTCTTTCAAAAATCACATAAAGTATCAAAATTTCCTATTCTATAAAATACAGTTTCCATTGCATATGTTGAGAGAAAAAAATGAAGGCTTATAAAAAGGACAAAATACTAGCAATATTATATATGTTATTGCTGGCTGGCCATATCATTGTAACTCCTACCACCCATATTTTATGTTAGAATAAATTAGTAATTTTAGTACTTACTAAGATATTTGTAGATACTGTAAAGTCAGACTCAGAAACCACTGGTAATATCTGCAAAGGTTTTTAGTTTTGCAAAAAAAAAAAAAAAAAAAAAAGCATGACAGGTGAATCTTTTTGTACTTTCTAATTACTGTCAACCTTTCTCTCTGGATGCAGGGGAAAATCTACACATTATTAGTTATTCATAGAAATGGATATATCTGGTGTATAATAAAGAAACATTTTAAAATATCAAAACCTTACCTAAATGAGTCAGCCGGGCGCTAATCTCCAGTTGTGATTTGTGCAGATGTCAGCCCTCCAAGAAGGGCCCGTGTGACTGATGCTACGGAGACCACCATCACCATCAGCTGGAGAACCAAGACTGAGACAATCACTGGCTTCCAAGTTGATGCCATCCCAGCAAACGGCCAGACTCCAATTCAGAGAACCATTAAGCCAGATGTCAGAAGCTACACCATCACAGGTCAGGGAACTCACTGGACTGATCACGTTTGTTGATTGCTATTCACGACATAAATTAGCTTCTCAGTTACTCTGCCACTCGCAATGATTAAATTTACTGTCAGTGTTTTACAATAATCCAGATATAATATTTAAAAACTCACTTTCATACTATGATTAGAAATAATTGTATTCTGTGAATGCCTGATTTTGTCTAATGTTTGCCAAAGAAATGGCACAAGTTCCGTTCATTAAATTTAACCTTTCATCAATGTATCCTTTCTTATATAAAAAAATATATATAACATAATGCTTAAAACCAAAAGAAACTAAACAGTGGCATACAGTTCGTAACATTAATATTGATTATAAAACATAATTAAATTTTAAAAAGCAAACAACACTACTTCATAAAAATCAAAGTGGTAGTCTGAGAATGTTCAATATCTGGGTCAATTTAGGTCTGGTTACCAGCCAGTGACTGATTACAATAAGAGAAAACACACTCAGCAGGTGCTCGCCCCTTATTCTCCGAGACGACCACTTCTAATAGCATTTTTTTAACTTTAAAATGTATTTTAGCCAATATCTTTGTATGCATCAGTGATTTTCTTTTGAGATATGTTTCTTATTAGCACCCATGCCACGCTCTAATTTACTGCTCAAATGTGGTCTGTATGGATGGTAGAGGAACTATGAAAATTACACAGGAGTTTGAAAATTCTCCTAAAAATTTAAGATCAGATAAAAAGCATCTGTTTACAAATCACAGGTTTACAACCCGGCATGGACTACAAGATCTATTTATACACCCTGAATGACAATGCTCGGAGCTCTCCTGTGGTCATCGATGCCTCCACTGGTAACTACTTTTTTTTTTTTTTGTAACTACTTTTTTACTGAAGAAATGCCATCAACTTATAGGTGATCAGTGATGTGAGCTTAAGAAACAAAAATGAGACTGACGTTGTATTGCAGATCACAAGTGAATCATTTTTATAGTTCTAGAACTCTCAGATTCTCTCAAGTCTGTTGATAAGGGAGGGAAAGGAGTGTGGGAATAATTTCCTTGCTTACTCACTTTCTTAGAGACTTAATTTTGTTTTCTTTTAGCCATTGATGCACCATCCAATCTGCGTTTCCTGGCCACCACACCCAACTCCTTGCTGGTATCATGGCAGCCACCCCGTGCCAGGATTACTGGTTACATCATCAAGTATGAGAAACCTGGGTCCCCTCCCAGAGAAGTGGTGCCTCGTCCTCGCCCTGGTGTCACAGAGGCTACTATTACTGGTATTGGGGTTTCCATGTTGCTGTTTTCCTCCAGACTCCCTAGGACACACAAAGCACTTAGCAGATCCCAACTATGCCTTTGACGCTGTATCACAAGAAGAAGAAGCCCTGTTTCTGGTACCTTCAAAAAGCATTCTCTGTGGAAGAGCTGTAGAGCTCAATACATCTGAAAATACAGGAATTCGTGAAAATGCAGTAACTCTAATACTGTCATAATGGCATAACTAGATTTATTGGCTGTATGTTTGCCAAATACTTGTCAGTCCAGTCCTAGAAAAAGACATTTTTTCAAAAGAAACTAATTGTGATCCTGTCCTCCCATGAGCTCCCTAAAGATCTGATGATCTTACAGGACTTGCCAGAATGCCACCTGCCATTGCCCTCATTGCCCAGTTTCACAGACTAGGTCTTGAGGCAAAGTGATTCCCAACCACCCATATTGGGGAGAATGCCTGGAATGGAGAATAAGAGTTGTGCATTTCAGTGGGAAAGATCATAAGCCTCTGGTATTATTTTTGTTCCAGGGGATTAAGATTTTAAACTATGTACAGGATATCATCTGGATTTTAAAATACTACGGAACACAGAGAAACCAGAAAGAGATGCTGCTTTTTTAGAAACTTTGGAGGAAGGAAAATAGAATCAGATGTGGAAGGAGTTGAATTGGATACTTCCTACAGGGACCACACAAAGATTGGCTGCTTTCTCTTACAGAGTATTTACCTATAGTCTAACTTTTCATTGATCCTGTCACTGAGGACCATCTGGTTATTAGGCCTAAGTAGATTCATGTATACAATCTGCAGTGATCTCCCCCAAATGTGTATTCCACCAGTGGTTTATGATGCTGATAGACTTTCTTGAATTCAAAAGGGCAAATAAGACCATGTGTTAAAGGAATACCCGCAAAAAATTAGCATAAACATGTTTAGTCAGGTGTCGGATTTGGTAGGAAAATTATTAATTTGCCAAGTGGTCATCCTATGTGGAGTATTTGGGTTTTGCAGGAAAAAGGTGAAGTCTGTTTTACTTTTCAGGAGGCCAAAGGCCAGCTAGAGAGAGGATGCTTGCTCCCCAGTAGCATCAACTTCCATTTGACTAGCTGAGCATACAGACTTTAATGTGATGATCTGTCCTTCCGTCAGGTCTGGAACCAGGGACCGAGTATACCATCCAAGTCATTGCCCTCAAGAACAACCAGAAGAGTGAGCCTCTGATTGGAAGGAAAAAGACAGGTAAAGGGCACCTTCTGGGTAGGAAGATAATCAAGACAAAACTAATTATAAGTGATAAATTTTGCCGTGAAAAGGTTCTCGAGGTTTTGATACCTTTCTCCTGGAAATTGTTTCTTAAACAGCTTAGCATGTATATTGTGCTCTTTGATATCATGAATAACCTAACATAATCGGCAACAGTTTTTTTTTTTCTTAGCCAGTCAATATAAAGCCTTCTATTCACTTTTCAAAAATGTAAGCCAGTTATTAAAATGTAAAAAGCAGGTTGCTATCACCGCTCTTCTTTTATACCTTCTGTTGAAGTTAATGTTAAACAAACAAACAAAAAAAAAAAGTAGGGAGAATAATCCTTCCTATTTGTCTTTATTTATTATTTGGTTTCTGAAACTTGAGCTAAATAATTTTTTCAACTTTATGATTCCAATTTCAGTTTAATTTGAAGAAAATGCTATATTTACACTGATAGGAGAGGTTTAGAAATAAACATGTATGTATATTTATCATTTCAATTCATGAAAAACTGTTGAGTCAAACCTCTGGAATTCTCATACTTCAGATGCTGAAATAATTAGTCTGGATTCTAGTCCTTATAACATGATTCTCAAATGAAAAAAAGAAGAAAAAAGGCTGCACATTTCAGTTCCATTAGGCTTAATTTGAGCAGAAGCAGCTTCTATGGGGCTCAGCGGTTCAAAGCTTTATGTGTATGATAAACTCATACGAACGCTTTTTCATTCTAAACTATAAAGAAACCTTTGAGAAAAATCATAAAGATTTCTTTTTGGAAAAAGTGTTTTGTGATTTAAGAACTGCTAATTTTCTAAGGGCTTTGATCAGACTGATAAAGAGTCATTGTTGCTTGAATTGATAACGACTACTGCTGCTACTTTTGGGAGCTTAACACGCTTTGCTTTTTTGGCTCTAACCTCTCTTGGCTAGATGAGCTTCCCCAACTGGTAACCCTTCCACACCCCAATCTTCACGGACCAGAGATCTTGGATGTTCCCTCCACAGTTCAAAAGACCCCTTTCATCAACCCTGGGTATGACACTGGAAACGGTATTCAGCTTCCTGGCACTTCTGGTCAGCAGCCCAGTGTTGGGCAACAAATGATCTTTGAGGAGCATGGTTTTAGGCGCACCACACCGCCCACAACGGCCACCCCTGTAAGGCATAGGCCAAGACCATATCCGCCGAATGTAAATGAGGAGATCCAAGTTGGTCATGTCCCCAGGGGAGACGTAGACCATCACCTCTACCCTCACGTTCTGGGACTCAATCCAAATGCCTCTACAGGACAAGAAGCTCTCTCTCAGACAACCATCTCTTGGACCCCATTCCAAGAAAGCTCTGAGTATATCATTTCATGTCATCCCGTTGGCATTGACGAAGAACCTTTACAGGTAATTGCTTTTCCTCTTTACTTCTGAGTTGCCTGGAAATAAGTAAGCTAGGTAACTGAAGTGACCAGAGCTCAACTATAAAGTGGCTCTATTTCTAGTACCTTTTAGAAAGGTGACAGGCGTAAGCCCTGATTCTTCTTTTTAAAATCTCAGGATGCCTTACATTGGGGGATGTGCCAAAAAGTATCATTAGCTTTTGTTTAGTAGAGAAAATAAAATAACTTCTATTATTCTCACACATTTGAGGCTCCTTAGTAATATGGACAAAAAATTACCTGAGAAAAGACAGATCAATATTCTGCCTGAACTTACATTTGTGCAAGAAGGGCTAAAATGCCATCCTTGGGACACCTGGCTGGCTCAGTTGGAAGAGTATGCGACTCTTGATCTCGGGGTCGTGAGTTCGAGCCTCACGTAGAGTGTACAGATTACTTAAAAATGAAATCTTTATAAATAAATAAATAGCCACCTTATAGTTTGTCCATGAAGAATCCCATTATCTACAATATGTCTAAGGAGAAGGAACTTAAGTGAAGCCGTGCATATCAGCTGTTACAAGCGATGGATTCTCTAAAACTTTTGTTCTTTGTCTTGCTGGTATCAATTTTTATTGTGTTCTTATTTTTAGAAAGTGGAAGAGTTAAAAAACAAAAACAAAAGAAACTAACCACACTGTGAAAGTTTCATGAGCTTAGAAACATGAGTTTGAGGATTTGCCAAAACGCTTTAAGGCCCCCATCTGGGGGTCACATGCCACCTTGCACAGGATGAACAGATCTCCCTCATGGCACAGTGTCCACATTTTATGTGAAATGGGGTGGTGAGGGTTTCCAGTGGGCTTACACAGACCTGCGATTACAGCAGGACGAAGAGGAGCCTGCCTATTAAATTACTGAGGGCTCCTGATAACTAGGGAGCACAGAGGGTAGATTTTTGGCAGGTCAAATAAAAAAGATGGCCTCTCCCCCAAGTTCCATTTCTCTCTACGGCTGGTTTGAGACCTTTCCACCGTCCTTCCTTGTTTGCTTTATTTACGTAGCACGGGTTACTGATAATAGGGCAAGTCACATGAATTCCTCACCATAACGCTCTTTCCGTCACTTTGGATGTGCCGATAATTGCAGTTCCGAGTTCCTGGAACTTCGGCCAGTGCCACCCTGACAGGCCTCACCAGAGGGGCCACCTACAACATCATAGTGGAGGCACTGAAAGACCACAAGAGGCACAAGGTTCGGGAGGAGGTCGTTACCGTGGGCAACTCTGGTACGTGCATGCCTGGTTACTCGGGCACAGGCTCCCCTCTGGACTACCCCAGAGACCCTTTTTCTCTTGACTGAATGTTCCTTTATCGCTGTTGTCTTTTAACTTTGGGAGGTAATGCCATTAAGTAAATGAGCAACTTTAAATGCAATGATTTTTCCCTCATGATATCCAACTATCTTTGTAAAATGCATCTACAAATAGTTTCAAACAGTGTATGATAATAGACCTGGAAGGGACCTCAAATATTATTTAGTCCAACATTTTGACTACCTGCCAGTGAGTATCTGAATTGATACGGGGCACAGGTCTCCTGGTCTCTTTTCCCAGGCCCTCTGCATCTCACCATGTTGTTGCCTCTTCAGGGATTTTTAAGTACTGGAACTGATTACCTGTAAAGGAAATTCCCTATCTGCAAACATTAGCGACTGCTGGTTTTTGTTCCTCATGTAAAATGCTGCCAACATAGCCCCTTTCTGTTCAAGGAGCTCCCTTAGTCCAGTGTGATTTCAGTTTCTTTTTCTGATTATATAGGCCCAAAGCTGAAATAGAGGTTAAACGGTCACCGACATCTCTTTGTAGCACTTGCAAAGTCCTTTTAAGCCAGTAGTGTATCACCTGCCTTTTCAACCTGCATCAGCTGAAGATTCACCAAGGAACATGAGATAGGGAATAATCGAAACCATGAACCTTCCATCTTCCCACCAGAGGGTTCTCTATCCCACATCAGCAGGGAGTGCTAAATTCTATCCCTGTCAAGGGACGGGCTTTATTCCAGGGTCAGCTGCCGAATGTGTAGTACACAGATGACCATGCTACTTTACGTGTATAAATGTCTGTGAATTTAAGCAGTTGACTATTTGGTGGGGGGATCATTTTGTGCTTGTTGTGTTATGTATCCATGGTAATGCATGCCTTCTGCCTTGCGTGGTTTTACTAGTGGGGAGCCACATGAAAGGAATTTTCAAAAGCACAGAGGTCTTTGTGCTTTTCCACATCATTTTTTTTTTCTTTAAGATTCCATCTCCATAACTTAAGTCAGGTGGAATTTTAACTCCTGGCTATTTTTAGGAGGGTTACCGAAATCCCTAGTAACACTTCAGTTTCCTTTCATTTCTCTTTCCAACCCAGTATCCCCAGCAGCAGTATTCTGCATTCTAGCCAGGTTCTCCTGGCTTTTAGACATGTCAGACTTCTTAGTTTCTTTCAAACTCTAGTTTCTTCCAGGGTGATGCCTTTTAAACTATTAGCCACTTGAAATATCTATTGCTTTTGAGATTTTGATGTTTGCACTATAAAAAGAAATAGACCCGGTGGGATTCAAAGTCACCGAAGTTAGTTTATTTAATTTTTAGAAAATCATTGGAAGCATGCTTTGTTTGCACAGATTACTTTAAGTTTTCTCAAAACATAAAGACCAAGATCTGAGGCAACATGAAGAGACCTCATTACTCATTCCTGAGTCGTTCATATCCCTTGCTTTCTCTTATTTGAAACAGTTTATTTTAATGCTAAAGTAAAACAGTCCTACTACTATGATAATAATGTACAGAACCTAGGATTTTTGCACTATTTTTGCACGGTTATGCAAAGCAAAGGCTGCAATAATAAAAGTGAATATTGCATTCTAATGGTATATATAAGAATGCCTGAGACTTTTGCATTAAAAGCAAAAGATGCTCTCAGGGGCACCTGGGTGTCTCAGTCAGTTAAGCATCTGACTTCAGCTCAGGTCATGATCTCACAGTTTGTGAGTTCAATCCTCGCATCGGGCTCTTTGCTGACAGCTCAGAGCCTGGAGCCTGCTTCAGATTCTGTGTCTCCCTCTCTCTCTGCCCCTCACCTGCTCACTCACTCTCTCAAAAATAAATAAACATTAAAATAAATAAATAAAAAGCACAAGCAAAAGATGCTCTCTAATATTTTTTACTTGTTGAGCACTTTCTAAGGGTTAGCAATGGACCAGTGCTTTGAATTCATGCTATAATATCTCCTTAACAAGATCCTGAGCAGGTAGATATATTTTTATTAGTATCCCCGTGTTGCAGGTGAGGGAAGTAAGACAGAGAAATGCAAAGTAACTAGCGTAAGGTCCCTCAGGTACTCCTGGAGAGACAGTCCAGCCTCTGCGTCCCGCTCAGGTTCTGAACTAGCTTAAAATGCCTTGAGATGTGTTCCATGTTTTGCCAGAAATGAGGATTTTTTAGAAGTGATGGCAAAAATGAAATGTGGGCTCCTTTTAAGGTGCTTGGGCAAGTGTTCACCGGCAGCATCTAAGCACTGTTAGAGCAGCTGATGCATTGGGTAGAACAGAGGCATGTTTCTAAATGCTGCTGGGATTTCTGGTTTAGACTAAGTCATTATAACCGTAATTCAGTTTTCTCCTTATGCTCCAAAACCACCAATAAGATGTCTTTTCTTTTTATTTTTCCTCCTTTTCTTCATGTAGTCGACCAAGGCCTAAACCAACCTACAGGTGACTCATGCTTCGACCCCTACACGGTTTCTCATCATGCCGTCGGAGAGGAGTGGGAGCGGCTGTCTGAATCTGGCTTTAAGCTCTCGTGCCAGTGCTTGGGCTTTGGCAGTGGGCATTTCAGATGTGACTCATCTAGTGAGTAGCTTGCTTTGTCCATCTCCTCCGGTTCCAGGCGTTAGCACAGTGTGCCAAGCAAGCATGTTTGGCAGACAAGGGCTCTTCCAAACATGAAGCAAATGAGGGGAGACTGCTGGCCTCAGAGTAACATTTTGCATCATAAAAAATGATGGGAAATTTTACTTGTTGACTCCTGCCTCATTTCCAGGGTTATGGGGCAATATGACTATTAATTAAGAATATATATGTGATGATAATGTGATTTTTTTACAAAAATTTTCTGTTAAGATACTAAAGTCAAATTCTCCGGAGCCAAGTCTAATGAAGAATAGAAGAGATGTGAAGGAATCCCAAATCTTTTTTAATCTTTAATGTTGAGTGAGCTCAGAGGTGAACATTTATGCTCATGTTCTCTTTCAACACACACCAAACATACACATATCATAATATATACACACTCTCACGCATACACACCCTCGTATTACACACCCATGTACACACATCAGGTAGTTTGAATCTTGCCATGTAATGTAGAGAGAACAGATACTCATCTCTACATAATTAAGAATCGACTTCATTTGAAATATATTTGAGTTTCAAACTGTAAAAAGATTGTAATATTTTTAATTATACTTTCAGTTAAAATGATCCTAGAAATGACTTATTATGCTTTGAGATTTAACATTAGAATTTACAAAACTCTCATTTCTGCGTTTTTTTGTTTTTTGTTTTTTTTTTTTTTTTTTAGGGGATGTGATTAATATGGACAGTTGGTTTCTTTCTATAGGTGTTAACCATTATGGCTTATAAACGAGCCTCCTACAAGACATATCCAGAAGTTGTATTTGGGGAAATCCAACATAATAGATTTTTAAGAGATTTTCAGACTAAAATGTGAAGTGGTTTAATTCAGACTAACATATGAAGACAACTAATTTTTTCAATGCAGGCTGGTGTGCTTGACCATCTGAAAATGGAAAGATGGAGCAGGTGTGCCCTATGCCGTTTAGTAGGAGTTGGAGGTTTTAGCATTTGGCATCATTTAGGTGGCTCTTCATTTCTGACACTGAACTACTTTAGGTTTGTATATTTATTACCAAGCTAAGTACTTAGGCGCAACTGTGGGAGCAGAGCTATAAGGATTTATGTGATGCTTTGGCCCAACTCACATGTCCTTTGCTTATATGTCGTAATTGCCAAAGTAAGGAGTGACCGACTTGATAAAAGGGAAGAACTGGTATACTGTTATACACACTTCTGAGGTGCATTTTGTTTTGGAGATTAAAGACATCTTTTATGTGTAGTAAAGATACAGCACTGTGACTTTTAGATGCTCCTCAGAAGCAGCCTTGTTTGTAGGGATAATAACCAGTGATCTATCATTTTGTTTGTTTTTGTTTTGTTTTGACACACAGGCCTATTCGTTTACCCTTTCCATTTACAAGAAACAGGGTGTGACTCGTGGAAACCAGCTGAGCTTTGTTTTTTGGTTAATAGAACTACTTTGTATCCAGGTTCTCTGCAAATCCAAAAAGTGACTTTTCATCTATGATCCATTCCCAAAAGACTATTTAAATCCTACTTTGGTTTTCAGTAATTTTAAACCTTAAGAGTGAGAATGCAGATGAAGGTCACTGACAATTCTTGTGACATGATTTTGGTGGAATACATCGCGTCTTAAAATATCCTAGAAAATGCGAAACTGTAAAGATAATATTTTTAAATCCAACCCAAAACTGGTTTGTCATGGAGATCATGACTTTCAACTTTTCTTGCCACTCCTTCCAGGTTGCCTGGCGTTCGAAATCCTGTGACGTGTCCCAGCTCACGCACTGTCTTGCGAGTCAGAACACCCTGGTAACTCTCTGCCTCTGACTTTCCCCACCCTGCAGAATGGTGCCATGACAATGGCGTGAACTACAAGATTGGAGAGAAGTGGGATCGTCAGGGGGAGAATGGCCAGATGATGAGCTGCACCTGTCTTGGAAATGGAAAAGGAGAATTCAAGTGTGATCCTCGTACGTTGCCACACATCATTTTTAGTGGCTTATTCAGCACTCCCACTTTTATTACTGAGCTGCAGCTCTCATTCACTGAAATGATTGGAGACTTTAGGTCTCCTTGAGGAGTGAGCAGTGGGTTTGTTAATCTTTTGATTTGGGAAAGTGGAGACAAGCTTCAAAAATGAGCCATGATTTAATGTTATTACAGGGCACATGAGCACTTTTCCTCAGTATTTTGACCATAAGCTGCAATGAAATACTACAAGAAAGCTTTATGGTTCTTTAGATTCAACTTTTAAAATACGAACCTTATCCAGTTTATCAGAGTTAGTTTCTGGAAGTGCTGCCCTAAGATCTATACAGCAGTACCTCTCCTAACAATGGTTTTCACAAGCATGTAGGATTTCGGCTGTGATGATGCAAATTTGGGAGAGAAACAGAACCCACCCTCTTCAGGAAGGTGAGGTCTGTATTATTCTCAATCTTACATGAGCTTCTGACTTGTGTCTCCACGCAGATGAGGCAACGTGCTATGATGATGGGAAGACATACCATGTAGGAGAACAGTGGCAGAAGGAATATCTTGGTGCCATTTGCTCCTGCACATGCTTCGGAGGCCAGCGGGTAAGGCCAGCCTCCCTCTAATTTAAATAAGACAAAGAGGGGGCTCCTGCACTGGGGATTAAGAGGTCAGCTTCCTGTGTGTGTGCTGTACACAAAGGTGTGGTAGTGCCCGTTATGAAAGTAGAAATACCTCATTTCCTGTTGGCACATAGCTGCCAACGTTAGGCCCCTCTACGCCCCTTCCCAGCTCTCCCCTCCGTGGCAGCCCCAGCCCTTCTTCTCACACCTACTATTCTCGGGCTGTCTCAATTCTTCATCTTAAATTAAAGTGTTAAATGCTGCACAGCACTGGGCCTCTAGATCCATTCTGATAGGTGTCCCCGTGGCATTGCTGTTAAATATTCTGAATAACATCCTAGGCCTAAGAAATTACCACTTTCTTGTATCCTCTCTCAATCCAGTAATAGATCCCTGCTGTTGGTCTAGCGCTGTGCTTCAGGAATATGGGACAGAGGGAAGGAGAAATGGTCCTGGCTTTTCATGATATATTTGGAAACATTAAATTAGCATACACTGAAAGTCAAGCTGATTAAGTTTCTTAGTGAGTCTGACAAATACTTTCCAGGTAGGCTGGAATCAGCAAGAAAGTTTCCATGGAATGAGAAACATGAACTGGCTGGGGTTTAGGATGTTTCGTTTTTTGTTTTTTTAAGTTTATTTATTTATTCTGAGAGAGAGCGTGTGAGTGGGGAGAGGCAGAGAAAGAGGGAGAGAGGGAGAATCCCAAGCAAGCTCCATGTGGTCAGTGCACAGAGCCCAGCGTGGGGGCTCGAACTCACAAAACCTGAGACAAAATGAAGAGTCAGACGCCTAACGGACTGAGCCACCCAGATGCCCCTAGATTGTTTAAAATAGGTTGAGGGAAGAGGAGGAAGCAGAGAGACCAGAGTAAAGCACCTGAGAAGGGAAGGGGCTGGCATATGTGGGGTCCAGGGAGCCACCCGTCTTACAGAGCGTCTTATGGTAACAAATCAGATGAGAAGAAGTGGGAAGCCACTTATGGAAAGGCTTGGAAGTCCATCATTTAAACTGGAACTTCTCAACCATTTCCTTTTATTTATTGAGACAGAGAGCATTTGCGCGTGTGCACGCAGGGGAGGGACAGAGAGGGAGAGAATCCCAAGCAGGCTTCATGCTGACAATACACAGCCTGACTCAGGCTCAAACCCGCGAACCGTGAGGTCATGACCTGAGCCGAAATCAAGAGTCAGACACTTAACCAACTGAGCCACCCAGGGGCCCCTCAACCATTTCTAGTCTGTGCTCTACCTCAGTATGATAGAAAATGCTGTGCTTTTCTCTAATATTATTTGAAATTTCAAAATAAAATGGTTCTTATAACTCACAAGCCATGAAACATAACACTCCTTTTATTTTCAATGAAAACACACCCTCTCCAACAGCTCCTCACATTCTGATACATGAAGAGCCTGCTCCCCACCCTAGGGTAAGATTCACTGGTTGATGCCTTTGGTATTAGCCAACTGTAGGTACCCAAGAAGAAAAGGAACATGATGAAAATGGTTTTTAGAAAGGCAGGGAAGGGTCTTCGGGTGTCTGCCTCTGTCCTCACCTGAGGACCTGAGCTCATGGAAAGTATTCTGACCTCCTCCCTCTGATGGAGGGAACCTGTGGAGGTGCTCACTGTCTCTCATTAAACAAAGACTGTGATCATAGAACTCAGGCATTTCTGGTAAGTGGTTGGTATAGAAATGTGTGATGGAAAGTTAATTTTTAGACTGTGGTCTCACTTCAGCATCTCCTCATTATTTACACACATGAAATCTTTCATTTGTGACACCTATTCTGTTCTAAAGAAAGTGCTAAATGAAACACTAAAGACAGCAGTAGAAACTGTTACATTTTTATGTGTGTAGAAGCCAGATTCAGTGATTCTGTAAGTAGGTATTTACCTGTGTTAGGTATTAGGAGGAATATGCTTTTTTATAAGTTTTATTGAGAGAGAGCAGGGGAGAGGCAGAGAGAGAGGGAAAGAGACAATCCCAAGCAGGCTTTGTACCACCAGCGCAGAGCCCAACATGGAGCTCGAACTCCCAAACCGTGAAATCATGACCTGAGCCAAAATCAAGAGTCAGATACCTAACCTACTGAGCCATCCAGGCGCCCCGGGAATATACTTTTTAATGGAGAAATATGTCTGGAATATTTAAGTGACAGTAGAAGAAAGTGATTGTATTATTTGAGGTTCTTTTGGTTATGAGAGGAAAGCTCAACTCAAGCTGATTTAGGCAAAAAAAGACTCACAAAGCTGAAGAGTCCAGGATCGACCAGCTTCAGAGCTGCTCCGGCAGTGGCATTCAGAGTCTCTCACTCTCTCATATACTTTGTTCCTTTGTATTGGCTTTGTTTTCTAGAAACTCCTGCTGATAGTGAGAAAGATGACCTCTGTCAGCTCCATGTTTATCACCTACAGGCTTAGGAGCAACAACGAAAAAGAACCTGTTCCCTAACATTGCTAGCAAAACTCTCAGGGAGGAGTCTCAGTGGCCCCGCTCCGTCCTGTTCCCATCTCTCATCCCGCATCTGGCCAGATGAAAGGCTACAATGCACACTAGGCATGGAAATTTAGGAAGAAGTGACAACAGATAGAGATGGCCGGGAGTCACGCAGCTGGGTGGCAGTCCCAAATCCACCGGCAGTTCAGTACGGGGTTCTCCCACTTGCTCTGTGCAAGTAACTCTTTGGGCCTGAGTTTCCTTATCGGCAAAATGAGGGTGTTTGTCCCTGTGATCGCAAGTCCATTTTAAAAAGCTCTAGGATTCTAGGAAAACCTCTCTGTCTTCTAGTGCAGAAAGCTTACTTAGGAAGTTGGGACCGGAATGACTCTTAGCAGATGGGTGGGGTTTGAATAGGGAGAGAAGGGAGAACATTTCAGGAAAAGCATAAGTAGACAGGGGCAATTATAAGATATAAGCAATAAGCCCAAATGTATTCTACAAGTTGTAAATGCATAAAATCCTCATCTAAGCTCCCTCAGTGGTTAACCGCTTATAGCTTATACTTTGCCAATGTGGAAGACCTAAATTGTGATGCTCCCAGGTTATCATAAACCCCATCTGACTTCATGCCTGTGTTCTCTCAGGGCTGGCGCTGTGACAACTGCCGAAGACCAGGGGCTGAACCCGGTCACGAAGGCTCCACCGGCCACTACAACCAGTACTCGCAGAGATACCACCAGAGAACGAACACTGTACGTGCACCTGCACCTCAAGTGTTTCTTCCCTAAACGCAGTTAGACACCTAGTAGGGAGTCTCTTTCTGTAGCTACCTTTCTTCTGAATGAACCAAATATTTTTAATTTTTAAAAAACACCTTTTTTTTAAATATGAAATTTATTGTCAAATTGGTTTCCATACAATACCCAGTGCTCATCCCAACAGGTGCCCTCCTCAATACCCACCACCCACCCTCCCCTCCCTCCCACCCCCCATCAACCTTCGGTTTGTTCTCAGTTTTGAAGAGTCTCTTATGCTTTGGCTCCCTCCCTCTTTTTTTTTTCTTCCCCTCACCCATGGTCTTCTGTTAAGTTTCTCGGGATCCACATACGAGTGTGTACCCTATGACATAATTTAGGTTCAGACTTATTAAACTCTTAAACATCTCCTATTGCCCGGTACATTGATAAGTTCTTGAAGCTAAAAATCATCTATCTATAAGTAGTTGTCATAAAATCCTCCCCACCTTTTTTCTGTAACTTTACAGGATTTTTTTTTTCTAAATTTTTCTTCTATTTTAACAGAATGCTGCTTTTTTTTTCTTTCCTTTTCTGTTTTCACAGAATGTCAACTGCCCAATTGAATGCTTCATGCCTTTAGATGTACAGGCTGACAGAGAAGATTCCCGAGAGTGATATTTTCAATCCAGAGAAACAAGCATGGATTCTCTGCCAAGGTCCATCCAAACTGGAGTGATGTTAGCAGACCCCATCTTAGAGAGTTTCTTTCTTAAGCCCTTTGCTCTGGAGTGACTTCTCCAGCTTCAGCTCAACTCACAGCTTCTCCAAGCATCACCCTGGGAGTGTTTTGAGACTTTTCTCATAAATGGAAGCAGTACATCGCCTGTTCTGCTCCGAAGTATTCAATACCGCTCAGTATTTTAAATGAAATGATTCTAACTTGTGATTTGGTTTGGGATCAATAGGGAAGCATAGGCACCAACCGACATACAAAATGTATTGAAATGATATTCTCAAATTTTTAAGTAGGAAAGTTACCCAAACACTTCTGCTTCCACTTAACTGGCCTGCAGTATTGTAGGGACGGCATGTCCTTGTAACTGTGATATTTAAAATATCCACAGTATTCACCTTTTCCAAATGATTCTAGTAATGGTCTCTAGAAATATCTTTCTCTTACCTGTTATTTATCAATTTTTCCCAGTATTTTTATATGGAAAAAATTGTATTGAAGACACTTAGTATGCAGTTGATAAGAGGAATTTGGTATAATTATGGTTGGTGATTATTTTTTATACTGTATGTGCCAAAGCTTTACTACTGTGGAAAGACAACTGTTTAATAAAAGATTTACATTCCACAACTTGACTGTCGTGGCTTGAATGTTGTATAAAGGAATTTGGGGTAAAGGAGAATCCCCACAGATGTTCCTTTTCAGGGGCGCCTGGGTGGCTCGGTTAAGTGTCTGATTTCAATTCAGGTCATGATCTCATGGCTCATGAGTTCGAGCCCCGTGTTGGGGTCTGTGCTGACAGCTCAGAGCCTGGAGCCTGCTTGGGATTCTGTGTCTCCCTCTCTCTCTCTGCCCCTCCCCCACTCACGCTCTGTCTCTCTCTCAGAAATAAACAAAAAAATTTTTTTTTAAATTAATGTTGTTTTTCAGTTCAGCAAACATTGGAAAACCAATGATGTGTACAGCTTCCCCCTTGGCGATTTACATACAAAATTTTCTAAATCTGTCACTACAAAAACAGATTCATTCTTATCATTTCATCTCTTCAGTAATGGAGCTAGTTTTATATTTCTGCTTTACCAGATTTCAGTGGACTCAAATATTTATTTAGCTTGCTAGCTGGTTCTTCAGAAGTGGGATTGAAAGAACCTTTGGTTGTTTTTTTCCACCTATCATTCTTCCTTCCCTCCCCTCTCCGTGCCATCCTTCATTGAATAAACACCCATTCAAAGAGGTTACCTGCAAGGAAAACAAAAGGAGGCCAGTGATGTTCAAACTACTTGAACAGTATATCCTAGAGGAGTTCTGTCTTAAGGAGATGCTGTGACAGGAGAACCTCAACCCAGCTCTGCTTGCTTCCTGCCAGCTGACACTTTTGAGGTGCCCCAGCAGAGCGGGGAACAGAGTGTGCACACTCCTGACCTACAGAGGACATCTCCTTTTCAGTTTAACTTTGGGGAAACAACAAAACTTTGAGATCGAATCTGGCATCTAAAACAGTAAATAATGGTGTTGGAAACAGCTGAATTCTAATTAGTTAAAAATTAGTAATTCATAATATACAAGAGATGGAAAACATTTTTTTAAAGTTTATATTTGAAAGAGAGAGAGAGCATGCGTGCACACACGCGAGTGGGGGAGGGGCAGAGAGCGAGGGAGAAAGAATCTCAAGCAGGCTCCACACTGTCCTCGCAGAGCCTGACACGGGGCTCAATTCCAGAAACCGTGAGCTCATGACAGGAGATCATGACTTGAGCCGAAATCAAGAGTTGGACACTTAACCGACAGCCACCCAAGGGCCTTTGGAAAACATTTTTTTGTACACTGTTGAGTAACAGAAGAAAATATTTCAATAAATACTTGCCAATGAATATTAAGACTAAATACAGAAAGAGATTTCCTCAGGGTTCATTTGTTTAAAAAAAAAACATCTCACATCTGAATTGATTTATGGTTTATAAAATGCCCTGACATTTAGTGTCTCACTGGGACAAGGTTTTACAGTCTAATTTTATAAAGAATGCAGCTCAGATCAGTTTTCCTTAGCAGGACATAGAAGCTAACCCTAGGTTTCTGTTTAACATTCCTCATCTTTCAGCTTTATTAGGCCAGTAATGACCAAGACAGCAGCTCTGAATACGTTTAAAAAAGAGAGAGAGAGATAAATCACAGAAGAAACAGATCATGGTGATATTAAGTGACTCTCTCGTTTGTCATCATTCATCGCTGAAGAGAACATGTGATTCGATACAAATCTATGCACACTGTGCAGTGGATTGTCCCACTGAAGGTGCAGGCCTACCTACGAGAATGCACACGGGTCCCTCCATTTCCATATGTGAAGAGGAAGCCCAGGTAACACGTGGGTCAAGATCTACACCCCGACTCCATCTTGCTTAACAGTCTTTATATTTTAAAACATGACCAAAGAGCAGCTATCAGTTGAGAATGTGCTTCGAACCACTATCTGCAACCTAAAACTATCTTCCCAAATGTGAGTTTAGGTAAATCCACTTGGACTGTATTGATTAAATGGACAGCAAAGCTTCTTGACAACTTATACACTGATATGTAAAAAAAACCACAAGCTCCATATTTAAGATTTAAAAATACCACGTTTTCCAAAATGTCTGCTAGATTCTCAAGAGCAATACATTAATTTTAAAATTAAACTGTTTCAATAGTGAATCGGTTAACTACATTCAAATAATCAGAACAAATTAAACAAATTTCAGTGGCTTTTTATGTTTTGGCATCACAATGCAAGAATGGTAAAACTTTGTTTTACTATTTCTCAGAAAAATCATTCAAAAACAAGAACCAAGAGGATTTCCAAAGTTCTTTAAACAGTTTTTACTGACTCATGATACTTCTTCCTGAGACCTGTCTTAAACAGACCAGGTTGAAAATGCATAATTAAAAGACCAACCTGGGGGCACCTGGGTAGCTCAGTCAGTTGAGCATCCAACTTTAGCTCAGGTCATGATCTCACGGTTCCATTGAAAGCGAGTTGAAGCCCCGTATCAGGCTCCCTGCTGCCAGTGTGGAGACTGCTTGGGATTCTCTCTCCCTCTGTCTCTGCCCCTCCCCCACTGTGCATGCACTCTCTAGCGCTCTGTCTTATTCTCTCTCTCAAAAGTAAAATAAACATTAAAAAAAAAACCAAAAAGACCAATCTGGATTCAGGCAGGAAATTGCCAATTTAAGAAAAAATCAGGTAAAACTAACAAATATATCAGAATCAAAAAGAAAAATCATAGGTTTGAAGCTTTACCTTGCCTTGCTGCATTTGATTTGCAATGAAATTTACTGTGTATTTATATTGTTTTCAGCTCTAATGACCTAAGTGAATGATGCAAATTAGTCTGTATAATAATATCACTATAAGTCTGTAAGGCACACTTTCTAAGGCGGTGAATAAAGAAATGATCAGGTGGAAATTACAAGTATAGGAAATGACTTTTCTATTTAATTATATTTCCATCGAAAATTCTATTCCATTTCTAGTTGCATGAAACTCATTAAAGTGATTAAGAAACATCACATCAGCACATTTAAATGCTGAAATTGCTTCCTATTCAGTAAATTCCCATTACTGTGGTAGGGAAAGTGGCAAGCTACAATTAAAAAATCCCATTTTCAGGAGATAGATTTCAACCATTAAAAAAAAAAAAAAGACCACTCTTGGGACTTCTGGTGTTCGGGGAACACTTAAAGATAAGCATAAAGGCTGATAAAGGAGAACAACACAAGGATGACCTTGCCTGCTGTGGGTTTTTCAGGCTAAGAACATTGTTTTTAAAGAGTATATGGCACTCACATTTGAAATGAGAGTTATAATCATTGCCACACTGGCTCACTCCATGACTTCATTGAAATAAAAGATTAATTTGAATTGCAAACAAAAATCTATATAAATCACAAAGGAAGAAAATACTCTAATAAAACAGCAAGAGAAATGGTGCTTCAGCTGAAAGCAAAGAATGGAAATTCCTTTTCTAACATTCCTCACTAGGGTCAGGTAGAAGATATTAAAGCATGTTTTACATTTCCTTGAATTCCTTTTTACTTACTCTTTAGAGACATGCGCGTTTTAACAATCTTAGGAGCCAAATTGATCTCTAAAATAGCTCTTGTGTGGAGCCCCGAAGACTCACAATTAGCGCTGCGTGGAGGCCGAGGGAGGCAGGCAGCTCGGGGCCCTGGAACACATGTCTGCACGCTGCCCGCCACAGGAGGCTCCTCTCCCACATAATGCAGTGAAGGCCAAGGATTTTCCCTTGGCCTTCTCTTTTCTTTCCTTGCATTACAGTACTTTGGAAACTGCCGTTTCGTTCCAGAAGGAAACGTTGCCTCTGCCAGCAAACGGCTGGACGGGACTTTACAATGAAACCTACTGATCTAATTAATTCAGCATTAGATGTAAGATGCTGAGCCAAGCGCTAAAAAGTTATATTTGCCTCGAAAACACGCAGCTTTGGTAGAGAAACTGAAACCCTCATCCATTGCCGGTGAAAAGGTAAAACGGTCCAGCTGCTGTGAAAATTTGGTGGTTCTCCAAAAAGTTAACCCCAGAATTGTGTAGAACCCAGCAATTCCACTCCTAGGTATATACTCTGGAGAACCAAAAACAGATGTTCACATCAAAACCTGTACACGAACGTTCATAGCACCATTATTCCTAATAGACGAAAGGTGGAAACCATCCAAATGTTTATTAACTGATGAATGGATAAACAAATGTGGTGTGTCCGTACAAGGGAATAGTATTTGACTGTAAAAAGAAATGAAGTTCTGATACACACCACAACACGAACCCTGAAAACACTATGCTAAGTGAACGAAGTCAGACACATATATGAAGTGTCCAGGATAGGTAAACCAAAAGAGAAAGTAGATTAAAGGGTACTAGGGGCAGGGAGAAGCAAGGAATAGAGTAACTGCTAATGGGAACAGGCTTTGTTTTGGGTTGATGACAATGTTCTAGAACTAGGCAGTGGTGGTGACATAAATTTGTGAATATATACACTTAAAAATCACTGATTTGTACACGTTAGAATTGTTAAAATGGTCAATTTTGTGTTATGTGACTCTTATTTCAAAAAAAAAAAGAGGGGTCCTGAGTGGCTCAGTTGGTTGAGCGTCCAACTTCAGCTCAGGTCATGATCTCACAGTCTTTGAGTTCAAGTTCCACATCGGGCTCTGTGCTGACTGCTCAGTCTGGAGCCTGCTTCGGATTCTGGGTCTCCCTCTCTCTCTACCCCTTCCCCACTCCCACTCTGTCTCTCTCAAAATTAAATAAACACTAAAAAAATTTTTTTTTAATTTAAAAAAAAGAAAACAAAATGCCTCTTTACTTACAGAAAGTCTCTGCAATATCTTTTTGCCTACTGGTAAGAAGTGAGGTGTGGGGAAACAGAGTCGATGAAAGGCTGAAGGAAATCAGACATCTCTTGGCTACCTATTTGGAAACTGAAATAAAATCTTCCACAAATATACACTTACTACTTTTGAAGCAAGTTCCATGCATTCATGTCATCCTCCACTACCTTCCATATACACAAAAAACACCAGGAACTAGCATTTTTTACAGTATTTATTATGTTCCAGGTGGAATTCTCAGTGTTCTTACACATTGTCTCACCCACCCCTCGTAACAGCCCTATGAGGTGCATAGAGACAGAAAGTGAGGCAAAGGCTGAGTGCATAGCCTAACATCACTCAGCTTGTTAGTAGCAGTGTTGTGACCTGAACCTGACAAACTGGCTTTGTGTGTCTTTAACCAGAAGTACTTTTAACCAAGAGCTACTCAACCTTTCCAGAAGCAAATCCATCTTTATTTTACAAGTGAGGAAGGAAACAAACTGTAAGAGTTCAAACCACATACCCAAGATCACCCAACTGGTGAGAAGCAAAATAAGTTATTGATTATCATAAAAGGCACAAGGTAGTTTCCTGGAGGGAAAAATGGGAAAATAATCCAGAACAGGCATGGGGGGGCTGCTGGCAAAAATTACTTTCCTTAACCTGGTTGATGGTGACATAAGTGTTTCTTTACATGTTCTTTTTTTTTTTTTTTTTTTTAAGTGTATTTATTTTGGGAGACAGCAAGTGAGCAGGGAAGTGGCAGAGAGAGAGGGAGAGAGAATCCCAAGGAGACTGGGCACTGTCAGCACAGAGCCCAATGCGGGGCTGGAACTCACCAACCGTGAGATCGCAACCTGAGCCAAAGGCAGACGCTTAACCGAGGGAGCCACCCAAGCACCCCTGTTCACATATTATTCTTTAAACTGTAGATGTTTTATGCACTTCCCACAGGCATGATTTGTTACAATTTATTTTTAAAAATGAATTTGTCCCTAAAGAGACCACAACACTGCATATAATTTCTACATGAGAGAAAACGCAGGAGAAATGGCAAGAGGTATGCAAAGTAGTTAACAGAAACCTCGGAAAGACTGTCTTTAAATTAAAAAAAAAAAAAAAAAAAAAAAGGTAGGAGAAAATGTCTCTCTCTAACCCTGAATTGAAAATCTGGGATTAACATGGGAGTTTTGGGGGATGAGAATGGAGAAACTTTCTTTAAGCAGGAAGAAGTTCTTATTAGGGGAGAAATATATAGTTATCAGTTTAAAGCAATAATACAGGAAGGGAATAAAAAGTGGTTTGAACTTTATAGATTGGATGGTAGAAATAGGGTCCAAATATATCAATAATTGACATGAATACAAATGAGCTGAAAGCAAAAGGAAAGGTTGGCAAAGTGCATTAAAAACAAAAACAGGTTCCAGATGTATCTGTACCTATAGTGTAAGAGCACCAAAGAAGAATGAAAAGTGGTATTAGACATATATAAACCAGAAAAAGAGCTAGTCTAGCTATGTTCATAGTAGATAAAATAACTTACTTTATATATTTTATCTAAGACAAAAATTGTTAGTAGGATTGGAGTTAGTACATAATAAAAGCACTATGAAAAATAGTAACTTAAAAGTGCAAGCACTTTTTTAGCTTCAAATATACAAGAAGCAAACATCTATAAATCTGCAGGGAGTGACGTAAACTCATCTTCACAGAGCGAAGTTTCAACCGATCTTTCTCCACTGTTGATAGATCAAACTTAAAAAAAAAAAAAAAAAAAAATCAGGGGCGCCTGGGTGGCTCTGTCGTTTAAGCGCCCGACTTCGGCTCAGGTCATGATCTCACAGTCTGTGAGTTCAAGCCCTGCATCGGGCTCTGCGCTGACAGCTCGGAGCCTGGAGCCTGCTTCCGATTCTGTGTCTTCCTCTCTCTCTGTCCCTCCCCCACTCACGCTCTCTCTCCCTCTCTCAAAAATAAATAAACATTTAAAAAAAATCATTAAACTACAACTAACACTTTAAAAGAGATTAAAAAAAAAGAGGCACAAATAAAATAAAATGACATTATAAGAAAGCAGTAACAAAATTCAGAATATCAGAAAATCTATGGAACCAAAAAGTGGGCATCTTCAATAATCGACTGCAAAAAATAAATAAAAATAAAAAAGGAGAGGAACCAGTCAACTAACAAACTTGAGATGTACCAGCCAAATGCAATGTGTCTCAGGCTCGGATCTTATTCCCAACAAACTAAGGGGAAAAGAAGCCAGTGTGGAAGATCTGGACAGTTACTGGGTATTTGATATTAAGAATGGTTAGGTCTTTCAGTGTGATACTTGAATTATGGTGATATATTTAAAAACAGAAACAAAAACTTATTTGCTAATAGTTTGATTTACAGAAAAAATTGTGAAGATGGTACAGAGTTCCCATATACCCTACACCCACTTTCTCCTTGTTATCATCTTACATTATTATGGTACATTTGTTACAATGAATGAATCAACACTGACCCATAATAAACTACATACTTCATTCAGACTTTTCTTAGTTTTTACCCCATGTCCTTTGTTCAAGCAGTCTATCCTGGGGACACTACATTTAGTGGTTGTCTCTTTAGTCTCCTCTAGATAGTAGTCCTCAGACTTGCCTTGTTTTTGATGATCTTGACAGTGCTAAGTACTGGTATTTTGTAGAATGTCCTTCAGCTGGGAGTTGTCTGTTTCTCTCATGACTCAGCTGGGGTTACATGGTTTTGGAAAGACCAGAGAGGTAAAGTGCCACTCCCATTTTTAGGCATACATACACTAACAGCGTGACACAGTGGTTCAACCTTCACCTAGCCAAGGTGGTGGGCAGCTTTCTTCACTGTAATTACTCTTTCACCCTCCTTTCCATGCTACGCTCCTTGACAAGTCACTATGCAGAGGGCCCACACTTCAGGGGTGGAAAGTTATGCTCATATCCTTGAAAGTGCAGTATCCATATAAATTACTTAAAATTCTTCTTCATGGATTTATTCTTCATATATTTAGTCATTCATTTATGTTGGCGTTGAACTCAGATATTTCATAGATTGGGTTATAATCCAACACTACATTATTTTGTTGCTCCAATGATTCCAGCTTTGGCTATTGGGAATTCTTTTCATTGGCTCCCATGTCTTTTGACATACTCTCATTATATTTTTGTTTTTAAACCACTTCCTTAACTGAAACTAAGATGCTCCAGGCATCCATCTCATCTTGTATATTTTCTGCCCTAGTCTTAGAGTCGGCTGTTTCTCTAAGGAGTCCTGGATCCTTTTATCGGATAGCGTCAGAAACCAAGAACTCGGCATTAGGCATGTTCTTTGCTGCTGGGGTATTATTATTTCTTGGCCCCTTCAGCAGATAGATTGATTATATATTTTAAAGAGTAAAAATACTTTAAAATTTTATAGAGTCACTTTAACTGAAATACTTACAGAGGAAATACCTATATTGTGTTTCACAATAATCAGTGTTGAGGAGTGGTTAAGTGGGCAAACGTATAAAACTAGTGATCATGAGTTACACTTGGATGACAGGTACAGAGTTTAACTGATTTGTGTCCATCCCAAAACCTCCATAATAAAGACCCTTTAAAAATTCAAAACAATATAGCCATGTGCCAACAATCTTGACAACTTAAGACAAAATGGTCAAATTCCTAGGAGAAAAAAAATATACTTTCTAGAGTTGACTCAAATGTATTAAAAATTTATTTACTTTTGAGAGAGACACAGTGTGAACGGGCGAGGGGCAGAGAAAGAGGGAGACACAGAATCTGAAGCAGGCTCCAGACTCTGAGATGTCCGCATACAGCCCAATGCAGGCCTCGAAACCACAAACCACAAGATCATGACCTGAGCCAGTCAGACGCTTAACTGACTGAGCCACCCAAGTGCCCCTAGAATTGACTTAGAAATTAAAAAAAAAAAAACAAAACTTAAGAAATGGAAGCAGTGACTAAAAATTTTCCTATGATGTTCACTGGTGTTTCTGATTCTCTTATGGGTAGACTATACTAGACTAACTCTTCTACAGATAGTTATAAACATAGAACAAAAATGTTACAAAATATTTGAAACCACTGGAGAGGAACCAAAAGGTGGTAGAAACCAGAGGGGATCAACCTCCACAGGGAAAGAAGAGGACATGCCAATTCTCCACAAATTGATCTATGGATTCAATTATCATTCCAATCAAAATGCCAACAGAATTTTTTTTTCCCCTGAGAGAAAGCTCAAGTGGGGAAGAGGGGGAGAGAATCTTAAGCAGGCTCTATGCTCAGCACCAGGCAGACACAGGGCTTGATCCCACAACCCTGGGATCATGATCTTAGCCCAAATCAAGAGCCATATGCTCAACCGAGTCACCCAGGAACCCTCCAACAGGATTCTTTATAGAAATAGAGTAGTTAATTTTAAAACGTATAGGAAAATGCCAAAGCCCTGGAATAACCAAAAAACAAGTTTTAAAAAGGATAATGATAAAGGACTTCCATTATCTGATTTCAAAATTTACCACAAAGCTATAATTTTTAAGACAACGTGGCACTGGTGTTAGGTCAAATAACTATGGAACAGAACAGAGGCCAGAAACAGACCCACGCAAATAATGGTTAACTAAGCAAACAAGGAAATCCAACAGGAAGTTTTTCCAAATGATGATAAAACACCTGGATGAACGTATGGAAAGAAAATGAAACTTGACACATACATCATCACACTAAAATTTAAACAGATCTTACATGTAAACTGTAATAATAAAAACTATAAATTGTCTAGAGCAAAACATAAGAGAAAATCTTCCTAATCTTTGAGTAGGTAGCAAAGATTTCTAATTTTTAAGTTTACATAAAAATGTAAAGATCGACATGGGATTCAGGATGAGGTTATCTTGGAGGAGATAGGATAGCGTGGGGGAAGATGGGGACTCCAAAGGGCTGGATTCTAAGTTATTGTCCAGATCCTAGATTTTGTCCTGGAGATGAAGTCCCGGTCCTATAATGTTATTAAGACCATGTACATAAACCAGTCTGTCATGGGCTAAAGATTATTCTAATTCTGTGTGCCTGAAGTCCAAAATAAAAACTTACCTGGTTTAAAAAGTTTACTCTTTAACAGAAATACTCTTAAAGCATTTTGGGTCTTTAAAAATACCGCTTTTCTGGGGGCGCCTGGGTGGCTCAGTCAGTTGAGCGTCCAACTTCGGCTCAGGTCATGATGTCACAGCTCTTGAGTTTGAGCCCCACATCGGGCTCTGTGCTGACAGCTCAAAACCTGGAGCCTCCTTCAGATTCTGTATCTCCCTCTCTCTGACCCTCCCCCGTTCTCTCTCTCTCTCAAAAATAAACAAATTAAAAAAATAATAAAAAATAAATTATATAAGAAAAAAATACTGCTCCTCCGTATCTGGGAAGTAACGGAGGGTGGCATTTCAGCTCTCACACAGTCCTCTTCTGCAAATGTAAAACAGTAATTACAGAATGAATGAATTTGATGAATTTGCATGTTGGTATATCTAAGTAGGATATTTTGTAGTACCGTTTTCAAGAATATTTGTGCAAGCATGGATAGGCAAGACAGTGTTAAATACAGCAACCACTGTTTTGATAATTATACCCTTGATGTTAACTTTTGGTAAAGTTAAAGAACAATCAAGTTGGGGACATCGAATGCACACTTAATTTATAAGCCAAAACCTAGATTAGTCACCTATTACTAACAAATCACCCTCAACCATCGTGGCTTTAAGCAAACATGTCTCTGTTTCTGTGGGTCAAGAATTCACGAGAAGCTCCTTTGCACACTTGTGTCTCAGGTCTCTCAAGAGGTCGTGGCCAGATGTTGCCTGAGATGGGAGGTGGAGGACCACTTCCAAGACAGCTGGCTCCCAGACCTGGCAGGTAGTGTTGCCAAAACAGCTCCTCTCCTCGTGGAGGGCTGCCTAAAATGTCTTCACAACATGGTGTTCACCAGTCCCAGGTCAAGTAATCCAAGAAACTAAGGCTGAAGTTGCAATGCCTTTTAGGACCTAGCCCCAGAAGTCGACTATTTTTTTGTGAGTATTTTATTGGTTACGCCAAGTCAGCCTTCTTTCAATGAGGGCTGGGAAATTAGTCCATTGCATGACTAGAAGGATGACCTTAAAAAACACAAAAGTTTCAGAACTTTCAATTTAGGGAGGAGGTAGATTAAAGACATAGAAAAAGAAGGCCCCCTCCATTACGATGAAAAATCACAAAAGGTTTTAGTTGACCACAGGTATCATATATATCAGCAGTCAGGGCCACCTGTGCAGGGCACATAAGGGCACCATTCTGTGATGTGGGGAGGCACTGCCACCCCACTGTGCTCTACTTTCAGTAGTAAGCCTGTACATGGAATGCTGGGTCAACTTTTGAACAGCAAACATTGATTATGTTTCTACAGACCTCCAGAAGGGACACGAAGGGCTTGCTGATACCGCAGGTAACTTTTTATTTAACACGAAGGGAAGAGTATGGACTAGTATTACTCGTATATGTGGCCAACAGAAGACTTATTTATCCCCTTCTAAGGTTCTAGGCCCCACACTGCAAGGTGCTGTTTTTGTAGAAAGTAGAAAACCAAGCTTTTTAAAACTGTGGCTAAAAAAAAGGCTGCATGAGTGAAATCCCCTATGAGGAAAGCAGTGAGGCTGCAGGCTGCTCATGTTATCTAACGCCAGTGTCTGCTCGGCTTCTCTGGCTTACTTGATGATTTTTTTTTTTTTTAATTTTTTTTTCAACGTTTATTTATTTTTGGGACAGAGAGAGACAAAGCATGAACGGGGGAGGGGCAGAGAGAGAGGGAGACACAGAATCGGAAACAGGCTCCAGGCTCTGAGCCATCAGCCCAGAGCCTGACGCGGGGCTCGAACTCACGGACCGCGAGATCGTGACCTGGCTGAAGTCGGACGCTTAACCGACTGCGCCACCCAGGCGCCCCATTTGATGATTTTTAATGTTTGGTACAGGCAATGTTTGGGGAGGAGCTGAGTTCCAGGAGGCAGGAATATACCTGTATTTCTTACACACAAATATTTGTGGGTAATGTTTGTCATGCTAGAGAGCCTGTAACTTCAAGAAATTAAATACAACCAAAAGCTGTGGATCCAAGATAACTAAGACTTAATGTTTTATTTTTTAAAAAAGGCATCTGTCAAAAGGTCACATGCAATTTTTCACCTACACATGTGCAAACCATAAAATACTGCGCAACGAAATCAGTGATGAAAGAGCCGAAGATTCGTATGAGCGAGAATTATTCCCAGTTCATCACAAGCCTCTATCACAACTCTGTCGGCAGCAGAACCAGAAGGAGCAGCAATGTATGCCACGCCGCTCTGCGGGGAGAAGAGACATTGACTTTCAAGACACAAGTTCAGGTGAAGACACGCAAGAACCAAAATCCTCCTCTACAAAGCATAAGCTAACAAGGGTTCATAATACAGACTGATTCGCTCAGCCAAAAGAGCAAAAGAACATCAAATGGAAAAGTAAAATACTTAAATATTACTGATCACACTGCCATAACTTGGCTATAAAACTCACAGAACTTAAACACCAAAAGCAGGGTTTCTGAAGTGGTTTTACATCATAATCAATTCTGTGCAAATGCACATCATTTCCACACTTACCCTTTTAGCTCTGTCTACGTTATCTCTGAAAGGAAAGAAGGCATCAGAGCTGATAGAAACTTCATTAAGTTTGTCAACCCATTCTTTCTTCTCTGCTTCAGTTAGCAGTTCAGGGACTTCCTCAAACAATGCCTTCCACTTTACCAAATCTTCATCCTATGAGAAGGGGGTGGAGAGGGGAAAGAAAGATTTTGGATACAATCTTTAATACTATCTGATGCAAATCAGAATGCCAGAAAGCACTTGGGCATTTGTCCCAGGATTTAATTATAAATAATGGCTCATTCCAATTTACATCTCCAGAATTTTTTTTGATGCTTTTAACATTTCATTAAGAAAAGTAATTCTAAGTGTACCAAATAAAGATCATACCATTTAGTTTCAAAATCAGTTTATTCTAAATATATTTTGTTTCTTAATCTCTGCCTAAATTAAATCTACTATTTTATATCCCTGTATCAAAACAAGCAAACAGATGATGATGGATGTTCTAGAACTATATTTACACAGCCTCAAGTCTACAGTCAGTCATACAGATGAAATCAAGGTATGATTCACGGTATTCACATTTTTTTTTTTTTAATTTTTTTAACGTTTATTTATTTTTGAGACAGAGAGAGACAGAGCATGAACAGGGGAGGGGCAGAGAGAGAGGGAGACACAGAATCCGAAACAGGCTCCAGGCTCTGAGCTGTCAGCCCAGAGCCCGACGCGGGGCTCGAATTCACGGACCAGGAGATCATGACCTGAGCCGAAGTCGGACGCTCAACCGACTGAGCCATCCAGGCGCCCCGGTATTCACATTTTTAAAAAGGTGCTTCCATTTTGGATGATTTGTTGGCTAAAACAACATACTTTAACTCTTGTTCACATACATACAAAGATCCTTCCAGAACTACGAGCAAGATTTCACTAGTAATATTAAACAGGATAATACCAATATTAGGGTAAAAAAAGAAAGGCTTATGTTTTAAGTACTTTATGATTTTAAGGCACACTTATGTGACACTTATGATGTCATGGATTCCTGTCCCTGAACTTGTGGACAACGTAATGTGGTTAACTCACCTCCTCAGGAGACTATCGAGTATCCGATTACCAGACTTCTCTTTTGCTTTCCACATAGGATTTATCGACATTTGCTATGTCCAGATACAGGTTTAAATTCTAGATTTTTAGCAGGCTACTTGATAGCTGCAATTTTACTTATTTACTTATTTTTAACGTTTATTTATTTTTGACACAGTGCAAGCGGGGGATGTGCAAAGGGAAGGGGACATAAGATCCAAAGTGGGCTCTGCACTGGCAGTCTGACAGTGGCAAGCCCAATGTGGTGCTCGAACTCATGAACGGTGAGATCACGGTCTGCCCGACTGAGCTACCCACATACACCAACAGTTGTCATTTTAATGCACCCGTATGCTTTCTTCAAAATAGAAGACATTAAATATGAAATGTAACAAAAATTGAGTTGTTAATGACTCTGGTAGCAAGTGCAGGGGAAAGGGGCACCTGGGTGGCTCAGTCCGTTAAGTGTCTGACCTCGGCCTGGGTCATTATCTCACGGTTTATGAGTTTAAGCCCCACTTCAGCCTCTGTGCTGACAGCTCAGAGCCTGGAGCCTGCTTCCGATTCTGTGTCTCCCTCTCTCTCTGCCCCTCCCCCATGCACTCACACTCTTTCTCTCTCTCTCTCAAAAACAAACGTTAAAAAAAAGAAAAAAAGAAAAGAAAGTATAGGGGGAGAAGACACTGGTTACCCGCTATCAGATAATTTGTATTTCATGTTGAATACACACCTATCATGCAGAAGCATCATGCTTGGTTGGCACTGTGAAAGAAGCCTCAGGATAGGTGAAAAATAGTCCCTGCCATCAAAAGTTCAAAACCAACAGGGAAAGTACAAAGTTATAAAACTAAACCAATGGTTATAATTTTAAAAGACAAGGAAGGTCTGTGGTATCAGAAAGGGATTAACTATGAACAAAAAAATTAAAGGCAGCAGACAATGGAGAATTGGTAAAAAGTTTAGAATTACAATTTTAGACAATGTAAAATTTTAAGAAAAATACCTGTTACAGAAAAGAGTGAGCATACCAGTATACTCCACTCACAAACCCAGTGACTTTTACCTCGCCAATGGTTCCAGTAACATACTGATCAATGGCATTGGAGATTTCTGCTCTCTTCACTCCAGTTTTAAACTTCATTGAAAGCACTTGTGGATGATGTCTAAGCCACCAGTAGTTCGCCTTATCCCCTGCAAGGCGTGTGCAGTGTATTCGAGACTGCTGTCCTGCTCCAATGCCAATAACCTGAAGAACATGAACATTAAGATGAATCTCTCTTTCGATATTTTTTTTAAACAGGTCTTTTGTGCACATTTCCTAAAATCTATCAATTCTGTGAAAAAAACAGTAGGCCAAAATACAAATAATTCTTAAGTCATTAAGGGTGGGAGTAGATGTCAGTAACTACTATTAACACATTTTTCCTCTTTGGTGATATTTGAAGTATGGCTATTAATACTCTGTAAGTTTCTAGAACTCCTGGACATCAGTAGTGAGGCACAGTCTTACTGGAACTTATTAGAACCTGACTCCAAGAACACCAGTAACCACAATCCCCCAAGTTTTTGTTAACAGAAACAAGCAGTCTTTTAACAGTTGACAATCACTAAAATTCTGAATTTCAAAGTCTTCCAGGTCACATGCTAATGAATATCCACTTTCCCTCCCCCACTTATGGGACAAATAATTTAACAGGTGCCAAGAAGAGCTCAAGACACTGTGAGAAGGGCTCCCAACGCCGCGGAAGCTATGGCGAAAGCAGAACCAGTTCAGTCCAGAGTTAGAAGAGACCCCCAGGAGGAGCTGGCTCAGTGCTGCATTCTACGGCTCAGCCCACTAGGAAAAAGTGAAATATCTCGCTTGACGTCTATAAGAAACATTCAACACCTTGCTCGTGGTAGTGTCATTCATCGAACTACATAATGTGGGCAAACTGCTCAAAATTCGACACTTAAAAAGAGTAAATTTTATTGTATATAAATTATGTCTCAGTAAACCTGATTTTAAAAGATCACATTAACTTGCAGTCCACAGATTCTTGGTAAAATAACCTTAGAAATAACGCAAAAATATCCAACAAGCTACAAAAATACGGAGTAATAGGTAGCAGTACTATTCTTGACTCTCTCTTCACTGGAAATATCACAGCCATCAGGAGGAGGGGAGTGAATAAACTAGTTTTATAGCGGCTATTACAGTCCCAACTAACCCAAATGTGCCAACTCAGTCTGGGCAAGAAGTAATACGACCAATTTTAATGTCATTCTGAAGATACTTTGTGATCATCACTAACTCTAATGGTCTACCACATTACTGAGTAGATACCAACAAACCCAGAAAAGAAAAACCTGGCCAATTTTCCTTTCCAAGCAGTCTATCACCTGAGGGACGAGTATCATTTTGAAAAACAACAGTCTGCCCAAAGTGGGTTTGAGAGTGTGGTTACCTGACCATTCTTGGCATAGCACACGGAGTTAGACTGCGTGTACTTCACAGCAATGGTGGCTACAATGAGGTCTCTGAGCGCAGACTCTGGCAACTGAAAAGACACAGGGCGGTAAACTATGGTGGAATTTGTAGCTCCAATGGAAAACGTTAAGCATCTTACAAGTCATTTTCTTATAGACCTATGATGTAGTTGTACCTTTCAAATGATAGAATGGAATTAACTGTTCATAGAAAACACTACTGTGTTTTACTGAAAAAGATCAACATTCAACATACTTGTTGTGGAACTCAGCAGTGCCTAATGCATCACGGACTCAAACTAATGCCATTTTGCAGCAACTCCCGGTTAAGTGTGTTTACATATCATGCTGTGAAGTACCATATCCATTCCTAAACCGACAAATAATACTTTGTCTACCACAGTGCCAAGGAACATATATGGAAACATGATAAAGTTTATGTTGAGAAAGAACATGGAGAATAATTTTCACAGATATCACAAACAACTGTGATGTCTACACAGAGCCACGGCTGTTGAGGAAAAATCAAATTACGATCATTTTCTGCTTTGTCTAGAATATTCTAAGTAGAAACTATTCAAAAATACTTGTGAACTACCAGTCCTAACAGAATAAAGCAATTGCTATAGCCAGAAATGTCACTATGTTTAAAATTTTTTTTAATGTTTATTTTTGACAGAGAGAGAGACAGACAGAGCATGAGTGGGGAGGGGGGCGCAGAGAGAGAGGAAGACACAGAATCTAAAACAGGCTCCAGGCTCCGAGCTGTCAGCACAGAGTCCGATGCGGGGCTCAAACCCACGGACAGTGAGATCATGACCCAAGCCAAAGTCGATGCTCAACTGACTGAGCCACCCAGGCGCCCATGTCACTATGTTTAATGTAAAGAGCAAATACAAACTGAAAAGGAGGATTATCTATGTGGACAAAGACTATAAGCAGCAGCTAACTGATCAATTAGCTAAGGGAAAAATCAGACTTCATCAAAATTAAAATCAGACTTCAAAATTAAAACTTCTGTTCTGCGAACTGTATTAAGAGGATAAAAAGACAAAGTACAGGGGCGCCTGGGTGGCTCAGTCGGTTGGGCATCGAACTTTGGCTCAAGTCATGATCTCATGGTTCATAGGCTCAGGCCCCACATCAGGCTCTGTGCTGACAGCTCAGAGCCTGGAACCTACTTCGGATTCTGTGTCTCCCTCTCCCTCTCCCTCTGCCCCTTCCCCACTCATGCTATCTCTCTCAGAAATGAATAAACGTTAAAAAAAAAAAAAAAGTTAAAAAAAAACAACACAAAGTATAGACTGGGAGAAAATATTTGCAAACCACATAACCAAAAAAGGACTACTATTTAAGTAAGTAAAGACCTCTCAAAACTCCGTGACAAAAACAATCTAATTAGAAGATGAGCAAAAGACACGAAGAAACATTTCACTAAAAAGGATACACAGAAGGCAAAATAAATATGAAAAAACACCCATCATTAGCCATTAGAAAATGCTAATTAAAATCACAAGATACTGCTACACACCTAACTAAAAAGGGCGACAACACTAAAAGCTAGTGAGGATGCAGAGAACTGGGTCACTCACATGTTGCTGGTGTAAAACACAAAATCACACAGGCTCTTTGGAAAACAGTTTGGCAATTAAAAAAACTAAATATGCAACTATGATACTACCCAGCAGCCACTGATGATACTCCTGGGCCTTTTATAACAGAGGAATGAGAACTTATGTTCACAGAAAAACTCACTCATGAATGTGCAATGAATGAAAATTATAAAAGGGGGAACAGATTAGATGTTATCCAAGGTTAAGAAGGGGGTGGAGGCAGGAAGGAAGGGAGTGTGATTGTAAGAGAGCAACATAAGGGATCCTTGTGGTCGTGGAAGCATTCTTCCTGTGCCTTAACTGTATCAATATCATTACCATGGTTGTGATATTGTACTGCAGTATTACAAGGCATTATATTACCATCAGGGGAAATGGAGCAAAGGTTACATGGGAATTCTTAACAGTGCCTGTAATCTATAATTCTCATTTTTATTTCAAAATTAAAAGCTCAATTAAAAGAATTTCTTAAGAATTTCTTATTCTAAGATAGTATTAACGTAGTATATCCTTTCCTGTCTGTATCTGTTTGAGTCGCCAACTATACATTTTATTCCTTTGATTCTAAGAAAGATTAATAACATAAACCAGCTTTCCTACAGGTCTGCCCTGAAACATAACCCTGGTATTCTGAGACAGGATCAAGAAATATGAGACAAGACATCTCAAGGGGGAGATGGTATGGGGATGGGAGTGAAGGAATCCAGTCATATATACATGGCACAAATAGTTAAAACAAATTAAAGCATTATTTAAGAAAAATGGAAGAGGAAATAATTCAACCATGTTCACTAATTCTTAATGCGCAATCAATCCTTATGCTTCTCCCACTGTTATACACCTCCAAGGGTTTTGAGGCTGAAAAGTTAACAAAACACTGCTTTCAAAGGAGAGGGCAATACAAAGAAAGATAAAACCATCACTCTTATGCTTCACTTTCCAAATTTCTAATTAAAAATACATACGAAATAAGTAGAGAAGAATTTAGATAAAAGAGGCATTAAAACCATACTTCATTCCTTGTAAAAAAACATCTGAGTTAGTACAGTCAGAGGTACAAAATCTATCAAATACCGTTAAATTATTCATCTGTCCAATACCTACAAACCTATAAGGAAAACTTACAAAAGTTAAGAGTCTCAATAGGCAGGCAGGGTTGTCAACAGAGGTACTATGGAATCTAGGTCAATACTGTTTCAATATTTTAAAAAGACACATTAACCAGTCAGGTTAATAAAGTAAGAAGAAAAAGAGCCTCATATTACTATCTTATAATGTGAGCTGCCTACAGTCACAATGGTACAAAACCATGCTTCCATCTGGAAATCCCAGTACTTAATAGCCTTGACCAAAGGAGTAGATTGCAAAGGACTGAAAGCTATTTCTGTATGAAATGCCTACCATGTTCCTTTACTTCAGGGCACCGCTGATTTTTAAAAATAAAAATGGAAGAATAAAACAACAAAAATCGTGTCTCAATCACCATATACTTATTAACAGATCAAATTATTCCAATAAAGGCTTGGAGGTTTACTTTCAGCAACTCTACCTAAAGCCTCAGGAGTCAGACCTGGGAACAACTGCACCTCCTCATTTCTATTTCTGTTACCATGAATGACTTGTTACGAGACTAAACCTTTTCTAGGAACAAACAGGCTCAACAGTGAGGTAGTAAAACAGCAAGTACTGAGAAGCAAAGATCCCAGAGATAAAGGGAGTAGGAAGAAACGAGTGTAGCCGTCTATGCTTTTTGCTTCAAGCATTTTCTAAGTTGAAAGGCAGTAAGCTAAAAGGTAAAGGAACTGAGCCCAAATTTTGGCAGTGTTACAGGAATAAGTGGCAAAAATGGAGTTTAGTACACCAGGGAAAAGTGATACTAGCAGACCCTTGATGCTTTCAGCAGAGCAGGGGTGAACCATAAACACACTGGTCCCCACAAAGATTTAAGCCCAAATTCAAGTCAGCTTAATTCCTGCCAGGATAAAGATGGTCGGACTCCATCTGATCTGCCCGCCAAAAGGAGAAGTCAGCTTTTTCTGGAGGGAAGAAAAAAACACCATCCAGACCTTCAAAATAGCTCTATAGTTTTCTCACATTCAATGCCCAATCATTCAATCAAAAATACCAGACATACCAGCAGGTAAGACCACAAAACAGTATAGTTACACATCTTAAGTACTTGGGCGGGGCGGGGGGAGGGGGGGGCAAGTAGAGCTATTAGAACCAGCAAAAATATCCTTCAAAATTGAAGGTCCAATTAAGAGATTTCAGAAAAGAAATACCAGCTCATCCATTTCCATATTATGCAACCTTGGACAAATTTCTTAACTGTACCTGACGTCACAATTTTGTGATGTTTACAATAGAAATGATCGGGTAGTCACCCTTCCCCAACCCCCACATAGAGTGCTATGCCTATTAAATGATAGGGTATATATAAATACTAGAAAAAAATCACCACTATCATCCTAGGAATGTGTCCTTCCTAACAGATGACAAACAGCACAAGAACAAAAACTTGACTACGTGAACACACTGATCACAGCACTGAAAATGGAAACAATCTAAGTATCTATCCTAGTACATCTATACATGGATCGCCATGTGGCCTTTTAGATGAAGATGTGGATCTACACTTACTGATATAGAAAGCATATTTGCAGCTTAGTGCATGGTAAAAAGGCAAGTTATGGAACAGAATCATAAAAGATACAATGCCATTTACGTAGAAATGAAAATAAATATCTCTATGTACATACACACATTAGCTTCTAATATCATAATTTATTCTTTTTTTAAGCTCTCAAACTTACTTGATAACTTAAAAATGAGCTAGACATTTGCACATCAACCATTTTTAAATATGAGTCTTTAAAAATGCATAAGCTTATGAATATTAAAAATACTCACTGAGTAACTAGCATACAGTTCAGATATTTTCAAACTTACATCTTTATTCTTGGTCACAACATTGCTAAACAATGACTTGTCAATGACACCATTATTTCTCTTCTGACTTAAACGAAGACCAAAGAGAGTTCGAACTTCGTTTTCATCTGGACTGTAAGATGGGTCCATCTAAAATACAAATTTAGAGTCAAAACCAACACATCTACAACCTTTAACATTTTTCATTTAACTTTACAAAAAAATCATTATAAGCAAGCTTATATTCGTTTTTGCTAATTTAAGCATGTGTAAGATCCTTTCACTATGGGTATAATAGAATGGCTAGGCATCAATATTGATCTTAGACTATGGGCTAGTTTCCCTAATACCTAAGAGTGTGTAAAAATCAGTAAGGAAAAATCTCATCAATTAGAAAAATAGGCAAAGAATATAGTCTGATAATTTATAAAAAGGAATAAAAAATACTTTAAATATGAAAAGATGTTCACCACACACATAATGGGAAATTAAAGCTGCAATGAGATGCCATTTTTATCTCCTATTGATAAGAAGAAAAAGTTAAAGAACACAATGCTGGCAAAGCTATTAGGAAATCCCATTAAGACATAAAATTTGATGGGACAACCTCAAAGAGGAGCAGGACCTATCACAGACTGTGACCTGGTCCTAATTCACTGCAGAGCATGTGTGGTGGCTAATGACTGGGTGACTGGCTACATAAGCTACACCCATACTGGGCAAACTTCGAAGATGGTCAGACTGTATGCATTTGTGTCAGGAGGAAAAAACAACAACAAAAAGAAAAAGAAATGCAAATATTTCCTAAAAAGTACCAACTATTTCAGAAAAGACAAGCAAGAAATTTAAAATATTACCTTTTAAAATTTTTTTTTTTTCAACGTTTATTTATTTTTGGGACAGAGAGAGACAGAGCATGAACGGGGGAAGGGCAGAGAGAGGGAGACACAGAATCGGAAACAGGCTCCAGGCTCTGAGCCATCAGCCCAGAGCCCGACGCGGGGCTCGAACTCACGGACCGCGAGATCGTGACCTGGCTGAAGTCGGACGCTTAACCGACTGCGCCACCCAGGCGCCCCTAAAATATTACTTTTAAAGAGGTAACAGAGTGGCAAAAAGGAAGGATGGGGAGGCCTTTCATCAAATGATATTTAAATTTAACACCTTTTGAATAACTTTTTTTTTTAATTAGAATTTAAAACTAAGACTAAGGAAGCTACCCTCATCTTAAACCAAAAAATTAATAGTAAGAAAAAAAACCCTGTAGGATTAAGAATTAAAGAAACTTCAGTAAAGGGTAAATTCAAAGGTTGTCATCATAAAGAAAAGATTAAATATGGGGGAAAAGAAACATAAGAGAAGAAAACAAATTACTATTTCAAACATGAATTAAACTAACCTGAAGAACACAGTAGCTCCCGTTTTTCTTTTTAGAAAGTATTTTCAAAGCTTCATCTTCATATCCTGGGGCGATGATACCATCAGATACCTATAAATATATTAAACATTAATTTTTTTAAAGTTTTTATTTTGAGAGAGGGAGAGGGAGAGGTGGGGCGGGGGGAGGGGGGGAGAGAGAGAGACAGAGAGGGAGAAAGAAATCCCAAGCAGGCTCCATGCTCAGCCCGGAGCCTAACACAGGGCTTGATGCTGGGTTGAGCCAAAATCCAGAGTTGTACCCTTAACCGACTGAGCCACCCAGGCGACCTTTAAACATTAATTTCTATTTTCAAAAATTAGGGAACATTTCCTAAGCAATCTAAACACAATTATCTGTCTTAATGCAGCAGCATTTTCTGGTTTCTCTCTCCAGCAGATAATGCTAGTACCTATACCTGGAGAAGATAAGCCTATATTAGAACACAGAGTTCTACAGCTGACCTTATCTCACTTGCTCTCCTTTCAGGGTTTCGGGCTGTTTCAGTTTTAACTAAGAACAAACAAATGATTCACAGTAATACATGTACCTTAAGAAGAAGAACGATTTCTCACTATCCTGTTCATGAAGTGTTTTGCACTAGAAAGAGCCCGCTCTAGTGCCCTCTCCAGTGCCCTCTCCGCCAGTACTAGCAAAATGACCTTCGGCAAAGCAAGTTGCACAAGAGCAGGGCATGGGGATCAGATTACATCTTTGCTAATAACCTTAGGCAAGGCAAGTACCTCAACAGCAAGACAAAGGGACCATATTTAACATCTTTGAAAGATAGCGAAGTCATACTACAAAGCCTTATTGCTAGAACATAAAACACAGCAGGTCAGCTCCACTGTGGATGGGGATGGTAGAGGGATGGTAATGGTCATGGGGAGAATCCCCAAAGCAACTAAATGTTGTCAACCTCATGTAGCCTTCATTTCTACCTATTCGTTTTCCCTGCAAGCTATCGTCTTTTTCTTTCAGCCTGTCTCCTTGCCCCAAAACCCACCTTTCCAGAAGGCTTGTTTGATATTCAACTAATGGGGGTTAGTTTTTCAGAGCAGTTTATAATCTTCCCCTATACAACATCTTTCATTACAGATCTACAAAGGTTTACGGTAAGGCTCATTATTACATCATCCTCTGCTCTTTAGAAACATTAACTTTGGCATTAAGATAATGACTACTAGAGAATGTAAAAAAACCTAAATATATAAATTAAAACTTTATCATAATAGCAAAATATTCATTTGAAACACTCACTAAATCTCAAAATTACAATTCAGTCAAGGATTCACGTTCTACATAAAATATGAACATTCTAAATGATAAACTTAATTTAGAAATGGTGTAAATAAATATGAGAAGTTATAGTTTCAATGAAAACTATGACCAAATAGAGCTTTACTCAGTTATGCCTGGATCAAGATACAGGAAAGTCCACTAACCTCTCTGGAGATAATTTTGGCAGTAGGGACATCACAAATATCAGATAATGCGATAAAGTCACCAAATGAAGACATCCTATCAGCCCCTATAAAAATTAAAATGAAGTGTTACAAATGGTCTCTGCATAGAAAAAGATGTTTAAAAAACCCCAATGTGATCATATAAAATCCATTTCTCTAAATTTAACTCTATTATTTATATAAGATCTAAATAACAGATTAATAAGCCACTTAACTGAAATGATCATAACAAAGTATTCTTTAATTTTAACTTCTAAGGCAGCATTTGGCAAACTTTTTCTGTGGAAGGCCTGATAGCAAATACTTTTTAAGCTTTGCAGGCACACTGCCTCTGTCACACCTACTCAGCGGTGCCATTGTAGAAATCAGTCCCATCAATGAAGGGTCTTGGCCCTGCTTCAATCAAACTGTATTGACAAAAGTAGGTGGCAGGCTGGGTTTATTTCGCCCATGAGCCACAGTCTGCAACCCTGTTGTAGAAGGTGAACAGTGCTGTGAAGTTTCTCAATGATCTTCCATAAATGTTACAGTAATATTCACAAGTTATTAACCTCATGAATTAGATACTTCTGAAATACATAAAAAATAACTCTAACCAAATATAGTGTAGTTAAAACAACCATATAGTTTTAGTCATATATTAAACAATGTACTCAACAGCCTAATGTGAAATCAGATGCACCAAATTCTAATTATGTTTCCATTTATTACATTAAAATAGGAGCACACACTTTTATAAACAAATTTATTCTAAGGCACTCATAGAGTCATTCCTAAGTATTAATAAAAAAAAAAAAAAAGACAACTTGGAATCTTTTACTGAAAGAAAAGATATTACTACTTTATTCTACTTAGGATAAAACATTCTTTTCTCTTTTTCAAACAAAGAAACAAAAACCCTTTTACTGTTCCAACCTCTTGCTCTTGCATACGCAGTTGATATGGGTGTAAGTGTTTCATACAGATCATAGACCATGCAGACTCTGGCCTCATCTTCACTTAGTGGAATTCCAACAGCAGCACCTGGTATGGAAAACCATAAAATAAACCCCCACACGTTACTACTTATCATCTCCTAAATCAAGATAATATATATACATATATACATATACGTATATATATATATATATATATATTTTTTTTTTTTTTTAAAGTAGGCTTCGTGCTTAGCGCAGAACCCATTGCGGGGCTTGACTCACAACCGTGAGATCAAGACCTAAGCTGAGATCAAGGGGCGGACGCTTAACAGGCTGAGACACCCAGGCGCCCCAAAGCAACTCTTCTTAACATCTGGTCTATGCAGCATAATTTCTAGTGTCCATGCCAAATTACACAAAAATCTGGCCAGATAATTAAACAACAAAAATACAGTTGCAGAGGAGGGGGAGGAGGGGGGAATCTCTTCTCTCTGCCTTTTGAAAACAACCACTGGGTCTGCCAGCACCACACATCTACGAAGTTAGTTTGCTTCATTACTGACTCCCTCCACCTGGCTTGATACCCATACCATTTATTTCTTTCCTGTTTACATCACCTTAGTATCAAATAAGCTTCAAAGAATTATGTGTTAGATTTGACTTAGCCATAGAAGTAAAAATGTATCTTATACAGTGGCTATAAAAAGTTACAGAAAAGGTGCCCCTAGAACTTCTTTGTATCAGTTCTATTTCAACCTTGTGGAAAAATATTTAGCCATATTGCATTAAACCATTTTACTTTATTTTTTATGTTTCCACTATAAAAAAGCATTTTCCTGATCCTTATCTCACAGTAATGTTACAAAATTACATACACATAAATAACATCTATGTGTTAATTTACTACCAAATTTTGTCATGCTACCATATCAATATTGTTAACAGACTTGAAAAAAGTGGTTTGAGACTGCACATTAGAACATGTCAATTCTTTCTAAAATTAAAAAGTGAATTTTGAACAGTTCCAGAGCATTCAGAAAGCAGTGCTTTACCTGCTGGGCTGACATGTTTGAAAGAGGCAGCAGCAGGAAGGTCTAAAGCTTCTCTGAGTTCCTTCACCAGCTGCCAGGCATTCAAAGCATCACACAAGTTTATAAATCCAGGGGCTCCATTTAGAACTACATATGGAAACATACACAACATGTTACCAAGCAGGATCAATCAAGTCAGATATACAGTGCTGAAAACATAACCTATGTCAAGGCTGCACGAGTATGTTTTCAGAGAAGTATAATTAAGAGGCAAAGACATATACACAAACATAAAAGAACCTGATGAAAACAGAAACCAAAACACTAGAGCCTTAGCCTGCCTCACCGGCCCCCTGCCCAAAAAGAACATACAATACACACTCACATATGCCATATGCTATATGCTACTGAAGAAACCAAATCTAGCCAATCTAGAAATAAACCAACAGTGATTTCAGGAATAGGAGAACAAGACCAGTGATCGTCAGGGATCCACTTTAGTACAGAACTAAGAACAGTCATGGTAATTCTAGAGGTAGTACAAAATCTAATCCGTAAACTTTGTCAATACAAAAACATTACAAACTAATGCAAGAGCTGTGGATGGGGGAAAAATGCATTGGATTTTTCCTCTTTTATACCAGCCTCAGTAGGCCCTGCCTAAAATGCAGTTAAAAAGATGACAATTTCAGAGTTTCTCATTGCCTATTTTCTTGACAATAGCAAGATAAATATTTATATATATTTATATAAATTATAAATTCAGCACATACAAAAAAATGGGAGCCATTAGTTAAAAGCCAATTTATAACTGCATTTCCTTTGTATTATCTTGGATAATACATACTTCTAAAAATAAAACTCTGACAAATATTTACTGAGTGCCTACAACAATGTTGGGCACTGTTGTAGGTAATGGGGATAATATTATCAGTGAATAAGCTAGCCCCCCCCAATGTCTCATCCCCCAATCACTGCCTTCATAGAGATTATGGGAGAGCCAAAGAAGAAACAAAATAGGCAATGAGTAGAAAACGATAAGAGAAAATATTACAAACTTATACATATGAGTTGAAAACATGTCCACACAAAAACCTGGACTTGAAAGTTTTTAGCAACTTTTTGTAACTGTTAAAAATTGTCTTTCCATTTTTGATGTCCTTCAAGGGGTGAATGGATAAACTATGATACATCCTTATACCATGGGATATTGTTAAACAGTAAGAAATGAGCTCTCAAGCCACCAAAAGACACAGAGGAACTTAAACGCATACCGCTAAATGAAACAAGCTAGCGTTAAGGCTACATACTGTATGATTCCAACCTTATGACATTATGGAAACAGCAAAACTATGGACATGGTAAAAATATGAATGGCAGCAGGAGTCAGGGAGGTAGAATGGACGAAATTTTTAGTTGGTGAAACTATTGTGCATGATATTGTCAAGGCGGATATGACATTATATATGTCAAAACCCACAGAATACACAACACAAAGAGTGAGCCCTAATGTAAAGTGGACATTAGTTAATAATAATGAATCAATACTAGTTCCTCAATTTTAACAAACATACCATACTAATACAAGATGTAAAAGGAGGAAACTGGGGAGAGGAGATGCAGAGGGAGGGAATGTCTGGGAACTAACTCTCTGTACTTTCTGAGAAATTTTTCTGTGAATCTATTAACTACTTTAAAAGATAAAATCTACCAAAAAAAAAAAAAAGTTCCTAAAAAAGAGTTCCCTTGACCGGCACGAACAAAATAGCTTTTGAAAATGAAAAATACGGGAACTGAAAGTACATGGAGGTATCTCTTGCCTCAGAATCTAAATGGGAAACATTATAAGGAGGAAATACCTGAGAATAAAACAGGAGAATTTCTTCTAAGAAATCTAAACGTAAAAATTCATACAAAATGTCAAATTTCCAGGTATTCATTCAATAAATACTTAGGAAACATGCCAAGCAATATTCTAAGTACTGAGGATGCAGAGATAAACAAAAAGCTATGAAAAAAGCTGAGGTTTCTGTTCTCGGGAGAAGATGATTAAATAGGAGGAGACAATTAAAACATAAATACAGTAAAACCTTGGATTGTAAGTAACTTGTTCTAAGTATCCCACAAGATGAGCAAACTTGCAAAATTAGCAAATTTCTAATATTTTAATTTGATAAATGAGCAATGTCTTGCAATGAGTAGTATGTAACTCCAAATGTCACAGGATCACAACCAAGATAATGGTTCTTCTCTTC
Organism: Acinonyx jubatus; assembly: GCF_027475565.1. Classification (NCBI taxonomy): domain Eukaryota; kingdom Metazoa; phylum Chordata; class Mammalia; order Carnivora; family Felidae; genus Acinonyx; species Acinonyx jubatus. The sequence goes on along the minus strand of NC_069381.1, from coordinate 196,609,757 downwards.
TCTCTCTCTCTCACTGCAGGACTGTGGGGTGATTGTCTCCCATCCTCGGATGCTCCATCTCAGCTCGCGGTATTTAGCAGAAATCAGGGATTTTTCAGAACATCGGAAGGTGCCCACAACTGGCACCAGTGTATTTTTTGTCACGTCAAAGCACCTCTGGACAGTCCTTTGCTTTTCCACACAACAGTCAGCTTAGGAATGCTTTGCTTCATTCCTTCATTCAGACCCTTTCCTCTGCTGCCTTATTGCCAGTTACATTCAATACAGCGTATGACAAGAGTTTATTAATACTGTACCGTAGTCAACATTGGTGTGAGCACATGCAATGGCCCCTACACAGAAAAAGGTTGAAAAGAAAGGCGGTAAGAAGATGATTACAGTGAAAGAAGAAAATCATCGAAAAGTACCAATGAGGTTATGTGAGTGGCCAAAATTGCAAGACTTTATAAGTCTAAGTCTGTGTCTCGTCTGCAGAGGAGAAGAAAAAGGCAGAGGAATCCCTCACTTGCAATGAGATTAGGGAGATATGTAAAATGTGGGAAACAGTGCAAAATTTTGTAGAAAACCACCACCCAAATAAAGCCGCAGCAGTGTGAGCGATGAATCTGCTTAAGGACAATGCAATGTCAACTTTCCATGAAATCCTCAAAAGGAGGCAAAACCAAGTGTCATTACATAGGTGCCTTGTTCAAGTTGCATAAAAAGAAGATGCCACTGAGCCAATAGACGGCAGTGATTCCCTTAGTGATAGTCAAAGTCATCCTACACAATAACCCTCCTCTCTCGTCTCCTTCACATGAGCAATGAAGGTTTTCAAAGTAAGTACAGGTTAATTTATTTTTCTTCGTATTTTGTATTTTCTTTATTATTTTGTATCATATTACATTATTGTAATCATTTTTATATGAGTATTTTCCAGTTGGGGAAGAAATCGTCTCAGTTTCTATTATTTCTCATGGGGAAATTCACTTTGATATACAAGTGCTTTGGATTACAAACATGTTTCCAGAATGAATTATGCTCGCAAACCAAGGTTTTACTGTATATGCAACCAAGTAGTGTTGTGAGAAAAGTGTGATGGGCAGCTACTTCAGTCTGGGTGATCAGAGAAAACTTTGAGGAGGTGACTTTAAGGTGATTATCTGAATGGCAAAAAAGACCTCGAAGACCAGAGCAAAGGCCGCAGACACTGTGCCTGTGGACCAAATGGAAACAAGGCGCTGAGGAGCATGGGGTAGGGGAGGGTTGCCACGGAGGAGCAGTCAGATAACAGGGTTTGTTACCTGCACAGGCATTCAAGTGGGAAGGAAAGCCAATGCATGGTCTCAAATTGGGTGTAACATCACCTGATTTACATGGTTAAGATTATTCTGCCATGAGTAGAAAAGACAAAGCAGAGAGAATTAGATTGTTGCAGTCTGGAGACTTTTGGGGTGACTGAGGGGGCTGGCACAGTGTTAGAAGAGATTCCCAATGTATCTGAAGTAGGGTAAAAATAGGACTGGATCCAGTGAATGGGAAGGGGAAAGAAAGGAGTATTTGAAATTCTCCTCAAATCTCCCACCCTGCTCCCTGCTCCTCTGTCTCTGCTGGTAACAAGGGAAAGGAGGCGCAGACAGGAGTACCCGCATCTTCCTGCCACCCCATGTACCAAGAAGCGTGCTCTCGCCCTGCCTTCCCAGTGTATGAAGAGAGCTGTCCTTGTGGTCACCCGAGGCCAGCACTCCTACCCAAGGCCTTCACACACACAACTCTCTCCCCTGCCCTCGGCACGCATGCAACCCGCCCCGCCCCGTCCCTGACCAGACAGTAGCACGTGTTCTAATGCCCACCTCAAGAGTAAAACAGGACAAAAAAGTGAAAAGCCTCTTTTAATTCTACAAACCCATGGAAGTCCTAACTGATTTTCCTGTTCAAAGAACTATCTTTATTATTGTTATCTCCTAACCTCACATTCCTATCTCGGCTAACTTCAACTGGGCTTCCAGAACCATCATTCCAGGGTAATTGCTTCATGAAATTTTTCCGGGATCTAACAGTCACTTTCCTGTACTTAGCAGCACTCCAAACCAGCTGGAGCCCTGCCGGTCTTCTAGCCTTGTGTTCCTCAGCTGGTCCCTCCACATCTCGACTCTTCTAGGAAATCCATCCATCCTGTCCCACATCTTCTAAATCATCTATATGCCAAGGACATTTCAAACTCCATCTCCAACCTGACCTCTCTCCAGAACCCATGACTGTCTCAACAGATTTTGTTCATGAGAACACCGAGCACCTCAGACTTCCAGTGGCTTTGAAAGGCATGATGTAATTTCATTTACCTTTTCAACGTGAACCACATCAGATATAATACAGAGAAAGACACACACACCCACACACAGCAAACTATGCCACCTAACACACAGCCTTTACCTGTGATGGGAAGCTTGGGCTTCAGCGTATATAACTGGGCAGGAGTTTGGTGAGGATTCATTCCATACCTCAAGGGCATCTGAGATATTCCTTTACTATACTGTTTCCTGAAGTAATCTGAAATCGCTTCATCATATTGTGCTGTATGAGTGAAAGCCTACAAAAAGGGTAAGTTTTGTGAAATATCAGCAGCATTTACCAAAGTTGGGGCGAGAGGGTTTCAGGTAGCACAGAGCAAACCACACTCCTTCCCACACACGTCTGTGCAAGAAAGACACCCACTATCACTAAAGAACACAACAAATCATTCTCTTTCCAAGTGTCTTTCAACTTTTTGACATTATACCTCTGAAATGTTTGGTTCTCTTCACTTATAGGAAAAGGATTTCAGCTCCAAGCAGAGGCCTGATGAGTGACATGGTCTTTAAAAACTGAACACCATTTGGTTTGGCAAACACTTTGCTCGATAAAAGTGCATCCCCACCTTCAAGGCTAACTGGCGTCTAGTCTCCAAGGAGGTGTCTTTACTGTCGGAGTTCTGCATCTCTGTGCAAATGGCCACATAGTCCTCAGGTTCACATACTACTGTTACTCGAGTGTGGTTTTTGGCCGCTGCTCTCAGGAGGGTTACTCCACCTTGGAAGAACAAGACAATTTGTATTTCCATGACTTTAACCTCCTTTAAATAAAGTCACTGTATACGTATTTCTACCTTAATTTTTGCCTTAAAAAAATAAGAAAAATGTACCCCAGAGGTATTTCTATATAAAGAAAGAGCTTAGAAAATATAGATGAATTATGGTCATCCCAGAACACAATCTGGGAGCAGTAACTATCTTCTGCTCTCTCAATTTTTTGATTTTCAGTGAACATCAAAACAAAATACCTTTTTTTTTTTTAATTTTTTTTTCAACGTTTTTTATTTATTTTTGGGACAGAGAGAGACAGAGCATGAACGGGGGAGGGGCAGAGAAAGAGGGAGACACAGAATCGGAAACCGGCTCCAGGCTCTGAGCCATCAGCCCAGAGCCTGACGCGGGGCTCGAACTCACGGACCGCGAGATCGTGACCTGGCTGATGTCAGACGCTTAACTGACTGCGCCACCCAGGCGCCCCAAAACAAAATATCTTTTAAAATGTAAACAGCCAGTGAGCACCTGGGTGGCTCAGTCAGTTGAGCATCCGATTCTTGATTTTGGCTCAGGTCATGATCCCAGAGACACGCGATCGAGCCCCACGTTGGGCTCCACAAGCATGGAGCATGTTTAAGATTCTCTTTCCGCCCCCCGACCCCCGGACCCGCCTCTCCCTCTCTAAAAAATAATAAATAAAAAAAGCAAAAAGTAAAAATAAATAAATGTAAATAGTCCAAAAATAAATAAATAAATAAGATATAATAATCCTCCCCTGTCAGTCTTCAAATATGTTTTTTCTAACTTACCAATATCAATCTGCTCAACAGCCTGTTCAACAGTTACATCTGGAGAAGCCACTGTCTTCACAAAGGGATACAGATTACAGACGACAACCCTAAGCCAAAAAAAAGGATTTAGCTGCCATTAGAAACACAAACTTTATGGGGTTTACATGTAAGTCAGTCAGTAGCTTTAACAAGACCAAAGAGTCTAAAGATGTAAAATATAAGCCTGGCATTTTAGAATTCTAAAAAGTATGTTGAGACATCAGGAGCTCCCACTGTTGCAGAACATAGGTAAATATAAGTGGCTTTGGTCAGCAGGTACTCTCAAAACATATTTCCCCTAAATCATTTTGCAATGTTGCTGTCCAGGTACACTTAGCTCCTATGATATGATCCAGTCATTAAAAAATTTGGTTAAATTTTAACAGAAATGCAAAATACAAGGCTGTAGATAACATCCTCATTTTGGAATACAATCACTATTACCTTCGACATTCAATTTTAGACTGTATTTCCAACGGGTTAGGTATAATGATGAAAAACGATAGACCACTCTAAGGGTGAAGTATTTGTTTTGTCTTCAGAGAGATTATATACAACGACAGCAACAGTAAGGCCAAAAGAATAATTTAAGATACAAAACTAATCTAAAATTAACCAGTGGAGTAGAGTTCTGTGCCTGGGCCTGCAGCATGAGGGGCTCTGTGGGCAGGTTCACACCCAGGGAAATAAGCACAACTGGTAAAAACTGGTAAAAACTGAAAAAAACAAAAAATTCCTCAACAAAAACCTAGTAAACTGAATCCAACAAAATATAGAAAGAAGCACACATGGCAGCAAGTATGGTTTACCCCAGGAACGTAAGGTTGGTTTGCTATCTAAAAACCAGTTAATGTAATAGCCCATGTCAATAAGACAAAGGACAAAAACCCACCTACCTCAACAGATGCACAAAAAGTATTCTGAACATTCACTCATGATAAAAACACTCAACAAATAGAAAAGAACTTGTTTAACATGATAAAAGGTAGTTAAGAAAAACCCTAAAACCCATAGCTATCATATTTAAAGGCAAAAGTCTGAATCCTTTCTCCTAAGATCAAGAACAACACAAGGATGTCCACTCTCACCACCACTATTCAAAATCGTATTAGAGGTTCTAGCCAGGTCAATTAACAAAGAAAATTAAATAAAAAGCATCAAGATTGGAAAGGAAGAGGTAAAGGTATCTCTATTAGCAGATGACACTATCTTGTACATAGAAAATCAAGGTATTTCACACACATACACACAAAAACTATTATCTCTGAATTCAGCAAGGCTGTAGGATATACAATTAACTGAACTACACACATCAGCAATGAATAACTCGAAAGTGAAACTAAGAAAACAATTTTACTAAGAGTACAATCAAAAACAAAAACAAAAACTATTTAAGAATAAATTTAACAAAGGCATAAGACGTGTGTGCTAAAGAGTACAAAACATTGTTGAAAAAATTAAAGAATCTAAACAAATGAAAAGCCACCCCAGTTTATGCCTCAATATTCAGATGGCAACATCTCCCAAATTGATATACCGATGCAATACAATCCTTATGAAACTCCAACTCTGATTTTTGCAGAAATGGGCAAGCTGACCCCAAAGTTCGTGTGGAAATGCAAGAAACCCTGAATGTCCAAAATGATCTTGAAAAAGACCAACAAAGTTGGAGGACTCACACTTCTCAATTTCAAAACTTGCCACAAAGATAAAACTAATGATGTGGGGCTGGCTTAATGACAGAGATACGGGCCAAGTGTCCAAGACCATTCAATGGGGTCTGAAAGAAGTCTTTTCAACAAACGATGCTGGGACAATTGGACAGCCACATACAGAAGAATGAAGTTGGACCTCTAACTCACACCCATATGTAAAAAATAACTTAAAAAAAATCAAAGACCTAAGCATAAGAGCTAAAACTGAAAACTCTTACATCTTTATTATCTTGGATTATGCCACCGCTTTTTAAATATAACACCAAAAGCACAGACAACAAAAGAAAAAGTAAAGTGGACATCAAAATTTAAAGCTTTTGTGATAGTCAAAGGACACCATTACAGAAAGGAAAAAACAATCCACCTAATAGGATAAAATGAACTCTTACAGCTTAATAATAAAGTTATTAAAAACAATTAAAAAATGGGCAAAGGATTGCAACAGGCTATACAAAATGGCTAATAAGCAAATGAAAAGATGTTCAACATCACTAAGAAAGGCCAGTAATAATCACAATGAGATGCCTCATTATACCCACCAGAACCACTAGAATCAAAAGGCTAGCTAACAGATGTTGGTGGGGATGTGCAGAAACATCCTATACTACTACCGGGAATGTAAAATGATCAGCACCTTGAAAAACAGTATGGCAGCTTCTAGAAAGGTTAAACACAGTTACCAGATGACCAAGGAATTCCACTCCTGGGTATATAACCAAAAGAAGTAAAAACACATGTCCATACAAAAACTTGTACGTGAATGCTCATGACTGCCTCATTCCTAATATACAAAATGTGAAAAGAATCCAAATGCCCATCAACTGATAAAACAATAAATAAAATAGGATATATCTATACAATAGGTTATTTTTTAGTAATAAAAAAAATGAGGTATTAAGACATACTAGAACATGGATGAACCTTGAAAACATGCTAAGAAATCCAAGGACCCCACATTATCTGGTTCTATGGGTATGATATACCTGTACAGATAAATTCAGACAGAGAAAACAGATTTATGGTTACACAGGGTTAGAAATTTGGGGGGAAATGAAGAATGAATGCTAATGGGTATGGGTGTTTGGGGGTGAGGGGGATGATGAATATGTTCTAATTTTAACTGTGGTGATGGCTGTACAACTCTGAATCTACTAAATAACACTAAATTGTATATTTTATTTTTTTTTAAATTTTTTTAACATTTTATTTTTGAGAGAGACAGTGTGAGCAGGGGAGGGACAGAGAGAGAGGGAGACAAAGAATCTGAAGCAGGCTCCAGGCTCTGAGCTGTCAGCACATAGCCCGATACGGGGCTCGAACTCAAATTGTGAGATCAGACGCCCAACCGACAGAGCCACCCAGGCGCCCCTAAGTTGTGTTTTAAATTGGGAAATTATATGGTATAGAAATTATATCTGAGTAAAGTTGTTATATACATTGAAAAGAAACAGTGCATATTTTTATGCAAATAAGTACAGTTAATATGTATCAAAATGTAGGTCATAATTTATTTTTAAAAAAAGTTCTTTTTGTTGTTTTCTCTTTGTTTTAGTTTAAACGTGAATTTTGGTAATATAAACTTGGCAGAACTAAAAATGCTCACGTATGTACAATGTCACATAGAAGGTATTCAATAAACGTTTACAGTGAGTGAACAGAAAACTAAACCTATTGTTAACCTTAGTCTTAAAAGGGGGGCACCATGTTTGTCATGCTTACAGTCTTTGATTCTCAACGTATTAAAATTTCAACTCCAGAATTTTTACCTGATAAGATTGAAATCAAGTCTAGCCATGTCAGCATGATCTTCTGGGATATTACGAGCCAAAATTCCTAATTTAACAAAGTTAAAGTATTAAGTTAAAAAAAAAACACATTATAATAAGGTACTTTTTTCCAATATAGTCCCATCAATCAAGTTAAACCCTCTAATACTGCCTAATAAAGAAAACAAAATAGTAAAAGATTAGTGGGCATATTTAAAAAGCTTTGTTATAAGTTCCTCATTTTCCATTTTCTTAAGATTTCTCATTTTTAAGTCATCTCTATACCCAACACGGGGCTTGAACTCACAACCCTGAGATCAAGAGCTGCATGCTATACCAAGTGAGTCAGCCAGGCACACCGATTATTCCCCCTTTTCTTAAGCAACAAAGTGTAAAAGGAATTTTCACATAATCATTGCCAGTTCCATTAATCTATGTGCTCCCAAAAGTAAGTGGCTTGTCTGGTGATCCTCCTTAGCCTAAGGATTTTATTCTGCCAAATTTTACTATAACTGTAATTAGCTATATACCTATCTCTTACCGTTTTTGGTTAATACGTAACTCTTGGTCTCAGATGAATAAACAAAACTAAAGCACTTTGAAAAAGAATTATTTTGATAGTCAGTTACACTGTGATACTTTATCCTAAGTGTGGAGTGTAATAAGTCTTTTCACACAAGAAACTGAAACATTTTCATTAACTACAGAAGGAAATAACACTTTTAGTTATCAGGACTAAAAGCAAGCAGAGGAAAATGATGTGAATCCATCACATAATAAAGCATTGTAGATTCTAAACAGGGTCTAACGTAGTATGAACTTTAGCAGCAAATGTGACAAAGCCAATACAGACTCACAGGTAATTTTTGGGGGGCTTATGACCTGCCTTTTTCCTCATTTATTCTATAAAGTAGTCAACCAAAATATTCCTGAAGACCACTGATTGTTTTGAATTGAAGGTACCAACCACTTACCAGCATGGACTGCAGGATGCAAGGTTTTCACACGCCCCCCTAACATTTCAGGAAATCCCGTCAGCTCAGAGACATCTCTGAAAATAGATGAACAGAATATTGCTGTTTCTGCTGAACTGTCATTTTTCCATTTTATGCTATTCCAAAGCATCTTTCAACATTATGTACACAGTTCTCATTTGGGGGGGGTTTTCAGGGCCTTAATTTTCAGAATTCAGAAACTGAATTGTAAGCCATGCGTTCAATTGAAGACTAATTTAGCAGTATATACAAAAAAGCACTAACAATCCCCTAAATATCTCAGAATCAGACTAAAGTAAAAACAAGAATTCAGTTTTAGGAATAAACAAGCATAAAGATGACATATCAAATGAGTGGGAAAATAAAACACTGTGTTTTAGTAAAGTGATATTCGTAATTGGAATAATCCGATTTTACTCCACATAAAAATAAATTCCCAATGAATCAAGGTCTGATTATTAAAAAAAAAAAAAAGTTTATTTATTTCTTTTGAGAGAGCGTGCACATGCAAGCGAGGTGGGCAGAGAGAGAGGGAAAGAGAGAATCCCAAACAGGTTCAGAGCCTGACGCGGGGGTCGATCCCATGAACTGTGAGATCGTGACTTGAACCGAAATCAAGAATCAGACACTGAACTGACTGAGCCACCCAGGTACCCCCAAAGGTTTGAGCATTTAAAAAAATCACAGAACTACTAAAATTAAATACGTAAGGCGTGCATTCAAAGCATTAAACAAAGAATTAATAGATCTATGTAAAATGTTAAAAATTTCACACAGAAAAAAAAGCTGGAAAAAACAATCTCAAACTTTGACAAAGGGCCAAATGCAAAACAATGTTTAAATATCGATTCATTATCACCAAACTGACATGAACTCCCCTATTCCCCAGCCTGATTTACAAGCAAATTTTAATGACATGAAGAATGCTGACAATATGTTAGGTGAACAAAATCAAGAAGCAAAACTATCTTCTGTACGAGCTGTGAAATTAAACAGATGTTTATAAAAACACTGGAAGCATATCAACTGTTAAACAGGATTATAAACTATTTATTACCTTCATTATAATTTTCTACATTTTTCAAATTTTCTACAACCAACATACACTGCCTTTATAATAAAAAAACAATAAATATTTTAAAGCAGCAAATTCCTGGGCACCTGCATGGTTCAGTTGGTTGAGCATCAGACTTCAGCTTAGGTCATGATCTTGTGGGTTTGTGAGTTCGAGCCCCACATCATTCTCACTGCTGCAGGTGCACAGTCTGCTTCAGATCCTGTCTCCCTCTCTCTGCCCCTCCCCGCCCCTTTCAAAAATAAACATTAAAAAAAACTAAAGCAGCAAATTCCAATAGGATACAGAATTTCCTGGGTACAGTCTCCCATGACGGGCCATCTGCAGATGACTGGTGTTTGACTAATGACTCACACAGTTCCAACATACACTAAAAACTGGTGACATGTTGTCCAATTCAAAATTCCCTTTCCTGGCATTCAGGAAATAAAATCCAGTTTCTCCAACTGAGGATGATTGCTAAGAACAGAGAAGGCAGATCTATCCTTAGAATGAAAAACCATGTGGGGTCATTAAAAAGCTTGTTGCTCTTTTGTATTCCAGAATTTATATGCAGCATCTGCAGTCTTCAAAGAGTCTCGGTATGCCCACTGCTGTAGAGTCACCAATTAAAATCTCATCAGTTTACCTCAACCTCCAGGTTAACTTCCTGGGATAAAATCTTGGCTCTGCCTTTTACTAGCTATGTTAACGGTTACGAACTCGGGCAAGTTACCTAACTTCTTTGTGCCTCAGTTTCCTTATGTATTAAATGGGGATAATACTACCTACACTGAAAAGTTGTTAGGATTACATGACAGTGTGTGTGTGTGTGTGTGTGTGTGTGTGTGTGTGTGTATAATATGAAGTGTGAACAGTCTCACGCTCTAATGGGAGAGAAATACATTTACATTCTCAATTTGTAAGAAATACATAGTTATAATGGAGGTAAGCGAGGAGTAGAGGCAGAGATCAAACAAGACTCCACAGCTGCCAAGTATTTAAACTGAAGAATGGATATGCAACATGAAGACTCGTTACCTTTTTCTACTTTTGATTATGTCTGAAATGGTCCCATGATACAAAGTTTGGTGGAGAAAAATAGGCTATAGAAGAGGAGCTTGCTTAATTTGAAAGGTCCAACTACAACAGCATCCATCATGCTCCAAAAGAAAGAACAGCTGAGATACTGGATTCTCACCCTGCTGCTCTTCAGAAAAGGCTGGCCTGTCTTTCACGATTCTTACAGGGTTCTTATGAGAACATGAGAGAGATGATGCAAAAAGACTTTGGAAAATAGAAAGCATTTATTTAATAAAGAAAATAAAGCATTCTCGCCATCTGAACTTGTCAAATTTAGGAAAGCTGGCTACAGAAGGCAGGATTACACAATGAAAAAGGCAGTAATCCAGGGGCGCCTGAGTGGCTCAGTCAGTTGAGCATCTGACTCTTGGTTTGGGCTTGGGTCATGATCTCACGGTTTCACAAGTTGGAGCCCCACGTTGGGCTCTGTGCTGGCACTGTGGAGCCTGCTTGGAACTCTCCCTTTCCCTCTCTCTCTGCCCCTTCCCCACTTGCAGTCTCTGTCTCTCTCAAAATAAATAAAGGAAAAAAAAGCCACTGCCATTTATTAGAGCTGTCCTACAGCCTTATTCATTTTCTACCCCTCAGCAGTTATCTCCTCACTCTCCCACCAGAACGCCAGCTCCTTGGGGTCAGGAATGGCAGCTGATTTATATTTTACTCATTCCTTCTTCCCATCACTTAGCCAGGTAAGGAACAGCTTGTGAAGAAGGGAATGAATGAAAGATGCGCGCCTTCATATCATTAAGAGGTGGTAAGGGAACACAGGAAGACTTGAATCTTAACAATGTCAACAGTTTCACTACAGAGCCAGTCCAAACATATCACGTGAATCGCGTGAATCAGGTAATCTGGGTTTTTTTTTAATAACAAATGGCCCGCCTAAATTAATTTTCTATAGGAAGGGGCTAAGAAAGAGGGCTCTGAAATGGGGTCTCCTGGGGCTTCAACCCTTAACTCCTCACGGTGCTCTGTAAACTTGAGCACAAGTTACTAAATCTGAGCCTCACTTTCCTCTTCTGCAAAGTGTGTAAGTAGTGTGCCAACCTCCCAACACTGCTGGAAGGAGTAAATGACTTCTTTCAGTCTCTGTGCCAGGAGTGCATTCCTTTCTGGTCAACGGGATCACACTCCGTTCCTCGGATTGGACTTACCTTAAAAACTAAGCTGTGCCTTACCTGACTGCCAGACCTGCATCCCTGAGAGCTTTTGCAGTCCCTCCAGAAGCGATCAAATTCAAACCAACAGAAGTTAGGTTTCTGGCAAATTCCACGAGGCCCGTTTTGTCAGAGACACTAAATAAGGCTGAAACAGAAGACATCTCCCCTCACTACTCGCAGTACATTACACGAAGTCCTTCCAGGCCTTGGGGAGTGGGGGGATCGGCTGGGAGGACGGCCACGAAACTCAAGGCCACCACGGCGGCCCACACTGGCCGGGCCTAACCCGGAGCCTCCCCCGGGTCAGACACCTGCCAGCCGCGCTACCGCGAACGGACCACGAGCCTGCAGTCACGGCGCGCAGCCCGGCGCCGCCATTGTGAGCTGAGGACGCCGCGGGGAAGGGACGCGGAGGGCGTGGCTCCGCGAGGGCGCGCGAGGGGCTCACCGAGCTGGCCGGGTGCCATGGCTGCGGGCTGCGGGGTCCCGGACGAGCGAGGGCAGCTGCGGGGACGCCACGTGTGGAGGGGCGCCGAGTGCCCAGAACGCGCGCGATCAGGCAAGAGGGGCGCGCCGGGCGGTCACCTGACCTGCCACGTGACCCAGCCGCCCTTCCGGGCGCCCCCGCCCTGTCAATTTCAGGCTTGAAATTGGAGCCTCCGGGTTGAAGGGGAAGGCGCCCCCAGGTTGGCGCTGGCCTTCCTAGGCCCGGATCTCGAAGGGATCACCGTTGCAATCTCACGTTCTAAGCGTGACTTGTCCCTTTCCGCAAAAGTGAGGCGGCACAGGACCTCAGGAGCAAATGCCAACAGCCTGTCCCCAGACGCTGGAACGCGGCCAGCAGTGTCAAAAGCACTGGGACAGAAAACGAGCAACACAAGGAATAATACCTACAGCGGCGAAGGTAGAAAGCATCTTAGCAATCACCTACTCCGTTTTAATAGATTTAAAAAAATAAATAAAATGAAGACCTGATGGTTAAAGATTAAGCGATTGACACCACGGTTCACGTAATAGAGGCAAAACAGTGAAATGGACACTTGTTAAGTTTTTGATTCTACATTTTGAAATAGTCTGAGATCTGCTTAAAGGTGGTGACTGGCTTGCATCAATAAATAATACTTGACTTAGCCTGGATGAAAGGAATGATAACGGTTAAGGGGGAAGGGAGGACATCTTTAATTCATTAAAAATAGGAAAAGCAACACTGCACACTCGTTTCATTTGGAAAATAACACCTTTGCAACAACATAAATTCATATTGCTGTTTACAGAGGTTTTTTTAAGTGTTCCTACTTAGGATTATATTATAAAATAGTACTGCTTATCTTTTATTCTTAGCCTAGGGCTCACAGATGCAGAAAAGAGAGTATTTTCTTATTACCTATATGTTATTTATTTGTGTTTTTTTCTGGTACCCTCTGTAATTCTTCCAAGCTTTTTTACTCACCCAAATGAGTATCTATTGGCCAGAATCAAGAGCTCTGAATATGTGAACTTCTTGCTCTGAATATTTCTCACATTTCTGAAAGAAATATTAAGATTATCACAGTGTCTTCAGATTGTGTTTGCCAACTTTGAATTTAGAGACAAGGTTCAGGGGCGCCTGGGTGGCTCAGCCGGTTGGGCATCAGACTTCAGCTCAGGTCACAGTCTCACAGTTTGCGAGTTTGAGCCCTCCATCGGGCTGTGTGCTGGCAGCCTGGAGCCTGCTTCTCATTCTGTGTGTGTGTGTGTCTCTCTCTGCCCCTCCCCTGTTCACGCTTTGTCTCTCTCTCTCTTTCTCTCTCAAAAATACATAAACATTAAAAAAAATTAAAAAAAGAGACAAGGTTCATAGCTAATAATAAAGGAAATCTCACTGCTCAGTCACCATTAGGTATTCATAGGAAATAGAAAGCAGAGAGAGGAGAAAATAATGCTGAAATTAGTGATAAGAGAAAAGTAAATAGTATTTAGGCATTGGATATTTTTCCTACTTGTGAATTTCAAATATTTAATTTAATAAATATTTATTGAGCCCTTTCTGCCTGAGTGGCAGATGAATATTACCTAATCACTATCCTTAAGGGGCTCATGATGGAATGAAGGTATAGATACATAGTTAGGTACAATGAGAATATATTAATATAAAGAGAAAACATGGGATTAAACTGATTTTTGTAGTGGTCTTTTGGAATGTTGTCCTAGGTACTAAAAAAGAATGGACCGTGGGTTCCAGACCAAGACACAGCTTTTTCATTTAAAGATGTTTACTAAAATGAATTCTGACGAATACTTCCGTGGTCTTCAAGTTCAGACTTGATAATCACCTCATATGTAAATGGCAAGATGAGTAAATGAATTTTTGGCTAGCTTTGTGATCCTGGCCACATGACTCCAACTTTAGGACCATAGTTACCTGTTATGTAATATGGATATAATATTTGTTCTGCAGTCTACTTCAGATCGTAAGAAGCAAATTAATCTGTTGAAAGTACAAACTGTAGGGTTCCTGGGAGGCTCAGTCGGTTGAGCTGATTTTGGGTCAGGTCATGATCTCATGGTTCATGAGTTTGGGCCCTGTGTTGGGCTATGCACTGGCAGTACAGAGTCTGCTTGGGATTCTCTCAATCTCTCTCTCTCTCTCTCTGCCCCTCCTCTGCTTACGTGCATGCTCTCTCTTTCAAAATAAATAAATAAAAAGTAAGCACAAACTGCAAAATGACTGATGTAGGTAAGAAAGAACTTGTAATTTCTTTTTTTGTTCCGTTCACCTGATGCAGGTGAGTAAATGTGTATCTCTTTGGGCTTCAGAATACAGCCTCCTCAAAGATGCTAGTCGCAAGCAAGCCAGTGTATTAGAAATGGGAGATGTTGAATTCCTCTATCACTAGCATTACTGTTTAAGACAGAAAAGACATGCATGCACTATAATAGTTACATTTTCATTTCTTCTCTTACTTGACACCCGTCCAGAAGGAAGCTTGAAGATCCAGGGATCATCTTTATATACGGTAGTTCCCCCTTACCTGTGGTTGCGCTTTCCGCAGTTATCCGAGGCCAACTGCTGCAGGGAAGCAGATGAGCCTCCTTATGACGAATCAGCAGAAGGTCAATAGTACGCTAGCTCTACTTCACAGTTGCTACGTCATCATCATCGCGTCACGTAGGCATTTTATCATCCTCGCATCATAAGTGTGAGTACAGAATAGTCAAATATCTTGAAAGAGCAAAATTTATATAACTATTACTACAGTATATTGTCATAGTTGTTCTATTTTATTATTAGTTGTTGTTAATCTCTCGTGACTAATTTATAAATTAAACTCTATCATTCTTACGTAAAGGAAAAAACATACTGTGTATAGGGTTCAGTACCCTCCGTGGTTTCAGGCATCCACCAGGGGTTTTGGAACAGTAGGGGGGACTACTGTATCTAAAAATATCTAATATATTTATAAGTGATTTCGGTTCCTCAAGTGTGCTTTAATCTGTTTTGCCTATATGCTATTTGTTTCTTGTGTAAACGTAACACTTTCTCCAAAAAGCCTTTATCGCGTTTTTAAACCTGGAATCTCCTCTGGCCTCTAAGGATTAGTAAAGCTGCTCCATTTTGAGCTAACTTATTCCAAGCAAGAGTTTACCCACTCGTGTGGATGTAGTTTGCCCTGTGAAGTGATTCCCAGGAGTTTGGGTAATAGGATTAAGTATTGTCTACAAAATCCCTCTCTGATCTAGAGGTTAAACTCTCTTATGACGTATTAAGAAATCTGAACATTTTCCTTGAAGGGTGTGGGAACTGTTTGGAATTGTAAAAGATGGCAATGATACAAAGAGTGAATTGAATATCTGGAAGCAGGGAAGCCAGATAAGAAGGTTTTGCATTAACAAACTCCCAACCAAAGACTTGAAAGCATGGAAAAGGAGAGATGTGTATGAGACAAAATCAGGTAAAACCAGCAGCACATGAAGGTTAATTGCATAAAGGAAATATAAAATGGAAGGAATTAAGGGAGACTTCATTGTTTCTAGCTTGATCATCTGAGTAGCAGTGAAGCAAATAATCAACATAAAAAAAAGAAAGTTTTGCCAGTGTCTGTTTGAGGTCAATGTGAGAGGTTGGCTAAATAAATTTGAGTTTCTAAATACTGATTTTAAAGTATAAATAGTGAGGGACATCAAAATGAAAATACACACTAAGTTTTTAGAAATACAAATGCAGGGCTGTCTCGGTAGCTCAGTCAGTTGAGTGTATGACTTTGGTTCAGGTTGTGGTCTCTTGGTTTGTGCCCCACATCAGGTTCACCGCTATCAGCCTGTTAGTGTAGAGCCCACTTCCTCTGTCCCCTTTGCTCTGCCCCTCCTCTGCTTGTGCTCTCCCCAAAATATTTAAAAAAATTTAGAAATACAAATGCAAGTCAGGAATAGATGTGAAGCTAAAGAAATAAATTTGGAAAGGTAGTGACACTGAAGTAGTAGTTTAAGCCTGAAAGAAGACACATTAGACCCAATGAATAGACGAGGTCAGAAGGCCAAAAAAAGGAAATTTGTTCAAGCAAGCATTTAATACCCTAGGAGTACATGTGGATTTTAATTGTTTGGTGTTCATATAATTAATCTAGTAGCCAATAGTATAATTAAAAAAATTTGATATGGCAAGTGTTCATCTGATGAATATTTACCAAGGATACTATTTACTTACTCTCGGATTCACTCAAAAAATATTGACTGAGGGGCTCCTGGGTGGCTCAGTAAATTAAGCCTCTGACTCATGATTTCAGCTCAGATCATGACCTCACGAATTGTGAGGTTGAGCCACATCTTGGCTCTGTGCTGACAGCATGGAGCCTGCTTGGCATTATCTCTCTCCTTTTCTCTCTGCCCCTCCACCCCCCAAATAAATACATCAATTAAAAAATTTAAAAAAAAATTTAATGTTTTACTTTTGAGAGCGAGAGAGAGAGAGAGCGAGAGCCAGAGAGAGCAGGGGAGGGGCAGTGAGAGAAAGAGGGAGACACAGAATCTGAAGCAGGCTCCAGGCTCCGAGATGTCAGCAGAGAGCCCGATGTGGGGCTCAAACTCAGGAACCCTGGGATCATGACCAGAGCCGAAGTCAGACACTTAACAGACTGAGCCATCTTTTTACTGTTTTTAATGTGACTACTAGAAAATACTGTAAAGATACGTGGTTCCCATTATATTTTTACTGGACAGCATTAATCTAGACAGAATCCAAGAATTCTCATATCATTTACCAACTGAGATGAGGCACAGAATTCTTTGAAAAGCTTTATATTAGACTGATGGGGTTATTACTGAGGATGAGGAGATTAAAGATTACATGCAATGCTTGGCTAGGTAAAATGTAACACCAAGATCTCTGGTGGGCTGCAGTTAAACTTGGGAGGGGCCTGGATCTCTTAGAATGCTGGAGGAGGAGGAAGAGGACTGCTTTGTTACTACCCTGGAGGCCCTCCCAGGTGTTTCTGCAGTCCTTGGGGAACTCTGTTATCTATACATTGCATACAAAGTTTAATGAAACGGTAGGATACATAGACCTTGCTGTATATCTCTGATTTAGTCTCCTGTGATTGTTCACCTTTAAGTCATGCAACCTTTGTTTTTGCCCACCTGAAATGTTACAAGCCCTCTGTACACAACAAGCCAAGTGAGATTTGTGATTGGCCTGACACTGCAATAAATGAGAGTAAAAGTGAAGGAGAGTCTTTGCGAAAGCTGATCCCCATGCCTTCTGCTCTCCTTCTTAGCACTCTCTTAGCAAAGTGTGGAGTAATCTTTCAACAGTCAGCACAGGGTTTGCTGGCCGTTTCCAGCATTTGACACTTTGCAAATGCTATTTATATAGCAAGATTCAAATATAAATTTCAAATTTTAGAAATTATCTAAAATGAGGAAAGTATGGGGCTTCTGGGTGGCTTAGTCAGTTAAAGGTCTGCCGTCCGCTTGGGTCATGGTCTCGCAGTTCGTGGGTTCGAGTCCGGAGATTCTGTGTCTCCCTCTCTGCCCCTCCCCCACTCATGTTCTGTCTCTCTCCCTCTAAAAATAAACAAACATTAAAAAAATAATAAAATAACGTGGAAAGTGGTACATTTGGTTTTGCCAGAATTATTAAGATTTCCAGACACTTAGGATTGATTATATAGAATCTAGTTTATATATATTCAGGATTTGGGTACTAGATCCTACAGATGTATTTTTCATATCTTCTTCCTGTCTCTGAGATACTAAATAATATATGGGGACAAATAAATGCATATTGTACTATTTCAATTCTCTCTATCAGAAATTAGAAAAATGTAAGTTTCTCTAACTCTGAACCCTGGATTTGGGGTTCTGTCATAGGGTATGTATCTATCAACAGGAAAAGCTAAATTAAAACTTGATTTAAAGCATATAATTATCATTAGAAAAAAATAGAAATAGCACATAGTCTGATATAGACTCCTTATGTTCCTACATAAGACTCTGAGGAAGTGGATGAACCTTGCCCTTTCCCTCATGCTGAAAAGTAATCACTATGTAGAAGTGTTGTTTTATTTAAGGGTTGCTTGCCAATATGTCAGTTTTTAAATTTAGAAAAAAAAAATAGTTGAATGTATACATAGATTTTAAAGTGTACATTGTGACTGAATACATAGGAAAGTAAATTTCTGTATTTTAAGGTTTTCGTAAAAGTCTTGTCTGCACTAATTTTTTAAGGGAATAATTTGTATGGATTTATATTAGTCTTGTGTAACTTCTTTCAGCAAAATATATTATACTGATTTCTAGCAACGTATTCTATATACATCTATTACAAATGTATAGCTATAGCAATGTTTATGTGCTATTATAAATACATAGCTAATAATCGTATATTACTATGTGCTGCATACTGCTCTCTATACTTCATGTAGATAAATTCATTTAACCAGCTGTATTTTCTCAGAATTTATTCATAAAAATCAAATCTTAATATTACATTGTATTTTTAGAACTTAAAACCAATACCCTTAGTGTTTGAAGAGAAAAGGTCAGTTTGCAAGGTTAAAATAAAACCTTCAACCTAACATCTGGGAAGGTGCCATATAAAAATCAATAGCAAAAGAAAAACATTTTGGATTACTAGGCATAATAAGAGCATAATAAGATACTTGGATGCCTTTCTTGCAGCAAAAAAAAACCCATGCAATCCTTCAAGAGTAGAAAAAAGACTCCACATGTGCAATTATAGACAGAACACAACTGTCATCTGTCATATGTCTTCTTTGCCACAAAGAATCTAGTTTAGGATTAAGATTAAATATCAGACCCCAAGACCACGTACTACATCAATTTATTGTTGAACCTGGATATCAAAAGAACTTCCAAGCGAAAGAATTATTTCACAATAGTGTCAGTATATTTTATTATCACTTTTTTTGGTCATCAAATGTAAAGAGACGTCAACTATAAATCCATATGATTTTTAAGTTTAAGTTTTGTGAAACCCATTATAATACGTTTGGATTCTTTGATATCAAGTATTCAATATGCATTTAAGAATGTGTCTCCTTTATTTGTTTTTTGAGAGGACCATTGTATTCAACATGTATATAATAGTGGAGAGTACAGGGCAAAGAGTAGGTCTTTTAAATAATGTAATAAAAAATGAGCATGATTTTTGCTGTTAGGAAAAACTTTTAACTGGTTCTGGTCAAGAGTGAAAAGAACCTAGAAAAGCTATATTTAAATAAAATTGTTAGTTTTTAATTTTAAGGATAATGCAAGCTAGAGAGGGGCCAGGGGACCTACAGTAACACAACATAAGTGTGTAATCACCAAAAATTCATGCTTGCTAAGATGTTAAGGGCAAGGAGATGGGAATGGATAAAAGGAGGCCATTTAGGTCATTTAAGCTTAACAAGGGCAGATAAATGGAGATGTTCAAGAAAGTGCAGTCACAGAATACATAAACGAGTTCCTGCTTAGAGTATTCTCTACATATTCATGTAATGAGCTCATGCAGTTCTACACACAATATTCAGCATATCAAAAGAAAAGCATTTCCTCAGAGAGTAATGAAAACGGAGAGGATTTATTTCTAGAACCTCGCTCCCAGGAGAACACACCACCGCCAGGGGGCAGCGGAGGTTGCTCCTTGGGTCATCAGCATCATCTCAGAATTTCTCATAAAAATAACCACTACATGTGCATGGTGCTTTCCAGGTAATGAGCACTCTTATCACTCATTTCTATTATAACACAATTGAGGATATTCTATTCTTACCCATTTTTCAGATGTAGAAAGGAAAGGCCTGTGGAAGCTCAAGGTCACAGTGCCAGGAAGTCATACAGTTGAAACTGCCTTTTCCCACCCCAAAGTCTGTGCTGAGACTAATAGGCTATAGAGAGCATGTGATAAAAGGCACCCCCTTTGGGAGCATAAATTTCAGCCTAGACAGGGGCAGCCACTGAATGTTTCAACTCTAAGGTACACCATGGATTTTATATTGGGTATTTTGTTGCTAAGTAGGAAAAGAGGCATAACATTCCATGTTAATTTTTTCAAATGTTTATTTATTTTTGAGAGTGGGGGGAGGGGCAGAGAGAGAGGGAGACAGGATCCAAAGCAGGCTCTGCACTGACAGCAGAGAGCCCTAGGCGGGGCTCAAGCTCAAGAACTATGAGGCCATGACCAGAGCTGAAGTCAAATGCTTAACTAACTAAGCCACCCAGGCACCCCCACATTAAGTTGCATTTTAACTTCAGAGGATTAAAAAAAAAAAAGAAGAAAGTATGTTGTAAACTTAAGAAAGTAATATATATATAAATATACGTACGTAAATATATATGTATATAATTCAAGTTTATTTATGTGTGCATATTCATATTTATGTGTGTGTGTGTATGTCTGTGTTGATAACCTTTTAAAGAAAATGGTATAGTGGAGCTGTACTCTTTTTATTCCCTGGTTTGTCTTTTTCATTCTCCCTCTTCTTGTTTCATACTAAAGTGTATTCAGGGGTCACTTCTCATTTGAAATTTCAAAGTGATGATTCCTGATTCATTAACAAAGCTAGGAAGGGATCTTATGGTGTCCTTCCCTTCTCAAAAGCACTTATTCTTTTAAAATTTTTAGATGTTTATTTATTTTTGAGAGAGACAGAGACAGAGACACTGAGAGGGGGAAGGCAGAGAGAGAGGGAGACATAGAATCTGAAGCAAACTCTAGGCTCTGAGCTGTCAGCACACAGCCTGACGCAGGGCTTGAACTCAAGAGCTGTGAGATCATGACCTGAGCCAAAGCCAAGAGTGGATGGTTAACTGACTGAGCCACCGACTGAGCCACCCAGGTGCTCCAAAAGCACTTATTCCTTTAAAAAAGGCAGTGTGCAATTTCAGGTCAGGTAATAATGGTGGTTGGTGGCAAAAGAGAAGATATTTTGCTGGAGGTGAACTTTGCAGCACCGTTCAGTTACACTATGGGGGTGGATGCATTCTTCATCCTTATTTTGTATCCTTATTGAAGACTACCCCTTTATTGCTTTACATGTATTTCTGCCTGCCCATGATGACCAGACAATTTTTAGCATGCAGGAAATATGATTATTCTGACATTCAGGGTTTCTAAAAGAGCTGAGAAACCATGGGCTAATACTGAAATTAAGGAATTAGCTTAGATCATTTGAAAAGCTTATGCTTTCAATAAACATTCTTAGAACAGCTACTGTGTGTCTTATACTAGACTGACACTGGGAACATTAAGATTAAGAAATAATTTTCAGGTAAAAAAAAAACAAAAAGAAAAACCAACAAACTTTTCAATGCCACATGGTAAGATCAAGGCAGTGCCAGTGTTAATTGCAAAATGTGTGCTGGTAGCTGGATAGAAAATCCTTTCTCCCAGCTTTCTTAATTAAGGAAATAATAGTGAAACACTGTTTAACAAATACTGCATTATCAATTCTCTTGATGAGACATAGTTATCATGCAGAAAAACATGGGAATTGGTAAAACTGGGTTTGTATAGTCAGCCTCCAGAATAGTCCCCAATGACGCTCACCTCTGGTCTTCTCATCTTTGTGAGTCCCATCCCACCCTGAAGCAGGTTTGGTCTGTATGACGGATAACATACTACAGAAGCGATGGGACAGCTTCCATCTGGGACTGCCTCCCTCTTCCTCTCTCTTCCTCTCTCTTGGATAACTTCCTCGGGTGAGGTTAGCAGCCATGCTGTGAGCAACCTTATGGAGAGGCCCAAGTGGTGAGGAGCGGAAGTGGGTTCTCCTTTTTCATTTGCAGTCAGGCCTTCCGAGGACCACAGCCATGGCTGACAGTTTGACTACAGTGTTGTGAGAGATGCTGAGCAAGAACCACCCGGCTAAGCCAGTGCTGGGTTTCAGACTCACAGGAACCATCATGTTAAAAACACTTGTTGTTTTGGGGTGCCTGGGTGGCTCAGTCAGTTAAGCGTCCAACTGCGGCTCACGTCTTGATCTTGCAGTTTGTGAGTTTGAGCCCCGCATCGGGCTCTGTGCTGCTAGCTCAGAGCCTGGAACCTGCTTCAGATTCTGTGTTTCCCTCTTTCTCTGCCTCTCCCCTGCTCACTCTCTGTCTCTCAGTAATAAATAAACGTTAAAAATAAAAAAATTAAAAAAAAAACACTTGTTGTTTTAAGCTGCCAAATTTTGGAGTAATTTGTTACACAGTGTTCAACTAAGTTTCTAGGCCCAACATGGAGTCGCTCCATATCAGCAAGCCAAAACTTAGATAACTTTTGTGTCCCTAGACAGATACCATTTGACTAAAACACAGTATTAACCAGTTAGCCAATCCACAAAAGCCAACTCTGGTTCTATACTTACTTCCTTTTTCCTTCTCACACCAAATAAGGTTGACTCTGTGGCCTCAGCCAATCAGATGCTTTCTATTTGTGTTTTCCTTGTTCCTTATTCTTCTATAAAAGCTTCCTGCCTTCACCTCTGTTTTACAGTCCTCCAAAAGGAGACTGCTTTATGAAGTGTTAAATAAAGTTTGCATCACCTAAATTGTGTGACAAAGAATGAGATCCAGAGCTGACTGCTACTGGCCTATGGGATGAGGCAAGGTTCCCGCTGAACCCTTTGAGTTGTTCCCTGTTCCTGTGTTCCTTACAGAAGGGCCATGGGTCAGTCACTCTCAGATTTGAGCTCTGCTCTGGGAGTATCTATATACATATATATATGGGAATATATATATATACACACATATACATATATGTATGTAAATTCCCAAAAGGGTTCTGAGATCCTAGAAAGGTTCTTTGGTACTTATATTGGGAATCTGCAACGGGTGGCAGCCATTAGGGAACTCACAAAGCCTGGAGGTAAGTCCACACCATAAAACTTCTTGGTGGCTTGGGAATATAAGACAAATTTGGGCCATTTTGACTATGAAAATCAAAATTTAACAGAAAAACATTCATTCTCAGCACCTTTTTTTTTTTATTCCCCCCAAGAGTATCTCCTATAGTCTTTACATCTTAATGACATCTATATCCAACCACTTGCTTAGGTCAAACATTTTGAAGTCACCCTGAGCTTCTACCCCACAGCCAATCTGTTGGTAAATGCCATCAACTCTAATCTTCAAAATGTGTGCAGAATGTGACCACTCTCTACTGCCACCATGTACTTGTCATCTCCCTCCTGATTATTGCAACCGTCTTCTAAATGTTTTTCTCATGTCTACCCCTCTGCAGTGTATTCTCAGCAGAGTAGCCAGACAGAGAAATCCTTTGAAAAACATATACAGTCATGATTCAACGGTGCTCTAACTTCCAATGGCCTCCCTTCTTACTCCAAGGAAAAGGCAAAGTGCTTAGAGTGACTCACAGACACTGTGCATCCGGGCCCTTACTCCCCTGCCCTCTTCCACTCCAACCCATCTTGTTCCACTGCAGCCACAGTGGAGTCTCCACGCTTCTTCAACACTCCAGGCATGAGTCCACCTTTGAGGCTCATCTTCTTACCAATGTTACATTTCTTCCCATGGTCAGCCCTCCAGGGAAGCCATCCCTTACATTCATTCCATATACTGTGTATATATTTATTGAGCCCTTACTCTTGTTACATAATGCTCTAGAGCCTTGGAATACAGTAGTTAATTAAATGGACAAAAATTCCTGCCTCACAATATAAGGGGGGGGCAAATAATAAGCAACATGTAATACAGACATAAATTTGGCCTTAGGTCTTATGGAGCAAAGCAGAACGCACGTGAGAAGATCAAAGTGATACAGAGCCATGTCACTAAGAGGCTGACATTTAAGGAAAGCTTGAGGGAGAAAAAAATAGAGTGACTACAGTATGTGCAAATCCCCTTCACATCCTCCTATACTTTCTCCCCTTTCCTTGTGCAGCCTCCTGTCTATATAGCCTTATCACCATCTAACACACCGTAAACTTTACATATAAATAAGAAGGTAATTTTATTAACTTATTGGATGTTCCATAATGAAATAATGTAATAAAATTAGCCTCTGAGAAGCCTCTGGAAAGGAGCCTTTCCCATTTGAATGCATGTAAAAACATTGCTTGAAAAAATATGATCTCTTTAATAGAGAAGAGACTCACAAAAATGAAGTACCAGTTTTTCAGGGAACCTGCTGCTTTTGATATAGAATCCTGTTGGACTTGGTGTAGGAAATCAATCAATAAAAATAGCTGGTAGGTGGTAAGAACATATCACGATATTAGAAAAAGGGTATATTCTCTCCCTCCCTCCCTCTCTCTCTTTGCTTTTGTCATATGGAGCAGAAAAACCAATTTCTTCCTTATGTAAAGAGACCAACGGAGACTGACTCCTTAGATACTGAGAGGGAGTGCATTTTCCTAAAGCCACTGAAAGCCTATGGCTAAGGAAGAAAGGCTTCAGGGGGTTTTAACACTCTTAGAATTGGGTTGATGACAGGGAATCCACAATCCCTCGATAAGCCAAATAAGTCAGAGTGAGTTAAATATAAGCCGAAGGTAGGTTAGTATCAGGTGAGGCTCCAATTTATAAAGATTGGCTTAGAGCAAAATCAATTTTTCAATACAAGAGAAGCCCTAACTATTAATATTGTTGAATGGATTGCTAAAATTAAAGCATTCTATGAAATTTTATGGTAAACATTCTTCCTGGTTTTCATTAGTTAAAAAAAAAAAAGTCATTGGTTGTAGTCACTTCCAGGCTTGACATGTTGCTGTAGCCCACACACTATGATAAAGAATGCTATTAACCTGTGAAATCTGTGGTGTACAGTTGAGGTTATTTTGGGGTTGATGGATTTGTGCTGCTTCATTCACATTCTTATAAATGTTAGATCCCTCTTGTGACTAATGATACAGCATGAGTTTGCAAGACCAGCTTGATGGTTTGGGGATCAGATCTGAGGCCCTGGCCTCATTAGCACAGTAACTAACGAGCTGAGCTAATTGGTCACACACCAAAGTAACTTACAAAATGATTATTTATGGAACACCAAAGATAAGGTCTTCAAGTATATTTGTGGCAAGCCCAGCATTTCGGTTTCTTTATATGATTTAAAAATAAGAGTAGTAATAAACAGAATAGTGCATCATACTTCCAGGCATGAGGTTTACAATTCTGAACAATTTCCTAAAGGAATTTTTTGACCATAATTCTCCTTTTTTAATAAACATAAAATCATCATGCTCCATCTGAAAATTATTGCCATCATCTATATGTTCCCACCAGCCAAAATCAATTTTGAAGCTTTATTTACTGTCATAAAATATAAAATATTATATTGTTTGCTTTTACAAACTCCAAATGTACTTCTTGAAATGTCTGATATGTCCTTTCTTGCTCTTCCCCTTTCTGTCCATTCCATCTCTAACAACCAGGCTCAAAAAGGAAAGTATGTGTCTTTTGATAGGCTTTTCTACAAATGTATGCAGGTGTTAATATCATTTCAAAATATAAAATATAATTTGTATACAGATAGATAGTATGGATGAAACTGTTATTTAATGAGTAGGTTAACAAAATGAGTGCAAACAAGAATATGAGACTGTTATATATAAGTAAAAACTACAAGTAAAGAAGAGTCCTGGCATTCAGTTGCTAAATTACGTGCAAATCTAATGGCCAACATGGCACTAGACAATAACTTTCAGGGTTAGCTTCTCTTTAGGACAGATGTCATTTGCAATTGATTGGTTTCTACAAGTGAAACACCTAACTGCACAGACACTAAACTCTAAGCAGTAGTGAACAGTAAGTCAAAGGAAGTTGTATTCTCTAGTTATATGGTCCTTAGGTGGTCTTATTTACATGATATTAAAAGATAACAGCATTATCTTTTCTACAAATTTCTGGTAACTTAATGTGAACATGTGATACAAAAGAATAAGTGATAAGGTGGTGGGGTTTTGTGGCAGAGCTTTGTGTAGTGATTGTGTAATTGTGTAGTATCCCACACTCCCTTTCTCTATTCATAGATTCCCAAGATCACCTTTCTTAGGAAATTTTATCTTACACCAACTTCTGAATAGTCCCGTGGACGGTTGCCTTTCTTGACTTTCTGATCTTCCCTATCCCATGCCATTCTGCTTTGGGACTGATCACTACCCTTTTTTGACGTTAACAATGCCTACGTTTTCTGGAAAATAGGCCACCCTCGATTGGATGCAGAGGGATAGATGGACAACCTGCTACACCTCCTTCTATTCTCCACCCTTTAACCCTTTAGCTCCATACCTCAGTGGGCTGAACAGATATATCTGACTCACTTATCATGTTAGGAGTAAAGAGAATTACTACACAAAAATTTTAAGCAGTATGCTGCATGTCATTATTCTCAGTGCCCGAGGGAAAAGCTCCCAAAGACTAGAACCTTTGTAGAGGTTTTCCTTTGTGGACACAACTCAGATTCCTTCCTTCCTTGATCTCCTACCCTCAATTCCATATTTCTCAGCACTTGCTTTCTTATTCATACATACACTGTATGAACCTCCAGTTTCCCTTTTGGGAAACTCACTTCTCCATTCACAGGGATGTGTCTGATCTTCCTCTACCATTTAATCTTTAGAAATAATAATGCAGAGCATGTTTCTAAATATCTGAGTTATTTAAGCTAGAATGTCATCCCTGGTGGCTTCACCATGATAGACTAAAGTGGGCACTAATTGAACTCAAATGGCTTTCTTCTTTCTTTCCCATCCCTCCTCCAATGTTAAACACAGATATACTCTCTCATTGGAAGTTTTCAATTACCAAGTTTAATACATACACAGACACACATATTTCTGAGGGATAGAGGTACTTCTCAGAGAGGAAGAGAAACCTTTACCTAAGCATAACAATTTGCCACTGCTCACACATATATATATTTATAACACTTTATCTACATTTATTGCCCTGAGGTACCCTTTAACAAAGTTTCCTCAAAACTATGCCTTTTTCAAGTAACTCTAGAGGAATTTGCCTTTGCTCCGATACTTTTAATACAGAAAGAACTGGATAAACTGAAATGACTGCATTGCTGGGAGCAAAATGGAGCATCTCTGTTTCACTTATTTTAAGCAGAAGGAAGAGCCATAAGAGGACTTCTTTACCTCATGCCCAAGTATCATTTCCTGTCTTCCCAGGAATCAGCAGGGGTGTTCTTTCAGTTAGACTTACTCTGTTTGGCAAGAACATGACAGAAAGTTCTAAAGCATTTTTTATGGGCTGAATTGTGTTTCCTCAAAATACGGGTTTAAGTCCTAACACCCAGTACTTGTGAATGTGACTGTATTTTGAAATGGGGTCTTTGTAGATGTAATCAAGTTAAGGTTAAGTCATACTGAATTAGGTAGGGCCCTAATCCAATATGAATAGTGTCCTTATAATAGATGAGATGAAGGAGGGATCTTCTCCTGGAGACGTTGCAGAGATCATGGCCCTGCCAACACCTTGATTTTGAATTTCTGTCCTTTCAGAACAATGGGGGAATACATTTATGTTGTTTTAAGCCTCTCAATTTGTGGTACTTAATTACAACAGAAGTAGCAAACTGATAATATAACTATAATCGTCATCATCATAGATACTGTTAAAGATATCTACTATGTGGCATTCACTATGTCATTTGCTTGACTGATTTGCATGCTAGATGATGACAGTGTAGATTCTTGAGTCAGAGTTCCTGAGTTCAAATTCTGGCTCAAACTAACTAGCTGTGTGACATAGGACAAGTTATACAGCTGTTACCTAGTTTTTCTTTTATTTTCTCAAATCATTATAATAGCCTTGAAAAATAGATATTAATATCTCCATGTAACAGTAGAGCCTTCTGAGGCATTGAGAAATTTACCTATAATTTGACTATAAACCTATGAAAATGCAGTCAGTAAGTGAGCTATCAGATGTATTTCAATTATACTTTTTAACTTCTTATTTTTAAATAATTTCAAATTCATAGTATGATAGGGAAAAATAGAATAAAAGAGTCTGAAAGGGAAAGGTTAGAACCTTGGGTGGGGAAAAAACACATGCTTTGGAACAATGCTCAGAACCTCTGGCCTCTAGCAAACTCCTTCAGGCAGAAGGTTCCTCTTAAGAATGTAACAGACACCACCTAACCTCCCCCCCCCCCTCAGGTTTCCCTCAGGAAATTGACAAAAGATCTGACTAAAAATAAGTAGACTGTAAAACAGTTGACCCACAAGGAAACTGGTATGGCCATAGACCACCCCTCATATAGTGGAAACAAGCCAATCAAAAAGGAATGACTAGGCATTTAGAGTTACCTAGCCAGTAAGGGTAGAACCTGAGGAGAAACCAGGGAGAAGGAAAGGGGGCCAACCAAACCCTATAAAACAGTCCTTTGCCTATAGTCCACAGGTATTCACTTTCCCATGCCCCCTCTCTGCAAAGAGAGATTTCATACTATCCTTACTTTCTAATCTTACACTTTAATAAAGTTTTACCTGCTGCTCCTTTTATTCTGAGCACCTTTTCATTCTTCAAAGCGGCAAGACAATGAAACCTGGGTATTGAAGTAAAATATCCTACAACAATAGAAAAATTATAAGAATAATACAAAGAATTCTCACATCCTTTTACCTAGACTCCCCAATTGTTAACTTTTTTTTATCACATTTTTCTCATCATTGGGTTTCTCTCTCTGTCTCTTTGTGTGTGTGTGTGTGTGTGTCATATAAAATATATATTATTTTTTTCCTAAGCCACTTGAGGTTTAGACATGTGTCCTTTTCTTCCTTGATACTTAAATATGTGGTTCCTGAAAAAAATATGTAGTTCCTAAAAACAAGAGCCCTCTCCCATCTAATGAAAGTACAACCATGAAAATGAGGAAATTAAGACTGATACTTAGCATGTTGTATATTTATTAAATGAAATGAATTTAATCTAAGAATAGCATACATACAAAAAAGTACACAAATCATAGACACACAGCACATACACACCTTAATGAACTTCCACCTGGTTAGCACACCCAGATAAGTACCTGGCAGATCAGGAAATAGATCGTTATCAGCCCCCAAAATCTTCCCACCCCATGTCCCTTCCCAGTTACTTCTTCCTCTTCTACCTCCTCCTCCTCCTCAAAGGTAACCATTATCCTGACTTCTATAAATATAGATTAGTTTTGACTGGTTTTGAACTTTATATGAAAGGAATTACATAACTATGAACTATGTTCTTTTTTTTTTCCTGCTTTAAAAGACTGACTTCCTTCACTCAGTATTAATATATGAGGTTCATTCTTGTTGTTGAGTATCTCTGTAATTTGTTTATTTTTTAATGCTGTCTAGTATTTCATTGTCTGAATATATCTCAGTTTATCCATTCTGCTATGGGACATGTGGATTGTTCTCAGTGTTGGACCAGATGTGCCCACATGTATACAATTCTGTTGGAGTTACTAGGAGTACAATGGTTAGGTCATAGGGCATGGAAAAGTTCAGTTTTAGTACATACTGTACTGCCAAATAGTTCACCAAAGTGATTGTACATTCTTCAGTAGTCAGTGAGAATTCCAGTTGCTTCATATCCTTACCAACACTTGGTATTATTTTTCTTTTTTAATTCTAGCCTTTGTGGTGGATGTATGGTTGTATCTATTGTGGTTTTAATTTGAATTATTCTGATGACAAGTGAGATTGAATATTTGTTCATGTACTTACAGACTATAGTACTTGAATATACTACCTACCTGACCCCAGAGTTAATTTTCTTTTAAGTTGTCATTCTGTATATTTTTTATACATCATGAAGGAAAGTTTTACTTGGTCAATGTGAATTAAATGAATACTATAATAATAATCCTGTAAGAGCACCATCGTCAGTTGTTGTGTTATCTATATATTATTGCACATATACCAAATTACTTTAAAACTTGCTATCTTAAAACAATAAATAAACATTTATTATTATTATTATTATTATTCTGTAGGTCAAGTATTTTGGGGCACACAAACTAGGTTAGTTAAGTGGTTCTAGCTCGGGGTGTCAGGAATCACAGGGTTACAGTCAAGATGTCAGCTTGAGCATCTCAACAAGGACTGGAGGTCTTGCTTCAAAGATGGCTCACTCATAAGGCTGGAAAGTTGATGCTGGCTAGAAGCAGGAGACCTCAGCTCCTCACAACATGGCTGTCTCCATAAGGCTGCTTAAGTGTCCTTACAACATGGTGGTTGGCTTCCACCAGAGTGAGTGATCCAAGAGATAGGATGGTGGGTACAATGTATTTGATGACCTAGCCTGTGAAGTCACACTTGTCATTTCCAAGGTACACTTTTGGCTATACAGGGGACCCATATTCAGTGTGACTACACAAGGGTCATCTTAGCGGTTGGCTGCCACAGTTACTCTTTAAACTCAGTTACCCAAGGTTTTTTGTTTGTTTGTTTGCTTGTTTGTTTTTTAAATGTAGATGGAGAAAAAATTACTTAATACATGTGTATTGACATGACAAAAGCAATAAATTGATTTTTAGGGTAGCTAACTTCTATTTCTTATTAAGTGTTTCAGAGATTTGTAAGAGTAAATAGGTTTGGATATCTTTAAGTTCCTTTTACTCCTTTCTGTTCCTCTTTCTCATATTTGATGAAGTTATGGAGTAAACAGATTTGGTGTGTATGAAAGTATTTTGCAGTGAAGTCAGCATCTGTATAGAAGATTGACAATCAGCAACTACTTCTCTTGGTTAGCTGTGGGATAAGGGATGAACAAAAAGAAAGAAGGGGAGGTTCAGACAGACGGAAAGCCTGGGCAGGTCAGAGTTACTGCATATTAAAGGTTTTATTTCTTCTAAGATAAGCATAAAATATTGTATATCTCCTGTCTATCTGTCTGTCTACCTACCCACCTCCCCATCTATTTCTAACATCTTTTACTGAGTGGGCCAGTCATCTTTTTATGTTTAACACTTATCTGAGAAATGAGTGAATAATTACAAGTGAAGTAGGCATTAACAAAATGTTTTTGTTACTCCAGCATTTAAATCCATTAACTTTTCCATGTTGTCTTGCTGTTTGCTAACAGTAAGTAATCTAACGTATTATGACAAAGTCTACTCACTGTTCAACAGTTTCTCTTGATTGTACTCAAAGCTATACTTTTTAAATTTTTTTTTAATTAAAAAATTTTTTTAATGTTTATTTTTGAGAGAGAGACAGAGCATGAGCACGGGAGGGGCAGATAGAGAGGGAGACATACAGTCTGGAGCAGGCTCCAGGCTTTGAGCTGTCAGCCCAGAGCCAGACACGACGCTCGAACTCACGAAGTGCGAGATCATGACCTGAGCCGAAGTGGGATGCTTAACTGACTGAGCCATCCAGGCGTCCCTAATTTTTTTTTTTTAATTTTTTATCTTTATTTAATTTTGAGAGAGAGAGAAAGAGAGAGAGCACGAGTGAGGGACGAACAGAGAGGGAGGGAGACACAATCTGAAGCAGCCTCTCCTCTGTCAGCTCAAAGCCCAATGTGGCGCTCGAACTCAGGAACTGTGAGATCATAAGATCATGACCCAAGCCAAAGCCAAGAAAGAGTTGGATGCTCAACTGACTGAGCCACCCAGGCAACCCTTTAAAGTACTTCTTCTTTTTTTTTTTTTTTAATGTTTATTTACTTTTTGAGAGACAGAGAGTGAGCAGAAGAGGGGCAGAGAGAGAGAGAGAAACACAGGATCTGAAGCAGGCTCCAGGCTTTTAGGCCGTCAGCACAGAACCTGTCATGGGGCTCGAACTTACGAGCTATTAGATCATGACCTAAGCCTAAGTTGGACGCCCAACTGACTGAGCCACCCAGGCGCCCCTAAAGTACTTTTTTTTTTTTTTTTTATGGAATTAGCCTTTTGGTTCTGAACTAAAGTACTTTTTAAAATATATTCTCCTATTTCTAATCTTCTGGGAATATGTCTAAGTTAAATAAAAAAATAGACCAAAGCTGTCTGACCTAAGATGTTTATCCTAGTATCAAAATAATTAACATTTAATGAGAAAATACAGACATGGTGCTTAGCTCTTTTATATGTTTACTGTCGCAACCCTATAAAGTAGCTGGTATTATTACCCTAATTTTTATGAATGAGAAAATTACAGTTTAGAGAGATTAAGAACTTGACTGAGGTCACATAGCTAATAAGTGGTGGAGCCAGCCAGGAATTGAACCAAATCATTGATTCTGAAAACATCTTCTTAACTTGTTTAAAAAGTTACATGTTCCACAATAGAAGGATGCTTATGTGCATTATAACTTCAATATAATATTATATAGTTATTGGAAATTATGTGCCCAAATAATTTTTATTGGGTTTTAAAAATACATATAGTTTAATAGTAAACAAAAGAATAAGATACACACTTATGATACTCACATTATAATCTCAGCTATAGAGAAAATTAAATATGTATGAGTATCTACAGGAAAAAGAAAAGGGAAGTAGTATATACAGATATTAATGATGTTTATCTTTAAATGTGGTAAGACTATGGATGATTTTTTATTTTTTTATTATGCCTTTTTTTTCATTTTCTGTTTTGATGTTTCTTCATTTTTGAGAGACAGAGAGAGACAGAGTGCAAGTGGGGGTGCAGTAGAGAGAGAGAGATACAGAATCTGAAGCAGACTCCAGGCTCTGAGCTGTCAGCACAGAGCCCTACGCAGGGCTCGGACTCACGAACTGTGAGATCATGACCTGAGCTCAAGTCAAACACTTAACTGAGGTGCCCCTTATTATGCATTTCTATAATGAACTAGCATTACTCTTATAATCAGGAAAAAAGTAATAAAACCCTTCAATACCATATAAAAGAGAGGAAATATAAAGACTTGGTTTCAATGATTAAAGGAATAAGGCTGTTTAATAACTGCTGTATCTGTTAAAAGGTACAGACCATTCAATTAGATCTGTTTCTGATGTGTAGGACTATCAGATGTTCACACGCAATGTAATGTTCTCCTGCTTGCTGTATTCCCTTTTTCTTTCTGCCTTATGTTGGCGATAAAGCAGAAAGTGTGTGTTTCTCATTGGGAAGTTGGCATTTGAACGAGACCGCTGCTTTTCTCAGCTTAAAGAAGATAAAAGGAGTTATCAAGTAATGTTTTCTTTCACCTAAGGATGTTGGTCCCACTCCAACAATTGGAATTGATTGAACTCCAGTGCTTGCAAATTTAAAAGCCTAACACAGGGATTCGCTCACTCTGAATTTTACAAATCAATGGATAAACTCAAAACAAAAACCCATTACAGAGCACCTTAATGTTTATCTGTTTGGTAAGATAAACATTTGTAAATGAGCATTTTCAACTGTGAGCTTCAAGAATAGCACTATGAGATCTATATTGGATATTAAAAATTTGCATAGAACTATAAAGGTAGGACAAACCCAAAGAAGAAAATTGCTTTTTGAAAAATCAAGTCTTCAGATCCATATTTTCAATTAAATTATGTTTCATTCATCTAGACTAGAGTCATTTCTCTTGACTTTTAATAACATTTTTATTATTGCCTATGTAATGTAGCATCACATGAAACAAGTGTGTGCCGATTAAGAGTATTGCTTCATGGAAGCCTGTAAAGCATTGAACCAGGCAAAATAAATGATATTAAATAGATTTATATTTGATGAGCATAATGATTGCTAATTAGTTTTCCATTTAGCTCTGATCTTGTCAAATCCAAATCTTGACATTAATTTTCGACTTCAACAGGGTGCCTGGGTGGCTCAGTTGGTTGAGCATCCAGCTTCGGCTCAGGTCATGATCTCATGGTTCGTGAGTTGGAGCCCCATGTTGGGCTCTGTGCTGACAGCTCAGAGCCTGGAGCCTGCTTCGGATTCTGTGTCTCCTCTCTTTGCCCCTCCCTCGCACGCTGTCTCTCTCTCTCTCTCTCTCTGTCTCTCAAAAATTAACATTAAAAAAACTAGTTTAAATTTGGACTTCAGTGCTTTGCTTACTGAGATCAACCAAACTGGAGGAAAAGATGAAAAAAAAACCATAGATCTGTATGGAATCCATACTTTTGCATAAAAAGATTAATTCTTCAACTTCAGTCCATAGACTTAAGGGCCTTAACATCGAGATCAGAGCTTTTACACATTGTCTTTGATGATGCACCAGGTTCCCTCCTCCCAATTTGTCACAGACTAATAGTTTGATAAAATACAATAAAACTGAAGTACTAGAATAGTGGAAGCATGAAAATAAAGACATACAAAACAGAAACACATTTTTTATTAGTAGTTTCAACAGGTATACATTATTGTCAAATATTTCTAAAAGTTTTAAATCCTTACTCTTAATTTCTGTACTTCTCTTCCCATGAACCAACAACACACCATTCTTGGACCTGCAGCAGGTATACAGACCACAGTTCAGTGTGGCAGTGGGTTTTGCCGTTCACCTCCAAGCCCCATGCTGTTTTTTGGCTCAGGCTGGAAATCTAATAGGGACTTCAGATTAGGGACTTCTTTAACCCAGAGAATTTGATGAGGCTAACTTTGTCATCCTCACCTCCACCTTCCCTTGAGGAAGTCTACAGACTATAATTATACCTGTGTGGTACCCAAATCCATCATTTGTAGTGTCCTGATGTTCTCCTTGGATTTATAAACACTGAGGCATTTGTTCCCAAGGTTCAGCTAGCTGTGGTTTCACTAGGATTCAAATTTAGGTTTGCTTGCATTCAGAGACCACCTAATCTAATCTAGCCTTCCACCTAAAATAAAATGTTATGCTCTGGGAGATTTGGTGCTGGGCACTTTTTTCTAAGGACAATTCTAGAAGTCCAGTGCATGGTCCTTGTTGCCATAGATCATTAACATGGTTAAGGTCCCGATGCCACATTGATCCTCAACCTTTATGTGGCTATTAACAATCTACTTGGTATGCATAGCATTATGAGTAACTTTATAGCCACTCAGTGTATTCCAATTAGGAGTTATTTCCCCCCACATTACTCCATTTATTCCTAACTAGGAATTAACTCTCAAATTAACTACAGCATGTTCATTTACCTCTGAAAATGAAATGTGTGAGTTGTTGAATGTCAAGCTCTGCCTCATGAGAAGGAAACTCTAGAGTGAATTCTCATTCAGCACGGGTAAGATAAGATTATTTGCCTTTTTTGGCAAATTATTTGGTGGTGAAATATGCTGATCATATTCTAGTGCTGAATATTTACCTATTAGACTGATGATATTCGTCACCAGTTTATCTGTAGGAATATTTTAAAGACAGATTGGGTTTAGAGTAAATCATTTAGGATGGATGGAACTTGCTTTAGGAAGTAGCTTAAATGTAAACAAGGTTAAAAAAAAAGCTCAAAATATGCAAATATTCAGAGATACAATTTAGGTGCTTCAGAAATGCCATGTATTAGTGGAAGCCACATTGATGGGTCCATGTCTTAGGATGGTTGTAGGCACCTGAGTGGCTCAGTTGGTTGAGCAGCAACTCTTGATTTTGGTTCAGGTTATGATCCCAGTGTCATGGGATTGAGCCCTGTGTTGGGCTCCATGCTGAGCATGGAGCCTGCTTGACATTTTCTCTCTCCCTCTGCCCCTGCTTGTGTGCTCTAATAAATAAATAAATAAGTAAACAAAGAAACAAATAAGGTCGTTGCACAAGATATCTTCATTTTGCCTTAATCCTTACTTTTCCCATTCCATTCCAAACTATTTCAAGAGCATATGTTGGTCATTTCTGAGTTGATACTGGGCCAGGACTCACTCAAGAGCACCAAATTCCAAAACAGCCACTTGTGCACACCTACTTCTTCTGGATTCACCATGCAAGATGCGTGTACTAAGGATGAGGCCAGGCCTATGAATACTGTTTATTACTTTATGGGTTTGGTGCCAATACCCTGTGTGGAATTCCTAAGCCTGAAAGATTGTGCTGGACTACACAGGGCTGAAACCATCAACTATGTGTCTTTCGTCAAAGACCTAACTAAAAGGAATTCCTCCGGATCTTCTTATTCTAGTGACAGAAAGAAAGAGAGAGAGAGAGAGAGAGAGAGAGAGAGAGAGAAAGAAAGAAAGAAAGAAAGAAAGAAAGAAAGAAAGAAAAGAAAAAGAAAGAAAGGGGTGGGTGGGATGATATTCTCCCCCTAAGATCTAGAGTGAAGTGGGCTAATGCTCTACTC
Organism: Acinonyx jubatus; assembly: GCF_027475565.1. NCBI lineage: Eukaryota > Metazoa > Chordata > Mammalia > Carnivora > Felidae > Acinonyx > Acinonyx jubatus. The sequence goes on along the minus strand of NC_069381.1, from coordinate 196,573,500 downwards.
CAGGCCAAGCATTCCTTTTGCAAAATAGAAAGTATGGTTTGGGTGGCTGGTGAGGGGGAGGCAGCAGAAGGAGTTAATTTGTGTATGGAAAACAGTGCCTCTTCTCTTCAGCAGCTGGTGGGGAAGTCATTTTAATGAGACAAGTCAGAAAGGATAGGATCTCTAAGAAACCAAATGAAGCTGGAGGACATTGACAGAGAAGTGGAAGGTTTTGTTTCCTTACCGTGCTTCCTTACCATGACACTGAACGTTCTTCCCTCTGACTCAACACCATGGCCAGCAAAGGTTCTCAGAAACTAACATTGCTTCTCCTTAACAGTGGAGGGCAGGGAAGACTGCACCCTTGATCTGACCCCAGAGGCCAATGATGTGTATTGTCCAACAGATGGTTAATGCTGTGGTCATGATTTACCTCCCCAGGCATGTCTAGGGTCTGCCAGCTCTATCAATGGAGAAGTGAACCAGAAGATAATGCCTCTTCCCTACCAGTCTTCCATATTGCTTGTGCTGCTTCATTCCTCCCACATTCCATTTAAATTAAGGGAGGCACAAGCCCCTGCTGCTTTGCATTGTGATGAGCTGTATCTGATCGCAGCCTCTGAAAGGGCTTGCTATGTGGCAGATCAGCTAGGAGCATGAATCAATTAAAAGGCTATATAGGTTCAGCCTCTCAGGCCATGGCACAGTCAGCTTCACACTGTCTTCATTATATATGAAATCCCCAAAGAGAATAATCCCTTATCTAAACTTTCATTATATTTTATAGTAGAATGAATATGGATCGATAATAACTTTTGTTCTAATATAACATTAGTTTCTGAAGAATTTCACTCTTTTCCTCTTTCTCTATCAAGAAATCAAATTATAACCATAAAAATAAAAGCTTTTCTCCTTTAGGACTCTGTGAACAGTGGTTCTCTTTATAATATTAATATTTTAGCTTATATTTTAAAATAAGCTTTAAAATATTATAAAATAAGATTTTATACAATGTAGAATTAAATTTGCTTTTCAGAACATGAACTTACATTTGGATGTTTTTGAAAATTAACCTTTTTTACATAAAAGCTATAGGGGAGGAAAACTTTTTTCTAGGTTCTTTGGCCTAATAATTAGATTGACACAGACAAGTTAACAGCAGAAAGACCATTTAATTTTGTGTGTATGGGAGCTCATAGAAATAGAGATTCAAAGGAGTGACCAAAGCAGGCAGCTTTTATACCTTTTATTCAAATACACAATTATTTGTGAATTATTTTGACCAAGGGGTTTGGGCTTGGTGTAGCAAATTAATGAATAATTAGCAAGGTTTGTTTATACACCGTTGGCCAGGAATTGCCTACCTCTGGTGAGAAGCATGCCTCCTACCTACCAGGTGCAAGGAGGGTACTCTTCACATGGGGAATTTATTTCCTGCTTTCAGAGGGACAGAAGACATTTCTTGCATGAGATATTTCTTAAGTAATTTTAATTTTAGTAGTCAGTATCTTAAAGTGGCACATTTTGAGGTGGCCTGTCCTGAATCCCATCGCTATGAAATTAGGTCATATATTATTAATACATAATAATTATATATTATTTTTAATTTAAGTTTTTAAAACTGGGAAGTCCATCAAATATATGGGCAAGAATGGAAAATAAAATTATAGGAATTCATTCTTTATATATCTACTACGAAGCTTTAGTAAAATAGTATTATGCCATTTATACCTGAATACCTTCTGAAGAAATCCAGATGTAACTGTGGCCATCTTTAATTCCCCCCCTCCCATTACCCTCCCTTGCTATGAGACATAATCACTATTATGAAATCAATGTGCATCATTCCTGTGGTTTGTATATTTTTATTCTATATACATAGAAACTATATAGTCTTAGTTTACATCCCGTCATACTGTGCATATCTTTCTCCAACTTGATTTTCAAATTCAACATTTCAGATAGAATTTTTGACCTGGGGATCCTGGAACATGTATACAGCTAGATAAACTCCAAGCCTTAATTAATTAATTAATTAATTAATTTATTCAAGAGAGCACAAGCACACACGCCAGCAGGAGAGAGGGCAGAGAGAGGGAGACAGAGAATCCCATGCCGACTCTTCACTGACCTGAGGCTCCTCCTCAGAATCCATGAGACCATGACATGAGCTGAGCCGAAATCAAGAGTCGGAGGCTTAACTGACTGAGCCACCCTGGTGCCCCAACCCCAAGCCTTTAAATTTGTGCTACCTGAACTTCTGAAAGTATAGGCGGTTGCATAATTTTCTGAGAAATAAGTTCATAGCTTTCTCAAAATTCTCAGCTTTATCTTTGACCTCAGAAGTCTGTCTTCAAAATTTTGAGATTTCATTAACATACAAAGCTTTCTTTCTAATCGAGATGTGTAGTTCATTTATTTCCTGTATTTTTTCCTATATGTTCTTCTATTCTGGGTGCAGCATTGAAAAAAATGATGATTCTATTGATAGGCTTTTTTTTTTTTCTTTTGGGAGGTAAGGCACGCTGTTTTGAGGGCTGGGAAGGACTTAGTAAAACTGCAGGTGCCACTCCGACCACTCGAGGGCACTAGCACAATTAAAAACAGAAAAGGCATCTTTTCAGAGCACAGAAATACAGATGCCAAATGAGTTGCTTGCAAGATCTTCACATATTTATTTATCTCTGTTTACAGATCCCTACATCGAGCTTCTAACATGTTCTAAAACTTTTGTGTTCAACCTATTTTCATGTTACCAGTCTTATAAAATTTAAAGCAGACCTGAAAGAGACGCCCTTAAATGAAGAAGAACACTGCGGCTAGATTCTGACTCATTATCTAGTCATTGCTGAATTTTTAAGATGCAGTTACTGGTCAATTAATTGATATCTTTATCAATGAAAAATAACGTAATTTAAGAGTTTACATAGAAAAAGGAGCCTCTTCATTTAAGACTTTCCTAAAAATGCTGTGTCATTTGTGCCTCCCTCGTTACACATCCACTCTTTGGGAACACTCCCTATCTTTTTTTTGCCAATTAAGAAGGCTGTGGGCATTTTGCATCCTGAAGGCTGTGCTGCTGGGGACTCTGGCAGCAAGCAGCTATTTCTCCAGAGATCCTGCCCATCACCCATTTGCTTTCTGTGTGTGTGTTGAAAGAGCTAAGTTAGACAGGGATCAATTTCCCTTCTCCTAAATGAGAACCACTTGAGGGCTTCATATGTGCTAACTGAAATTGTCAATTAAGAGCCGGGAAAAGGCAACCTAAGCAAGTATTTTAACACTAGAACATTAAAATCACTTCTGTTTATAAAGCACTTCACAATTTACAAGAAGTGTTTGCCCGACAACAATTCCAAGGTAAGAAAGAAATAAATGGCTGTTCCCATTTTATGGATCAGAAAACTGATGCTCCTGAAATACTCCATGCTGTGGACTATTCATGACCATGGTTGCCCCTTCTTGTTAACAAGTGGCAGAGTAAAGACCTTTCTGAAGGTTTCCTGCTTTTTAATCAGCTGGGAGTCTTATCTATTTATTGATCTATTCCTTTCCTTACTTTTTTTGAATAAATTTCTTTTTTGACATTTAACATGGAGTCTTTTTAAAAACTTAATGTTATTTAATCCATTTTCCATATTTTGTTCTACATTCCCCCCCTAAATCCTTGTTTTGACCATTATTTTGATACAGTCTCAGTATTATCTAGTGAGCATGTAGCTGTTAATTCATTTGCTCTGTTGAACAAAACAAAGATCCCATCCAAATGTAATTTACATTTTAGAGGAGGGAGGACACATCATAAATAATAAGCATAATAAGTAAATTACATCATATGTTAGAAGGTGCTACATGCTATAGAAAAATGATAAACAGAGCTGAAGAAGGACCATGGCAAGTCACAGGTGGGGGCTGAAGTTTTAAGAAGGGCTTTCCTGAGAAGGAGGTGAGTGAGTTAGTCCTCTGAATATCTGGAAGAAGGCAGACAGAACCCGTAAAAAACAGGCCTTCAGGCCAGAGACTGCTGGCTTGTTGGGGATGACAAAGGAAGGGACTGGCATGGTTGTGGGTGGAGAGAATGGAACACACAGAGGGAGAAGTGTGCTGTGAGGTAGCCCATGAGAAGACTGGGCTGCTGTAAGGACTTTGATTCTGAGTGAAATGGGTGGCCATGGAGTGGAAAGACAATATCAGAGTAAATATTTTAACAGAATCACTCTGGCTCAAAATAGAATATGTCACTGATTGAAACAAATAGGTGACAATTATATCGATCCAGATCAAATGTACCAAATGGTGGTGGAGGGGTGAGAAATGGTCTGCCAATCCAATTTCCTGATGACTGAAAGTATGTTGTGAGAGAAAGAAAAGAGGTAAGAATGGCTCCAAGTTTTGTACCCAAGCAACTGGACAGATGGAGGTGCCATCAACTAAGAGGGTGAATATAGGCTATGAATGGTGCAGGCTGGTAGCTTGGCGGGGGGGGGGGGGGGGGGCAGACCAGGAATTCCTGGGGGCAGACCAGGAATTCAGATCGGAATTATTAGCTTTAAGATATAATTAGACATGAAGTGTTGATGAGGTGGCAAGATATGGAAATTTGGAGTTTAAGAGAGAAGTTGGACCTGGACGAGGCATAAGATTATCAGTGTTATAGGCATGTGGCTGGGGATTGGGGGCGCAGGGAGAAGCATTAAGCGCCTACTCCTGGGTACTCCAATGTTAAGAGGACAAGAGGAAGAGCCAGCAAAGGAGATGGAAAAGGAGTGAGTGGTGGGGTAGCAGGACAGTCAAGCAAGTCTAGTGTCCTCGTGAAGAAAGAAAGGGCCATGGGTAGAAGAGGCTGCAGATGCCCATTGAACTTCATCTAGACCCTGCAGTTAGCCTACATTTTAATACCCAGAAGAATGATCAAGTGGCCTTGCAGTGTGAAAATTTTCCTCTGAAGGAAAACATAGGTAGGGGGAATTTATATCATTCCTAGTGCTACCACACCCCCATTAGTTACACATTTGCCTTTTTGTTTTTATTTATTTATTTATTTAGTTGAAAGTGAGAGAGTGAGTGAGAGAGACAGTGCATGCCCACAGGGGAAGGGGCTGAGGGAGAGAGAGAAGCCTAAGCAGGCTCCATGCCCAGTGAAGAGCCTGATGTGGGGCTTGGTCTCATGACCTTGAGGTCATGACCTGAGCCAAAATCAAGAGTCAGAGCTTAACCAACTGAACCACCCAAGCATCCCCACACATTTGCTTTTTTAAAAGAAAATATTAGTATCAATAAAATTTTACTAAGAATAAAATGCAGTAAGTAGAAACTTGTAATAATTTAAACTACCATATCTTTTGAGATAACTCAGCATTTTATAGAATTCTATACTTCCTCCTTATGCATGTGTTATTTGACTATTTTGATTGTTTCGGTAATCTCTTAGGTTGGAAGAGCCCTATTTTATAGGTGCAAGAACTGAAGTTTAGAAAGTTACTTATTATGACTACTTCTTTGACACAGCCAGTATTACAGATTTCCACAAAGTATATACTTTTAAAATGTGTGTGATTAAAATTTGAAGCATAACATACCAACAAGAAGAATATCAATTTTATCTGCCTTTCTCTTGTAAGAGTACTTTATAAAAACATATATTAAAGAATATTTATTCCTAACATTCAGAAAGAACCTTTGGGAAATTTTCACTGAGAAAATATGCAGTCTTTTACACTTAACATTCATAGCAAGGTAGATTTAATATAAATTGGGAAAACCTCTTCATCTGGCCAGTTTGCAACATTTACCAAATCCTAAAACTTTGGAACTCCCAGATTTATTTTATTTTATTTTATTTTATTTTATTTTATTTTATTTTATTTTTTTTAGCATCCAGTTTTGATCCAAAAATTCTAGAATTAGGAATTTTCCCTAAGAAAATAGAGTTAAGAAGAAAGGATCTTGTTATATTAAGACAATAGAATGCCACACAATTGTAAAAAATAATGCAGTATAACATTTAATGACATAGAAGGACATCCCCTACATGGTATAAGTGGGAGAATAAAGCAGGTTATTAAGCAACATGTATGATACAATTCTCTTTTTATTGCAGATTATATCTCTTCATAGAGAAAATACTGGAGGTCAGCAAGTTTTTATGTGAAGGGCCAGATAGTAAATATTTTAGGTTTTGTGGGCCACATGGTTTCTGTTGTAACTACTCAGCTCAGTTGTTGTGGCAAAAACAGTCATCCACAGTATGTAAATAAATGGGCATGGCTGAATTCAGCCCCTTGGTAGCAGGTCCATGGGGTATGGTAGTTTGCTGACCACTGATCTATAATTGTGAATAGTGATGATCTCCAGGAGCTATAATTATTGATTTAATTTTCTTCTTTTTGCTTCTCTACAGGATCATAGTTCTTTGTCTCTAACAGAAATATGGATTTGATAAATGAGGATAAAGCGTTATATTTCATTTTTATATTATCAACAATATACTGCTATTGATAGTAATTCAGTCAGAGTAGGATTGGGTCACGTAACTATCACAAAATTATCACAACAATGAATTAAAATAAGGGCAACTCTTGATTACTCAGATACTGAGCATATTCTTTTATAGTCTAGTTCTTTATGATGTTTTAAATTCTGGACCAGCTTTCCCTGTGATACAAAATACTTCCTATGCAATATGTGCCTCCAAATAGAAGCAGCTTCTTGACGCAAAAGATTTCCTATGCAATATGTGCTCCCTAATAAAAGATGATTTTAATATTAGCTTCCAGAAAACACAACTAGGAATTAGGAAGTTTGGTTAGTAGGAAAATAGACATTGTATTTCAAGGAATTTTCCAGAACCTCCTAAATTTTAGAGTATCAGAAACATTCTTTGCTTCACTGGAGGAGAGAACAAGGTCAGTTGCTCATGTAACTCAAATAATCTGGCAGCATTCTCAGTGCTTCCAGCCTCGTGGAGTCCATTCAGTGGTGTGCTGGCAAATATTTCACAGCCAGCATTGGTGGGGAAGAGAAGGAAGAAAGAGAAGGAAGCATTGGTGGGGAAGCTCTGATTTGTAGCTTTTGCCAATATCTGTGGTGTAAACATTCCCAACTGTGGGCAATTTCAAGCTACCAATGGACTCGTAAAATTCCTGAATGTTTAACAATCACCTGTGCGAGCCAGTGTGTGCCAGCTCCAGCACACCACTGGGTCCAACTAAATGAATTGAGCCCCCATCCCACCTACTGTAAAAACACCAGGGCCCTACTCTCCCATTCCCACTCCCTCTACCACATCTTTCCAGGGAAATTCTGAGCACTTCCATTTTCCTGGCAAGGCTCTCCTGCTGCTTGCTTTTTCCGAGTTGCTCTGCTCTTAACCATGAATCTGGCTGCTGAGGCTGCTGTCTGCTGTCTTGTGGGCCTCAGCACTATTCCTTCCTTTAGGGGGCTGTTGTAGGAGGACTTGTCATCCTTGTTTCTGTTCCATCAAGTCTTGCTGGCTCCAGCTTGGAAATAGGTGCTGAACCCTGGGTAACACTGTTCTATCCATCTCCATTCACCAGACTCCTCCATGACACTGGCATATTTTTCCTGGGTGACTGTAACAGCCTCATAATTTCCACAGAGCAACCAGAGCCATTAAAAAAATGTAATGTTTACATGCACAAGCACCAAAAAAAAAAAAAAAATATTTGAAGGTAAGAGCAGACAGAAACCTTTTGCTATCCAGTTCAAATGTCAGTATTTAGTTACAAAATGTGTATCAAAATAACTCCTATTAAAAGAACAATTTTAGGGGCGCCTGAGTGTCTCAGTTGGTTGAACTTCTGACTCCTGATTTCTTCTCAGGTCATGATCTCACGGTTTGTGAGTTTGAGCCCCTGCATTGGGTTATGCACTGACGGTGCGGAGCCTACTTGGGATTCTCTCTCTCCCTCCGTCTCTCTCTGTCCCTCCCCCATTTGTGCACTCTCTCTCTCTCAAAATAAATAAACATTAAAAAACAAACAATTTTAAATAGATGTGTGTTCCTTGGTTTTAATAAAATTCAGTGTGGTATGCAGCCATCAATGTCAAGTGGCAAAGTTACCATTTGAGTTCATGGCCTTTTTGACCAAAGAATCTGTGCTTGACTCTCAAACGGAACTAATTTATGTGAAGAGTAATGGCCTGAGCAAACAGAAGGAATCAGAATCTTATTGATCTGACCTAGTGCAGGCCATTATAGATTCCAGGATGGCTCTGGTGAGATGAACCAAAGGAAGTGGGACCAGGGGGACCTTTGCAGTTTCAGGACAATCATTGGTTGTTGCCGGGGGAGTCTGAAGGCCTATTTGGGGATGGTGGTGATGAGTGGCCTCCAGAGCCCATGCTTAGTCCAGCAGCAAAGTATGATTCTTCTCGCCGGCTCTGACTACTCTTGATAGTTTCAACTAGACCCCAGAGGCCTGACAGCACCCCTTCCCTGCAACCCGGGATGCACTGGAGGAGCACAGACAAGAGTAACAGTCCCCCATTGGAAGCACTGGCGGTGCAGGTCAGATATTGGGAGAGGCGGTCTGGTCGCAGAGCTGTGACCAACTTCTACCTGAGGCCAGTTAGGTCTCTTACTATCCAGCTCAGGAGATTCCATCAGCTTCAAGCTGTTACCCTGTCGAAAGTTTCCATTAGCACTTACTGTAGGGCTGGCTATGGAATCACGAACATCATTTAAATATAATCTGACTTCCGTATAATAAGACTACAGGGCATTGAGCTTTGCTGTCTTCGTACTTCAATTTTTTATTATGAATCAAAGGGCTTATAGACAATATTTTTTCCTGACAATAACTCATTAGGTGCTGTCAACAGCAAAAATCTTAATGGACTTCGCTATGTGAGCCATATGTGTTATTCCTTTCTTTCTTACCCTCAGGGCCGTTTGAAATGAAAGATTCTTAGGAAATGGACAACATATTGTCAAGTTTGAAAGCATATGGGGCTGAACAGGATTCTCCTGAAGGCTTGTGGTCTTATAACACAATATTTATAAGCAATTAAAGTTCACCAAAGTGTATAAAAACTTGCCACAGCTGTGAATCAATTTAGTGCCTTGACCCACCCAATTAGACAAAGAAAACGTCACTATCATAGTGAGGCAGCCAATTCTTTTCCCAGAATTAACGTAAATAGTGATCGTGCTTTAAAATCTAACGGACGCTATTTTCAAAGTAGAAAAAAAAGAGGCTAGATTAAAGATGCAAGATTGCAGGGAGGATAGCATTCCTTCAGGTTTGATTAGTGAACTGACAAGGAGAAATGTTTTTTGGTATCTCAGCAAAATTTTCCTTTTGATTTCAATCAATCTCTCTCCTTTTTAATAAGGACTGACTGCCCATAGATTTAAAGTCATTGCTTTGTCAGTTGAGGTTGAAGAGCAAAGAGTTTCCAGCCTTGTAGTGAGCCATTGCTGAATTATTCAGTAATTTCAAACTACACCTTAGTGCAGGTGTAACAGCCAGCCATCTGCCTGCTGAGGTCCTTCATCCTTGTCTTCGAAAGAAAGAGGTCTCAGATCCTTGATGGGAGCTTCTATTGTGAGGGAACAAGAACAATTATATAAGCACTCATTTCCTAACTCTAGTTTCCTATTATCATGTCCTCTCTGCTTGCTCTGTTCATCAGCCTGAGTTTTTAGTTGCAGAATCAGTGAAGAAGCATGAACTTGACAATTAATTTAAGAAATCTAGATGAGGGAGTGCAGAGTAGGAAAGACTTACTGTAAACTGTCAATTTTTCAGTTGGAAGAGTATTTTGGGGGGGTCTTCCCTGGATGGAAGTAGGGACTCCCATCAAAATTCTTTTGTACTGTAAGTAGCAATTGAAAGATGCTTCGCTCTAAAATTTTTAAAAACAAATGAATTTTAAAAAATGGCTTGCTAGAAAAGGATAGTGGAGCAACAGCAGAAATGGTTTTCTCACTTTTCATGATACTTACTTTGTATATCCAAAATACTCCTATAAGGGCTGTGGAATGAATTAGTTTGATCATTTATATTATCTTCATTAAGGCCATTAATAGATTTGTAGGATGTTCTACTAACTGCATGTGGCATAGTCTTGATATTTTGATTATTTAGCCTTAGGACTTAAGGATCATTTTCTGTTTTATTTTTTTCCAGAGTATACCTGGTGCCCTGCAGGCAACTGGAAAGGCAATTTTTTTTTTTTTGAGATACTTGAGTAGCAAGTGTAAATATGCTATCAGTATCTTAGATTAAGTTTTTACCAGAGAGGGGGGGCAAGGGATATAACACATCTTATAGATGTGAAGACTTTATAAAATTATTTGAAGATCATGCCAGAAGTGAGCTCTTAAATTCAAAATATTGTCATTTTTTTTTCCTTTTAGACCTGATTTATTTCTTTAAAAAATCAGAAAGGGTAAACGTAAATTCTTTGCATCCTTATCTTCCTTTTAATGGAGGACTTACTTGTTTTGGGAAGTCAACTTGAATATTAAACTCTCATGCCTTGCACTTGCATGAATTCACTTGTTTTATTCCTCAATCCTCAGGATATCATTGAGATTATTAGCTGCAGCTTTTGTGTAATTCTTGCCAAGGAGTCAAGTCTTGTGCTGAATAAAAATGCATATTTTTTATATTGATCAGAGAGGGTAAATAACCCATTCTGTCATGCACAGCTATTGCATTTGCACTAATTGAATTATGTTTTCAGTAGTTTGAATTTTCTGTTTGAAATAGAAAAATGAAACAAAACAGCATCTTTTTCCCTCTGAACTTCCCTGGTTTATTGAACATTACATTACAGAGTGAGTTTATTCAGTATCATAACTTCAGTCATTGTGAGTCACTGTTATGCTTTATTTATATTTTCAGGTTAAATAAAATTTGTAGATATTCATCAGGCATTAAATTGAATGTTTTGTAGAAGTCAAACTGTAGCACATTAATGTTCAGTTAATGTACTCCATTCCATTTCCCACACTAGTCCATTCTGTCTCTCCTTGCCTTTTTTCCCTTTCCTTCCTTTGCTAAATACCTACAGTGTTTTATTCAAAGTTGAGTAGGCATGCCTTTGTTTCCAAGGAGCTCCCAAGTTGTGGGGCAGCGGACGATCTCTCCTTTGACAATCTAACCTATTTTATGACTCATGAACTTTCCTTGATAGAGACATGTTACCTATTACCCATTTCTTCCATTGTTTTCCACCACATTGCTAGCTATTTTCCTGTGACTTACTTGATGTTAATTGCTTCAATAACTTCTTTAAAAGATACAATTACATTTGTTTTCTTTCAGTTCCCTAGCAACTTCTCAGTTCTTTAAGACCTCACAAAACCAATTCAGGCTGCAGTGAATTCATTAACAAATTCCCTTTGTAATTTAGGATTCTTGTCAAACCTGCCAATGTGTGCAGAACATTAGAAATGAGCATCTTCCCTAACCTGTTTATAAAACAAAAACAAATAGCTCATATTCTTTTAATAATCCTTACTTCTTAATTGTTCATTGTTGCATTCTTTTAAATGAAAATGTTTTATTTTTTTCTCAGCCATTTTAGGCCATAATTGTTTCAGAATTTTCAGGTATCAATGGGTTTGCAGTGTTTTTAGGGAAATGTAATGTTTGAAAAGTCATTTATTTCCCTAAAAAATTTTGAACTGACATCGGTATTCCAATAAAATTTTTGAACTGACATCAGTATTCTGATGTTCTGTAATTGTCAGTGGTGATAATTCTTACTTTGTGAGAATAATTGACATGCAAAAGTCCTATTGAGGTCATCCTTCCTTTAAGTTTTCCCAGAAATTAGATATCTTGCATAATTGCTTGTTATTTTTGTATTTTCAGAATACAATGGAAATATTAATCATTTGACTGTTTAAACTTTCCTCTATACCCATGAATATAAATGCTCAATATTGTCTAATATTTACTATTATGTTTTAAAATTTATATTTCTGCCTTTTATCATATATCATGGGAAATTATTACTTACTATCAATTTCTTTAGATGTCTTGGTCACTGATAACCAACCTTGGTTTCTTAACATTTTATTTCAAAATTATTTCAGTATCACTAAAAATTTACAAGAATAGTATAGTGACTTCTCTATACCTTTTACCTAGATTCATTATTTGTTTACAATTTGCAACACTTTATCATTTCCTAGTGCACTTGGTCTCACAGTCTAAAAATACACACGTGTGTATATGTATAATACATATATGTGTGTGCGTGTGTACATATGTATATGTGTAAATGTGTATGTATGTAGATAGGTAGAAATACAGATGTTTAAATAGAGATACAATTTTTTTCATGTGCCATTTGAGGGCAAGTTGTACGCATCATCCTCCTTTACCAGTAAATATTTCGGTGTGCATTTCATAACAATAAGGACTTTACCTTGTATAACCACAGTACAGTAACCAAAATCAGGAAATTTAACATGGATCCCATATCATTGTGTAATCTACAAAACATTTTCAAATGTTGAAATTTCACTATCTCAATAACGTTCTTTATATATTTTCCTCCTAGTCCAGGATCCAATCCAGAAACCACGTACATTACATTCAGTTGTCATATCTCTTTAGTTTCCTTCATCTGGAACAATTCCTTACCTTTCTTTGTCTAAAGTGATATTAATAGGTTTTTTAAATCTTTTTTTGCATGTGAGAACATTTAAGTTCTACTGTCTTAGAAAATTTCAAGTATAGAATACGTTACCAACTTTCATCACCTTACTATACATTAGATCCAAAGACCTTATTCATCTCATAGCTAAAAGTTTATACCCTTTGATGAACCTCCCTCCCAATTTCCCCTACCCCTTGAGTCCCTGGTAACCACCAGTGTCTTCTGTGTCTCTACGAGTTTATCTTTTGTTTTCAGATTCCACAGGTAAGTGAGATAATGTAGTATTTGTCTTTGTTTGATTTATCCCCTTAGCATAGTGCCCTTAAGGTCCATTCATGTGGTTGCAAAGGGCAGGGGTTTTGTGTGTGTGTGTGTGTGTGTGTGTGTGTGTGTGTTTTATGGCCAAATAATATTTCATTATTTTTACATACTACATTTTCTTTATCCATTCATCCATTGATGGATACTTTGGAAGGTACACAAACAAGTGTCCAAACAACGTATGTTTCTATATGCTATCTGTTGTCAATAATGTTGCAGTGAACATGGGAAGGCAAATATCTCATTGATATCCTGTTTTTATTTCCTTTGGATATATATGCAGAAGTGAGGTTGCTGGATAATATAGAAGTTATATTTTCAATTTTTTGTGGAGCCTCCATAAATTTTTCATAGTGGCTGCACCAATTTCCCACCAGCAGTACACAGGGTGCCTTTTTTTCTCCCATAAAATGACACAAGTATTTTGAAGAATACTGGTTAGTTTTTTGCAGAATGTTCCTAAGTTTGGGATTTCCTCATGAGTAGATTTAGGTTATGCATTTTGGGGGAGGAATACAATGAAGGGAAATTGTGTCCTTTTCAGGGTACATATCTTCTCATATCTTTGTAGTTTATATATACTTTGTGATTTATAACTGATTTATGGGGAGATACTTTGAGATTATGTAAATATCCTGTTCCTCATCAAAACTTCATCCACTAGTTTTAGCATCCATTGATGATTCTTGCCTGAATCAATTATGTATTGGTTAATTAATAATCAGTTGTTTAAAAGGTGATTTTCTATATCACTTATTCCTTTCACATTATAGTGTAAAGTTGAACTTTTCTTCCTCGTTCATTCACTCATCCCCTCATTTACTTATATCAGCCTGTATTCTTAGGTTCTTATTTTTAATTATTTGGATTATATGCTGTTGCTTTCATTGTTTAAATTGAGGCACAAATCGTCAGAGATTTGGTCAGTGAGTGCTCCTTTTGAACTTTATATTCTCATTTCCTTTCATTCAGTGATAAATAGATCTATAAGAGTTTTCTTTGCTTGTGTTTATTTACTATCTGAATCACAAAGGTACCATCTTAATGAAATCAAATAGTAGCATTGGGTAAAAGTATAATATTCAAAAAGTTAAAAACATGACTCATAGTCATAGCCATAGTGAGTGTGTGTTAAATAATTATTTGACACATTAAGAGAGGGACCAATAGGATGGTAAATCTAATTAAATGGGGCATTTGAGAGTCTGAGTACTTCTAGCCAGTGAAACACAGAATGCAGAAATAAGGTTGCATAGTTAAATATCAAACTGGTGAAGGTGCTACTCAACAAGGCAACTATAACCATTTGTATTATCTTTTCTATGAACAGAAATCTGAAAATTAACATCTAATTTCACAAAGACTAGGTACTTACTCATATAAAACAGTAAATCAAACAAAGGTACTTCCTCCTAGAAATTGAAGTAATTCTTGGGTGGGTATGTTACACAATACTTCCTATTACATTGCAAGAACAGGCAGTATCCTTTGCCTTCTGCCCAAATTTTAGATAATTTTCCTTATTACCTTGAAGTTATAGTTCTCTTAAAATTCCAAGTTGGAACTTTTGAGTTCTGTTTTTGAATTTTATTAGAAAATCTAAATGGTCATTGGTGTCGTTTGTGGATCTTCTTAAATCTCTCTTGGGGCGCCTGGGTGGCTCAGTTGGTTGAGAGTCCGACTGTGGCTCAGGTCATGATCTCACAGTTTGTGAGTTTGAGCCCCGCATCAGGCTCTGTGCTGACTGCTTGCTCAGAGCCTGGAGCCTGCTTCAGATTCTGTGTCTCCTTCTCTCTCTGCCCCTCCCCCGCTCATGCTTTGTCTCACTCTGTTTCTCAAAAATAAATCAATGTAAAAAAAAAATTAAAAAAAAAAATCTCTCATTGCAATTTAAGCCAATTTCACCTGTGAAGTTAGAATTCGTCTGCTGTAATTATCCAACCTGTATGTGAAGACTCATAAGACTCTTGGATTCCTCTTCATTGAAATAATTAATTCTTTACATATTTTCTGGGATTTCCTTTCTTCTTTAAGTATTTTGTTCTTTTATTGGAAATATTTTGCTTTTTTCACAGTTCTTTAAACTACCGAGTCCCAAACACAATACTGTATTCTGAGGAGTCTGACAAATACAAGTATCTGTGGCATCTGTGCTATTTTGCCATACGCATTTGTACAAATGTTGTACAGGATAACACTCTAGACTCTGTATTTTTTTAACCAACAAATTAAAACATGACATAATTATATCATAAATCATATATATGTGTATATATATATATCATATATCGTTAGATTTTCTCTTGTTATAAATGTTTATTATTTACTCATTTTTAGGCCTACGTTCATTAACTCATTCATTAAAAATTTTTATATTATAATAAAAGCTAATAACATGAAATTTACCATCTTAACCATTTCTAAATGTACAGTTCAGTAGTG
The DNA here is from genome assembly GCF_027475565.1 of Acinonyx jubatus. Taxonomy (NCBI): domain Eukaryota; kingdom Metazoa; phylum Chordata; class Mammalia; order Carnivora; family Felidae; genus Acinonyx; species Acinonyx jubatus. The sequence goes on along the minus strand of NC_069381.1, from coordinate 196,558,116 downwards.
TTAAACATATTCGCATTCTTGTGAACTATCTCCAAAACTTTTTCATTTTGCAAAACGAAAACTCTGTGCTCATTAAACAATGACTCCCCATTTCCCCCTCCCCCAGCTTCTGACAACTGTCATTTTACTTTATGTTTCTATGAATTTGACTACCCTAGATACTTTGTGTGAGTGGAAACTTATACTATTTGCCTCTTTGTGACCAGTTTATTTCACTGAACATAATGTCCCCAAGGTTCATCCATGTTGTAATATCCATCAGAATTTCCTTACCTTTAAAAGCTGAAAAATATACTATTGCACATGTATAGCAAGTTTTATTTACCTATTCGTCTTCCAGTACATGTAGATTATGCTGCTATGAATATGGTTATGCAAATACTTCTTTGAGGATCTGCTTTCAGTTCTTTGGATATATACCTAGAAGTGGAATTGCTGGATCATATGGTAATTATATTTTTAATTTTTTGAGGAACCACCATACTGTTCTCCATAGCAGCTGCACCATTCTGCATTCCCACCAACAGTCACAAGTTCTTCACATCCTCACCAACAGTTCCAACATCCACAACAGTTCCAACTTCTCCACATTCTCACCAACACTTGTTTTCCGTTTTTGTGATAGTAACCATCCTAGTGGATATAAAGTGATATCTTATTGTAGTTTGAGTTTGCATTTCCTGAATGATTACTGATGTTGAGCATCTTTCATATGTTTTGTGGCCATTTGTGTCTCATCTTCGGGCAGTCGTTCATTTTTAAACATCAGTGAGGTGTCCATTAAAGCCTTGTGCCCAGTGCTAGAGAAACAAAGATGATTAGAGTAAGTTTCTAGGTCACAAGAAGTATATAGTATACTTAGGAAACTAACCTGTCAACAAGTGACTCTGAAACAAAGCGGTGAGTATCCTGGGAGAGGTATACACAAAGTGCTTTCTTGTCATTCATCTTACCTTGTTTCTCTAGTATTTTCTTCTTAGTATTTGCTTCTGAATATACTGGTGGCCATTGGTGGTTCTTTCTTCAGAGATAATTAATAAGTTTGCCCCTTCAGCTACTTACACTTACCTTTTATTATTCATTGGCTATTGCAACAGGGTTGAATTTCCTCAGGTCCTCAGCTGACCAAAATAAAGTGATATAAGCCTCTTGAGCTAATTTTAGTCATCACACAACTACTTGTGGCCTGTCATCATCCAGGATATGACATATTTCCTCACTGTCAATCCATAAATTCTATAGGAATTTATCTCTGAAACTGATTGATAAGGTCAACATTCTCTCCCTCAACAGTTGTTCTGTACTTACTGCCGTGTAAACATAGTCCAAACACTGTACTGCTTTTTTTTTCCCCAGTCCTAACATCCTCTTTGGTAAAGATTTAGGAAGAGCCATCAGGAGAAGGAATAGAGAGAAATATGAGAGAAGATCTGTTACCAACATGTGATTAGTTGACCTGGGGTCCTTCCTATACTTGTTAAATCATCACTGATCAAGAAAATTATTTCTTTAAAATTTCGAGCTTACATTGGGTCAGCCATGGTTCTTAAAGTGTTACTAATCCAACTACTTGGTTCAAGCCACAAACCTAATACCTCCATGGTATGATAATAGAAATACATTCATTTTCTCTGAGGATAACTAAAATAGTAGCAAACTCAGATTTATGTAAAATATAACCTACCAAGGACTCCGAACAGATCCCTCCTTGCAAGGAAAGTATCAGTGATTCCCACTAGGCTAATATTTAGCCATTAATCACCCATTAACCTTTGACTTAATTTGTTATGTTCTTTAGTCATATGTGTGTCAGCCTGTGGTAATTTGGTATTTCTTAGAAATCACTGCTGCTGCAGTATCCTGGGATAGCCAAAACAGGGCAACATTTACTCAAATCTACCAAAATAGCTCCACTTACAGCCTGTCATTTATTTGTACCCTGAGACAACATCTTCTGAGTATAACAATGTGATCCTGTTTATATGTTTTTTAAGCTGGACAAGAATAGATGCTAAAAGTCACTCACAATTATTACTGACAGTTGAATATAACTTCCATTCTAGAATTTGAACATACTGTGACTTAAATGTCTATTTGGGATAATATTTAAGAATTTGATGTCACTCTGTTTCCTGAGATTTATATCCTGAGAGATTTTGTCTGTAAATTATAACAAATAAAAGAGTAAGTACCTAACAGAAATCTGCTATGCTCCTGACAGTTTGTAGTGATACAGCAAAATGGTATCAAAGCACTATCCTTGTACAGTATCATATCAATATCTGGGAGCTTTTTATAAAGGCAAATTCTCTTTGAAATGGAAAAAATTCTTTAAAAAGACAGCAGTTTCAAATGAACCCAAGAATAAATAGAAAATTTGAATAGATATGTAACTGTGGAGAATAAATGTATAAAAACTATACACTCAAAGATACAAAACTTTACTGAAGGAAATTAAATGAGATCTTTGTCATGCATAAATTGGAAGCCCCAAAATTAGGATGGTAAGTCTCATCATATTGGATCAATGCAGTAGCAATCAAAATCCTGCTAAGTTTATTCTAAAATCTATATGAAAATTCCAAGAACCCAGAATAGCCAAAACAGTTCTGAAAAAGAAGAACAAGTTTAGAGGACAAACAATACCTGATTTTGAAGGCTTACTGTAAAGCTACCATATTCAACCCAGTTTGGAACAGATGGAGAACCCAGAGATCTATCTACACATACATGACCCAGTTGATTTTCACAGATATGCTAGAGTAATTTAATGGTGCTAAAACAATTGGATATCCATATGGGGGGGAAATGAACCCCTATTCTTATTTAATACCAAACCAAAAATCAACTTGAAATGAACCGTGAAAGTAAGAGCTAAAACTATCAGACTTCCGGAAGAAAAGGTATGATAAATAAACATAGGATAATTATTGTGACATTGGGTCAGGCAAAGATTTCTTAAAGAAAACACAAACCATGAAATAAGTGCAATTTTATAGACCTGACTCCACACCTACTGAATTATAACCTCTATTGGTGGAGCTCAGGAACCTGTTTTAACAATCTCTCCAGATGATTCTTTTGCACACTATACTTTGAGATGCTTCATGAGTGTAAAAACATGTTACCATGTGAGTATACAAATTCTCCCCTCATTCCACCATTAAATTAAATAACTGGAGAGTAGGAGAAGTATGGAAAAGACATGTGATTCTTTAAAACCAAACCAGGCAAAAAAAACTGAGACAATGAGGAGTTGAGACAAATTACAGTGTCCAGCATGGTACATACCCCCAGGAAGCAGGATGACATGGTCCAGAATTGAGAGTAGGAAGTAATGAGTATGTAATAATGTTTGAGGAGTGAGAATCTTCAGGAAGTTGTCTGAATCTTGAGATTTTTTTTTTTTTTAAGAGGAGGAGATCAGGAGATTGGACTAACTTTATAATTCTTCAAGAAACTCAAGTTAGTAATTTTGAGAACATTTTCCAAGTTCCTTCTGTTGGCTGAACAATGTTTTATTGAACCCAATACTACTCTAAGGTTTCCACATGGGTTTCTATGTTCATAAGAATTACTGAATGTGTTTTATTTACTCCTCAATTATCTAACAAATATTCATTTAAGGAATGTGTGAACTAATTGAAAGCATACTTCTCTCGGCATTATCTGATATTATTTAAACAGGAACATTTCACAAATAGGTCCACATCAAGGTGAATGCATTGCTATTAATTTTGTAGAGTCATGTCATCTCTGTCCACACTATAACTTTGGTATTGGTTTATACATTTGAGGATGGCATGTAGAGTTTACGAGAAAGCCTCCTGAAGGTACATCTTTAGAAGGCCCAGAAAAACACTCTGTCCATTTAAAATGTGTGCTTCACAGGAAAGAGTATCCAATGGAAAAAAGACAGTTTCTTTAGCAAATGTTTCTGGGAGAACTGGACAGCAACATACAGAAGAATGAAACTGGACCACTTTCTTACACCATACACAAAAATAAATTCAAAGTGGGTGAAAGACCTAAATGTAAGCAAACCATCAAAATCTCAGAAGAGAAAACAGGCAACAACCTCTTTGACCTCAGCTACAGCAACTTCTTACTTGACATGTCTCCAAAGGCAGGGGAAATAAAAGCAAAAATGAACTATTGGGACCTCATCAAGGTAAAAAGCTTCTGCACAGCAAAGGAAACAATCAACAAAACTAAAAGACAGCCAATGTAATGCAAGAAGGTATTTGTAAATAACATATCAGATAAAGGATTAGTATCCAAAATCTATAAAGAATATACCAAACTCAAAACCCAAAAAAACAAATAATCCAGTGAAGAAATGGGCAGAAGACATGAATAGACACTTTTCCAAAGAAGACATCCAAATGGCTAACAGACATGTGTACAGATGCTTAATATTGCCCATTATCACAGAAATACAAATCAAAACACATTGAGATACCACCTCACACCAATCAGAGTGGCTAAAATTAACAACTCAGGAAATAACAGATGTTGGTGAGGATGGGGAGAAAGGGGAACGCTTTTTGCATTGCTGGTGGGAATGAAAACTGGTGCAGCCACTCTTGAAAACAGTGTGGAGGTTCCTCAAAAAATTAAAAATAGAATTACCCTGTGACCCAGCAATAGCATTACTAAGAATTTATCCAGAGGATACAGGAGGGCTGATTCATAGGGACACATGTACCGCAATGTTTATGGCAGTGCTATTAACAATAGCCAAATAATGGAAGAGCCTAAGTGTCCATCAACTGATGAATGGATAAAGGAGGCGTGGTATAGATATTTAATGGAATAGTACTCTGCAATGAAAAAGAATGAAATCTTGCCATTTGCATCAATATGGATGGAACGTGAGGGTATTATGCTAAGTAAAATAAGTCAGTCAGAGAAAGACATATATATGTTTTCACTCATATGTGGAAGTTGAGAAACTTAACAGAAGACCATGGGGGAAAGGAAAGAAAAAAGAAGTTACAAACAGAGAGGGAGGCAAACCATAGGAGACTCTTAAATACAGAGAACAAACTGAGGGTTGATTGGGGTGGGGAGCAGGAGGTGGGGAAAATGGGTAATGGGCATTGAGGAGGGCACTTGCTGAGATGAGCATTGGGTGTTGTATGTAAGTGATGAATCACGGGAATCTACTCCTGAAGTCAAGAGCATGCTGTATACTCTGTATGTTAGCTAATTTGACAATGAATTATAAAAAAATAAAAATAAAAAATAAAAAAAATAAAATGTGTGCTTCATATCATAAATTTAAAGTAGTGTTGATTACAATGCAGTCCAAGACAAACAGCTAAAAGCACTTGGAAAAGCGTCTAGTAGAGCATATGTATTATATAATTTAATATTTAAAAATGTATAAAAGGTTCCTGGTATGTAGTAAACGTGACACAAGTGTTTGATAAGGAAATGAATTCAATAAAATATGTGCATGTATTTATTGTTGAATACCTACCATATGGCAGGCACTGAGCAAAATGCTGGAGTTAAATGATGAGCTAAAAGGAAAAGACCCTTGTCTCCATGGAACTTAGGGTCTAAAAGTTAGACAATGAAATAATCACATAAATAAAGATGTAATTAATTGTAATAAAAAGATACCTGGTTCAATAAGTACATATGATGTAGTCTGATGAGTCAAAGAGGTTTTTCATAGAGGAAGTAATTCCTGAACTAAGTTCTGAGTCATCAGTAGGAATTAACTAGGCCAAGGAAAGAGCATATGTTAATTCTCTGGGTAAGAAATAAAAATGTCACCTTTTTGAAAAGGGAGCAGGTTAATTTGACTGCTGTAAAGAGTATGAGGCCTAAAGGGGCTTATAGTAAAATATAGTAGGTAGCTAGGTGTTATTTTCTACAAATCTTTGAAGCCATGGTGAGAAAAGGCTATAGATCCTCATCCCAAAATCAATGAAGGACAGCAGAGGTTTTAAGTACAAAATGAGTATGTCTGTGTGAATGTGTATATCTACACGTAAACATGCATATGAGAGAAGAGAGAGAAAGAGAAAGAAGCACTAATTGAAGGGAGAATTGTGGCCCCAGTTTGGAGAATGGGATATGGGGTGCAAGGGCAAGAGTGGCAGGGAAATAGCCAGGTGGCTAATATAGTCATCCAGGAAAGAAATAGTGATGTCTTAGACTAAAGAATTAAGATGGTAGGTGTGGCTTTAGGGAGAAGTAGATAGATTTGCCCAGTTAAATCAATAAAATCTGTTACTGGACTGGATTTGGGGGAAAGGTGATAAAGAAAGCAGTATTAGGATGACTCACGGGTTTTCATTTTATATGTCTTTCATTGATATAAAGAAGTGTGGAGGAAGCAGGAGGTTTTGGAGAAGAGATTGTAATTTGGCTTTAGGTGTTTTGAGTTTGAGGTTGCTTTGTGATTTTTCAAGTAGAGCCAGGAGGTAGGCAGTTGCTATTTGGGATTTGAGCTCAAGAATGGTTTAAAGTTGGAGATATAAATTTGGGAGTTAACTATGTTTACTTGGTAATGGAAGCCACGTGCATGGATGAGTTTGTATAGAGATTATAGAGTAAGAGGATTACAGACTTTGTGATGAATCCTGAGGAATTTCAGTGTTTAATGACTGCACAGAGGAAACAGAGACTTCAGACAGATAAGAATAGCAGAGAAGCAGGAGCCATCAAAGGAGGAGGTGTATCTAGAAGAATGGGATGATCAACAGTGTGGAATGCTGCTGAGAACTGGTGACAAGGACTGGACAAAAAAAAAAAAAAAAAAAAACAAGAAAGCAATAGGACAGTCACTACCGGCATTGGACAAGGTAGTTTTGGGGGAGTGTAGGGGCAGATGATCGACTGAGGTGAATTGAAGAGTATGTTCTAGAAAATAGCAAATTGGATCAAACAGACTAATTTCTGTTCAGGGGTGGAGGAGCCTTAGTCTAAAGTTCTGCTCACAGATTCCAAAATGTGAATGAAACAGTCCAGGAACTGATTATCTCTATCACAAACCAAAGGATGCAAGTTAGCATCTTCAGTAATAGGATAAACTGACATCCTGTGCCTCCTAATGGGATTATATTAGAAGGATCCAACAGAACTTCTGTAGACTTTCAGCCAACACTGCATAATCTGAATTCAGTCATGAGCAAACAAACCCAAACTGCATTGGCCTATACTCTTGGAACTCCATGTCATTAAAGAAAAAGGAAGGCAGAGGCACTGCTTCAGATCAAAGGTGACTGAACCAACACCTAACTAAATGTAATGTGTGGTATTGAATTGAATCCTGAATCCAAAAGGAAAAAATGCAATAGAAGACATTACTGGGACAATTGATGAAATTTGAATATGTATTGTATATTCAATACTAATAGTCTTTCAGTAATGTTAAATTCCCTGAATTAGATTTTAGTCCTATGATTGTGTCAGAAAACATCCTTGTTCTTAGGAGATACATGTTGAACTATTTAGGATCTCAAAGCTGCAATTTACTTTCAAATGATTTAGCAAAATTAACATGCATGTATGTATATAATGTATATACACACAGACACAGACAAAGCAAATGTGACAAAATGATAGCAATTGCTGACTCTGTTCTTGCAAGATTTCTGTAAATTTAAAATTTACGAAAAAGTCTATTGTGCTATTTGTGCAGTTTTTCTGTAAATTTGAATTTCTCCACAGTAAAAAAAAATGGAAAGTTTAGCAATTATCAGAGCTCCACACCATCTGCTAATATTTGTTATTCACAAAATGTGTCGTATACAGATTAGAAAGAACAACTTTGGATATTGTGAGTATTGGTAACAGCATTCATCCATGGCCATCCATATAATTCGAAACCTAATTTCAGTGGTTAACAGAGAAACCAGGACAGATAGCTCCCATGACTTTTCCTTCATAAGACATTCTACTAAAATTGTGAGACTCTTTACTCTCACAAATCATCACAATAATTCTACATGAGAACTTAACTAAATTCAACTAGCATCCATGGAGACAACTAAGTGTAAATCTGGATTCTAGGTATTGTAGAGAATGTGGAAATGAATGTGACCATCAGGGCTCTCAAGAAGCATGTGATCCAGTGTTGGTGCTCAGACAAGATGCCGCTACCACAAAAAATTGTGAAAACACAATAAATGAACTTGAAAGGAAGAAGAAGCCTACAGAGCAATATCTCTCAGCCTCTGAATTGGCCAGAATGGTAAAATGTCACTGCCAGCTAAAATGTCAGGGAAATTTACATACAAGAAGGATATGAGAAAGCTACTTTCACTATCATTTTATAGAGAGGGCATATTAATACCAAAAACAATGAAGGACAATATCCAAGTAAAGTTCTTGAAAATGAAATGAATTTCGTTTTGATAGGAAAAAAAAAAAAAAGATAATAAAAGCTCAGTGAATAGTGCCAGCCAAAGAACTTAAAGAGTTCTGAGAAAGTCTAAACATTTTTTTTAATATTGAAAGGAAATATTCAGACTCACTTGAGTCTTTAAGCAGCTATGCTAGTTGCAGGAAATAGAAATAGGTTTTGAGTAATTCACATGTGGGAAACCTACAAACATGAAAAAGGCCTGTTTTATTTTCTATAGCACATCATGGGCATTCAGTGAGCTACAGATGCATAATTGGGATAGCTGTAGTAAATATTGAACTGAGTAAATAGTGTCTTGAAGTTTTGAAAGCTTGAAACTCACTTCAAAAGCATTTAAGAAAATATGAGAAAATTTGCTTATTTAAGAAGAAAAAATGTATGTGGGTATAGCATATAGATAGACACACATACACATACTCTTTGTAAAAAATTTTTAAATAATGCTTTAAATTGAGAGAAATACTGACTTCCATTGTAGATACTGCTATTGACTTAATCTTTCCAAATTTCCCTAATTTTAACTAAAAAAATATAATACCTGTTCAATATGAAAAGCAAAGATTAAAAGGTATAATATCGGGGTGCCTGGGTGGCTCAGTCTGTTAAGCATCTGACTCTTGAGTTTGGCTCAGGTCATGATCTAGCAGTTTGTGAGTTCGAGCACCGTGTTGGCTCCGTGCTGACAGTGTAGAGCCTGCTTGGGATTCTCTCTCTCTCTGCGCAACGTGTTCTCTCTTTCAAAATAAATAAACTTAAAACAACTTAACTAAACTAAAATAATAAATAAAAGGCATAATATCACATTTGTGTAATACTAAAACATTTTGACCTACTGATCAGTGTTTCCAGTGGGTATTTTTAAAGTCAGACTTTTTGGGGTGCCTGGGTGGCTCAGTTGGTTAAGCGTCTGACTTCAGCTCAGATCATGATCTCACGGCTCATGAATTCGAGCCCCATGTCAGGCTCTGTGCTGACAGCTCAGAGCCTGGAGCCTGCTTTGGATTCTGTGTCTCCCTCTTTCTCTGACCCTCCCCCGCTCACGCTCTGTCTCTGTCTGTCTCTCAAAAAAATAAACATTAAAAAAATAAAATCAGGCTTTTCAACTCAATACAACAATGAAACTTGCTCTTTTGGATAATTCAGTGAACTCACCATATAATTAAAAAGAAAACAGTTACATGATAGTAAAGGAAGTTTGTGGAAAACAAAAAATGGCTTTTTTTGGTCTTGTTTCCATAAATAACATGTTTGGAAGCAGTTAATTTACATATGGTTAAAACAAACTTGCAGACATTAAACATGCATCCATTTTTCATTGTACTCATAAGTTACTTTCTACCAAGTACCCTAATGGAAGCTGTGTAGTAAACTTCATTACAGTTCAAGTTTTCCCACTTAAAAAGTTTGGTTCAATATTAATGACTTCTTCATTCTGTAACATCCTGCTAAAGCTTCTGGCCGGTTCACTAATGATGAAAGTTATCTTCTGGCTTTCTGACTGCTGTGTCCTAGAGATGCATTGTAAAGAGCAAGGTGCATACTTAACAGTCAAGAGGAAATCCTGCACTAAGGATGGTGTCAGTCAAACCAGCTCTCCTGCTCTTTTTATTATCAGAAAATTGCAGCTAAAGATGGATGCAACTGACAAAATAGGAATGCAAAACTGGAAAAATTTGAGATCTCCTTACTATATCCTTATTACAGATTATTGAAATGAAGTTCGATCATGATGTCATCAGAATTAGAAATATATCTTATTAGTGGATTTGTTGACAGAGATAAATGTTTCTTAAGATTCTCAAAACATTTTGGCTTTGTATCACTTGTCTAGTCCAGCCTGTGGGATTCAGTAAGAGACTTGTTTGCTGATCCTATCGCCTCAGTCTTTAACGCATCTATTGCTACAGATTCCAGCCATTGTTACCAAGATCTGGGTATTATCTGTGCTACAACCCCTGGCAGAGGAAAAAGGGCCATGAAAGAGTGATACCTGCGTGCTATTATCAATACTCTACTCTGCCTCAGTTTCTTCATCCCCGTTGGAGTAATTACCTAGCTTTCTCCCCTGCCCCCCTTCTCACAGGGTGTGTGCTAATAGCACCATGGACATTATGCACATGAAATTACTACCTCCCTAGTGGTATGCCTAATCTAGAAAAATAACTCTTGGGGATTTCAAGGCGTGAATAGAATGCAGGGAAGTGTGAGGTTCCGTGATGCTGGAACAATGCCGGTAAGGCTGCTTGTTATTCAAAGCTTCAGTGGCACAAGAAATAGATTTGAATAGATTAGATCTATTACTCAGGTGTTTCCTGCGATTTGCTTATTTACCCACCTTAGAGAAGAAATAGCTGAGAAGAAACACTATTGGATAACGGGGACTAAAACAGGAAAAAATACGGCTCAATGGAGCTATTTATGACAACTGCAGTTCATTGCCATGTTTCCTATTTTCCTCTGCCCTGAAGTTCGAACAGAACTCCTTTTCAGGATGACTTTTTTCAAAAAGAGTCCTTGGAATGTGATTTTTTTTTTTTTTTTTGATTTAGAAGCAAGCCTCTTGGATTTAATATTTAAACTTTCTGAACTATATTTTTACAAATCTGGGCTGTGGGATAGACAGCCTTCTAATCCCAAAGATAATCTTGGTCTATATGGCTTACTGAAACTAGTCATCAGATATTTACTTAAAGGAATTTTCTTTTTTTCTTTTTTCTTATGCTGCAACTTTGTTTGTATATCCACAGACTTGATTCTGATAAGTTAGCTTTTGATTCCTAAATATGAATGCATAAGGAAGGAGAGAAAAAGCTTTAATAATTTTGCTCTGTTACATTTTATATTTAAATATGTCATTATAACCAATGTGTGCTAAATTGAAAGCATGCACGGGGAGGGGGGAGTTAAAACTTGTTTCATTGATATTCTCAAGACTATAAACACACCCAGGGGTACTTACGGGCAAACCGATCAAGTCAGAGTTCATTCAGGTGTCAGCATAATAATGTGAAAAGGGCATCCACTCTGTGAAGGCAAGAGGGAGGGACAATGATATCCACCAATAAGGAAAGGAATGCCAAGATGGTAGGTAATGTCTCTCTTGCTATTTTTGAAAAATATGTGGGTCAGCATATACAAGCCTGGCAAAACAAACAACTATTTCTTCACAGACTAGAACCAGCTCTTTAATATCAGAAAGTACCTTGCTAGTTGGTCATGGTTATTACTAAACTTCTCTTCTGCCACCATTTGATCTTTATGTTATTTCATATTTAGGAAATGGATTCTTACTATTTTCCTTACTTAACAATTGGTATGTCTATATATAAATGGTTTTATAATATAAAAACTGCTCTGCAACTTACCAGGAGCATCTTTTCATGTCAGGCCACATTATCTGGTTCTTTTTGGTGGTTGCAGAGTATTTCAAATTCTGGGTATAATTATTTACAAAGGCAATTCTGTATTGAGGTTGTGCTCCACCTCCATTTTTTCCTGCTTATGCAATTACTCATTAAACTGATGTTTTCTTCGTCCCCAAGTATCAATTATTAGAATGAATTTTAGAGTGGTGGTGAGCCTGGATACCAGTGGCTTGGCATTGATTAAACACTGAGATAAGACTGGCATGGTCTCATAAATGAGTTCTTAGAGACACTAGTTGACCTGATAGAGGTAACAAAGAGATTTGGTGGTTTTACCCGTACTGATTATTTCTTTTTTTCTCTCTCTCTTTTTTTGAATTATAATTTTACTTTTTAAATTAGTTAGCATAGTACTGATTATTTCTAACTTTGTGTTAAGATTTGAAATATTTTTAAAATAAATTATATATTCATGTATACCTTCTATGCATCAACCATAGTGCTGTGTTTTCTTCTAATATTAAACTGTTACTGAGTGAGATAAAGAATTCAATAACAATAGCTGACACGTATTGTAAATTTTCTAATTTTAATTGTGACATAAATATTACTATACATATGTGGCATGTATAGTTGCGGGTAGGTGTAGTTGTATAAACCATGTATGTACTAAACAATCACAATAAAATTAATACTTATGTACTCACCACTCAAGTTAGGAAATAAAACTTGATTAGCACTTTGGAAGACCTCTAGTGCTCTCTCTTGTTTGCATCTCCTCCCTCCCCACCGCACCCCCAGTTACCGCCATATTGAATTTTGTCTTAATAATTCCCATTGTTTTCTGTATAGCTTAGTCACCTAGTTTTATGACAGGAGCACCTAGATATGTGCTCCTAAACAATACATTTACTTTTCTTTATTTTTGAGTCACATGTAAGTGGTGTCATACAGTATGTATGCTTCTGGGACTTGCTGTTTTTGATCATTCTGTTTTTGAAGAGTCATCCATGTTTATATTTGTAGTGGGTTCATTTTTACTAATGTACTGTATTACATTACATAAATAAAGCACATTCTATTTATCCATTTTACTGATAATGAGTATTTGGGTTGCTCCCAGGTTTTTGCTATTATAACCTAACACAGTAATGCTGTAAGAAATAGTTTTCTACTTGTCTTCTAATGCACGTATGTAAGACTTTCTGTAGACAGTGGTGTTCCAACTTTTGCCTAAGACACACAATAAAAAAAAATTTGTTTTTTCACAATTCAGTTAACACACATACATAATGTGTGAAAAAAAAGCAATTTCACAAAACATTATTTACCCTTACTAATTGTAGTGCATTCTGATATTTCTATTTAATTCTATTTCATTTTAAATGAGTGTGTCATAAGCCACAGTTTGAAATACACTGCCTTTGAATATATACGTAGGAGTGGAAGTATTGTGTCATTGCATATGCACACATCCAATTTTTGTGATGATGCCCAACCCTTTTCCAGTGACCCTTTGTGGTTCTTTCTTCATTTCTTCATTCTTTCAATCCTTTGACTGCTTTTCAGTTGGTCTGTTTTTCTTTTTCTTAATAATTCATAAGGTATACTTCACATAGTCTGGATGCTGATTCATCAGCAGTTAAATATATTGCAAATATCTTGGCCAATTTGTAGCTTATTTTTTCACTCAGTGGTGTCATTTGATGAACAAAAGTTCTTAATTTTTAAATCTTCCCTGAGGTTGTTGATTTTTAGACCTTGCATAAGAACTCCCTTTTTTAGCTTGAGGTCATGAAGATCTTCTGTTATGTAATGTTTTGAAAAGTTTATACTTTGCTTTTTAAATCTTTAACCAATCTGAAATTAATATGTGGTGTAAAGTAGGAGACAGATTTCATTTTTTCCAAATTGGGTCTAAATTATTTCAGAACTATTACCTGCAGTGCCTTTTCTCCACTTCTGCAGTGCCCAACTATATTATTCTATCTGTGTTGGTCTGTTTCTTCTGTGTGGGGCTGTTTCTAGACTCTGTTCTTTTATTTTTTTTTTTTAATATTTATTTATTTTGAGGGAGAAAGAATGAGTGGGGGAGGGGCAGAGAGAGAGGGAGAGAGAGTCCCAAGTAGGCTCTGTACTGCCAGTACTGAGCCTTACATGGGGCTTGAACTCACAAACTGTGAGATCATGATCTGAGCCGAAGTCAAGACTCAAACTTTTAACCAACTAGGCTGTCCCTAGACTCTGTTTTATTCCACTGGTCTATTTGTCTGTGTCTCTACCAATCCCACACTGTCTTAATGATATAGCTTTGTAATAAGACTTGATATCTGGTAGGGCCAGATTCTTTAGCTTGCTGTTTTTTTCTTCAGTTAACTTGACCTTGGTCCTAAGGTCCTTGGACCTTATATAGGACCTTGGTCCTATATAAATTTTTAAAGTGAGTTTGGCAATTTCCCCAAAATAATCTTTGGACATTTTGATCAGAATTGCTTTGAATCTCTAGATCAATATGGGAAAAAGTGATTTTTTTAGGACAGAAAGTTTTCCTAACCAGGAAAATTACCTAACTCTCCATTTTCTTTAGGTCTACTTCAATGTCTCTTAATATGTTTTATCATTTTCTGCAGAGAGATCTTTCCACTTACTGAATTTATTAACACATTATATGTTTGTTGCTATTATACATTCATTAGGTAAAAATGTGATATATTTAAAAATATTTATTTTATATATACAACTTCTCTTTTCAGTCTGATACTTCTATTTTCAGTCATTTGAGTTTTATACTGAAACTATAATATCATTTATAAATGACATTGTTTTTCTTCCTTTACGATTTTTATATTTTTCTTCTTATTGAATATCCTGGAGAAGGTCTCAAGAACACTTTGAAAGGAAGTGATGACAGCAGGCATCTTGTTGTGTTCCTGTTCTTAAGAGAATCTTCAGAAGTACTTATCACTAAGTGCTATGTGTACTTAGGTTTTGTTGTTTGTAGACAACGCTTGGTGCTATATATCTTCCATTACCCCTCTTGATTACTTTCTACTTTCCCTACCTGGCTTGGTGCCCTGGGTGGCTGACCTGTATAGGCCACTTCAGTGGCTTTTCTTGGCTTCCATTGGCTTCTTCTTAGGTTCAGTCACTGGAAACTGTAGAGGAAGAAGAGCAGAGGGAGGTAGAGAGGTGTCAGAGTTTACCTGGTTCTTTCACTGTGGATTCTTTTGTGGGCCAGCTGCATTACTAAGGGGACAGTCCAGCTTTTTTTCTTTTTCTGTGTGGTTTTTCTTTCTCATTAACATAAAAAAATAGTGTAAAAAAGACCTTTTTTTTTTAAGAATAATTTTAGGTTCATAGCAAAATTGAGGAGAAGGTACAGAGATTTTTCATGTACCTCCTAACACTCCATATATATGGCCCTCTCCATTATCAGTGTCACTCACCAAAGTGGTACATTTGTTACAGGTGATAAACCTACAATGACATATCATAATCACTCAAGTCCCTGGTTTATATTAGGGTTTACTCTTTGTATTGTATCTTCTATGTGTTTGAATAAATGTATGATGATATGTAGCCATCATTATAGTACCATACAGAGTGTTTTCAGTGTCCTAAAAATCCTCTGTGCTTCACCTGTTTATCCCTCTCCCCCAACCCCTGACAACCACTGATCTTTTACTGTTTCCATAGTTTTGCCTTTTCTAGAATGTCATATAATTGGACTCATATAGTATGTAGCCTTTTCAGACTGACTTCTTTCATGCAGTAATATGCATTTATAGTCCATCTGTGTCTTTTCATAGCTTGATAACTCATTTCATTTTAGCTTTAAATAATATTCCATTGTCTGGATGCACCACAGTTTTATTTATCCAGTCACCTAGTGAAGGACATTTTGGTTACTTCTAAGTTTTGGCAGTTATGGGTAAAGTTGCTGTAACATCATGTGTAGGTATGTGTGTGGATATAAGTTTTTACCTCCTTTGGGTAGGTACCGCGTATGCGATTGCTGGATCCCATGCTAAGAATATGTTTACCTTTGTAAGGAACTGCCAAATTGTCTTCCAAAATGACTGTGCCATTTTGCATTCCAACCAGCAATGAATGAGTGTTCCTGTTGCTTCACATCCCAGCAGCATTTGGTGTTGTCAGTGTTCTGGGTTAGAGTCATTCCAAAAGGTGTGTAGTGGTACTTCATTGTTTTAATTTGCATTTCCCTGATGACACACTGTGGAGGCCATCTCTAGTCAACTTTTAGTTAGTAATTATAACTTAATTCCTCTGTAGTCAGAAAGTGTCATGTGTTTGATATCTTTGAAATTTCTTGAGGCTAGCTTTATGGCTTAGTCCACGGTCAGGTTTTGCATAATTTTTATGACTGTTGAAACAATTGTATTCTGTCACTGCTGAATGCAGTGTTCATCTTATCAACAAAAATTTGTTGAGGATCTACTGTGTGCCAAGTATTGTTTTAGTTGATGTAGATATAGCAGTAAACAAAGGTACAAAAATTCCTGCGTTTTTAGAGAGCACATCTAGGAGGAGGAATTAAATTAAAAATTAATTAAACATGAAAATTAGTAAGTGGAACATATAATATATGCAATAATGATAAATGGTAAGGGGGAAAAATAAAGCAGGAGGAGGGTCAGAACTGCTGGAGGTGAAGTATGTTACTATTAGCTAAAGATGGCCTCCCTAAGAAAGAGGCATTGGAGTCAAGCCTGAAGAAAGAAAGCCATGTGACTATTTATGAAATTGAATTTAAAAATGATAGCTGTAATACTTGCATTTTATTCTAATCATTTTCATCAGCTTATTTTTTTTTTAAGATTTTTTTTTCCAGTAATCTCTACACCCAATGTGGAGCTTTTTATAACCCTGATATCAAGAGTTCTATGTTCTACAAACTGAGTCATCCAGGTGCCCCTAGAAGTTCCATTTATTTATTTATTTATTTATTTATTTATTTATTTATTTATTTATTGTTTATTTTTGAAGGAGAGAGAGATAGAGGATGAGCAGGAAGGGGCAGAGTGAGAGGGAGACACAGAATCCAAAGCAGACTCCAGGCTCTGAGCTGTCAGCACAGAGCTGACGCAGGGCTCGAGCTCACAAACCGTGAGATTATGACCTGAGCCAAAATCGGAAGCTTAACCGACTGAGCCACCCACATGCCCCAGAAGTTCCTTTTAAAATCACTACAACTGTTCATATTTTCTCCATCAACCTGAAAATAATCTGTTGTTTTTCTAAAGAAACTACATTCAAGACAATTTTTGGAAATTTCTCCCATTTTGGACCTCTTCTCCCTCCCCAAATAATATTGTAATATTGTAATATTATGTAATAGTGTTTTTTATAACTGTCTATAGGAAAATCACGATATTCAAATTATTCATCTAATCTACTAGTTTGAACACTTGATAAGTAACATTTTCCTCCCTAGGAAGATACCTTCTTAGTGCTGACAAACCAATTTATAATTGGATCAAATGTCACTACATATCTCTGAATTTAATTTGTACTTTATTTCATTAACTGCCCCCCATCCTATTAGAAAAGTTTTAGTGAGACTCAATAGCTCCATTTTAATACTTAACTTGAATTTTCTAGCTCAGAGTAAAGTAGTTTTACATATTACAGAAAAAGACATATTTTTTAATAATGATTTAATATATGTAACAAATTATTTCTGGGCCTCAGATTTTTCATCTGTAAAAACCAAGTTGGCGTTCTGGTTTATTTTCCTGTTCAGTCGTCTACAATCTTGCTTACCAATATACCTTCCAAGATAAAGTTGTTACCAAGATTCTTCTTATTGAGTAAAGATCTTTGTTTTGGAGTATAATTTCTTAAGTTTCTTTGCTGATGGGGAGCAGGGTACATATAGGAAAGTGCATAGAAATAGGGGAAAGCAGAAAAAAACAAAGGATTTGGAGCTTAACAACATGGTTGAAAGTTGGAACCTGAGTTGATGAAAATAGCCACAGGAGTTTTTAAGGAAGATGCTTAATATCCAATTTTAATTTTTTTGTGTTTCTGCAATGCAAATATTGTCTATTTCCCAAATGGTCAGAAGGGTACAATGTAATTTTCAAAAGTTAATAATATGGCTCTCATGCAACTATAAAATGAACACATGTCAAAGATTTTCTTCAACTCATTAATTCAGGAAACTATGATGTTAAGACTAGTTCAAATGAGAATTTGAAGAACAGCGATAAATCTGAAACCAGGAATGCTGAAATGAATTTGCTAATAGATGCAAAACTGGTTAATTTCTTACAGAGCAGTAACATTTTATGTTTGGGATCGATCTTTCCTGTAAAGCAGAAATGAATTGCATCTTTACTGGGCAAAATTCATTCCCACTGCTTTGGACAAGAATCATTTGCATTACTATCAGTTTTTTACAACCCTGAGGGAGTTGTAAAACAGCCTAGTTAATAGAAAGATAATCAGAGGTGCACACCTGGATAAAGTCGGATAATCCCCAGTGGGTCCACTAGACCCTGCTCAGGCCTTCACTGAAAGGACACACAGTAATCTCAGTATTATCTGTTGCTCATTTTCAAGTCACTGACAGTTTTTTTTTTCCGAAGAGAGGACAAGTAGCACCCACTAAGTCATATGAAAAATATAAAGTATCAAATACTTGTTTGAGATGATGTGTTAAGGAAACAAAATCGCATAGGCAGAATGATGTGACAGTCTATGTATTAATTTAATTCAATAGAAACTGGAGTGCAAGACTTCGGTGATCCTACGAACAAAGTGTTTTCAAAGTCTTGGAGGAGGACGTTGGATTGCTTAGGGTATGTAAACTGAGGGCGAAGCAATCTCATCTGGACTTTAATTGACAAGGAAACCACAACCACAGTTGACATCTTGGCTGTACTTTTCATAAAATGATACTCAAATGTAAGAGTTAATTTCCTTCAACTTCTGTGGGGAAGCTTTGGAAAATGAAAAATTCCAAAACCTACTAAGTAATGGTGACATCTTCAACCATTGCAGCAATTGCATTGCTTTTCCAAAGACTAACACTTCACTATCCCTAAAGACCATAACTGCTCCTGACTTGGTAGCTAATATTAACAAAAACAATGCATAGATAAACAGAGATAGGCTTTTATCAGCAGTGGCTTTTGAAGTGTACCCATTCATAGTGGCTGAGGATTCTTCTTATCTACTTTGTATATCCCTGTCCCTATCAGAGACTGCAATCAGTTTGATAAGTTTGGGGTTAACTAGAGAGATCAGAGATCTAGCTGGATTTGGTTCCAACAACCAAATAAAAATCTGAAGGTGCCTGTTCTAGACTTCTTTTAATGCTACAGTGCCATTTTGCAATCTTTGGGAGAAATTCAGGACTGGTTCCAAGAGGCAGCATAGAAGTGTGGTTAAGAGTTCTTGTTCTATAGCCATACTCCTTGAGTTTAGATCATGATTCTACCTCTTACCAGTCATAAAGCCCTGGGTAAGTCACCTACTTCTTTCTGGTTTGGGTTCCCTAATTGTAAAACAGGATGACAGGTATACCATTTTCATAGAGTCAAAATGAGCATTAAATAAACGAATTTGTGTAAAATAAGCCTCATACATATTAAGTACCATATACATGTTAGCTTTTGTTCTAAGTTGATAGTTTTATTTTACAAGATCAAGGCTGAGAAATGTTTCCATGAGGAATATACTTTCAAATATATTTAAATAACATATATGTATACACGCACATATGTAGATACACATGTGTGCATCATATACACACACACACACACACACACACACACACACACACACATATACATATGTAATTTACCAGAGATGTATGAATCAGCATTCTACCAGAGAAATAGAACAGGTAAGATACATACACATATGCATACACTACTTAGAGAAAACATTTAGGTAGCATTTATTTTAAAAATTGTGTATATACATGTATATACACAGAGAGAGAGAAGGAGAGAAATGGATTTAAAGGCATTGGCATCTGCAACTGTGGGGTCTGCCTGGACAAGGACATAGGGCAGGCCAAACAAGCTAGAAGCTCTTGGGCAGCAGCTAACACTGCAGAGCACAGGCAAAATTTCTTCTTTCTTAAAGAAATATTAGTTTTACTCTTAAGGCCTGTCAATGGATTAGATGAGGCTCACCCATATGATTGAGGAGAATCTCCTTAAAATCAACTGACTGTAGATGTCAACCACATCTGCAAAAATACCTTTATAGTAGCAACTAGATCAGTGTTTGAATAAGTAAGTTGACACATAAAACGTGTAACCATCATAAGAGGCTTTCAATTTCAGATTGTGCTTCCTGATATCTAGGCTATTTAATAAAGGATTATGAGGGAGATTTTCATCTGGGCACTACTACTCCTACTGTGCTGGAATCTTTTGTTTTCAACTCTGAGAGATACAATTACATAGGTATTTGTTAACAATATCCAGCTGCCAATATCCAGTAGCTATTTTCCCTTTATTTTTTCCATTTGAGAAGCATTTTAAGAAAATCACCAAGAGATCAGTTATTCTTGGCACAAGGGTTTGTCACTTTCCACCATTCACTTGGGACCCAACTTTTCTCCTATTAAGATCCTTGAAATCACAGAATCTCAGAAGCTGAAGAGCCACCCTCCTTCATTTTACAACAGAAGCACAGACGCCAAATGATCCAAAAATCACACAGCAAATAAGTGAAACAAGACGACAGCAAGGATTTCTTACTTCCACGTGAATCTAATCCCTCCTGATCTTTTCCACTTGTCTTTTCTCAGTCTACACATTTTCCTCAGCTATTCAGAGTAGAATGGCAAAAACCTTAGCATTACTCCAGACTTTTTCAAGAAACTTAATGTTGAATCAGGTAGTTATAATTTCATTTTTTCCCTCTTACTTACAGAAGTGGGGGTGAATGGTAGAATACATGATAATATAATGCTGTAGATAAGCACAAAAAAATCTAAAGAGAGAATTGGTACTTCAGTTTGAATCACTAAAAATCTAAATGAATGTTCATTTCTAAAATGTCTCAACCTATATAAAAATGGGTAGAGAGCTCTGTTTCATTATTATATAGACCAGTAACAGCTTCAAAAGGTATCATCCAGAAACCAGTGGATTCATTTCAAGTGGACACTCATTCCTGTGGATATTGAGAACACATTCAGCCTTGAATTAGCATTACCCGTGAGCATGTCTGTCTCCTTATACGCTGTGCAGAAATCCTTGGGTAATCAAATATCATTCATCTGTTTTAGCCTCTAGTGCCTAGAACAGTCCTTGACACATCTGGCAATTAATATATGAGATGAATTAGGTGCACTCCTAGATTTAAGGTCTTCTGCTTGCCTTAATATAAATGGGTTGTAATGGCAAAACACTTCCCAGTTCTTATGAGATGGAGCAAATAGCTATTACTTATTAGTTACTCATAAGATATATTTTAAAAATAGGTTCATTGTATTTATACTGGAGCTATCATCAGATGTTTTCAAAGAGTAATGACAAGGCAAGAAGATAATATGACATTAGAAATAACACTGTGAGTTATTACTTTGCTTCCTTATATATAGTGAGAATGGGACATGAGCTATATTATAGTTTGTTGTGAATATGTTCCCTTTTTTTCCATTTAAAAGGGGCTTAATGATAAAGATAAGAATTAATGTTTAGTATTTACTTAGTACTATTTTGCCCATTTAATTAAATGTTGGGCTTGTAATAAATAAAAAAGCAATGCATCAGACTTTTATAGCTTTGTTATAGGTATACAGGACTTGTGAAGTTATGTTTACATTACTGTAGGGTCAAATGTGAAGGAAGAGAAAAGTGAAATGGCTAAAACACAGAAGAGTTTCTTTTGGAAGAGAGATTGAGTTATCATGATCCCACCAGGAGACATTATAGTAGAAGCAGATCATCTCCTTGTCTAAGCCACAGGCAGATGTCATTATTCAGCAAGATCTTAGTTAGGAAGTCCTCTGTGGGTAGTATTTGTTGAAAGTTGAAACTGTTTCTAATTTGGTGTTTAAAATCATTCTTTGATAGACCTACCTTTCTTTTTTTTTAATTTTTTTTAACATTTATTCATTTTTGAGAGAAAGATAGAGACAGAATGTGAGTGGAGGAGGGGTAGATAGAGAGGGAGACACAGAATCTGAAGCAGACTCCAGCACTGAGCTGTCAGCACAGAGCCTGATGTGGGGCTCGAACTCATGGACCCTGAGATCATGACCTGAGCTGATGTAGGATGCTTAACCGACTGAGCCACCCAGGTGCCCCATAGATAGACCTACATTTCTTAAAAAGAAGTAGAATTCTATGACAAACTCAGTCTCAGGAAGGAAGTTCATATGTTTTAGAGCAAAGTCTGTGAAATGAACTGTACTTGAATTTCTTAATTTTCAGTATTTGGCACCAACATTTTATCACCATTGAGAGGGTTATGCATTTCTCTATAAGGCTTGAGCCCCTGGAGGGTAGGGACAGTGTACTTGTCATATGCACCCTAGAACTTGACATGTGTAATAATAGTAGCAGCAGTTTCCATCTATTGAACGTTTATTTAATGGTCAGCAATTACATTAATTTAATAACATCAAAATATCAATTAACGTAATAAATTCTATTTTAATGTGGACATAACTCTAGGCACTTTAAACATATTACGGTGCTTGATGCTTACACCAGCTTTATGAGGTAGATTTATTATCTCCATTGTAAAGGGGAGAACTAGAATCAGAGTTATCTAGGAATCTAACTAGGAAGTGGCAGAGCCCCTTATTCCAAGGCGTATTTGTTAGATTCCCCTAGGCCTGCTTCCTTTTCTCCACGGGGTCTGCACTCAAGAGATGTTGAATGAATGGATGCTCTTCTTTAAAGTCTGTATAAACTATGTGACAGTTGCCTGGTATGCATGTAATTTTAAGGATCTAATGAGACATTTAAACTTTAAGGAATTAATACTCCACTGAAATCATCTTGAGTAAGGTTTATGATTATGATATGAAAGTGTGATGAATTGACACATAATTCTTATCAATGATTACACAATGCAAAATGTACAAAATTCTCCCGATCTCTGTAGGTAAAACGTTTTGCCAAACACCATAAGTCCTATCACTGTAAGAAAGCGTTGGCAAACTGTCATTGACCACTGACCACCAAGCTTGAATCCAGTCTTGAAAGCAAAAAAAGTGATCCTGTGTTACATAAGGATAATCTAGAATTTTTATATGGGTCTTCATCTTACGTAAGGTTGAATAAAGCAGTGAACAAGAGTAAGGGTTATAACTTGTATATATCATTTGCTATATGCCAGAAAATATTAAAAGTGGTCTACTTGAATTTTCTCATTTAATCATCCCACTTAAATCTATGAGGGAAATACTATTAGCTTCATTTTACTGATGAAGACACTGAGTAGAGAGAGTAGTTTGCAAAGAGGAACACAGCAGCAAGGACGTGGAGGCAGCATCCAAACCAATGTCTGTCTGACTCTTGGGCCCACATTCTCAACTTCTTTCCAAACTGGTTCTGAGAAGTCTTCCTTGACTCAAGGATTGAGAAACTTTGACATAGTGTAGGATGTCTGTGGAAATCGAGGACTTCACATATCACAACTGATTTTCCTCTTCTGTCCCACCACCCTGGCCCTGATCATCCTCCTCTTCTTTGTTTGTACCTTATTCCTTTTCATATGGTCCCCAAACTTGAAATGTTGGAATTTCTCAGTGCCCTAGTATTTAATTTTTGCCAAGCTCTGTAACTTCTTTCTGCAACGTGCGTCGTATCTATCTCTGACTTTTCCTACCTAATTCCCCCTACTTCAGTTCAGAGCTCATTGCTTCTTATCTAGAAACCTGAAGTCATTTTCTGACTAGTTTTTTCCTTTCTTATTAATATTGTTGTTGTTAGTAGTATTGTCGTTAGCATACCTTATCATTATTCTAAGATTCATCCTAAAGCTAAGGTGTGATGATTCCTGTTCCCTGATTTTTAAAAACAATCCTTTCATCTCTTTTGCATTTGGAATTATGTGCAAATTTCTCACCTGAGTTTGTGAGAAGATATCAGGAGGATATCAGGGCATATTTGGGGATTTTCCCAACCATTTTCAAGTAAGGCTGGAAGGCAAACAACCACAGGATGTAGTCACATGCTTCTTATCACAATGAGTCCTGGATTCTTTCACAAGCAGGGCAATCAAGGCCATGTTACAAAGAGAAAGATTTCCTTGTAGGAGACTAAACTGTGTTGTTTTTAGAAGAAAATGAATGCTTGCTCAAGTGAGATGTGTTTGCCTTTGAGTGACTTGGGAAGAACCCAGCTATGGCCTTTGATGGGTCAGCATGTTCCCCACCTTGAGGGAACACAAACCACATACTCTTCTGCAGAGCCTCAAAACTCTAAGAAAGGAAAGACTGCCTCAGTATTTGGTTGAAGACCAAGGCTTCAATGCTGGCAAAATTCAAAAAGGAACATAGCTTTCTTTTCTTCAAGAGAAAGGGGTGAAGCTTTGAGATGAAAGAGTTTAGGATTCCATATCTGGAGAATTGAGATTGAAAAAGGATTATGAGATGGCTGTCAGAGGGATCTAAAAGATAAACCATGGCTGGGAATGAGAGCAGCAACCTCTCCCTCCATCATCCTCTATAAGCATAAACTCTTATGCTGGTCTTTCCTTCCCTTCCCTTTCCCCTTTCCCCTTCCCCTTCCTCTTCCCCTTCCCCTTCCCCTTCCCCTTTCCCCTTCCCCTTCCCCTTCCCCTTCCCCTTCCCCTTCCCTTTTTCTTTCCCTTTCCCTTCCCTTTCTCCTTCCCTTCCCTTTCCCTTTGTCTTCCCTTCCCTTCCCTTTCTTTTCCCTTTTCCTTTCCCTTTTCCTTTACCTTCTCCTTTCCCTTCCCTTTTCCTTTCCTGTTCCCTTTCCTTCCCTTCCTTTCCCTCCCTTCCCTTCCCTTCCCTTGCTTTCCCTTTCCCTTTCCTTTCCCTTTCCCTTCACTTTCCCTTTCCCTTTTTCCTTTCTCCTTTTTTTCTCCCCTCTTCTTTTTAGCACTTATTACTCCATCATCTATAAATCAGTTTGTCCGATTATCTGTCTCCCTCTACTAAAATGTAAGCTCTATGAGGGCACAGAATTTTATCTTAGTCACTGTTCTCAAGGTCTTGAACAGAGCCTGGCACAAGTTAGGTACTGAGTAAGTACGTGTTGAAGGAAGGAAGGAAGGAAGGAAGGAAGGAAGGAAGGAAGGAAGGAAGGATGGAAGGAAGGATAGAACCAAGGGAGACATGAGAGAACTTCAGGAGGCACAAACTGTGAAGTTTTCTCCCGTCACATATACTATAAAGGATTGAACTGGACTCTGTTTTTCTATACTATTCTGCTTTGGGAAGCTTACATGATTTTTTAAGAAGTAAGCTACTTAGGGGCACCTGAGTGGCTCAGTCAGCTAAGTGTTTGACTCTTGATTTCGGCTCAGGTCGTGATCTCTCGGTTCCTGAGATGGAGCCCTGCATTGGGCTCTGCACTGACAGCACAGCGCCCGCTTGAGATTCTTTCTCCCTCTCTTTGCCCCTCCCCTGTGCTCTCTGCCTCCCCTCCCTCTCTCTCTCTCAAAATAAATAAATAAACTTAAAAAAAAAAAAAGAAGTAAGCTACTTAAACCTAATATTGAACAAAAGAAGTAAGGCACAAGAGAATGCACACAACATGATCCCATTTGTATAAAGTTAAAGAGACAAAAGTAAGCTATATTGTTAAAGGATGCCTTCAAGGTTTGTAAGTCCACTTTTTTTTTTTTAAAGCAAGGAAATGATTATCAAAAACTCCAGGATAATGAAAGTTAGAAAGAAGGTGTGGCTAGCTGGGCAACTTTTCAGCCAGTATGTACCCTCAGAGCTTAGAGCCCCTGCAGGCTGTTTGCTCTCAGTTGGTGCTGTCCATACTCCAGACTCTTCCTCAGCCAACACTTGGTCAAGATGAGGAGAGAACAGAACCAAAAATAAGGTGAACAAGTCAGCTGAAACATTAAGTAAAAATTCATTATTACAATAGGAGGGAGGAACGCCTTCTTCCAAATAAATGAGCAAAAGAGAAGTCATAGGTGAGATTAGACAATGACACGCACATCCTGGAATGCCAGACTTTGAAACAGGGAGTTTGTTGTTTTGGTTGTGTAAGACATCGATATAAACCCATGGTAAAACAAAATCTAGGATTCCCATCAGGGTTTAGCTGTCTCCATGTGGGGCATGCTCCCTTACTTGGATGTGATGTTGACAGGTTCACTGACAGACTGGCTCTCCCTCTGGGAACACAGGCACATTCTGTATGTGGTATCTGAAGGAGAAACTTTAAGGTAGAAAAAGGTTCAGAAGAGTTAAAAAGCATAGAACAGACTGGCCATTTATGCTCAAAGTGTTAATATGCTGGTTACTTTCTTAAAAATGGATTCTCAAAGTAAAAAGAAACATATACCCATAAAACACTATGACAGATCCCGTATGTTCATGCTAGTTATTGGTCTCATTTCAAAATTTTCTCACACTCACATCTGTGTGTGTGAACAAGAAGATATTGCCATGGAGCATGTGGTGAAATAGTTGCATTTTTAAAACATTTGGTGCAAGAGTAATAATGTCTTATTTTTTAGGGACTGCTGCAGAGCTAAAGCATCAAAGAATTTGTCCAGACCACATATTCAGGTTAGTTTACACTTGCCAGCAAAAACAAAATTCCAATGAGAATATGAAATATCTTCTTAAAATACTTTGTTTTTCTGTGTGTATATGAGTTCTAATATACCAACCAACCTGTGGTTTAACCTCACTGCATGATTTTTCACAAGTGATGACTTCTGAGCCCTTTTCCATCAAATAGCGTGTGAATGGCCCTCACTATGTGCACTTAAAGGGACTTTCCTCCCACTGCCCATTATACAGCATTTTTTGCTCATTTCTGGGTGGCCAACTGCTTCTTTCTCTACTCCTGGACTTTCTTGTACCTCTGTGCTGGCTCCTGGCACCCCCACATCTCCATCTTGACTTTCTGAGAGGCAGAGGGCATCTACATGAGGAAGTCCCAGCTCACATTAATCTTGCTTTTCTATCTGGCTCTTCTCCACGATGTGGCTTTTAAAATGGCTTTCAGTGAAAGTTAGCAAATAGTCACATATCAATAAAAGACTGACAGTAGGCTAAAAAAAGAAAAGCCAGAGAAGTGTGGATAATCCATAAACTATTGTTACTTATACTGTTGTTAATCACTTTTTTTTTTTTTTTTGAGAAGGTAGGAGTAGAATTTTAACAGTCAGGATATAAAGAATATTTCATTTCGGGTCAACCAAACTGACTGTGAAACTTCCAGAACCAAATTATCTCTCCATATGTGTCTCTTCCTGATTTTTTGCTACAATTTTGCTCATGGTATTTTTGAAGTAGTGTACTAATTATATGTAAAATATAATAGTTGAGCTTGATTGCACATATCGTTCCCACAATCTCTAATGCAGTTTATTGTTTGCCCAAGGGTTAAATATAATTGTTTTAATTCTTTACT
Organism: Acinonyx jubatus; assembly: GCF_027475565.1. Classification (NCBI taxonomy): domain Eukaryota; kingdom Metazoa; phylum Chordata; class Mammalia; order Carnivora; family Felidae; genus Acinonyx; species Acinonyx jubatus. Next base: position 196,530,793 of record NC_069381.1, on the reverse strand, counting down.
TAAAGAAGTAGAAGGTGAAATGACTTGCACACAAGGTCATTTTTTTTCAGTATGTAATTTGTTCACCATTCCTAAAGTATCTGGCATTAAAGGCAATAATTTTAACAAGAGTTGAGCATCCAGTTATATATAATAAATTGTGCAGTGAAATATGTCTGCAGGCTAATTAAAGATACTGAGATATTTTAGACTGCCCAGTACTTTTTTTATTCTGGCAATTTGGTATATACAGGCCCTGTCTGAACTTTCAAATTAACATTTATAGTATGAACATAACTTTACCTGCTAGAGAGCCAATCACCAGTATTGTGTTAAAAAACAAAAAACAAAAAACAAAACAAAAATAAAAACCAACTCATGACTGTGAAAGGCTGTAGGGAAAACTGGCCAGGATGGATGAAACCATTAGAAAAGATCCAGAGAGTATGGCTATTTTGTAGTTTGAAACTTTAGAAGAAAGCAGAAATCCATGTTTCAGTGCAAGCCAGGCACTATTTATACAATTCTCTGATTAAAATTGAAATAATATTGTAGTTGATCCTCTATAGTGAGGAGCTTTATTATGGAATAAATTTTAAATCAATACATGTGAAGTTCAAGAGAAGGTCACTGCATGAAAACATTGGTAGTAATAAAAAGTCTTGCAATAAATGCCTAAAACATGGAGTTTGCACTAAACTTTGCATTTAAAGGTGAAGCTAAAACGAAGGCTAATATATAAAAACGGGTCTGTGTAGAGAAATTTTGAAACCTAAATCTTGAACCAAATTTGGGAGTCTTCTTTCAGGAGAATCTACCTTTATTCTTACCTAACCCTCACCTGGTAACTCATTTAATGCATGGGCCATGTTCTTCTTTGCAGTTGGTCAGGGTTAATCTTTCACAGATACCACCTGGAGAGAAGCAGGGGATTTCTCAGAGACCATCCAGTGATGAGCAGTCCCACATTGTTCCTTCACTGTATTTCCCTCCCCACCAAGTCATTTGTTATTTCATGAGATCAAGTAGACTTTTCTTTTAGCATACAAAGATTTATCAACAAAGATCTAGTGCATACAGCCTGGGCTACACCTAAAGCCCTAGAAAGTCTCTTCCAGCCACTGCGACTCCTTCCCCTGAGTCCTCAGGGGGCCACTTCGTAAGGTCTTTGCTGTTGAGGCCAGAGTATTGTCCTTTTTTCTCCTTCTTCTTGAAATGAAAATAACTTTACTTATTTGCCTTTATTATAAAATTTCATAATATTGCTCCTTTTTGTTGCTAGTAGATTTCATTGGCTATGCCTAAGATCAAAGCTGATATATCCTAGGGGCGCCTGGGTGGCTCAGTCAGTTAAGCGTCTGACTTCAGCTCAGGTCATGACCTCAGTCTGTGAGCTCAAGCCCCGCATCAGGCATTGTGCTGGCAGCTCAGAGCCTGGATCCTGCTTTGGATTCTGTGTCTCCCTCTCTTTCTCTGCTCCTCCCCTGCTCATGCTCTGTCTGTGTCTGTCTCAAAAATAAATAAAAACAGTAAAAAAAAAAAAAAAAGAAAAGCTGATATATCCTTCAAACTTCAGAGATTCTTCCTGGTTGGGTACCAGGTGAATCCTCCACAAACCCAGCCACTCTGCCATTTTATTCTTTTGGGAAAATCTTGGGCTAGTCTTTCTCCTCGTTATGAGAACATAAGATTTTTTTTTTTTTTTTGGACACATTTGCTGAGCTGAACTGTATGCCCATCGCTGAAGGAATTTTGCACTTTCCCTTCTGCTTTTCTACAAGTAGCATGAATAATTAGCACATAGCCCCACAAAGTGAACAGATATATGTAAGAGAACTGAATTCACTAAATATTAGTAGATCGTCTGAAAAGAATGACTCCTAATTTTCTTATAAATAACCTTGTAAAAATACAAACTAATGAATTTTCTTATGATTGATTATTTGTTAGATTCATTTGTTACTGTTTGGATTCATTATGAGGGTTTATTTATTTTTTCATTCTCTTTTTATTTTATTTTTTTAATGTTTATTTATTTTTGAGAGAGAGAGATAGAGTGCAAATGGGTGAGGCGCAGAGAGAGAGGGAGACACAGAATCTGAAGCAGGCTCCAGGCTCCGAGCTGTCAGCACAGAGCCCAATGCAGGGCTCGAACTCATGAACAACAAGATCATGACTTGAGCTGGAGTTGGATATTTAACCGAATGAGCCACCCAGGCACCCCTATTTTAGATTTTGAATAGGCAATACATGTATATGGTTCAAAACAGAAAAGTATATTAAAAATTCATACTTAGGGAAGTCTCAATCCTATTTACCCATTTCCATACATTCATATACATAACCTTTGCCATTAGCTTCTGGCTTATTTTCCCTGTGTTTATTTTTCCAAAAGTTAGTAAATGTGTGTGTGTGTGTGTGTGTGTGTGTGTGTTTATATATTATGAGTATTCCCTTTTTCCTTATACAAAAGATAGCATAGTATATACATTCTTTTGCTCTTTCACAATAATAGAAATTCACAGAGACTTATTTTTTTATTTTTTTAGTTTCTGCAGAGTACTTCATTATGAAAATATTGTAATAAATATTTTTGGTCAAAATATCCCAAAATAAAATTTACAACGATAAAAACTATACATAAAAATTGTTAAAAGATTAAAAGTCTATGGAAGAAACATACTGGGAAAGATTAAACAAAATTAGAGTTAGTATAAATAGTCATCAGAAAATAAACCTAAAAAAAGTAAAACTTAACATGATAAGGTTTATCATTCACTAAAATATGATATCAGAATAAAATCTGATTTCAGAATCTTCTTGACAAAAGTTAGACATGTCAAATTTGCCTTGAGGAAATTGAGTTTGTTAGAAGAGCTTCCAGAGAAAAATCACAATGGCAGAAGCTATAATTGGGAAAATACGATGTTTTCAAGAAATCCAATAGAATAATCATAGCTCGAGAGTAATATTTAAGCTGGAAAAATCAATTTCAATAAAAGTAATTTCAGTCACATTAAGGATAAGAATGAAAAAAATAATTAACTGCCCTGTATAGAAAATTGATCAAAGAATCAAATTGGCTTAATGGAATAAACTCCAGAAAATATTTTCATGATGAAAATTGATCATGTTTGTACAATCCTGCTTAAAATACTTTACATGGGATCAAATTACCTACTGGGGCATAAAGTGGTGTCAAAATAAACTGTATTAGTTTGTCCTGGGCTCCTTTCTACAAGTTCTGCCTTGATTTTTTCTAATCTCCTCTTCTCTTTTCTAGAGTCTTTGATGTATCATTTCAGAGCTGCTTAACTATGAATCAATGCATTTGTTTTTGAAGAACTTCTTTCTCCCTCCCATTTGTCAACAACTTAAAGACTCTTTGCTCTTCAAGCCATGACTTCATCTGGCAAGTTGGACCTTCTTCCTTCCTTTCGTCTCTATTGTGACTCACACATCATCTTTGCTTACATTTGCATATTTTAAATATTCATCAGCATGTTGAAGAAAGCAACCAGCCTTCCCTGCAAGTGCCCTCCCTTATCACCTTCTTTTGAAATCTGTGCTGATCTTTCTGGCTCCCCGACTCTTCTCTTTCCCCTCATCTAAATTCCCAATTCCTCAAAGCATGGTTAGTCCAGCTGTGGCTGGCGCCAGTCCTGTTCCTCGTTGGGGGAGCTCTAGGAGCCTTTGGTGAGGAGCTCCAATGATTAAATATCTCATTAACCCTGCTGCCATTTCTAAGTTGCCATGAGCTGGTAGTCATATTTAGGCTGTACTTTGATAAAACTTCCATCATATATCCTCATTCCAGAGTCTGTATTCTTGTCTTCTTATTTACTGCCTGAGTTCTGTTCTGATACCATGCTTGGTACCCCTGTCTCACTAGGGCTGTGTTGTCAGCCTTTATAAGGACCTGGAGTCCTACCCTTGACCTGTAGCCACAGGTCTGGGGCCCTGTTTCTAGAGATTCCTGATGTCTCTCAGCCACCTGCCTGAGGATTTCCTGCTCTATATTACCCATTTCTAGGTTTCTCCTGTCTACTGGAACACCTGTCCTTCATCTCATGTTGAATTTCCCAAGCACTGATCACATGATTAGAATCCTCCCACATACCCACAGAGTTTTCTCCAGATAGGATCTAGGTCAGGTTATACTTCTTTCCATATCTGGATACTGGATACCAGAATTAACATTTGCTCAATTCTGGGAAGTAATTTCTTCTTCAGGTCTCAGGCTAAGCCTTCATTCCAAATTCCCATTTTGACAAAATCTTTAATATATTTAAGTACCTTGATTAACACTTTCATACTTTTATAATATCATTCTTCACTTTTTGGGGGGTTTACCTGTTTGTTTATTGTTTTTTATAATTTTTTTAATGTTTACTTATTTTTGAGAGAGAGAGAGAGAGAGAAAGAGACAGTGTGAACAGGGGAGAGGCAGAGAGAGAATCCAAAGCAAGCTCCAGGCTCTGAGCTGTCAGCACAGAGCCCAACATGGGGCTTGAACCCAGGAATCATGAGATTATGACCTGAGCCAAAGTCAGACGCTCAACCAACGGAGCCACCCAGGAGCCCCTGGGGTTTCCTGTTAATGCTTATTTTCTCCTAGCAGAGACTTTTTGATTGATTGATTGATTGATTGATTGATTTTTATTTATTTATTGTTTTGCTCTATAGTGCTCTTAAGTGTCCTTAAAATAACAAATAATTCACCTACTATTTACATTTGTCCAAAGATTTCATATCATCACTGTTACTAAAATAGAAGAGTTATCCAAGATTAATTTATTGAAAGTTTGTCATATGCCAGCACATGTAGGAAACAAAGATAAATAAGACATAGTCCTCATTCTTAAGGAGCTCAGACACCATACAGTTAAAATACAATATGATAAAAGTTCCACCTGGTGGGATATGCAGGGAACTCTTAGAGCAGAGAGGTAGGCTTGACTTACTTACTTTGAAATAGGAGGATCAGGGGGTGTTTCACAGTTTATTTGAGATGGTTTCTGAAGAATGAGTGAGAGTTTGCCATAAAGGGCAAGGATATGCCTGGCAGAAGAAACAGGAAGGAGAAAGATGTGCAGGCATGCCAGAGCATGGCACATTCCACTGGAGGAAGCATGAATAATTGGGTGGCCCCATGTAAGCTCTATTGAGGGGGTAGGGGCAGGAAGTATGGCTGGAGAGAGAGGTTGGGGACCACTGGTGAAAGATCTTACATGCTATGCTAATGAGTTGGGACCTGATTCTGTTGGTGATAGGGACCTTTCCCTGACAGTTGAGCAATTCAACTGCCTTATGGGGTAATCCAGCCCTCTTTGCCTGCCCCAAAATGTAGTCACAGATTTTTAAGAATCAGCAAGACTTCTGTGCTCTGAAAGCTGCATATCAGTCTGACCCTTCCAATAGGCAAGTATCATTCTAGACATTATCCCTACAGATACCACATTATACATACAACTATCTTACATTATAGACACCTTGTAGAAAACTATACTTAATAGTTAAACTAGCACTTCATATCAGATTGACCTGATATTTTGGTATTTATTGGTTTACTTACACTTGAATTTTATAGTGAGTATAGACATTTTTTTATAAAAAATAGTAACTTTTATAAAAATAGTAACTTTTCACGTGTCTGTGTGTGTGTGTGTGTGTGTGTGTGTTTGTGTGTACGCGCGCACACATGCAAAAGAAGGAGAGAGAGGGAGAGAGATCAGAAGAGTTTTCTGATTTGGCAGTGTACATTTGATATTTCTCTAAGTTGTTTCGATCCTGTATGGCTTCTTCCCTGACTTGCTGTTAGGATAAACTCTCAAAACTTTTCTGGCAAAAGACTAACAAGTTTAATTTTATCATATAGTTCTATAAAAGAAATTATTTTTCAAGTAGCCATGAAGGTATTTTCAAAACTTTTCCCTTTCACAAATATTTTCAACAGCTATGATTTAGAGAAGCATGAAAAAGTACTCCTGAGAATACTGGATTTTCTGCCTTGTTTGTACGTGTAAATCTTGGTGAGATGCAGCAGGATGGATCATTTATGTGTTCGTCATTTATTTAACATTTACTGTACACCAGGCACTCAGCTAGCAGCCAGGCGTGAGGTTCACAAAGACAAAGGGTGGGTCCCTTCTTTCTGGTGTCACCTTGATATCTATCAGTCACTTCCTTCTCTGGCTTCTAGCTTGAGGCTGCTTTACTCCAGCAGGCTTGGCCCTGCGTTCTTCTTCAGATGAAAATTCTTGGGCCACTGGGGTTCATTGCCAGGACCGACCCAGAGTGGGAAGTACATGTGCATTTATGTGCTCTCAGGGAGACTATAGCCAGTGACAGAGAAAGGAGACTTCTTCTGAAATTACTTCTATGTCTCATTTCCCATTCTTGCTCTTGCTTCCTCTATTCCTTACTAGTTTTTCCTGGGAGCACTGGGGATAATTGATGATGGTAGCCATGTATATCAACCAGGGTTCTTCAGAAAAGTAGAACCAATAAGAGATAGATAGATAGACAGACAGACAGATATAGATGTGCACAATATTCATGTATATATAGTTGATTCTTGTTACTCACAATTTATAGTAGTTATGTTCTGTTAGTTGCTGCAAACACTGAATTAGCAAATACTGAACAGTGGTCCTAGGCGAAATACAGGGTTGGGTTTCTGGAGCCACTGGTGGCAGCATTTTCCTCAACTGATCAACACATAACCTTGTTTCGTGTGTGTTTCTATTCTAGAGATGCCTTATTTAATATATATATTTGATTCATTAACCTTGAACTCAACTCATGCCTAACACATGTATTTTTTCTACAAGGCATATCATAGCCTCCCTGCACTTAGAAACACTAGACAGCACTTTAGCATTATGCTGGGGGGTGGGAGGGTGGGAGGGGAGGGGCATTTTCAACAGCAACATCAACAAAAAGCACAAAAGTGCAAAATTATGGCACTAAGTAGATGATGAAAAGGATACAGAGGTTTGCCTCTTTGACCTCAGGTGAAAACATATGTACTGGGCAACTTAGAATTTTCACTACTTTGTGCATGACATCCATGAGTGATTACAAAAGCATCTTGAGTATTGGTTTTGGGGTTACTAATAAATTTTAGTGAGTAGACAAATTAACAAATACGGAATCTACTAATAACAAGGATTGACTGCATATATATATATATATATATATATATATATATATACTTTATATGTACATGTATGTGTTGCACATGTATATATTATACATGCATGTGTAGAAATGCTACAAATATATGTGTGAAATTATACATATATAAATATATGTACATATATATACATTATATATGATGCAGACAGGCTGGGGTCCAACCAAGAAGGTCCTTGGCTTCACTCAGGATAGAAATCAAACACAAGCTAGGGAAGGTGAAAGCAGAGTTTCTTCAGTATTGTGGGTGACAGGTAGAGAATAGCAAATGGAGAGTCTGGGAGACTTGGAAAGGAAAGGAGAGAGAGTCTCCATTGTCGCTTGGGGTTAGGGATGTATATTGGAAAGGGGTCCAGGTATGTGGTCCTCCAGGAATCCAGGGTAGAGTCTGATCAAAGGTGAGTGTCAGGTGAACAGTAGGTGTTATTCCATAAATCACTGAAGGTAGAGGGTATTGATGCCACTGTCAACTGAGGTTTGTTTGAAGCTAATGTCCTGGAACATGTTTGGGATCCATCTCTTCTTGGATGTTACCGGGTGTGTGAGGTCTTGGACCTCAGAGAATGATTAACTTCCTTGTTTCCCCCTTGAAGTGGGAACATAGCTTCTTTGGCTTATTCAGAGGCAGAATATGGAACATGAATAAATAGGGCCTAGCAGAAAAACAGCAAAGATGGAGCCTTTCTAAAATGGAGTCCTTTCAGCTTCCCTACCTCATATATATGTATATATGTGTGTGTGTATATGTGTATACATATACACACACACACACAGAGGCTGGAACTCAGGCAGGAGTTAATGTTGCGATCTTGAGGCAGAATTTCTTTTCCAGGAAACCTGTTTTTGTTCTTAAGGCCTTAAACTGATTGGATAAAGCCCAACCACGCTAATGGAGGTAATCTCCTTTATTTCAAGTCCCCTGATTATAGATGTTATCCACATTAACAAGATACTTGCACAGTAACACCTAAACTAGTGTTTGATTAATAGCTTGGTCAAGTCACCATAAAAACCAACTCTCATACCATATAAACAACTTTAATCTGCAGTTGGTTTCTCCATTCTTAAAATATCTGTGGCTATGCAGCCACCTGGTATTTCCACTGGTAGTTTCCCCAGCAAAGTGTTTATCTCCTCTCCTGCTAGAGATCTTTCTCTTTCCTTTCTTTGAAAGAACAGGATAACCATCATTTTGTTTCTTGGGATTATGCCCCATGTCTCAAGTTTAGCCAAGTATTTTCTCACATAGCTGTAAAAGAAAACCAACAATGTAATTTACATCTTGTTTTATCTAGGTAGAGGATCAGAAATAAAGGGTTTGGATAGATATGAGATGGCCTTTGCAGCTGAATAGGATCAGAGGAGGCTGAGATAGTCTGGGTGTGACTATGGGCAGCGGTAAGTGTGAACAAAAGCATCTCAGTGAGATAAGTACAGAGCATACTCATGGGAAACAAGTCATTTGGAGCTGCCTGAACATGAACATCTTGTCTGTGGGCCAGCAGAGATGGGGATGGAAAGGTGGGCATGGTGCCTGTTGCAAAGATTCTGGAATGAAATGATGAATGATGAGGAGCTACTGTATGAACACAGCAACTTAGGCATTGTGTCTGTTTTCATCTCCACCTACCCCTGCCACCTAGCCCCCCAGTCTTCGTAAAGAATGCCCTACTGGAGCTCAAAAGTCTGAATACAGCCTGTTGCTCTGAGTGCCTGACTGAAGGTCTAGGAACACTGGCTGTAAAGGGGGAGAGAGGTCATAAAATTGGAAAGGAGGATTTGGGGGCTAAACCTTTAATAAGTCATAAAGAGTATGATATGATATATACCCTACTGCTCACTTGCCACTGGAGTGGAAACCCAGAAGCAACTCCAAGAAGGCAGTACACGTGCACACATGGCTGTCAGGGGAAGTGCAGCAAACTGAAAGGGAAGGCATTTACAAATGTAAAAAAACAGCCTGTTCCTCTCCGTGCCAGAGAGTGACCCCAGTGAGAGTGGAGTGCATCCTCCATTCTATTCTCCCGGCTGTGAAATACAGAAATCACAAAGCACTGACTGAAAATGGCTGTTTCCTTTGTTCTCCCGCATACAGCTAAGGGACTTTGGGAGGTATTTACAGGCGGTTCAAGTGCAAATGGATGCTGAGTAGTTCTCCCTTTCCAGAAAAAAAACAAAACAAAACAAAAAAAACCTCAAACAAGTTGCCTCCAGGTGCATCCCAAATGGCATGTTGATTGACTCGGTTCAAAAAGAAATTAGGGATGTAAATGTGTTTGAGAAAATTATTACCCAAATCACAACATCCTCTTCAGACAGTTGTTTGATTGAATACTGAAAAGAACATTAAAAATCTTCCAGCAAAGGCCTTTGCCAAAGTATTAAATGATAAACTGGTATGAATTCTCTTCTTGCCCTCTGAGAAAAAGATCTGCTTTTTGCCTTTGATATTAATTCAGGTTTGTTTGCATGTATAATTCAGACACATTTGTAGGTGGCCTTCTGTCAAAATGTCATGAGATTTGATATTTAGAATTACTAATACTTGCAGTGATGTAATGAGAATTAAAATTATTGGCCTAGACAACTGTCACTAGTATCTGAAAGCAAATGGGGCGTAATATGTCCCAAAGTGAACATGCTTAACCTGACACGACAATAATACAGATATTTTTCATTTGTACATTAGTTAACCTTTCCAACTTTTTTTTTTACTTTTATTATCTTTTATGGAGACCTGCTAAATACTTAAAGTCTCCCTTGGTCAAAGATTTCTACCTTGTTAATTGATTAATTGATTCCTTCCATAAACAAAAGTCGGTTATTGTTAGACCCTAGAGATGTAGCAGTGAACAAGATAGTCAAGGATGCGGTTTCTGTGGACTTGAAATCTTGCTGTGGGACGACAGACAAAAATTAAGCAGTGTGTAAGAACATCTCAGAACCAGAGCTTCAGTTTCCCCCTTTCACCATTAAATCTACCATTGATGATTAATTTCATAAAACAGCATCATCCATCACTTTAAATTATTGCTGGTTATTTCATAGAATTTCAGCAGGAATTTTATAACATGCATGTGTGGAGTTAGGAGGAAGGAGGGAATGAAAAAGAATGTGTAATCTTTTCTCACGTTGATCAGAAAGTTAGGTACTTTATAAGCACCTAACAGGTTGACTTTTCTGTGTTCGCTCAAGGATGGTTAATGGATAATTCTGGAAAGATAATGCTGTTATCTTACTATTATGTGACTGGTCCCTTCATGATGTTCTTGTTCCATGCAGGTTTTTGGGGACTGAAGAACATGTATAAGAGCCCATAAACAACTTCAAAAAAATGAGTATTGATCAGCAATGCATTCATTTGGTCAATGAACCAAAATTATATATTGCAAACCTCTCTAAACAATGTCCTGTAACTAATAACTGTAGTTTTCAGTACTCAACCAAGTGAAAAAATCCATTATCAGTTCTTAGTTGGATTCTCTCTCCCTCTCTCTCTCTCTCTCTCTCTCTCTCTCTTTCCCTCTCCCTCTCTCTCTCTCCCTCTCTCTTTCACCTTCAATAGCTCAACAGTCTCTCAAGAACCACAAATTGAAGGCAGGAGGTCCCCATGGCAGAGCCATCTCTGGCTTTAATCCCTTACCACATTTGTTGGAACTTTGGCCTTTTTCGGGGACAATACACCTTTTTTTTTTTTTTTTTTTTTTGGTAAATGAATGAATCACTGTGTACCAAGAAGTGATATTTGGTTGCATAGTTAATTGAAAAAGATTAAGGTCATAGGGCAACCTTCTTAGGAACAAACTAAGCAGTAACCCATTTAAATAAAGAACCTGGTATGTATTTCTGTATGCAAACGTCACATAGAGCCCACGCCTCTGGTCTGGTTTCTGTACTGATCCACCTACAAGAGGTGGAAGAGAGAGAGACAGCCTATTGGAGAACTAATAATGGATTTTTTTCATTTGGCTGAGTTCTGAAAATTACAAAATTATTGTTATTGGTAACAGGACAGTGTTTAGAAAGGATTGTATTTTGCCACTTTAATAAAATTTCCAGATATACATATTTTCCCCCACTGCATCATAGAATGTTTAAATTGTACATTTAGGTCTATATCCTCCCATCTTTGGAAAGAACAGCAAATTGTACTTTTGTAGAAGAAATCAAAAAAATAAAAAACACTAGACTTGGAGGCAGAAGGCCAGATTATACAATTTAAGAATTCTGAGACTTCTGGCATGTCACTTCCTGTTTCTGGGCCACAGTCTTTTTCATCTATAAAGCAATAGGGGGCCTTAGTGATCTCTAAGCTGTCTTTGAAGCTTAATTATTCACCTGCTTTGAATAATCAGCCAACAGTAGTCACACTTGATTCCCATATTCTGTCCCCACCTAAAATCCACTTCCTTCTGTCCCCTCTTATTAGGTATGCCAGTCCTTCAGCGAATTAGATAACAACCCATATGATGAGGGCGGGGGAGAACATTTTTTTAAATTAATTATCTGGCCTATGTCTATGAATATATTGTGTTTATATAATGTTTTTATTAAAAATTATTTTCATATGGAAAAACTATATGGAATGCTATGGAAAATGAAAAGTTCACTTAAAATCAGTTCCAAGCACATTTATTTTGTTTTGCTCAGTGTCTCTACACATTTATTACATGGAAAATTATTTCTGTGCCTCTATTACAGAGACAGAAATCAATGTACAGTTCTAAAATGATTTTTTTTTCTTTAATAAACTGGAGCTGATTCTTAAGTAAAGAAGTGCTTCCAGTTTTCATGACTGTAGTCATGCCTAGACTGTCACAGGGAATTCCCTTCTGATACATTCTTGGGCCCTGCCTGCCACCATATTTCTTAGGTCTGCTGGTCCTGTGCTCATAACTGCATCTACCTTTTCACCTAAATTCAGAGTGCTGACCTGCTAGGTGCATCTGCCAGTCTCTTCATTTAAACAAATCTTCATGGATATGTTTAATTTTATCTTTTTAGTGTATGGTTATATAAGTTCTGATCAATGCATAGTCACTTAAGCAGCACCACAATCAAGATATAGAACAATACCCTACACCAAAATTTTTTTGGAGCTCCCCCTTGTAGTCAAACCTTCCTCCCACCCTGACCCTTGTCAATTACTGATTTGTTTCCTGACCCTAAAGTTTTACATTTTCCATAATATCATCTACTTGGTATAATACACTATTAATTTTTTGAGTCTGATTTCTTTCACTGCATGATGTATTTGAGACTTATTTCTGTTGGTGCACATACAGGTAGTTCATTCCTTTTTGTTGCTGAGTAATATTCCACCACATGAATACCACAGTTTGTTTATTAACCCACTGAAAGGACATTTTGAGTTTCCAGTTTTTGGCAATTATGAATAATGCTGCTATAAGTTCATGTACAAATTCTTGTGTGAAGTTTTAACTTCTCTTGGGTAAATACCTACTAGAATTGTTGGGCTATATGGCAAGTATATGTTTAATTTTATTAGAAGCTATCAAAGTAGGGGCACCTGGGGGCACAGTCCATTAAGCATCCAATTTTTGATCTTGGTTCAGGTCATAATCTCATGGTTCATGAGTTTGAGCCCTGCATTGGGTTTGTGCTAATGATGTGCAGCCTGCTTGGGATTCTGTCTCTTTCTGCCCCTACCCCACTTGTGTGTGCTCTCTTTATCTCTTTCTCTCTTTCAAAATAAATAAATAAACTTAAAACAAACAAACAAAAAGAAACTACCAAACTGTTTTTACACAGTGACCATACTGTTTTTGCATGCCCATCAGCAATGTAGGAGAGTTGCAGAAACTCCTCTGACAATACTTGGTATAGTCAGGGTTTTTGCTTTTATAGGTGAATACTGAAATGTGCCTTGTTTTTAACCACAAGAATGCCCTTTACATTATGCAACAAAATACTTATAATTCCAGTTTAATGTATTTACACTGGCATTAAATCACCAGTATCTGAGGTAAACCCAAGTACCCTGAGTAGGCATTTGACTTACCAGATGTATAAAAGAGGAAAAAGGTGCATCCCAGAGCAAAGACAGGCTCGCATAATGAGGAACTACACATTTTGAGCTATATAGGAAGAAATTGTGTAGTTTTAGACTAGCCCTCTTGCCCCTGTAGCCCACTATGTAGGGTTCAGAGACAACTAAAGGCTCATCAGATCATACTACTATACAATTAGGGAATATTTAAAATAAGAAAGTGACATTTGCTTTATAGCACAAATTAAAATATAGAACTGCTAAATTTAATGTCAAACACATGACACCTTTAGTCTTATTTTTAATGGGAATTACATCTGAATCCTTTCTTGGAATTGACTTCTCTCCTATTTGCCAACTGTATAGAGCTGGTCTTTGGAGTGAGTCTCAGATTCATGGTGCTGTAGACCTACATTAGAATAGCTGATATCCTCACCATGACTTTTGTCCTAATAGCATCTAAAACTCTTATTGACTTCCTCATTTACTAGATTAGCCAGGCGCTCATGGCTTCCTCTATCTTGAGGCTGCTTAGAACCTAGTATAGCTGGGTTACATCTGAAATTGGAGTTAGGTTCTTAAGTCCACGAGAAAGGAAAAACTACCTGTGGTCCCAGTTACTATCAAAATTCCTTTAGGATGAAACCAAGTTGGAGGCCACCACAGCATCTCACAGCTGAACTCAATTCAGCCAGTTTTTTCTCCAGCTTTGGAACAAGTTACTTTTTCTTCCGTTAAGCACCAGATGAAGGAGTTGGCTTCTGTTTGGGGCCATGTTGTAAGAAAACTATCTTCTGTGTCTGAGTACCAGAATTCTATTTAGTGCATCTGATTCTCACACTATGAGAGACTCGGAGGAACTGAGATAAACTGAGAGAAGATTAATGTCTCCCACTTTTACTCATCTTGGGCATACTCTCTGCATATTGAGAGATGGCAGGTGGATTTTCTGGCACCATTTAATTGTGATTTTTCTATCTTTCCTGCTACCCTTTGCCTACCTTCCGAAGGTATAAAGTTAGATTTCCACAAGAAAAAATGTTATAAATGTTTGTAATGCTGCTTTTCTGTACTGGCAGTGTAGTAGCTGGCTACTGTATTCTGTTCTATTTCTTCACAATAAACTGGGAAAAAGTTGATAGGTTTTACATACCTCTTGATATCTAATGGCAACCTTGGCCTGCCCAACTCTTGCCCCAGGCAGTGCCCCCTGCAAGGGGAATGTTTGATGAGCTTGCACACAGAAAAGCCATACGCAGCACTGCTCTTGCACTAGTGAGAGACATTGTCTGATGCTGTTTCTCGCCTGAAGCTGTCGAGTTCTCCTCCTGAGGTCTATAAATGCTCGGGCAGATTATAGAGTTGGGCTCATTAAAATCTGGCTTTAGAGCAATGGTGGTAACAGAATATGATGTGTTATTACTTCCATTTTCATTTTCTGAAATGACTGTGGCATTATTCATTGGAGATGCATTAGACCTTTTGGACATGTTTTTATGCAATTAACTTCATGGAAGTAAAAATGCCAACAACATTTCTGAAATATGGCAGCACAAATTTCTCAGTCAGGTTTAATAACACAAAGTAACTGCTGTTTACATGTAATAAACAACAGTATGTAGAAATAGGTAGAGATTCATAAATGCACTTAATAAACACACTTTTAAAAATAGGTAGATCAGAACTGAAAACTTGTTAGCACAGAGCCTTATGTAGTGGGCATTCATTAAATATTAATCTCCCTGTTTTCTCTCATTTTTAACCCTCTGTATTTAGAAGATGGGTTTATTAAAGTCCTGTTCATAGCAAAAATAAAAAAAAAAAAGTGCTTAAGTAAGAGGAGTTAGTCCTCGGATCACCCATTTCATTGTTTATTTTGGGAAAGTAATGTGGCACAACAGAAATATGATGAATCAGACAAATCTAGATTCAAATCCCAGCTAGCTGTGTGACCTTAGGCTGATTAATTTTCTGAGCATTAGTTTCTTACTCTTAGAATAAGGAAACATTCCGAATATTCAAGGCAGTGGATAATAACACTGCCTTGCAGAATCATTCCAACAATTTAGGATGAGGCCATTAAATATTCAGTTCATTGGATTTGTTTAGTTTTGGTTCCAAGCAACCTTCCACCCATGTGGTATCCTAAGTATCTGTCTCTAGAGGAAGATTTAGTGGTAAGCACATGGGATTCTGGATCTTCTCAGTCATTTCTCAGTGGACACTAATGATCCTCATTTACCTAACCATGTTGCTTTACCATAGAAAAAGAATGTACCATTTTTGCAGACATAGGCATGCTGATTTCCAGAGTACTGAGGCCTCATCCTAAATTATTATACTTCATCTCATGAGAGTGATTGGCTTTCACTGCTTCTCTCAGACCTGGGCCTGTTTTTTTAGGTGCAGATGAAGTTAAAGTTTTGAGCCTACAAAGCTGAGGACTAGAAGCTGAAGGTTAGACATTTACCATGGTGAGGAATGTAACCCAAGGTGACCTTTCCGACAGAACGGGTGAATTTCTTTCCCATCTACTCTACTGCATTTCCATTAAAATTTAAATGTAATCATTATTAAAGTAATGACTGAATGTAATTTTAAAAATAAAAAGTAATTCTTGGCTTAGAACTCCTAACTCCTGCTACTCAGAGGCAACCACATTTAACCGTTTAAGCGGTTTCTTCTGGTATTTGCCTCCATATTTCTAGATTGCATGTTTCTTATATTGATTTCTTGGTTTTTAAAGTTTTAGATATTTTCTATATATTTCATACTAGGTAAGAAGAGGATTTTGCTACCCTCTACATACCAATTGATTCATATCTGTGCTGCAAACACACACACACACACACACACACACACACACACACCCTCTATATGGTTATTTCACAATTTTTGTTTAGAATAGTTGAATGATTGAGATGGTTATGTAAACATTATTCATAATGGAGACAGTGTTCACTTGAGTACTATGTACATATTTTCTTGCATTAACTTTTGCTTTTTTCTAATTAACATTGAGGAGAGGAAACTCTGTAAGACCATATACCTTATGACCTAGTTAAAGAGTGCTCCAGTCTCAGCAAATGACATACTCTAAATATTCTGCTGGAACAGACTCTGGGGTTCTTTGAAAATGTTTGTTGTACACACCCCTTTCAAATACCCACTTTTGAAGTTTGTTGACTTATACCTACAAGTTCTCCTCTCAACCTGGAGATCCTGCTGACTCCAAGGGAATTCTTGGAAGAGACCTTAGGTTGTATCTAAGTACATTGGGGGAAAAAAAAATCACACCTTGCTGTGCTGAGAATCTGGGAGGGGATGGTCTCAGCCTCTGGCTGGTGAGCATCTCTTTTTTTCTCCTTGCATGCTATCCTTATGACAAGGCTTATTTCTGAGTTCTCAGGTTTTTCACAACCTCCTCTGAATAATTTCAAACATACTAGGATTTTGTCATTTTCATTGCTTCTTGGAGATAGGTCTCCTGAGGCCTCAGTCCTGCTCTAATGTGGACTGGCTGGCCCAGAGCTGGTGGTTCAACCTTCATGCTAGGAATCCCTTCTCCTTCCCCACCACATAGGAAGCTGCCTACCTGTCTCCTGGTCTGTTTCCTGCAGTGCATGCCTTTATCTTTCCTGATTTACTCCTCTGTTTGAGACAGCACATCCTTCAGTAGATTCCTGGGAAAGGACTCATGGTAGGTACTTTTATTTACTTTTTTTATGACCTAAAATATTTTTGCCCTGTTTTCACACTTACTAGTTTGACTGGATTCAAATGCTATGGTAGAAATTCCTTTTCTTCAAATTTTGTTCTGTTATTTTCAGTTTCCAGTGGTGAATGTGGGAAGTCTGATGCTATGCTGATTATTTTTTCATTATTATTATAATTATAATTATTATTAAACAGCTTTATTGAAAGATAATTTTTTAGAGAGATGGAGAGAGAGAGAAAGAAAGAGCAAGGGAGAGCGGCAGAGGGGGAGACAGGGAGAATCTCAATCAGGCTCCACGCTCAGTGCAGAGCCTGATGTGGGGCTTGATCCCAACAACCCTGGGATCATGACCTGAGCTGAAATCAAAAGTTGGACACTAAACCAACTGAGCCACCCAGACACCCCGATTGAATAATTTAAAAGTGATTCTTGATCCCTTATAAGAGATGAGGATTTTTTTTTTAAACTCTCTGATGGTATTTAAAATCTATCCCTTATATCTATTATTCATGAATTTTGTATTATGTGATTTGATGTAGGATTTATCAGTGGGTCCCTTAAACCTAGAAATATATGCCTTTCAGTTCTGGGAAATATTCTTGTTTTATCCTTTGGAAATCTGCTATCTTCTATTTTCTCTACTCTCAATTTCTGGAACCATTATTATTTAGATAGTGGACTCCTTTGATTGTTCTAATAAATAAAAATGACCTCCAATTTCATTATCTTTGTATTTTATTTCTACTTTGTACGTATTTTTAAATGCTCCCATTTGAAAGGATTTAGAACCTACCACCCCAAAATATGCCAATTTGACATATTGATGCTCTTGAGTTAAAGGCACTTCAACAACAGGTGCAAGAAAGCACTCTGACTGCCCCCTTATTTTCCCCCTAAAAACAGAAGATAAAATTTCCATGTGAAAGATATTCTCTCTGAACATTCTCATCACCAGAGAGTGGAATCAAGGCTGAGAAGAATCTATACAAATAAATCTTGTTAAAATAACCTTTATCTTCCTTTAGCTTTCCTGTATATTTTAGTTATTTTTTTCATAATTACTACTCTTTGTTTAACCTAGCAATATAAGCACACAGGCCTGACTACTTTAAGGGTCTTTATTTTCCTATGGAGGCTTCCATACACATGGAAAAGTATAATTTGTATACATTTTTCCTATTAATCTCTCTTATGCCAACTTAATTATCAGACCCAATAAGAGACCTTAAGAGGGTAGAGGAAGTTTTGCCTCTCTTACACGTTGAAAGGTTGTTTCTGTTTCATACTTAAAAAAAATTTTTTTAATGTTTATTCATTTTTGAGAGAGAGAGAGAGAGAGAGAGAGAGAGAGACAGAGCACAAGTGGGGGAGGGGCAGAGAGAGAGGGAGACAGAATCCAAAGCAGGCTCCAGGCTCTGAGCTGTCAGTACAGAGCCTGACGTGGGGCTTGAACCCACGAACCATGAGATCATGACCTGAGCTGAAGTCAGATGCTCAACTGACTAAGCCAACCAGGCACCCCTATATCATACTTTTAATTTTCTTCTTTCTTTCTTTCTTTCTTTCTTTCTTTCTTTCTTTCTTCTCTTCTCTTCTCTTCTCTTCTCTTCTCTTCTCTTCTCTTCTCTTCTCTTCTCTTTTCTTTTTTCTTTGTAGCCAAACATCCTTTGCTTGTCGTATGTATGCTGTAGCTTCATTTAGATTTCATAGCATCTGCCTTTTTAACAAAATTACTTTAAATGTTTTAGAGTTTCCTTTTGTTTCTTCCCTTATCTTTGTTTTCTCTGGGTTTCTATTTTCTGTTTGTTCGATTTCTGCCTTTCATGCTACAACTTCCCTTCCCTGCCTGGTAGTTTCTGGCTCTTTATTTTTAAAGAAAACATTATTGGGAATTCTGTTTCTGGGACAGTTTGCCAATTTGTGGACCTTGGCACAGAGTGATTGGATGTGGGGTCTGGCTTTCCCACTAGGACACTCCCCAAATAATTTCTGAAGTCTTTTCTTTTGGGTGGATCAGTTTCCCCAGAAAGATAGACTCCAGTTTTTTACATAATTAAATAACCTGCAAGCATTTGGGGAGTCCAGCAGGAAGACGGTGCTGGTGAAGAGAGTGGAGAAGGAGAGAACAACACCTTTTTATCAGCCTCTAAAAGTTAAGAGCTTTGTGGAAAATTAGCCAAATCTTACTCATTTTGATATTCTTGTGGCATTGAACTAGGTTCCTTACATATTGTGACATGGAGGTGTATGGGCAGCTGGGCTGGAATATTTGTCACACTCCTATTTGTCAGGGTTGATTTGAGTGTATGCTTGAATATCCATGTGCATCCCTTTAAAAACTGAAAGAGGATGGGGCGCCTAGGTGGCTCAGTTGGTTAAGCATCCAACTCTTGGTTTCAGGTCAGGTCATGATCTCACAGTTCCTGAGTTTGAACCCTCACTCTCTCTCTGCCTCTTCCCCACTCGTGCTCTCTCACTCTCTTAAAATAAGTAAGTAAACTTGAAAAAACCCAAAACACAAAAGGGGCACCTGGGAGGCTCAATTGGTTGAGAGTCTGACTTCGGCTTGGGTCATGATCTCGCAGTCCATGAGTTTGAGCCCTGTGTTGGGGTCCAGGTACTGACAGCTCAGAGCCTGGAGCCTGCTTCAGATTCTGTGTCTCCTCTCTCTGCTCCTCCCATGCTCTTGCTCCGTCTCTCCCTCTCTCTCTCTCTTAAAAATAAATAAACATTAAAAAAAAATTTAAAAACCACAAAAACTGAAAGAGAATAGATGGCCTTCACTGCTAGAGAAAGCCTACTTTTCAGTCACCACTAGGGAAAGCGTGCTCTTCAAAGATAAAAGATAGAAAAATAGTTAATGTGTATAAAGTGCTTAAAATACTTCCTGTAACAGGAACTATTATTAGATTTATAACTATCAATGATTTTAAATAAATTTATTAATTAAATACATAAATGTTTTTTAGCCTACAGTTTGGCTAATATTGAATATATATATTCATATGTATATATTTGAATAATACTGTGACCTCAAGTATCTTACATTTTAGGAGAGACACACGAAAAATTGATAAATATTTAGATTTACAATAGTATCAAAAATAATAAACACTTAGGAATAAATTTAACCAAGGAGGTGAAAGATCTGTACTCTGAAAATTACAAGAGATTGATGTAAAAAATTGAATAATACATAAATAAATGGAAAGCTATCCATGTTCATAGATCAGAAGAATTAATGTTGTTAAAATGTCTGTACACTACCTGAAGTAATCTGTAGATTCAGTGCAATCCCTATCAATTCCAATGACATTTGTAACAGAAACAGGAAAAAAAAAATCCTAAAATTCATATGGAATCCCAAAAGACCCCAAAGAGCCAAAGTAATCTTGACAAAGAAGAACAAAGCTGGAGGCATCATACTTCCTGTTTGAAACTTTATTTTAAAGCCACCGGGGTGCCTGGCTCAGTCGGTTAAACATCCAACTCTTTATTTTGGCTCTGGTCATAGTTCCATGAGATCGAGTCCTTTGTTGGGCTCCCTGCTGACAGTGTGGAGCCTGCTTGGAATTCCCTATCTCTTTCTCTCTCTCTGCCCCTTGTTCCCCCAAAATAAATAAATAAACATTTAAAAAGTTAACACAGTATGTTACCAGCATAAAAATAGACACATAGACCAATAGAACAGAACTGAGAGCCCAGAAATAAACACACATATATAGTCAATTAATGTTTGAGAAGGGACTCAAGAAAACTCAATGGAGAAAGGATACCCTCTTTAATAAATGGTGCAGGGAAAACTGGATCACTGTTTGCTGAAAAATTAAATTGGACCCATATCTTGTACCAGTCACAGAAATTAACTTGAAATGGATTAAAGGCTTAAATGCATGACCCAAAACTGTAAAACTAGAAGACACAGGGAAAAGGTGCCTTGACATTGGCCTTGTAAGCAATTTTTGGATAAGACAATGCATAAGCAACAAAAACAAAAATAAGCAAATGGTGGGATGACATCAAACTAAAAGCTCCAGCACTGCAAAAGAAACAATCACCAAAATAAAAAGGCAGTCTATGAAATGGGAGAAAATATTTGCAAACCATTTATCTGATTAGGGGTTAATGTCCAAAATATATAAGGAGCTTATATAACTCAACAGCAACAAAACAAAACAAAACAAACAAGCAATCTAATTAAAAAATGGGCAGAGGAACTGAATAGACCTTTTTCCAAAGAAGACATACAAATGGGTACCAATACATGAAAAGATGCTCGGTGTCACTAATCATCAGGGAAATGTAAATCAAAACCGCAATGAGATATCACCTCACACCAATCAGAATGCTGGTATCAAAAAGACAAGAAATAACAAATGTTGGCAAGGATATGAAGAAAAGAGAACTCTTGAACAATATTGCTGGGAATGTAAATTGGTGCATCCACTATGGAAAACAGTATGTAGGCTCCTCAAAAAATTAAAAATAGACCTATCATATGATCCAGCAACCCCACTTCTGGGTATATATCTGAAGGAAATGGAACCACTACTTCTAAGGGATAATCTGAATGCCAAGTTCATTGGAGCATTATTCACAATAGCCTGGGAACAACCTACATATCCATCAACAACTATATGGATAAAGAAAGTGTGCTATACACACACACACACACACACACACACACACACACACACACACACACACTGGAATATTCTTTAGCCACATGTGATAACTTGAAAGGACCTTGAGGGCATTATGCTAAGTGACACAAGTCAGACAGAAAAAGACAAATTCTGTATGTCTTCACTTACATGTGAATATAAAATTCAAATATAATATAAAAAAAGTTGAACTCAAAGAAATAGAGAGTGGGTGGTGGTTGCCAGGAGCTGGGAGAGGGGAGAAATGGGGAGATGTTCATCACAGGGTACAAATTCTAGCTATAAGATAAGTAAGTTTGGGGGATTTAATGTACAGTATGATGACTATAATTAATAATACTGTATTATATATTTAAAAGTTGATAAGAGTAGATCTTAAATGTTCTCATAACTTACACAAAAAATAGTAGTTTTGTGAAGGAATGGAGGTATTAATTACCCTTATTATGGTAATCATTTCACAATATATATGTGTATTAAGTCATCACATTATATACCTTAGACTTAAATTAACATATGTTATATATTAATAATATTTCAGTAAAGCTAGGAAAAATATAAATATTTAGGAATAACACCCGTGCGATAAAAAACAGAGAATGAGAGAATGGACATGTGTGTTACTCAAAAGAATAACAGAGACCCAAAGAAGTCACCTTGCTAAAGTGTAAAATGGATCCTTTCTCCACTCAAAGAGAATCCAGGACTCCTTCCTTCCAGATGTCTGGAGCTTCAACCAATACACATTTGCTTTTGTTTTTATTCTACTCCGGGGAGCTGCTCTGAGGTCCTTTAAATCATGTAGCCCAAATATTTCTCCTGAGAGGTGGGCTCACTCAGATGTTAGGTGTCAGACTAGATTTTCTCCTTAGTCTATCCTATTTTTAAAGATGTGCTAACATTTAAGGACAGGTTTTATTTTCATAGAAGCAGGAAGCATACACTGCTCAGGGTACTTTTGATAAGAATTTTAGCTGTTTTCTGTTACTCTTAAAGAAACAAGGTGCCCAGAGGACTTTAGCAATAGGAAGCTAAAATGAGTAGCATTATCCCACAAGAGGATTAAATAGGGTAGAGGAAAGCATTAGCACATAATATAAAATGATGGGAAACTAGGTTAGTCCTTTTAGCAGGCTGGACTGTTGTCCTTTGAGGGTCAACTCTGAGACCTACTAATGCGTTCCCACAGTGGCTACTGATTATCACTGCATTTGTATTTCTTGCTGAGATCAAAGGTGGCTTATGTTCTCAATAAAGATGCCAGGCTCAAAAAGAAGTTGGTTTTGTAAAAGCAGTCTTATTGAAAGAAAGATCTTGCATAGCTATTGGCATCCTTACCTATATATTGCTTCATTTGTCATGTGTACAGAGGTCATACAAAAAGGGAGCTTCTTCCCCATGCAGTGGGACTTGACTACCTTCAGTTATAATGGAATATAGGAATGATTTAGGCAAATATTAGTTATTCAAAAATTTTTACTGAGAGCCCTTTTTTTTGTGTGAGGCACTGCCTAGGCCCTGGGATACAATGTGATTTCCAACATGTCATGGGTTTTGATGGGTATACAGTCCATAGAAGGAGACAGCCAGTGATGAAATAAGTGTACACAGAAATCTAAATTGCAACAATAAGTCCTACAAGTAGATAAGCACAGTGCTATGGAAATTAGATCAGACATTTTTAAAAAAAACATATATTTTTTGTGAGAGTGCAAGTAGGGGAGGGGCAGAGAGAGGTGGACAGAGGATCCAAAGCAGGCTCTATGCTGACAGGCTGACAGCAGTGAGCCTGATGTGGGGCTCGAACTCATGAACCACGGGAGCATGAGAGGAGCTGAAGTCGGATGCTCAACCGACTGAGTCACCCAGGTGCCCCTACATTGACATTTTCAAGGAAGTGACAAGTAAAAAAGAGTAAGTATGAATTTGGAGAGGACAGGAAGGAACTGTGTGTAAGGCCCTGGTGCTGGGGTAGGCGGGAGCATGCTGAGGAGCACTAAAAAAAGGCAAGTGGAGAAAACTTGGGAGGAGAGTGGTATGAAGGTAGTCATCAGATCATAGTAGGTTTACACCGTGGTACGTTTTGTGGATCATTGAGGTGTTCTGTCTTTGTCCTAAACACAAAGGAAAGGCATTCAAGGGCTTTAAAAGCGCATGTGTGTGATATCTTCACCACCTGTGTTTTGAAAAGATCATTGCGGCTACAGTCTGAAAGATGATTTGGAGAGATGAGAGTGGATGATAGAGCACATATCCCTGATTAAATGTTATTGAGAAGTATTACATGAAAGCAACATGTAATTTATAAGAGAATAAAACTGAAAAGGATGTCAAGAAATTTAATCCAATATTCTCCTTTCAGACCCTAGCAGATGTTGCAAACTTTCAGGACAAATGACTTCATAAAGTCTCCCAGAAGAGAAAAATCCACCGTATCTCCTGGGAAGAGATACTGACATTTGACTTTATTGCAGGGGAGCTCATTTCAGTGTTTTAAAATGTTATGCCTCTTATTGGATAACCTTCACAATAACATTGAAAGCGAGTTGGTATCATAATTTCAATTTTACTGGTATAGAGTTTAAGAATTTAGGTGCAGTGAGGTGTGTCCTGTGTTAGGTCATGAAAAACTTTAGTAGCAGTGCTAATTGAAGACTTTCTTCCCAACCTTCTGGTTCTCTGAGTTGTTCAGATGACTTTGCCTTCATCACAAATGTCACAGAGCCCTTAAAGTTGAACAGATGTCAAATAGAATGCTTTCACTTTTGGAACATCTCCCTAAAGTTATTGTAAGTGTGAGGCTACTCCCTCCACACTACCTCAATTTTTACTCTTTACATATACATTATGTATGCATTTCTTAACTTAATTTCACCAATCCGTCCTTGTTACTTATTACCTTTAAAACAATCGTTTTATGCATTTATACACATTTTGTGAAGTTCTCCCCTTCTCCATAGGCATCCAATAAAAACTGTGTGTCCAATGTAATGTAAGTAGTGATGTTTTCAAAGGGTGAAGTGTGTTAATCTCATGGAAAATGATGTACTTCAACTTTGGCCTTCTAATGCAAACTTTGTCCATTTTTTGCCTTAGGTAATAAAGCATGAAATCTATAAATTGTTTTAAACATTAAGTTATAACTAATATTCTTCCATAATGTTTGATTTTAGTTAATATTACTTCTTTGACCTAGATTTGTGATATTGACTCACCATATTCTAGTGTTTCCAAGAAGCTTTAAATGTGTATTAATTATGTTCTAAAACAATTCCTGGAGAATGTTAATGGGGAACATGTTCCTTCTTTCTGTCTCCTCCCAATTCCTGCATAATTCTGGTTTAGAATCTGAATTCAGGACTTGTCATTATCTCTTTTTAAATTGCATTAGAAAAAGTAATTGAATAGTTTGAGTATTCACCATAGTACATCATTATCAGAGAAGAAAGTATTCATATCGTAAAAACCTATCATGATAGATAATGAAATTCACCTTTGAAATGTTGTCAAATGTAATGCTGTATCTGGGTCATTCAGCTGTAATTTCCTGGATAACTTAGGCAAAACCACTTAATTGTTTTTAACGAAAACATCCAATGTCAGGCTAATATACTTTCCTGAAGAGATTTCTGAGTTTACCATTATGTAGTCAAAGTATTTTGAATTCTTTAGATTCCATAATGAGCTAAGTAGCGGTCTGGATGAGTGAACTTAGTGGGTAAAATTAGTAAATAAATGTTTAAAGAGGAACCGGATAGTAACATAGTCTTAAAGTATCTCTCTCAAATTAGTTAATAACTTTACAGTTCAGAAACCTATCAGACTCTGCTTTAACCAAGGGCTTAAGATTAATATTTTGATGCATGATACAACCATGGTGTTAAAACTGTGTTCTGGAAAGAAACTCCATGCTCTTTGATCATATGTACTCATGATGGAATGAAGGCTTGTGAAAATGTAAACCCCATAATGTCTATAAGGCAAAGACATAATCTTTATTCAACATTATTACCTATCATACCTGTAGGTTTTAGTGAGTACTCAGTCTTAAGCAACTACTAATTTATTTGACGTTTATTGAGCATCTACAAGCAAATCTAGTATAGAATGTACAAGGAAACATACATGTTAAAACAGAATTCTGTAAAGAATTCTGTCACAGGGTTGGGGCTATACTGGATTCAGAATTTTGACTGAAACAATCATGTTAGGTCTTCCCAGTCCAGGTACCTTTAACTCTGGACTTTATAAAACCCACGAAAATTAGTTAAGCATAATTGAAGTTAAACCAAAGAATAAAATAAATATCCACAAGTCCATATTGATATAAATACTTGAATAACTATATAAATGGTATACAAGGAAGAACTCTTTTTTTTTTAATGTTTATTCTTAGAGAGAGACAGACAGACAGACAGAGCATGATCAGGAGAGGGGCAGAGAGAGTGAGAGACACACACACACACAGAATCCCAAGCAAGTTCCAGGCTTTGAGGTGTCAGCACAGAGCCCGACATGGGGCTCGAACTCACAGACCATGAGATCATCACCTGAGCCGAAGTCAGTCACTCAACCATCTGAGCCACCCAGGCGCCCCAAGGAACAA
Source organism: Acinonyx jubatus (assembly GCF_027475565.1). Classification (NCBI taxonomy): domain Eukaryota; kingdom Metazoa; phylum Chordata; class Mammalia; order Carnivora; family Felidae; genus Acinonyx; species Acinonyx jubatus. The sequence goes on along the minus strand of NC_069381.1, from coordinate 196,504,619 downwards.
CTCTTCTTAACAGGAGAATTTTATTTAATAAGTGTTGAAGGAAGGTAGGAAATAGAACATCACTATTATAACATTACAGTAATAATTGCTACAGGCAGGATCCGCCAATGGATGCTATAATTAGTGGGTGGCAGTTTAAGGAGGAACAGAATATTTGTGCAGTCTCACAGTATCTCTTCCAAAATAGTAACTTTGCGGTAAAGAAGCCTTTAAAGATAACAATATTCTCTCGATTTCCATCTGTATGTCAGTTTTCCTTGCATACAAACCAATCTCAGCATTTTTCCTAGAGAGCAGGTGCCATGTGAAAGATATTAGTGGTCTAAAGTTAGCATTCTTCAGTAGGTTCTGGTTGTCAGAGTACTTTCTTTGCAAACAACTACTGGTGGTTAGTAAGTCTTGTCATGTGGGTATTATTATTATTATTTAAATTCTTATTTATTTTGAGAGAAGGAGAGAGCGCATGAGCAGAGGAGGGGCAGAGGGAGAGAGTGAGAGAGAGAATCCCAAGGAGGCTCTGCATTGTCAGCGCAGAGCCGGAAATGGAGCTCAAACTCACTAACTGTGAGACCATGACCTAAGCCAAAACCAAGAGCCACTTAACTGAGTGAGCCACCCAGGTACCCCTGTGTGGGTATTATTATCTGCAAAGTACGATTTGGAGGCTTTTATTGTTGTTCAAGCTGACTGATAACACATAATACCCAATTGTGTATTCTTTTTGCTAGAATACCGTATATAAGAACATTCTCAGATTTCTTTTATGTCATATAGATTATTTGTGGTAGAAAAATGATGAAAGGGGCCATTGTCTTTCTCTTTATGGCTAGTAATTTTGCTATATTGTTCTGTTCCATGATTACACATTGGTTGTATGCATGTTTCTGAGTATACATATACACGTAGCATATTCAATACCATTAACAATTTCATTCATATAGTATTTATAAAATTAACATAAGTATAACATAGCATAGTGTATCTAATATGATACGATATGATATAATTCAGGAAAAAGATGTTCAGCAACATGTTTCCTAGAAAGAATTTTGTACCTAGGATTCATATCTTGTCAAATCTCAAAAGTTCTTTATAGTTAGCATTTTAACATTTTTTTAGACTTGGAACTATAAAAAAAATGGTTTTTGTTTTTTTAAATCTTAGTGAAGCCTGGTGTTTTGCAGTATGACCAGTGTGACTAATGAGAATAAAATGTGTTTGGGGTACTTCATTTCTCTTTAATATATATTATATTTTTTTATTGATTATTTTCATTATGACTGGATCAAAGATCATTTATCATGCATGCTTTTTTAATGTTTATTTATTTATTTGGGGAGAGAGAGCACAAGCAGGGGAGGGACAGAGAGAAAGGAAGAGAGAATCCCTGGCAGGCTCTGTGCCACCAGCACAGACCCCAGCATGGGGCTCCATCCTGCGAACCATGAGATCATGACTTGAGCCGAAATCAAGAATCTGACACTTAACCGACGGAGCCACCCAGGCACCCCTTATCATGCATGTTTTATACACATTTTCGGATGTTTTTCTTCTGCTGAAATTCTGAAGATGCAAAGTTGCCGTTTTGTTTGCAGTTCTTCCTCTCAGAACATGAAGATTCCAAACTAAGCCCTTTTCTTGAAACATTCAAGGCCTAAATGTAATTAAATAACTAACAGTTAAGCATCATTCTTAAAAGTTATGTATTGCAGTGAATACTAGTACATTAAAGCAATTCTACAATGGTTAGAAATATGGTATAATCTCTATTACTCTGTTTTGTATTATTAATTTAAAAATTATTAGGTTAAGAAGTATTATATTTGTGATAGTTATGTATTGCTGCGTCAGAAGTTGCCCCCAAACTTAGTGGTTTACAACAATAAACATTTATAATACTTAGTCTCTGTGGGTAAGAGACTTCAAGTATCTTATCTAGGATGTTCTGGGTTAGGGTCTTTCTTGATGTTGCAGTCCAGGTGTTGGTCAGGAATGCAGTCATTTGAAACCTTAGCTGGGGTCTGGAAGATTTGCTTAAGTTGGCTCACGCAAATGAGTGGCAGACTGGTGCTGGTTGTTGGCTAGAAGCCTCATTTCTCCCTACATGTGCTTCTTCACAGTCTAAGTGTCTTCATGACATGGTGTCTGGTTTCTCCAAAGCAGGTGACTCGAGAGAGAAGGTAGCAGTCTTCATGTCTACTTTGGCATAGCCCTAGAAATCACACTATGTGATTATTGTTTATAAAGCTCAGTTTTATTCATTATGGGAAGGTACTACAAAAGGGTGTGAATACCAGGACATGAAGAGGTGAGGATCACTGGGTGCCATCTTGGAGACTTGTTACTACTACACTAGTATCTGTAAAAGTAGCAAGCTGGTGCATTCTCTCTTAGCATTCATATTAACGATCAATTAACTTTCTTAATTCCTTAACAATTTCACGGTTCTTTATAAGTTTTTTGTATATTGAATCAGCAGCTCTGAAAGCACACCATTGTAGCAATGTTTTAATCTTGCTATCATAAATATAATTTATATGTCAATTGATATAGACTTTCAGTATGGCAAATCTGTAAACAAATTTTAATTCCAAATTATATCTAGATATTTTTACCAATATTTGAAAGGAACAAATAAGATAATAATAAATCCAAACATGTCTTATTCATGTTACTGACCCTGAAATTCTGACTAGGTATAATGGTAGCATTCATGAGGACATAATTATCGGTCATGTAGAGGATCAGGGATGTCTGAAATGGCATTTGCTTAAGTATTTGACTCCTCACCTTCCAACAGCTGAGGCCATAGGGCAGATTTTGTTCACTTCAGGACAGTTCCACAACAACAGGTCTTGATGAATTCTGATATGAAGCTCCATTTCCTCCTCACTGAAGAGCTGGTGCTGACTCTTACAGAACTACAGCTGTCTTAGGGGGTCAGTCTGGATTGCTTGGAATCCCCTTTGCCTTTTCCTCCCCTCAAGTTTTGCGCCATGCCGGAAGGTTGGATGTCTGAAGGGGGGTTAGAGCCTTAGTTTAGAGCCATTTAATTATATGGTTTAGAGCCATTTAATTATAAATGGCTCCGAAACATTAGCAGGAAGGCCAGTCTCATTTTTAAAATTTTGTGCTACATTTTATCACTTGGGTACCAAAGAAATTCTGCTTGTATTCAGAATTTCACAAGATCTTTTGTGAACATTTCCATCAGTTTTTGGGTCTCAACCGTATAAACCTCAATGATTAAAATTTAGTCCAGATTATTTGAAAAGGAACAAATGCCATGTGTTCCCTTCCATTATCTTTCTATTATAACTCATCCTCAAATAAAATTTCTCCTACTTCTCATAGTTATAAAACAACTAAACAAAAAACCTCTAACTGTATTCCTGGACACTAGTTGGGGAGCAGGCTTGGTGAATCATTTGCCTCCACAAGTACTTTAATTCTAGTTCTTTCAGTAAAAGAGCCCAGAACACTTTTATGTACAACCACAAGGTTAAAAACAATTCTACAAATCTGGTAATACACAGTAACAGTCTTTTCCAATTTCATAACCTGTTTATGGTGACTCAGTGTGTTTAGGACAAAGCCTCAGTCTTTGGTATTACTTCTCACTTTTGTGATTCTCTTCAGGATGATGATGGGGTTAATTCAGAGCTCGTTGCATGATCTGGATGTATCAGAAGCCAAGGTGACAGTGAGGTTTGTGAAATGAGAGGCTCGCAAATCCACATTCATTGTGGATCCTCATTCGTCTCTATTAGAGTGGCAGATTTGTTTGTTCTTTGGACATGTTACCCCTGATATAGTTCTCTCTGATGGTTTGGAGCATCATGCGGGTTCCCACCACTAATAGCCATTTGCCAGGACCATTTGTCTGGAATTAAAGTATCCCTACACTGCAATGTCCTTATTGTTTATCCAGTGATGTTTATAGCAATTATTTGAAACTTTCCCAGTTTTATGATCTACAATGTTCCTTCATAAGAAGTAGATAGCACTTAAAAACACATATATATTGAAAGCAAAAGTTTTAAAAATTGAGAGGTTAGTTTTCAAAAACCTACAAAGTTATGCTGCATTTAAATTTTTATTTGATATCAATCCCTTATAATTGCTGAACATCTACATGTCTTTAAGTTATTAAGATCCTGTATCAGTTGGTTCTACCAGAGAAGAGAGCCATCAGGAGATCTAAAGAGGTTTATTGCAAGGAGCTGGCTTATGTAATTATGAGGGGTGGCTGGGTGAGTCTGAAATCTGTAGCTCAGGATGGCAGGAAGGGAAGGCTGGATCTCTAGACTGAAGTGCTATCCACAGATTGAATCTCTTACCAGGATAGCCTCAGTCTCATTCTTAGAACCTTTCAACCATTGCACGAGGCTCACCCAGATTATCTAGGGTAATGTCTCTTACTTAAAGTGAGCTGATTATGGACTTTAATCACATTTATGAAATACCTTCCAGCAACACCTAGATTAGGTTTTGGTTAGATAACTGGGGACTTAGCCTAGCCAAGTAACATGTCTAGACTATCTCAGGACCCAAAGTGTTTGTTCCCAGCATTTCTCCATGTTGCTCATGATCTCATTTTTGTCCATCCCTTTAATCATAGGGGTTCATTGTGCATGGTTACCTCATATTTTTGGTTACTTAAATGGATTGTTCTAACCTACAAAGAAGAGTCACTATAGTCAGTGTATTCTAAATGTAGGAAATGCATATTCATGTAAGTCATGTATAATGGCATTAATTACTTTGCTACTTCAGACTTTTATATTTACCCAGAACCTTACAAAGACCAATCTTCTCTCAATTTGAAGTATAACTGAGAAATTTCAATTTATGTTTAAATAGTTTTTTAAATGCCATTAACAAGTCATTTAGTGCTGATTTCCTTCTGCTGAAATTGTGAGGTTTCCTAAAACATGTGTATGCATTTGTTTGATACTACTGTGAATGTATAATTTCTGTATTAACTCTACCTCTTTTTTTCCTCACTGACCCACTACAATTATAGTATTTGTTTCACCATGTCATGTTAATGTCAAATAAAAATTTAAATGTACATAGAAATATACATAAAAATCTGAAAAATTATAGCTATGAAATATTGCTATAGGAAAGTATTACTTTTATAACTTGTAAAGAGATTTAACAGTTCTTTCAAGTTTGAGTTACAATAGTAGATATGTAACAATTGTTATAGTCATATTAGGAGAGGATGTAGATAAGTTTATCAGTTCACTAAAAGGTTGAACATTTCTATCACAGATCACTTGACACTTGATCACTTGACTATTACCCCACTTCATTGTTCATAAGGCATTCCATCTAGATGAAGCAGAGGAGACTTACTTTAATTTTTCAGAGTATCATAAACGTGAACGCCCCAAAATGTGAAATCTTCAGAAAGAATGCCTAAGGTCCTGAGAGCATGTCACAGATGACAGAGGGGTCTGCACTTCTACTCAGACTTCTTTGGGTATAGGAAAAATAGAAAGTGACAGTATTTCATAGGCTCTGATATGTAACTGAACATTGCTTTGAGTGTGAAATAATTGCTGTGAAATTAATCTCATTATCTTCCCTGCTTGTCATTGTTCTGGAGGTTCCAAGTGATCAAGCTTTATTTTAGCCAGCAATAATAGTAATTAACTGTAAGGAGTCGGTGAAATTTTACTCCTTTGGGAGCTGCTACCAGAGATTCTTATGGAGAGAGTACAGCCCTTATTCCAGTGACTGATAAGCTTTGGGGTAAATACATCTCTCTAGAGTCAGGAGGTACCTAAGCTTCAGAGAAGGAGGCAAAATTACTCATGAAGGAGAGACATTTCATGGTCCCAGAATGGGAGAAGGAATAATGGAATGAAGAGAATAAGGAGATGGGAAGGTGAGAGAAAAGAGGAAAAGTCAGTGAGATTGAGGGTTCACATATTCTACAACTTGTGGCCCCACTAAGGATAAAAATAAGGGCACTAAAGTCACCAAATACTTGGTATGCATTTTTGTTTTCGTTTTCCTATAGATACCATTAATGGGCTGAAGTTTCTTCTGGGTCGTATGGAGTGTTAACTCAAGCCACATGTGTAGGTATATGATCTGGGGGGCAGAGAGGCCTTAGCTAACATCTAGGTTATTTACATTTGTTTGGTCCTTTAATTCCCCAATAAATCTGTGGACTATTACCCCACTTTCTAAGTAGAGCATTTGAGCCTCAGAAATTGATCTCATGGGGAAGTGGCAGAATGGCCTCAACAGTCATCCTCTCACTAGATTCCCTCTGCTCTTCCCCCCAAAACATTCTGCATCCCTGTTAGTCAAAACAAGTCTTCCTTAAATCAGCTCTTGTCCTGTTCTCTCCCCTTGCAGTAAGTCAGTGCCTTCTCCTCCAGCATGATTTGACATTTCTCACACAGCCCCTAGTTTAGGGAATGAAGTTGCTATATCAAAATGGCATCTTGCCAGTGACCTCCTGAATCTGCAGAACCAGTACATCAACAGAACTCCATTTCATAGCTGGTTGTTTGCTCTAAGCAATGAACTTTTTTTATTGAAAGAAGGTTGAAGATTTGAAGGTCAAGCTGTAGGTGAGAATGGGATTATGTTTCCCATAAGAGCTTTAGTGGTGGGAAAGTTTGTGCAAGCCTCTCGGAGAGTTTTGAACAAATTTCTTCTTTATTATAGCTTATATCTAGATCACAACCAGTTTTCAAAACAATTCCATGATACAGAGAGAAAGCCTGAGTAGGAGCAGAATGGGCAAGATTAGCTTTGTTACAGTCATTCACATTCTTATTTGATATATTTGTTTTGTGTTTCATTTGAGTGATTCCTCCCAGGAAGAAGATTAGTGTATGAACTTCATAAAACAATTAGTGAATGTGCAGTTACTTAATTTGAAATGGTTTTAGGAGCACCTGGGTAGCTTAGTTGGTTAATCATCAGACTCTTGATTTTGGCTCAGGTCATGATCTCATGTTTCGTGAGTTCGAGCCTCGCATTGGGCTCTGTGCTGACAGCGCAGAGCCTGCTTGGGATTCTCTCTCTCCCTCTCTCTCTGTCCCTCCCCTGCATGCCTGCACTCTCTCTCTCTCAAAATAAATAAATAAACATTTTAAAAAATCAAATAAAATGGTTTTAAATTTGTGTGTTTAGAAAAATACTATGAATGTATCTATATGCTATAAAATTTGTTTCAAAAGATCTGTCCAGTTCTCTGTAGCAAGATTTTACTGATATGGCCATATGCCCCATTTGTCACATGCTATCATTAAAGCACTCATTAAAATGCATATCTGGAGGGCCAGATGTTTCATTTTTATTATATACCATTTTCTTCACATTTACAATCCATGTATGCTCATATAAAGGCTGAATTTTTGTGAATGGTTCTTTACATACTTATGCATATGCTTTATATCTGTGGCTACATGTTTGTAAAAAAAAAAGCATATATATAGGCATATATTTTTGCTCCATAAACACATGTAAAATGTATATTGAGTATGGATTTTTTAATTTATTCCATCCTATTTAAAAAAACATATTCTTTTGTTCAAAGTCATACTATCAGGGTGTCTGGGTGGCCCATTTGGTTAAGTGTCTGATTCCTGGTTTTGGTTCACGTCATGATCTCACGGTTATGAGCATACTTAAGATTCTCTCACCTTCTCCCTCTGCCACTCCCCTGCTCTCACACATGCACACAGACTCTCTTTCCCTCTTTTTCTCTCAAAAAAAAAAAAATAACAAATAAAAGATAAACATTAAAAAAATGTCAAACTAAATATTGCTTGTGAAGGTTGATGAAAGGAAAATGCTATTAAAGGAAGGCATATAAAGGGACACAGAAACAAAGACCTTCATTCTTTGTACTCTGGTCAGTTGGTATTTGAATCATCAGAATTTTGACCTAAAATATTTTACTGTTGATTTGAAATGAAGTCATTGACCAGTCCCTTGTTCCCCAGCCCCATTCTTTCAAATGAATTTAGAAGTGACACACATAGAGAATATATAGAAAAATCGTGTGTTGCTCAAGATTGAGAGGACGGATAACTGGGTGATTTGTTTTTCCCTATACCAAAGGTTTAGAATTTTAAAATTCTAGGAATGATAATATTCTGGCTTATTCAAGAAAAATCTAAATTTCTAACATAGTTTCTGTTGTATTCAAGAGAATGCATACTGCAACATTAATATAAAAACCTTTATTATTTGTAATATTCTTTTAAAAATTTCTCAGGGAACAGCTAAGTCACCAAAGACTAAAACACATGCTGAAATTGGTTTGTTGCAGTAAAGAAATAAGTGATACTAGATAAAAACATATATTTGTCTTATAAGCTGCTTTAGGTTTTAGGAGGGGAGAAAGATGTAAGTTGTGAAGAAGAAAACAGTAGTATTTTTCAGGTTCACTTTTTCCTCTGAAGTGGAGAATTGATTAAAACTTCCTCTTCAAAGAGAGGACTGATTTCTCTTAATACTCTACCTCAGATTTTTCCTTAAGTTTTAATAGGTTAACCCAAAAAGGACCAATTTCTGATTTCTTATCCCTGCAAGATTATAGCAACACGTGTAGTAAAATTAATTAATTCAACATACTTTACCAGTCTAACCAAGAAAATTATTACTCATCCTGTGTGAGTGGGTGAGTAATTCTTTGTAAGATTATAAATCACCCTGAAATTCCCAGAGTCACGTGGCTCAATAGTAAACAAGATAATCAGTTTATCAAATTGGCTCTCCTGACAAGACCATATTATTTGTGATGGGGCATTCTGTATCATTGTACCATCTTGGAGAGAGAAGCTGCCTTATAACTTAGCATGGAGTGAGTGACTCTCATTGTGATCCCCCTTGAAATGTTTTGTAGATCAGGATTTACCTGGTTTTGTAGATCAGGATTTACCAGTTGCGTCTTGACACAGTTCTTCTATCCACATCATCATTGGAGTGTCTCAGTGCTGATAAGCACCTGAAAATCCTGAATCTGATACCTTCCTCACACCTACCTGCTTCATAGCACTATCACCACCTTACATCACAGGTAAGGTGGATCTTAGGTAATGAGGTATTAGCAATAGGTGCCTCATTATCTTAAGCCTCTGACGGAGTCCCACCCTGCTCATAAAGGAAGGACGCTGTTATTTTTTGCCATGAGTTAGCTTCAATTTCCCAACTCATTGCACATTTCTACCTGGGTTAAATGTACACACTTGCCATGCTTGCTTTAGGAGAGCCTACTGAAGAACAGGCTTTGCAGACACAGAAGCCTGGGTTCAAGTCACTGTTCTGACACTCATTAGGTGTGTGACCTAGGAAAGCTACTTGACTTATGCTTCTTTATCTATAAAGCAGAGATTCTAAAATCATTTAGAAGTTCATACACTAATCTTCTTCCTAGGAAGAATCACTCAAACACAAAACAAATATATCTAAATCCTTATTATAAAGATTAGATCCTGTATGTGATGAGCATCCCACAGCATCTTTTTTTTTTTTCCTTTTTAAAGTAAGCCCTGTGCTTGAACTCACGTGGGGCTTGAACTCACAACCCTGAGGTCAAGAGTTACATGGGGTGCCTGGTGGTTCAGTCGGTTAAGTGTCCAACTTTGACTCAGGTCATGATCTCACAGTTCGTGGGTTCAAGCCCCGCGTCGGGCTCTGTGCTGGCAGCTCAGAGCCTGGAGGCTGCTTGGATTCTGTGTCTCCCTCTGTCTCTGCCCCTCCCCTGCTCACACTCTGTCTCTCTCTGTCTCTCAAAGTAAATAAATGTAAAAAAAAATTTTTTTTAAATCACACAAAAAAGAGTTACTTGCTCTACCAACTGAGCCAGGCAGGAACCCCCATCCCACAGCACCTTAAAGTAAAAGGGGTGGGAAAAGTGAGTTGTCTCTGATGTGATGGACAAAAACCAGTTTGGAGGTGAAGAACTGAAAGAATGGAACTGATTGCCTTTAAAATTCCTAAGTTCTTTCACCGTATCATTAATACCACATTTGTTTCCCATTCAGAATAGAGGATTCAAGTGTCAACCACTAACATTTTCATCTTCCCACAGTATCAGTTTAATCTCCCTCTGTCTCCTTAGAAGAGTTGCCAGGAACTTCGCATTCCAAATCCTCAATATGGCATCCTCTGTTCATTAGCATTAAGGTCCCTCACTCTTCAAACTTTATCTCCTACATCTTCAAACCAGTCTTAGGTCTAGCGCAGTCAGAGTTCTCACTATTCTCCAGGGATATAGACTTAATACCCAACTCAGTGTTTCTGTCCTTGAGGGACTCAGAGTGTAGATGAGGAGAAAGACTATGACAAAGACTAATAAGGAGTTAATGAACCAAGGTCTATAGTAACACAGATGAAGGGTGATTAATTCAGCCTGCAGTGGGGGCGTGGTGAATAGAAGGGCTGGGAAAGGCTTCGATGAGGAAGCAACACTTGAGTCAGTTGTTGAAGAGTGAGTACAATTTCATTTTGGGTAGAGGTTAGAAGCATGACCAAGGCCCGAAAGTGAATAGTCCTTGTCCAAGACATTACAGCAGATGGCAGCAGGGATGACTGGGAGTGGGGGAGACGCATCTAATGAAGCTGGCAAGGGCCACACTGGGAACTTCTTTGCTGCTCTACCAAGAAGTCTAAAAAGAGCAGACTTTCTTTTCCTGACTTCCTGGTGCAATAATTCTTTGTGCACTGATTTTGGCAATAATTTTTCATTTTCAGTAAATCTCTACAAGTGATTTATAGGCCCCTAGAAAACCAGGGAAAGCTCTGAAGTTCTTTTCTTTCCTTCTGAGCTCCTCTGACACAGTGCAGTACACGGTATTGGAGGCAGCATGACACAGAGATGAAACATATTGATGTAGGGTTTGAGATTCCTGCCCCTCCAAAATGCTGTTCCCACCATCCCCACTTCTATCAGGGTGAATTTAGGTAAGTTATATCACCTCTCTGAATGTCACTTTCTTCCTCTATAAATGGGGACAATGCCACTTTCTGTATGGTAGGCCTCCTATGATGATTCAGTAGGTACTTAACAAATGTTTGCTACTCAGTTATTCAACAAGCATTAATTGACCACTGACTATAGGCCGAGATCTATGTTAAATTTCTATTAGACAGTGATGAGCTAAATAGATATATGCTTTGTAGTCTAGTATTTATTATTATTATTAATGTAGATGTTTAATACTATTTTTTTTTAAATTTTTTAACTTTTTATTTATTTTTGAGACAGAGAAAGAGCATGAGCAGGGGAGGGGCAGAGAGAGAGCGAGGCACAGAATCCGAAGCAGGCTCCAGGCTCTGAGTTGTCAGCACAGAGCCTGACACGGGACTTGAACTCACAAACCGTGAGATCATGACCTGAGCCAAAGTCAGACACTCAACCGACTGAGCCACCCAGGTGCCTCTAGATCTTTAATACTATCAAAACAAATCAATGTGTTTCAGCCATATCAGTGTACTATTCATGGTTGGACCCACTCCTTCTTGCCCTGGTCCTGGAGTGTGCTCCATGATGATTGACTGCCAAGAGCTGTCACTTCAGTGCTTACGGTGCCTGTCAATTACATGATTGTGCAGCTTTGGCAGAGCCATTATTCTAACCAGGTTCAGTAGGCGAAGTGACTCTGGAGGTGATCCCAGATGAGACGAACCTTAGGAGGATAACCATACATGCTCAAAACTAATTCTGTGCATGGCTCAGTCAAATTTGGACTATGTGAACTGTTCTCTAAAACTTACTAGAGCTTAGGAAAACAGAATGCTGGAATCCTGGGATTAGCTAATTTTTGTGCAAGCTGTTCCATGATAAAGCTATTTTTTTGTTTTGTTTTGTTTTTACTGTTGATGAAGTGAGCACACAAAAACAAATACCAGCTAAGTTCTGGTGGATGTTATGACTCTTTGCTTGATAAAGGGATATACCTGTTGATCACCAAGGAGTAGAATCGCCCACAGCAAAGAAAGGGAGCGGAGGCAGATATTATGGTCTGAGTCTTGAAAGTCATGCTCAAGGCAACCTGGGTCTGCTGGCCTGTGGCAGAAGCGCTGGAACACTGAGTAGTTGGACAGATCACCCTGGTCTGGTTAAATGGAGTAATTTAACCTCTCAGTACAATGGCAGGAATAAAATCTGTCAACAGCTTACTAGTAAATGCATTCATTCATGGATTTTATATTGTTCCAATTTGCCTCTGTTTATTTGCTTTGTAGTTTACTTTTTTCTTTTTAAAAGCGTTTTCCAGCAGCTATGTGTCCTGGGTACAGCTTATTTCTGGTTGCTAAATTGTTCTTTATTCCCTCAAGGCGAACTCCTAAAATATCTGCCAAGCACCTCAATCTACAATCAGGAGTAGGGCGCAAAGCTATATCTTTCTCTGTGCAAAACAAAATTTTGCTATCATTAATCTCCTTCCACATTCTCTTCCATTTCCTTTTTGTTGGTCCAATAATTGTTTTAAGTTCTATTCTGATCAGAGATTATGATTCCTGATTTACATACACTATAGCTTCCAAGATTAATGTTAGGTAAAGCCTTTTCTGCAATGAAATCTTAAAAGATGTTTTCAAAATTATATTTTATTTTTTTTCAATATATGAAGTTTATTGTCAAATTGGTTTCCATACAACACCCAGTGCTCATCCCAAAAGGTGCCCTCCTCAATACCCATCACCCACCCTCACCTCCCTCCCACTCTCAAAATTATATTTTAAAATAAATTTGAAAATCTTAAAGAAAATAGTAGAAGCAGATATAGCCAATATAGATGCCAACATAAAGATGTTCAGAGTGGGGCGAAATTTGGAAAACTCATGGTCTATGTATCCTAACTTACACTACTTTGAATTATGTGTTGTGAAAGAATACCTCAGTCCCCAAGTAAGTGTGTGTGACATTTGGAGTTATGACATCGTGTGCCTTCCAGTATAAACGAATGTCTTACATATGTTAAACACTTAATGCATAGTTTTTAAATTACTTTGAAGAGATAAATCTCCTGGGAAGTCATGGGTTGTAATAAAATATGTTATCTTCATCAGAAAATTAGAGGTAGTAGATGGTGTCCAGGCAAGAGAACAGCCTGAGAGAGAGACTCTTTAACCAAAGTTAAACAAACAAGAGAACAACTCCATGATTACACTGGGAAATGATGAGCAGCTGCTAGGAGAAACCATTTGATACTTTTCATCTCACCTCTTACCTGCATCAGTCACGTGGTGAGTCAGTTCTTTTTAAGTTGAAGTAATCTGCCTGAATAAAGTGACTCTGTGCCTGTAATGTCCCTTGACATGTAGAGTCACATCCCCAAATCCCACCTTGACTTCACAGCTGAGTAATCCCTATTTGTGAACCAAACCATTAATGAGTTGTAGGCTATGACAGATGGCAGAGAAAGAAGGCAGGGCGCAGGACCTCAAATCATCTGCAAAGCTTGAGAAATCCAGAAGAATCTTGGACACTGAATCCCGGGAGTGGTGAAGGAGGAGACAGTATTATTCCAGAGGCACTCAGTGTCTGAAGAACACCTTGTCTTTAACCTTGTTCAGGAAAATAAATAAATAAAGAGCCAAATTCTAGATATTCAGGACTGGCTGCCTTATGGGGATTAGGCTTAGAGAGACTCATCTCAGTAGGGACAGAGCCAAAGTTGAGGTAATGGGCAGGTCCCAGCATGGCTCCAGTCAGCCCCAGGCTGGCTGCCATCAACATTGCAGAGTTGGCATGGGGACCCAGAAGCTGAACCAGCATTTGCTCCCAGTGTGAAGGAAGAACTTAAATATTGATTTTACTGATCTGACGAATAGAGTCTGGATCAGTCATAGAAAGGTGTGAGGACCAAAGAAGTTTCACTAGCCTTGGCTCAAATAGTCTATTCAATATTCAATTAAATTCAGTAGCAATTATTGAGTATTAATCATGTCTAAAGTATTTTGATATAAAATAGTCTGTGGTCTTAAAGAATTTATAGTCTAGTGGAAAAGATAAATACAAGGTCCTTGAGAGAAATATAAACAAAGAACTATGCTGGATTCAAAGGCAGGAGAGAGGATATCCTATGGGTATTTCTGAAAAGGCATCATGGAAGATGTCAACTTAATGGTTTTGAGAGGTAGGAGCTTAGAGAGAGGAATGTATCCCAGGTAGAGGAGATAGCATAAGCAAGTCAAGGGCCAGAAAGCCGAGGTATGTTTGCATACTGTAATCTATAGTATTTGGCAAGCAGTCAAACATTTATAGTAGATTATTGAAAACTTGGCTGGAGTCAGATTGTGGAGGCATTGAATTTCATAGGGAATAGGTTGTCATTAAGGTGTTTAAGTAAGGTTTCTCCTGGAGATCTTTATTCCAGACTTCTTCATATGTGTCCTGAAACCACAATTAAAATTGCTTAATTAGAAAGTACACTTGAATAATTCAAGCATAAAGCCTTTTTCTTTTCTCCTAATTTACAATAGATTTCTTTAGCTGATTTGGATATTCAAGTGCATTAGAACTCAGAATTCTGCTATATCATATATTCAGAAATATCCTGGGTCAACCTGTGTCTTCTTTAATTGTAAAAACCTAAAACAACATGGCTTTCCTGTAATGGGCCACATGAATCCCCATCCCCAAAATGAGGGAATCTATTGTATGTCATTTTTGCCACCTACAGCCTTCCTTTTATTTTCTGCATTTTGTTTAACCTAGTATGTTGTAACAGAAGGGAAGACCTAACCAACTTAGTTACTTCCCTCCAAATCAAAGCATTCAACATAACTTTAGGCTAAAGACTGAGACTTTCTCTATGCACAGAGGTTCAGAGTGTTTCAGCTGAGCTCTGGCCTTATTGAGTTAAAACATCTTAATGGCAATTTAAATATTATGAGTCACTGGGCCCAGAGTCTGTAAAATGCTATGTGTACTGCCTCTGCTACAGCAGGCACTATGTAGTAAAGAAGGAGAGAGAATGTAGGACAAGTCTTACTGGCCTGGCAAGGGTCCCACCTAATTCCTTATGACGTGTCCAGTGCAGGTGACACCTTCTGGAAGGTGTGGATAGGCAGTTAATATCATGGAGAGTAGGAGGTGTGGGTTCAGCTTTTTTTTTTTTTTTTTTTTTTTTTTTTTTTTACAGTGGGGCATTATCTGAATGATACTCATTCTCTCTTGAGTCTAGACTTCATGCAACAGGCAGTAACTGGATGTTATTTTAAAATAAGCAAAGCCACTGACAGGTTCTGGTCTGGGTTCTTGTTTCCGAGGAAGAGTTGGTTGCAGAGTGCTCCTTGGTCAAGGATTAACCCAGAGGAAAAATCCAGCAGCAGAAGAACTGTGGGTTTCTTACCCCGGCCCAAAGGAAAGCTATGCCGTGAAAAGGCTTTGACCCATTGACACAGCAAGTTGGACAGGGTACCAATTCTTCTGTGGGGCGGAGGAAAAGAGAGGAATTCTCTTGTTCCTGGTGTTTGAAGGATGGCTTCCCAGTTTCATCAGCTTCGGGTCCTGGTCTGGAAAAACTGGCTAGGTGTCAAAAGGCAGCCGGTGAGTAGCAAAAGGGTAGGGAAGGGCATTGGGGGGTAATGCTTCAGGGAATTCTAAATGTTAGTGATGTTAGTGACAGGTAAAAGAGGAATTTGAAGCCATTTTCTGAAGCAGGAATAAGATATTTAGGAATCATCCCTATATCTGTCTTATAGCTAATGAGGCAGGTCCAAACATACCCCAAAGCTGCCTTTTGACTTCAGTAAATTAAAAGGGTAAACCAGAACATGCCCTGGGCAAAGAAAAGGATTCACCTTGCTACTGGTTGAGTTGGAACTAGTGCTGAATTCTAGGTTTCAGGCCAAAATGCTTTCAGAAATTTTCTTAATAAATTTAGTTAAAAATGAGATGAAGAAAGGTATTAGATGAAAGGAATAATACATGGAGGAGAAATGCATTTGTAAACCAAAAGTGATGGAAAGCTTGGTTGAAAAGTGACATATAGAAAGGAAATAGTTTGAAGGCTGTTGGTATAGAAAGCTCCTAAGAAATTTTATTACCTAAAAATTATTTACCAGAAATGTCAAACAAGAGTCAATTTATGCGCCATGCTTCAAGAGTATCATTGAATCACTTAACTTTATGACTACAGTCTGTCTACTCTATTTATTGCGACATCTTTTTTGTGCTCTTACATTCTTGTTTGCTTTTTAAATGACAAAGCTAACTATTAGATACTCATCAGACAGGGTATAGGGAGATTGAGAAAGGAATTGGCTTCTATGAATTGACACATATTCAGAAGAATGTTTGAAAACCAGATAAATTTAAAAAGGCACTCAATATATTTCATTTGAGAGTGGTAATTCCCAGACCCATATGAATAATATGAATATTATGCAAATAATGTGCATCATAGAAACGAGCATTTTATCTATGTACCTTATCTCACTCTGGGCTTGTTTGCAGGGCCTGACACTGCTTACTTAAGTGTTCTGATGTATGTATTGACAGTGAGAAGTAATGTTCACTCCCCTTTGTGAATGTGGTAGATGAGATTTTAAATCATGTGATTGTGTGAGTGTGGGGTTTGGCCATCATATTTTAAATTGTTAATATTATGTATTTATTTATTTATTTTTAATTAATTTATTTTTTAAAATTTATTTATTTTTGAGAGACAGAGCATGAGCAGGGGAGGGGCAGAGAGAGAGGGAGACACAGAATCTGAAGCAGGCTCCAGGCACAGAGCTGTCAGCACAGAACCTGATGCAGGGCTCAAACTCACGAACCGTGAGATCATGACCTGAGCTGAAGTCAGATGCTCAACCGACTGAGCCACCCAGGCACCCCAATATTTTTTTAATTTAAATCATTAGTGTTCTTTTAAGATTGAGAACAACACAAAAGAAAAACCTCCCATAATGATTCCATGCTAGGTTCTACTTGGAATTGAGCAGGAAGAGTCTGGATAGGTAGGTGTGGTCAGAAGATGAGAGTTGGGTTCTTGGTTCTGCTTTTCAGCACCTGCATGACTTAAGGAGCATACCACCATTTATGTGAATGCTGGTTTTCTTATTTGCCAAATAGGGTTAGGGGCTACCATATCTATCTCACTGAGTGGTAAGGATCAAATGTGCCAGTATATTTCAAAGTGCTTTACAAATGGTGAAACCCTTAACAAATAGAAGATAGAGGGATTTGGGGTCATGTGTATGTCATATTTTATTGAAAGTAATGGTGGAAGGAAATCTAGGAAAAGGGATTGTGGGAGAGAAGAAGAAATTTATATACAGTAAAGTTTTAAGTGATGAAACTCCATAGTTAAAAATAAAAGCATAGAAGAACTGAAAACTTATATCTGTTATTGCTGATAAACTGAATGCTGAGGTTGTATATTTTCCTTACAACTCCATTTTACCTAAAAATTAAAAAAAAAAAAAAAAAAAAGGAAAGAAAGAAACCCAACCCTCGGGTGAATACTTTCTTCTTTTTCATTGAGAAATTTTATCTTTAGAAACTTTAATAAGTTCTTTCCTTATCTGTAAAGTAGCTGGTATATCAATTTTCTACTTTAGAGTTTCTCTCCATTTTAGTCAATTTCTGCTGGATATGGCATATTTAAAGGAGATGTAATTCAGGCATGCTAAAACATTTTCACCATGATACCTTGTATTATTCCTATGCAGTCAAAAATCCCTAAAAAGCCCCTGGTAATTATAATTTTGCTTAAGGAAAGAGAATACGTGATCTATTAGTTCATTTGGGGACGTCAGAGGATTAAGTCTACCTTGAGACCCAGGACAGATAAGTGTTGGTTGCAGGAAATGAAATCAGAAATAGTTATGGGGCACCTGGATGGCTAAGTCGGTTGAGTGTCTGACTTCAGCTCAGGTCATGATCTCGCAGTCCACAAGTTTGAGCCCCATGTTGGGCTCTGTGCTGACAGCTCAGAGCCTGGAACTTGCTTCAGATTCTGTATCTCCCTCTCTTTCTGCCCCTCCCCCACTCAGGCTCTGTCTTTCTCTGTCTCTCAAAAATAGATAAATGTTAAAAAAAAAATGATTCTTAATTTGGGGGAATACAGAAGGCCTACTTGAATCCATTACCTCCAATTAGAGGGACACAAGAGACCTTTAGAAAATGGTGGTGCCAAAAGGAGGAGAGTCCATTCGAAAAAGAGAGTGAGAAGGCAAAGAAAGTTACATTTCTTTCTTCATAGTTTGGCTAGGGCCGGCCCTATCTCCTGTCTTAGAAAGAAGACTTGAGGACACAGGTAGAAAGGATATACCTGTGGTAGTGTTAACAGGGAAGGATGAGAAAATCAAGAGGTTGGAAAGCTAGGAGGTGAAATGAAAAAAGAAATTGTGAAAAGGGAAAATATAAACAAATTAAAAGAGAATGTGAAAAAAAAGAGGTATATAAATTTGAATAGAGGACATAGTCTTTATGTAGGGACTGGACTTAATCCATCAAACACTTATTTAAAATACAAGCATTTTTATTTCTCTCATTGTAATCTTTCTGAATATGATAGACAATAGAAATGAAGCTGTGTGACACTGGAAATGTATAGTCTTTAGTGAATGTTAACGAATAATCACTACCAAGACATCCTCTTCCACTTTGTTTTCAAGAGATTCTATCGCAAAGCAAGATGGTGGGAAGGATAGTCTCTGTAAGGAAGGAGTTAGGAATCTATTAATGGAGAAACAAATGACATATAAGGGGAAAAAAACAAATATACAGTAAAAATATTAGAGTGGGGATTACTTAGGAAATATATTATAAAGATATATTCTAGAATAGTGAGAAAAGAATTTCAAACAACTATATAGTCTAAGAAATAGAAGGACATTGGGATAAGCTAACTGTTGAGTTTGGCTACAAAAAAAAGGAAGGCAAGATCTTTAATTTTGGAGATGATATCCGTCAAAATTGTCCTTAGAGTAAATATTTCTCTCTTTTTAATACAATCGACTAGTGAAATTCTGGAATATTTGGGATTATCTAATTGCTTTAATTATACAGGGCCCCAGAATACTCAAGGGACTTGTCCAGGGTCACACAGCAAGTTTAAGGACTCAAAGTCAGATTTCCCCCCAAAATGGATCTATTCTTTCCCTACCTCTTGCTGCATCTCTACTGTCACTGAGTTGAGTTTCTTTTTCCAACATGCTCTGATCCCTACTCAGAGTTCAGCCCCCAATGAAGAAATCATAATTGCTAACGAGGCCTTAGATACTACTGTTGTTCTTTTTTTTTTTTTTTTTTTTAATATTAGTGGTTACATCAGTTCTCAATTATATGGCCAAAAAAAGAAGAAAAAAGAAAAAGCAAGCTAAAGGAGTATGAAAAAAATACACTAAGCACCAACGGAAATGTTAGGTAATAGAGAAAATCAATTAGATGCAGTTGCTATCCTGCTGGGCTTGTAATTTAACTCCAGAAATAATGCAAAAATGAAGATTCCACTGGAGATGGTTAGCAACAGGGAGGCTCACCTAATGAGATGCTAGTTGATGATAGGAAACTGAGTCCTGGGACAGTAGAGGCTGCAGCATGAAAGACTAGATAGTGCAAGATCAGAATTATCTTTCATTAAGAAGAGGAGTTTTAAGTAGCCATATCATGGAATGATTTCAGATCTCTACAGAAGTGGAATCTAATTCCAGACTTAGTATGGAAGAAAGAGAATTACTTTGAGCTGTTTATTTTAACCTAACTGTTTGGCTAGTGGATCACACTTTAGCTCAGTTGGTGATAGAACTAGTTTTTCTGTCACAGACATTCCCACAACTTGATTGATTTCTAACACTTTGGATCAAGTTTGACACTCCTTCCCAATCCTCACCTTGCTCATATGACCTCCCCTCACAGTGTCTAGAGAGAGAGAAAGTCCCCGCTTCAAAATTTTGGAGCAGGTTGGTCTGTATATTAAAATAATTGTTTGATTAAAGCAATTTAGGATTAAGCTGTCATGTCAAATTTAGTTATAAATCAGATTAAAATGAACTAGGTCCTGAAAAATTCAGGCAACAACCTGACCAAATATTGTAGGCTCTTTTTCCTTTTCTGGGTCTGTATCGTTTATTCCTTTAATCCCTTTTAATTGTTCAAAGAAAATTTAGATCTACCTGTTTATATTGGTGCCTGTTATATAGCAGGCATGCCCATTTTGTTAGTTTAGTCTGTCAATGAAGAGCAAATGAGATAAAGACGTTTTAGAAAAGAGAGGAATATAGAAATAAATTAGCTTAAAGTCCATATGTTTTAATATGCATCATAGAAGATTTACCAATCTCCAAAATGTATGATAATCTCCAAAATGTATGATAATTTCAGAAGATGTACTTGATCCCAGTTTTTAGATGAGTCATTTCCATAGATGGCAGAAAAGCCCAGTAGCAGAAAGCCTAGTTAACTGAGAGCTTTGCCACTTGTATTTGCTTGTTTTGGGGGTGGAACTAAGGTTTATTCCAGATCTAAAATACCAACCTCTTACTTCAGAATGTGAACCGTGGAATCTTCTTGTTACCTAGTAACAGTCATCCCTGGGACAATGCAAAAGTAAAAGAATGGAAAAGGAAGGAAGAAACAGTGTACTTTATACATGGAAGGTTGGGCAATTTTTACTTGCACGTTTGTAATAAAAAAGTTACGGTTTTAGGTTACAGGAAAACCTTTAAATGATTTTCAATGCTCTTATACACTGAACTGATAAAAATTATGGTATTGTGATCAAAGAGAACTAGTAATATATCATATAGTGCTTTGGCTACACAGCTTAATGCTTAACTCTGCAGGTGCGGAACCCAGGCTCCCTGCGTTCAGACACCAGCTCTACCATTTAGTGGCTTAAGGAATGAAGGTTTATTTAATCTCTTTAAGATTCTGATTTCCCATATGCAAGAGGAAATGGGGTGATTATATTAAATGAGATAATGCACATTAAGTGTTTAACATAGTATCTTGCATAATCTAAGCAGCCAATAAATATTATTAACTATTATTTATTTGGAATACTATATTGAATTGATATTAATTATAAGACCACTTGCCAAGAATTTATCCCAGGGAGGATATTTTGAAATCATATTTAACAGAGAATTGTGGAGGGAACTGGCATTGGTACCCAGGAGGAGAGGGGACTTTGTCTCTCTTCAAATACTTGGAGAATTCTCATGTGGAAGAAGAGGCCAAACTAAGATGAATGAGTGTCAGATGTGGGAATGAAGATATCGCCTTGATATGAGCAAAAACAAACAAACAAACAAACACATGGGGCAATGCGAGTTGTCCAATAATGAAGTTTCTTGAAATAGTGAACTTCTAGTCACTAGAAGCACTCAAGTGGATGCTGGATAACCATATGGCAAAGATGTTTTCCCTAACTTTTCATGTACCAGTCATTCTGGAATTATTTCTTTTCCTGGAATATTCCACCCTCTTTCCCATCTGTGGGTCGCTACCCATATGTTTCCTCTGCTTGAAAGACTCCCACTTCTTTTTCACATTCCATCCAACACACATATATCCTCTCTTCTGTCTGACCCTTTTTCATCTTTTAGGTTTTAGATTCTACTCCCCTTGCCTTATCTTCCTTTTACTTATTTATTTATTTATTTATTTATTTATTTATTTATTTATTTAAATTTTTACATTTATTTATTTTTGATAGAGACAGAGCACAAGTGGGGGAAGGGCAGAGAGAGAAAGAGACACAGAATCTGAAGCAGGCTCCAGGCTCTGAGCTGTCAGCACAGAGCCTGACGTGGAGCTTGAACTCACAAACCGTGAGATCATGACCTGAGCTGAAGTCAGAAGCTTAACCGACTGAGCCACCCAGGCGCCCCAATAATTTTTTATTGTATTATGAATGTAAGACTCTCCAAGACCATGTTTCCATGACCAAGAATAGAGAATCTTCATCTGAAACATTTTATTTTTATTGATTTTTCAGAGGTAGGCAAAAGAATCCCCATTGCAGTTTGGAAATTGTGCTGACATTCAGTGTCATTCATTTTGGACATAACGAACTTCAAACCACTCTAGTGCAAGTCTATACAGGAAAGACAAGTAATATGATTATGTGGAGTGGCCAAGCATAAGACAGTAAGGGATGGTGACATTTGGGATGAAGACTAGAGCATGAATGCTCCATTTAAAGGTATTCAAATAGTAGTAGAAGTCCTCAAAATTTTAAATATATGGTAACACTTAATAATCTAAAATTCATTGGTATCTTATTTACATTGAGTGAAAGTGATTTTTAAGAGTAATAAAACTGGTGGATACAAGTAGAATCAGATGGACTAGCAGTAATTAGAATGAAAGGTTCTGACAAAGTAATGCCGTATGAATTACCTAACGTTGAAATTATGTGCTTTGCTCAGATTTTTGAAAAAATTAGATTTGAGAAGTTTTCAAAGATTTGAAACAATGGTTCTTAGCAAATGCAGAGACTAATGTTACTAGGTAATGCAAATTAGTTAACAGGTGCTACAGATCAGCTCTAAATGAAATTTTTGGAGTGAACTAATATTTGGTTAATTCTGGAAACTTCTTAAGATTTAAACTTGAAGTTTTGAGTAGATGACTTTGCTGACCTCAAGGTCATTGAAATGTATCCTGCCATCACCATTAATTTCCTAAACCTTACCACCTAGGATAGCATTCCTGGATATGAAATATGTTTGTTTTTATCTCTTTTCTTGACTCTCATTTCTTCTCTTGTGCTATCATTTAAAAATTGTCTCTCGATTTTTTTTTTTTTGGAAAAATAATTTGGTAATTTATTACAAGGTAAACATACATTTACTATATAATCCAACAAGTCTACTCCTGGGTACTTGCTCAAGAAATATAAAAACATACAGTCTTTATTTATTTAATTTTATTTTTTATTTTTCAAGATTTACATCCAAATTAGTTAGCATATAGTGCAACAATGATTTCAGGAGTAGATTCCTTAGTGTCCCTTAACCATTTAGCCCATCCCCCCTCCCACAACCCCTCCAGTAACCCTCAGTTTATTCTCCATATTTATGAGTCTCTTCTGTTTTGTCCCCCTCCCTGTTTTTATATTATTTTTGTTTCCCTTTCCTTATGTTCATCTGTTTTGTCTTTTAAAGTCCTCATATGAGTGAATTCATATGATTTTTGTCTTTCTCTGACTAATTTCACTTAGCATAATACCCTCCAGTTCCATCTGTAGTTGCAAATGGCAAGATTTCATTCTTTTTGATTGCCAAGTAATACTCCATTATGTATATATATATACCACATTTTCTTTATCCATTCATCCATTGATGGACATTTGGGCTCTTTCCATGCTTTGGCTATTGTTGATAGTGCTGCTATAAACATTGGGGTGCATGTGTCCCTTCGAAAGAGCACACCTGTATCCTGTGGATATATGCCTAGTAGTGCAATTGCTGGGTTGTAGGGTGATTCTATTTTTAGTTTTTTGAGGAACCGCCATACTGTTTTCTGGGGTGGCTGCACTAGCTTGCATTGCCACCAACAACGTAAAAGAGATCCTCTTTCTCCGCATCCTTGCCAACATCTGTTGTTGCCTGAGTTGTTAATGTGAGCCATTCTGACAGGTGTCAGGTGGTATCTCATTGTGGTTTTGATTTGTATTTCCCTGATGATGAGTGATGTTGAGCATTGTTTCATGTGTCGTTTGGCCATCTGGATGCCTTCTTTGGAGAAGTGTCTATTCATGTCTTTTGCCCATTTTTTCACTGGATTCTTTGTTTTTTGGGTGTTGAGTTTGATAAGTTTTTTATAGATTTTGGATACTAACCCTTTATCTGATATGTCATTTGCAAATATCTTTTCCCATTCCGTCAGTTGCCTTTTAGTTTTGCTGATTGTTTCTTTCGCTGTGCAGAAGCTTTTTATTTTGATGAGGTCCCAGTAGTTCATTTTTGCTTTGTTTCCCTTGCCTCTGGAGACGTGTTGAGTTACAAGTTGCTGCGGCCAAGATCAAAGAGGTTTTTTCCTGCTTTCTCCTCGAGGATTTTGATGGCTTCCTGTCTTACATTTAGGTCTTTCACCCATTTTGGATTTATTTTTGTGTCTGGTGTAAGAAAGTGGTCCAGGCTCATTCTTCTGCATGTAGCTGTCCAGTCTTACCAACACCATTTGCTGAAGAGACTGTCTTTATTCCGTTGGATATTCTTTCCTGCTTTGTCAAAGATTAGTTGGCCATACATTTGTGGGTCCATTTCTGGGTTCTCTATTCTGTTCCATTGATCTGAGTGTCTGTTCTTGTGCCAGCCTCTCGATTTTCAAAAAGAATTATTTTTAAAATAATTTCTAATTTTTGAATTGAAAAAATTTCAAATGTAAAGAAAAGTTGCAAAAATAGTATAAATAATATTCTTTCTAGAGTCAGTAGAGAGTGATGCCCCATTACCTTGGATACTTCAGTGTGCCTGTTTTACAAAGAAAGACATTCACCTCATGACCCAATATCACCATCAAATTTTTGGACACAATTCAAGCTTCATCAGTTGTCCCAACCATGTCTTTTATAACAAAAGATTCCAGTTCAGAATCACGTTCTAAATCTAGTTTTCATGTCTCTGGAATCCCTCAGTCTGTAACAGTTTGTTAGTCTTTCCTTGACATTCATGACCCTGACACATTTTGAACATTTAAGACTAGTTGTTTTGTAGAGTATCTGTTATTTCCTTATTTTTAGGCTCTGGTTATTTATCTTTGACAGGAATACTACACAAGTGATGCTGTGTTCTTGCACCATTCCCTCACATCAGGAGGTGTATGATGTCAATTTGTCCCATTTTGTGGAGAAATTCTTTTGAGACTATACCTCATTAAACTTTCAGTTTATCTATTTGTTTGCTTATGTATTTATTTATACCTACATAGACTCAGATTTCCAGTTTATTCAGTTAGATATAATCTTTTATTGTCATAATGTTTTTTTAATGTTGCCAATGGGTCAAATTTCATGCTCGAATTTGTGATAGGCTGGTTCTATTGATGTCTCCATCATTTTCAACATTCTCTAAGCAGTGTATCTTATTGATCAATTGATTTACCTACCTACCTACCTACCTACCTATCATATACCTATCACTGTGTCTATAGGCATGAAAACAGTGATATTCTAATAGCAATGAGTACACCTAGCTCTCAGATGCCTACTAAAAGAAGCTAGGGTTTCTTGGGAGAATGGATATTTCCAGGGTTGGGACAGAGAAACTACATGATAAGGCAGAAACAGTTTGTGAAACCAGAAAAAAATAACCAAAGAAGTTATACCCACACATTTGTAGCTCTGTTTTATGTCTCTTTATGCATTTTGGAAACCAGGAGTTCATACCTGTATCTTTAATTTTAACCCAACACTATAGCATTCTCTTTTCTTCTTTTTTCATGTTAAAATTCCCTTGATGGATAATGAGAAACCTGGCCCCTCTTGTGGGTAATGTATTTACTTTTTTGGTCAACTTCCCTGTGTGAAACTAATCACCTGTTTCTTGCCCTGAATAAACACCTTCCTTATGCTACTTGGGTTCTGACCTCCCAGGTCTGACTGCTGCACTGTGTATTTCTCTACACCTTGCTAGGGATCCACCTTCTTCACTGTGTTACGGTGGTGCCCTCAGTACTAGTGTGGACCAGACATCCTGGCCTCACCAAAAGGGTTTTTAGGCACTGAATTAATTGTTCAGGAAGGGAAAGGGAAGAGAAAGAGAACAGAATGGGACAAATCAGTGGAAAGTAAGCCCTGGAGAAATAAAAAGAGACACATGCCACAGCCCACTAAGGAATTTTAAACTACTCAGGGTGCATATGCCTTTGGAGGTCAAGAACGCAGGGTAGGGGGTGGAACGCAAATGAGGTAAAGAGGCAAATGTGAGATAATTAAAATGTTAGAAAAAAATGAACCTTTTAAAAACTGCTTTTCCTTTAGTTTTTGAGTGGGCCTAATATCTATATGTGTAAAATCAATATACCAGTCCTTTCTCCAAATAAACAAAAATGAATCATGGCTCATTGGTTTAGTATTTGGATCCTTGACACTGCATTTGCTTCTAGGTTGTTTATGATAATATTTAGAATGGTGTCAGGAGCAATCCTGCTGCTGTGAAAATTTAAATTTTGTTTATTTCTTGCTTTTGTGATTAACTTGTCAACCTTAACATTCCCAAGATCACAGTATGGAGGGCTTTGTGTTTATTATCCTTCTAAAATGCAGTAAACAGAAATGTTCTCCAAACCTCTCTGACCTGAGATCCTGGGGGAAATCTTATGATAATGGATTATTTATGGGCTTGCTGTAGTTTTTACCTATAATAGAGTCCAAATTGTCTTAAACTATTCTGATCTAAATTATAGTTTTGTCTGGATTTAAATTGTGTCTAAAATTAATTTCAAAATTTATCAAAACATCCTCATGGAAACATTAAATTAGATCAATCAAAAGAGAATTTAAAGATATCCCATGACATATGCCCCTTATTTGAATGTGAATATACATTTGTGCTGGTTCACTTGGTCTCTGTTACTCACTGAATTCTCATGAGGTTGCTATAGAAAATGAATAGATGCTCCTAAAAGTAACTATGAGGCACTAAACCTACTGAGATGAATCTTTTTTTAAAAAAAAGAATAACTGTGGCCTCAAGTATAAAACCAAGAAATCCACAAACATTAACACTTTTAATCCTAACTCTTTATAGTCAACATTTGAAATAAGTCAAATAGAATAAAAATGGTACTTGTATCTAGGTCTTTGAAGAACAGACTCTAATTTTTTAATGTATCTGAGACTAGGCTAGAATAACTCTTAATATTTTTCTATAGCATTCATATTTTTCTGGTATACTTTCTGTAAGGCATTATTGTTCCTCAGATTAAGATGCCGTTTAAAAAAAAATCTAGCCTAAGTATCTTGATATTCAGATCCTTACCCCCTGTTCTACTCCCCAACTCGGTATGTGACTTTGGGTAACTTAATGGATAATGATGTGCTAACCTTCTGCACCTCAGAGAACAAAAAAGAAAGTTGGATCAGACCAAGGCTTCTCAGCCTCTGCTGTGCCTTGGATGTCTTTGGCAGCCTGGTAAAGCCTATGGCCCTCCTAAGAATAATGCTTTTAAGTCAATAAAATAAATAGAATTACCAATAAAACCAGTTATATTGAAATTCAGTTATTAAGGGATTAAAAAGCAAATTTATGATAATGGTAGTATGTGTTTCTTTGGTATAGCAATAAGCAAACAAAATAAATAAAGTGACCCCATAACTACTGTAATTTTTAATGTCACCATGAGTAGGAACAGAACTTTGAGATATCTGCAACAGCAACACTAAAGTGACTTAAAAATATCTGTGGATTTTATTTGTGACAAAGTCACAAGCACGTCTAATAATATTGTGGTTCGTTGTCTCTGTTAATCATTAAGGGAAATGCTAAATTTCATTTAAAAGGTAGAGAAAGTAAAAATGTAATTTTTTTTTTTCCTATCCAAGTTTACAAACGTCCTGAATTCTATCCGCTAGATGATGTCAAAGGAACTCTCCAACAAAAATAATCTAGGACTTTATAAACAATCTTGCTAGTTAGGTAAGATGGCATACATTTAGAACTGTTCTCCTCCAAGTATGGTTCATGGATAGCAGCCTCAGCATCACACATCTGCAGCTTGTTAGAAATGCAGGATTTCTGCCCCACCTCAGATCTGCTGCATCTGAATCTACATGTGTACACGATTCATAGGTGATTTGGTGTGCACATTAATGCTTGAGAGGCACTGCTACAGATTAAGCTGTTTAGACTGAGAGCTTTTCAGCTGTGATTAAACCAAGTACCCTAGGATTTCTTATATCTGCTTTCTTCCATTTGCTAAAAACTTGCCTTTAAACCTGCAGTTTAAGAAGTTGGTGACAGGCCTCTCAGCAAGGACAGCAGTGCTATAGACACACAATGGAGATTTTCATAATTACTTAAGGATCAGTAATTGAATGGGTCCTGATTGTTTTGGATATTTGAAGAGCCCAGGCAGTAGTCCGAGATTTGTCAGAAATTATCTCTGAAGCTGTGGCAAGTTGGGGAGAAATGGTAACAAGTCTGCATAACCAGATAAAAACTTTAATTTAAAGTCCAGTTTAAACTTTATTAAGTATAGGCACAGTTTGTTCTGTACAGTTTCATTTGAGCAGTGTAACTGTTTGCATAATCACAGTTGTTGTTCTTGAGTATACATGTTACTGGTCTGGAACCAGTTTTTTATGTATGTAACACTAAGTAGTTCACATCTTACGAACTGAATCATGTGTATGTGAGGAGAAAAGCCACTCCTGAAGTGTCTTACAATGAAACTCCCTAATAGAAATTTTGATTAAATAATTACATTTATTGAGCATCTGTTTTATACCAGTGGAAATTCAGAAACGAATAAGACACTGTTCCTGCCATAAAAGAATCACCAATTTATTGTAAGCCAAGCAAAATATATATATACAGGTAAGTAGGTAGATAGATAGATAGATAGATAGATAGATAGATAGTAAGAGTATAAGTTCTATGATAAAAGCAGACACAAGATACTATTTATAGCAGTATAGGGGGCTTGCATAGTACTTTAAGTTCCTGTTTACTCATTGACTTACTTATTTATTCATTCATTTACTGTTTATTGTGCCATTATCCGGTGTCACACTAATCTTTATGGCTGGCCATAGAATGTTGACATTGGAAGTGGTAAGATAAGCCTAGGTTGAAATTATTTGGGATTTTGTATGCCCTGTTTAGAATGTTGAACCTTATCCAACAAGCAATGAAAAGATTTTTAAGCAGAGAAATTACTGCTCAGATTTGAATTTTAAGATCATCACTCTTGGGACAGTCATGAGAGATGA
The DNA here is from genome assembly GCF_027475565.1 of Acinonyx jubatus. NCBI lineage: Eukaryota > Metazoa > Chordata > Mammalia > Carnivora > Felidae > Acinonyx > Acinonyx jubatus. The sequence continues at coordinate 196,475,733 of NC_069381.1, read as the reverse complement.
CTGACTGGAAAGGAGGCTTCAGAAGCTCATTTTAAGGTTTTAAGCCTGGAAAAGGCATTCTTGTGTTCATTTCGAGATCTCTTGCACTTTTAAAAATCTCTCTTTCCTTTCTTATTAATAGCATTTGCAAGCAAATATCTGATTTGTGTTGGAAGTTTATAATATGTTGTATTTCTTGTCAAGTTTTGGTTCAGCAGTGTAATTAACATTTTTTCCTATTATTATTTTGCAGCTTTGGACACTTGTCTTGATTTTATGGCCAGTCATTATCTTCATAATTTTGGCTATTACCCGGACCAAATTTCCTCCAAGAGCAAAACCAACTTGTAAGTAAATTTGTTTCCCTAATTTTTGGATTACAGTTAAAATTTATTTTGATACTATGGAGTGTTTTCTTCTAAATTTGTTTTAATAGTATTTCTACCTGGTAGTATTTGTGTAAATACTTAGCCTATTTTTTTCTCCAGCTTTTTTAACTGGTTAGAAGGGTAAGCCTGTAATATTTATCTAAAAAACTATGAAGCATGTAGAAGCCAGAATGCATTTTAATTTTTATAAAATTAATTTTTATAAAATTTTGACTCATTTATTGTTCACCTCATAAATCTCACCATGGTTTGTACGACACAAACAAGTATCAGTCTCAAGCTAGATCATCCTTTACTTTTATATTGTCACAAAAACCATAGACCGGTATCTGATGAACTGAACAAATGAAATCCAGGGTACTGTAAAAATCTCTTATCTCTCCTCAGGACTGTTATGAGTGGTGCAAATGCATCAACACATTTAATTTAAAAGAACATTGCTTTCCAATTAGTGCTATTCCAGCTATTTTTAGTCATCATCAAGTTATAAAATGGGCACGGCGCCCAACTCAGGCCATTATTTTCTTTTGGATCCAGAATGGAGATTCAGGAAAGACACAGAAAAGTCCTCAGAACTGGGTCGGGGAGGGGAGGAAGATGAGAACCCCAATGATCTAACCAGTGTTTTTGCTTTCATTCTTTTTTTAAAAATTTTTTTAAATGTTTTTATTTATTTTTGAGAGACAGAGAGAGGGAGAGAGAGCATGAGCGAGGGAGGGGCAGAGAAAGAGTGAGAGACAGAATCCAAAGCAGGCCCCAGGCTCTAGACTGACAACAGAGAGCTCGTGAACCATGAGATCATGACCTGAGCCGAAGTCGGGCGCTTAACCGACTAAGCCACCCAGGCACCCCTGTTTTTGCTTTTGTTCTTTTTTTTTTAATTTTTTTTTAACGTTTATTTATTTTTGAGACAGAGACAGAGCATGAACGGGGGAGGGGCAGAGAGAGAGGAAGACACAGAATCGGAAGCAGGCTCCAGGCTCTGAGCCATCAGCCCAGAGCCCGACGCGGGGCTCGAACTCACGGACCGTGAGATCGTGACCTGAGCTGAAGTTGGACGCTTAACCGACTGAGCCACCCAGGCGCCCCTTTGCTTTTGTTCTTAAAACCTGAAGCCAGTTTTGTTGGTAGAGGAGTAAAGCTTAAGTGAGATACATCATGTTTCACAGAGCAGCCATCTCCTAAAAAGCTTCTCATAGACTAAATTTCTATAAATCTGATTGTATTTCAGATAAATCTTGGTAATTTACTATATAATAGTATGCTGAATTATTTGTAAAGAGAATAATGAGCTGGTGACTTCCAAAACTAAGTGTTTTTCAGTCACTCAGTCTTAAGAAGTAAGACGATAGCCATCATGGAATCTACTTGATTCATACACAATAGAATAATTCAAAAGAGAATATCAATTAAATTAGTGTAAAGCATTTAAACTCTTGATACTGGATTGAATAATTCCTTGCATTTGAATAGCAACTTACCATTTCTAAAGGACTTTTGCTCAAGTTATTATGTAGAGTTGTTGATGATATTTTATTAGGTTGTTTATAAAAGCAGCATAATTTTGTTCTCTTCATGTCATGTGTATATTAGTTCTTTATAATAGATTTAGTCCATTGTATACTCTTGAAATTTATGTATTCTATTTTAGGTAGCATGGAGTTCAGAAAATGCATTTAGCACATAAGGACAAATACTCTTTGAACTATTCTGGTTTAAGATGCTAATTATCAATGCACGAATGATAGTGATAAAAGTTTATTAGCTTCTTTCAACAACTTATTTCTATTAATTTCTTGTTTATAAGGAGTTTTAAGCTATATAATAAGTTTCTCTTACAAAATTTACAAGACAGAAATATAAGGTGTGTGAGTGAGTAGTCTTAATTGTTGCTACCTGATAGGATTTAGAGATTCATGGAAAAAATCTTGGAGAGCTCTTATAGTTTCACTAAATTATGGGCGGGGGTGGGGGGGACCTTGAAAAAAATCACGTGACAAGTATCTCAGAGACCTAATTTTTTAAAGGGTCTGCAAAAACACACTATCCAAAGGGAGACGAATAACCACGTTTTACTATAGACTTCTGATCATACACTAATAATAATTAGTTATGAGGTGATTGTCTTTATGTTTGTGGGTAGGAGAGAACAGACTTATAGGAGAGTTCAGTGGAAGTATTTTTGCTAGTCCCTCAGAACTTACAAAATTCAGTCCAAAAAATAGTTTATTGTTTTTATTAGAACTTTATGAGAACTATTAGAAGGAAGGTACCCTCTCACTTTACAGAAGAGAACACTGGGCAACCTGGGTGATTGTAATTTGCAAAAGTTTGATCATGTGGGATAGGAGAGAAAGGTTTTGGAAACTACCTTTACTTATTCTTTGTCCATGAGATTTGTCTCGTATTTTGCCATCTTATACATAGAGCCATAATACCTTTGGACAAAACTTTGTGTCCAGAATTTCAACTCATCCTATAGTCAATAGAATATAAAATATAATTTATAACTAGAGGTGCTATCTGTACAGCAAGTTAGAGAATCTAAAACTAGTATAGATGTAGTTACTTTATTTCCCTGTCTTGTGGTATAGAGGGAAAACTTCAAAGTGAAAGTTTGGATTCAGGCATTTTTATTCTTTTTTTAAAACAATTATTGTTTTTCTTTGTTTTTCATATCTATCGTACTGAAAGATTAAAGTGAGTTCATAATAATAAATAATAAAAATAAATATTTCTTGATCTCATACTATGTGCCAGACGTTTGGGGAGGTAATGGCAGTGTTATTCAATTCCCAGTGCAGCCAACCAGTGCAACAGAGAGATTAAGTAACCTGGCCAAGATTGCACAGTTCAAAAGTGGTGGTGTCAAGATTTGATGAACCCAGGCAGTCTGGCCCTGGACTCTGGTTTTAAGCTTATGAACTCACATTTCTTACATCGAGGAGTCAGTACTGTACTCGTTTCTAAATAATGTTGCATTACTTAGGTTTCATAAAAGTAGACTAAAAGTTAGAAATTTGGAATCTAAGCACCCCTTCTCTGCGTCTATCAAGAAAATGAAATCAAGAAATATGGGGGGGAGGTGCATTCCGATATATGAATCAGTTATCCTAAATGTTAGTATTCAGTGGAGAATTCTGCCTCTGCATGAATCACTGTAGTGATTGTAGTATCATGGAAATCACGTCCTGTTTAACAGAGTTAAAAATCCTTTCCGGGCTACAGTGACTGCTTCAGTGCTAATTGAGCAACAGAGAAATGAAGAAGAAACTCCAGGCTACACCCCAGTTGAAACTCAGCTGTGGTGAGAACAGGAGTTGTCATCCCGTGGGCACATTCTGCTCAGAATAGCTGGGCATGTGTGTAGGACTGATACATCATTCAGAACAAATATAATTAGTGAATCAAAGGGCTCCCTCCATAGTTTTCTTGACTGATGGGCATCTGTGGAAGTCTGGACTTGGGTGAGTTAGGTAGCTGCTGCAGCGTCTGCCATGGAGGGCACCCGTCCTGAGCAAAATACTTACTTTTGGCATTGTCTGCTTTCACTTACACCCTCCTGTGTTGCCATCAACAGCTTAGGTAACTAGCTTCTGCAAATAATAAGTCCCAGGTAAGGAAAGCTTCCCAAGCCTGGCAGACAGGCCAGGATGCTTCTTGTTTGCATAGAGAAGAATGGGCTGAGGCGCCACATTTGAAATAGCTCCAAGCTTTTATAATCTGTACATGCAGTAACTTGTCAGGAGACAAACTTTAAAGCTGAAACACCGTGCTTAGGAGCAGAGGCAAACAAAACAAACCCTCCAAAATGCATTTAGACTAAGCCCAGCTATAATGTACAGCGAGCTATCTTTGTCTCCTTTTAACATGCACAGACCCATGAAGTGCAGGCAAGCAGTTCCTAATTACTGCGGAACTGACTACTTTTCAAGAACAGGAAAATACCCTGGCATAATGAGATAAGTGGTCTCCAAAAATTGCAGTCTTGCCAAGTAAGGAGCCACATTTCTATGAAGTTAATGAAAAACAGTATTTTTCAAGCGGTTGAAAATACCACTAAAAGCACAATGGAAATTATACTGTGTAAGTATGACCATAGCTTGGATTAAACTGCAAGTGTCCTGGAGCCATCACTTCCTAATACCCCTGCCTCCTCAGAAGAGAAGAAATTCAGCCCATCTCACATCTGCAAATGACCCAGGGGAAGGCAGGAGCCAACTGCTAATTGAATTATATCTAAATTTGTGCTAGCACAGGGTTATACTGAATTTTGCCCATCTGGATGTGACTCCATCACTTTGGTAAATGCAAAATTGCCATTCCCAGCATGACTTTTGGCCTCCAAAGCATACCTTTTGTCTTCAGGGTTGCAATAAAAATAATAATAGGGGTGCAAATTTATTGAACACTTTACTGTGTGTCAGACACTGTGCTAAGTACTTTGCATCTATTTCCTTAGTTAATACATCACCTTTATAAACTATGTGATAGGATTGTCCCAACTTTAAAGATGACAAAGTTGAGGCACAAAAATGTTAAGTAACTTACCCATATTCACATGGGTGCTTTGTGCCCAAAGCTGGATTTTAAACACAGTTTTCCCTGCAGATACGGTAGTAGTTTTGTTCAGGTCGCGACTGCCAACAATGGCAATCCTAAGATCCGGCTCATCTGAGTTTTACAGCATCTCCTTTTTCTTCCTCATACCACCTGTTAGCACTGCCAAAGATCGAACATGGCTATAAAAGTGAACTCAATTGATTTTTCTACTTGTTAGCAGCTCCAAGAAAAAATGTGAGAAGGAAGATTGAAATTATTGATTAATTGGTGGTTTGCGGGGTCCATGCGTGTTGCTATACCTACAGCACCTGAACTGTTAAGAGGAAACTATTGTGTGGTTTCATGTTGAATAGGCCTATGAGGCCTCTTACCGGGAAAGGTTGTGAAAGTCAGAGGAGCCAAGCTTTTTCTGGCCCTGCTTTTGCTTCCGACTTTGCGCATGGCGTGTTTCCATGGGAGAGATGGCAAACACATGAGGACCGGATTCCATTCTGGGGAATGGATTTCCCATGATTCAGCTGCAGTAGTTGAGGCACCCATAGTAAATCGTTTCCTGTTCTATTTTGATTGGCTCAAAATTAATGTAGGTTTTGTTCTGGGAAGCTCAGAACCCCGCATCATTCATCTCCTGCCAGGTCTTGCCCCATCCGAGTTCTCCATTGTCACGTGTGCCAGCAGCACCAGGAAGTCTCTCAGGTTAGAAACGTCTGACTCATCCATGCCTCCTCCCTTTCCTTCACCTCCCATAACCATGAGCCAGAATCTGTCTTGTGAAATGTGTCCTGGAGTTACCCCATCCTTTCCATCCCTCCTGCAGTGCCTTGCTTCGAGATCTCATTGTTTTGTGCCTGTATTTCTTCATTAGGTTTTTATTTTGGGGGTGGGATGGGGGAGCACTCTGGAAGCCCAACCTCTAATTCTTCCCATAGTTTATCATCAGATAATCCCTTAAAATGTTCTTTGGGTCTACTAAGTTTCAACTCCCCTTTATCCTACTTTCAAGATGTTCGTGATCAGGATTCCTTCAACTTTCAGTTCACTGCGTTCTGCAGTATGAGGCCTTTACCTAAAGAGGCAGTGTCCAGATGTCTTCCACACATCCCATGCTCATTACCATGTGGACATGCATGCTCCTGTACCCTCCTCCTCGTCTATTAAAAGACAAGCTCTTACCTAAGGCTTACCCTTTTGCCTTCCCTGATCACCCAAACTCCAATTATTTCTCCTTTCTATCTCTCTTGTGGATGTGTGAGCTAATAGTGGTTTTTGAGTGCTTTATGCTTTAATCTTGGCTCACTCATTAGACTAATAGTACATTAATAGCAGAAATCATGCCAAGGCATCATACTAATATCAGATACAGTATGATTCCTACCACAGGGAACAAAATAAGAATGGAATGTATCATTTAGAATGTAGTGCAGTTTGAAAGATATGGGGGATTGGATTATCACATTCACCTAGAGATGCATGGAAATAAAGCTCATTGTGCATCTGAGATAGGTAAAGGACAAGAAGTTAGCTTGCTTTTGGTTTGGTTTTTACTTCAGGTAAATCTGACTGTGCTATCAGAAATATCTATAATGCTAATATTGGGAGGGGTGCCTGAGTGGCTGACAGCATGGAGCCTGTTTGGGATTCTCTCTCCCTCTTTCTCTGCCTCTCCCCTGCTCACTTTTGTTTTCTCTCTCTCTCAAAATAAACAAACAAACATTAAAAAAATGTCTATAATGCTAATATTGGGACAAGAAAAGGGATATAAAGCTCTCTCACTCCTCCCCAGGTATATCCACCTGGGAATTTCCCTCACAAATACCTGAGAGTTCAATGTGAATGTGTACAGAATATTTTTGTGTGGGAGAGATTTATAGTCTGCTTCTTGCTTAAGTTCCAGAAAACATTAGAGCAGTGTTTGAATTTCACAGCCAAAGCCCCATCATTTACTTCTTCCATCAGCGAATCAGTAGCAAACATTGGGAAACATTATTGACCCTTTAGATGGCAACATGGAGATAAATTCTGTGGAACTCAGGGAAACCAAGACGGTGACTGCATCCCCAACCACCTGTGCCGACCGGACTGTAGGGAACCAGCAGGAAGAAGGTAGTGTGAACATGGCCCCTGCACACTCATACACAGGGCTGGCTACAGCTCCTGCTGGTAGTTGCCCATCTCCCCCAAACCTGATTTGAAATTCTCTCACGCAATGCCATGGGCACACCCTAATGCCAGATAACATGACAAAAGGATTTCTCAACTAATGCTCAACTAAGGCTTAGTACACAGAGTTGCATCAGAGAGCTGGGAATATCTTAAAGTACAATAAAACTTAATTGAACAAGTAGGAAAATAAAGAGTAAAGAATAGCTATTGATTGCACAATGGAAGATTTCTTGTCTGGGGGTCTTATTATTTTTTTTTCTCCTGTCCATTCTGCATCATGCCTACTTTTGATGATTTACCTTATAAGCTTCCCAGAAATGACTGCCTCACTGACATTGTCTCTGGGGGCCACGCCCTCTCTTTTTCACTCTTTCTTTATTTCCTTCCCTTCATAAAGAGCAGAGGGGCTCCTGTTACTCTCAGGTAAGGAGCTCTAATATTCAAGTCTATATGACAAATAAAGATAAATAATTGATTACTTATAAAATCCTCACAAGTACAGTAATGTCACTTGCTAAGGTCCCCTGTATCAGTGGATGTTTCCAATATGCCCTTAAAGCTAAGAGATAGAGTTAACAAAGTAATTTCAACCCATTCTCCTTCACTTATCCAAGAGCAACGAGCCCAGACTGAGGCTCACATGTGATACTTAGAAGAGGTGAGGGCCTGGCTCCATGGTTGGCTGACCGTGTGCTTTCCCAAGTGACTGTTCAGTATTCTTCTAAGCATCTCCCAGGAACCCTGGCTTAGCAAACTGTTGTCATTTTATGCTATTCTCACCATTCAACTTTTCTCATTCTCTTTGTAGGTCACATTGTGTCCTTTGCTTTCATAAACGAACCAGTGTATAGTTTTAGAGTAGAGCAGCCAGCCCTCATGGAAGAAATGCCACAGCATCTGATAGTCACTGGTCTTGAGTCCGTTGGAATTTCACTGTGGAATAAAATTAGAATGACCATTCACATTAAGAAAAATGAAATCTTTGTTTTGGTTATATATTTACACATTTATATTTATATGTAAAATTAGTATTACTGTGAGAGGCAGAACAAGGACTTAGAGCACAAACTGCATATTCAAACTGCCTGGATTCAAACAAGCCTTGGATAGGTCTCTTGGTTCTCTGAGCCTCGGTTTCCACATCTGTATATTGAAGTTAATAATAGCAGCCACCTCACAGAGTTGTTGTAGAAATTAAATGAGTTAATACTTGTTAAATACTTAGATAAGTGTCTGGCACATAGTATGAGCTATATTAGTGTTAGATATTATGCTTTTTTGTTTTTCATTTTAATTTCTTTTAATGTTTATTCATTTTTGAGAGACAGAGCACAAGTGGGGGAGGGGCACAGAGAGAGGGAAACAGAAAATCCAAAGCAGGCTCCAGGATCTGAGCTGTCAGCACAGAGCCTGACATGGGTCTCGAACCCATGAACTGTGAGATCATGACCTGAGTCAAAGTCGGATGCTTGACCGACTGAGCCACTCAGGCACCCTGATATTTTGTTTTACATTACTTGTAATATTATATAGGTATATGATATAATGATTGCTAAATCATTGAGTCTCACTGAGATAATCTAGTATATTATTTGACAGAGAAGAAAACTGAGGCTCAAAAATTTAAGACTTGATTGTGGTTGCACATTTATCCTTGCCTCTATCATATATTTAAAGGGTACCTGTTATGTCTGCACTGATCAAAAAAGCCATGAACCCTCAGAACAGTCAAGTTTCTAGGAGGTTAATAAGTATGTCAGAATCTGTAGTAAATATGCGACGTGATAAATTCCACAGTGGAGGTAGGCTCAAGAGCAAAGCAGCAGAGCAAATAGAATCCAGACAACTTTACCTGGGATCAGGGCTGGGTCTATGGCAATGCGAGTGCAATGCAAACTTTGAAGGGTTAGCAAAACCCCAGTAATTACGATCAATCATATTTCAATATAATATTCTAAAATATAAAGATTAATTTTAAAAATTCTATGATGAATCAAATGTTAACATTTTAGATAAAGTCAGGCTCAATATTACTGACTTTTGTTTTACCTTGGGCTCCAGTTGGCTCCCATAGCACTGCCTGGGATATCAGGAAGGGCTTCACAAGGAAGTCCTATGTCTTAGCATGAGTCTTAAAGAATGAGGAAGCATTTGGCAGCTAGACAAGTAGTGTCTTTGCATTTCTAATGGACAAAGACCAATGTGAGTGGAGACAGAGGACATGACAGAGTTAGATGTGCCAGGAATTTGCAGTTCGTTTTGTCTGGAAAAGGAGGTTTTTTGTTGCAGGTGGGGAGGTGAGGCTATCTGATCAATACCAAATGTACTGAACTTTATTTTGGAGAGGATGAGAAGCCATTGAAACTTTTTAGTAAATTAGCCTTGTTTTAACATATTTATTTTTTCTTTTGACCATAGAAATACATGCTTATTATTTAAAAATTAAATAATGTAATATAAGTATGCATATTGTAAAAAGCAGAAGTCCTGCATAATCTTGCTGTGTAAAGATAACTATTGTTAACATTTCAGTGTACAATTTTTTCAGGCCATTTTCTATGCACGCACACACACACACACACACACACACACACACACACACACCTACATACAACCAAAATGTGAACATTGGGCTCAGATAATGTTTTAGAAGGAACTTCCACAGCAGCATGGAGATGATTTCATAGAAGCTAGTGATTGGATTGGGCACAGAGTTCTGGTTTTAAGACTTCGACTTCAGTTTTCCTTTTCATGATCTCTTGATTGCCCTGGAAATGTTATGGGGCTACAATGTCTGTAGACCTGTCACAGCTGGCTATTTCCCCCGCCCCCCCGCCCCCGACCACTTTTTAACACCCTCTCCTTCAATCCTTCACTTTCTTTCCAGATTTTAAAATCCAGATTTCTTTAAAGAATAGAGAATTATTCTTCATAATAGGGAAGCTTTCAATGCACAACTATAACTCTTGAATTTCATACTGTCCAAATGAAATTAATACAACTTCAGACAAATTTGGGGAGTAAAAATACAGGTAACTGAAGAGAAAATAATATGATAATCTCACAATATTACTGGTATTTTTCCTTATCTTGTCTATCTTAGTGATTTATAAACAGATACACTCAACCAGTCTACCTTAATCTAAATCATATAAATACGCTACTGAAAGATGTAAAATACCCTGGGCTTTTTTACATGGGCATCTGGGGGTGGTGGTGGAGAAGGTGATGGTGATGATGAGGGATGCTGAAATGATGAGGTGCTGTGGTGCATGGGGCAGTGAGGAACAGACAGCCCCAAAACTCCCAGGTGGTGATTCTTATGCAACTGAAAGTTTGAGAGCTACATTTTCCTTTCTTTTCAGTTATCTTTTCAGTTATATTTTAAATCAATTGCATTTTTACTAGCTTACTACTGTGAAAGCCAACCAAGGAATGGATTTAATTCTCTGAATAGTATCAGGGAAAAATTTGCTAGGGTTCCCTGCTTCATTTTAACATTTTATCTCTCGCTGTAATCCCCAGGATGCTAGAAATCCCACACTCTTTTTTATGTCTTGTATTGAAGATCGCATCTTCAGGACAGTTGAAGAGAATGCCTCCACTCAGAGGTTGGTGATGAAGGAAGGAAGTGTTCATAATTTCCTGGACTTTCCTATGCACATGTGTTTGTCCAAGTGGATTTCATGATTTAGTTTCATGGCCAGGGGAACCCAGTTCACTTCAACACTCTAACACAGTATCACTGTACTTCTAGATTCATAAATATTGGGAGAATGAGAAAAATGTCAAATATGGTTTTGTTATTTTGAAATTACTACCATGTATGAAAATGGTATAAAGATGCTTCTGGAGATTCATATTCTACAAAATGTGCCTACAGCTGAGAAGAATAGGTCTGTGTTCTGTTCTCAACTTGCTTACAATCTAACTCTGGGGTAAAATACACACATACGCACACTCCACACACATAAAAGTTATATGCTATAGTAGATTTAAAAAAAAGTTAAATGTAGCTAAAGTAAAAGTGTTAAACCTAGCTTTTGGCACAGTGCTTTGCACGTAGCAGGAACTCAACTATGTATTGATTAATTAGTAGTGACATGTAATAGTGTAGATATATAGGAAAATAAGTATTAATAAGTAGCATTGGCAATAAAAACTACTGGAAGCTTTAAAAAAGGAAGGGATTGCTGTGCATTAGCGTAATCAAGAATTACCCCAGGACTCAAATTAAGCTTGAAAGGAAAACAAATGGATATGCTGAATATGCAACATGAAGAGATATGCCCTTCAAGAGTGAAGAAGGTCATGAACAACAGCTGGCTGAGGGTAGGCAGACCGGTTCGGCCAACGTCGAGTGTCAGTGCTGGAGCATGGGAGAGACCAAGTTGTGTCTCTGGTGTGAGGCTTTCAACACTAGATCTAGGAGTTTGGATTTTCTCCTGTAGTAAAAGAAACTCTAGAAGGCTGTGAAGAATTATTTAATTTTTCTTTTTCCAACATGGGAGATAAACTAAGGGAAGCTTGAAATGATCTTCCACCGTAATTCTTTATCTTCACCCAAATGTTTATATCATAGGCTAAATCAGTTATCTATTGATCTGTAAGAAATTGCCTCCCCAAACTTAGAGGCAGCGACTCCAGTTCCTATGGGTCTCAACTTCGGGAGTGGCTTAACCGTGCAGTTTTGGCTTAAGGTCTCTCATGAGATTGCAGAGAACTTTTGGCTGGAGTTGACCTCATGTGATAGCTGGAAGATCAATTCAAAGGTGGATTACTCACATGGCTAGCAAGTTGGTTGGTACCAGTTGAGGTACCAAGCGGGTGGCTTCTCTCCACAGGTTGTTTTAGTGTTTTCATGACATGGCTGGGAGCTTCCCCAGACCAAGTAATCCAAGAGACAATAGGCAGAAGCTCTCCTTTTTACGACCTAGCCTCAGAAGCCTCAGAGCAGCACTTCGACCACATTCTCTTCATTAGAAACAAGGCACCAAAAGTGCACCCATATTCAAGGGCAAGAGAATTAGGTTCTACGTTTAGAAGGAAAAAGTGTTAAACATTCTGTGGGCACATTTTAAAACCACCACACAGACTGATTGCACCACACAAGGGTCACTAGTACAGTAACGTTGTGCGCCGAATATGCTTGAAATGTTCAGTCTGACCACGGCAGAGCCCTTATCTGCTTGGGGCCATACTGCATTTCTAGCACCAGCACACTGTCTGCGCATGGAGGCATCGGTTAAATATTTTTTGAACTATTAGCATTTTAGAGATGAAGATATTTGTTTTCAGAGGTTTTAGCCACAGATCTCACTAAGTGAGTGTTGAAGCCAAGATTTAATTTGGTCTTACTACTCAAATCCTCTTTCTACTCTCCATGCTCTCTGTCAAACAGAATCATCCATCTCTGTTAGAAACACTCACCTTGCTGTTGGCATAGCTAACAGAACCACTCTCTGGAACATTGCCTGGCACTTAATAGTCACCCAACAAATATTTGTTGAACATGTGAACAGACTTCGTACAACAGTACGTGAAGACTGGAGCTATGAAGAAATCTGTTCAAATTTACTTACAAGTCAGGAGAAAACCATGAAAGACAGGCCAAAATACTTGCCTCTTGTGCAGGTTTTTGTTTTGTCATATTCACTGAAAAGATACTATGTTTAAAGTATAGAAGCTAGATATCAAAAATATAGAAAATGTGGAGTTTCTGTGTTTTGAGCAGCTTACAATCCAGTGACCACCTACCTGGATTCTGTGGGGAATGAACTTTATATCACTGCATCACTATTTTGAATATAGTCCCTTTGAGAGTGGGAGTGGAAAAGAAGAGCGATAACAGTGGCTCAGCTGGAATTTCTCTCATGTGAATAGCATTATGCCTTGACATTTAACCTGTAGACAAAAGGAAGCAAATGAATCCTTGACATCCCTAAGGTCTCACACACCTTTCTACACAACTACTAGCATTATTTATTCTGGCAGAGTTTTGTACCAAAAGTGAACCTAATCTGCTTTGAAAACTTCACTCACCTCCACTGAATCCTGTTAGCTATAATTAGCCGTTTTTAAGATTGCATGCTAAGCAGAGCTCTGAAAAGTAGAAAAAAAAAACAGAAACAAAGCGACAGAACTCTGTTACATAGAGCACATTTCTTTCGGAGGCATGCCAAGAGCCAAGATTTAAGGTCTTTATTTTGTTGATTTATCTTTAGCTTTTTGTGGAAATTTGGCATTAAATATATAATCCGGAAGGCAAATGACAGGGAGGAGTGAATCTCATAGGCGGGTTCGGTTTTGGGTTATTATGAATCCTGTGTTAACATTTGGTAATGTAGCCAAACCTCCAGAACAATAAGCAGTTTTTCTCCAGTGTTAATGCAAAGAGAGTATCAAATTTTAGCTCAAATAAAACCTAAAGCAAATGAACAAGAGTGGGATTAGGTTAATCTTAAGCATTAGGAAGGTTGCTTAAGATATTAGAGCCGTGTTTCTGATCCCTACTTTTGTTGCATAGATTTGTAGACACCTAGATGCGCACACCCACTGAACACTCGGCTATTCATTAAACAAACACTCATTTATCATAGCATTATGTGGAATCTAAAGGTGAAGCACCCAGGCGTTTTAGATAAAAACATCAATAATCAAGTTGTGAGGGCACGCTATACCATACCTGACCCTAAAACCCATAATCTATTAGTCAACTTTGATAAGGAAGAAAGAACTGCAGATGCACTGATTTTCTTTTCGAATACAATCCTTGGTGGCTAGAGAAGCTAGCAAAACTTAATATGGTGAGAGGACTTAAACTGCATCCCGAGGAAAACTAACAGGATAGTTGGATTTGCATGGAGAAGAATGGGACATTTTTCAAGGGAAGGAAGGGAATGAACCACGTTCACGGTGTTGGGGATATAAGGTGAATTGTCTTATTTTGCCTCAGGCAATTTTCCCTGAACCTCTGTACTAGTTTAGTTTGCACCCCCACCCACCCCTTCTTTATATAATTGTAATTTACTATGCATATATTTACTTGATGTTTGTGTCTCTGGTCTTTACTTCATGAGGCCTGTGCCTAAGCTACTCTTTTCCACCAAATGTCAGCATTGCCTTGCACATAACAAACATCCAGTAAACAAATTTTTCCTTCCAATTCCATTAGATGCTACTGAGAAATGGGTTTGAATGGATAATATAGGACCAAGAGACCCAGCGTCTCAAATACCAGGAGGATGCTATTGGGATGTCTTCGCCTGATAAGCAATAAAGAATGACACATGATAATAGGAATATTGTATTTTTGTATATTAATGAGGTAGTATGAGAAGGTTATATCAAGGTAAGGAAGCCTGGAGCACGAAAAAAGAGTTACACAGTTATTGAAATTACAAAAAGTGGTGGGCACTGTCACTAACACAAGTAAACAAATGGGAAGGAATGAATATTGGGAAGTCAGTATAGTGGAGATTGTGTTTAGAGAACAAAGGAATAGTTGCAAATAAAAGAGCTCTCCTGGTTTTTAATCTGGGATTATGAGAAACTAGGACAGCAAAAACTATAACAATAATAATGATCCCTTTATGCAATATTGTCTTTTAATTATTGTAAAAGTCTTGAGAGATTCTTTATTGTGATTTCCATTTCACACATGAGAAACTCAAGACTCTTTTAGGCAAATTGAGTCTAATGATCAAATCTGTGGGCCTTTGGCCTGGGTGTTGGGTTCAAGTCCCAGTTCAAGCTTTATGACCTTGAGAAGTCACTCAACTTCTCTGAGTCTCGGTTTCCTCATCTGGAAAAGGAGGATAATCAAGCTACCTGTCTCACAGCATTTTGAGGGGAGTTAGATAAGATAGCAGGTAGTAAGTTAATTTGTGATATCAAAGAGAAGCATATGTATTGTCTAGAGAAGTATACGGTAAATGCTCAATATAGGATTTCGATTAGGTGACTTGTCCAAGATTAAACAGTGAGTAAGTGGAAGAGCTTGTGACTTGAACCCAGGTCTTTTGATATATTTGTTATACATAGCTGTTGTTGTTAGAAGGGAAAAAAATGAGGCGCAGGGACAGAGTAGCGAAAAGATTAGTTGCTTACATTAGCCAAAGGGCAATACTTGTTTACTGCAGTCCATGCCTTGAGAAGCACTGATCGGGTGCTTAAAGAAAAAACAAAACCAATGGTTCTCATCTTAGTTCTGCCAATCTAAATTATCCTAAAATTGGGGAAGGGTTGTAAATTGCTCTTTGGTTTGTATCCTTATGTGCTAGATCATACATGTGAAATTGTGCCAAGAGAGACACACTGGATAAAAATCCTCTTAACGCTAAATTAGTCCTATAATCTTCAGCAACAACCACTGTTAATGGAACTTGTTTCTCATTGTGTGTCTGCACTTTAAAACTGAAGGCAATAAAGATGTTACATCAACTGTTTATAGTTGAGAAGCCAAGTACATTTTAATAGAACCAACATTTGATAGAATTCTGCTCCCTCCAGTAGGCCCCAGACAGTAATCACACAGGAAAGGGAAATTGATGAGAAAATGTTTTCTGAGAGCAGAAATATTCAGAGACTTTCTGGCCTGCACATTCACTTGTAAAAGATAGCCTTTGTTTTACTATCATATCCTTACTAGTATTGGTCTTGATTTCCTTGCATAAGGGGGATTCTTAGTAGTTCTGGAGTAGCAGTAGTCACTCTTTTCATTTTGACATGTTCTTGTTCCATTCTTAGAAGGCACATGGAAAACATGAAACAATGAGCAAGAAAAGATTGTCCAGTTTATAAGGAATCTATTTGAGCATAAATAAGGCTTGGAACTAAAGAAAAAAAAAACAACTTGAGCTCTAGCTAAAAAGAATCCAACCAAACCAGAGTATGTATTCATTCACTTTAGTTATTCCTATCAGGTCTCTGAGCCCTTATTTACACAGAGAAGGTCTGAAGTACCAAAAGCTTCTTTGAATGTTCTGACCAAGATTTGATTTTTTTTTTCTTTTTAAACTTGTTGAAACTCTCTCAGCTCTTTCAGTGTGCATGGACCTTAGCAGATATTCTATAAGTATTTACTAGATGGATGAATATATGAATGCTTTATGGAATGACTAAATCAATGCATCACTAAGTTTTCCCTCAAAATACAAACTCCCTGTTTGCTACTAAAACTCATTTGAGGAGCCGCTGTGTTACATCACCAACATCATTCAGCATCACTAATAACAAATACATGATCATAACTAGGAATTAACAAGCTTTTTTCCAAGAATACGTGTCTCCATTCTCATTACCCTCTCTTAAATTCACCTCCTCCCATTTATTAAAATCCTAGTTAGGGCTGATGACAAATAACTCCAAACTAAGCCTCTGACAGCTTCGCTTCTAAATCTCCTAGTCAACTCATGATAAATGTATCTAATCCAGCTCAGCTCAAGCCATTGAAATCTAATGACTTTTCATTATGGTAGACTAGTTCAATTGCAATTCCTAAAGAAAAATAATTAAGGAAATGTGCATTTGTTATAAGTGTTCAACAAATCTATTACTAACCTCCTTTTCTTCCCGTTCTCCCAAACTAGTGATTTCATAATGTAGGGAATGAATCCCCCATTCTCTGAGTCATCCAAAGCAACAAAATGCTATCACTCTTTCCCTTCACTTTCAAATCCTTCAGTCACTAAGTCTGATCAATTCTTCCTTCCAAATGTCTCTTGAAACTCTTCTGTCTCCATCTCCACTGCCACTGCCCTAGTTTAGATCTTCCTCCTGTCTCTTTGCTGTGACTACAGCACCTTTTTTATCTGGTTTCCATGCCTCTGATACAGCTCCCTTCAGTCTATCATTTATACTGATGCCAGTTATTTTTATTTTTCTTTGTTTTTAAGTTTATTTACTTATTTTGAGAGAGAGACAGAGAAAGAGAGGGAGAGGAGAGAAAAGAGGAGAGGCAGAGAGAGAGAGAGAGAGAGAGAGAGAGAGAGAGAGAGAGAGACAGAATCCCGAGCAAGCTCCATGCTGCCAGCAGAGAGCCCAACATGGGGCTCAAACTCACTAACTGTGAGATCATGACCTAAGCCAAGATCAAGGGTCAGATGCTTAACCAACTGAGTCAGCTGGGCTCCCCTTTCTTTTTTCTTTTAAGATGAGAAATACTTTTAAAAAATGTTTAAGTAATCTCTATACCCAATGTGGGGCTTGAATTTACAATCCTGAGATCAAGAATTGCATGCTCAACTGACTGAGCCAAATAGGCACCCTTAATGCTAGTTATTTTTCTAAACACAAATATTTCCATGCCATTTTCATGCCTAATATCCTTCTGACTCACCATTACTTTGGGGATAAAATCCAGACTCTATTGCTTGATACTTAAAACCTTTCATGTTCATACCTAACTCTTCAGCACCTTCTCTGGCCATAATCCCCTCCCCATCACTCACAGCCATGTACTTCACGCTCCAGCCATTTTCAAAAAACTATAGGAAATGCTGCCCTTACATTGTAAATGGGGTCCAGAACATCCAGTCATGTAAAATGCAGGAGCCTGCTTTGCAAGGATAATGAAATGACCTGGTGAGCCAATTGCTTCATATCTGAATTCAAGTTATTGCATTATCGTGGAGTTTTATTGTACTTCAGCCTTCTCAAGGGCTTTCTTACATCTATGCCTTTGCATAAATTATTTTCTCCCTTCCCTGTTATTCTCTCTGCTAGCTCCGGATTGTCCTTCGAAACTCACGGCAGATACCACCTTCTCTACCTCCCACCTTCCCACTTTACCCTTCTGCCACAAATTGAATTAGGAGTCCAAATTTCATACTTTAGTAGCATATACAGTGCATGACCCTATCATCATAGCAAGTATGATGCCAATGATAATTGTTCAGACACATGCTTGTCTCTTTTCTTTTATCTTCCTGAACCCCTCATCTCTCTCTCTCTCTCTCTCTCACACACACACACACACACACACACACACACACACACACACACCATGCATGCACACACACAGAGCTTGTATGCCCATTTAGGGTAAGAATTTTATTTTTTATATCTATATTTGCTCTTAATACACAGCACAGTGGCAAGCACAAAGAATAAATTCATGATCTAAATGGAAGATAAATATCTGTATTTGCAGTAAACCATTTGAATAAATATTTGCGGCTTCATGCTTCCCAATCTGTTAAGAATATCCTAAGCCATTTTGGCCATTCATGATCATTAGGTTCTTCTTGGTAGATACTACTAATAATTGTCTGATAACTTGAGATAAGTGAGATAAGGGTTTCCTCCTCGAAATCTTGTTGGCAGCATAGCAGGTCTCACAGTCTGCCATCTATAAAAACATTTATTGGCAAGCATGCACAAAAGAGGTCACATGAATCTGTTCACGAAGTTCTGTGGAGATCTGATTCTATGTTCGTTCAGGCACTCTAACAGGGGTCTTGCTGGAAAGGTACATTGGAGACACATGGAGCCATATGTTTAGCAAGAATGGGCTTTAGCCTGGAATCATCTTGTTAGTGCAAAAGCACAGGGCTGAATGGAATTCCTAGACCACCTGTAGACTCCAGAGGTATTAAGACCCTGGGTTTGCTGATCCTAACATCTTGTTCATGCAAACATGGAGGTACATTGGTAATATTTTCTAGCCAAGCCACATTAACTTGAACACCATTCATTTCACTAATGAAGACTTACTTCTAACACTTCTTATGCTACCTAACACGTTCCAGAGCTGCATGAAATAAAGGCAGGAGAAGCACTGCCTTTGCAAAATGCCATCCTAGCTCGGGTCTTCTTAGAGTTTCTAATTTAGATTTAACTATTCCTGGACTGTATATCTCTATTTGGGAATTTCAAAAGTTAATTAATAGCCTCTGGATTTTAGGTTAGAATTAACTTCAGAATTAATGCAGAGTTGCTAAGTTAAAATTAAGGAACACACTTAACCCATTGTATCCTAATGTATTTAAAAATAAATGTATCAATTGCTTATCAATTAACTCTTGGATCTTTTGGACAGTCACACAGGTTCTTACCAGCCCCCTCCTAAAGATGGTGCACAATAAATGCTACTGACAGCAATGAATTTTGGCCAGAAGGATTGGTTAACTGAGCAAATACCCTCCTGTCACAGCTTAAAACGTTTCCCATTACTTACTCCTTCCTGTTGTTCACCTTCAGTTGTGATTGCTCTCTCATTGTCGATCTTCAACCCAAGGGTCCTGACTTCTACCACCATTATTACTTTTTATGTTTTTTAAAAATATTTTTAAAGTTTATTTATTTATTTTTGAGAGAGATAGAGACAAGAGAGCAAGTGAGGGAGGGATAGAGAGAGAAGGAGACAGAGAATCCCAAGCAGGCTCTGCACTGTCAGCACAGAGCCCAATTTGGGGCTTGAACCCAAGAGCCATGAGATCATGACCTGAGCCGAAATCAAGAAAGAGTAGGCTGCCTAACCGACTGAGCCACCCAGGTGCCCTTACTTTTTATGTATTGTACTATAATTATATAATGGTCTTTTCACTTATATTTGGGGGTCTCTCAATTACATAGTATTGTTTGATTCTCCCAGTGTCTATATGCTTACTTTTCTTGTGGAAGCAGATTGATGCTTTGTCCAACATTTCAGACCTTTCCCTCCCTTTTGCTTTCCATTCCCTGTGGCAGTAACTCTAAGCCTAGCACTTTTACTTACTCATATAAAGTGTTAGACTGTCCATAGAATGGATGAGTGACATTCCAAGTTATGGAAGGGAGAAACTTATCCTTATATATATAATGATAAAATGAAAGACATAGAGTTCCTGCATACAGAAGCAAATTGATTCAGGCCAATTAATTCAGGCCAGTTCTTGTTGAAGTAAACCCCATTATAAAAAATATTTATGCATGAGGAATTAACACTTATTGTACCCAGGACTATGGTAAATCTTTTACATATAACTTCTCATTTGATTTTCACAATATCACTTGAAGATAGATGTTGGTATCTCCTTTGTGTTCTGAAGAAAAGAGGACGTGAAATCAATTGGCTCAAGTCATACAGTGGTGAAGCTGGAGCCAGGCTTTGAACCCAGGCCTGGGCTAACACCATAAAAATTCCCTTTATAACCTATTGCCAAAAATATTTTGAAATCTTGATCTGGTTCGCTCAATTTCAATTAATATTTACAACAGTGAAAGTCTAATACATCTAAGGTACAGGGAGCTCATTGTAATTGAGATTCAGGCATTATAGCATTAGCCTCTTGCATAAGCATCATTTACTCATTTGTTCATTCAACAGTATTTCTGAGCTCCCACTCTAAGCATATTTTGACAGATCTATATACGGCATAATATACATTTTAAACCCTTGCCAGGAAGGCAAATTGACCTTCATGGAGAATTGTAACTTAATAGGTTCCTGAGTTCAAATAGCACATTGATCTTTATGTAGTTGGGATAATAGTTAGGAGAAGCTTCTGATGAAACTCCCTCTTTGGAAAGTTAAGGATTTTAATTCAGCCTTGGTCACTGCATCTTTAAGCTTTAATCTTAGAGCCATTTCAGGCCAGTAGAAGACTGTTGTTGATCTTAGCATTTGTATTTCCTTCTCCCAAGTTTAAATCATGAGTTTTAAAGAACTACAGAAAGACAAATGCAACCATTCTGTTTGAGTAATACGACACAATCAACTGTTGTTATTCAGATTGGCATTTGATAAGCAAAAGGTCACTATACTTTCTTGTTCTTGGAATAAAGCTATCTGTAAGCATAAGTTGTGATTCACATGTGAATTATATATTGATAGGTTGGGTGCTGATTGAAAATATTCTTTATAAGACAAAAGGTGAAAAGAGAAACCCCATAGTGATAAACATGAAAATAAAGACCAAGTCATACCAAAAATATTTCCATTTTGAAATGATGGCTTTAAGGGGAAAATATGCACAGCAGTTAAAGCTAAGTCACTGGGCATGGCATACCACATACCTTTGTCATTGGATTGAACACCCATTATAAGCCACTTGACATGCCATGTGAGCTACTCTGCCTCAGCATATCCACCTGAACTATGGGTTTCAACATCATTGTCCCCAAGAGACCTCCATGATGGTAGTGTATAAAACTTCTAGTTAGCAAAATCTAGAAATGCAATGAGAAGTACTATTATGTTTATCCAAAAGACAACTGAATGTGGTTCATTTTTCCCTTCTTCTTAGAAATTCTTTGTTTTTTTCAGTATAAAGGGAATTTTCCAGACAATCTTATGATGCCCAAAGGCACTGAGTGTTTTTAGATCAAAGGATACTCTTAGCCTTTCTCTTTGGTTCCCATGATGCATGCATCCTCTCTGATACTTTTGTACTGAATGCAGATGACTAGATCCCCCCCTCATCATTATTTTTCTTTTTTAGAAAGAGAGAGCATGATCTGGGGAGAGGGGTAGAGGGAAAGAGAGAGAGAATCTCAAACAGGCTCCATGCCCAGCACAGAGCTTGACACAGGGCTGTATCCCACAGCCCTGGGATCATGACCTGAGCCAAAATCGAGTTGGACTCTCAACTGAGCCAGCCAAGCACCCCTAGATTTCTCATTCTGATGTCCTACTCAGGGACAGTTTCATGCTCAGGACAATTTCCAGCCCTTCCTTTTCTATCGAACTTTCACATTCCACTATTCATCGCCCCAGACACTTATTCTTTGCTAGGTGACTCTACATGTTAAGGACAATTATAAGCACTAATGCCTATAGAGAAATCAGTTATCCAATGTTTTATACATTTCAAGTAACATAATCTATTAATCTGGTTTAAAAGCACACGTATCTAGGGGTGCTTGGCTAGCTCAGTTGGTGGAGCATGTGACTCTTGATCTCAGGGTTGTGACTTTTGAGCCCCATGTTGGGTGCAGTGATTACTTAAAAATAAAATCTTTAAAAAATAAAAATAAAAGTAAATAAAAGCACATATATCCAGAGAGTCATTACTATATGGACATGCCTATCATACTGCAAAATTACGAAAGAATATTTAGAGGCAGGGGGAACTCCTGGACATCCATCAGCTTTCAGAATACACAATATAAACAGATTGATATGGAGGAAAACATACAGGATTTGAAACCACAACTCCTAGTTTAAAGTTCCAATTTTGTTTACCTACAAATGTCACTGAGCTTTTATTACCTAATCCATAAAAGAGGAAATCATGCTTACCTCTCATGGTTTTGTGATGCTCAAATGTGATGTTATTTGTGAAAGTACTTTTAAGGCTGAAAAACATTAAAACACATTAGAGTTACATGTAGTTACATATGTTATTATTGTTGTAATTGAAAAAGTCACTCCCTTGAGCCAACTCTTCAAGGAGATCAAGCAAGTTATATGTATTCCAAGAGCTACAAGAGGACTAGCAGTTAGCAAGGGGCTTGTGTTTGGAATAGTGGGTCACATGCTCAAGTGTTTATGCATCAGCCTCTTCATTGATTCTTCAGGGGCCTTTGATCCTTCTTTCCCCTCAGCTCAGCCTGCATACCATCAGGCTGGAAGCAGTGAAGTGAAAGAAGGCAAGTGCTTGAATAAGGAAGATTGACTGCCCCAGGCCTATTTTCCTGTGAACTCTGTGGCACAATTATAAAAGCCTTATTGCAAAATATAAACAAAATGATTCATTTTAGTGGGTTGGAGAGACATCCTGTTGTTGGAAGTGAGAAGAGGGTGGGGGCTGGTAGGAGTCCTACTCAATGCTAGGATTTGGACTTTAACCTGGAGGTGGGAAGGCTGCTCAGGAAAGAGGGCATTAACATGCTACTTTGGCATACCACGTATCTGCAGGTGCACTTACATCCTTTTGTCTGAGACCTACACAACTGTGTAACACTCTTAAGGACAATTCCAATAGCCTAGAAACAAAAAATATCTAGCACCTTTTAAATATAGGTTTTGTTCTAGGAATTTCAAGATCCTCTATTTATTTCACAGTGGAACAAAACTCCATTCTGCATCTTTTATTCCTGAATACCCCTTTTCCCCTGTCTCAATTTCCTCCTCTTGCATTCTCTTGGGCTCTCCTAAAGACATGTGTAGTGTGTGTGTGTGTGTGTGTGTGTGTGTGTGTGTGCACACGCGTGTGTGTATAAGTACACATATATAAAACATAAAACGTGTAATATGTGTAATAAACATATATAATATACTTAAATGTATAATTTTAAATATTCTCTGTGATACATTCTAAAGTAAGTAGTGTATATCAGAGTATCCTAGTGTTTAAAAGTAATTCACCATGCTGTTGGGGGAAACAAAATGTAAATCCTCCCTTTTGTCAAAGAGAGACAATCAAGATTAATTTTAACTGGAGCTTTTGAATACAGATATGCACAACATAAAATTTAACAGGGTAATTGATATCTTTGTTTTCTTGGCCAGAAATTGGCACCATAAAACAAATTGATGATAAACCAAATGATTCTCAACTTTGATCAACTAATTCTTAATTCTCAATCAACTAAAAGGGGAATGTCCTAGCAATAGTCAGGAAAAGATTAAAAATAATACAGTTCTGGGGGCATCTGGGTGGTTCAGTGGTTCAGCGTCCAGCTCTTGATTTAGACTCAGGTCATGATCTCACGGTCATGAGATAGAGCCCCACATTGGGCTCCACGCTCAGCATGGAGCCTACTTGGGATTCTCTCTCTCCCTCTGCCCCTCCCTTAAATAAAATAAAATAAATAAAATAAAATAAAATAAAAATTAAAACTAATATAGTTCTGAAGGGAAAGGAAAAAGAGGCTTAACTTATACCTTCTTCAGAGGGTTACTTTGTACCTCTAGTAATGTCTGTGTGAAATCCTGGTTACTGCAGCAAGCAGGAAAATGGAGTATTGAGTGGAATATGGCACTTAAGATACAATCTTGACTTCCCAACAGAGAATCTCATTGGTCACAGGAAGGAATGGATGTTACTTATGGCCAATGACTAAGCTGCCATCAGTATATCATTCACTCCTGCCGTGTCTTTCTTTTCTAATCTATCAAGTATAAATAAGTAATTTTTCTATTTTAAATCTAGGGTAGTTGTTTCTTAGGTTGATAAATATCTATTTTTAAAGCATTTTGAAATTTAATTGGGAATATGTTTTAGTTCTATGATAAAATCATTGTAAATTTCTGACTCTTTTAGCTGCATCTTAAGGAGAGAGTATCCACTTTATATTTTAAAAGGAATTTTAAGAAACTGCGCTTTAAGTTGTTAATAATAGACCTCATTTTCTTATATACAAGCAAGAAAAATGACATGGGACTGAAGACACAAACTAGGCCTTCCAAATACAGGTAGGGTACTGTGAATTACTAGATGTAACAGGAAAAAAATCAACTTGCGGGGTTGCTGTGAGAATTACAAATGGTATATGTAACATAAAGGAATACATATTAGGAATACAATCAATTACAGTTGTCCATCTATCCATTTATCCTTTGGGACATCCAGCCCCAACCTGTATTTTGATATTAATCCTCTTGGTATGTCTAACTCTAATAACTGCCCATATTGTACCTGATTTCATCAGCCTTTTAAAATGTTGAAAGCCACTCGCCTGGGATTTAAAGTTTCTGGGATTTAAATTTTCTAAACATTTTATTAAGTAACACAGTATAAGAGCTTTTCAGTGTTGCCACAAGGAATAATTAAAGAGTCTGGTGCTTGGGGGGAAATTGGTTCATGTCTAGTAGCAATCAAGTAAAAGCTGGCAACTCATTTTGTTGACTTGAATGATATAAAACAGAGGGACAATAATCAGGAAAAGATAAAATCATATTGGAAGATTAATGGAATTTACCTTGACTTGTTCCTTTAAGTATAGTAAGAAATCAGTGACATTACATCAATTTTGATATTTGGAAATTGGAGACTAGCTTCAGTTGATATCTTCCATGTTTCATTTCTGTTATTTACCTATATTGTCCAGGACTGGCCCTGATGATTTGATGTTGAATAGCTGGTGAGACCCCCTCATTTACACTTTGTCTCAGAGCCAGGAAGAAAATGTTGTGACTTTCAAGCTGTAATCCTTTACGTCATGCGGTTGCTGGTCTTTGTCTGAAAAGAAGCCCACAGTGTCTACAGAAGGATTTTCTCGTGTGTTACAGCACAGATTTCTACTTGTTTCACCATTTCCAGATATTGTGCTGGGACGAGGGGATGGTGTGAGGAATACAGTTTCAGTGTCTATTATCTATGAAGATGAAGCACTTAGAGACTTTTTGCATCCTTCTGCTTTTCTCCACATCATTAGGCTAAGAGAGTAAAAGCATCTGCCTGCCTCAGACACAAAAGAGACTGCTACAAAGTCTACTAAATATGCATAAAAAGAGACAAGAAGGAAGAAAAAAATATATGTACTAAGCTACTCACCCACTTCATGTACTGATTCTTATCCCAGTTTATTTTAATTATTGGATTTATGGGAAGGATTTCATTTCATTGTTACCTCAGAGAAGTCTGTCTAATCGTGGAAGGACAATTCCAAAACAGGAAATGGGTGGTGGTGACGGGGGCTGTCTGGAAGTTACTGTGTCAGTTAGGTATAATTCTCAGGTATTAATGGCCCCAAAATAAAGATGGGGTGACCAGGGTTTGTTTTACTAACATGGTTAACTCACCTGTTTTCTCCCTCATTAGTCTAAGAGTGAGGATAGTTAGCGTTCTCTTGTCCACTAACGACATTTCCATGTTATGTCCATAAAGGTGTTCAGTGGCCATTAGTGGATTGATCGATGAGTAATGATGCTGCATCGCTAATGCAGATACACACGATGGAATAATATCTACCCAAGAAAGGGTAACAAAGAGCAAATTTATCAGCAGGACTGCATAAAGTAAGACTTTTCAAATAAAGACTTTATCTGAAGGCAACATTACTCACAACTCAAAATTTGAGTAACAAGAATTTTCTGATAGCATGCATGTGGTAAAATTAGAATTGTCTATTAGATCAGATTCTCTCAGAATCTTGCTCCATGATCTTGTGTTACTCTGCTCTACACAATGATGGAGCCCACTGACCCGAGTTTGGCCCTGAAAGGTGTGGCAGTCTGGGGGAATGAAGTGGCCCTACTTCCCTTGGTTATTATTTAAAAAAATCTGAAGAAACTACAGAGTGAAACTGACCCACTAGAAAAGCTGTATCATTTACCATTAATTGTGAGAATATCTTTAAAGAGCTGCCAGCTGGCTAATGGCTAACCTGTTTTTAAAATGTGAGAAGAGAGATCCTGGGAATTCACATTAGTTGTGAGCAAATTTTTCCTTTAGCAGGAAAAACAAACAAAAAAAAACCCAGGCAGTTCATTCTTATGTCTTTTTAACCTGCTGAAACTCCTTGAAATAATTAACTGAGTATTTGTAGTTAGATAAGCCAGTGATTGGCACTTTGTTGTGATCTTCCCACAAGGCTCTGAATGAAGGTTCCTTTAAATAAGTTGAGGCATAACTTACTGGTGGATAGAAGGTTAGATCCTGGATAGTTCCAAAAACAAGTTGGAATAAGCAAATATTTAAAGTGAGAGCGTGACAATCAGTTAGAACAGTGTGATGACTTTTAGAAGCCCAGAAACAATTTAAAAACGTATTTATTAACAATTCAGAAGCAGTGCAAATAAGTGGTACATATTTGCCAACAACAAGTTTGGAAGATTACGAGAAACTCTTGAAGGACTTAATTAAGCTCAGTAATGGGGTAAACACAATAGCAGATGATGCTCAATGGAGAGGAGATGGAGGTAATGTATAATGAATAGTTTGGAGTCGTGCATTTAATGAGTTCTGAATTAGCCCTGCCTCTCAGGAAGAGAGACTCTCAGCTAGGATCTTAATAAATGGGCAAGGAGGACAATGGATTTTTAAAAAATAGATTAATGAGTTACAACATTTACAAAAACTGAATGAATGGTGAGTGCCTCAGTTGGTTAGGTGTCCGACTCTCAATTTTGACTAAGGTCATGATCCCAGGGTCAGGGGATCGAGCCCCGTGTCAGGCTCCATGATGGAGCCTGCTTAGGATTCTCGCTCTTTCTCCCTCTGCCCCTCTCCCTCCTTGTGCTTTCTCTCTCTCTCTCTCTCAAATAGAAAAAAAAAATTTTTTTTAAGTGAATGGAATTTATCGATCCAGAGAGTATTGTTATAAAGCTATTCTTGGACTGGCTTGTAGGTTAGATTACATTATAATGAACTTTCTCTGATATTTCAGTAACTAAAACTTCCTAAAGTTTAATGTAATTCCAATATAAAGACAGTTCTCAACTTATGAAGATTTGACTTAATGATTTTTCACCTTTACGATGGTGTGAAAGCAATATGCATTCAGTAGAAACCATACTTCGAATTTTAAATTTTGACCGTTTTCCCAGGCTAGCAATATGCCATAGGATCCTGTCTCATGGTGCTGGGCACCAGCAGCCTGCCACAGCTCCCTGTAAGCCGCGCATCACGAGGGTAAACAACCGATACACTTAGCCACTCTGTATCCGTACAACGGTTCTGGTTTTCACTTTCAGTACAGTATTCAATAAATTGCATGACATACTCAACAATTTATTTCAAAATAGGCAAAGCAATGATGTTTGCTGGCTAGCTGTATTCAATGCATTGTTGACTTATTATATTTTCAACTTAGGATGGGCTTGTAGGGATGTAGCCCCATCATAAGTAGAGGAAGATCTGTATTATCTTTAAAAAGAACAGTGTGTGCTATTTCAAACACATTGACAATCATAAAAACAGCACAAGCATTCATGTATCCACTACCTAACTTTATCAAACCCTAACATTTTTTAGCCGTATTTCTTTCAGAATTGTTTTGTTTGTATAAAACAAATCAAACATTAAAGTAGCAGTGAGGCCCCTGTGTAAACCACTCAGATTGATTTCTCTCCTGCCTGCCTGCATCCATTCTTCCCTTCCTGAAGGACATCATTATCATTTATTTGGTGTATAACATTCCCATGCTTGTTTTTTAATTTTTACTATATATTTATCTACCTAACTACATTACATAATATTATACTGCTGGTTTTAAAAAAAATTCTGTGATTTCAAAATTTGCTTAATGTTAATTTATTTACTTTTGAGGGAGAGAGTGAGCAGAGGAGGGACAGAGAGAGAGGGAGACACAGAATCCCAAGCAGGGATGACAGCACAGAGCCTGATGCGGGGCTTGAACTCATGAACCCTTAGATCATGACCTGAGCAGAAATGAAGAGTCAGATGCTTAAATGACTGAGCCACCCAGATGCCCCTTGGATTTTATTCAGTTTTGTTTCTGGTGTTAAATAAGTTGTGTTTATTACTCTGTGCAGCTAGGGAGAGTGCCCCCTGTGAGGAACTGTGGAGTGTCTCTGTAAGAGGGTGTTTGAAGGAGCCTATTATAGGAGTTGCACTTTGGGTAATAACTTGAGGTGGGACCTAGGAAATAGAGGTTTGTTCTGAAATGGGTGCTGTGAGGAAATCAGGGATAATTCTATGATTTTTTGCAGAACCATGCTTTTGATAATTTCTTTGCTATGTAGTTTATCAAGTGGCTCTTTATCTTCTTCTTTTACTTTTTATGTCTTCTAGTATAACTGACTTTTTTCCAGTTTTATTGAGATATAACTGACATGTAACATGTTTCAGATATACAACATAATGATTTGATATGTGTATATATTGTGAAACAATCCCAGTAAGTTCAGCTAATATCCATTACTTAATATGGTTACAATTTTTTTTCTCATGATGAGAACTTTTAAGATCCATTCACATTGCACTTTTCAAATATAAAATACAGTATTGTTAACCATAGTCACCATGCTATATGTTAAGTGCCCAGGACTTATTTATCTTATAGCTGGAAATTTGCACCTTTGACCACAGGTTTTTAAACTTTACAGAAATAGTACCCCAACCTGGCATCCTTTTGCATCATGTTTTTTAGACTGACCACTATGTTATTGTTCAGCATGGCATTTTGTCAGTTTATCTCCACTGATTTATGCAGCTTCAGTGAGTTCATGGAGTATACATACTATATGCATAGGTATATCACAATCTATTTATCCATGGTCTTTGGATGAGCACCTAGGTTATTTTTCAGTTATTTCCAATAGTACTGTGGTGATTGTTTTAAATATGTCTCTTTGTGCATGTGTGCACATGTCTTTGGGGCATATACCTATAGCTATTCACATTTTAAACTTTGTTGAATATGGTCAAATACATTCCACAGCGACTGTACTAACTTATCTTTTCCCCACTATGGGATGGCAATCCCCACTGCTGCATATCCTTTCCAACACTTGTTATTGTCAGACTTTTTAAACGTTTGCCAATCCAATAGGCAAATGGAATCTGGAGTTTTCTATTTGTATTTTTTTGAAATATTTCCCTTTTAGAAAAAAAAGAACATTTTTTTTCTTAGAAAAAGAAAACAGAAAATACTAATGCTATATTTGCATTTGTTTTCTCCACAATTGAGGAAAATGCCCCTCAGGGATTTTTCTCTATTTTCTTTCCTTCTTTTGTTCTTTCTGTTTTCCTAATGAGTAGCTTTGATGAAAAGTGGTTCTATGTGGAGGGAGAGAGAAGGCCAGTAGTATGTTCTGGTTACAGAGCAAGCCACAGGTCATTTAAATTGTCTCTTTGTGATTGGCAGAGGTCTTGGTAAGAAAATGTTTGGTTTAGGAGAAAGTCAAGTCTGACAAGAAGATGAGGTTGCTACCTGTCAACAGCACTACTTGAAAGAAAAGGTTGTGACATACATTTTCCACTGGCAGGTTGTCACACGTATCATTTGTAAATAGACAGAATATGAATACTAAGGCATAAATACTATATGAGCTGTTGAGGAGTGATAGGATCCCAAACTAGACCCTTTTCTTCCCAAGCGAATAGACCATCTGTTGAATTAAAGACATTTATAAGCCCCTGTGTTTATAGGACTTTCTTTTTTTTTTCTACACAATGATCCCAGCAATGTATTTCACTGGCTTTTATTTTTACTCTACAACACATATAATTCTCTGTGATAACTGAGTCAGATTTCCAAATGAAAAAAATAGTTGTTAGTAACATACCTTTATAGGGGTAATTACTGAAATTCTTTTCTTCATATCATTACCTTAATGGGTTACTGGGATCACATTTTAATTTCCAAACATAATTTTCATCTTATGATAAGTGCTTAATACTTCAACCCGGCTAAATCTCCTTTTACAGGAGAGTCTTCTACTTGTAATAGTTGTGATGGATGGGCAGTCCAGATTTATGTTTCCTGCATAAGTGAGGAAATGACTCAAGGTAGAGGGTCGTGGTTGCATAATAAATCATTTGCAAAGCTAGGATTAGAAGGATGCTTTTTAACTCTTGCTCCTGCTGCCTGGTGCTTCACTCACTAGAGTAATTCCTATAATTTCTGCCAATATGTAGCTCCTGGAAACAACTCATAACTTAGCCCAGTTATCAAAAAGGCAAATATTTGGGAGACAAGTTAAAGAGGATGTTTTTCTGGCTAACTCCCAAACAACTTTGTAGAACACTGTATTGCTCAATATTTTGTATACCATCCCATGATCATGGTGCCCTGACTTGGCAGTGGACCCCTTTACAAGTGGTAAAGGGAGAACAACAACTCAGTTTCTCCCTACTCTTGCCTCCTAGGGAAAATGCCTTCAGGACAGGTCACACACTTCCCATTCAAGATGGGTCACTGGGATGGTGATCACTTTTATTGGTGCTCCTTTTCTGGGTGGGAGCAAATACACTAAGACCCACTGAAGCTCTTGGGGCCTGACAACCATGATTTTTCTCTATATAGGAAAAGCTATGTTTCTCCCAATACATATATTTAGTTTTATTTTATTTTTGGACACCCTAAATGATGGTTTCTGTAGTTCCTTAGGACACTCAGATTCAAATTTGCATCCAGCCTCTAATAACACACATACCTTTGGCACTTATTATTGTGCTGGCTTTATTCTTTCCTATACTTGTTTGCTCTCATTCTGATTTCTTCATTACCTTATGTTTTCCCATTATAGAGTGTGTACTTTTATAAGCTTCCCCAAATCCTTCTGGAATGAAATTCCCTTCCCCAAGCAATGTCTTAGACAAGTTTTGCTGAACGACTCCCACAAATAGCGTTGCACAATTGTAATGGACTTTCACAAATAAACACTAAGGTGCTTGCTGAATTACTATATTTAAGCCAAGTTAGTGAGGTGGGAGTTTACAAGTAAGTCCTAGAACATCAAGACTCAAAGCCAACCTATTTCCTTATGTAAAAAGTTCCCTCCTGAGGAAAAAATAAATAAGTAAATTTCCAGTTCAAGATACCTTTTCAGTTGGGAATTTGTGAGAGCATGGGTGAAGGCACTGTTTCCCAAAGTGTGCCCTATGGAATGTTCATTCCCAGGAATCTTAAAAACAGGAAGAAAAAGAATGAAAAGTATTCTGTACTCACATTTGTGGAAATGTAGAATTAACCAAAGTTATTCAGGTTTCTTACTGCAAAACCTCTCAGAATCTTTAGTATGCAAATGTATTCTGGATTTCCCAGAATAGGAGATAGAGCTTAGTTTCCTAAACTCATTTGGCCCCAGAACCTGGTTTGTAGAAATGCTGATGCTCTCCCACCTCCTACACCCCCCCCCCCAACCCCAGCATCATGTCAGAGACCATCATGATGGGAGAAGAATCAATTCTTCAGTTCATCCCCAAGTGCAGGTTTTGTGAGTTAACTACTGAGATGTCTGAGTGATATCACTGTGGGTAATAATTAGTGAAACACTTCCCTGACAAATCAGAACAGATGTGGTGACACTGGAGGAAATGCCCCCACCCTTTACCAGGTGTTCACTGATACTGCTGGATTTGTGGAAGAGGGCAGTGTCTCAAGGGAGTCTGTGACCTATGGGGTGCAGGACAGTGGCTCTCTCCCCACTGGCATCAAGTCTTCTTGATATTACCAATTAACCCAGCCATATCTATGTGGACCCAGCTTCATATCAGCCCTGCCCACAGACCGTAGGGTACTTTCCTGGTTGGCCATATCTAGGAAGTATTAGGAGACTGGGTTTTATAGGAAGACTGTTCTACAATGGAACAAGGATCTAGGGTTCATCTTTCTTTTAACTTTAGATTTAGAAGGAAATAAAACAGTTGCCAAGATTCTGTTTGCAAGTGGCCATGGCAAGGAAGATTTTTAAAAATGCAATTGTGAATCTTTGTTACTGAAAGACAAGTCTCAATTGGTTACTGTTAGTTCTGTTTAATAAGACACATGGACCCAGCTCACTCAAGAAGAGCCATTGAACTCAACATTCCTTGCCATGTGAGAATATTTTTAATAATATTAGTGAGTATTTTTGAACTCTGATCCAATCCATGTGGGAATTTATTATCTAGCATGTATGTGTTACGGTTATGTTTCCTAGCCTTGAGTGGAATCATTTTGTTTACTGTTTAAATAAATCAAACCATGATCTTTGGAACCCATCACCCAACAGGGTCTCCTTAACCTTCAGAAAGGAAGGAGGCATGTTCTCTTCTAGAAACCAAGGAATGTGAGCTATGGAGCCCTTTGTTCTGGCCATCAGTTCAACTGTGTATGTTAGAATCAAATAGGTAACATCCAAAGAGATAGCAAGGTTCCAAGTCCAAAGTGCCACATCCCTTTTTCTTAAAAAATAGTGATAGCAACATGCCAAATATATAAAAACGGCAAGAATCTTTCTCACCTCCTATGGCACCTGCAATGTCATAGCCCAGAGTCCCCAAATTATCTTCCTTGGAACACTTTTTGTACATTTCAAAACCTGTTGACTGTGGTAGTTAGAGACAACTGTGAATGTGGGAAAGATCCCAGCATGTGGGACACCATCTCAAATGACCCAAAGTTTGTTCTTGTTCTCTGTGGCAACCTTTTGAGTATAAGAACTTCTTACCCACTGCTTTAAGGATTAAGGATCTTCCCTCAGCTCTCACTGCCAGAAACAGTCTAGCTTTTTGCCAGTGGATTTGAACTTGGAAAAACACTTGTATGATGAAGTAAGACTTGCCTGGGGAGAATTAGAAAGAATGTATCATGGCACCACACCCAGTGAGCAGGCAGTAATTGAAGCACTGCTCCAGTCGATACAGGTACATATTATGAATTACTAGGGAGAGAAACACATTATGCAATACTCCTAACCATTCATTGGTTCAAGACACAGAGATGAGAGATCTGGTCACTGCACAGTAAATTAGACAAATGTCGCAACAGCAATCTGATGAGCAATAGTAACTCAGGATTCCACACGGCCTTCCCTCTCCAGTGTGTTCCTATTGCCTTACACAAGCTTTATCTAATTAATCTTCCTTGTGCCCTGTGAGGTGGCAAGGCCCATTATCCTCCATTTGGTAGATGTGGAAATAGAGACATGGAGAGGTTAATTTACACCTGGTGATTTAATGAATCAAAATCAAAACCAGAAGTAGTACCTGTTTTTCAAATTCTCAATCTCCTCCCTCCAACATATACTGAAACTTAACTGAACAGAATGTTGCTTTCATTATCATCATATATCACGCAGTTTTGGGTCCATCTCTGCTACTTAGCTTTTCACGTGACCATAAGCAAATTGCTTGATCTCTCTAAGATTATCTGCAAAATGGGTATAACACTTGCCCTGCTTATCCTATGGGATTGCCATGGGGCTTATATAAAATGATTGTTTAATTTTTCCAAAAAACATGAAGTTATTTTTCTTACCAATGTTTTACTATTTATTTTCAAATATATGCCATTTTTATACATAATATTTCTGGCAATTTAGGAAAAAAATGACTCCATATAGGCATTTTTACATAATAAAAGTGTGATGACCTTTGAAAACAGATACTCTCTCTGTTTCTTTCTGTCTCTCTTTCTCCCTCTCTTCCCTCTCTCTGTCTCTCTCTCTCTCGCACACACACACACACACACACACACACACACACAACCTGGAGATAATATATTTTTTTTTCTTTTCTTTTTTTTATTTTTTTTTTTAACATTTATTTATTTTTGAGACAGAGAGAGACAGAGCATGAACAGGGGAGGGGCAGAGAGAGAGGGAGACACAGAATCCAAAGCAGGCTCCAGGCTCTGCACAGAGCCTGACGCGGGGCTCGAACTCACGGACCGTGAGATCATGACCTGAGCCGAAGTCGGACGCTCAACTGACTGAGCCACCCAGGCGCCCTGATAATATATTTTTTAATTATTTTTTTTAAGTTTATTTATTTATTTTTGAGAAGGGACAGAGCGAGTGAGCAGGGTGGGGTGCAGAGAGACAATCCCAAGCAGGCACTGCACTGTCAGCACAAAGCCCAATGTGGGGCTTGAACCCACAAACTCTGAGATCATGACCTGAGGTGAAACCAAGAGTTGGACACTTAACTGACTGAGCCACCCAGGCGTCCCTGGAGATATATTTTTAAAACATTTAAGTAATACCTCTTATTTAAAAAGATAGAAGAATGAACTATACTTGGCACCTTACTCAGGGCCAGACCCACAGTGTCTGTTCAGTAAATTTACACTGAATAAATGATGGATGGATTCTTTTTATGAATAATAATTTCAGTGGTTGATATTATAGATGCCAATGTGTAATAGCTAGATTTTCAAAGAAACTGAGATCTAAAGAGCTTATAACAATAAATGTTACTGGTTTTATCAATATTTATCCATTTTATAAGGGATATAATGCAATATTGTCCATTGCACTTACTATTAATTGAACTTATTGTATCCATTGTTTATCCATTGAACTCATAATATGGGATAAAATTTGAAATTTTGCCCTTAAATAATAAAGATAAATGTATATTATGTTAAAGTCCTCAATCATGCAGTTTTCCTGTGACCTTCAGGAATTCACTCATTCTTTCATTTATTCATTCATTCATTCATATAGTTAATAATTGCTTGCACCGTGTCAAGCTTTGTGCTATAACTATGTAAGGATTTTTCTTTCTTTCAAGTAGCTTATTCTTTATCTAGTCTCTCAAAAAGTGCATTTTTATTGAGCTAGTGACTCTACCTGAAGATTCAAAGTCATGTAAGTATTTAATCCTAGGCTAAGGTCTCTCTGGGCCACAAAGATTTAAAAAAAAAAAAAAAAGCCCTATTCAGAGAGACTAGAATCAGGAAGAGCCAGTGTATTTGAGTTTACCTGATGATGGTTGAGGGAACAAGACATCTCCCCTCAGGGAACAGCTCTTGCCCCAAATGGAAAATGCATAAAGAACAAGGACAATGCTATGCATTCTTGACTTAATGTCATAAAATAATTTAAAAAGCCAGGTTTATGTCATTTATAATTTTAATTATGTCTTTTAAAATGCTACTGAGAACAAATTTGCTGAAAAACTACAGGAAGAATAAAAAGGTTTACTTTAATTATTACAAACATACTTCTGAGATTCCTTTCCTTTCCCATGTTTTCTTTATTCTTACCTGGTTATTTGATTGTTTATAGGTGTTGTATCTAGATACACTTGTCTCATTTGGTATTCTTATCATGATGAGAATTTCTTGTTGTGGTGTTTCTTGAGGAGACTTATCATTTAATTGGTCAAAAAGCCTAATAAGTATTCTGCTAATGTGACCCTGTATGTAAAAAGTTAAGAAAAATAGAACACCCCAAATGAATAACTTCATATTTTAAAAAGTCAGAATTTCCTTCCAAGATTCATCATTCATCTCTTTACGGGGGGTAAAGACCAAATTCCTTTCACCTGGAAACACAAAATACCATCTAGGTTGGGTTCTGACCTGCTTGAGGAAAACACAAAGAAGCACAGTGGAAGTTCTCCAATATCTACCACTATTACAATATTTACAAATGTCACGAAGGTAGCCTACAGAATGCTTCCTAAGCCTAATGATGTCAAATGGAAGTAGCTTCATTATTGAAAAGACTGTGACATTTCTTTCTTAACTAATACAATAAATAGAAAACAGCACTTCTGTGGATAGAGCCAACAAGCAGTGTGGTCCTGAATTTATAATGGAAGTGGGTGAAAACCCTTCTGTGGAGGTAAAAAAAAAAAGGGGGGGGGGAAGAAGTAAGGGAAGATATTGAGGGAAATGGGCATTCTTGGCTCTACCAGTCAGTAAAGAGATACAGCAGTAGGTGAAGGGAGTAGCTGGAGAAAAAGAGAGAAGAGTTGGAAATTGAGTCCAAAGAGGGGGTGGTCAGTGGGAAGGAGAGAACAAAAGATTAAGAAATGGAGGAAAGGGGATATTGAGGGATATTAAGTAAATTAGATGAGATGAAGGAAGAGAAAAAGAAGGATGGGGAAGATGTGAAAATAAGAAGTGATGTGAAAATAAGAGCAAGGCAGGAGAGGGAGAAGGACAAGTGTAAGCTGTCATCCCCCAGGGGTCAGCAAACTAGAGCCTGTGGGCCACATCCAGTCTGTTGCCTCTTTTTTTTTTTTTTAAATAAGTAAAACTTTATTGGAATACAATCAGGCTTATTAATGTACACACTGTCTATGGCTGCTTCTAGTCTACAATGACAAGAGTTTAGTAATTGTGATGGAGACAGTTATGTCTTACAGATAAAAATATTCACTATCTGACCCTTCTGGAAAAGTTTGTAGTCTATACTGTTGGCAAATTGTAGTGTTGTGCATCAGAATTACCTAGAGGGCATGTTAAAAGAAGGATCGCTGAACCTTATCCCCAGAGTTTCTGATTAAGTAGATCTAAGGTGAGATCTCAAGTTTTTATTTCTAGTAAGTTTCCAGGTGATGCTGATGCTGTTGGTCCAGGAACTGCACTTTGAGAACCACTGCTCGAATCATTACCTTATATCACACTAATGTTGTTCTGAATGAGGAATTTTGTGAAGAAAGGAAGGGAAAACCAAACTTGATCCCCGTTTTAGATAAACATAGATGTATGGGTTGATATCACAATTTTTAAAAATTCTTTTATTTTTTATTTTTTATTAAAATTTTTTTTAATGTTTATTTATTTTTAAGAGAGAGAGGGAGAGTGAGCAGGGGAGGGGCAGAGAGAGAGGGAGATTCCGAAGCAGGCCCTAGACTCTGAGCTGTCAGCACACTCAAACCGGTGAACTGCAAGATCATGACCTGAGCCAAAGTCAGATGCTTAATTGACTGAGCCACCCAGGAGCCCCTCTTTTTTTTTTTTTCTTAAGTGGATCTTGAACTGGATCTTTTTATAATGCAAGTTTTATTCTTAAAACAACAAAAAGTGAATCTGATTGAGTGAAAACTTAGCTATTTGGTGGTTTGTTCCTAAAAATGTTTTGTAGTTTGGTCGATTCAACTCCCTGAAATAACATTGGGATCTGTCAATATTATTATTGGACTGTGTTGATAATGTTGACTGCATCCATTTTATGAGAATAACCTCTCCCCACCTCACTGCCTCTGCATGGAGCCCCTGAGAAACGAAACTATAAGTGAATTGAGATCTTGTTGACCACTCACCAACCTCACTCCTAGACTATGCCGGAGTCTTCTGGCTCCAATTTCTCCATGGAATTGCAAGTTCATTGATAGGTTTTCTCCTGGAGATAGTCATAAATGTTGTCCTAAGTGTGAGACCTTTGGGGCTCATGATACCAAGGAATTTATCCTGCCTAAGCCCTCCATCCCCAAACCCTTAGATCTGTTTTACTTACTTGCTTACTTACTTATTTATTTATTGACTTACAAGTGGTGCTGTGGTTTGCATAGTTATAACCTTCCTCTACTTGTGTCCTTAAATCTATACCCTAGCTGTGAATGTGAGTAAGCCAGTTATTAGCCCTAATTTTTCATGCTCTGTGTTTGCTGCACAAAAGTTCTGTGAGGGATAGAGAAATGTTTCTCTTTTTCCCCGCATCCTGCCATTTACAGATATAAAGAGAAACATAATTTTGGAACCTGAAAGTGCCAGAGACACCTTCAGAATAGAATTGAGTTCAATTTAGAATTAGCAGCTCTTTAAAACGTGTGCTGGTTCATTCCACCTTTGCTCTGCGTGGTTACCTCCTTGCACACACGTAACCGAAATGGTAAGGAGACAGGAAAAAAATCCATTTTTACCCATAAGAAAAATACTCAATTTTAATTATATTTAATTCTGACTTGTTAGTTTTAGAGGATCTCCAGATTATGTGAGACGTTGATGTGTATGAGAAACTATATGATGGATGTCAAAGAAGGATAAATGACATAAATATATGTCACATGCCTACCTTATTATGGTGAATAAGTGGATGCTTAAATAAATCAGTTGTTGCAACAGACCCTTCCTTATCTTAATGAGGGTATGGTTCCGAGTTAAAAGGTAATGGCAAAATAAATAATACAGGCAGTCCATTCTGCGCATGGCACTGTGTTAACTAAAATGTGTATACACTTAAACCAATTCCTGATTTGCATGAACCCATTATAACAGGTTAAATATGTTATCAAAAAGTCTGTGTGAAGCATGATCAAATTGCACTTTGGACACGTGGGGGCCTTTAAAAAGTTTTTAAAGAACCTCTGGGATGAATTTTTCTATAAAGTATATCTATAGTAATCACAGTGAGGAATGTTGTGGGTTTAAATGCTTCCAAATTCCTCTAATATTTGAAGGTTATGATCAATGCCAGAGAAACTAAAACTGGACGTCATGTGCCACCTCTTTTCAGATCTTCTTCCCATGATGTCCTTTCCTATTTTTTCCTTCTCTTCCTGTTGTGATCTGGCTTCTCACGAACTGTTGTTTCCAGCACTGTCCAGCTCAGCCACACCATCACCTTGATAAATGGCATACAGCGAAGCAGTCATCTGCTCCTGTTGGCCCTGCCATCTGCTTTCCATTCAAAGGATCCACTGCACGTGTTTGAGATCAGATAGGAATAAAACCATTTGCAGACCCACACTCGGAGAGAGTGGCTGCTGTTGGGATCTGTGTAACAGGGCCGATCGCTGTTAATGGTGAAGTTTCACTGCAGCTTTTCCAAGGTCTTGCTCTACGTGTCCACTGTGGTAGAATTTTGATGTAGAGGGGTGATGTGAAAAGTTAACAGGCAGTTTGACTGCTACTCTCTAGCTCATTCAGGGAATTGTGCTACAATGAAAGCATTGAAGGTTCACTCCAGATTCACTTGGGTTTAATGTTAGGAGAGACACAGGTCTTTTCGGTGTCAGAAAGAGATGCTGCTTAGAAGGTAGTGGTGAATACTTTGGTGGATTTAAGTTCTCTCCAATTTCTTCTGAATTTCCAAAACTTTAATTCATACCAGTGTTATTTCATGGATTAGTTTCCTACGGCTGCTGTAAAGAATCACCACAACTTAATGGCTTAAACACACCACCAACTTATTTGAGGTGGGGTTGGGAGATGGGCAAAATAGGAGAAGGGGATTAAGAGGTGCTAACTTCCAGTTATAAAATATATAAGTCATGGGGATGTAAAGTGCAGTATAGGAAATATAGTCAATGATACAACAACTTTGTGTGGTGACAGATGCTAAGTAGACTTACCATGGTGATCATTTCATAGTGTATATAAATGTTTAATTACCATGTTGTATACCTGAACCTAATGTAATACTGTATATCAACGATACTTCAGTTTTAAAAAACCTCCACCAACTTATTATTTTATTGTTCTGGAGATCAGAAGTCTAAAATTTAGTCTTAGTGGGTTAAAAATTAAGGTGTTGGCAGGGCTTCATTCCTTCTGGGGGCTCTAGGAGACTGTGTCTTTGCCTTATCTAGCATCTAGAGGTCACCTGCTTTCCCTGGCTTTTGGTTTCTTCTTCATCTTCAAAGTCAACAGAGCAACATCTTCCAGTCTCTCTTCTTTTTTTTCCCTCTTTACTTCTGGCCAACTTTCATATGACCCATTCCCTTTTATTTCCAATTTTCTGTATGTAGAGCTGTATTAAGTTACTTAGATCAAATTTCTATTTATTATTCTCTCTGCTAATGCATACTTAGCCCAGTTGCTCGTACTATTTTTTGTAGCCTTTCCTCTTTCTTTTTATGTTTAATGAAAACATACTTGTACTGACACCCTTTTTTGATGGATTCATGAGGAAGTTAAGGTTTTGCTTTTTAGTCTTCAGTTTGGAATTACTCTTATAGTTTTGAAACCTGCTTTTTTTTGGTAATTCATTGTCTCCATATTCCCCCCCAAAAGAGCAACCTAATGTTTTGATATTAGACCTAATTGCAGAAAGATTTGTGGTTTGCAGTTTGCCTATTTCTTGACATGTGTATGCTATCATCATATTTTATAAAGCAAATGTTAAAGGTTACAAAAACCCTTTACTCTTACAGTTCTTGTTTTCTGTTACCTTAATATTAGGGATATTTATTTATTCCATTATTATTGGATTTTTAAGTAGGAAAAAATATTGCGTGTATAGGATAATTAAATTAGCTGTTATGCTAAACCAAAAATACTTCCTAGTGTCTGGAAGATTGGCTGCATTTATAATGACTGATCACAAAAGAAGATATGTACACTGTGAGAAAAAATAGTTACCATATAGTTAAAAGAAGATAAATAAAAATCATGTGAAATATACCACCCGGGAAATCCCTCCGTATTTTTAAGAATACATATAATTGTATATTTTTTCGAGGTTACAACTATTCTGGCCATGTGATTTTCTGATCTACTCATTTTAATTGGCAAGATACAAACATTTTCTGTATTATTTGACAAACTTTTTATTAGCTACATTGTGTTTTATCATATGGATATACTGTGATCTATTTTTAAAATACTCTAGCAGACATTCTTCCAGCTATTTCCTTAGAAAAAGTCCCAGTAAAATAAATTTGTAAGGCAACATGTATTTTTACACTTTTGGATACATAGTAGACCCAGACAGTCATAATCCAGAAGGTAATTTCACAAAACACAGTTACTACACTTCTTTCCCTTCCCAGGCAAATGCCATAGTGATGTAATTATTGTTTTTTGCTTTGTTTTATTTTTTAATTTCAGGTTACCTTGCACCTCGAAACCTTCCTAGTACTGGCTTCTTCCCGTTCCTGCAAACCCTACTCTGTGACACAGACTCTAAATGCAAAGACACACCATATGGGCCGCAAGATCTGCTTCGTAGGAAAGGAATTAATGATGCACTATTTAAAGACAGGTAGGGGCACTTCCCAAGTGTGTTCAGTTGTTTTGAAAGATCAGATCTTATCTCCTTATGAAATATCCAGGACAACCAGGGTTATATATATGACTTTATTTTCTATATCTGCAAATGTGGTGATCTAAATATGAACAAACAAGTTGAGTACACGCTTGTATTACCATGTTTATGTGGGAGTAAGCATAATCTACTTTGGATGAGTTACCCAAACTTTGCTTTCTAAGATGGGTGGCCAAGGCCCTCCTTAACTTCCCTCAAAGTTTTGTCAGTGACAATTTGTCAGTGACACATTGCCCTAAGATTTGATCACAAGCTTCATATATAGGGCAATTTAGGGGCATTATCTCCTGGAAGAATGACATATTTATACTACTCCATATGGTACTTCTAGATGCAACAGAAACCAGGCGATGCAAATGCAGGAAATTAAAAGTCTAGAAATCAAAGTAATAAAGTTGAAAGCATCCTTAATTCAATAAAACCCTTTAATTGAGGCTCATGTGTGTCCTGTTTTATGGTGTGAGAGGCAGCTGAAGAATAAAGGTAAGAAATCTAGACCATTTACAACATGACTATTTATAATCCCAATATTCTCTCTTGGGATTCTAAACCTAAAGAGACTCCAGGAGCCCACCTGTCTGTAGAACTGAAAACAAAGTTGTAATCTGAGTCAACCATGAGATAATTCTGGTACAAATTATTTTGAAGTGTTTTTCAAAGAAAGATTATATTTATCCCTACTCAGAGATATTTCGTTCTGAAATTTTAATTTAAATTCCTTGGTATCTAACATCATATCTGTATGAACATTATCATCATGATTTTGGTCATCAGATAATATGGGTGATACTTTAAGAGAGAGCAACTGCAAGCTGTTTAGCATAAAATATATCAAGAATTGCCATGGGAAATGACTCAGAACACACAATTGTTGAGTTGTTAATTCACATTGGTTTTGTTATTTCAATAATTTAATGAGTCTTGATTCTTAAAACATTATGATGTTCATTCATCTATTAATTTATTCAAGAAATAATGACTGAGAAATTTCTGTGTGCTAGACATCATTCTAGGCACTGTGATACAGAATGAATCAGACAAATCCTGTATGTTACTTGCATCCTAATGGAAAAGCAAGCAAAAAAATGAGCAATCGAATAAATAAATAAATAAATAAATAAATAAATAAATAAATAAATAATTAATGATAATAACAATTGTGCTAGCAAGAAAAGAAAGCAGGCTATAAGCTAGAAGTTGAAAGGTGGGAAGTGAATAGGGTGGCAAGAGAAGGCCTCTGCTAACAGGTGGCATTTGGGTAGAGACCAGCAAAGACAGGAAGAGACCAGCAACAGCATATGAAGAGAGTATTCCAGGCAGAGAAACAGCAAAGAATCCTCAGGTGGGGATAAGCCTGACCATTTATAGGAACAGAAAGTTGGCTAATATTTGTAAAACATAGTGAGAGATGATACAAGGGGTTGGGGATATGTCGAAAAGAAATGCAGGAAACATGTACATGCAGAATCGAACATGTAGAAAAAGGGAAGGGATTTGCATCTTTTTTTTAGTATAATGAGAAGCCATTGGAAATTGGTAAGCAGGGAGATGACATGACATATTGTGTATGAAGCCAGTGTGTTCTAAGTGCATACCTCAACTAACACTAGTTGCCTTATCTCTGTGGGGAGACCAAAAGCTAACTAGAGCCTATGCCCTCTTAGTAAACAGAGTAGAGGAAGGATGGAAGCATGGCATCTTGGTTGTTCAACTAGTTCACAGGTGGTCTGTGTGTCCCCATGTGAGTGGTTAATGAAGCATGATCCATGCCCATGTTCTAATAGGGGAAGGAATATATTAAACCCATCATTATAATGGGAGAGAGTGCAATGAAAAGTACCAGAAAGATGTTGAAGGAAGACACTCCATATTTAAAGTAGAGAGAGCTTTCAGGTGGGATAATCAGGTTGATCTTCATGAAGGGGTTGTACCTGCGATAGACATTTCATGAAGCAAGGGTTAGAGAGGACATGGGAAAAATTAATGTCCCTTATTTACAAAATGAATTGCAGCTCTCCTGGGGCTATCAACTTTATACCTTTTTTTTTCATGAAGAAGTAAGTTACAATGAGAGAAATTGTGAACAATATCTGAGACTATATAAATATACCTTCCTAAAAAAGAGTATTTTTCTGTGTGATGTCATATAGAGCCACACTCATAGAGTTGCCTGAGATGAGCCACTGAGTTGGTTTTAGAACTAGGATTAAAGTCCAGCTTTATTTTATCCTTTGTTGATGATTCTCTAGGCAGATGGACATATCTGCTTTTTTTGTTTTATTCTAGCCCCCAGGTACTTTGTCTGGCTCAAACTGTATATTGCTGTATATTCAGTATTTTCTCTAAACTACCACATAATTGGAACTTAATTTAGAAAATTATGTACAATAATAAAATTGCATTAATGATATTTCCCACCATGCTATTAACTTTTATGGTTTATACAGCCGTGCAGTGAAACT
Organism: Acinonyx jubatus; assembly: GCF_027475565.1. NCBI lineage: Eukaryota > Metazoa > Chordata > Mammalia > Carnivora > Felidae > Acinonyx > Acinonyx jubatus. The sequence continues at coordinate 196,431,916 of NC_069381.1, read as the reverse complement.
GGGGCATGGCTACTGGGTAAGTGGTTCCACTAAATTGCTTCCCTTTGGTAAAGGAAGATTCACCAGCATAGCATCATTAAGGGAACAAAATAGTCTTTTTCTGTTTTGTAAGTGAAGGGAAGAAAATGCCATCTTTGGCCTCATCAAAAGACGCCCGCCATGTTTATTTGAATAGAATGCTCTTCTGAAAGTAGTGATCACACTGCAGTCACTGCTTGCTGGCCAGTCGCCAGGTAGTTTGAGGTTTTTGCACTGGCACCAGCCCTCTGTTATTAAATTCATACTTTTTTAGGCATTGTCTTTAGGATGATGTGCTTTCAAATAAAAATCCAATACTATACTCAGCATCAACTCTAAGTAGCTGTCTGGAAAAAGAAACATTACATGTATGGTTCCCCTGCTCATTTGTATAACAGATGATTCAACATCATGGGACTTACCCTCGTGGTCCTTCCTCCCTCTGCACTGCCTCTAAGAATGTATCAGAACAGTGGGGGCCCCTGTCTGTGCCATTGCTCACACAGCTGGTGAATGTGAAGATCATCCTCCAGGGCTCACAGGGTCATTATCTGGAGAAGTGATTCAGCATTCCTAAAAATTGTGTGGGAGAATTCCTTCTGTGGATTTGCTCCCTATCTCTGTCATGCCAACACGCTTCTGTGACCTGTGGTTTCCAACTCATACCTCTGCTCCTATTGAATGGCTTTTACAGAACTTTTAACATAGTTAATCGTATCTTATTCAGGGATCATTTTAAAGTGCCGAGGCTTTTGTTTAGTACCAAAGAATATGGTTGTGTTTAGAAATTGACCTAAAGATATCATTGGGAATATAAGGTAAGTGGAAGTAGAACAGATATGTGTCCTCATTTGACTGTACAGATGATGTGAGACGTATGGGTTTCACATTGTAGTAATTTCAGAGCAATTTATAGCTATGTTGTAATCATTTTAGAATCATTTGTTCATGTTAAAATAAAGGGTTAAAATTTTATTTCTCAAAAAGCAACGTGGGAGGATATCTTAGCTGCCATGCAGGCAAAATTATTAATTTATTGAGTAAGAATGTATTGAATACGTACCACATGCTGGAGATGATGCAATTCACTGCAGATATGAATGTGAATAAGGCACATCCTATGCTCTACACAAACTTACAATCAAGTGAGAGAAAGAGCGAGACAGGCAAATAGGTAAATTACCATATTACATGGTAAATGTGATGCGCGTTTGTTTGGGTCTCACTGGGCCCAGAACATGAGACAACAAAAGGGGAATAGTTACAACAGGTACTTGAAGACATTGTTTTTGCCTGAGGAATATGGATCTAGGAAGATATATTGGAATATATCTTGGAGATATATATATGATTGTAATAGAGAGAGGTTTGGGTAGGGCAATGTCAGGAGGGTTCTCCGGAGGCCTTAAGGGTGTGATCATTAAGGGCAGATAGAGTGGTGGATACCAGACTGGAGGAAGCTGTGTTTGAGTTAGGCCATAGAGAAAGAATCCCAGAATTTAATGAAAGAGAGAAATAAATAGAGGCCCTTCCATAGCTTAGAAGAATAGGCAAATAGTGATGGAAAAATTTATAACTTCCCTTGTAGTGCTGCCAAATTAATCAACTTGTTTCAGGACTAGGACTAGGTAGAACATAATCTGTGTAGTGTCACCTGAAAGATACTGTGCTGTTATCTCCCTCATATTCTATATGTTTCTTATACACATCTACTCACTAAGACATTTCCTCATCTGCCTGTCATAGTGCCTTTAACAGCTTCTGGATAGGTACTAGTTCGGATATATATTGTATCTCCAAAGTCCCTCCTAAGCATATAAAAATATCCTAGGGCAGAGGAACATATTAAGACATTTAAAAATTTTAACGTCTTAACTGGTATAGATTGTTCGATTGGTTGGTGGTCCACCTAGAAAAGATGTCCATTTTAAACATGGGCAGGTAGGGATTGTATCTGCAGCACGGACAGCCCTGAAAGAATGAACATTAGAATGAAATTGAAGAAAACAGTGAAAAAAAAATTAAGATTTTCCTGTGAATGACATCAGCTTGGGGGTAGTCAGGAAGGAAAGCTGTGTCAAGTCACTGCGGGGGGCCTCACTGCCATACAGTGTCCTTATTTATAATTAAAAGTCAATAATGAATGTCTTCTGAAGCTGGGATCAGAATTGGCCTAGAGCACATCTCACATCTTCTTTCCAGGTGTCACTATATACCTGTGTGATCATTCTGGGGACAAAAGGGAAAAAATATAAAAAGTTTAACTAACCCTTGGAAGCAAAAAAGAATGTCAGAATTTTCTTTCTAGGACTTGCCATATGTGGCTTCCCTGAAAGCAGTTCTTTTTATAGACAAAATTTACCATGGTGCACATGGATACCACCTACACAGGTAATCTTCCCCACTCACAGGAAATAGACATCCAGTATGAGTGCATAAATTCTACCATTATGATGATATCTATAAATGTGGCATTTCACAAATGTAACTGTTGGTAGACATGTCTGAGAAGACGTAAAATCTACTCTGGGCCTAGTTTCCCTTCCAGTATCTTAAATTTAACATTTTGAGTCTGAGATATTTCTTTTATTGAATTCCATTCCAAAACAGGGACCTATAAATGCCACTGAGGTAGAATCTACTTCATCAGCATCATAGAGGAGAATCCCTTAGCCATCTCCATGGTACTGTACAAATGTCTGGGTCCCAGAAAAGGTGGTTAACTGATACCGTGGGCCACTTGCAAATTTAATTCAGGCTTTCTTGCCCCACTTAGAGAGTTGGATTTTCTGGACTCAGGTGAGCCTGTGTGCTGGATTCAGGGGGCTTCTAAGTTTTGCATTTGCTTTAATATTCTTCCCAGAGATATCCAGTGTGAGATAGATTCTCTGAGGCTTCCTCAAAGCTTTTGGAGTTCTTGAATGGGATTTTTAAGTCTCCTGAGTTCATCATAGAGGGTGGTAATGGGGATGAGTCATCACAGAATAAATGCACTTATCTGTAATAGCCTGTTGGAGGGTTTCTCAATGTCAGAACTATTCCTACTTGGGGCCAGATAATTCTTTGTTGTGCTATCATTATAGGATGGTCAGCAGCATCCCTACCCTTTACCCACTAGATGACCATAGCACCATGCCCTCTAGTTGTGACAGCCAAAAACTATGTCTTTAATCATTGCCAAATATCTGCTGGGAGGGGGGCCAAAATGGCCCCAGTTGAGAAGCACTGGTCTATTGGAAAGGTAAAGGATAAATTTTAAGGTAGCAAGGTACTTATATTAAGGTTGTGATTCAAGGATCTTGCTCTATAAGAAACACAAATTATATCTCTCATTTTAGCAGACCCTATCATGTGTTATTGTCCCCTGTACATGCCCTTACCTAGCTAATATTAGTGTATTATAATCCCAGGTCTTTATTTGACTATTCCATTATGTTAGTGGGAGTTTAATAAATATTGGTGAATTAATCAATGAATATGGTAGGTACAGTGCATGATTATACATTGTTGTCTGCCATGCCATTCCTGAGTGTTTTCTCTTTTTTCTTTTTTTTTTTGTCTTTTTTTAAATTATTATTATTTTTTAATTTACATCCAAATTAGTTAGCATATAGTGCAACAATTATTTCAGGAGTAGATTTCTTAGTGCCCCTTACCCATTTAGCCCATTCCCCATCCCACAACCACTCCAGTAACCCTCAGTTTATTCTCCATACTTCTGTTTTGTCCCCCTCCCTGTTTTTATATTATTTTTGTTTCCCTTCCCTTATGTTCATCTGTTTTGTCTCTTAAAGTCCTCATATGAGTGAAGTCATATGATTTTTTTACTTTCTCTGACTAATTTCACTTAGCATAATACCCTCCAGTTCCATCCATAGTTGCAAATGGCAAGATTTCATTCTTTTTGATTGCCAAGTAATACTCCATTGTGTGTGTGTGTGTGTGTGTGTGTGTGTGTGTGTGTGTGTGTGTGTGTATATATATATATATACCACATTTTCTTTATCCATTCATCCATTGATGGACATTTGGGCTCTTTCCATACTTTGGCTATTGTTGATAGTCCTGCTATAAACATTGGGGTGCATGTGTCCCTTCGAAACAGCACACCTGTATCCCTTGGATAAATGCCTAGTAGTGCAATTGCTGGGTCATAAGGTAGTTCTATTTTTAGTTTTTTGAGGAACCTCCATACTGTTTTCCGGGTGGCTGCACCAGTTTTCATTGCCACCAACAATGCAAAAGAGATCCTCTTTCTCCACATCCTCGCCAACATCTGTTGTTGCCTGAGTTGTTAATGTGAGCCATTCTGAAGGGTGTCAGGTGGTATCTCACTGTGGTTTTGATTTGTATTTCCCTGATGATGAGTGATGTTGAGCATTTTTTCATGTGTCGGTTGGCCATCTGGATGCCTTCTTTGGAGAAGTGTCTATTCATGTCTTTTGCCCATTTCTTCACTGGATTATTTGTTTTTTGGGTGTTGAGTTTGATAAGTTCTGTGTAGATATTGGATACTAACCCTTTATCTGATATGTCATTTGCAAATATCTTTTACCATTCTGTCAGTTGCCTTTTAGTTTTGCTGATTGTTTCCTTCACTGTGCAAACCTTTTTATTTTGATGAGGTCCTTTTTTGCTTTTGTTTCCCTTGCCTCTGGAGATGTGTTGAGTAAGACGTTGCTGTGGCCAAGATCAAAGAGGTTTTTGCCTCGAGGATTTTGATGGCTTCCTGTCTTACATTGAGTTCTTTCATCCATTTTGAGTTTACTTTTGTGAATGGCGTAAGAAAGTGGCCCAGGTTCATTCTTCTGTATGTCACTGTCCAGTTCTCCCAGCACCACTTGCTGAAGAGACTGTCTTTATTCCATCGGATAGTCTTTCCTGCTTTGTCAAAGATTAGTTGGCCATATGTTTGTGGGTCCATTTCTGGGTTCTCTATTCTGTTCCATTGATCTGAGTGTCTGTTTCTGTTCCAGCACCATACTGTCTTGATGATTACAGCTTTGTAGTATAGCTTGAAGTCTGGGATTGTGATGCCTCCCACTTTGGTTTTCTTTTTCAAGATTGCTTTGGCTATTCTGGATCTTTTCTTCTTCCATACAAATTTTAGGATTATTTTTCTAGCTCTGTGAAGAATGTTGGTGTTATTTTGATAGGGATTGCATTGAATATGTAGATCGCTTTGGGTAGTATCGATATTTTAACAATATTTGTTCTTCCTATCCAGGAGCATGGAATCTTTTTCCATTTTTTGTGTGTGTGTGTGTGTGTCTTCTTCAATTTCTTTCATAAGCTTTCTATAGTTTTCAGTGTATAGATTTTTCACCTCTTTGGTTAGATTTATTCCTAGGTATTTTATGGGTTTTGGTGCAACTGTAAATGGGATCGATTCCTTGATTTCTCTTTCTGTTGCTTCATTGTTGGTGTATAGGAATGCAAACGATTTCTGTGCATTGATTTTATATCCTGCGACTTTGCTGAATTCATGAATCAATTCTAGGAGTTTTTTGGTGGAATATTTTGGGTTTTCCATAAAGGGTATCATGTCATCTGCAAAGAGTGAAAGTTTGACCTCCTCCTGGCCTATTTGGATGCCTTTTATTTCTTTGTGTTGTCTGATCACAGAGGCTAAGACTTCCAATACTATGTTGAATAACAGTGGCAAGAGTGGACATCCCTGTCTTGTTCCTGACCTTAGGGGGAAAGCTCTCAGTTTTTCCCCATTGAGGATGATATTAGCATTGGGTCATTCATATATGGCTTTTATGATCTCAAGATATGCTCCTTCTATCCCTACTTTCTTGAGGGTTTTTATCAAGAGAGGATGCTCTATTTTGTCAAATGCTTTCTCTGCATCTATTGAGAGGATCATATGGTTCTTGTTCGTTCTTTTATTGATGTGATGTATCATGTTAATTGTTTTGCAGATATTGAATCAGCCCTACATCCCAGGTATAAATCCCACTTGGTTGTGGTGAATAATTTTTTTAATGTATTGTTGGATCCAGTTGGCTAATATCTTGTTGAGGATTTTTGCATCCATGTTCATGAGGGAAATTGGTCTATAGTTCTCCTTTTTAGTGGGGTCTCTGTCTGGTTTTGGAATCAAGGTAATGGTGGATTCATAGAAAGAGTTTGGAAGTTTTCCTTCCATTTCTATTTTTTAAAACAGCTTCAAGAGAATGGGTGTTAACTCTTCCTTACATGTTGGGTAGAATTCCCCTGGAAAGCCATCTGGCCCTGGACTCTTGTTTTTTGGCAGATTTTTGATTACTCATTCAATTTCCTTACTGGTTATGGGTCTGTTCAAATTTTCTATTTCTTCCTGTTTCAGTTTTGGTAGTGTATATGTTTCTAGGAATTTGTCCATTTCTTCCAGATTGCCCATTTGTTGGCATATAATTGCTCATAATATTCTCTTATTATTGTTTTTATTTCTGCTATGTTGGTTGTGATCTCTCCTCTTTCATTCTTGATTTTATTTATTTGGGTCCTTTCCTTTTTGTTTTTGATCAAACTGGCTAGTGGTTTATCAATTTTGTTAATTCTTTCAAAGAACCAGTTTCTGGTTTCATTGATCTGTTCTACTGTTTTTTTGGTTTTGATAACATTCATTTCTGCTCTAATCTTTATTATTTCCTGTCTTCTGCTGTTTTTGGGTTTTGTTTGCTGTTCTTTTTCCAGCTCCTTAAGGCATAAGGTTAGGTTGTGTATCTGACATCTTTCTTCTTTCTTTAGGAAGGCCTGGATTGCTATATACTTTCCTCTTATGACTGCCTTTGCTGCATCCCAGAGGTTTTGGGTTGTGGTGTTATCATTTTCATTGGCTTCCATATACTTTTTAATTTCCTCTTTAACGTCTTGATTAACCCATTCATTCTTTAGTAGGATGTTCTTCAGTCTCCAAGTATTTGTTACCTTTCCATATTTTTTCTTGTGGTTGGTTTCGAGTTTCATCACGTTGTGGTTTGAAAATATGCACGGTATGATCTTGATCTTTTTGTACTTACTTAGGCCTGATTTGTGTCCCAGGATATGGTCTATTCTGGAGAACGTTCCATGTGCACTGGAGAAGAATGTATATTCTGCTGCTTTAGGATGAAATGTTCTGAATGTATCTGTTAAGTCCTTCTGGTCCAGTGTGTCATTCAAAGCCATTGTTTTCCTTATTGATTGTTTGATTAGATGATCTGTCCATTGCTGTGAGTGGGGTGTTGAAGTCTCCTATTATTATGGTATTACTATCGATGAGTTTATGTTTGTGATTAATTGAGTTATATATTTAGGTGCTTCCACAGTTGGCACATAAATGTTTACAATTGTTAGGTCTTCTTGGTGGATAGGCCCCTTGATTATGATATAATGCCCTTCTGCATCTCTTGTTACAGTCTTTATTTTAAAGTCTAGATTGTCTGATATAAGTATGACTACTCCAGCTTTATTTTGTTGCCCGTTAGCATGATAGATGGTTCTCCATCTCCTTATTTTCAATCTGAAGCTGTCTTTAGGTCTAAAGTGGGTCACTTGTAAACAGCATATAGATGGATCTTGTTTTCTTATCCATTCTGTAACCCTATTTCTTTTGATTGGAGCATTGAGTCCACTGACGTTTAGAGTGAGCACTGAAAGATATGAATTTATTGCCATTATGATGCTTGTAGGGTGTTTTCTCGTTTAAGGACAGACACAGGTATGCAACAATGGAGGGAAACTAAGCTATTAAAAACAAACAAACAAACAAAAATAACACAATTTCCTTAGCTATCTGTTCTTCTATTTAAAAAAAAATTAATGTTTATTTATTTTTGAGAGACAGAGACAGAGTATGAGTGGGCAGTGGGCAGAGAGAGAGGGAGATACAGAATCTGAAGCAGGCTCCAGGCTCTGAGCTGTCAGTACAGAGTCCCATGTGGGGCTTGAACCCAGAGACCATGAGATCGTGATCTGAGCCAAAGTTGGATGCTTAACGAACTGAGCCACCTAAGTGCCCCTTGTGGTTTCCATTTTAAGAGCTTAAAGAGAATAGTTTTTTGTGCAGTGGCAATGGACATATGCTATCACACCACATTTTGTAAATGCAAAATTAAACTGGGAGGAATTTGCAGGCAGTTGAACAGCAAAGCCCACATGATAATCCAGATCTCTCACCCCAACAAAAAGGCAAACCAAGGCCACATACAGGAAAGGGACCACCTTCCCACTCCTGTAATATGGAATGGGTGGTGACCATGTAACCACGGGTACTTCCTGACCAAGGACAGGTCCTATTAGGAGAGAAGCATCTGTAGTTCCTTGTCTGGAAGCTGCCATTTTATTGTTGAGCAAATGCAGACTTGCTGAGCCAGAGGCTTGCTGGGAAGGGGATGAGCTTTTTTCCTTTGGTCTTTAAAGAATATTTGAAGGAGTAGTTTTAGGACCCTTCTCTGAATGTGGGAAGATGGGCAAAGTGTCCTCTGTCTCTTAACTTACATTTTCTTTGTTTCCTATCACCTCTTCTTCTGTTTTTCTTTCCAGCTCTCCTTTATTATTCAGTCTCTGTTTTCTCTTGCTTCCTGTTTGCTCATGTTGATCTTTGTCATTCTCCTTTTGGTTTTTGTTGCTGTCCCTATTCCTTAAAATTTTTATGAAGGTAGTTTTCCCCTTTATTTTCAAAATGTGTTGATATTCAATAGTCCTCCTTATAGCATTTCAAGCTGAACTAAAAAAAAAAATGTTGAGAAAAAGAAAAGTGAACCTGACTTTCTCAAACTTTCTAAAACTTCTGTTTGAGAGAAGGGAAAGGGTACAGGTCAATTCTTATTTTTATCTGAGCAGTTTTCCCATCCAAATAGTCAGCATAAGGAATGTAAAAAGATTTTGGGGAATACAGTCATGGTCATGAATAATTCAAATATACATTAAGAATGCAGAGCTTTTGGAGCAACCAGTGCATTTTATAGAGAATATTGGAAAAACACTAGGGAATGAAAACAAATACCACCTCTTCTTACCATTTTTTACTAAAAGGACACACTAAAAAAGAAAAAAAAAACAGATTTTTTTCTCAATTATAAATCACAATGTACCCTGGAACCATGATTCAGATCTTGTTTCTAAAAAGGAAGTTAAATCGAAATCTCAACCGTAAGTGGAACTTCTTGCTTTTTCACTATTATATTTTTATATCCGTCCTTATGTATCTTAAGTAAGCTTTTTTATAAACAAGTACACAAAGTTCACCAACTTTTAGGAATTCCAAAAAGTGTTCACATCCAGGCATCGGACTGATTTTAGTCTTGAAATACGTACATTTATTTTGGACACTTAGTTTAGATATATCATGTTTTCCAGAAAGTATGATTATCTCCATTTTAATAATCAACTAAAGAGGAAGTGAATTTTTAAAAAGAAGGTTCCTAAAGGTCCAGTAATGTTTCCTTCCCAAAGCTACTGTGACCATGATAATGCAGGGATTCCTGGCACCACAATGCTATGTTGCCGCGTTGATGCATCCAGTACAATAAAAAGTCTACTTACATCATCATACATTCCTTTAACACCTGGTGCCACCTGTGATGGCAACAGCCACAGAGCTTGGCACAGACTAGACACTCAATAAAGGTGTGTTCTTTTCTTTCTTCCTTGAATCTGTCTTGTAAAGACATATTTTCTTTCTTTTCTTTTCTTATCTTTTCTTTTTTCTCTTCTTTCAAGGTTAACAAATAAGCATACCTTTGTTTCAGTCCCTGAAGCACAAGCATCCTTGAGCTCTCATCTCTTTGGAATCCCTCATCTTTTTAAATGAAATGTGTATATATATATATATATATATATATATATATATATACACACATATACATATATATACATTATATATATACATTATATATATACATTATATATACATTATATATATAATGTGTATATATGATATATGATATAATATCATATATATATCATATAGATGATATATATATATCATCTATATGATATATATATGTATCATAATTATTTCCAATATTTAACCCTAATGTCTTTTAAAAATAATTTCCTTTTTACAAGATAAAAGTAAAAATAACTAAACATCATCCAGGCCATTTTGTCTGAATAAAAATTTACCTTGTAGGAGAGCGACTATATTCATTGGTGTGTGGTTAGGTGAGTTCTTCCATTACAATCCTAGAAAGTAAATTAAAAATTTGAAAGTCCTTGGAGAGCCCTGGTATCTGCCACATAATACATTGCTGTAACTAACTGAAATTAATGTGGGTGAAGTTATAGAGTTCTTGCTTTTTCTTCTCTAGTGAAATTCTGAGAAAGTCATCCAACCTGGAGAAGGACAGCAATTTATCACTCCAGAGCACCAAAGTTCCAGAAAGAAGGCACACATCACCGGGTAAGCTATTCTCTTCTCTCGAGTTTAGAGCAGGCCTTTTGGAACAGCCAGCAAGGTCTAATCTTTGAAAGGGTTATACTTTTAACTTTTCAAACAGAGATGGAATGCCTAGAATATTCCTCAGAGAATATTCCTAAATGTTCCTTAAGGTTGCTTGAGTGTGGCAGTGCAATTATGCAAAGTTCTTGAGATAATTGGAAATTAAGTTCTTACTAAAATACTTTCTAGGAGCAAAAGCCTAGATGGTGCTAAATATGATGTTGAGAATTGCTCACTTTCCCAGAATCGGCTAGGGACTGTAGTTGTCTGCAATTAGATGATGCTGGGATGGTTAGAAAGCCCAGTAATAAAAAATTACCATTTGCAACAACATGGGTGGACCTAGAAGGTATAATGCTAAGTGAAATAAGTCAGTCAGAGAAAGACACATGCCAAATAATTTCACTCCTGTATGGAATTTAAGAAACAAAACAAGTGAGCAAATAAGGAAAAAGGAGACAAACCAGAAACCTTTCTTAAATACAGAGAACAAACTGGTGGTTGCCAGAGGGTGGTGAGTGGGGGAAGGGGTGAAATAGATAAAGATCACTTACCTGATGAGCACTGAGTAATGTAAGTATTGAATCACTCTATTGTACACCTGAAACTAAGATAATACTCTATGTTAATTTCATTTCAATTTCAAACAAAGAAAAAATTATTGGATGAAATCTTGGAAATTTGCCCAAACTGTTCATTTCACAGATGAGGAATATGAGACCCGACCAAGTTCTATGCCCTGTCTATGCCCATCCAGCAGACCTGCTACTAGAGCAGCAGTCAAGCCAGGACTCTTTCCACTCCACCCTTGTTCCTCCCCAGCCGTGCTCAGTATCAGTCTTTCAGCGGGACTGTGTGCTTCCTTTACAGCTGCGCCAGGGGCCCTCCCAGTTTAGTGTGCAGAAAACCTGGCTGAACTACCTGAGCCTTACACCAAGTAATTCTGATGCAGATTGCCTTACGAAACTCACTAGAAGCCATAAATCGCTGATAGACTCTCAAAAAAGCAGGACTATTTTATATTCGTTTGACAAATATTTATAGGATGCCCACTATCATGTAAGCTCGGTCCTATGTCCTGGGGATGTATTAGTGAACAAAACAAAGATTCCTGTATGTTTGGAACATGATTGGTGCTCTGAAAAAAAAAAAAAAAAGTACTTTTAAAAATGCCATGGAATATTTAAGATTCTATAACATTGTGTAAATTGGTACAGCCAGTGTGGAAAACAGTACGGAGGTTCCTTAAAAAATTAAAAACAGAAATACCTCATTATCCTATAATTCCGCTACTGGGTATTTACTCAAATAAAATGATATGCTAATTTGAAAAGATATATGCACCCCTGTGTTTATTGCAGCACTATTTACAATAGCCAAGACATGGGAACAACCAAAGTGTTCAGTAGATACATGAATAAAGATATGGTGTACGCACACACACACATGCATGCACACACACAGATATATATACACACTGGAATATTATGCTACCATAAAAAAGGATAAGTAAGATCTTTCCATTTGCAATAACATGGCTGGACATAGAGGGTATTATGCTAAGTGAAATAAGCCAGACTGAGAGAGATAAATACCATAAGATTTCACTCATAAGTGGAACCTAAAAAACAAAACAAAACTAATGAATAAACAGACAAAAAGAACTAAACCGATAAAGATAGGTCACCAGACAGATTGCCAGAGGGAAGGGGGAGGGAGGACAGACAAAATGAGTGAAAGGAAGTGAGAGATACAGGCTTTCAGTTATGGAATAAACAAGTCACAGGAATAAAGGACACAGAACAGGAAATAGGGAATAAAGTCAATGATGTTGTAATAGTGTTGTATGGTAACAGGCAATAACTACACTTGTGAGCATAGTATACCATATGGATTTGTTGAATCACTATGTTGTAGACCTAAAACTAATATAACCTTGTGTGTCAACTACCCCCCCCAAACCAAACCAAAACAAAACAAAACAAAACAAAAAAACTATGGCATTAAATAACATTCCAATACAAGTTGATGAACCAAATGAAAAAGGTCCTGTTGTGTTAATGTAGGAGGAATACGATGGTGAGTGGTTCTGAGGAGTTAATGTTCTATCGTGAATGATCTGAGGGTATTTGGCTGAGTAGCTTAAAGCACAGTAGAAATAAGATTATAGTGTTGTGGTCTAGTAAGCTTTGCTTTGCTCAGTAGCCACAGATTATGTCTCTTACCCTCTCCACTCATCTCACAAATGTATCGCCTGGTCCAGAGGAATCAGTTGGTAAATTCTTCAGCCCCACAGGCATTATAATAAAACGTAGGCCCTACTGATGATAGATCACTGGATTTTTGAATACTAAGATTCTTTGCTGTGAGGATAACTAACTGTCTCTGTCTAAAACGTATAAAAGGTAACATACTGGCTTACTGAACATCCATGCTATGGGGATGAACATAATCTTCTAGCTAATGCTCCTAACCCAGAACACCCCACCACATCATAAATAGTACTAGATGAGGCTACTTTGAGAATTGCTTAGAGTATACTGTAGTCTGGACTAATCGCTTCATCCCATTTATTTGATCTGAAATATCTTTCAGAAAACACTTTGGGGAGGAAGGAATTTATGATCCTAAGCAGATTTTAGCCTCCCAATTGAATAATTAAAAAGAAAACCATTATCACCAGATGTGCATTGGCAGATCCTTTGAACAGATGTTAGATATGATGGATCTGTGGAGCTCGTGGAGACACCTCAAATCCTCCAGGCCTGCACAGAAATGATGTACTTTATTAGGCAATAATATTGGTGATGAAGTTTAATGACATAAACTGGAATGAAAGCAAATGACATCTCAGCTGATTGGAACAAACCCAAGAGCAGACCAAAACCATGACAATTTTATGTGAAAAGAAATAATGATGAAATTTGCTGTTTTACCAGTTCAAAATTTTCATGGAAGATGCATATTGAGCACATTCTTGCTTTGGGGTATATAAGGGCACAAGTGATATTTACGGATTCTTGTGTGAATCTGTCCATTTTTGTGTGTCTATTTAGAATGCTAATCTGTTCTTTTTTCTGTTGCAGCCACAGTATTTCCCAGTACCAGTTCTAATTTGGAAAGTATGGGAACAGATACTTTCAATGGTAGTCAAATCCTTGCCCGAATCCTTGGTTTGGAAAAGGTAATTTCACTCAGTTTTGTAATGGACTGATAATAAATAGCAGTTGAACAAATACCTTAATAAAAGGAATTCCCAAACAGGAAGAGATTTGGGACACCCTCCCATTTGGAGTAATATCTCAGGGAAATTCTTTTCTTAGCAGCTCTTCCATAAAAAGCTTAATTCTCGGGGCACCTGAGTGGCTCAGTTGGTTAAGCATACGAATTTGTCTCAGGTCGTGATCTCACAATCTGTGGGTTTGAGCCCTGCATTGGGCTCTGTGCTGACAGCTCAGATCCTGGAGCCTGCTTCATATTCTGTGTCTCCTTCTCTCTCTGCCCCTCTCCCACTTGCACTCTGTCTCTCTCTCTTTGTCTCTCAAAAATAAATAAACATTAAAAAAAAAAAGCTTAATTCTCAGACATTCTGAATTCTTTAAGGTCTTGGACATTTATTTACTTCCCTGTTAAGTCCCTTAATCAAACTTAAGATTTTCCTTTAGTTAGAGATAGGGTGGCATTGCATATGATCTAATTTTCTGAAACAGGGAAGAAAAAAACGAATATGAAAGCATATGAAGCTCTAACACTCATTAAACTTGCTGCCTCATCCATACTGATCATGCCTTTGGAAAATCTGGAGCTATGGAAAATATCTCCCTGAAGTAGCAAAGTCCTTTTGCTTAGTGTAGTTTGGAGAGCTGACATATCTATCCCTTTGTTCAGCAGTCATTTATTTTAAGATTTCAGATACAAAAAAAATAAGCATAATTTCTATCAGAGGCGTAAACTGGCAGCCTATGAGTTAAGTGTGTGTGTGTGTGTGCGCGTGTGTCTACAGGTTTGTGTAGGGATATTAGGAAATTGAATTTGAACGCTTTTACACAGAACAGGTACTCTTCTGTTGACCACAGTCCCCACTTTTCCTTACTGTCTTTTATCCAGCCAGATTCATACATTTATTTGGCTAGCCCCTGTAGGCATTTGAGTCCTGCTTTATGTGCTCTTCAGACATCAAAAAGAGATCATTTTCAACATTTTCTAATAGACTTCTCTCTCTCTGTCTCTCTCTCTCTCTCACTGTCTCTGTCTCTGTCATACGCACATGTACACATATGCATTTTAAATAATATATTCATATTTTACATAGTAGATGTTTCTTCCATCTGGATGGAACATAGGATATAGGACATAACTTTGACTTTTAGTCATATTCCAGTGATCATAACCTCTGCTGCTTAATATGTCTCTGTTAGTTACCCTTAAAAACATTCTGTATAAATGAGGCATCTCAATAAACTGGTTTATGTAAATAAGCCAAAGGTTTACAACACAAAAAGGGATTCCAAGAAAGGCGCTATTACCCATCAGGACAATTCTGCCAGTGTTGGCTGAAATACAAGACTTTCCCATTTGGTTCAGTCTAGATTTTGAAAGTCTAGTTTCAACAGTAATAATATTTGAGATACCTAAAACACCCTATTTGGCATAAGAAGCCCCCAATATGCTCAGTTAATTCCAATGTAAACCCTCCCTAAATAGGGGAAAGTTATTTTATTCCATTTCTATTTCTTCCATATTGGTTCCTAGAAGCAAATAGTCTTGCATTGGATCAGCTAAATTCTTTAATATATAGAATAAAAATGCTATCCTCAAAAATACCGCCTTATTGTGTTGAAACTCCAAAATTATTTTTCTCACATGGAATGAAATTTCAGAATTTTGTGAGGCAGCACAGAGTCATATATCCAGTGAAGATAAGTCAAAAATTGATTTTCTATGTATAGATACATATTTTTAGAGTAGTTGGAGCAAGGAAAGGATGTCAAAATCAGGATGATATGTTGATGCCTGTGTCAGCGATCTCTCTGATTCCTCTTTCTTTCTCTTTCCTGCTTTCTGCAACCCTTGCAAAAATGAGTAGAGAAATCATTTTGGAGTGAGTTTATGTGTAATGTTAAGAAAGAGATATGGATGAATGGCTCGAGGACTTGGCACTTATAGTATATCCTGGAATAAGTGGATCCTGTCTTGTTCCATTCACTTAGAAGTTGCGTTACTAGAAGGAAGAGTGTAGCTTCTGTGACATAATCTTAAGGGGACAATAAAGTTAATTGCCCCTCACCTAACAGGGCTCTAAGAATTAATTGTTAGGAAGGACCCATTAGATATTATAACTAATATAATTGGCTCTATAAAGACCTAAAAACCTAAAATGGTCAATGTGATCACTATTCTATCTACAATTAGTGCCCTGTCTGGTCTGTACTGTGAAATATATGAAGACTTAGAATGATTCCATTATAAAAATGCTTTCCACTTATTGCATCTGTTAATTATATACCTTTATGTGTTTTCATGCATATGTTTTCCTTTTCTCTTCATATGCATACTTCTTAAATGAAGTATTTCTTTCCATGTGAAATGTAATCCATGTTTGTCCACTTCACTAAAAACACTGTTTGTCTTGGACTCTGAAGCTCCCCCTCTTTGGAAGTCTTCCAGAGATCACAGCCACTTTCCCAGGAAGTGTCACAAAGAGTTAGGACACCTGAGTTTGCTGCTAAAAGCCCAGGAGAAACTCAGATTTTTACATCTGACGATTTTTGCGAGAAAAGACCTGGTGCATTTAGCTTCTCTGGTCAGAGACAGGAAATGAGTTCAGTTAAACAAGTCATATCTGAATCATGTAAATCACAACAGTGACAAGAATGGCCACATTCACACATTCTCTTGTAACTTGTAATAAATAAACCGAGTGTATTTTAGTGTTATTTGAATAGTAGCTATAATGCAGGACCTTAAAATGGCTATTATGAAAACAAGTCCATTTCCTTGAAGACAAGAATATTTCATATCTGTATGTACTGACATCATTATCCCACTCTTCTCTCACACATTTTTAGCTGTTAAAGCAAAATTCAACTTCAGAAGACATTCGGAGAGAACTGTGTGATAGCTATCCAGACCATATTGCCCATTATGCCTTCACTTGGACCACCCTAGGGAAAAACGTTTTTAACAGATTTTGCCTATCCAATATGACCTTTTTAGAGTCTTCTCTTCATGAACTAACAAACCAATTCTCTCAGGTGAGTGTAAACATTTTAATTTGATCAAGACCTCTTAAACAATGAAAGGACATGTATTGTTTCCATTCTTGTATCCACAAGTAATTCAATTTGAGTCAAAGAGCAAGTCCATAGCCCACATGGACTGGGAAATATTGACTTGAATATGTGCTCACCCTTGGCATGAATTACTCACACAGAGACTCACACACAGTATCTCATTCTAAGTAATATCTGCTTTCCATTGAAATGTTCAGGATTGAAATGATTTCAATGTTGAACCAAAAATATTGCATTTTGGTTAACGTAGACACATCTTTGTAGGTGGCTTTCCTCTATGGTGAATGAAGATTGTTTTCTCTTGAGATATTTAAGTAAGATTACTCATTATGTCATATATAAGTTTAATAATTAAACTACTGGAGCCATATAACTCTCAGAAGTTAGAGTAATGGGTGATCTTTTTAATTTTTCTCATTAACATGAAGCCTACTTTGAAAAACTGATTTTTGATGAAACAATATATTCCTCTCCCCAAAAACATTGTACATTAGGGGTAAGGACTTTATACTGTAAAGTGGTAATGACCGCTTTTATATGCTATTTTTACACTATGATGTGCAAATTTAACAAAACCCCACATATGGTGAAAGATCTCAAAAATATTCAGAATTTTCTTGAAATTTCATAAGCAAGAATAAATGATACATGTCCACTTCTGATATTTTCCTCTTGGTTCTCTGAATTTTATTGTAATTTTTGTTAAGTTTAGAATGCTTGAACTATCTTTAGTAATCTGAGTTTTCCAAATGAACTGGATTAGAGACAGTGTTATAATAACCCCAATCCAACTTAGAGCACTTAAAATGCTTTCTAAACAAATTCAGCAGTCATGTAGAGTAAAATGTGTGCTTAAGAATATATTGTTCAAAATCACATTCTCAGCATGAAAGAACTTCAATTACAACTGAACAAAAGCCTGACTTTACCAGTATGATTGAGTTTATTAAGAAAATTACTTTGGGTGGGAATATAATGAAAAAATACTTTACTTTGAAAGTACTACCTGGGTCCTATGATCCAGAGCAAGACCAAAGGTCATGGTTTTTGTTATTTGTTTGCTTGTAAGATGTGATTATTATATATATTCATTTACTATATAAATCATTTATTATACTAAAGTTCCTGATATGGCAACAGAACATTGGAAATATTTTATCCCATTAAGTATGTATGTATGTGTAATTATAATAGTAAATATATATAGTTTTAAGGGTTCTGTACCCAAATAATAGAAAGTCTACTAATGGATATAGAGAAGATATATCTGTAACTTCTAAACCAGATACCCTTGGGAAAAACAAAAATATTACCTAGAACCTAATTTCATTTTAAGGAATTAAAAAGTGCAATTTAAAATATTTTATATAAATAGAAACATAGCTCTGTTAACCAAGCTTGAAATATGCTAATTTCTGGAGGCATAGGAAAAAAATCCAATTATGTTTAAGTATATTAGAAATGGTTATAATTTTTCAGAGTAAAGGATGATTTCATATTGTATGAAAATCAGAAAGAATTATGTGAAAATCTAAATTTTCAGTGTTTCCCAAAACAATAAGCCACGTGATTACAAATGCCAAACTCGCACTTTGCACTGTTTGTTATTTTATAAGATATCAAGCGATCCCAACAACCAGAAGACAGTATTTCAGGAAATGGTCAAAGTGCTGTCCTTCTTCTCACAAGTGCAAGAGCAGACTGCTGTGTGGCAGCTCCTTTCTAGTTTTCCAAGTGTATTCCAGAATGAGACGACACTGAGCAATCTGCTTCATGTTCTTCGAAATGCAAACAGGTAAGAAAATATGAGAAGCAAGTGGGACATTACTATTCACAAAGAAGCCTTTATTTATTTATTTATTTATTTATTTTTTTGTAATGGTACCTGTAAGGATCACTGGTAGGTAAGTAGTTTAAACATGGAGCAGATAATCCTTCAACACCTTTTTGCAAATTTTATCAATGAAGATGAGGGTATTAGTTAAGCAAAGAAAAAAATAACCAGTGGGACTTCAGGGTTATCCAAGTACATGAAGAAGTGAGGAGGAACAGTAACTTAACAAATGTATTGTCAGTTTGTATTGCAGACCTTCTGAAAAAGAGGTGTGTAACAGGACCAGTCATAGATTAGAACATTGGCTCCGACTCATTCAGGGACAACCAGAATTCTGTGCATTTAGCATTTAAACTGCCCAAGAATAAACTATTCCATTGGGTTTTTGTTGATCCAATATAAAGCAACCTGTTGGTGGAGTTTTGAATTGAGCTACCTCAATGGGGTTGGCTTCCCTCATGTGCGGCCAGTCTATACATGACCTTTCTAAACCTGTGTATTAGTTTGGCTTTATTTGACATATATGACACAAAGATTTCGAATTATTTTTGCAGGAGAAATCCCTTTAAATTTTTTTCTAATGTTTATTTTTGAGAGAGAGACAGAGCAATCAGGGGAGGGACAGAAAGAGAGAGAGAGGCAGACATAGAATCCGAAGCAGGCTCCAGGCTCTGAGCTGTCAGCACAAAGCCGGACATAGGGCTCAAACTTCCGAACCGTGAGATCATAACCCAAGCCGAAGTCGGATGCTTAACCAACTGAGCCACCCAGCTGCCCCCAGGAGAAATCCCTTTAAAAGTTATTTTCCTTATAAAAGAATTCAGAATATGCCAGCAGTTAGGATTTAATGGTCTTATATTTAAGTTTTGATTTTGACTCCTGTCTAGCTGATTTGGAAATGTGCATTAAAAAAAACCACAACATCAACAACCATCAATTATTGTGTGTCTATTACATACCAGGCACTTTACTGAGCCCTTTATATATCCACATTACATCCTACAGCTAAACTAATATTTAGTTTGTAAATGAGGTAACAGAGGGTCATAAAATTAAATATTTGATGATTATACAGCAATGAGGGTTTAAACCTTGGTTTTCTAACCCCAGAATGCAGGCTCCCTCTCTAATATGTTATTAAGAGCATGATATATTCCATCTAAAATGTCTGAAGCACCAGAAGAGAGTGTTCTCATCTTCTTTGGAAAGCTTCCAAGATATGATGTTTGTTCAAAGACCTTATAATAAGCCCTTATGTTGGTACATTAATCTCATTTGATCCCACAACAATGCTTTGAGATTGAGACAACAGATAGCCCCATTTTGTAGAAGAAGAAACAAACCCTTTCAAATGACTTCCCCAAGTATCTAGAACTAGTAAGTGGCAAAGGCAGGACCTGAAGTCAAGGAATCTGAATCCAAGTCCTATGCTTTTTCCACCATAGCATGTCATAACTAAATTACAGAAGGGCAAGGTATTAAGAAGTTTCGTTCTCTAAATTGGTCTTCATTTTAGCACTTAGGGTAATTTTTATTTACCCAGGATTTTGGCACTTCATCCTCTTGCTCTTATTTATATTCTGTCTTAACAAGGAAACGGGTAAATCAGTTAAAGGAGAAAGAATCATTTGAATTATATAATGTAGCAATAAAAAGAGTCAAAATAGTTATCAGACCATAGTAAGACATCACTACACACTCACTAGAATGGGTAAAATTTTTAAAGATGGACAACCTCAATTGTTGGCAAGAATGTAGAACAAATAGAACTGTATGGAAAACAGTGTGATAACTTCTAATGAAGTTAATAGTAGGCCCATATGATGTAGCATTTTAGTCTTGGATATTTACCCAAGAAAATGAAAACATGTCCACATGAAGACTTGTATGCTATGTTGATAGCAGATTTATTCATGATAACTAAAAATTGAGAGAAAAAACAAATATCCAAAAATAAAACAGCAAAAGAATTATAGTTTATTTACATATTGGAATTCTACTCAACAAGAAAAACAAATGATTACTGAATCACACAATAATATGGATACATTTTATGACTATTATGCTGGCAAAAGAATCCAGATCCCTCCCCCTCAAAAAAAGAACACTTACTGGATGTGTAGATATTATATTATTCCATTTATATGAAGTTCTCAAATTGACAAAATTAATTTATAGTGTTAGAAATTAGATCAGTGGATCCCAGGACAACTATTGGGAGAATGAGACAACTTTTTGGGGATTATTGAAATGCTTTGTATCATATTAGCATGGTGGTCACATGAGTATATATATTTGTTAAAACTCACTGAATTATAACCTAAAATAGGTGCATCTTATTGTGTGTGAATTATACCTCAACAAAATTTGGTTAAGAAACAACAAATAAAAAACAAAGATCCCACTAAATAATATTTAGTAGAAAGTAGGAGATCCAAAAAAATACTTTAGGATTATAAATAAATAAATAAATAAATAAATAAATAAATAAATAAATAAAATACTTTAGGCATTATTTTAGTGAAGTAAATTATATAGGATAAGAATTGCACTGTAGCTGTTTTAATTCTCTTAAAATTTAAAATATAATTCTTGCATATTATAGCATTATGCAGTAGAACATGTTGTCCAGTAATGATTACAAATGTTGTAAACCAGTCTACATAATAATGAAAAAGAAAAGAGAAATACCTAAAAGAAATAGTTTTATTTTAAAGTAGATGACATTTGACTTTAAGCAATTCTTTTTTAAAGAATATTTATTTAATTTGTTTTTTATTATTGATTTATACACTAGTTTTTTTTCTAATATGATAGCCCTTGGCTATCTAATATGGCTTTCTAGTATGATAACCACATGTGGATTTTGACTAAAACTCTGAATTTTTAACTTTATTTAACTTTTAAACACTGATATTTGATTCAGTTAATGATAAACCTTTTAGTATGTTTGGAATAATATTGATATGTGAACCTACATTTCATCTGTAGTTGAAATGAAATCTAAATGCAGAGTAAATATTTTCAATGAAAATTTAGTATCTGAATTGAGATGATCCGTAAGTATAAAATTCGTGGTGAATTTTGAAAACTTAGAACAATAAAAGACTTAAAATATTTCATTAATAATGTTTATATTGGCTGGCTATTGAAGTGATAATATTTTGGATGTATTGATTTAATAAAATAGTTTGTTAAAATTAATTTCATCTATTTCTTGTAACTTTTTTTTTTTAATTTTTTTTTCAACGTTTTTTTATTTATTTTTGGGACAGAGAGAGACAGAGCATGAACGGGGGAGGGGCAGAGAGAGAGGGAGACACAGAATCGGAAACAGGCTCCAGGCTCCGAGCCATCAGCCCAGAGCCTGACGCGGGGCTCGAACTCACGGACACGCGAGATCGTGACCTGGCTGAAGTCGGACGCTTAACCGACTGCGCCACCCAGGCGCCCCTCTTTTAACTTTTTTAACATGACTACTATAAAGTTTAAATATGCGACTTGCATTATATTTCTGTTGGAGAGCCCTTTATAAACAATTTTTTAAAGTTAAATCTTCTTTATTATTTATTGTTATTAAACTGACAATGTCATTAAGAGTCATAATTTCCTCACCATAAATGGCTATATACCAAATTAGGGTCTCTAGTTTATCTTACTCTTGTTGATAAAGTAATAGGGATAAATGAACTTCACAAAAACTGTGAAGTCATTTCCTTCAACTACTTTTTCTTTTTTGAGTTGTAAATTGTTTTTAAACCATCACCAAAACCACATTATACAATATTAACGTTATGACATAAATTAGCAAAACTGAGAAATCTCAAAAAAGTCAAGAAGTATAAATGGAAAAAAATATATGATTTTCACCATTTATGAGGAAGCTGTGCTGAAATCCAAATCATGAGAACTCTTAAAATTATCTTTAAGATAAGTTATCTTTTGATAACTTCATTTTTCTATGGTAAAGAGCAGGGAAAAAAATCTATGAAGTAAAATAAAAATATTTTGATCAATGAAGTGTTCAAAGGATTTCAGAGAGGATGAGGGCCAAGTGTCATTATTTTTAAGTTAAATGTCTTGTTAGAAAAAGATGAATTAAGTCTACTGACATTTTACTAATGATACTCACAACAGTAATGTTGACAGCTTTAATGAGATTGCCAATTGTTCAGTCTTTGAAGGTGTTACTGTGAAACAACCGATCAGGTGAGTTAGGCAGAGGGCCAATTTGGGAGAAAGCTAGTGGCAGTCTATAACCTGAGACCATCTAACTAGTCTCCATGGTCAGAAAGGTTCAACACAGAGTCAGAACCGGGAGATTTTTAGGGCAAATATAAAATGCCTGAGGTATCCATTGCTATGTGTATAGAGCAGAGATGAAAAAAACACAGCCATGCCTCTATGGCCAGACACAATAACAGGTTAATAATGCTGTGGGCTCTGTGCAGAAATGTCCTGCCCTTCTCTTCAGCCATGTTGGGGCACAGTTTCTATGCCGGAGACAAGATGAAGAATAGAAAGAACATAAACTTTGAAATTAGACAAAATCAGCTGTACTTATGAATAACTGGATATTATGTAACTGTTAAAGTTTAGTTTTCCCATTGTAAAACAAGGCAAATAAAATGGACTTTATGGAATTATTAGAGGACTAAATAAAATTACATATATGCTTATATGCACATATACACATATCTATCTGTATACCTCATACTATGCTAGAAACTAGAAGACACTCAATTTACTTTTCTAAATACAGCTTTTATTCATAGCTAGGGAGCTGAAATTAAAATGATCTTAATCTATTAAAAATTTCAAAACTTGTAGAAAACCATGAAAGTGTATGCACATACTATATCTGTTGCTGGAGTGAGCCTTTAGTTCACTAGGATACATAGGGAAAAACTATTAGTTCCATGTGTACATTTAACTTCACAATGGCAGATTGTTAATGAAGCCTATTGTTCTAGTTACTACTCATGTAAGTTAAAACATTGCCCTTGATTATTGATATAAATCACAGTATTTGGAAAATTCAGATGTACAATGACAGCTTTTTTTTAAATGTACTAATGACAATAAAGGGATAAAAAAGACATTTCTTAAGAAACAAATTGCTTTTTGAAAATGTAGAATGAACTCAAGCATCAGTGAATTTGCTGATTGGCCATCCCCAGTGCAGACCACCCATCTTATTTGTAACATAAAAACTCTAGGAAAATAGTGCCAGTTAGTCTGGATATTAATTTTGAGCCACTCCTGGAGTAGTACCTATGGGACACTTAGAGAATAGAATGCAGTCTTTAATTAGGGCAAGCTCTGTTTCTTTTTCAAAAACATTACCATTTGTCCAGCAACAGATAAATATTTATCAAATGCTTAAATAATTATTATTCCTGAAATGGGGTCCTTTCTCTGGGCTTGATTTTTTTATTTTATTTTCTTTAGAGAGAGAGGGAGAGAGAGAGAGAGAGAGCACAAGGGAAAGGGGCAGAGGGGCAGAAGGAGAGAAAGAGAGAATCCTAACCAGGCTCCTTGCTCAGTATGGAGCCCAATGTGGGGCTCAGTCACACAACTGGCACCATGGGCTGGGTCCATGACCCGAGCCCAAATCAAGAATTGGACACTCAACCAATTGAGCCACCCAGGTGCCCCTAGGCTTGATTTTTAATAAAAATAATTTCCAGTATTTAAATTTTCCCTTAAATAGAAACAATGCCATCATTTCATTGGACATAGCTATTCCTAACCACTTATTTTTAAGTCTTAACAGAAACAATTGATGTGAACTTCACTCCCTTTTAGGCCTTTGAGTCCTGAGTCTTTAGAATCGGGGAAATGTAAAATGCTCTGTCTGGTTCAAGAACATTTTAGGGGTGTTTTCTGCATTAATAAACAAGTAATTAAACAACAAAAGCAGTATCTTGTCTTCTACGTTATAAGAATAATTTACTGTAGCCATTTTCTCCTTGAATAACCTTTGGTTTCTGTCTGCAAACCCTGACATGCAATCTGGTTTAATTGTTTTTTGACTTGTTAGCGCACTGCTGGTCGTGCAGAAGGTTTATCCACGTGTCATAACTAACGAAGGTTTCAAAACTCTCCATAAATCTGTTAAACATCTGTTGTACACTTTGGACTCCCCAGCTCAAGGTACTGTATTTCCATCTAACTATATCCAATTATGTGTCACAACGCCTGTTAGAAATATTAAAAAAAAAAAAAAAAACAGAATGCAACCAAAATAATCATTTATAGATAATATTATTCTTAAGTGGGCAAATTTGCCTCACCTAAATTTGGATCTCTTGCTAATCAAAGAAAATGAGAAATGGCTAGAAAAAAAGGCTGTGACTTTTTAGGATTTTTATTTAGGTGAAAATTATCTCTCTTAGCTTATAAAACTGTGTTTATGCTTTGTATGGAAAGTAAATATTAGGACCAAGCCTCAACAAAAAGATTTCTACTACTTTTTGGAGCAAAAGCCTACATTGAATTGCACTATTTTTACCCTCATTTCCAAATATTGGCTTTCCAATCAGGATGAATCTTTCCTTGGTAAAAATATACCCTCAACCAGCCATCTTGAAAATACTTGATGGACATCAGAGTGTGAATATTGATATAAATCTCCTGTCATTCCCAGCAAGACAAGCTATAGCATGTTACTAGTGAGTCAGAAAATATCACCTTTGCATATACACAATAGCATTATATACCACACACATGGAAATACACAGATATATATACACACGGACACATATAGGCAAAGATTTAGGGCCATAAGGAATAAATACCTACTTTGAAGTACCAAGTACAATGTTTGGTTAGCATTTACCTCTTCTGAATGAGTTTAGAATTCTGTTTTCTCAGCTGAGTTTGTTAGCTTTCAAATACGTAGACTTTACCTTTGGATTACAAGTTAAGTATCCTGAGAGCATCAGGTCACAAGCTGATTGTTCATTATACTATTCCTCATTAAACTACTAGTTTTCATATGAATAGCAGGTTTTGATGTTCTTCGAAGACTTCTCACTGGACAGTCTGACGTACTTTGGAAACCAATTTCTGTTAGGCTAGAGCATTTTTTTATATCTACAATTACAGAATTAATGACTAGTCTGCAAGCTTGATTGTGGTAACATTTAATGGTCTTGACAAACATTGGAAAAAATGCTTGCTCTTTAAATAAAAAGTCCAGGCCAGAAAACCAGACAGTACACCAACGAACACTAAGTATTTCCTCTGTATTTTTTTATTTGCATTTTGAAGACTTGAGAATTTCAAGTTTCTTCGTACCACTCTTTCTTTTCATCTTCAGATTCATACCTTGTAATTATATAAAGTAAAGGGATAAAGTTAAAAACATTTTTACAAAGGACAAAAGCTCATCAGTGCCTTGCTAGAAGTCAGAGAAGCAATGCTTCTTATTAACTGAGTTATCCAGACACTTTTCCTGGTGAACAGTACAACTCAGTTTTCAATATTCACCAGTGGCCGTGTTTCATGTCTGTGAATATGCTAATGATTTGGGCATGTATTAAAACATGTCATTGGGCAGTCAAGTTGACAAGGAAATACATCAGAGAAATGTGTTGTTACTTATAAAATTTGAGGTGCTTACATGTGTTTGTTTTTTAATTTCCTATACTTGTGACTTCACCAGTCTGAGGATTAATGCAGTAGCATTAATATCAATTCCTGAAAGTCCTTAACCCCAAATCCCTACCTGCTTGAGCAGAAATTTTGTGGCCTTTGAAAAATTCTTCTAGGTATTTCTGGGAATCCTTCAGGGAACTCAAATTTGTCCTTGAAAGCTGAACCAGTGACCCTGGTTCAACAGTGCAGGGGTCTCTAGCCCCAAGTACAAATGCCTGCCATGATGCCCAGACCACCTTGTACTTGGTCTTCATGACTTTTGGCAATATCCGTGAAACGAACACACTTCTCCTTTGGCTTTATATTCAGTTAAGCTGGAGTGTGGTGATGTTTCATAGCATAGTTGCTTGGGTTCTCATGTATGACAGGGTCCAGATAGCTTTGAAAATCTCATGCCACTCTTTTGAAGAAGGAAAATAAGAGATTGTACCTTTTGTGTCAATGCTAAGTGCTTTACTACCTTAAATCACTGTTCTCATGAAAATAAGTCCATGAGATAGAATTATCATTCTATTTTACAGACAAGGAAACTGAGGCAAAGGGAGGCTGGGCACTTTGCCTATGCTGTCCACCCAGCAAGTGGCTGAACTGAGATTAGATCTCTCTGTCCCCAAAGCCAGTTGCCTTGAGTTCTTTGCCAGACGGCCTTACTCACATTTACTTTCTGGGACATACACACTTGATTCCAGGCTATTTCTTGGGGTCATGCAAGTACCTGCTACCATCAGACCTCAGAACGGCTTCCATTTTCAGCCACTGTGGAGTTTGATTGACCAGGTCAATTCCTTTCCACATAAGTTTTTCAACAGGCATGCCCCCATTCCTCTCTCCACTCTGCTTTTTACAGACCTTTCTGTCTGTCTGTGATCCAACACACTTCAAGTTTTCTTTAGGAGACTTCTCAGCAACCATGAAAATATGAAGATTCTAATAAACAGAAAGATTGTCCCCTAACTTCCTGTCTTAATTCTCAGCTCTGCCCCAGTGAAGATCCCTGCCTCACAGCTAATATGCTTTAGTATTTCCATTTATAAACACCGAGTTTTGAGAGCAGGGATTATCTTTGTGACTCATTGAAGTTTGCTCTTTGACAAAGTAGTAAATTATATGAAATTATTTCTTGAAGTAGAAACCCATCTTTACTAATGAAAAGAGGTTATCTGTGCACTAGATTTCTTTCTATGTCTGTGGGTACCATTTTCAATTATATCTAATCCTACAAATAAAAACAGAAGTGAAGTAAAATATCACTTTTTAAAGATCTGTAAAGGTTTCCACTTCATTAAAGCCTATTTAGTACATTATTTCTTCTAAGATATTTTATAGTTCCGGGGAAATGTCCCTAGTCAACATCAGGGCCAAGTCTATCATTGATATGTAAAATTTCTGTTAGTTACACATTTTAACAGCTTGATGAGGAAGAGAAACTCCGTAACCACATAGTATACAAATGCCAATAAACCTGCTCAACATTACATAAGAATTCAAACTTACCAAGATTTGATCTTGGAAAAATGGTTTATATTCTTTTACATTGCAATGTAGAAATATCAACAGACACCTATCCTTGATTCTTCTATATATGCATGCCAAGAAATAATAGGTACTACCATTATTAATTAGGTTTATTTATTCTGGATATCTTCATTCTTGGTTCTTTAACTCACTGATACATTGCTATCGCTAGAGCAGTAATATTAGCTGCACCTTGAGTGGAGCACTGGAAAATTCTGCTCTGCTGAACAGGAAAACTGAAAAAGCTCCTGTGCTAATACTAGGGATGGTGCAAACATTACTCATACACCACTGATACAGAGGTGGACAAGGAGGTCTTTCATTTAGTGATAGTCTTTTTCATGCCCATACTAATTTAAATCAACTCAGTGATCAGCACCAGAAAAGTATGGATGATTGCATACATTTGCAGTAGGACCTTTATAGAAGGCTTTAGGACACACTAACTAGGGACAGTGAGAGAACTATCAATGCTTACTAGTAATAAAATATCTGATTGAAAGAGATTAGATCAGTGTTAAAAAATACCAGCACTGAAATATACTGGATTATAAGGAGTAAGTAGTGTCTCCAGAGAAGATGGAAAGACTTGATACCTTTTCCCTGAAGGGGCTGAATGAAAGCCTTGGATTTATGATTTTTATTTATGCAGTAGCCATTAAAAGTACTCTCATGTTCAATTTTTCATGTGAATTCTGTTGCACACTTATTCTTTTTATGATACAGTGTTATGTGGCAAGCGGAATCAGAGACCTATTTAACTTCGAGGGGCAATTCACAGTGTTGAATTAGACATTCCCATATGGTTTCCATTAGTTAGCGATTGCCTCCCACACTTTGAACCTTCATATTATTTGAGACCACTCAGAATGGTTCTGTTAATATGAGCCAATTTGCATTCACAGCTGCATTCAGTTGAAATCAGTGGTTGCTTTTTGAAAGATGGAAAATATAGATTAGTGATAGCAGATGTTTCCTAAGGCTATATTCTTGACAACTGAAAGCAAAAAAATCCAGTGACCTGTAAGACTGAAATTGGCCTCATTTGATTAACAAATCACGTGGTAGACAATGTGCATTATAGTATTCAAGAGTCATCTATGATACAGCTTTTAGGATAAAATAATGTAATGTTTTGACAAATGGAGAAAGAAGTTCTTAGAGATGCATGTGCTTGACCATTAGGATTTTCTGATTAGCAGGCATCTATTACCTATAAATATCCTGAATGTCTCCAACAAAAAGAGCATAGACATCTTTTGTAAAACTCTTTGGAGAAAAATTCTGCAGATTTTTCTGTATTTTCTTCCCATTTATTTGACCTGTGGTGATGTTTTGCTAAGAAAAATACTTCCTTGAAGCAAGCATGTTAAGTGTTCACCTATATAAATGTCATTTCTTTAGGTGGCTCTGGCAACACAACACATGTGTGGAGTGAGGAAGATGGGCAGTTATTATCCCCAAGCAGCCTGGCTGCACAGTAAGTCTTTCTTTGCTGTTGGTCTGTTGGTTTGTTTCTAAGTTGGTAGGTAACTTGTCTGAATAAGCAATCAACACAAGTTATAAACGTAATTCTTTTATCAATTTGTAAGACTTTGAAACAGAAAAATTCACTATTGACTGACCAAAGAAAAGGACATAGTTGGAAATATAGTAAAGTCAAAACTTATTTTCTCATATTACCCAGTGACCCTTGGTAATGCGGCATGAGCATCTCCTGTTCAGTTGTAACAGTGTGTCCTGTCTGAATTGGTTGCCTTATGTTTCTGAGGAAAATCTAGATAGAGGTCCAGTTTCCAGCTTCTTTAAGGTCTTTCATTATGGAAGACAGATAAGCATCCAATTTTTCATATCATGATGTATTCTGGTTTTGAAAAATCACAGTATTTCTCATGCCAGTCAAGGTAATACAAAATTGGTTTGCTTCCCTAGCATTCGCATAGGTAAAACTGTTTATAGATAATATAATTTTGTACTCTTATTGGGGCATGTAAATATGTTGTCTCAGAAATAGGCAGTGGAAATGACAGCAGCCTTGGCTTCTAAAGACCATTAATATAAGCAGTGCCCTGAAGTAACTGTAATAATCATGATAGAAAATGCACGCGGTTGCCTGTAGAAGCTGACTGAAGTAAATTCCTATAGCTCAAGGCAAATTTAGGGATTAGATGGCCTGTTATGTAAAGGTTGTTTTGGCCTGATAAATTATACTATTGAAATTGTTTGACTTTAGTCCCAAAGGATATATTTCTGTGCTGATGGAAATTTGTACAAATAAAATCAAATAGTAGGACTTATTTTTAGCCATTTTTTTTCTAAAATAGGATCTATGCAGTTGTTTATAAACTTTCTATCACTTAATGAGAAGCTGTCAACTCTGGGTAAATTCTAGGGAAATCCCTTCCATAAACAACCAACTGCTATTTCTGCTCCCACCATTCTCCTCCTCTACAGTGGCTGAACCTAGTGCTCCTTCCAGAGCAGTCAAGCAGCCTTGGGCAGTTTCCCCCTGGCTAGACCACCGTGTTCCAAATAGGCAGGTCTTTGAAACACATTCCCTATATAGCCATCAAAAATATATTTCTTAAAACCTTTGAACTGAGACAACTGGATGCTTATTGTTGAAACCAGGTACCCTTCTCAGAGCCTTGAGGCATCCATAGCATTGATGATGCTAGCACTTCAGAGCACAAATTCCAGTGTAGTTGTTGATAGCTAGCTGACAGTTTATTAGGAAGAATTCAATACTTTTATTTATTTATTTTCTCAACATTTTTTATTTATTTTTGGGACAGAGAGAGACAGAGCATGAACGGGGGAGGGGCAGAGAGAGAGGGAGACACAGAATCACAAACAGGCTCCAGGCTCTGAGCCATCAGCCCAGAGCCCGACGCGGGGCTCGAACCCATGGACCGCGAGATCGTGACCTGGCTGAAGTCGGACGCTTAACCGACTGCGCCACCCAGGCGACCCTAGAATTCAATACTTTTAACATGGCTCTTGTTGAGATTGATGAAGTTAAGGGAGTTCTTATCTTTGGACTTCCTTTCCATTCCCACTTTAAAATAATCACAGAGTGGCAATGTTTGGCATAAAAGTTGTTTTAGTCAAGAATTTTCTAAAGAAGGCTGCTTGAAATATCTCTCCCTCATAACTCTTCTCCATCTTGATTAATTTTGTTCTAAGTTTATTATTTGTATCGTTCTGTGTGTGTGTGCATATATGCATGCTCACTCATGCACACACATAAACTCATCTTTTACCGCAAACATTCTTGGAAAGTAGGTAGGATTATGTACAAAAGACACATAAATTAAATGGTTTATAAGAATAATTGGATGCTTATGCTAAAGCAGTGGCACATAGATGTGGAATCTTAATTTGGGGAGTATATTAAATCCAATTATCAAAATCTTGGAAATCAAATGTTCTTTCTAAAACTAAGAGAAATGGCTTAGATGATATTTCAAGGTCACAAGATATTTTCGTGCAACATTCTTCTACTTCTTCTATTTTAAGCTTGAAAATTCACCATGAGAATCCCTTGTGTCATTCCATCCTAGAAGGTTAAACCGATATTTTGCTATGAGCACTGTACTAGGATGCAAATGGCTCAGTGCTGTACTAAGTACTACAGAGAAAAAGACAAACACAAAAGAAAGACAGTATTGGCAGGAGAGAGTCTGGCCAGGGAAATGCCTAAGAAAAAGCAAGAGGGCTTGGAAATGGTTACTTTTTTTTTTTTTTTATGTGGAGGCTATCAGCTGTATTTAAATGGAGGTTAGCTATCTGACCAATTAACTCTGCTCTGACTGCCAAATTAGAGACTTTTCTTGCCATAGATTTTTTTTCTTTTTCTTTTTTAGTTGTTTTTTTTTAATATTTATTTTTGAGAGAGAGAGGGAGAGAGACAGTGAGTGAGTGGGGGAGGGGCAGAGAGAGAAGGAGATGCAGAATCCAAAGAAGGCTCCAGGCTCTGAGCTGTCAGTATAGAGCCCGACACAAGGCTCAAACTCACGAACCTGAGATCATGACTTGAGCCAAAGTCAGACACTTAACTGACTGAGCCACCCAGGTGCTCTTGTTTTTTTTTCTTTTTAAAGTTCTTCCAGGATCTGGTTGTATTAACCCACATCTAAATATCCTAAGAGTGCTTTAATGTTAATGAATACATTTTCTTAAATGTTTCTAGCTACACCAGGATGTCTCTTCCATTAGTATTTGAATAAAATCTAAATTAAACATCTGACAGAACTAGTTAATTTGTGTATTGTGCAGTTTGATGCAAAGCAGATGGTCCCCAAATCAGCTGTTGACATTTATTCTATCTCTCCTGTACATAAAATTCAATTGGAGACACTAAGGGAAGACGTTACAAAACAAATAGAGAGGCAGCCTAAGAGTTGAAGTGGCTGGGCATATGCAACACACACATACTTACTCACGTGAACCTATGCCTCAGAAATCTTAGGCTGTCTTCTCATATGCTAGTCACGGTGAAAGAAAACCTGAAAGTGGTTAATTTGAAAACACGGAATTGGTTGTTTAAAGGAAAACAAAAGGAACTTACATTGTTGTTAGATTCCCCTATTTTTAAAATCACAGTTAAATAAATTTAAATTTATTTGAAGAATGTTATAGGTGGATGGGATTAGCAGATCAGTTCAGCCCTCTACCTCTCATTTGACAAGAGAAGAAACTGAGACCCAGAGGGGGGTTGGCAGACTTAAAGGTGGGGGTGAGAAAAAGGAAAAGAATATCTACAAGACTCACTGGTTGTACTTACATTGAAAATTATTCATTGTTAATAAAAAAGGAAGAAAAGAAAAGAAAAATTATTCATTGTTTATCTGAAATTCAGGTTTAAGTAGGAGTCCTATACTTCATCTGACAACTCTAGCCCAGTAATTTTTTTCTTTCATATGAATGTGCCTAGAAATAATCTTAAGATCACTAATCATTGGATATTAAAATAATTAAATATAATGGTAATGCCCATGGAGAGGTAAATGCTCAGAGGATGAGGAACCAGTGTGTACTTAGGTTGTATGAAGGAAGATATTCTACTTCATAGTGTTTTAATGCCCAAGTCAACCAATGCCCAAGTCAGCCACTGCGCAAGTCAACCACTGCCCAAGTCAGCCACTGCCCAAATCAACCGCTGCCCAAGTTAGCCACTGCCCAAGTCAACCAATGCCCAAGTCAACCAATGCCCAAGTCATCCATTGCCAAATAACCAACAGCTTAAATGACCTCAACAAAATAGCTTTGTTCTATTTTTATGTGACTTAATTTATATATTCTTTTCTAATTCTATAGGCTTCTAATACTGGAAAATTTTGAAGATGCTCTCTTAAATATATCAGCAGATAGTCCTTATATTCCTTACTTGGCATGTGTGAGAAATGTCACTGACAATTTGGCCAGGGGATCACAAGGTAATACTCTTCTTAGTAGTCAAAATGCTGCTTATGGTTCTAATTCTATTATAAAGTAGTATTTTAAGACATTTGCTTAAAAAATAGATAAAAAAGCTTTTAAAAGATCTTAGTTTCCATATGAATGAGTTTCAGTTTGGTAGTTTGATATATAAAGGGAATATCTAATTGTATTATTAATACAATATCTAATTATATTATTAATATGTATTATTAATACGTTATTACTTTTGTTCCTGCTGCTAGTACCACCTGGCTTCCTGGACAGACTTTAATGTATGATGGCCATGTAACAGAGAGTATGACAATGGCCACCCAGACATACTTGCCAAGTTTCTAGAATTATTAGTAGTTCACCTAACCCTTCATGGCGTTTTCTGTGCCCTTAGTAGTCTTAGTTATCAAAAAATAATGAGAAATGATAATATTGACTTCTAAAAGCAGGTGTAAATTACATAAACAAAGGATTTTTTTGTGGCAGACTGGTTTTACTTCCCACCCTTACACACTGTATTTCCAATTTTCTGCCTACATAGACAACCATGAAGATGACATTTAATCAAATATTTCTTTTCCTTTTTAAAGAAAAATATCAATTTTCTCACATTTTTCTAGAGATATGCATTCACTTTCCCCACACCAAAATAGTTTTTTGAGACCTAATGGTAGGCAAATAGCGTAACAAGTATTTAAGTGTGGTCTTTGTTTACTAGCCATGAGTTAATCAAGGTGGGAAGGGCATGTCTGTGTCACAGTGATTATACAATCTATTCTCCCCCAAACACTTCAACTTAACAGTATATCCAAAAGTCAGAAATAAAAGCATACTCAGTTCACAAGAGCCAAAAGTGCGTAGCACCTTTGCTAGAAATATTTTTGTCTCTAAGCAGAGTATCTATGAATATTTTAAAAATAATGAACTCTGTAGTCTGCATGGTTCAAGGAAAGGTTAAATTTTCACTTGTCTTATATTTAGATTGAATGAGGCCATTATCTTAGAAAAAACTTGGCAATAAATTAGGATAAAGGTGTTTTTCAAATGGGTTTCCTAAATGACCTTGCAGTTCACATAAGGTAACTCTTCTCTCTTCCTTTACAGAAAATTTAAGACTCCTGCAGTCCATAATTTCATTTAAAAAATCTTTTCTTCAAAATGGTTTTTATGAGGATTACTTGTCTTCAGTTCCTGAAGTCGTGAAATCAAAAGTAAGCCATGAAAGAAAAAATAAATAAATAAACCTGTACATTTCCTGTAATACTCTGGCAAGATGTATTTTCAGTTTAAAGTTTTTTTTTTTAAGTTTATTTATTCATTTTGAAAGAAAGAGATCGTGAGCAGGGGAGAGGCAGAGAGAGAGAGGGAGAGAGAAAATCCCAAGCAGGCTCCCTGCTGTCAGTATAGAGCCCAATGACACGGGGCTCAAACTCATGAACCGTGAGATCATGATGTGAGCTGAAATCAAAAGTCGGAAACTTAACCGACTAAGCCACCTACGTGCCCCAAGATGTATTTTCAGTTAAAATTTTAAATCTGTATGTTCATAAATATTGGTCCTATTTTGACTAGATTAATGCTAGAAAAGGGGCACAAAAGTGTTTTTGTGCTATAAAATGGCATTTTGTTTTTAATTAACAGATATCTCTGAGTGAAATGACCCATAAGAGCCTAATTACAGTATTCACATACATAAAGGAATGACTAATAATATAGCTATCTCATTAAGCTTCATAATTTCAAAAAGATATTCAAAATATAATTTCTAACTTGAGATGTCCTCAGTTTTTAAAACTATGAAAGTTGATTTTAAAAGCTGATGTTTAGACTTAGCAGTGTGCAGAAATCTCAGAAGTAGACTAACCTTATTTTTATTGTCATCAAAAGCAGAAACCAATAAATCACATTAAGATGTATGATATTTAGGGCTCCTGAGTGGCTCAGTCAGTTAAGCGCCTGACTCTTGATTTTGGTTCAGGTCATGATCTCACAGTTAATGAGTTGAAGCCCCACATCAGGCCCCCCGCTGACAGTGCAGAGTCTGTTTGGGATTCTCTCTCTCCCTTTCTCTCTGTCCCTCCCCTGCCCTCTCTCTCTCTCAAAAATAAATAAACTTAAAAAAAGATGTATGATATTAAACAAAGGGGGAAGGCAACAGAAAAAAAAAATTGTAATCTCTGAAGTTTCAGTTGGTTCATGTTTATCTATCATTCTTTGCCTAGCTCATGCATATACTATATAAGTTATCATGATATTCACTTCATTTCTTAAATAACCCTATTAAAATTTGAAAACAGTTTTCCTAGTAAGAACAGCAGTTTAATTGAATTTATGTAGGCAGGGATAAAGCAAAATTAGAACTCGTTTATTCAGGGCAAGCAAGATGACTTTCTGTATAGTCAACATGGTCTAATTAAGCAAGCATCCAAAACATATGTCCATGTGTATTACAAGTAAGTATGCTAGTTAGATTACATACATTTTTTCCTAGTCTTCTACACAAATCAAAATTTCTAATGTACTTAATTTAGCACTATCTTAATTTGTTTGTGCAAATGAGAAGGAAGTTATGCATTCATCTGGAAAATTCCTACTCATCCTTCAAGGACAAGTTTAAATGTCACTTCTACAATATTAGAGTATTGCCTTTCTCCCTGTTGCCCAACCAAGATAATGGCTTTGTGTGCACATAATATTTATCCATTCATTCATTCTATTCATCATCTGTGGTCCCATAACACTAATCTGTTTATTTAAAAGACATAATCTCTAACCCCAAAGTCCTTATAACAATCCAGGGTAGCAGATGGAAAAGCAGACCAATAATTATAACACAGTGAGATAAGTGTTGTGGTATGTGGATGGACAGGAGTCTGTCTAGGGAGGTGGGATATTTAACTCTGATTATAGGGGATGGAGGTGAGGAGAAGACATTTCATAGAGGAGATAATGCTTACTCTTGCAGGCTGTGTAGGACTAGGTTACAGTCCTACATTCCAGACATAGAGCCCTGCATTTGTTAAGACAGAGGTATGATCCTGAAGACAGATACAGGTTATCTGTAGTCATGTGTCCAGCTGGAGCAGAAGGAAAGGCGGCTCCAGAGAGACTGGGCCCGGATCCCAAAGGCCTCTTTTGACTTAGTCAAGGAGTTTGAATCTGATCTGGAAAGTTGTGCATTTGAAGATGAAATTTGCATTTTAGAAAGAGATCTATCTAGGAAAATTATGGAAGTCAGGTTGGAGGAAAGCCAAGTAGGTGATTTTTGCAGTAACCTAAGCAGAAAGTGAGGCCCTGCACTATGTCAGTGGCAGAGAATAAAAGGAAGAGACAGTTTCAAGAGTGTTATGGGAAGTTAGGTGACACAACATGGCAGCCAGTGAGGTGTGAGGCATAAGAAAGAGGAGTCTGATAACAGATTTCTGGCTATTGGAACTTATTACTTCACATTATAGTTTGTTGTATAAATAAGGTTCATTTCCATCGCTTTAGAGTGTGAACTCTGATAAAATTATGCATTCTAAATCTCTAAAGCCCCACATCAAGCACATAGTAGATGCTTAAGACAGCTCATGGATGTATGAACAAATGAGGGTGCTAAAGTAGAGCCCTGGTGATGTAAAGAGTTCTGGTGATGTAACTGTGTTACCAGGACAGTTATTCATTGTAGTTCTCAACTTGTGAAGTAACCGGTCAGCACAAAATATACAGCAGGGAAATTGAAACAACACATTCTCAATCATTTACACTAATGGAATGGGAAATAGATATAAGAATAATTTAAAACAGCATCCACATTTTGGATATACTGCTCCTCTTGAGGGTTACATTATAAAAAATGTTCTAGAAGCCACAGATGTGGAAATAAACTGCAATCCTGTCCCTTGGGTAGAAAATCCATTGTCATTTACAGCAAGCATGGCTGCTATCTGCAATTGACAGAATCCATACATTCCAAGACTACAAGCTCTGTCAGGAACATTGCTAACATCCCTTCCTATGGTATTCTCAGCACCTGGCATATAGTCTGACATGGGGAAAATATTCAGTACATATAACTGAAAGAATGAGGACAAATTCCTAGAGATGATTTAAATTCCCTGCTTTGCCTTCTCTGGTAATTAGTATCTTAATTGTGACAGTCAAGGCCTACCCATTCCAAAACTTTATTCATGGTATTTCTAAGAAGGTTTAGACCCTCCAAAATGTCAAATGCCTGCCATTCAAAGGTGACTTTTTCTTCTGTTCCTACCCTTCTTTTCTAGCCCTAACATTGCACTCTTCTTGAGCTTTTGTGTTTTCTACTCCCTTCATTGTGGGGAGGTTAACTTCCTGGTCGGGGAACTATACGTAAAGTGGATATTCTGCCCATGTTGGGCAGAAATGTGGGCAACACAATATTTTTATTGTAACATCTTTAAATTTTTAAATAGGTTCCTTTTCCCCTGCATTTACTTGCCAAGGGCCCAGGAGCATTGCTGTTTTATCCTTTTTATGCCTATGATATTTTGAAGTCTTATTTAAATGTAGCTTACATTTCTGACTCAGATGCATTTGGGGACCATGGCCCTGGGGAATTCAGTCACAGCTGGACCTGGAGTTAGTTATGGCTCATTGTTAAAGTTTAGATCTGAGCACTTACTCACTTTGTGGACCAGGGTCATGACAAAGGAGAGAAGGACTGTATATGAGGCGCTGACAAACCTACATTCTAGATTTGACACATACTTTTGAAGAGAGGATTTTAATTCTCTGAATTTATGATTGATTATTAATGATCCATGAAGCTTCTAAATGTGTAGTGCATGTATTGCTTTTAGAAGAAAGTAGTAAATAATGACAAATACTAAATGACCGTTGGGTTATTCTTTGATAGATGTGCCCCACAATGCATTCCACATCATTGACCCTGAATTAAATTCTTATTTCAGAGAACCAATTTTATTTCAGTAGCATGGTTAGATTTCCGATTTCTCCTTCATTAACTTATATCTTATCAAACCAAGATTACACTGTATAGACTTTTACAGGTTTCTCATACATGTATGTTAAACTTGCAACTAAAAAATATATTTGGTCTCTACTAAGTAAAAATCATTCACATTTACTATGCCCTCAAAGCTCGATTGAAACAAATATATTGGGCTACCGGTATTTATCCTTTTTTTAAGAAATCATTAAAACTCAGAGTAACTGGGTGGTTAGTTGGTTAAACATCCGACTGTTGATTTTGGCTCAGGTCATGATCTCATGGTTCATGAGTTTGAACCCCATGTCAGACTCTGAGCTGACAGTGTGGAGCCTGCTTGGGATTCTAAATCTCTCTCTCTCTCTCTCTCTCTCTCTCTCTCTCTCGCTTCCCCCCCCCCATTCACACTCTCTGTCTCTCTCAAAATAAATAAATTATCTTTATTTTAAAAAAATCACCAAAAGCCACTGGAGTACATGGCAGGGAGGCTTGGTTTTATTTATTAAAAGGTTAATCATGTATAGTATTTGGAAAGAAAGGAATAGAGTGGCAAACATGTAGTTACAGCTGGTAAAACAATTGGGCCTGTAATGGAAATTTTCTCATAGCAATAAGACAAGTGAGTAGAAGTTTAATATGCATGAGGCCATTTTAGATAGTTCTAAGCCAGGAGTCAATTAGAATATTAAATACAGTAAAAAATAGACCAATGATATTTACTATCTAGGATGATCAGTGTTTAATTACTACTGCCTACATGCAGTTACTATAAATCTTTCATCTAAGACATCATTGTATCTTTCCCATTTGATATATGGAAAGAAACATCCCTAAACATTTGCCTGTATCATAAAATATTTCATTTCTATCAAAATGCAACTTCTAATTGAAAATTGAGTTGCAATGAATGACACATATATTTGCTTCTTGAGATGTTGCTCCAAATTATTCAGCCTCTTAAAAGGAATAGCTCCAGGGTAGCTTCCAAGCACGACAGAACTTTCCAGCACTTTCACAGAACAAAGGCATCCAGTTTCCCTCAGTAGGTAAGAGGGCAGACGATAATGTCCAAAACAGTGCAGACACTTCTGAAAAACCAAGTGTATTCCCATCCATATTTTAAATGCAGTCTTATTGAAATGCATGTGATTCACATGCTGTAGTTTGTAAAAGGCTGTTTTCTTGTCAATTAATTTTTTTTTAATTGTGGTAAAACACACGTAAAATAAACTTTACTACCGTAACCATTTTCAACTGTACAGCTCGGTCTTCTTAAATACATCCATGTTATCTGCAACCAATCTCTAGAACTCTTTCAATCTTGTAATACTGAAACCTTATGCCATTACAATAACTCCTGTGCCTCTCTCCCCCCCATTCTACTTTCTGCCACTATAAATGTGATTACTCTATATACCTCATTTAAGTGACCTCATCCAGTATTTGTCTTTTCGTGACTGGCTTCTTTCACACAGCACAATTTCCTCAAAAGCCATCCATGTTGTCGCATATGTCAGAATTTCTTTCCTTTTGAAGGCTGAATAATATCCCATAGTATGTATGTACTACCATGTGTTTATCCATTCATCTGTCAGAGGATACTTGGGTTGTTTCCATCTCTTGGTTTTTGTGAATAATGACATGGGCGTGTAAGTATTTGTTTGAAACCTAGCTTTCAATACTTTTGTGTATATACACAGAAGTGGGATTGCTGGATCATATGGTAATTCTATTTTCATTTTTGAGGAAAGTCCATTCTGTGGCTGCATCATTTTATATTCCCACCAACAGTGCACGAGGGGTCTAATTTCTCCATATCCTTCCCAGCACTTATAATTTTCTTTCTTTCCTTTTTACTTATAGTAGTTATCCTAATGCGTATGAGGAAAAGACCCTTTTTGAAGTTCCAAGCCAAACCTGCTTTGCTCTCTGCTTTTCCACATGACTTAAAATACAAAGTAAAATATAAATTAGTTTAAGTATTTG
The DNA here is from genome assembly GCF_027475565.1 of Acinonyx jubatus. Classification (NCBI taxonomy): domain Eukaryota; kingdom Metazoa; phylum Chordata; class Mammalia; order Carnivora; family Felidae; genus Acinonyx; species Acinonyx jubatus. The sequence goes on along the minus strand of NC_069381.1, from coordinate 196,391,792 downwards.
TGATTTCAGTGAGATAAAACTGAACTACATCTTTTTAACCTTTGAATCTACAAGGTATGAGTACAGTTGGGAAATACAGGCCTATCAGGTCCAAAAGTTTTATAAAATTCTTAAGAAAATAATAAATCTAGGGGCACCTGGGCTACTCATTCGGTTGAGTGTCTGACTTCAGCTCAGGCCATGATCTCGCAGTTTGTGAGTTCAAGCCCCGAGTCGGGCTCTGTGCTGACAGCTCGGAGCCTGGAGCCTGCTTCAAATTCTGTTTCCCTCTCTCTCTGTCTCTCCCCCGCTGGTGCTCTGTCTCCGTCTCTCTCTCAAAAATAAACAAACATTAAAAAAAAAAAAGAAAATAATAAACCTCAAATGACAGGAAATAATGCTCTGTGGTAAAACTTGCCAAATGCTAACTAAATAAACACATATGCACAGTGTTGTTTTTTTGAAGTAAATCAATGTTGGTTGGCTATTTTCAACTACCAAATATTTATAATAATGTAACCAATCTACTTCTCACTTCTTTTCTCTTCTGGAAAGCTGTCTCAACTTCGAAACTTGACTGAACTTCTTTGTGAATCTGAAACCTTCAGTTCAATAGAGAGAATGTGCCAGCTCTCCGATATGAACTTTGGGAACCTATGTGAAGAAAGTGCGTTTCATGTGCAGCTCCTTGAAGCAGCAGAGATTGGCACCGAAATAGCAACCAACTTACTGTACCGTGACAATATTCTATCTAAGAAACTGAGGGATTTGCTTACTGGGGATCCAAGCAAAATTAATTTAAATATGGATTGGTAAGTATCTGCACTGCCTTTTTCTTTGGTGAAAGAAATCCCTTCTCAAATAATTATGGATATGCTTAGATCGATTTTATCTTCTCTTCTGCTTTGTTTCAGGTTTCTAGAACAGGCATTGCAAATGAATTACTTGGAAAATATCACACGGTTAATGCCGACCATAGAAGCCATGATGCATGTCAATAACAGTGCAGACGCTTCTGAAAAACGAGGTGTTTCCCCATCCGTATTTTAAGTGCTGTCTTATAAGAATGCACGTGATTCTCATGCTGCAGTTTAAGAAAGGCTTTTTTGAAGTTCCCAACCAAATATACTTTGTATCTGCCCTCACACATGAGAAATATGAAGCTTTCAAATATGGTTACTTGTCTAAAATAAACACACAGAAAGCCAGCAGAGGATGAAATAGGGAAATTTGGTTTCACAGCAAAAAGATCTTCAAAATTTTAACTAGTTAAACCATTCACCTTTTATTTCTCTGATATATTAAAGTGCATTAGCTAGGATGGAATTTATTTACTTCTGGGAATATAATCTGATTTAAAAAATAAAAAAGATGCGCTGCTGTCTATAGAAATCTCAATTCAGAACCTTCTATTAGTATTCTGAGCATGATGCATCATGCAATACGTTTCTTCTTTGCATAATACCTCAATACTGAAAAGAAAGGCATTCAGAGTTTTGGACAACAGGCAGCCACAAAATTGGAAGGGCACTAAGTCCAAAAATAAAGAGGGTATATTTGCATAAAGGAAACTTCATAAAGAAATCAAAGGATATTTGCAGAATGGAGATTATAATCTGCTAACATAAAGCCAAAATATTATTTGTTATGCATTAAATGACCCAGATATGAAATAATTATAATCACTGTCCTAAAAAAGTTTGAAGTTAAAAACATTCTATTTAAAAGTGAGGTAATGATTATTAAATCTCCTGTATAAACTCTAGTGTGCTGGGCAAAGTTAAGGAAAAATGCCCGGCAGTGTTATGTTATGGATTTAGCAGACCTGTCCTAAGTTGACAGTATTATATGATCTGAGGTTAAAAAGCATTTTGAATTTGTGTGATGTTTTAAATCAAATGGAGGGATGTATATTTAGTGCATTATGTGATCAAAGTCTGTGAGGAAATCATTTTTTTTTTTTTGAATCAACCTTGTGTTGTAGACACCTAAGGAAAATTTATAACCCAGAGCAATCTGTTACCTTAGGTTAATGATTTCATAATAGGAACAAGTCTAAATCAGATAGAAATAGATCCTAAAGATGCAGAGTTTGCCAAGACTGGGAGACATCTGTTCCTGACACAAGGCATATACGTTGAATGTATGTTTTAGTCTAGAAGGTTTCTTTAACGTTAGTATAATGACAAAAAGAATTACATTGCAACCAACATATGAGGTTGTTTTGTTGTTGTTGTTTCCTTGTAGGTCAGTTAATAGAAATGTTTAAAAATGTTGAGTTGCTGAAAGAAGAACTGAGGAGAACAACAGGAATGTCCAGTAGGAGTGTTGACAGCCTGCTGGCCATTCCTATCCCTGATAGCAGAGCTGAGGTAAGGTGCAATAGATCTGTGCTTCCAGCCAGATTTTACAAGTTTAAATGATGTTTAGTATCTGTAAGCACTTCTCAGTAAAACATGGAGAAGTTGCATGCAAATCTGGTGATTTTTCCATGCGAATGATAAAATTAGGGTCCAAATTCCTAAGTGGAGTTAGAAGAAAAATCTTGAAGCAAGACGATTATCACTGTCTTGTCTTTTCTGTCTAGTCTTCCTTTTCCTTCCTCTTCCTGTCTTTGTCTTCTCCCTTTCCTTGCACCTAGATGGTCTTAAATAAGTGGTGCTGTCAATAATTCTTCATATTTCCTATCTCAATCATGTTTTCTGAGATAAATTTGCACAGTCTATTATGATGACATCAAAGTCAGATTTCAGTAATCTAATTGGGAGAAAAAACCACCAGACCATTTACAGTTTGTTGAAATGAATACTCATCTTTGGTTTTTAAGAGTCGCAAGCAAGACAAGGCATAGTATGTAAAACAGAATCCGGAGAACTCTGGGCAAGTTTGTAGGTATAGGAAAGATGTTTTGGTGTGAAAATGAATAATGTCATTTCCTCATAGGCTGATAATAGGGTTTTCCACTTGAACTGTCTTTTCTTTTATCCCTTTTCCAAGTCCATTGTCTGAAAATGTCATAGAAATTTTCCGAAAGAACTGCAGAGCTTAAGGCCACATCCATTCAGAACTTCCGTGTGACAGAGTGTGTCATTCTAAGCACAGTGCAGCTCTTCTCCCGTATTGGATAAAGTTTGTGGAAGGCCTTTAAGACTGCTTTTGGGAAATATGTAGGTTTGCTTGTGTCCTGTTCATTGGTTCCCTCGTACAAAAATTAAAACTGCTTTGCCTTCCCTTTTTTTCTCTTGTTCTATCAAATAGTAGTTCATTGACCTTTTCTCTTTGATCTCACCTTTTGCTCATTTTATCCTAAGATCTAATTTCAGCAATCAATGTGTTTGGCTTCTGAAGAGCAGGTTCATTTTAGTGAACAAAAACATGTAAATGGGGAGTATACATTCTTATTACCTTCAATAGGAAAGAGAGAAAAGTTCCAACAATTTTTTTTTAATGTTTATTTTGAGAGGGGGAAGAGGGACAGAAAGAGAGGGAGCAAGAATCCCAAGCAGAGTCCAATGCAGGATGCGAACTCACAAACCGTGAAATCATGACCTGAGCTGAAATCAAGAGTTGGATGCTTAACTAACTGACCCACCCAGGTGCCCCTCAACAGTCTTAAATTTTGTAAACTTTTCTCTTGATTTCAACTCAATGGCAATAGGGATGACTTCTGTCTTCTCATATTCATGCCTCACTTTTCACACACCATTACTGTCCAGGACAGTTGATTCATATTATTATCCAATTCTAGGTGTTTTTTTTCTTTGCCCTTTATCTCTTGATGGAGATACCTTGAGATTATTATATAAGATTATAACTTCAAATAATTTTAAAATGAAATGCAATTTGAATAAACTAAGTAAATTTTATAGGGAAAATGAGTCTTAAGCTAGTATTTTTTCCAAACTTAACTCCAGATCAATTCTTGGTACCATCATTCAGCCAGTTGTTCAAATGAGAAATCTCAGAATCATCACAGACACTTCTTTGACTCTTTTTCTCCATCTTGTTTCTTAAGCTTTCCACTGGACAATGAGCTGTCTATAGTTTTATTGGTGGTGATTAGTGGTTTAAATGGAAAAAAAAATTTTTTTTATTTGGAGGACAATTTATCATATTTTTAAGTGAAATCTAAGAGTAAAGAAAAACCTTTATGTTAAGAGCTAGCTCTCAAAGGATTCACAGCTAAAATATTTTTCTTCCTCCAACTTGCAGATTATTTCTCGTGTGTTCTGGTTGCATTCTTGTGATGCTAATATGACCTATTCCAAAATGGAGGATGTGATGAAGGAGTTCTGCAACCTGTCTGTTCCAGAAAGATCCCGTCAGTCTTACCTCATTGGACTCACCCTTCTGCACTACTTGGACATTTATAACTTCACATACAAGGCAAGTTTCTGTTGATGAAATATTTTATATTCACAGTTTAGAATAAAAATATTTGATTACATGAGTATGCTCTCTGATACTCTAATGAATAAGATCCATTTATACAGCTTTTGGAATTATAGCTTTATTTTAGAGCTAAATAGAACCTTAGAGATCATATACTGTATATTTGCACATTTTATAAATGGGGAAATTAATATTATTGCCTTATTAACTCTCAGTTTGTATATCCAAGACCAGGTATTAAATTTAATATATATTATACTAAAGTATGAGATACAAATGTGTGTGTGTGTGTATTTTTTTACAGTGAACAAGCATTAATTTGGTAGAATAATAAAGATTAAAGCAGATTTTTTAAGAAAGTGGAGATTTGTTTGGTGTTAAAAATTTGTATGTGTTTTTTCCATCAATTTAGAAAGAGGCTACTGTTACTCAGGCAGTAGAATGAAATAAATGGATCATTAGCAGAACATAGAAAAGTCAGCAATGACTTCATCTTACAATAAGTGCATGCTTTATAAGTACTTATGTAACACCAAACTGAAAGAAAAATATAAACATAAGAAAATTAAACATCTATGTTCACCCACATCTATACTAGATCAAAAATATTTACATATTATTGAAAACATTGCAAAAAGTGTTTTTCTCTTTACAGTAAGAAGAACCAGAAGCAATTTGGGTGACATATGTTGTTGAGACATTATAGAAAAGGGGATGAAAATGTTTCAGGACTAGTTATCAGTAATCCTGTTCTGGATTATCATTTTCCATACCTATCTTTCTCTGGTGGCCTCTTTTTTTTTTTTTTCAATGTTTATTTATTTTAGAGAGAGAGAGAGAGTGTATGTGTAAGGGAGGGGCAGAGACAGAGAGGGAGACACAGAATCTGAAGCAGGCTCTAGGCTCTGAGCTGTCAGCACAGAGACCCATGTGGGGCTTGAACTCACAAACCATGAGATCATGACCCGAACCAAAGTCGGACGCTTAAACAACTGAGCCATCCAGGCACCCCTTCTGTGCTGGCCTCTTAACTGGGACTCCCTGCCTCCACACTTGTAACCTCCCCACTGCTACCCTTCCCTACCATTCTTAAACAGCCAGAGTGATCATTTTAAAACTTAAGTGACATTATGCCACCCCTCTGCTCATCACCTTCCAGTGGCTCCCCATTCTATTCAGGTAAACCCCCCAGATCCTACAGGATCCCCATAATCTGCAAACCCCCTTCCCATCTGTGAAATTCTCTTTCTCTTTCCTCCATGGTATCTCCTTGGGCCCATAGCTGCTATGTGGAACCACCCAATACTTCAAATGCCAGGAATAGTGCCAGGCCCATAAAGGCACTCAGCAAATACCCAGTAATTATACAAATGGTTATGTTCCGTAAACTATGAGTTCAAATGCATATGAAGTGAAATTATTAATTCTGTTCATCTCAAATTTTATTTTTTAATTTTTTTCATCTAAAATTTTAATTCTTATTTTATAATGCCTCTGCAAAACAGATACCAAACCAAACATTTTTTGTTGAGTCTAGTAGTTAAATATGTACCTTTGACAAGCAGAAGACCATTCCTACCTCTTTTAGGTGTTGCAAAGAAAAATAACGAAAAATTACTCCTCGTTAGTCCATTTATTTCACATCAGTGTAAGAATGCCAAGAATTTGGGTAGCACTGGAAGAAAAACTGAAATGTTGATTTCAATTTAGAAAAAAACATGACTGTAATTAATAGCTGTGCTAATGAGGTATCTGTGTCTTCAAGATATCTCTCCAGCTACATCTTGTTCTCATCATGGTGGTCTTTGACTATCTTGGGCGTGTCAAGAACTGTCCCTCCTCATGGACCTCACACATCTTTCCCTCTACCTGTAACCTTCCTCTGCTTATTCTTTCTCTGGTTTGTTCTTTCTCTCCATTGCAGGGCCATACCGGAAAGAAAGGTCTTTTTTGATTCTTAGCTAAACTCCCTGTACCCCCTCATATTCCCCCAGTCTTTCGTCTGTTGATTTGTTTGATATCTGTTAGACCAAAGCCCCTTGAGTGGAGGGATGATGTCAGTTTGTGTACCACCCAATATACCCATCACCTCACCCATGCTGGGAGCATAGCAGACACTCAATCAAAGTTTGTTGGTGAAATGAATCAGAGGATGAAGCTACTTTAAAATTTTAAAGCATTTCCAGTATTACTTCACGCATCAGAAGAGCTTTATGGGATTGTGATAAAACCTGATAAATCACATGAGTTTTTTGACAGGGTTTTTCTGATTTTAAGGATAATATTATATGATCTTTGAGCAACAGCATACATGAAGAATTGTGTAATTGACATTTGCCTTTATGACTTTTAAAATTATTTATTTTAGGCAACTTTATTGAGGTATAATTTATGTACCGTAAAATTCACTTATTTGAAGTGTCCAATTCAATGATTGTGCAACCATTACCACAAAATAATTTTACCTTATTTTATTTTTTCAAAGTTCATTTATTTGAGAGAGAGAGAGAGAGAGAGAGAGAGAGAGAGAGAGAGCATGCATGCATGAGCAGGGGAGGGGCAGAGAGAGAGAGGGAGGGAGAGAATCCCAAGCAGGCTTTGCTCCCTCTGTTCAGAGCCTGACACGGGGCTCAGTCTCATGAACTGTGAGATCATGACCTGAGCCAAAACCAAGAGTCTGGCACTCAACCGACTGAGCCACCCTGGCACCCCTACCACATAATTTTAGAATACTTCCGTCAACCCCAGGAAGAAACTTTGTGTCTATATGCAGTCACTTCTCATTCTGACCTCTAGCCCAGGCAGCCCCTAATCTATTTTCTATCTCCAGAGATTCTCCTTTTTTAGACATTTTATATAAGCAGAATCATATAATATGTGGTCTTTGTGTGTGTGTGTGTGTGTGTGTTTTCACTTAGTACAATGTTTTTGAATTTCACGCATGTTGCAACATGTGTTGGTATTTCATATCTTTTTATTGCCAAACGGTATTCTAGTTTTAGGGTGTACATTTTGTTTGTCCATTCATTTGGATTGTTTCCATTTTTTTTTTTTTTGGCTCTTGTGAATAATGCCACTATGAACCTTCACATACAAATCTTTGTGTGGACATGCATTTTCCTTTTGCTTGGATAAATACTTAGGAATGGAATTCTGGGTTGCATGGTAAGCTTATATCTAAGTTATTTAATAAACTTCCAAAATTGTTTCCACAGTGATTATAACTTTTTAGATTCTTACCAACAGTGAGCGCAGGTGCCAATGTCTCCACATAGATCATTTATTTTTATTCTGTTCCTGTTAGGTGTTTTTCCCTAGGGAAGATCAAAAGCCAGTAGAAAAGATGATAGAACTCTTCATGAGGCTAAAAGAGATTCTCAGTCAGATGGCTTCCGGCACACATCCACTGCTGGATAAAATGTCATCCCTGAAACAAATGCATCTGCCCAGAAGTGTTCCGTTAACACAGGTAGGAAAGCCACCCAGTAATGTGCTTCTTGGGAAATTCCTTTTGTCATATTAACTTTTATTTGACATTAGTTATAATACATGCAGCTACAAATACGGTACATTCAAAAAAATCACCTGCAGGGAAACTCTTCTAGTCTGGCAAAAGCGTTGCCACTTAAATTAGCAAGGTTCAGCATTCTGCATTTACATTTAGGATATGTGTTTTAAAGGAGTTATGGAAGCTATAAGGATACTCTAAGCATTACCAGGTTTTCTTCTGTATTGTCCTCAGCAGCATTTATAGCTACATAATGTTAATAAATCGTGGATTTTTATCTCCCAGGCAATGTACAGAAGCAACCGGATGAACACACCCCAAGGATCATTTAGCACCATCTCCCAAGCATTGTGTTCCCAGGGGATCACCACTGAATATTTAACTGCCTTGCTGCCCTCTTCTCAAAGGCGAAAAGGCAACCACACCAAGGATTTTTTGACTTACAAATTAAGCAAAGAACAGATTGCTTCCAAATATGGAATCCCCACACATACCAGTAAGTATACTTCAAAATTAGCACAGTGACATCATCTCCTAACAACATTGTCCACTGTGTCTTAACCTTTCATAATAAATGAGGCATTAATTTTCCCCAGCACTTACACGGCACTTCCCACACTTTGGGCATGTTTGCACATTGACTGACCCACACATTGCAAAACTAGAAGGTAGGCATCTCCATCTTAGGGGAGTTGAGGTGCAGACAGACTTAAGTAACTGGCCAAGGTCGCCCAACGTGGAAGTATCAGAGCTATGAGTTGAGCTCAGCAGTCTAGCTCCTGAGTCACAACACTGAGAACTTGTCCATCACAACTATACTGTCCTTGCCAGTAAATAATGCAAAAACATGCCTTAAATCTGCTTACTCAACATTTTTCTTAACTTTTGAGAATTAGAAATTAGTCTCACACGTAGAAAAGCTCTGTGAATGCAGCAGAACTATAAACACTTAGTAGCACATCAACACCGTTTACTTGGGATGCAAAATTCTATCAGTTGAGCTCTTCCAAGTGATATATGAATGTTTAGTATATTCGTGCAATTGGATTGACTCATTTATTCATCTCTTTACTCATTCAAAATTTATTGAACAACTCATATATCTGGTACTACCCTAGTATCATATTTTTGCATACTAACATATATATTTTTAAATTAAGTGTTGGTTGGAAGATATTCTGAAATGTGATTTTTCAAAACCTTTCTAACTCCTCTTGGCAAATGCCATCACTTATCATAGTCTTGCTTATTGGGTTAAACTCTCATACCTAAAGATTTGTTACTACACTTTCTTACTTTGATACCAGATGCTTCACAATTGTTAATAATAAAGGAAGTATAAGATATGCATCTGTGGGCGTAATAACAATAATCTGTGTCAATTTACCATAAGAAAATAGATTTTACATACACATACTAAATGGATTTTATTCACTTTTTCCTTCCAGCACCATTTTGCTTCTCCCTTTATAAAGACATCATTAATATGCCTGCTGGACCTGTGATTTGGGCTTTCCTGAAACCTATGTTGTTGGGGAAAATTTTGTACGCGCCATATACCCCCATCACAAAGGCAATAATGGAAAAGGTTTGACCCTTATAACTCACAGTTTCTGTCTAAAGTATTAAGATGATTTTTAAAGTAGTCAGCTTCCAAATCTACTATAGTTGACTCAGATTTCTTTATATCTTACCTAGTATTACCCTTGGATTTCTGAAACTCGTAATTCTCAGATTCTGCCCTGTACATGTGTAAACAGTGTAGATTGTTTAGTAGGCCTTTGAAGAGAAATGAACCAGGGTGACACTTGAGAGTGAGGTTAGTTGAAGCAAGATCTCATATTTTTCAGCTTATCTCCAAAAGCAGAAAATTTTTCTACCACTAGTGTCTAATTTTCAAATATGTTAAAATAATGGCACTAGAAAAAATAATATTAGAGCATTACGTAACTAGTTTGAACAAAAACAATCCCTAAATTATAAATTATTGGCTTCACATTAGGTTGTACAATTCAACATGTTATGTTTATATGAAAGATAGATGTCGAGAAATACATTATTAATAGTCACTATACTTATCATCTACCTAACTTAATCATAATTACATTTCCCTGCAACTTTGAAAGTTGCAATTTTAATGATTTGAATTATAAATTTGATACTTTTAAAATGATAGAGTGGAAGGAAAAAATCTCCACTTTACCATTACTTGGTCACTAGACCATAGTTTAGGTGAATATAACGTTATTGTAGGTCTATATAAAAATGGACATGAGTTCACCACTGGTTTCTAGGATGACGTTTGTTTTTATTGTTTGCATTTTAATACTTAATTTGCTTTATTGACTATGTGCTCCTAATAATTTTGCATAAGTGAAGTCATTACCTTCTTATTTTCCAAGTGTAGTCATTTTTTTGTCTTTCCTTTTTGTTTGGCTCTCACCTCCTCTTTTTCTCTCCTCTTGATCTTATTCTTTCTTTTATGTAACGTATAATTTTTAGTATTCAAGGATGTGTTTTTTTGTCATTTATGTACATTTCTCTAATTCTTTATAGATCATGATACTATACATACATTCATATGCAAGGTTTTTTGTCATTGCTTGCATTATTAAAATGAGGTTACATTATAGTACTTTTCTATGTATTACTTTACTCACACAACAATACCTTGTGGAAATTCTAACTCAATTGGCATCGTTTAATTCATTCTTCTTGAAAATTGCAAACTTTTTCATACCATAGAATTTACTCAGCCAATCCTCAATTGTTGGGCATTTATTGTGTTTCCAGTGTTTCCTTTTGTTTTCATTTTTGTTTTTGCAAATGTAAATAATATAACAACAAATATTCTCATGCATGTTATTTATGCAGTGGAATTTTTATTTCAATGAAATGATTGTTCAGGATTGAGGGATTAAGGAATACTGTATTTTATGTAATGTCTGTTGTCAGATTGCTTTCCAAAAAAGGCTGTAACACCTCCATTTCCACCAGCAGTATATGAGAGTATTCTCCTCATATCTTTGAACTAGGATGTTTCTGTAGTAGTCAAGTTAAATATGTCATTGGAAAAAATGAATAACTTGTGAGAACTCCAGAAGACATGTTTTCATTTTGACTGTAAATTCACTGTGGACACTGAAGCAAACCCTACATTTTCCAGAATTTTTAAAAGTGATCCTGACCCTATAAAAGCTGTCATTTAAAAACTTCTGACCATGTGGGAAATTTCTGACAATTCTTTTTTTTTACTAGCTCTACCTTTTAGAACTGTTTCTTTAAAGTTGTATAACAAAATAATCTTAGGATACCTTTTTGGGATGTAGGAGAAATAGTGATGGACCTGATCTGTCTTTGTTTCTTTGTCTTTAAGTCTAATGTAACTCTGAGGCAGCTGGCGGAATTAAGAGAGAAATCTCAAGAGTGGATGGATAACTCACCACTTTTCATGAATTCCTTCCACCTGTTAAACCAGACAATTCCCATGCTCCAGGTAGGAGACAGCTCTGTCATTCTTCTTCATAGGAATTATAATTCTTTAAGATTTTAATCATCCTCATTATGGCAATGGGCCTGTAGTAACTTGGAATCCGTATCCAATAGATTAAATTTCCTCTCCTCCAGAGAGAAAGTCTGAGACAGGATGACAGATCTCTGACATTCCTAATCATCCTCACCTCCTGTGGTGCATCCTCTCTGTATCTGTAATTCAGAGATAAGCCATCTTACAGGTTGAACTTGAGACCTAACTAGTGATGTAAATCTTGTTTTCCAAAAATGAAATGCTGTAAAAACTACTTAAAATGTGTTTACTTTATTTGTCCCTTCACTTTAAATTATTTTTTGCTATTTTAACAGAACCAGAGTTCCTAAAAATACTAGTATTCTGGGGAAGAATGTTCAGTTTGGGGAATTCTTTGGTTGAAACATATAGCACTCTAGGGTAAAGATTTGACAATGCAACTCAAATACAATGTGCACTGGTTCAAAGTATAATTTGCAATTCTTGGAAAAGATGTAGGGTTTTCTGAAGATGTTGAAAATAATGTGGGGCACATGTTCCAATCACAAACAGCTACTGAGAACTAACAATGGAGCAGCAGAGTCAGACCAGCTACCAGTTGGAGAAGAGAAAACTGGCAGGAAGGATGCAACATAGGAACTTTAAGAGAGAATGGTTTACATATCAAAGTATTGAGAGAGGCCCATGGAAAATTGATGGAGAGCTAAAATATATTTGCAAAAAAAAGGTCCTTCTTAAAAACATGCTCAAGAAGTTCAACATAGAATAAAGGATTTGGTTCATACAACTTTGTCAGAAAAATTATATCCAAAGATGCCTTGCTTAGTCTTTGTTTTGACTAACAATCAGGGCATAGTTATAATTACAATCTGGCTTTTATCATAAATAATATATAAAGTTTATATTATAATATAAAATACATTTCTGAAATAGATATTTAATAACTTAATTAATATAAGAAAAGTAAACTTGCATCAGACATCTTCCCCACAATTTGCTATTAAACTTGGTTCTAATTTTAAGCAGGTTCAAGTGGATGTTTTATGTAACAAAGACCATTTAATAGTACTTTGTTGACCTATCTGTTTTCCTAAATGGAAGATTGTTCTCTTTTTCCTTTAACTCTTTTTCTGTGGAGTAAAAAAAAAAAAAAAGAAAAAAAAACCCTACACATATCATTTCACTAAGGAAAGTTTTGTGGCTAAAGCGGTGAATTAACAAAAGGCATGATCTGTGCATAATAGTTCCAAAGTGCAATAATTTGCTATGAAGAAATTCTGTGATTGTGTCCATAAAGGGACCATCAGCTAATGGAAGCAACTTGATTCTGCTCTAGACCAAAAATAAATCATTATTCTCAATTATTGAGGAAAAACTTATTTATGCAAATGTACACAGATCTTGAAATTTAAGGCTTTTAGCATAACACCTGGCTTTGCCAATGTGAATCCCGAGGCAAATGACATGAGACACTCGATCGACAGTTTACGAGTCTCTAAAATGAATATACTGAGAGCCACTTCACAGATTTGTGAGGATCATATGTGTGAAAGCATGTAAAAATAGTGTCACTCGTCACAGGATTGATCGCAAAAGGAGTGGTGGGAGAATGGAGATATGGCTCAGTGGATCTTCTCTGAATTGCAACAGACACAGTGCTTTGTTTGTTAGCAATGCTCTAATTCAGTTTTTCCAGGATGCACAAATTAATTCCTGGTAAATAGACTTCAGAGGACTTGGGTTATCACGGTGTGTAGCTGTGTGATAGCCGTCAGTCTACATGCTGTCACCTGCCCTTACGCCTCAGCATCTATGGATTTAGTGAATTAATTCTGCTGTGTCTATGCTCTGTTAATACATATTATTCTTAACCTTTTATCTCCATGGTAACAAAACTGAAGATATTGGTAAGAAGGATAGAATGATGAGTGATCCTGGATTGTCCTCCAAAGGGAAAACCAGTTTTAGTCTGGTTCCCATAAAAACATGGCCATGAATTAACACATAAGATAAGCATTTCTCTAATCACGTTGAGTTCTCTGTCTTCAGCCCTTTGGCCCTTTGGCCCTTATTAATTTTGTGTCCTTAAGGGACCTCAAGGTGTTCTGGAAAACTCTGTGAGAAAATTAAGCTAAATTCTGTTAGACAGTGTGCAGTACACAGTAAGGTCTCAACAAGTGTTACCTGGCTGTATTTCTGGAGTGGTAGAAGCTATGTCTCCTAATTTGGAAGATAGCTATAAAATCATTATATGTTAAAGCATTGAGGTTTGTTTTTTTTTTTAATTTTTCAGTCTTTCCATGGAGATAGAGAAATTTAAAGATTTATCGTCAGTTTATTTTTCCATGTTCACATAATTGTGCTTTTTGCAATGATAAATGATATTATAGTAATTTACATTTGAATGTTCTGATGAGTCATTCATCTCTACTTTACAGAAAAGTAACATGAAGCTAGAAAAAGCAGATTGCTTGCTGAGAGCCCATAGCTAGGAAGTAGTAGAACTCTTGCACCTATCAATTGTGATATGAAGTTCCATTTAGGCATCACAATTTTTTAAATATTTTTTAAATTTATTTTTGAGAGAGAGAGACAGCATGAGCAGGAGAAGGGCAAGAGAGAAAGGGGGGACAGAGGATTGGAAGCAGGCTCTACACTGACAGCAGTGAGCTCCATGTGGGATTCGAACTCACGAACCATGAGATCATGACCTGAGCCGAAGTCGTTCAACCGACTGAGCCACCCAGGTGCCTGTAGACTTCACAATTTTTAAAAGTTGTATCAGTTTCTTTTAGTTGAACAAAATTCAACCATGAACCACTACAGTGGTGTATAGAGTATATCAAAAAACAAATGATGTCATACCCGTGGGTAAAAGGACTGTTACATTGAATATAATTTCCTAATGTTGATAATTAGAGTCCTATCTGGCCACAGGAGCATGCTGACTAATTTGTGTCTATCAACAAGAAAACCCAGCCTTTCTAGTCATTACCAGCCACACACCTTCTCTTCCTTTCTAAGGATCTGTATGTGAGCACTGCAAGGTGATGCATTGATAATGCTGGGTGGTTGTTACTTCCTTTCACTGTAGATGCTGTTAGACAGATGGTGATTAAACATGTTTTCTTGTACTGAAACTGATTCCCTATTGTTATTTGTTAGAATACTTTAAGGAACCCCTTTGTGCAAGTTTTTGTGAAATTCTCTGTGGGACTTGATGCCGTTGAACTATTGAAACAGATCGATGAACTCGGTAAGTCCAGAGTTACAAAACTTTTATTCACTAGTCATGTCAGGAATGTGAAAAACATGGTTGCATTTGAAAACGTTTTATTTTCTTCTGCATTTGATTTTTAGCTAGTTATTTTAAGGACAGTAAAATCTTGGACATATCTATCCATCTTTTTCCCAGATAGTCGTATTACTACAAGTAGTAATAACTATTCACATACCCAGTGTCTGCAGTTAGTTTCAACAAGTATATACTTCATGTATTCCTATAGTCATTGGTCACTTGGTAGATTGCTAGAAGTAAGAGGACTCCCCCCCCCCCCCAGCAACTTGATGAAAAGCAAGTCCTTAAGGACAAAGGAAGATGAAATGGTTTATTTCCAGTTACATTTAAATCTTATCTCCGCTGGCCTCAGTATCACTTTGATTAACCCAGAATGTAACTGGAAGAAATTATTGAGTTAGCAGAAGCAAAACAAAGGCAATGAAGAGATTCAAAAGAAAAGAAACTTAAATCAGTATTCAAGGTTGGATCCTCCTCTCATGGTCATTTAAAAGAAACAGGCAAAGAGGATCAAAGGAAGCTGTCTGAACTTATGCATTCCCTCTGCCACATCCCCACCTTCAACCTAAGAGATGCAAGACATCTAATTCAGTCTGTGTCTGATTCACTGTTGCTATGCAACCACAAGTATGAGGAAGGGATTGAGAGCATCAGAATTTGGCTGCAGTAGAGCAAGTGCCCCTCCTCCCTGAAGCTCCTGGGACAGAAGTGACATAGTCTGTAAACCAGTAGGGAGGAATTAAGCTCATGTTTGTATTGTATATAATTGTGTGCACTTTATGATAGTTGACCGAGTTTCATTAAGGAAAGATACTAGTGTATTTATTCTCTAAAAGTACCATTTGGGTAAGAAATCATTTGATCAAAATATCGGGAATATACTACAAAGTTTTACATAAATTTTATCTTCTTGATATAGGACAGGAGTTCTAGAATTTAAAAATAGACTAAAATGAATGTGGCAGTGAGACTTGATGTTTGTGTGATTGTATATGCAACTTAGTATCTGAGAGTTTATATAGTTTGAATTGGGAGTGGGGCACTGACCCTCATAGCTCTTTGATCCTGTCTGCCAGCATTTCTAAGGAATCCTTGGTGTTGTGTTAATTTCCAATGGCCGCTGGAGGCCACTGTTCAACCACAGTTTTACCCCTCCCCCACCAATGTCTATATCCAGCAAACCATTTCACTTTGAATTCTAATGAGAAATGCATTTAAGAAGTTGCCCTCTGTGAGAAATTAGTCTTGCGTTGGAGTTTGGAAGAGTCATGTTTGGGTTCTGTGAGGAGGGATTTATGATACAGCATTCTTGGTATTCATGATGATCAAGTCAGTGAAAATTTAATTGGCCAAGTGATTTATTAACTTGCAATTTCATATTTACCCTTTGTCTCGGTTGATTTCCTCATAAGGAATCATGAAATTGAAGAGCAATTAAATCCTCTTTCTTCCAAAGTAATTACCTGAAATAAAAACTTGATCATTTTGTTTAGATTAATACAGATATCAATAGACATAACTCACTTAAGGTTTTATATCAGTTTTAGAAAGTTGTTAACTATGTGGCATAGATTCTCACAGTCTCCTAAGAAATGATTCTGTAGCACAACTTATTTAATGACATAGTTTATTTGCACTCTACATAGATTTTTCTTTGTTTAAATTCTTACATTCACATTCCCTGAATGAAGTGTTTCTGTTTATTCAAAACTTTTATCACTAGTGTTCTTCCTGACTACATGTAGATATATATTTTTAATTATTCACCTTTAGTCATTGGTTACCTAAATTGTAGCAGGATATACTTTTAAATTGGCTTGTACCACTCTTTGAACTTGGGTCTACTATATCAGTACCAGCTCAACATACTCTTCAATGAATATTTGAACAACTGGATACATTTTCCTATGTGTTATTAGCTATTTTTGTTACTGGATATTTTTGGAGCAAATTCTACAACTTCCTATTACTCATAATCTAGTATAATGGTTATTACATACCAAAAAGTCAGTATTTTGTTTGTCTCAGTACTATTAGAAACAACATTATAATACAACTAATATGTGTTTTGTCTGTTTTGCTTTGCTTTTTTAGATATTCTAAGGCTGAAATTAGAAAACAGCATTGACCTCATTGATCATCTCAACACA
This sequence comes from Acinonyx jubatus, assembly GCF_027475565.1. Classification (NCBI taxonomy): domain Eukaryota; kingdom Metazoa; phylum Chordata; class Mammalia; order Carnivora; family Felidae; genus Acinonyx; species Acinonyx jubatus. The sequence goes on along the minus strand of NC_069381.1, from coordinate 196,374,939 downwards.
CTGTCCTCCCTGACAGTAAATATTTCCTCCTGTGTATTATATGACCGTATTCAGGCAGCAAAAAGCATAGATGAGATGGAGAGACAGGCTAAAAGGCTTTACAAAAGCAACGAACTCTTTGGAAGTAAGTGTCATTCTACTAGAGTTTGAGCTTCTCTTTGTACTAAAATTGGCCAAATTCTTTCCTTACCCCTTTCATCCAGAACTCAGAAAAGTAGTCTGGGGGGGTCACTGTCCCCTCTGATGTCCTTAGAAATGAGAACTTTTCATGTAGTAAATCAACTATATTGTCCATGGAGACTTCAACAAATGTGTAATTTTGTTGGCATGGTTAGAATTGAGACTGAAATGGATTACATAGTTATGGGGTGAAGTTGAGTCCATCTTCATAATCAGTCAAGATTATTCATGTGTGTGTGTGTGTGTGTGTGTGTGTGTGTGTGTGTGTGTGTGTTTTAATTTTAGTAAGTGGCTTAGAGTGATCTATTTAATCTGGCCACTTAGTTTGTAATTATATTCTCAAACTCCTGCTTTGAAAATCTCTGAAGTTGTCACTTCCAATTAGCCATCTTTCCTGTAAATTAGGAGCCTGAACTTACTGTCACATTACAAACTCAATTGCCTGTTTGGCTGCCCCCTAAGTGTCCCCTCCAAACAATGAATAATGTCAACCATAAAATAACCTTTATGCTGTTGTTCCCCTTTTATTTTTAGGTGTTATTTTTAAGCTTCCCTCTAACAGAAGTCAGCATAGAGGCTATGACTCTGAAAATGTCTCTCTTCCTCCTGTCATAAAATATACCATCCGCATGAGTCTCAAGACTGCACAGACCACAAGAAGCATAAGGACCAAGATTTGGGCCCCGGGGCCACACAATTCTCCATCACATAACCAGATCTATGGCAGGGCTTTTGTTTACTTACAGGATAGTATTGAGAGAGCAATCATTGAATTGCAGACTGGAAGAAACTCCCAGGAAATAGCAGTCCAGGTCCAAGCAATTCCATATCCCTGCTACATGAAAGACAAGTAAGTCTCTGCAGCTCTAGCCTCTTTTAATAGTCAACCACTTTTTTGAGCACTCATTTCTATGTATTCATTCACATGTATCAAATGAAAGTGATCTCTTTCACCAAAGTTTTGTCTAAAGCTTGCTTCCAGGAGAGGGTCGATGGTACAGGGCACAGCTCCACTACAGCTGCTCATTGTTACCAAAATGATGGCAAAGTTCTTACCAAATGATTCAGGTTTTCTTCATCATAACCCTTAGCTTTCCAAGGACTATGGCCCTTGAATTAGGAACATTAAACTACAGACCTGAAGCATCACTGCACGATTTTGATGCTACCTACTCTCTACTGGTCTTCGCTTTCTCTAGTGAAAGGAGAGGATTAAACAAGGCAATGTTAACATCTCTTCCAACTCTCAAATTTTATTAAAAATCTTTGAGTCCATGACCAATTTTAAGAAAAATTTTGATAGAGCACATCATTGATTCACTCTCTAAGATAAATATTATGCCATCTAACACTATGTTATGTTAGGTACTACCAGTCCACTTGCTAGAAATCCTTATCTCAAATAGTTTGCTACATCAACAAAAAATGTACGGATCATGTTTTAGACAATTGAATTTGAATGTTCAAAAAGTCTGCCAGGCGGGTAGCGCTGGCGGGCTCCTCCACTCTGACCACAGTCAGCCTCATCCTCCTACATAAAAGCTTGAGGCAGAATATTACTTTAATGAAATTACACTTGTTAGCCCATTTGCTCAGTTTATATACAATTTAGATGGCTCTGCTCTTTTTTTTTTTTCTTTTTTCTTTCTATCAATGTGTTTGTCTACTTTGGCTGCTTCAAGAGCTGTAGATAAAATGAGGTGATGCAACCCTTTGTGCAGCAGCGATCCAGGGAGACGGATGAGGCTTCCACCAGTGGGTTGTCAAGGTTAGCTGCTTATTGTGGAGGCCAGTCAGTTCTCTGCAGCCTGAACTGTGTAGGAACTGCATCGGCTGGCACGAATAGTAAAGACCTGTGGGTTCAATTAAAAGAAAATTTCTCATCTATTTTCCGCTCATTTTTCCCCCTTATAAATGTTGGTACCTAGGATAGTGGGTACCTGGATTTTCTTTTTAAGAATAAAAGTAACTATATTCTGCATTCTTCATGGAAGTATGGTCATAATATCCTACATATACATATCAACTCTTTATTGCATACAAAGTGCTTTCACATATATTATTTCCTCTGTTCACCCAACAACCTTAGTACGGTAAGTGAGATGAGGTATCATCAACCGTATTTTCCTGATGAAAAAACTAGAATCCAGAAAGCTTAAGTAACGTGTCCGTAGTTGTATAGCTGGTAACTCAGTGGTCTTTCGATTAGGAGACCAGAATTTTCTCCTTTATATTAAACCAAACCTAAACCAAACCAATCTTAAAATACACCATCACTAGAAGAAACATTTTAGGGAATTTGTTATTAATGAATGAGGCCCTTTACCTAATTCTAGAGCCAGAAACACCATTAGGGCTGGACCTGAACCAAGAGAAAATTCATTCAACAAATATTGTCTAAGTGCCTAAGCCATGCCAGACAGTTTCCCAGGAACCAAAAAAAATGGATATGGCCCCCACCCTCTTCTCTATCCAAAAAAACAAAAAAAACCAAAAAAACAGCACACACACATGTATAAAACAAACAAACAAAACCCTCCTATCTTTGATGATAATACACTTCTGATGCTAAAGTGATAATGATGGTGATGTCATGTTCCATTAATATTTGCATTTTTCATGAGGACCTTTGAAGGTAATTCCTTAGCCTTATAGATTAAAAGGGGAGTACCCTTGGTGCCTTTCTCTAAGTGAAAATGTCGTGGAGCCTACTATGGAAAACAGATCAATTTAGAGTTCTTCTCATTGAAAACTACTCATTTGCCCATAGACATGTGAGTAATGTCAGAACCATGATTCTCAAAGTATGGTCTCTGGACCAGCAACATCAACAGCAGCTGGGAAATTGTTTAAAATGCAAATTCCTTATCCCACCCCAGATATAATCAGAAGCTTATGGGTAAGACTCAGAAATCCATGGTTTAGTAAGCCCTTCAGGTGATTGTGATGCATGGTTAACTTTGAGAAACACTGCATTGGAACTTTCTGGTATCATGGGCAGGCCACGGAAGAATACATTTGGAGCCTGATGAAGTCTTCCAGTGACTGCCTAATTTAACACATTACCAGAAAAGTCATTTATATACTGTTTATGAAACATCTCCTGGAGCATTATTTTGAGGAATCCAAGTTCTTTGTTTGCATTTTAAATTGAATGCTTTGAGTTTTATTTTATTTCATTTTGGGAAATTTAGTTTAATAATAACTATGAGCATCCAAAGAGTAGATAAATACAGTAATTTGGGATGATATAGCTTTTAGCTAGATAAACCGATCATCATCTAATTTTAAATCTGCCTTTTAGATAAGAATTTAGTTTAGACAGAAGGGTTTTGAGCTTTGAAATTATATCTATGTAATAATTATTTTCCTAGATAGGACATACTCAAACACACTCTAAACAATAGGGTAATTTTATCCAACAATCCAGAGGGTTTTTTTTTTTTTACTTTTGCAACAATACAGCAAGAAAATCAAAGGCTTACTGTTAAGTCAGCTTCGTACTTCATAAATAAAGGAATAATATTAATGACTATTCTCAATTTCAAAGCAGGATTATAATTTGTAAGAGGGAATGTGTTTTTGTTTATCACAATCTGCACAGTTGATATTCATTAGGGTCGCTGAATTTTTTTTTGTTTCTGTTTTTTTGCAGCTTCCTAACCAGTGTCTCTTATTCTCTTCCAATTGTGCTCATGGTTGCCTGGGTTGTATTTATAGCTGCATTTGTAAAAAAACTTGTTTATGAGAAAGATCTCCGGCTTCATGAGGTATGTCAAGAATTTCTTTTTATTATGAATAAAATCTATTTGTATAATAATTAGTATGCTTTTCATCATATCTATACAAAATCAGAAAGCCCGACCCATACCTCATGAATTAAAAAGAAAAATATTTTGGGGCACGTGGGTAGCTCAGTCGGTTGAGTGACCGACTTCGGCTCAGGTCATGATCTCATGGTTTGTGTGTTGGAGACCCGCGTCGGGCTCTGTGCTGACAGCTCAGAGCCTGGAGCCTGCTTCTGATTCTGTGTCTCCCTCTCTCTCTGTCCCTCCCCCACGCATGCTCTGTCTCTGTCTCAGAAATAAATAAACATTAAAAAAATTTTTTTAAAAAGAAAAATATTTTATGAATCATAAAGGCAGCTGATATAGCAATATTTTGTTTTAAAAAATTACGCAGAAATCATATTATAAGTGCCTCTAAAAAACAAAATGTAAATAATTCTGAGTAAAATCTGAGTACAATTTATAATCCTAAGAGTAATTTTTGCCCATGAAATTCCTATAGGAAATTCAAATAATAACAGTAATAATTAGTAAGGCAGGAAGATTGTTGGCATGGTAACTAAATGAGTCCAAATAAATTTAGATATAGATATATAGATGTAGACACAGACATAGTCATAGACAGACAGATGGCTTGTTTCAGCTCTCAATAAGCAAATTCTCTTTCCAGTATGCCTTGTCTTCTTCAGTTATCTTCTCTCCTATTTTCCACTGACTCATGATTCATAGAGACTAAGAATTTCATGTTATGCTACTGACTAGGTTAATAATATAATGATGAAAGACAGGGCCTGGGATGTAAAGCATGGTCTCTTCTTGAGCATGTTCCCCATCATTATTTCCAAATCCAAAATAGCTTACTTCTTTTTAGAATTTATGAAAAAGTGCTGTGTGATTTTGGGATTGTATTGGAATAAAAATTATTTTATCTGCTCATCCTGTAATGAGTCAATCCTTACACTCACTGAGTGAAAAGAAAGCAAGAACATTTCAAAAGTGGGGCGCAGTAATTATTGCAAGGCCTGGCTGACAACCTGAAATAATGAGGTTAGAGTAACTTGTTAGTCCACTTGTGCTTTTCAGACTTACTTTGCCAATGCTTCCAGGCAATTGATTATTTCTCCTTACAAGGTACAAATTACTGATTCATGTTTTTGTTAGCTCAGCATCAGGCTTCCAGGGGTGTTCTAGAGTTTGAACCTATACTTCTTACCTTTTCTATTTGAATTCTGGTTAATCCTCACAGCTGCATTTTTATATTTCAATTACAATTTGCTAAACCTCTCATCAACTGGTTTGAGCCTTCTTGTATTCAGAACTGTGTGTGATAGTTTCTTAATTCCAACTTAGAAAGGTTTTCTTTTTCTTTTTTCTTTCTTTTTTTTTTTTTTTTTTGCATTCTAGTTATTTAACGTACAGTGTAGTCTTGGCTTCAGGAGCAGAACCCAGTGATTCATCTCTCACATATGACACCCAGTGCTCATCCTGAGAAGTGCCCTCCTTAATGCTCGTCACCCATTTAACCCATTTCCCTCACTTACCCTCTGTTCAGCAACCCTTGAGTTTGTTCTGTGTATTTAAGAGTCTCTTATAGTTTGTGTCCCTCTCTGTTTTTATCTTATTTTTCCTTCCCTTCCCCTATATTCGTCTGTTGAGTTTCTCAAATTCCACATATGAGTGAAATCATATGATATCTATCTTTCTCTAACTGACTTATTTCATTTAGCATAATATGCTCCAGTTCCATCCACACAGTCGCAAATGGCAAGATTTCATTCTTTTTCATTGCCAAATACCACATCTTCTTTATCCATTCATCGGTCCATAAACATTTGGGCTCTTTCCATTATTTGGCTATTGTTGATAGCACTGCTATAAACGTTGGGGTGCATGTGCCCCTTCAAATCAGCATTTTTGTATCCTTTGGGAAACTTGAATCCATGCCCTAAACCAGAATTTTGGTTGCAAACTCCTATCTTCTATTTCTCTTTCAGTTTCCTGGTACTTAGAAGTGAATCTTCACAGATTAAAGGAAAACCTTAAAGTAGAAAATTGTGATAGATACTGAGTTCTTTTCTACTTCAAAATAAATACCTACCTTAAAGATAGAATTTGTGGTAGAAACACACAGTAAATATAAGTGTGTGTATTAAAGCACATCACTTTAAAAATTTTTTTTTTAAAAATCAAAGCATAATGAAGAGTTCTTTCTCAATTGAAGAAAGACATATTTTTTTTTAATGGCACACTGGTTTCTGCTTGGTAGCTTTGTGTCTTCATTTTGCATGCATCTACTTTCAAAATTTAACTACTTGATCTCAGGGTTCAAAGTCATACAGTAGAAAATCACTGAGCTTGGGATCAGAGAATCAGGCTTAGAGTCTTCCAGTTCATACTCACTTGGGCCCAGTCCCTTCCACTAAGCCTTACTATCTAGACCTAATTCAGCACACACTTCCAGAATGTGACTCTCTCACTGCCACAGCAAGAAATGCATTCAGTTATCCATATTTTATCAATTCTAAGGTAATACTTTTTTTCCTTTGCTTCTTAAAGCCTCTGGAATTGGGATGCATTTGGTAGGGTGTCACCATTTAATTGGTGGTGATTTTTCTTTTTTGGTGCCATGTAAAAATAATGGCACATCTTAAAATCAGTGGTGTCCTAAATTCAAAGGAATGCCATCTATTTGTGAGATGTGGAATGGACGCCTCCTGCTCAATGCCTCCTGGTCAGCCTTCCTCTACTGCTCATGGTTCTAATCTTATGTCCTCCTGTTTAGAGGGGAAAAAGCTGAGCCCAGGGGGAGGTGACTTGGTGAAAACTGAAGGGCTAGTTAGTCATCCATCTGATACTGGAACTCAAGTGTCTTGACTTTGAACCAATGCTTTTCCACATCATAGCTGCTTTCCCTCTTATCTTATTTTGGTGGCATAGACACTTAAGGACTTTTGATAATGATGATGGAAAATCTCCTTGGTTACCAGAGATTCAAAATCATGTTTTAATACCATCATTTTAATATTCAGTAAGTGCTAAACTTTTAATTCCCTATGTCCTTCTCATTCCAATTAAATAAAAAAGGATAAAAAATACTGTTTTCCTTCTGTAATTGTTCTTAAATCTGGGCAAGAAAACCAAGTTAGTTGCTATTTCAATGAAGCCATTAATCCTTGACCTTGTTATGATATGACTCCGGTGAGTTTCTTTAATTTGTTAAAGGAATTAGTACAAATATTAATGCCCAGTAAGTTTGTTGATGAGATTAATCCAGTAGTTTAAAAAAAAAAAAAACTATTTTGAAATGCCTGTAGTTTTGTTCTGTGTTCCTTGATTTTAAAAATTAAAATATTAAAACTGTTACAAAAATTCATTTACAACACACAGAGAAGTACTTTTGCACATTATTTTCTTGATTTATGGGTTAGCTTCATCTATCTAATCTAATCTAAGTCATTTATGGGGATTTCGGTGCTTATATTCAGCTGGAGACAAAATTTTGGAGTTGTTCTTTCTCAGTTCAGATAGGTAGTCTAAAATATCTGTGGTCTGAAGAGACGGGATTTTAGTAGTTCACTTTAAACATGTTTTATGCCTTCTTCGTAGACACTATCCATCGCGGTACTGGGAATTTGGAACATTTCAAGTAGTGATGACAACACCCTTTATATCTTACTAAAAAACAATAATTGTTAAGAAAAAAATTTTAATTGAGATAGGAAATGTTACTATTCCTTATAAATTAGTGCTTGACATTCTTGTTGAATTGAATGAAGATTCAAGTAAATACATGAATCTTTGTGATTTCTTTTCCTGAGAGCATTAATGTCAGTTCCTGTGCGTAAGCTTCTCTTGAATGTGGCAACACGTTTACCCAAAATCTTACTAAACCTGCTATCAGTATTTTCTGCCATCCACTGAAGCAAACTCTGTGTACAGGGGTTTTCCTTGAGCAACAGGTTATGAGATGCTGATGAATTGCTTCAGGCAGGTTTGGAAGGCTTGAGACAAGTGACTCTTTGATTGCAAAGTTGGCACCTGACATATGTCACTCTGAGGATCAACTAATGACATCCAGGAAAGCATAGCCAGAGATTCTCGGTGGGCCATCTTCCATCAGCAGGTTTGGTCTTATTTACTATAACGATGTTGGCAGTGAATCTGGATAATTTATGGATGACTTACATGCTCTCCTTGCTCTTTCTCTTTATGAATAACAGCTGTTCTCCTCATGGCACAATATCCTGAAGTTTAACACTGAAGTTTCATGCTAGAATGTTAAGTAGTGAACACTTTTGGAAGCACCTAGCTCAGTCTGTGTCCATAGGAAGCAATGATCACCCTCCAACTTTTACCAACTCTTGGGAATAGGGATCTGATCTCAAATCTTGAAAATTTCAAAATTACAGGGATAAACACCTTTGGTCCTGGTCTTCGGGTTTGCCAGATTATCTTTTAATAAGGCTATAAATGGAGAATTTTCTAGTTATAAAAATGTTTTATATTGCAGCTATCAAATTGTCGGGAAAGGAAAACATGTTTACACACACCAAAGTCAGCTTTATTTCATGTCCTAGATCCTTTATATTCACCTTGTGAAATAAATTGACATTGTCTCCTACTAACATACACTGCTATTGGGGACAAGTATTTTTTGCATAGGTCACATGAAATTAGGTGGTGGGTATCAGCTCTGGAGTAGTTATATGGGTCCCATAACTCTCCAGTTAATTATGAACTCAGTTAAACCTCAAAATACAAAGAAGAAAGGCAAATGAAAGAGCTAATGTATCATAATCATACTGGAATAGGCACGTGTCTCTGAAATGCAGTCATCAAACATGACACAGTAATTTTTTCAAATGGGTTGGGGTGCAGAGAAAAAATTTCGGTAAGACCTGTGAGGTGTATTTTCATACTGAAATGTAATTTTGTTTTCAATGATAGATACATAGTAAATGGAGGAAACCTTCCATAGTACATCTTTGCTCCATGCTGAGTTTTTTACTTTGACCCACACTTCCATTCCTATGGAAACATAAGTTGAATCTTTACTGCAAAGGGCAGGAAGGCCTGGGAAGAGAGAAGCAGTAAGGAGGGAGGAGGATGAGGAAGAGGGCAAAGTTAAGAGAAAAAGTCACACGCTTTTTTCTCAGCGGTGATTAGCTTAAGGCCCACAGCTTAGACTGTTGGCAGTCAGGTAGCTGTTTCCATGGCAACAAGAGGAGCAGCAGAGTTATCAAAATGTGATAAGTTACAAAGGCAGAAAGTAAAATTCACTATTTTGCGTGTAGAGCAAAAGATTCAGCAGCATTCTTTTTTTTTTTTTTTTTTTTCCTTCCTGGACAAGTTAGGTTTAAAGAAGGAGGACATTGAAAATCCTTGATTTTACCTGAAATACTAGATCATAAAGCTTTAGTGGAGCATTTCTTTTGTTCTTTTTTAAAAATGGACTGTTGATTCATAAGCTTAGCATTAATCATGTATTGTTAAAACTAGGTACCAGGATATGCAGGTTCCCACAAATTGCAACATGTCATCAAATTTGAGACAACCAAGATCCAGGGGACGTTAGAGCTTTCAGAATCCCTTTGAGTTAATGCTCAAACATATCATGCTGATCTGTTTCTCTACCTTGGTGAAATGCCTTGGCCTTTAGGGATGTTACTGAGTTACTAAAGAATATAAATTGAGAGAGAATGAATCTCAGATACATGAGTTCATTTTGGGTGCATGAATGTCTTTCTGAGAAACAAAGATGACAGACCTGACCTAGACTACCAGTGATCTTAAGGATGGGGAAGCTGTGCCACAAGGCAGAAAGTCTCCCTTCAAAGTTTCCATGTTTTAAATCTTAGGAATCAGGTCCATTCTACTTTTCTCAGGAACCTGAATACTGATTGTGTTGTCCGTCAATGTTTAGATTTTTCTTAAAGAGAGTTTTGCTATCTCAATCCCTATACTGAATTTGAAATAAACCGTGTTTTTCTACCTGCTTGAAATATTCATGCCTGCACAAGTGTCAAATTCATGTTGTAAAATTCTGCAGAAGACACCATAAATTTTGATAATCTATTCTAAATTAATTTAATCTGGGTGCATCAGTTAGATACCAGTTATAAAATGAAATTGGAAAAAATAAAAAAAAGAACCTCACCATCCAAATCATCCATTATATTAGGCACTCTGAAAGTGTACAATTTAAATTGGGCTGATGTAAATGGTCGTATTAATTTTACATAGCAAGCATGGACAAATCCTTGACTTATGAAAATCATTACGATGCCTAGTTCCATATATATGAAGAGTCTCATGGGCATTTTGGCATGGTGCAGAAATAATTGCTATTTGAGAGAATATCTGCTCAAAAAGTGGCTAACGCTTTTTCCTTTTCACAGTACATGAAGATGATGGGTGTGAACTCCTGCAGCCACTTTTTTGCCTGGCTTATAGAGAGTATTGGATTTTTACTGGTTACCATCGTCATCCTTATCATTATTCTGAAGTTTGGCAATATTCTTCCTAAAACAAATGGTTTCATTTTGTTCCTGTATTTTTCGGACTACAGCTTCTCAGTTATTGCCATGAGCTATCTTATCAGTGTCTTCTTCAACAACACCAACATTGCAGCCCTTATTGGAAGCCTCATCTACATCATTGCTTTTTTTCCCTTTATTGTTCTGATTACAGTTGAGGATGAGTTGAGTTATATTGTAAAAGTATTCATGGTGAGTCAACTGTCACAACTGAATGGCTAGTGTGTGATAAGAATTGGTTCTTTTTATGTTTTTAGACTCTCAAACTAAAAGTTCATTTATCTAAATTGAAAAGTTCTGCGATTGCAAAATAAGCTTAAGTGTTCTAATGATAGTTTTTTCTATATCATTGAGTACTGTACAAACATAAGACAATGAAAACGAAACTTTCCCCCCCCAGTTGTTAAAATCATAATATGTAATGCTGTTAAGAAATAATTTCTGAAGAAAGAATAATCTTTTAAAAACAATCATTTTAAAGATCATCACAAATTCTAACTTCTTTTCTGGTTCAACTCCTTAAATATCTTAAAGCCTTTATTACTGTAATTATTCACATGTGTGAATAATTTTCATGGGTTTGGTAACATACAATATAACTTATAGGCATAAAGACAAATGCACTGACAGCATGTAATCAATTTTGAATTCTTTTCTGCCTTTTCAATTCAAAAGTATTGAATTAATTTAAGAATTTTAATGAAATCAATAAGAATAGTTTGAAATTTGGAAAGCAGAAAAATAAATCTCTTTGAGAGTCATATTGCAACTTTGGTGTTTATGGAAATGGAAAGTGTTAAATAACTTTCATTTAACATTAACTACTTTGGGTTAATGCAACATTAAATTTCTAATTTGTTACATTGTAAGTATTGAATCAATTCATATTTTAGTATATTTTAATTCATAGTACTTCTGTTACCTGTAATCAATTTATGAAGTAAAAACATCTTATGGCTTCTAACAGTTGATTTGATTTTAGTCTTAGCACTGCATTACCCTTTAATTACCTATTTTATAAATTGCTTAGTAACATTTACTAAGTTTAGATACATATTTTGGGTTTTGGGCAAATATTTTCCAAGTCATAATTTTCCTGATCTTGTTTTCCGCTATTCCCTCTTCTCTTCTTCAGAGGGGTAGTGTGCTTGGTACAGGACCTCTGGACCCGTACCAATGGGATCTCTCCATTTTTAAATACGCTTAGGGAGTTAGTGTCAATTTTATCTGTATAAGTGTCCAAAGTTTTAAGTATGTTTAGATCCCTCTTGCACAAAACTTATAAGAACTATCATTGCTGTTTCATTTCTTCACAGAGCCTGCTGTCCCCAACAGCATTCAGTTATGCAAGTCAATACATTGCAAGATATGAGGAGCAAGGCATTGGTAGGCTCACTTCCTTTAAAAACTAGATTTTATCCTTCACAACTGCAGTACATCTTGCAGAAGAATAAATACATGTGTTTACTTTTTAGGTCTTCAGTGGGAAAATATGTACAGTTCCCCAGTTCAGGATGACACTACCTCCTTTGGCTGGCTCTGCTGTCTAATCCTAGCTGACTCTTTCATTTATTTCCTTATTGCTTGGTATGTCAGAAATGTGTTCCCAGGTATGAACATACTTCCTACAGATATATTTTGTATAGTTTTCATGCTTATAAATCAGCTACTATATATTTTTTAATATTTGATCTGCCATATATAGTCTCAAAAAAAAAAAAAAAAAACATACAAACTTAAAACTCCAAACTAACCAGAACTTTCCAGGACGAGATAGTGCACTGGTGAATTCCTTCTCTGATGTTCCTTTAAAGGGTGGAGTGTATCAAGAAGCATGGAATCCAGTCTTTCCAATTGGGCACATGAGACATGATAAAGCAAAACCAATTCTCCTAATTCTGAGGAGAATTTACCAAATTCTAATAGAAAACACTAGTTAGAGCCTCTATTTTAGTTCTCAGGTCATCATTACTTTTAACATGCTTGAGAGCTTTTCCATTCAGCCTTACTGATATTTGTGTATTTCCTGGTGTTGTAGAATAGACGAGTATTCTTCCATTTGCATAAATTCCTATAAAAGACAAATGTGTAGAGACAGAAAGCAAATCAGTAATTGTCTAGAACTTGAGGTGGGACCAGGAGTTATCTGTACATGGGCATAAGAACACTTGTTGAAGCTGTAGGAATAGTCTAATAATGCATGGGTTGTGGTGATGGTTGCACAACTTCAGGTATTTACTAAAATCATCTACCTCTACACTTATTATAATGAGCAGATTTTATGGCATGTAATTATACCTCAATGAAGTTATTTTTTAAAAAGAATAAAAGAGAGGCTATCTTTTTTTGCTTTACTTTGGAAACAGACTACGCTTTAATTTGATATAGATCAAAAAAAAAGAAAGAAAATACTTTCTGAACCATATATAATGTTCTGTTGTTTAGCTTCTGATGCCTAATGTTAACAATCAGCTAATATTTATTCTTCCTAATACATTTTTATCACAGGTACCTATGGCATGGCAGCTCCATGGTATTTTCCAGTCCTCCCTTCCTATTGGAAGGAGCGATTGGGATGTACAGACATGAAGCATGAGAAAAGCAATGGCCTTATGTTTACTAATATCATGATGCAGAACACCAACCCATCTGCCAGTAAGACAAGTAGGTCAACAACAAGCATTATTATGACAGAAGTGATATAAAAATTTACATGACTAGTGATTTTAATTATGTTTTTCTAAATGGCAAAATTATCATCCTTTTAGTCATGGATGAATATGTCCACACATATGTGTTCAGACTCTTATGGAGATTAAATTGTGGCTTTTTCTGGGCTCATTAGCTCAGTTGGTTAGCATATGGCACTAATTAGGCCAAGATTGTAGATCCCTTTGTGGTCCAGTTAGATTCACACAGAGAAAAAATTTGTTCCTTGGCCACAGTCTACACCCCTAACTCCAGCCATCTGTCACTAGTCAAAAAGAGTAACCAAGTTACAAATACAGATAATTTAGCATAACCCATCACCAACGTCAAACAAACAAACAAACGTTAAAGCTCATGACTTACATTGGGTGAGTAGTGCCATCTTCATAAGGTAAGGATGACCCATATCCATGGTCTATGTGTGGTGCCTAAAGCAGATGTGGATAGTAATCAATAAACTGGATTCTATAACCACAGATCTGAACTGGCCTTGTCACTGTTAAATCACATCTTGTAGACATTTTTTTTTCCATTAGTTGGTATCATCCTGTCTGATCAGAGAACTTAGACTGCCTTTTAAATATTTGAGATCTGTTGAATCAAGGAGAATTCATTATTATGATAGCGTAGTCTAAGACTACCTGTTCTGACAGAGAGGTGTGATATGAGCCTTGGAGAATGTGGTTCCCCACCTCATTCATTCTTTAACCAAATGAGAAGGAGGCTGAAGGCTACAATAGATATTTTGTTTCCAGAGTTATTTTTACTTAGAGGCCTGTGTTGTTATAGTCTTCAGTTTTTAATTAAGGAAAAGTCTCTCTGTAGCTGCATTTTCTTTCTTTGTGAGCTTTATAATTCTTCTCTTGATTTCCCTTCAGGTCCTGAGTACATGTTCCCCTCCAACATTGAGCCTGAACCTAAGGATCTCACAGTTGGGGTTGCCCTTCATGGGGTCACAAAGATCTATGGCTCAAAAATTGCTGTTGATAACCTCAATCTGAACTTCTATGAAGGACATATTACTTCATTGCTGGGGCCCAATGGAGCCGGGAAAACTACTACGATGTATGTTACTTTTTAACACTTATTGTCCTGGAGGCCTATTACTTAATATTTCCTCATTTCTTTCATAAAGAATAAAGTTACTACATCTCCGAGATGGATTAAGGTCGCTCATTTTGTTTACTATAAAATGGAGTCTAAGTCAGAGGTCCCAATCTGAGACCTCAAAAGGCCAGATCAGGCTGAACCAGTACTTCTTAAAAGTTATAATTCAGTGCCAATATTTGCAAATGGAGAGGTTTTCTAATAAAAAGAAATATTCTTCACATTCCTTGGATAATAGGATGTTCTAGCAATACTGGGTCCACGGTCTAAGGTGGGGACAATTGGTTGGGTCTTACCGGTGACTGTTCTCTTAAAGGGGACATCTGCTTTCTGATTTATTCCTGTTCCTCACAAATCTGCACTGTCGCATATGCCCAGTCTGCTTCATTTATTTGCATTTCTATTCTGGCCCATGTATAATTTTGAGTTTACACACTTTGCTATAAACACACTCAGCCCCAGCTGCTCCTTGCCTTGATTCATGAAGAAAGAAATCACCAGCTATCAGATATAGATCAAAAGGGCCAGGAGTGGTACATGAGCTGTTCTTTCTCACTCATGATTTAACTGATGTGTCCAAAAGGAGAAGAGACTCAAATGTTTTTAAAGTGACATCCTTTTGAATTTTTTTTGGTGACTCACCTCCAGTGCTCCACATTCTTGGCTGGAAGTCAACGCTAAGCTGCTGTTTCTCTTTAGCTCTTATTTGAGAAAAAGTGTCAGTTGCTGGATATCCTATTTAGTATTATCATAAGTAAGCTCAGTGACTGCCAAAATATATTCAAATTAATTTTTCTTTTACAAATAAAAGGGGACAAAGTAAGGTCATGAAATGAGGGAACATGCAGCTACTCTTATTTATATGGCCTGCTTAAATTCAAAGTTGGCTTTCTAGTGAAAACATAGTGATTTAGTGCTTAAAAGCAGGTTTCTAATAGGCAATGAGAGACCAGCGAAGAAAAGAGAAGAAGGTTTTCTGAAGAAGCTGTAATTTTAGCTGAGAAAGTCCTAATTTTATTCTTCTGAATATGAAGAATGAGTTGTTTATATTTCAAGGTGTTTTTATGGGAAGAATTGCATATATTATTGATTCCCTATTAAATCCACAATAGTCATTTAGGGTTCATTATATACAAGGTACAAGGTACTAGTTAGGTACTAGAGACAGTGGTGGAAAAATGGATCCTTTGCATGACCTCATGGAGCTTACATGTTACTGGAGAAGATGGATATTAAGTAATTGCTCAGTTTATTAACCATCTGAAAAATGATAAGCAATTGTCTAGTAAGATAGAGAATAATCACAGTGTAGAGAAAGGGACTGAAAGTGACCAATGTTCACATGGGAAGGAGAGTGGTGTAGTCAGGAGCAAGTGGTGGTGTGGCTTGCACTGTGGTGTGGCTGGGAAAATGGGACATATGGGCAGAGGTTGAAAACAGAGATAGGAGGAGGATGCAAACACAGCTTCTGGATTCTAGGCTTGTGCAACCAGTATTTGGATTCATCGTATGGTGAAAGAGGAACATCAGTGGGGGCACAGAGTTGAGGGCAAAGATCCTGAGTTAAATGTTAAACATGTTGAGTTTGAGGGTCCTGTAAGATGTCTTATGGAGAAGTGATACTGTCTTCTGGATAATACAGTGCAAATCTGGATCTGAGTGGTGAGGTCTGGGCTAAAGATATAACTTTGAGACTCCACGACTCATAGATACCATCTGATGCCAGGGAGGTGCATGAGTTTGCTCAAGGAGAGAGCATACTTGGCAATTAAAGTATGTGACCATTTCTGTCATTACTACGGCCACCACCCCTCCCCATCATTGTCACTGTGTAGTGTTTATGTAACACTCTAAATAATTAAAAGCTTAAAAGTCACTCAATGTTTGTTCCCATGTAATACCATTTTATTTTATAGCTTGGTCTTACCTGAGGAGATACACTGTAATACTGTTTGCTAATGAATGAGATATATTTAGTTCTAAAATCTAACTTAAATGCTTGGTTGATACCTAATTTATCATTTCTTCATTTTCAGCTCCATGTTGACTGGGCTTTTTGGGGCTTCAGCAGGCACCATCTTTGTTTATGGAAAAGATACCAAAACAGACCTACACACGGTACGGAAGAGCATGGGGGTCTGCATGCAGCACGACGTCTTGTTTAGTTACCTCACTACCAAGGAACACTTACTCCTATATGGCTCCATCAAAGTTCCTCACTGGACTAAAAAGCAGCTGCATGAGGAAGTGAAAAGGTCAGTATAGTGACAATCAGGACATGCACTGGTAACGCCTCTCAAAAAGACATCAAGCTATGGTAATGATAATGCCTGTAGGAAACATTTGGTCACAAAAGAATTGGTTTTAGTTTTTCTACTTTTCCGGTATTGTATATATTTTATGTCGTCATCATCACGAGCCAATTATTGTACTGAAACTGTTTAACTTTCTTCATCTCGGGCTACCATATTGCCCCAAATCCTCTGTTTCTAATGGCTACAACATCAGGCCAAGCCTACTAACTGGACACCTACCTTCTCCTCTCCCTTATACAGTTTATCCTTCAAAGAGCAGCCTGGGTGACCTTTTTAAAAGACAAATCAGGGGATTCTGGGGTGGCTCAATCAGTTGAGTGACCAACTTCAGCTCAGATCATGACATTGTGGTTTGTGAGTTCAAGCCCTGCATCGGGATCTGCACTGACAGTGTGGAGGCTGCTTGGGATTCTCTTTATTCTCTCTCTCTGCCCCTCCCCACTCATGCTTCTCATGCTTTTCTCTCTCTCTCTCTCTCTCTCTCTCTCTCAAAATAAGTAAATAAACTAAAAAAAAAAAAAAAAAAAAGACAAATCAGACCATGTAACTCCAGGGTTCAAAGCCCTTTATGGCATCCCACCACATTCAGTGTTGAACTCAGTAGAGGCCAAGAGACCCTACAAGACTTGCCCCCATCTCACTTCTGATGTCATTTCCTTCTAGTTTTCCTCCATTCACTGTACTCTAGACACTGCCTAAGTCACACACTGGCTTATACTCCCGCCACAGGGCTTCTCACTTATTGTTTCCTCTACTTAGAGCAGCCTTCCCCAGACAGCTGTTTGACCCACTCCTCCATTTTCCTAGTCTCTGATCAAATATCACCTTCTCTGAGGGGATGACTGTATATATATATATGCTTAAAATAGCATGCCCCAGGCACTCCTTATCTCATGTACCCTGCTTTATGTATTTTTTATTGTACTTGTTACCACCTGGTGAATTATAAACATACTTGGGAATATGTTTATTGACCGAATTTTATCTGCATCCTTCCCGATACATACACATACTAGATAGAACCTAATCTTATGGGTAGAAATATTGTCTTCTCACTACTTTCCTCCAGTAGCTTAAACAGTCTGGCACAAAACAGGCAGGCCTTCCCTAAGTATTTTTCAATGAACAAATAAAAAAATGAGCCATGTATTCCCTTGTGTTGTTTTCTGGGTATCAATTTTGAACCTCCAACTAGACGATAAACAATAAAAAACCATATCATGAATCCTTAATAGTGTATTGTACCTTGCTGAGCACATAATAGTTGCTTAGTAAACGCCTATTACTTAAAGTACTTATTGTATTTTTCAATATTCAAATATTTTCTCTGTCAAAAATAACCACCATACATTATTTTTGAAGGACGTTAAAAGATACTGGACTATACAGCCATCGTCATAAGAGAGTTGGCACTTTGTCAGGAGGAATGAAGAGGAAGCTATCCATATCTATAGCTCTTATTGGTGGATCACGGGTGGTCATTTTGGATGAACCATCCACTGGAGTTGACCCATGTTCTCGCCGAAGTATATGGGATGTTATATCCAAGAACAAAACTGGTATGAGGACCTTCTTATAACTTGTCCACCCAGCGGTCATAACTTTGTCCTCTGGGATGCTTGCAACCAAGCCTACACCTTTTCTGTTTAGAAGCCCTGTTAAAGGTCTCAGATGGAGTCTTCCCCTTCCCAAAGTCTTCTCTTCCCGCCATTAAATTTCTGGGTTTATTACTTAATATCCCTGTAGTGCCCCCTGTGAGTTGAGTTCACTGGCCTTTTTGAGAGCATGCAAAAAGATAGAAGTCCAAATTCTGCCTAGAGGAGCTTAGAATCTAATTAGAGATATCAAACATACACAAACGAAAATAAACTGAAAACAGACTAAACAAGTGCTAACAGGATGTGAAGCAAAGAAGCAATCAGAGTGGAGTGGATTAATCAGAGAGGAATATTCAAAAAGTCTTGAAAATTATTGCTTCTTCACAGTGAAAAAAGTGGGGGAGAGAGACAGGCAAAGAGAGAAAGAATGGAAATGAAGACAAAGGAGCAAACTAAGGAAGGAGTTGCTAACGTGTGCCTCTGACTGATGGACATTCAGCCATACAGCAAAGGCAATGCCTTTTCGCTGCTGACTGATGAGAAAAGAGCCCTGTATATTTAGCAACACCCCTTCCAAATTTCTCCTTGTTTATTTTGAAAGCTCCTTCTGGTCAGTTTTTCAGTTAGCTCATAAAACGTGCTTCATCTCCTCATAAATCACAGGATTTACTCGTGCTAACTCTGTATATCTCAGGAGCTGTGTCTTCATTTTTCATTCTCGGTTGTTCTTCTCTGTATTTTCAAGCCAGAACAATCATTCTGTCCACGCACCACTTGGACGAAGCTGAAGTGCTGAGTGACCGCATAGCCTTCCTGGAGCAGGGCGGGCTGCGCTGCTGTGGGTCACCATTTTACCTCAAGGAAGCGTTCGGGGACGGGTATCACCTCACACTCACTAAGAAAAAGGTTTGTAAGAGAGAAAGTGTACCTCATGACAGGGGCATGAATTACTATTTTTTGTGAAATGGAGGCAGAATCTCTCCAATTTTATTAACTGCTAAAATTCATCATTAATATGTTAGTTTCACACTTGTCAAACCCATGGAAGCATCGGAACACCCGAAGACCTTGATTAGACCCACATTTCTGGCCTCACCCCAAGAGTCTCTGATTCAGTAGGTCTAGGATGGGGTTCTAGAACTGACTACCTTTATAACAAGGGTCCACATGATGTGGATGCCACTGGTCCGGGATCACACAGAGAACCGGGATACTTGGTCAAAAAGGATCTACATCCTAAGTTTGCTCATATGGAGGATCGGCCTTTTAGTTTCCCTAGCATTTTAGCCTGTAAGGCTAAAAATTAGATTTTTTGCATTAAAGCAAATAAAGAGAATATGTAGTTGTGTATTCACTTTCTGATCAGTACCCCTCAAGTGGCAGTGTAAAGACTAACTCAGGCCAAAGGTGCTTTTACATCTTTGAAGGACAGCAGTGGCGACTAAGGATCCCTGGACCACCTAAAATATCATATGATTACCAATTCTGTGCAAGATGTGTATGCTGTTAGGTAGGCTTTGACTACCACCATTTATTTTACATCTGATCATCCTAATGTGACTTCCAAATGAAAAGCAATGTATTGTTATATTCCTTAATTCATTAAGAAATGTATGTATTAGGTATGTAATATTAGGTATATAATACCTGAGATTACAGAACTGATGATATTAACATCTCTACCCTCGTGGAGTTTATATTCTGATAAAGTATGGGGGATTCGATGATAGTGTTGTTAAGTGTGTTATTAAGTCTCTTAACAGGTGGCGAATGCTAGGGTAGAAATAAAGCATAGGAGGGGGGATGGGAATGCTGAGCAGTGCCATTTTAAGTAGGGTAGGAAGAGAAGGGGCTCTGAGAAGATGACAGTTGAGCCAAGAGTTGGGACTTGGGAGAGAAGGAGCCATGTCACTATCTCAGGGCAAAAGAGCAACTATTGGGAAGGCCCTGAGGAGGGTGTGCCTGAATTCAAAACACTCTGACAACACAGAGAGGCTTCTGTGGGTGGAGCAGAGCAGGTAAGAGCGAGGTAGTGGTCAGGAAGGCTAAAGAAGGGACAGAGGGAGGCGGGAGAATGGAGCCAATAAAATAGTGACTTAAAGACCACGCTAGGGACCCCTGTGGGACAGGAAACACCAGAGGAGGGATGTGTCATCTGACTCAGGTCTGAATGTCTTGAAAGAATCTCACCACCCTCTGATTAGGGCCCTTGGGCATCAGTACAGTGTAAAGACGAAGGAGTGTTCAACTTCTGTTTTTGTATCTAGACTCCAAATCTAAGTGCAAATACAACATGCGACACAATGGCTGTGACAGCAATGATCCGATCACACCTCCCTGAAGCCTACCTCAAGGAGGACATCGGCGGAGAGCTTGTGTATGTGCTTCCTCCATTTAGCACCAAAGTCTCAGGGGCCTATCTGTCACTCCTGAGGGCGCTGGACAATGGCATGGGTGACCTCAACATCGGGTGCTACGGCATTTCAGACACCACCGTGGAAGAGGTACATTTCTTTTTTTCTTAAGGCTGATATGACTTGCTGTTCCCTTAAATATACACAGTTCTTTAAAAAGAGAAAATATTTTAAAATAAACATTTTACAAAATCAGAAAATCTTAAAACTATCTCAATACCATTTTTATGTAAGACTGACTTTTGAAAACAGACCTGTTTTCTACCCAATTAGAGAACATGTATCTTTTACATACCGAAATGTTTACTTAGAGGAATGAAGGGGATGAGTGAAATCAGGGAAGGGGTGGTTAAGAGATATAAACTTCCAGATATAAAATAAATAAGTCAGGGAGATGAAAAGTACAGCATAGGGAATATAGTCAATAATATTATAATAACATATGGTAAAAAAAATGTTCATTTAAAGTCACTATAAAAATATTTGCTTACGATCACACTTGTCTCAATGTGATAAAAATTAAAATCAAAATTGAGCTTAGAGACTAGAAAGGGCATGCATGTTTTATGTTAATGAAGTTTTCTGGCTTCTCTTTCTAGGTCTTTCTGAATTTGACTAAAGAGTCACAAAAAGATAGAGATATGAGTCTTGAGCACTTAACACAAAAGAAAATTGGAAATTCCAGTACCAACGGCATCTCAACTCCTGACGATTTATCTGTGAGCAGCAGCAGTTTCACAGACAGAGATGGTATAAATCTAATGTGTATATTTTGCTTAATTCCAATAAATGACATAAATGAGAAGAATCATAGGACAAAATTCAGCTTCAGATTTTCTTTCTAAATTCAGAATAAAGAAGGACACCTGGGTGGCTAAGTCGGTTAAGCATCCGACTTCGGCTCAGGTCATGATCTCACGGCTTGTGGGTTTGAGCCCCGTGTCGGGCTCTGTGCTGACAGCTCAGAGCCTGAAGCGTGCTTCAGATTCTGTGTGTCCCTCTCTTTCTGCCCCTCCCCTGCTTGCGCTTACGTCTCTCTTTCTCTCTCTCTCAAAAAAATAAAATAAACATTAAAAAAATAAATTCAGAATAAAAAAGTAAGCTTTATTTTTTTAATCTCCCAAGTATTTATTAAACAAAATCAAGTTCTCTATTTCAAAAATGTTTTGAAGAACGTGAAAGAACTTCCTCATTAGCGTGGTGGTATGTATTCCTTACACCCACAAGAAGTCATTTTTTTTAATGAGTATTTTTTTTAATTTATTTTGAGAGAGAGAGTGCGAGCAGGAGATGGCAGAGAAAGGGGAAGAGAGAGAATCCCAAGCAGGCTCCATATTGTCAGTGCAGAGCGCAATGTGGGACTCGGTATCACGAACAGTGAGAGCACGACCTGAGCTGAAATCAAAAGTTGGATACTGATGGGGCCACCCAGTCGCCTCCCTGGCAGTCATTTTTAACATGTAATTTACTACAGTTTCAGATTTGTGTTTAACAAATTAAAATCCTTCCTGTAATTGGTGCTGTCCAACAATGGACAAAGTTACCTTGTAAGGTAGCTGACTCACTAACAGACATATTCAGCAGAAGAGTCATCAAAAAAAAAAAAAAATGCTAAAAAAAGAGGCATCATTCTTTATGGGACCTTATTGGAAAATATGTCTAATCTTCCCCTTCTGTGAACAATTCAGGCTCTGAGAAAATGCTTTTGGGGGGAGGGTTTCAGATTTGATGAAGTTGGACTCAGTACCTAAGAACCTATAGTGATAGGTTGTCCCCCTCAATTCTTCACACAAGATACATTTCAGAAATCGTGTTTCTTGATAGGACTTTGAGGAATTGGGCTCCTTTGAAAATAACTTTTCTCCTCTCTTATTCTTTTTCTGACAGTTAATTTATGCCTTTGGAAACACTATTTACTTAAGGAAGCAGATAGTAAAATGATATATAAATTATGGAATAGTCATTTCAACAGTTTGCTTAACTTGGAAAAAATCTCTAGGAACAGAACTTTTAATTAAACATTTGCCTGACTCTAAAATTTAGAGAAGATCTTCTCTGATGTTTGCATAGTTCTGGAACTTGGGAGTCTCATTTGTCCTCTGCCATATTCCTCATTTATCATCTTTTGGGGAATATAATTGTCAAGCCCATGGCATTGAGGACTTTGATTAGAAAGTGGTCATCTGCTTCAGGAAGTAAATGTTACGTATTTGCCTCTGCATTTGTCTCATAATTTGAAACTACTCTTCAGTCAAAATGTTTCCCTCATTGACATTATCTTTTAAAAAGCACATTTGCTCCATTTGATACACCTGTAACTCATCCACATGTAATTTCTCAAGAAACAGAAAAGCATACTAATTAACTTAAAATATTCAGCTCCTTCTACAATTCCCCTTTGCAGAGATATGAGTTTGCATTTAAACTTGTTCACTGTGTTTAATTGGAATTCATTTTAAATTAAGCAGCTTTGTATTTTTCCTTATCAACTAAATGAAGATCATGATTTTTTGTGCTGCATAATTTGTGATGGAGAATTAAAAATATCCACAGAGTTGACGGTCATCTTATCACATGTAGAGGAGTGCTTGGCGTCAGGCCCTTGGAGAGAATGTTATATTTTTAGAGGGGGCTGTGGAATTATCAGTTGTAAGAGCACAATTGAGGGGACAACAGTTTATGGCCTCTACAGCTGCTCTTAATTCATTATCAGAAACCATGGAATTTTTCTCCACACCTGAAGAACATTTCAGGGGTGGAAGGTGGGGCTTGTAAACATCTTTTTCCAATGAGTTCTTTTTTGTGACACTAGAGGTAAAAATGGAGTTTTGAAATGGCAGATATAATCAGTCCAGATTTCCAAAGAGAAGGTAATGAATATTTGAACTAGAATCATACTTTTGAAGAGAACGTTTCCCTTTTCCCAAGTTTAAGGTGAATTCATTGGACCTCACATTGGAATGCAAGCCAATAAACTTACAATCACTAAATTACCCACAGTAGGAGTGCGTTTTTAGACTAGGCAGCTGTTTTGGCTTCTGCTTATCTTTTTTTAAAACTGAAGTTATACATTGTATTAGTTTATGTCATATGAGTTTTAGGTGTCAGTTTCTGGGTTTCTGTTTATCTTGTTGGAATTCAGTCTCTTGATAGAAGCTACCTTTTGAGTCTTAGTATAATTAGCAGTACATACCGAGAAAACATTGTGACTTTGGAGATTAGGGACACTATTCATTTATAAAATTGTAAATATCTCACTTTGACATGTAAAACTACTATGGATGTAACTAATCTTTTAGTGTATAGTGATTTGTAATTCGCAAAGCTTTTTTACGTATGGTTCTATGACATGGAGAGGCTCAGGCCCAAGGTTGAAAAACAAAGAGCTGAACCTCAAATCAGAACCTTCGAAATACAAGCTTTTAATATCACATCACATTATACCATCCATCCATGATTTTTGAAGTTACTCTATTACTTGATTTATTGGGATTACCCAGAACCATATCAAATCTCTCTCTCTCTCACTAATCAGACAAAATCCTGACAAGAGGTGAAAGGTTGAAGGGTTTTGATCTGTTACTGAAGAAGATCATGGCGATACTCATTAAGAGGTTCCACCATACCCGCAGAAACTGGAAAGGTCTCATTGCTCAGGTTATTCTCCCCATCGTCTTTGTAACCACTGCCATGGGCCTTGGAACACTGAGAAATTCCAGCAACAGTTATCCAGAGATCCAGATCTCCCCATCTCTCTACGGTACCTCTGAACAGACAGCCTTCTATGCGTAAGTTTCTTTCTTCCAAAATGTTTCCCCAGTGCCTGCGGAGGCCTCAGTGTACCTCAGTGAATGCATGAAATGCTGAAGAATAAAGAATTATGAGGCACTGTACCTGATTCTGCTAAAGGAATGGACAACTTGATTTATAGCAACATGACACTTCTATTGCCAACAGATAACTTTAAGAGCTTTTGTGTTTGTCTAAAAATAAAGTTATAGTATGTCCTTATTTTTAATGCCTAGACTTTCATCAAGAAAGCCTGGTTAGGTGTGGCTTCCCAATCTGTTGTTATATAGAGCAAATAACTTTTTTTTTTCAGCCTCACAAATATTGGATAGTAATTTTTTTCAGCCTCACAAATATTGGATAGTAATGTAAGAACCCTGTATAATATAATATTACATATATACAATAGGTGATCACTAAATGCATATGATGATTAGGAGAATAACAAGGCAGCCAAATAGAGCCATGTGCTTATTTTTTTCCCATGATACTTTTTTTTTTCCCCTGCTACTGAGTCTTTCTTGGATTTTTAAGAAAACTGTCCTTTGGACAGCATATTTTATTTTCCAAATTATTCATAAGCATGACTTTAATATGGAAGACTAGTGGAGTATCAAGGATTTGTTTCTATCCTTTATATCATAGGAATTCTCACCCAAGCACAAAAGCACTGGTCTCAGCAATGTGGAGTTTCCCTGGCATCGACAATATGTGTTTGAACATCAGTGATCCGTAAGTGGTTCTTGTTTTTTTTTTTTTGCTTTTTTGTTTTTGACACTCAAGTTGTGTGCGTACATGTGCATGCATGCATGTGTATGCACACACACGCGCGTGTGTGTGTGTGTATACAAGTGGGTGTGTGTTGTATGCTAGAGAAGGGCAGCAGCCTGAGAGAAATCTGTATTTAACAGATTTTAGTTCATTCCGTAGCTATGCTATGCTGTAACAGTGAACAGTAGGTGCTTTCTAACCTAAAAAGTTTCTTCCTGTGCATATTTTTGTTTAACAAACAACTCTGAATTATTAATCCATTTTTAAGATGAAGAAACTGAGACTCATATGGACTGAGATACTTGTCTAAAAATATCTAGACAGTAAGTTGTGCAGCTAAAGCTGGGATGCAAGTCTTCTGACTCTGTTTTTGCACTAGGTAGTATTGCTTATTCAAAATTCCAAGATAATACACAACGCATGTAAACCTGACATTGGTATATTCTTTTGCTAAGGTTGGAGAACAGGATGAAGGAGCAGAGAAGAAAGGGGTCAAAAAGCCCCATCCTGCCTCATTAAGACAATTCAATGAGCTTTGGTTTCAACACTGTTCAATCAATAAGTGCTGTCTCTAATCCCTCACAAAATGTCAAATCACTTGAAAATGGTAGTGTAATGTATATTTGAGTTATGAAAAACCAGTAAACTGTACCTAAGACTATACATCTGAATTTAATACCCAATACTCGCTTATATACTCATACATAAATATGAGAACACACACATACCTCGCTTTAATATCATTTTTACTTGCAGAAGGTGCTTAACGAGAGGCAGTCTAGGAAAATGGAACACCAGTGGGGAGCCGATCACTAATTTTGGTGTTTGCTCCTGTTCAGAAAATATCCAGGTAAGATGGAATTTCATTTCAGTGAAGCAGGAGAAAGAAAGGAATAAATATTGAAACTTGAAAGATCTATCCAGGTTGCCAAAGAGTCAGTATAATTTCATTTTATGGAAGCTAGTAGCTCAGAGATGTGGAGCGGGGCAGCTCAAAAATATTGCCTTTGAACTTCAGGTCACTGTTTTAAATCCATCTCAGAACAAAATTCCAAAGGCAGGTGATTCGATGACAGTCTTTGTGGAAACCAACTAAAAATGAAATTTTGGTCTCAGTTCAGTTCTAACCGGAAAGCTCTATGTTTCAGACAACAAAGCCAACCATAACTGCCATATCTAAAAACACAGTGAGACTGTTTGGTGGTTAGCTGGCAAGTCAGTAATGTGTAAATCCAGAACAGATCTCCATTTCTAAGGAGCACCTCCAGCCTGCAAGAAAAACCCATGTCCTGAAAGAAACAGAAAAGATTATCCAACCATCCCTTACCCCGTCTGTATTTTATAGATACACACCTTCCTTTTCTAAGCCTGTCAATTCAACATACTTTTAAGAAAACCAAATTCACTGGGGAACTGAAACATTGTGGAAGAGAAGTCAATGTTCATTTCTGAGAGTGACTATGTTGTCAACTTACTTTCCCATAGGAACGGAATCTAGCAATGTTTTAATAGTGTCACATGATTCAACCCTACATTGTTTGTACAGTATTTTAGAATGAAACTGTTTTCTGTAAACACAACCTATTTTTATGTTTGCATGCAAGAGAGTTACTAACAATAAGAGCTGGGATCCCACAAGCATCTTTTGGAATCCTTGCATATTTCAATATCAGTCTTACCCAGTACTCAAAGAGTTTCCTAATCCCTCATGTAATCTAGTTAATTTCTGAAAATTCCTCATGTATTTTCTTTAGTTCACAGTAAGAGTCAACTAACTTAGTATTTAAAATTGGAATACGGATAAATTTCATTAATCAAAGGAAAAGAGAGAGAGAGAGAGAGAGTCAAAGCAAGAAAGAGACTTTTTAATTATAGAACAATCTGATGGTTACCAGAGGGGGTGGGGTGGGGGGATGGGTGAAATAGATTGGAAATTAAGGAGTGCACTTGTGATGAGCACAGGGTGGTGTATGGAACTGTTGAATCACTATATTGTACACTGAAACTATTATAACACTGTATTTTAACTAACTGGAATTAAAATAGAAACTTAAAAAAATAAAAATAAATCACCAAATACATATATGTATTATATATAAATATTTTATACATATAAATGTACAGTGTATATATATATATATATATATAAAATGTGTGACAGTACCTACAAATACTGAAGATATATGATCCTATGGGATCAGCAATTCCATTTCTATTATATACCCATCAGAAGTGTGAATACGTTCACCAAGAGGCATATACTAGAATATCCATAGCAATACTATTTGTAATAGCTACTCAGATTCCCACCAACAGTAGAGTGGATAAATCAAATGTAATCTGTCTTCACGTTGGAATTCTGTATACAGCAAAATGAGAATGATTAATCTACAACTACACACATCAAATGGAGGATTCTCACAAATGAATGATGAGTGGAAAAAGCCAAATACAAGAGTCTCTAATTATTTGCGGAACAAGTAGCGTTCTAGAAATGTGATCTTCAAGTTGATCC
This sequence comes from Acinonyx jubatus, assembly GCF_027475565.1. Classification (NCBI taxonomy): domain Eukaryota; kingdom Metazoa; phylum Chordata; class Mammalia; order Carnivora; family Felidae; genus Acinonyx; species Acinonyx jubatus. Next base: position 196,347,217 of record NC_069381.1, on the reverse strand, counting down.
GACCTGATGTAAGGTGAAAGTCAGCATTTATTTTTTAGAGCAATCTGCACCTCGATGTTCTCAGGGCACACTTGTGGTCCAAGCCTCAGGCTCTGGGACATCGTGTGAAGGGATGGAAGGAAAAATTGGAAAAGTGCTAGGCTTCTCTGGCTTTATGTCAGAGAAGCATGGGAAGCTTCAATGGAAAGTAACTGGTCAGGAAGTGCAGAAAGCTAATACACATACAAGTAAGTGGTTAAAACTAAGCTCTGAGGTTAGTTAATAGTGATGTACCAATACATTCAATTTTGACAAATGTATGATGATAGTAATTTAAGATGCTAACAATGGGGAAAACTGGGTGAAGGGTATACAGAGACTCTCTGTATTAATTTTTAAATATATCTATGTGTGTCTATAGACATATATAAGCACATTTGCAATATATATAAACTTTATTTTGGAATAATTTTACATTTACATATGTAAAGATTAGATTTAGATTTATTTAAAATTAAGTTATGTAGGGGCGCCTGGGTGGCTCAGTCGGTTAAGCGTCCGACTTCGGCTCAGGTCACGATCTCGCGGTATGTGAGTTCGAGCCCCGCGTCGGGCTCTGTGCTGACTGCTCGGAGCCTGGAGCCTGTTTCAGATTCTGTGTCTCCCTCTCTCTGACCCTCCCCCGTTCATGCTCTGTCTCTCTCTGTCTCAAAAATAAATAAACGTTAAAAAAATTTTCTTTTTAAAAATTAAGTTATGTAGATTTAGATATATGTAAACTTGAACTTCTATACCAAGGTTTGTACCTTAAAAACAATACAACACACACTTTCATCTACTGCTGTCACCTGAGAAGTTATGTCTGTCTGTTAATGTTTTCTTTTCAATTCAGAGCAAATGTTTTTTTACTTTCCTGTAAATCATTGAGTGAATTTTAAGTCATCTTGGAGTTTAATCAAACTTGTCAGTACAGTGAAAAGAAAATCACATGTTGGTTAACTTGTATTCTTTTTGGCTTCAAGTGAGTCGTAAACCTATGCATGTGCTCCACTGTTTGGTCTAATTTCTTGGCATGGGAAGATGTCTTCCTCTTCAAAGCTCTTCAGAGTCAGAAGACGGTCTTATCAGACTCTACCTATTGCAATAATAGACAAATCATGAGACCAAACCTTCCTGACATTGTCTATTTGATTTGCAAAGAACTTAATTTTTAACTTTATTTTTCAGGAATGTCCTAAATTTAATTATTCTCCACCTCATAGAAGAACTTACTCTTCTCAAATAATTTACAACCTCACTGGACACCGCTTGGAAAATTATCTAATATCAACTGCTAATGAGTTTATGCAAAAAAGGTAAAAATACTCTGTTTATAACATTTAATTTAGCCTATCTTGCTTTCAAATTTTAATGGTAACTGCTTCTTGAACTTGAGACAATACATGAAAATTTCTATTGATTATTTACCCTGTTAAAGTCTCTATGTATGTATTAAACCTTTAAAAAAATTTTTCAGTTCCCTCAAATTAAGGCTCATTTGAGGAAATTGAAAAGCTTTGTTTTTTAACAAAAGCGTATTGTTAAACTTGTACATTTTTTTTTCCCTTGAAGCAATAACGTTATTGACTAGATTATGCCAATTTGGACAGTTTTAAGGCATAGTTTTAGGTGACAGTTGGCCTTATTTACAATATGAATATCTCAGATTTAGATTATGATATCTGTGTGTGGATAAAATGTGTCCATATGTGACAAGGCCACAGGCCTTGTACCTCAGCCACCTAAACATTTGCTATGGATGTAAGGTTGGTAGACTTCTATTTGGGGTACTGTGGATGGACCTGGAAGACACTATGCTAAGTGAAATAAGCCAGACACAGAAAGGCAAATAGTGCACGATCCCGCCTGTATGTGGGATCTGAAATAGTCAACTCACAGAAGCAGAGAGTAGAATGGTGGTTGCCAGGGTCTGGGGATCGGGGGGGACATGGGGAAATGTTGGTCAAGGGCTACAAAGTTTCAGTCATGCAAGAGATTCTGGAGAGCTAATCTACAGCAATGTGACTGTAATTAACAATACAGTATTGTAGACTTGAAATGTGATAAAAGGATAGGTCTTCAGAGTTGTCACTACACACACACCCCCACACACACACGTGCATGCATGCTCATACAAAAAGAAAACGGTAACTATATGAGGTGATGGATATTTTAATCAGCTTGATTGTGGTGATTACTTCACGGTGTATACACATATCAAACCATCAAGTTGTACAGCCGAATATATACAATTTTTATTTGTCAGTTGTACCTCAGATAAAGTTGGGGCATGGGGAGTTGGTCATCTTGTAATAGCTATATAGTTTTCTCCTTTCCTTCATCTCTTCCCTCTTTTATTTCTCAATGTACATAACTGACTGATGTTCACTGTAAAATAATTACAAACTACATATACGCAGAAAGAAAAAGGAATCTCTCTATATCCACATATAACCACTATTGATTGTATATCCTCCAGACATTTTCTAGACACAGATACCTGTAAATATTTTCAATTATAAACATTATTATTATAAGCAGGCATTTTATTATAAACAAACATTTCTAAAATCTGCTTTTTAAAAAATAAGGAATATACTGCCATGTTCTTTGTGTGTCAAAAGTATAGCTCTGTAGATCACATTTAGGATGATAGTCACAAGATTAGTCTAGTGTGATTAATTTATTTAACTCAACCATATTTAACTCAACCATAATTTGGGATATTTAAACTAATCTGTTCTTAAAATTACTGCTTGGTTTTTTAAGTCCACTTTTTATTTTCAAGAGACTATGAACTGACAAGCACCAAGCAATTATATAGGCACAATTCACCTTCAAATACCCAGGAAGAGAAAAAGTATATCACCAGGGGACAAACCAGGGGGGAAAGTTTGGAGAATAAAAGAAATGAAGCCATTTGAAAAAAGATGAGAACTGATCTAATATCACCTTAGTGATAAATTACTTCTTTAAAAAGGAATTTTAAGGGCAAAAATACTATAATTTTTGAGATGGTGCATGATCCAGGTAAGTTGGCAGAATTGGTTAGATTATATATCACTTATTTTCAGAATGATTAGTCCACATTTGCAATTGCTTAAAATTACTTTTTACTTCTAGTTACAGTGTATACCTTAGACTAAAATATAATAAAAGATCAATAAAAAAGTAAAATATTTGTCAGGCAGTATTTATTTCATGCTATAAATGTGTTCCTAATGGAAAGAAACCATTGAGCCTTTAGTTAAACATTTTAGATCTATTTATAAATGTTTTCTCCATTAAAACAAATATAAGTTTTGTTATTCTTTTATATAGGTATGGAGGTTGGAGTTTTGGGTTGCCTTTGACTAAAGACCTTCGTTTTGATATAACAGCAGTTCCTGCCAATAGAACACTTGCTAAGGTAAATTATGACCTTCCCTCTGGGATGTCATACAAATGAGAATGTGAACTTGAAATGCTCAAGCATTTTGAGGAAGTAAAAATAAAACATGAGTGCAATCAATTTGAGAAGCGTTTGGCATAATGCTTTCCCCATAGCACTGGGGTTCCAGTCCTGTGTATTTACCCCAGGGAAACTTGGATACACAAGTACCGGGATACACATACAAAATAGTGTTTCTTACATTAGCTAAAACAGAACCCCAAATGTCCGTATACAGCAGAATAAATGAATTGTTGTATCATTCAGTAGAACTTTCAGGAGGTGCCTGGGTGGCTCAGTCAGTTAAGCATCCAACTTTTGGTTTCAGCTCAGGTCATGGTCTCATGGTTTCTGAGTTTGAGCCCTGCATCGGGCGCCATGCTGACAGCTCGAACCTTCTTGGGATACTCTCTCTCTCCCTCTCTCTCTCTGCTCCTCCCCCGTTTGTTCTTTCTCTCTCTCTCTCTCTCAAAAAACAAAACAAAAAAACAAAAAACAAGAATTTTCAGCAGTGAAATGAGCTTAGTTCCATAAGTAGGTAAATATCCCAAACATTATTAATAAGCAAAAGAACACTTAACTATCATTGCATTTACTATAAACTTTAAGAGTAGGCAAAACTCGGGGCTCCTGGGTGGCTCAGTCAGTTAAGTGTCCGACTTCAGCTCAGGTCATGATCTCACGATTTACAAGTTCGAGTCCTGCATTGGGCTCTGTGCTGACACCTCAGAACCTGGAGCCTGCTTCAGATTCAGTGTCTCCCTCTCTGTCTGCCCCTCCCCTGCTCATCCTCTGTTTCTCTCTCTCTCAAAAATAAATAAACATTAAAAAAAAATAAAAAGAGTAAGGCAAAACTCAATCATATTGTTTAGAGAGACTATTGTGATTTTGATTTTGAAGAACACAGAATTCGGAGATGTTCTGTTATCTGGCAATTTTTGTTACTTTTTTAAAAATTACTTTAAAGTTTATTCTGGGGGAGGGGGGGAGAGAGAGAATCCCAGGCATGCTCGACACCATCAGTGCAGAGCCCAATGTGGGGCTCAAACTCACAAACCATGAGATCATGACCTGAGCCAAAGTTGGAAGCTTAACCAACTGAGCCACCCCCACCCAGGCATCTCCAGTTTTTCTCTCTTAACCTGAGTGATTGTTCAATGGATGTACTCCTTTCATCATTTTTTGCTAAACTGAACATTAATGTTTTATGCGTTTTTCTTTACATATATATTATATGTGTTTATCCTTGTTTCTTTTTTTTTTTAATGTTATTTTTTATTGAAAAAGAGACAGAGCACGAGGAGGGGAGGGGCAGAGAGAGAGGGAGACACAGAATCCAAAGCAGGCCCGAGGCTCTGAGCTGTCAACACAGAGACAGACGCGGGGCTCAAACTGGTGAACTGCAAGATCATGACCTGAGCTGAAGTTGAATGCTTTACCAACTGAGCCACCCACACACCCCTATCCTTGTTTCTTAAAGAGCATGGAAACTTAATGGAATTTGATGAAGACAAATAATCCTATAGGCTTTATTATTATTATTATTATTATTATTATTATTATTATCATCTAGATCATATCTATGCTTTCAAACAAGCTAGGGTCACAGAATCACACACAGATCTACGGTAGTCTTAGGAGTTTTAAATTGTCCTTCACATATTTCTCATTTGGTAGTAAGAGACATATATAGACTTGGGGAAGGTGGAGAAACTAATATTATTATGTTATATGTATATATATATGTTATATATATATATGTTATATGTATGTGATATATATATATGATATATATATATATGATTGATATATATATATATGATATATATATAAATAACTGTGGTAAGCCCAACACTAGTATCATCTGGTGCACAAACTACCTGATCACATCCTCACAACATTTCTATGAGATATTATGGAGCCTGTTTTAGCCGATTTTCATAAGGTCATATAGAAAGTAGACAGTAGTGTTGGAGATTTGAATGCCCTCTCTCTGCCATTTGTTCCTTTTCTTCCTCTCTCCACACACAAAGTAAACATTCTTGCATAAACAAAGAGTTCTAATAACCAATAATTTCTCTCTAAGTTAGATTTGTAATTTTAAATTATCAACTGGGTCTCTTGAATTGAGGCACACCAGTATTTTAAATCCCTCTGTTTTTGACACAGAAGGTAAAGTAACTCTCCTCCCTGTGGCTTACAACTAAGAATAGAAAGTTAGTGTGGGAATTTCAAGGTTATCATTCTTGTTGCTAAGGACACAATGTTTGTCTTTGTATTTAATTTCTTCCTACATCCTTGCCTAGACATTATTTTATATTATTATTATTATTATTCAGTATGCTTTAGCTCTAGTCCCAGAGTCACTACAGACCAGCTACAGAGATGGAGATAATAACGATTTCTTCAGTTTATTTCAAGCTTTGCCTATGCAGAAGATACAGAATAACTAATAACGTGGTGCTATCATGCAGAAAAAAAAAAACTGTTTTCTCAATCTCTGTCCATCTCTAAATTGGAAATGTAGAGGTCTGTGGTCAACACTCTGGGCAATGGTTCTAATCTTCCAAGATAAAATAACTCATTGGGAAATTGTTGGTCTTATTTTAAATATAAATTCTGTGAGCTGTCAGATGTAAAGGCAGCCTAATCTATTTAAACACCATACTGATCTTGCCTCCCTTTTTGGAATTTAACAGGTATGGTATGATCCAGAAGGCTATCACTCACTTCCAGCTTACCTCAACAGCTTGAATAATTTCCTCCTGCGGGTTAACATGTCAAAATATGATGCTGCCCGACACGGTAAAGTTACTTACACAGAAGCTTCTTGTATTGCAACTTTTGCCTCTCTCCATATAAAAATGCATATAAGATTCTGTTTCCTCCAGGTATTTTATGGTATCTAAATCACAGATCTTTAAAAGGAGTCTGAAAGTAGTAACTACCACCAGATGGAACATTCTAGATAATTTCCTTAACTTTGGGCTAATTTAGTTTCCTCACTTATCAAATCAGGATAATAAAGCTTACTTCATGCTTATTTCTGGTCTCACATCTAGTAGCTATTACTCACAAGAAAACATTTTATTACTATTTACTTGTATATAGGCTAAGAATTAAAAATAATTAATGTTGATAAATCTAAGGATAAAGCCAAAACTTTTAAACTAAGAAGTTCTATACCTGATCATTAATTGAGCACTTACCCTATAATATATGCTTTATATGAAAAATTGCTAATCCTTACAAGTAGCCTTTCAGAATGAATATTTTTGTTCTCTGTTACTATTTTCTAGAGCCCAGACATGGAATTTGAACCCAAGTCTGTCTGAGTCCTGCCCCTTCAGTTTTCTAATACTTTTCGGTACTCAGCCAGATCTGTTGCAGTTGGATTTCCCAAGAGGCATCCACGTGGTTTTCAAAACAGGATTTGGGATTTTAAAAAGACTGATTTATTTTTTCTAATTCAATTACTGTCAATCAAATCATTTTATCATCTTAAGCCTTGCTCAAATTATTTTTCCTTACTGATCCTAAAAAAAATAATAAGGATGATGGAAACAAATGAGTAACATATTTATTAGCCAATACTGAGTCTATAGCCTAATAAGTAGGCTAACAAATAGCCTATTAAACAGGAAAAAAGACACAACCGGTCTTTTAGAAATGCCAGCATCTGTTTTTCTTTCATCTCCTTCCTGTTGGGCATAACAATGTGTGTTGGATGTTCTCGTGATGAGAGTCAAACACTCATTCTAGCAAGAGAGTCTGTCAGTCTTCATTGTAGAGAGAACAGCATTCCTTCCCACCTGCTATAGCAGTTTCCTAGCAGGAGGAACCATGAAGAAAGTAACAAGACTGAAAGATAGTCCTTAGATCTATAGCACCAATAAAGGACATAGTCAAAAGTGACAAATTAAATTAAATGGTGATGAGTGTTAAGGAGGGCACTTGTAATAAGCACTTGGTGTTATATGTAAGTGATGAATCACTGAATTCTACTCCTGAAACCAATATTGCACTAATGTTAACTAACTAGAATTTAAATAAAAATGTGAAAGAAAATTAGTTAATTAATTAATTAATCAATTAATTAAATGGTGACTAAAGCCAGATAGGTTTTGTGTAACCTGGTTTGAAATACTACTGAGTACTTGACTTTTGGTAGGATGTCTACATCAGAACAAAAGATATTTGTTTCTATGGAGGATAATGAAAGCAGAAGAGCTGTAGATACGACTAGGGGAAAATGTAGCGTAGGTAGGTAGGTAGGTGAGAAAAACATACATGCCACTTTTGAAGAGTCGGCTTTTGAAACCTATATTCACGTTTCATTTATTAGTAGTATTCTTTACCAAGACTGAAGTAATCTGAATCACCCTGGATCCTAGCAGCTTGTTGTGGCTCCTACCATTGCCACATGTTTTTAAGTTACAGAATTTAAAGAATTAGAATTCTGGAGCATAAACTTTTTATTGACCTTCAAAGGAAATTTATTTTTTAGGTTTAAAAATAGGGCTTATGAGTTCTGTAGCAGTTAGTAGTAGTGTGCCCTTTTTTAAAAAACTTTTCTCTTTTTTTAATATTTATTTTTGAGAGAGAGAGAGGGAGACACGATCTGAAGCAAGGTCCAGGCTCGGAGCTTTCAGCAAAGAGCCCATCGTGGGGCTCAAACCCACAAGTCAGATACTCAACTGACTGAGCCACCCAGGCCCCCCTTAACTTCTCTTATATAGACTCATGAAAGTGGTCGCTTTCCACCCTCTGTGGGAGGAGTTTGATTTTCTTCAGAGAAGAAATCATGTCACCTTAAAATACTTTCATTGTCTTGTAATGCACATATGGGATCTGCCATGGTAATATTGTCTTTAAAAATCAACTCAATTACTCTCCGGCCACCTCCCTCCCCCTATGACACTAGCTGTTTTAAAGCATGTTTGTTGAATTCTGCATTAATTAGGATTTTGCTTTAGCTATAAAATTGATTTTCTTTGAATTCTAACATGCTAGTAAAAATCTTTTAATTAGTTTTCCTTTGCTATGTCAATAACTATTATTTTCATGTGGTTCCCTCTAGTGGTTAATTTAACATGAAAATTCTGTTTTCTTCTCAAACAGTAAAGGTTTGCTTGTTTCCCCTAACAATTGTTCTACAATGAGGCTCTTTTCCAAACATACGGACATATTGTTCCCTCTACCCTCCTGTTTGTTCTGACCCTTTAGTGCATTCGTAGTAATGATCAATGGAAAGCACCTGGTTTTAGATGTATGCCCATAGAGACAACAGAAACAGACAATATGTTATTTTTAATGTATATTATATATGGGGGAAATAATTGAAATTTTAAGGTTCAATATGATGTAATAAGTATTCATTGACTAATCACTGTAGTCAGGATATTATGCTGGATGCGGTAGAACCCACAGAGAATATTTTTATACGTCCTCAACCCTAATGCATTTACTTGATATTTCTGCTAAAAATATCTATGAAACACTTAGTTTGGCAGCATTTTTCATAGTGGAGTAAACGCATTTGCAAAGATTCCTCTAGTGAAATAATGTAGTTCTTGATTCTGAAATACAAGAAAGAAATAAAAGAAATGTTTTTCCCCTGCCTATATTTAAGTAGGGCACCAAGGAAAACTGAATCTCAGTAAAAAGAGAGACTGTTAATTTACACAAAAGATAAGAAAAGTGCATTCCCCCAATGATGTGATTAAAGTTACAGGCCAAATTGATTATTATTGGTAGTTTCTTTGTTTTGCTTTAATTACATTTTTTTCTTTAACATGTAACAATTGCAGAATTCAACCTCAAAATATGTTACATTCTACTCAACAAAAATTATAAATTTAAGTTAATGGAGGGAATATAACTTTAGAATAATTTATATTTGGCTGCTGTGAAAGGGTCTTAATATCCTGATATAATAAACATATACTACATGAGCAGTAAGTGAGAAAGTTGTTGCTCAGCTTATGACTCTAATAAAACAAATATTTAAGAGACAGCCTCACTGCCATCCCCTACCGTTCTTTTCCAAAGTTACTCAGACAGTATAGACTTTGTCTTCACACTGTAGTCCCTTGGGAAACTTTTGCCAGCCCATTTTTGACTATGACTAATGATCATCCTCTGATAAGCAGAGAAAAGAATCTTGTTTCTAACTCAGAAACTATAACTGATTATGGGAGATCCCAATAATTTAGGACTGTATTGGAATTAAGTGACTACTTTCCTGGCACCAGCTAGTTTCTCTGAATTCTCTTGGATCTTTATGTCTCAATGAAAACCCGTCAGAGATGACTGAAGCTCTCAAGCCTTACCCTAGTAGATAAAGTTCTAGAAAAATAGACGTCTTGGAGGTAGTGAAAGAGGAAGGATCTTCTCAGGTTACAGTATTTTCCCAACCTGGCCGACAGAATGATAAAGAGGGATGAGGGGGGTCAGTGTTCTTTAGGAGATCCTCATATAATTGGTCTAAAACACCAATGTAGTAAGTGCCGCTGAAATACAAATGTGCATGATTAGATGGGGAGAAGAAATGGAAAATGTAATAGAGGGGAAATGCCATATAAGAAATGGAAATTCTTGTCCCTTCCCCCAAAATTCCATACACAATGGGAAAAAACATTTTTTAAATTTTTATGTGAATGCCACCAATTGTGTGGCATTGATGAGATTAGTTGGCGGGGGGGGGGATAATTTTCCTTTAAAATACTATCCCCAAAGCAAAATTATAGCATAAGGAGGAAAGCGTTATGCATTATTCATCCAAAAATTGGTATTTCTGAATAACTGAATATCTACTAATGAACAGAACTGTCTCTTCTTTAAGGCATCATCATGTATAGTCATCCTTATCCAGGAGTGCAAGACCAAGAACAAGCCACGTAAGTGGAAATATCTGGTATGACTACATTACTCCTTGGCATAGTGAAGCCTCTGAATAAAGTACTGTAATTGGAAATCACAGTTGTATCTGAGTGAATGTCAATCTAGAAGAGCTGTTAATACAAGTCACTGACTGGGATAAAAGGAAGTTTCTGAAAAGTCTGTGCAGTGGGGTTGCCAAGTGAGCTTGCTGGCTGTAGAGTCAGAATCTGCTGCTTTTATAAGTCAAGTACGTAAGTGCTTCATCATTTCAATTTCCCTGCATAGCATTTAAGTACTATTTCTGTGCTCAAGGACTATATATTCCTTGCATACACCCAGTAACCCTTAGAGACCGAGGTGGGCTTTTTTCTTTTTTTTTTTTTTGATCAAATATCCCTAGTCAATTCAGATGCACTAGAGCTATATTTATCCAGGGTCATAGCCAAGTCATGTAGAAGATATTATCTGGCTGCCTTGCAGGAAGACTTATTTGTGTCACAGCCAAGTCGTATACTGTTTTGTTGATGGTTTTAGTCATGAATCTTTCTGAAAGGAAAAGAGTTCTAAAAACTTATGTATGCTCTCCTCTCCCTATTGCTCACTACAGAATGAGCAGCTTAATCGATATTTTAGTGGCACTCTCCATCCTGATGGGCTATTCTGTCACCACCGCCAGCTTTGTCACCTATGTTGTAAGGGAGCATCAGACCAAAGCCAAGCAGCTGCAGCACATTTCAGGCATCAGTGTGACTTGCTACTGGGCCACAAACTTCATTTATGACATGGTGAGTAGCTTGCAGGAAAGACAGGATTGATTGGGGTAGAAGACACCACTTTTATATACAGGATTTATTCATGCCTACCTTGTTAAAATTATCACTGCAAGTCAGTAAATTAAGAAAAAAATAATTTGGGGGCGCCTGGGTGGCTCAGTTGGTTGAGTATACGACTTTGGCGCAGGTCATGATCTCACAGTTTGTGAATTCAAGCACTGTGTTGTGCTGACAGATCAGAGCTGGAGCCTGCTTCAGATTCTGTCTCCCTCTATCTCTGCCCCTGCCCTGCCCATGCTCTGTCTCTCTCTGTCTCTCAAAAATAAATAAACATTAAAAAAGAAAAAAGAAAAAAATAATTTGCATCAGACTTACAGTCACCCGATAATTAGAGGAAAGAGCCACCTCCCCTCGTCTCTGTGGTCTGAGGACCCACCGATATCAGATTCCCCTGGACATTTATTAAAATGCAGATTCCTGGCCCCCTCCAGACCTACTAGTTCTATACCTTGGGAGTGGAACCCAGAGAATATACATTTTAAACAAAATCCTCCAAGTTATTTTATGCATAATAAGGTTTGAGAGCCACTACTGTGGAAAAATAGAAAGCAAAATAGCCTTGCCGAATGGTACCAAATACTAATGGTAAAAACTTTGAAGTAGCAGTCCCTGATGAATGACACATTAGAGGAGATTAGTAGGGATAATAAAGGATGAATATCATTGACAGCTCTCTCATTTGCATAAAATGGTCCCCAAATTCAGATGGTTTTTCTTGACTCCAAATGCGCCAGTATTGGCCAAAAGCCCAGGATGTGGTATGCATTTGCCTGGTGATTATGGCAGAATTGTCTGAGTTGCTGTATAGATCATTGGCTTGAAGAGCTAGAGGGTAATTATCTGCATATCCACTTTGTTAATGTATCCAGTGAGGTCTGAAATGCCTTTGTTGAAGAAGTCAAATCTAAAAGAATGGTAATGACTCCTCTGGACTTAATAGGAGTTTTAATGTCAAGAGAGCTCAAAGTACACACTTCTGCAAAGGGCTACTTACTACTCAGATTCCATTGTCATATATCTGGTGCTCATCCCAATTTAGGAGATTCCTCTCCCTTCCAGATTAAATTACCATCTCTTTCATAGTGTGCATCTTGCTGCAGCCTGTACAGCATTTACTATTTCTATTTGCCAATAAAACACTGAGTTCTTTGTTCATATACACATTCCAAGAATGTGTAGAACCTGCCACCCCACTGTTTTACGCAGAGTGGCTCACACCGATAACCAGGCCTTCGAAATCAGCCACCTGAGAGAGTTCCAGCATTCAAAATGAAATCAATACTTTGAAGACTGCATCTAATACCAAGATACCTGACTGTCTTATCTTTCTCACTGAACCTCTGTCACAAAGTGATCCCCAGTCTCAAAGCCTGGAGGCAGGAACACCAGGGACTCCATGTACATCTATAAAGATGGTGACTGGCTTGACCTCATATTACAGGAGACAAATTCTAGAGTGAAATCAATGTAAAATAAGCTGAACTTACAAACAACAGGAACATAAATAAAAATTCATTCCTTCACATACTTCAAGGTTAAGTTGTTATCATTTTAACTAGATGGGCAATTGATGTTTTGGGGAAACTATTTGCCATATATATATTTTAAATTTTTTTAAACGTTTATTTATTTTTGAGAGAGAGAGAGGGAGAAACAGAGTGTGAGTTGGGGAGGGACAGAGAGAGAGGGAGACAGAGAACCAAAACAGGCTCCACACTTTGAGCTGTCAGCACAGAGCCCAGCGCTGGGCTTGAACCCATGAACCATGAGATCATGACCTGAGCCAAAGTTGAACACTTAACCGACTGAGCCACCCATGAGCCCCAAATATTTACCATGTATTAAGCATTGTTTTACATATTCCCATAGGTCTTCTACTTGGTGCCTGTAGCATTTTCAATTGGTGTCATTGCAATTTTCAAATTACCTGCCTTCTACAGTGAAAACAACTTAGGTGCCGTATCCCTCCTACTTCTACTGTTTGGGTAAGCTGCAGTGAAAAAAGAATTAACAGAACTGAGTGTTCTGAGGCACAAACAGAAACTAAATCTCATTAGCTAATTTACAATTGTCTTGGGGTTTCAGTAGCCATGAGTGATGACTAACAACACATTATACTTGCTAGTCCACAGTTTGTACAGTACAGTACTTCTGAAAATGAATGTTGTCATTATTAATAGTAATATCTAACATTAATGAGTACTTACTAGGTACCAAGTGTCATGATTGGCAATCTACACATGTAATATAAGCTACATAAAAATGGATGTTTCAGAATGATCATAAAAATTTACATACATGTGTGGATTTGTGTATTGACAAATTATGAGTATATATCACATTGTAAGGTATGTATCCTCATGTATATTTTATTTATATTTTTATGGATGTTTAACACACACACACAAGTATTATTTCTGTATTGGGGCTATACAGGTAGTATGGGTTGATATAATCAGTGCTTAGCATAGCAGTTCTTTCTGCCCTGAATGCATGGGCAGTAGCCATTGACATAGCAGTGTAGCAGATGAAGGTTTACATTGCCTCCGGTTCTTCATCATTACCCCAAAGGTTGCTCAAGTGTTTGCTTACAGCAGGACATCCAGCTTCTGAGCTTTGTCTTTCTGCTAAGTTAGCTTACCATAATGTCATTACTTTTCTTTAACTTTAAATTATAAGATTTATATTGATTAAACTCTTATTTCTGAGAGCAAAAAAAAAAAAGTTTCTTGGATTTGATGACAGCATCTCTAAAAGGAATTCATTTGTAGTTGTGATGATATAGAACTACTCAAGTTTCCTTAAAAGAGAAGCTTCTTACTGTCACTTTTTTAAAAATTATTGACTATTTTATTTAGTTTTTAAATTGACTATTTTATTTTTTTATTATTTTTTTTAATATGAAATTTATTGTCAAATTGGTTTCCATACAACACCCAGTGCTCATCCCAACAGGTGCCCTCCTCAATACATGTTGAGAGGTACCTACCCTCAGTAGTACCTACCCTCAGTTTGTTCTCAGTTTTGTTTTTTTTTTTATTTTAATTTTTTTTTTAATGTTTGTTTATTTTTGAGACAGAGAGAGACAGAGCATGAATGGGGGAGGGGCAGAGAGAGAGGGAGACACAGAATCAGAAGCAGGCTCCAGGCTCTGAGCCATCAGCCCAGAGCCTGACGCGGGGCTCGAACTCACGGACCGCGAGATTGTGACCTGAGCTGAAGTCGGACACTCAACCGACTGAGCCACCCAGGCGCCCCTGTTCTCAGTTTTTAAGAGTCTCTTATGCTTTGGCTCTCTCCCTCTCTAACCTCTTTTTTTTCCCCTCCCCCATGGACTTCTGTTAAGTTTCTCAGGCTCCACATACGAGTGAAAACATATGGTATCTGTCTCTCTCTATATGACTTATTTCACTTAGTATAACACTCTCCAGTTCCATCCACATTGCTACAAGGGGCCATATTTCATTCTTTCTCATTGCCATGTAGTATTCCATTGTGTATATAAACCACAATTTCTTTATCCATTCATCAGTTGATGGACATTTAGGCTCTTTCCATAATTTGGCTATTGTTGAGAGTGCTGCTATAAACATTGGGGTACAAGTGCCCCTATGCATCAGCACTCCTGTATCCTTTGGGTCAATTCCTAGCAGTGCTATTGCTGGGTCATAGGGTAGGTCTATTTTTAATTTTTTGAGGAACCTCCACACTGATTTCCAGAGCGGCTGCACCAGTTTGCATTCCCACCAACAGTGCAAGAGTGTTCCCGTTTCTCCACGTCACTTTTTAAAAATCCAAAGAATTTGTCAAAAAAAGTTTTTATAATACAGAGATCTAGCTGTGAGGCGTAGTGACACATCCCTAATGTTTATTTTCACTTTGGAGCCCTATCAAAAGTTTTGTCTGTTTGTTAAAGGATAAGGATTAAGGCATAATTTTAATCCTTGTGTTATTAACATACAGGTATGCCACATTTTCTTGGATGTACTTACTGGCTGGGCTCTTCCATGAAACAGGGATGGCTTTTATCACTTACGTCTGCATCAACCTTTTCTTTGGCATCAATTCCATTGTCTCCCTGTCAGTGGTATACTTCCTTTCCAAGGAAAAGCCCAATGATCCGGTAAGGTCCATTATTCGCCTGGTAAACTTCAATGAACGTATGAAATGTTTCAGTATGTTCAAGGTGAAAAGATTTTCTACATTTTGCATTCTCTAAATAGAAAAGAGGAATTTCAGTTAATTCTATTAAGTTTGATAGAAGAGAAACTACAGCCTTTTAAGATTCTTTTTAGTTTCCAAGTAGGTTAATGCCTATGATTATATTTACTCAATGTCAAAACTATTGGCATTTGAAAGGGTTCAAGTGGAGGTGAAATCAAATTATTGTGTACAACACTATAAAAATCATGAACCTATTGGTCCAGTGAAATTTTTATTCATTAAATGTTATATGGTAGGAACAAGGACAATGGCTCAGTTATGTGACTATTGGTTAAGGGTGGTTTTTTTTGTTGAACATTCATAGAGGACAAACCTGATATGTTCCCTTTCAAGCATGTATTAGATAGAGTCTACTTCATTGTGAGCATCAGTTCCCATTCAAAGCTGACAATTACAGTTAGTGAGAAGGGAAGCACGAACAGTGCTGGGCAATTGAACGAGAAAGAATGGAGAGGAAACTACGTGAACTGAGGAACAGACAAGCACACTCCAGGAGGAAGAAGACAATTCATGAGTTGCAAGTGGTTGGCCCAAGTGTGAATAACATGAAAATAAGCCATTTGCTCCTCATGTAGATAGGTTGTCTCTTCTTCATCTCAGTTCACCATTTAGCCCCTCTTCAAATAGGAATTACCTAAAGTTCTAAAACTTCACTGTACCAAATCCCTTCTTTACCTAGGCATGACCAAGACCCTGTACCAGACCCCAACATCCTGGCTATTTCTACACTTCTAGGATCTAAGGCAGGGCTAGAAGTGATTCTGTCTCCAGGGTTTGGCCTGATACCTCAGATCATCTCAAAAAGAAGATAAAGCTTTTCTGCTTATATTTTAGTAATAAATCTCCATGTTTTGGTTATAGTAAATATTTACATGTAAATTCAACACACATGGGAAATAATTGCCAATCTCGATAAACTTCTCCAGTTTTAATATTTGCCCACATCACATTTGTTCACATCAGTTTTAAATTTTTGTCAATTTGTCAGAAGTCTAACACTGAGTTTCATTTTTTTTTCTCTTATTTCAGACTTTAGAACTTATTTCTGAAACCCTCAAGCGTATTTTCCTGATTTTTCCACAATTCTGTTTTGGCTATGGTTTGATTGAACTTTCTCAACAACAGTCGGTCCTAGACTTTTTAAAAGCATATGGAGTGGAATACCCAAGTGAAACCTTTGAGATGGATAAACTAGGTGCCATGTTTGTGGCTTTGGTTTCTCAGGGCACCATGTTCTTTTTGTTGCGGCTCTTAATCAACGAATGGCTAATAAAGAAACTCAGGTAAATAAAAAGAAAACATCGTGTTTGACATGCATGATAGAACTCAATTCAAAATATTTAGGAAGGAACAATAGTCTGAACCTTTCTATTAGTAACGTGGAAATGTGCTAAAAAAACTTAAAAAAATTGTAACATAATTCACCACTCATTCCATTCAGTAAATAGTTATCACACGTCACTCTGTGTCTGCAAGTATTATTGTAGAGTGAGAGAATAAAATTAAAGAAGCACAGTTGTTAGCCTTAAAGAGATTAAGATTCAGTGGTGGAGAGAAAATGCATACATAAACAAAGGATGTAGTGTTTGAGTTGAGTTTAAAGGATGGCTAGAAAGTAGAAATGAAGAAAGAAGACTGAGTGAGTAGCATATTAGCAATGGGTTTGGAGAAGGTTGAATAAGGAGAAAATGGAATCTTAAATAAAAAGAAATATGCATACAATTGACCTGACTATTCCATTTCTAGGATTCTTTTCCTACAGATATGCTCACACATTTGCAGATTTATGAATGTATAAAGTTATCCATCATCGCAACGATTCTTAATAGCAAAAGAATGAAAACAGCCTAAATGTCCTTCATGGACTGGTTAAATAAATTATACAAATTTACATTTTTTCATAGGTAAACACTATGCAGGCATTAGAAAGACTGATACAGTTCTGTATGGAATATTTGGGATTACTACTAATACTTATTGAGTGAAAAATGCTAAATTCAAAACTTTGTGTGAAGTATATTATCATTTGAGTTAGAAAAGAACTATGATTTATACATACATATGCATATACTATCTCTCTATGGGTGCCCTGCTGAGGAGAGCTCTATAGAGTTGAAGGAAACTTACTTCTCACTATATATTCTTCAGTACCATTTTAATACATAGAGTGCATGTATCACCTATTGAAAAATAAAACTTAAGTTAATAGTAATAAAAATAATGACAAGAGCAAAGACCGAGAAAAAAATCTTAGCGTGTATTTGAGAAATGAGTAATACAATTTGATTAGAACGTAGAATAAAGGCAACGAAATAGTAGGAGCTCAAGCATGTGGCTGGAAGACTATGGAGTCTATTGGATACTTGGGTAGAGAGATTATTTGGACTTTTTCAACAAACAAATAATAGTCCAATAAGTGTTTTGACCAG
Source organism: Acinonyx jubatus (assembly GCF_027475565.1). Classification (NCBI taxonomy): domain Eukaryota; kingdom Metazoa; phylum Chordata; class Mammalia; order Carnivora; family Felidae; genus Acinonyx; species Acinonyx jubatus. The sequence continues at coordinate 196,329,401 of NC_069381.1, read as the reverse complement.
AAAGCAACATGGTCAAACGGTGCTTTCGGAGATGTGATTCTGTGGAGTTCATACAGTTTAGAATGGAGGATCAGAGATATTGGAACAGTTAGAAATTCTTGAAGAATTTAGTGAGAAACAGTGAAAGCCTCTGATGGTAATAGAAATAGACAGAACATGATTGATGACTGGGTGTTCCAAGGCATTTCCAGTGTTAGGAGACTGACTACACGCGTAGCTTTTGTAATGGGGAAGATTCAAAGAAAACATCACAGTTAGAATCTCTGGGGATATCATTAAAAGAAACAGGGACATTGGGAAGAAGACCTGAATTGATTTGTTGGGTTTTTAAATTTTGTTTGGATTGGTTTGCTTTAGCATACATTAGGCAAGGTACTGATGTGGGTTTGAGACTGCTTTCAGGGCTGATAACCTTAATATATTGCCTAGATACTAAGTAAGACATTCACAGTAAACAGAACACAGAGGGACATTCATGTCACTGAATATGGTGAAGAGCATTTGTACTAATTCTTAACTTACTTAAGTAGCATAATGCATAACAAATCTGAAGCCTAGTGTGTGATTGCACACTTTCAGTGAAGTGAAAATTCATTAAAACATGTTGAAATTGAGCTGTGCCACTTTAAAATCATTGATGCAAAATCACTGGGTCTTTTTTTTTTTTAGACTCTTCTTTAGAAAATTTAGTTCGTCTCCTGTAGTGGAGACAATAGATGAAGATGAAGACGTCCGAGCTGAGAGATTAAGAGTGGAAAATGGCGCAAGTGAATTTGACCTGGTCCAGCTCCATCGTCTTACAAAGACCTACCAACTTATCCACAAAAAGATTATAGCTGTAAACAACATCAGCATTGGCATACCCGCTGGGGAGGTGAGGAACTTGCTCTGTTCCTAACTGTCCTTTATATTGGCATGTTAAGTCACAAAAATCTTTAAACTTTCCTATTTTTTTCTAGAAATGTAGAAGTCAACCTCTGAATATCTTGATGGATTCTGTGTATACAATGTACACATATCCGTCTGTTACTTACTCTCTAAGTCTTCCCTCTCGTCAGGGAGGATTCACCACACACCTAGTTCTAAGCCCCTGCCCATGCTACCTACTGTCCTCCCTGGGCTGGACTTTCAGTCAAGAAGCCCGTGCAGGGCGCTGTCTTCAACTTTCAGTTTTCAGCTCCCTGTGAAAGACAGCATGAAGAGATCTGTTGTCAGAAGCGAGATCCTAGGGGTGCCTGGGTGGCTCAGTGGGTTAAGCATCTGACTTGGGTGGTTAAACGTCTGACTTTGGCTCAGGTCATTATCTCACGGTTTGTGGGTTCAGGTGGTGCATTGAGCTCTCTGCTGTCTGTGTGGAGCCTGGAGCCTGCTTCAGATCCTCTGTCTCCTCTCTCGGCCCCACCTCTGCTCAAGCTCTCTCTCTACCTCTCTCAAAAATAAATAAGCATTAGAAAGTTGTTTTTAATAAAAAAAGAAGCAAGGTCCTAGAACTGCATTCATATTTATTCTTGCCATTTTTATAGAAGAAATATTAAGCCAGCTTTGAAAAGAAAGAGAAAATGTGGGCATTTCCCTTAGTTTTTTTGAGGACAGCTGCAAACCACATGCATCCAATCCATCCAACAGCATAAAGAAATTATTGCTTCAGTGGCTTATTCAGTAGTGATTTTGTGTGAATAATGTGAAACCTATAAATATAATTACTTTGTCAAGTTAGCATATCTTACTTATGGAATATTTTATCATGTCACGCAGATAATATAATATGTAAAACAAGTCCTGTGTATATATACAAATGTTCAGATGGTTAAAGGAAAAAAAAAGATATTTGTTGTAAAAGAGAAAGTTTTACCAAATGCCAGAAGAACACTACAATATCCATGAATAATTCCAGGAACTTATTTTTCTTTGGAATTTATTTCATCCAGGGAAAAAGAGGAAACAGGTGTAATAGTAACATGTCTGGTTTGGATTAAGATTTACATCTTTTTTTCCCTCTCCCAAACCAGTGCTTTGGCCTTCTTGGGGTGAATGGAGCAGGAAAGACAACTATCTTCAAGATGCTGACAGGAGACATAATTCCTTCAAGTGGAAACATTCTGATCAGAAATAAAACTGGGTATGGGAAACCATGGCTTCAACTTATCAAGCACAACATAATTAAAATGAACGCTTTGTTATTTTGTAGATATAGTATTACATCCCTAGGGGAGAAACAGCTATTTTGTTCCCTAATTTTTAAAACTTTATGTGTGTGATATGATGGTGGGGTTATTTTACCTCTTTTTATTAGAATCACACATCTCCATGACCAAAGTAGAGCTGCCTTCCCAACTTTTGGGGACTAGAAGGGACATACCTTTTGAAACCCCTCTGTATCTTCACTTCTCTCAATGCAGATCTCTGGGTCATGTTGACTCACACAGCTCATTAGTTGGATACTGCCCTCAGGAAGATGCCTTAGACGACCTGGTGTCAGTGGAAGAGCATTTGTATTTCTACGCGAGGATACATGGAATTCCAGAAAAAGATATTAAGGAAGTGAGTATGAGTGTGAAAAACTAGTTCATTTGAAAACCATTATTGTTTCAGCTCCCCCCGCCACAACCCCAACTCTCAAGACTAAGTTGACACCTGAAAAACTAGGGCATTTTCCTCCTGTCACTGACAGTTTAGGCAGTCTTAGCTTAATTTTGCACATCATATATACACCTATGAACTCAGCTTCAGAAGCTCCTTGACCTGTGCTTGTTCAGTTACCTTTCAAGAACTATCAAGTAAAGGATCACACTTGCCTTAGGCTCTGGCTTGAGCATGGGTTGGTCTGCACATCCTTTAGTCTTTAGATAAGTTTTGAAACATGCAATTCCCTGCAAACTGCCCACATAAAATAGAATAGCTTCCACTTTGATTTTTTAAATGTGGTCTTGTGCTTCATGGCAATCATTTGCCTTTTTAATGGAATGACTAACCCTTAGGGCAGTCTCTCCTCTATTTCTGCAACCCCAAGGACCTGTGGAAATCCTCCTAGGATTCCTCTATTTACCAGAGCTGTTTAACAACAGAAATAGCCTCAGGAACCCATGATTCCTAAGTTAATGTGCTAAAGTTTTGATACTGGGTCAGTTTTAAATAGACAAGAAGCCTTTGTGACAACTTGCTCCCCCAGTAAGAAGAAAGAACAGTGAGGACAGTCAATGAGAAACCTGCCTTGTGAAGGGTCATGTTCTGTTTTAGCTCTTTTAAGTTTTGTAAAGAAATCCTGCAGAAAGTACAATCTGCAACTGTAAACACACACACATACACAGGGGAAAATCTCATTTGAAAATGAGCCTCCACAGAATCGTTTTCATCTCTTTAAATAATTTTCATTTGTAGGTGGACCTTTAAAAGTAAAGATAGGGCACCTGGGTGGCTCAGTCAGTTAAGCCTCCACTCTGGGTTTCGGGTCAGGTCATGATCTCCCACAGCTTCATGGGTTGGAGCCCTGCATCGGGTTCTGTGCTGGCAGCACGGAGCCTGCTTGGGATTCTCTCTCTCCCTCCCTCTCTGCCCTCCCCAACTCATGCTATCTGTGTCTCTCTCAAAATAAAGAAATAAACTTTAAAAATTAATTTAAAAAAAGTAAGAATAAAATCTATGCTGGTTTAAATGTTTGAATTTTTTTCAGGTATGTATTTCTTCATTATAGAACTTTCTTTCATAAGCATCTTTTCCTCTAACTCCTGTTTTCCACCCACAGACTGTTCATAAACTCCTTAGGAGACTTCACCTGATGCCCTACAAGGACAGGGCTACCTCACTGTGCAGTTACGGCACAAAAAGAAAATTATCCACCGCACTGGCCTTGATAGGGAAACCTTCCATTTTGCTGCTGGTAAGAGGACTGTTGTGGAAAAGGCTACTACATAATTAGAGTCACATGTCCAGTAGTATGTGCAACATGTTACTATCGTTGTTGCCATAAACCTTTGGTGAAGTCTCACAATGTGCTGGTTATTTTGCAAAACACTTTACATATGCTGTCTCCTTAAGGGAATTTATGTCAGCAAAGAGCTATGGCTCAGTCTGTTTCAGAAGAGACACTTGTCATGGGAACAGGAAGTAGCCAAACCAAATTCAGGATATGCTAATGAGGAAGTAAAGTTACAAAATATGGGAGAATTTGATTACCCATTATTGAAGAAATCTGTTCTGTTAGTAACTCGTCAGATGAACCAACATATTTTCCAACTTCTACTAAAGAGGAGAGACACATTTTAGGGCAACATGTTGTGCTAAAATTTCATTTCCTCGTAACTTAAAAATACACGTTACCTAGTTTGGGATGTGATTGACAATATGCCTTCCTATTCTGTTTGAATTTTTTGGAGGCAAGAGATGCACTTCACATTTATAGTTCGGTTAGGAGCTGGAAAATTAAATTCGTCACCTGGAAATACAAAGTTCACGTAGAGGTGACGTGGCATCCTGCTTGCTCTTCGCACCAAACATTGTGGAGGTGTTTATTACCGAGAAATGAACTTGTCCTTATTTTGGAAGCTCCCCTTCATTCAAGGAGCTCCAAACTTCACAAGAGCTTTAACGATATGCAATACGAATTCAGTTACAAATCACCACGTTATTCTGGGGATTCAGTCAGACAGAGAACCAAATCGTTTAAACTGCCCAGCGAGAGTGATACACAACCTACCTTTCTATAATACCAGAAGCTTATAGCACATTACCTCCCTGCCAATTGATGCTTATGGTGGAATTTTATTGTCTAAGTGTCCCCTAAATTAAACAAAACAATCCTTAGGTACCCCTGTGAAATAATGGATGTAAATTACTTTAAAACATTTGAAAGTGCTATGCAAAGGTTATATATTAATGAGCTGAACTGAAATACAGGCTGTGAGAGAAAGCTATTATATTTTCTTCCATATGCATCGGCCATCTATGCTATCATCTTCAAAAACAGGGGCAATGAGAAGATATCCTTTACTGTTTGCCCAAATCAATATCCATTCCTTTCTTTAGCCTCTTACTATAAACACAAGCCTCAGATGATCCTATGTGGATGTTTTCCACTGCAAATTCATATTTTTAATTATTACCTAATCTTGACCTAGAACTTGCTAATTTAATCGTCTCTTAGGATCTAGTATTCTTTGTTTAGGTCATTCATTTTTGTACATTTTGCATCTTACGTCTGAACAATTTTTCAAAACATTTATTTTAAATATGATTTATATTTTCTACTTGACAATTTCTACAAATCTTATTTTAATTTCCCTAAAGAGTATTAAATTTCAATTAGTAGCATAGAATTTAAAATCTACCTCAAACATATTAACTGGAAAATCAGGTTGTGTTCTCTGTGCGACACATGCCGTATTATTCCTCATGCCACAATTCTGCTATCAGGAGCAAGATAGCAATCTTGTTGATGTAGCTTCAAATATACATGTGACAATGTAGTATTAAATGCAGAAACTCTGCTTTGTCAGTAATTGAACCAGATTTTTTTTCCCAAAGAAATATGAGACAAGTGTAAAGTAACAGGGTGTCAACTTCACTGAGGCACTTTTTAAAACAGATTGACAATTTTAAATGGTTAATTTTGAGCTTTCTGACAGCAGCAGAAAGAAACCTATTAAGTACAAAACAAGTTAGTCACAGGACTTCGCAAAGTGATTTCTGTTCTAGGCAAATGAGACGCAGTGATTCATGTAAAGGACCTCATCAAATATTAATTAATTTGATAAATCTTCCCTGTAACTTTCTATTAAGGATGAGCCGAGCTCTGGGATGGACCCTAAGTCAAAACGGCACCTGTGGAGGATCATTTCAGAAGAAGTGCAGAATAAATGTTCCGTCATCCTCACGTCTCACAGGTAAACTGAGTGGGGGGAACACTGAAGTCGTTGACAGCATTTTAGGATGAGAGATGGGAAGAGGTATTCCTATGTAATGTATATTAGTGATGAATTGCCACAACCAAATAAAGTATTTTATGTTTATGGTCACGGGCGAGTCAGGCAGGTTTCATGTGAGAATCCAGCTCCTGTGGCCAGTAGGACAGTCTTTCTAAAAATAAATTTCTCTCAAATTGAGAGGGACTTATGACTCTCTTAATTTGACTAGGACTCCTTATTGCCTATCACATAAAGTTCAACATCCTCAGCCATAGTATACAAGGCCTTTTGTTGTCTGGCTTCATCTAAATTTCCGGTTTATTTTTATTTTTTTTTTCTCCTATGACACCCTCTCCTCTCAGTCAATCTGAATGACTAGTGGTTCCACATACACTCACTGCCTTCCTTATCACCACACCCTCTCTCTGGCTGTGCTTTCTACCTGAAACTGTCTTTTCACAAAATCAAAATTCTTTTTTTTTAATGTTTGTTTATTTATTTTGAGAGAAAGAAAGAGAGAGCACATGCATGAGTGGGAGAGGAGCAGAGGGAGAGGGAGAGAGAGAATCCCAAGTAGACTACATATTGTCAGCCTGGAGCCGGACTCGGGGCTCGATCCCACGAACCGTGAGATCATGACCTGAGCTGAAATCAAGAGTCAGATGCCCAACTGACTGAGCCACCCAAGTGCCGCCAAAAATACAAATTCTAATCTCCCAGTCCTCCTCCATGAAATAGACCTTTCCAATCAAGGAAATAAAAATGCTGCTGAAGCATTTTATCTGTGCCTTTTTTATAAGGTTAGCCATGTATTAAAGTGATCTCTTCCCTGCAATTCTCATAGTAGGAAAGTTCTAGATTAGTTTATAATTAAGAGACTTTTTCATATTCTAGCTATGCCCCATACACTATGTGTTCTGAAACCAGTCTTTTCATTACCATTCACTTTTGTAGGAATTGGAGAGGATCTCTACCAGTTAACACAGTTCTAGAAATGAGAGATTATATAATCAAGTATAGGTTAACTAGTTATAAATAAAAAAGCATAAAAGTCAACTGAATATGGAATATGAAACATGAAAAAAGCTCAGGATTATTTTGGAAACATTTCTCAGGAAATGTAGGTCTTGAGCCTAAGCTTAAAAGAGGTTGAAAGAAATGCTGCATTTGATGAGAGGGCATTCCAGGTGAGAGAGATAGCTTGAAGCTGGAGAATAAAGAGTAATAAACCCTATGTGAAGACATTTAATTTATATTTTAAAATGTATTTTGTGTGTCCTTCAAGGGAAAAGACATCTTAAGGAACTAAAATAGTATTTCCAAGGTGCCATAATGAAACAGCTCAGCTTATGCTTATGAGCACTTCTCTGTGCCCAGAATTCTGATGTGATTCTGTCTTTCAGCATGGAAGAATGTGAGGCTCTCTGTACCAGGTTGGCCATTATGGTGAATGGAAGGTTCCAGTGCATTGGATCTTTGCAGCATATAAAGAGCAGGTGAAGAACAATGGCATTGTTTGACATTTGATGTGGGGAAGTACATCTAACAGTACTGTCCTTACTTTGTAGGATTACTCAGCAGCCTATCCTGTAATGAGTAGTAAAACTGGAAAGAAAAAGTTGATCATCAGTTCACCTTAAAGTTAAATTATCTTACCAAAGGTCTTAAAATTATCTTACTTAGGTCTTAAAAACAACTACGACAAAAATAACTCTCAGAAGGCAGTTTCTAAGAGTTTACTCAAGAAGAAATTAGACCTTCCCAAGTACATGAAGGCATAGATTTTTATCTAACGTGTTCATTTTCCATTTGCACAGGCTTTCAGTAAACTATTTAACATTTTTACTGCATTCAAAACGTTTAATCAAGAATACACTGGGGAAACGTGCATAAATATCATATGACCAAATTAAAATTAAATTAAAATTTTATATTTGCCAGAATGCATATGCACTTACACGTATTCATGTTAATCTCCAAACTTCAGGGTGTTAACTTTATAATTTTATTTGTACAACTTGGTTTTCTTATAAGATAGCATTAACCAAGGTAAGCAAAAAAGGGCAAAAGATGCCATATACATTGTTCCCAGAGTCTGTTGTGACTTGTTTATAAAGTCTATATTTGGGCAAACAGTTAGCTAGCATATTGATTTATTATTCATTTTTAAAACCTCAATAACTTTAATGCTCACTTTTGACACCAAATCTCCAAAGACTTGCCCTTTAAGACCTGTCTGCTTTAAATTAGAAAGTATTTAACCCCAGATATTGACATCAATTGCCAATTCATCCATGTCAAAGAAAGCCAAGATTTTATGTTTTCTTTCTAATGCAGCTTTTGTCCAAGGAGTGTGACTTTGGATAGTGGTAGAACTAAATAAAAAATAATGGCAGTGCACTATTTCCAGTTGCAACATACCCTGAACTTTTATGGCAAAATGACAGTCTTTATATAAGTAAAGGGGCTATCATGGTCAGCTTGGGTCCTGTTTCATTACCTAGAATTCCAGGGGAGCTATTTCAGCGAAATGTAACTCATATCACATTCCACACTTTTTCTTTCTAGGTTTGGAAGAGGATTTACTGTCAAGGTTCACTTGAAGAATACCAAAGTGAGCATGGAGGCCCTCACAAGGTTTATGCAACTGTACTTTCCAAAAACATACTTAAAAGTAAGTAAGAAATTGTCCTACCTCTTAGTCTTGACTGGTTTTGGTAGTCATAATCTCATACGGATGTTTGCCTTTTTTAAGTTGACTGTGGCTTTACTATTAATACACTTATTAGTTCAAGATAACATAAGACACTCTGAAACATATTTACTATGAACAAATAGAATCCTCAAATTAATTATATAATTTTGTAGCTATTTAAAAGTAATGTAGTCCTGGGGCAACTGGCTGGCTCATTCTGTGGAGCATGTCAGTCTTGATCTCAGGTTTATTACTTCAAGCCCCACATTGGGTGTAGACAGCTTGCATTAACATAAGCGCATACATACATACATAAAATGTAGTCCATATATATATATATATATATATATATATATATCTTCATTTATTTGTTTCTCACAGAGGCTTTATGACCATACTATTAGTTTTTAAGTTGTATACACAGAGTTTACTAGTTATATATGTTAAGGGACTGAGGGAAGACAGATATTATATGACCAAGAACATTTCTTCTTAGAAAAAAAACAATTACAAAGTTCCAGAATGTCACAGCTGGAAAAGATTATCTTCTTTGTTCCTCTCATTTGGAAAATAAGCCCACAATGATTTGAACTGCTTGGAAATCAAGTTCTTAAGTCCCACACTAGTTGAAACATTATTCAATTAATCTCATGTTATATATACATACCCACAGGATGGACAGGCACAGATATATGTGTATGTATCTCATATAGTACATATTTAAATAAATGCACATGACAAAACAGCTATCCTTATAACATCTTTGATGTGTAGGTAGTTTGTACAAGATGTAGTTATAGCCAGTGTTTTTAATAGAAATCAGGTGTGTAAAGGTGGAAAGAAATGGTGAAAGATGGACCAAAATCCAGCTCTCCCTGTGTGACTTCCAGCAAGACATTTAAAGTCTCTGAACCTCATTTTTCTCCTTTGTGAAATAGGCATAATGACATCTACTTCACAGAATTGGTGCGAGAAATAAATGATAAAATGTGCACAAAGCTACTTCATAAACTGTAAGGCCCCATAGTAATGTGACATGATTGTAGATAGTAAAATAGAGTGCATTTTTTAAAATAATTCTTTATCTCTATAAAATACCTTTGCCTGGACCTCCCAAACCTTGGCTAACTTCTTCAGGAAACAATGGCTTTTACGATTCTTATCAAAGTCTATTTTCAACCATCTAAATTAAAATCAAATTTAAAAATTAAAGGACACTTTGCACAAATCACGTTGGTCATAGTGCTTTTCCTTTTGGTGAATTTCTGAGTTGAAATCTGTGTTTATTCACTGAGTGATGAGATTACATTCACCCTGGTCTGTTCCTTGTGGGGCCGGGGCTACAAAAAGCAAATGCAGTGATCACAAAAGTCTCATTTCTTTCTAAACAGACCATTCTTTATGAGTATGTGGTGGTTTCTAGATCTCTAGAAGGGAAATAGCAAAAGCAACATTTTGGGAATAAAAATAAGTAAGATAGCCTGATTGTGGTAACAGGCGTGATGCATGCACAGGTTAATAAGAGGGGGTAGGCAGTGAGCACAGGAGTGAGAAGAGGAGGGGTTTCCAGTAACATGTCTTGAATACCAGGTGAAATACACAGTCATGATCCATATAGGTTGCAGGGGTAGATTCTTGATCAAATAGTGCTTAGGAAAGATTATCCTAGCTGCTTTGTGCCAGAATGTATGAATGTATGCAGTTTCCAGGCCACAGAAGAGGCTGTAACAGTTGCTTAGATATGGAGTGGGGAACATCAAGTTAATAACATTGATGGTGCAAATAGAGAGGAAAGGTTTAAATTTAAGAGTCATTGTAGAGGAAAAATAAAAAGGATATGCTGACTATTAAATATGTAGAAAAGCAAAATGTTAAAGATGCTCCAAGAAAACAAGAATAGATTATAAGTAGATGGTGATACTATGGACTAATGAAGAAATTGAAAAGAATTTCCAGGTGAGTTAAGAAAGAATGTGGCATATTTGAAAGAGATTTTTCATATGCAATGCTTTTGAAATCTAGCATCTTTAGCCAATATAAATTGAAGTTAATCCACAGCCTTTTAGAACAATTCTAACATTATAACAAAACAAAACAAAAAAATTCTAAACGTGATCCCTGAAAAAAGCCTTAATGTGAGCTGAGCATAATCTGACCTCTAATATACCATTTCATAGAGCACCTAGGTGGCTCAGTCAGTTAAGCATCCGACCTTGGCTCAGGTCTTGATCTCACGGTTAATGGGTTCAAGCCCTGTGTTGGACTCTGTGCTGACAGTTTGGAGCCTGGAGCCTGCTTCAGATTCTGTGTCTCCCTCTCTCTCTGCTCCTCCCTGGCTCGTACTCTGTCTCTCAAAAATAAACAAACATTAAAAAAGTATTTAAAATACCATTTCACAGTATTTTTTCTAGGCAAGACTGTGATGACTTTATAAGTGCATAGGAATGTAGACTACTTTGGAATATTCATTAGGTTTGTAATTTGTTTCTTCTTTGACATTCATAAAACTTTTCATCTCTTTGCAGGTTGTTAGTTTCAAAATACAGCCATCACTTTATACTGTTGCATCATTGTCAATGGAATGCATTTCAGTATTTTCCTTAGCTCTTGGTCAAGTTATGTCTAGTCAACTCAGTATGACCTGACATTGCAGAATAAATTGTTTCCCTCGGTTTCCACAGGATCAGCACCTCAGCATGCTAGAATACCATGTGCCTGTCACGGCAGGAGGAGTGGCAAACATTTTTGATCTGCTAGAAACCAACAAGACTGCTTTAAATATCACAAATTTCTTAGTGAGTCAAACGACCCTGGAAGAGGTAAGCTGGATACCACTATCCAAGTGCATAATGTCACATAGTAATTATTACACATTCTGGTTATTTCTTTTTAATACCATTCAGTTTGTTTTTAATTGAAGCAGTATTTAAGCTTACACCTGAAAAACTTAGCTTAATTTATTTCTTTTTTAAAAAATGTTAATCTTTTAGAGAGAAAGAAAGAGAGATGGCACGAGTCGGGGAGTGGTAGAGAGAAGGGAACAGAGAATCCCAAGCAGGCTCCACACCATCAGCACAGAGACCCACATGGGCCTCGATCCCACCACAGTGAGATCATGACCTGAGCCGAAATCTAGAGTCAGATGCTTAACTGACTGAGCCACCCAGGCACCCCAGCTTAATTTAACTCTACCTACTTTTTGGGATGTTCAAAAAAAGTGTGAAAAGCATGAACTATTTTTTAATGGAGAAAAGAAGACGTTTCCTTACTATAAGACACTTATATCCATTAGGTTATATGAGTATGTAAAGCAACAAAGTGGTATTTTCACCTATAAAACAAATAGATGTTAACACTTTCCTTACTTTATCCTTGATAAGTTTCTGTCTTTTTCCCCCTTTTCAGTAGGTTTCTTAAATAACATTTCTATTGACTGGCTTCCGGGGTTAGCACAGCATAAAGAGAATTTGGTATCAGACCTTTAGATCTCCTAGAATCATGCAACCAAAGTGGTAAATGTAGAATTTTTTGTTTTACTCATATCATCTCTTAATTTCTTTGTATTCAGTAACTAGAGCCTTTGTGGTCATTCTTCACCATCTCTGTGTGGTGTTAATTTCGTACAGCTCTACCAAGCTGATATATAGAACAGTTCATTGCATCTACCTTCACAACGGGTCTGAACATTAAGCCTCAGGGGCCTCAGAGTGTTGCATTTTATGGAAAAATTTTTATGGGGCCTTCAGGAAATTATGGCTTTACTGACCCAGAAAATTTAGCCTTTGACTTATAATCAACTACCATGACCATGTCAGACACAAAATATCAATAGTTTCTGGAGGAATCTATGACTAACAGACTTAATGATTTTAAACCAAGTAATAAAAGTCTGCCTGTTAAATACTGGCTTACTAGGGCACCTGAGTGGCCCAGTCAGTTAAGCGTCTGACTTCAGCTCAGGTCATGATTTCACAGTTCTGAGTTCAAGCCCTGCGTCCAGCTCTGTGCTGACATTTCAGAGCCTGGAGCCTGCTTCAGATTCTGTGTCTCCCTCTGTCTCTCTGCCCCTCCCCCTGCTCACGCTCTGCCTCTCTCAAAAATAAACAAACGTTAAAAAAAAAAATTAAATAACTGGCTTACTGAACATAAAGTTAATGTGGGCTTTCTTTACAAATTTTGTTTTAGTATATTAACCCTTGAAACTAGTGAAATTTCTCTCAACATCATCTCATAAACATTTGATAATGGTTTGGCTTGGGTTCCTGTATTATTCTTGATAGAGATGTTAATGTAGATCATATAAATACAGATATGTTGTTATAGATACTCAACTATAGCTTTAGATTTATATTATGATTATAGTTGTAGATATGGGTTTTATTTTCAAAGCCCAGTTAAATTTGAGTATGTAAAAGGACTACTAGTGAGAGTGTGTATATATGTGTGGACATGTCCGTAAACTATCTAGTTTTCTTATTTTCTCTTTCACTCTGTGTGTGTGTGTGCATTAACCTTATTTCTTCCTTTGGCTTACCAAGCAGTAATGGCTTTATTTCCCTTGAAAAATCAGGTTTTCATCAACTTTGCCAAAGATCAAAAGTCCTATGAAAGTGCTGATGCCAGTAGCCAAGGCTCCACCATAAGTGTTGACTCCCAGGATGACCGGATGGAATCTTAGTACCTCCAGCAAAGCCAATCTCAGCAAGTGGCCTGTGGCTTCCTTTTAAGGAAGAGCCGCCGAAGATATTGCTTCCTCAAACTATCTTCGTTTTAAAGTATTATACTGTGTGGAAGGTACAATTGTGTAAGACTAGCAAGTAACTGTAAGTGGAAAGGTGGTTTTTTTGTTTTTTGTTTGTGTTTTGTTTTTTTTTTTAAGGTCAGTGAATGTTGTTGCTACTGAAATGAATTCCGGAACACTCACTACTGTGAGCGTGCTAATGTATGTGTTGGCGATGACTACGCGAGGTGAAACCGCTTGAAGATAAACGTCTTAATTTATTACTTTCAATAAAAAGCTGAAAAAGTGTGGTTATTACTAGGTGAAAAGTAAGAATGGAGCAGAAGAGTAAGATAGTTTGGGGTAGGTAGAATTAAGAGAACAAACAAAATAATTTATTTCCAGAAAATAACAGAATGAGAATCATCATTGGATACAGATTAATATTGGCAGTAAGCAGTGGGCACAATGTCTGCAAGGTATGTATGTCATTTTCAGTGCCTATAAATATATGGGGGTATACTAAACCCCAGAAAAGTGCCTTTCCACAAGAATGCCATAGGAGGGCAGTTTACCCTGGTGGTAAACAGAACTCAGATTTATTCCTGCTGGTCCTTAATACTTAAGGCCCTGGGCAGAGGAAGAGCTACTTGTCTTCAGGGGAAATGGGTGTGTCAGCTGAACAGACCCAAATCCTAGAAACTGATAGAAAATTCATGTGCTGCTGGCAGGCAACATTTTTTTAAGCTCTTACGGAAACCCTCATATTGTGGGTCTCTCTGCAAGAAACATTCCTGTGGAGAGAAAATGAATATGGAGATAATTTTCAGCTAATCACCCGGGCTGACCCAGAATCATGCGTATGGCTATATAAGATAGACTTCATAATAATGCCAAATTATATAGCCCTCGGGGAAGGTGTTTTATGTAACAATTGTGTGTGTGTGTGTGTGTGTGTGTGTGTGTGTGTACACATTTGCCAGCTTTGGCACAATTGTATCGGTTTCAAAAACCAATAAACTCAAAGTTAAAAAAAAAATTTCATGAAGCCATTTCATTTGTTAGGGAAGATTCTGGAAGCTAAAAATTGGAGTCATGTGGCCTACAAGGTCCCACGTGATCAGTCCATGCTTACCTCTCCACCTTCATCCCTTTCTTTCTCTTCTTCTTCTTTAGGGTATAGCCATGCTGGCCTCTTTTCAGTTTTTCCAATGTACCAAACTCTTTCCCATCTCCAGACCCCCTACTCTAAATGCTCTTCCCTCCTTGTCTCTAGACTATGCTAATAGTCTTGAGACATGCTATTCTTTCTCAGAGAAGCTTTCCTTTTCTACTTCCTCAGTTTAAATCCAGTCCCTCTGTTTTAATACTGTACTTTATTATACTTCCTACTTTTCTGTCAGAGCATGCATCCTAATTTGTAATATACCCAGACTAAAAATACACATCTTAACAGATGGCAACAGAATTTCTCTTAGGATAGAAAAACACTGTATTGAGTATAATATATACATAAGCCTTTTGGAGTAGAAGTTGTAACTCTGAGAACATGGATATCTTCAGAAGCCCAAATGACAAAAAAAGGTGGTCAGGCTCCATGAAAGAATAAAAGGATTTGTTTATTGTTCACTGTGTTTGTTATTGTGGTGATGGCAGTTGGTCGGTTAGCTGGTTGGTTGCTTCTGAGCGATGGTAGGAAGGGAAGCAAAGGGCAAAGAAAGGAGTGGAGGAAGGAGAAAGCAGGGAAAGCTGAGTCTTAAAGAGATGAAAGTCCAGTGAGAAGGTGAAGTGATAGAATGGACTTTTAAAACCATGAATATCCAAATAATGTTTTCACATTCATTTGCTGTACAAACCATGCTACAGACTCTCCTCATGACTGCTAAATCTTCATTAAAGTCAGCCACACTTACAAATAGAGGTCTGGTAAAAACTGAGGATAGAATGGGTTGATGTTCTCTTGGAAAGAGGTGCAGAACAGAATCCAAAAATACATTAGAAAAAACATTCACCACTATCAAGTGGGATTTATTGTATGGATGCAAGGGTGGTTCAATATTCACAAATCAATTAACATGATATATCAATAAGAGAAAGGATAAAGACGATATGATAATTTCAATAGATGCAGAAAAAGCATTTGAGAAAGTACAACATCCATTCATGATAAAAGCTCTCAACAAGGTAGGTTTAGAGGCAACATACCTCAACATAATAAAAGCTATGAAAATCCCACAGTGACCATCATCTTCAATGGGGAAAAACTAAGAGCTTTCCTCCGAAAGTCATGAAGAAGTCAAGGATGTCCACTGTCAGCACTTTTATTCAACATAGTACTAGAAGTCCTAGCCACAGCAATCAGGCAGGAAAAAGAAATAAAAGCATGCAAATTGGTAAGGAAGAAGTAAAATTTTCACTATTTGCAGATAACGTGATACTATATACATAGAAAACCTGACAGACTCCACCCCAAAACTACTAGAACTGATAAATGAATTCAGTAAAGTATATAATACAAAGTCAATGTGTAGAAACTTGTTGCATGTCTATACACTAATAATGAAGCAGTATAAAGAGAAATTAAAACAATCCCATTTAAAATTGCACTAAAAATAATAAGATACCTAGGAATAAGCCTAACCAAAGAGAGAAAGACATGTACTCTGAAAGCTATAAAACACTATGAAAGAAATTGAAGATAACACAAAAAATGGAAAGATATTCCATGCTCATGGGTTGAAAGAACAAATATTGTTAAATAAAATGTCTATACTACCTAAAGAAATCTGCAGATTTAATGCAATCCCTATCATAATACCACCAGCATTTTTCACAGAGCTATGACAAACGATCCTAAAGTTTGTATGGAACCACAAAAGCAACCTTGAATAAATAAGAAAAGCAAAGCTGGAAGCATCACAGTTCTGGACGTCAAGGTATATTACAAAGCTGTACTAATCAAAACAGTATGTTACTGTCACAGAAATAGACACATAGATTAATAGAACATAGAAAACGCAGAAAGAAACCAATAATTACATGGTTAGTTAATCTTTGATACAGAAAGAAAGAATAATGGGGAAATGACAGTCTCTTCAGCAAATGGTGTTGGGGAAAGTGGTCAGCTACATGCAAAAGAAAGAAACTGGACTTCTTTCTTACACCATATGCAAAAAATAAACTCAAAATGGATTAAAGACCTAACTGTGATACCTGAAACCATAAAAATCCTAGAAAAAATGAACTACTGGGACCTCATCAAGAGAAAAAGTTTCTGCATAGTGAGAAAACAAATCAGTAAAACTAAAAGGCCACCAACGGAATGGGAGAAGATATTTGCAACTGATATATCAAATAAAGGGTTAGTATCTAAAATCTATAAAGAAATAATCAAAATGAACACCCCAAAAAACAAATAATCCAGTGAAGAAATGGGCAAAAGACATGAATAGACACTTTTCTGAGGAAGACATCCAGATGGCTAACAAACACATGAAAAAATGCCCAACATCAAAACCACAATGAGATACCACCTCACACATTTAGTCAGAATGGCTAAAATTAACAGCTCAGGCAACAAAAGATGTTGGCAAGGATGAGGAGAAAGAGGATGTCTTTTGCACTGCTGGGGGGAATGCAAACTGGTGCAGCCACTCTGGAAAACAATATGGAGGTTCCTCAAAAGGTTAAAAATAGAACTACCCTATGAGCCAGAAACTGCATTACTAGGTATTTATCCAAGGGATACAGATGTGCTGTTTTGAAGGGGCACATGCATCCCAATGTTTATTGCAGTGCTATCAACAATAGCCAAAGTATGGAAAGAGCCCAAATGTCCATCGGCAGATGAATGGATAAAGAAGATGTGGTATATGTATATATGCCATGGAGTATTACTCGGCAATCAAAAAGGATGAAATCTTGCCATTTGCAACAACGTGGATGGAACTAGAGGGAATTATACTAAGTGAAATTGGTCAGAGAAAGACAAATATCATATGACTTCACTCATATGTGGAAATGAAGATACAAAACATGAACATAAGGAAAGGGAAGCAAAAATAATATACAAAACAGGAGGAGGACACAACACAAGAGATTCTTAAATATAGAACAAACTGAGGGTTTCTGGAGGGATTGTGAGTGGGGGGACGGACTAAATGGGTAAGAGGCATTAAGGAAGACAGTTAGGATGAGTACTGAGTGTTATACATAGGGGATGAATCGCTGGAATCTACTCCTGAAGTCATTATTGCACTATATGCTAACTAAATTGGATATAAATTAAAAAATAAAATAAATACAAATATATTTTTTTTAAATCCTAGAAGAGAGCAGAGGCAGTAATGTCTCTGACATCAACTATAGCAACATTTTTCTAAATATGTCTCCTAAGGCAAGGAAATAAAAGCAAAAATAAACTCTTGGGACTACATCAAAATAAAAAGCTTCTGCACAGTGAAGGAAACACTCTATGGAGAGAGTTCAAATGTCTATTGACTCATGAAGAGATAAAGAAGATGTGGTATGTATGTATGTGTGTGTGTGTGTGTGTGTGTATATATATATATATATATATATATATATATATATATATATATAATGGAATATTACTCAGCCATCAAAAAAAGAAATCTTGCTATTTGCAACAATGTGGATGGAGCTAGAACGTATTATGCTAAGTGAAATAGGTCAATCAGAGAATGACAAATATCGTAAGATTTCACTCATATGTGGAATTTAAGAAACAAAACATGAACATAGAGGGATGGGGGAAAGAGAAGAAAGGGAAACCACAAGAGACTCTTACTGATAGAGAACAGAGGGTTGATGGAGGGAGGTGGGTGGGAGATGGGTTAGATGGGTGATGGGTACTAAGGGGTGTACTTTTGTAACGAATACTGGGTGTTATATGTAAGTGATGGATCACTCAATTCTCCTGAAACCAATTTTGCACTGTATGTTAACTAAAATATTAAAAAAGTAAAAAATAAAAAGCTTCTATACAGTGAAGGAAACAAAACTAAAAAGCAGCCTACTGAATGGGAGAAGATCTGCACATGACATATACAATAAAGGGTTAGTATCCAAAATATATAAAGAACTTACACAACTCAACACTAAAAACAACACAAATAATCCATTAAAAATGAACAGAAGAGAGATGCCTAGGTTGCTCAGTTAAGTGTCCAACTCTTGATTTTGGATCAGATCATGATTTAATGGTTCATGAGTTTGAACCCCATGTTGGGTTCTGTGTTGACAGTGCAGAGCCTGCTTGTGATTCTCTCTCTCCTCCTTCCCTCTTTTCTCTCTCTCTCTCTCTCTCTCTCTCTCTCTCCCCCTCCCCCTCTCTCTCTCTGTCATACACACAGAATAAATAAACTTTAAAAAATATGAGCAGAGACATGAACAGACATTTCTTCAAAGAAGACATCCAGATGGCCAACAGACACATGAAAAGATGCTCAACATCACTCATCATCAGAGAAATGTATATCAAAACCACAATGAGCTATCACCTCACACCTGTCAGAATGGCTAAAATCAAAATTTCAACAAACAACAAGGGTTGACAAGGATGCAGAGACAAAGGAACCCTCATGCAGTGTTGGTGGGAATGCAAACTCGTGTACCTACTACAGAAAACAGTGTGGAGGTTCCTCAACACATTAAACTACCCTATTAACCAGTAATCACAGTACTGGGTATCTACCAAAGATATATACATATATACAAAAACACTAATTCAAAGGGATACATGCATCCCTATGTTTATAGCAGCATTACTTACAATAGCCAAACTATGGAAGCAGCCCAAGTGTCCATCAATAGATGAATGAATAAAGAAGATGTGGTATATATGTGCGATGGAATATTATTCGGCCATAAAAAAAGAATGAACTCCTGCCATTTGCAAAGACATGGGTAGATCTAGAGAGTATAATGCTAAGTGAAAAAAAGAGAAAATCAAATACCATATGATTTCAATCATATGTGGAATTTAAGAAACAAACAAGCAAAGGTAAAAAGAAACAAGACAAACCAAGAAACAGACTCTTAACTATAGAGACCAAACTGATGGTTACCAGGGAGGATGGGTGAAATAGGTGAGAGAGATTGAGAAATGCACTTGTGATGAGCACTGGGTGTTGTATGGAAGTGTTGAATCACTGTATTGTACACCTGAAACTAATATAACCCTGCATGTTAATTATATTGGAATTAAAATAAAATAAAAAAAGAAGAAGAAGCAGCAGCAGCTCAAAACAGTGACTGCTTCACCACAGAGAAGCTTAAAGACAGAGGAGACCATGAGACAGAGACCTGGATATGCAGAGTAGAGCTTCTGACCCCACAGGTAATGGCTCTGGGGGATTCTAGCCAATCTTATCTATCTCTCCATAGTCAGGGAAGCCCCAACCGGCCTCTAGACTGCAGTAGTTACACTTTTATTTAAATATTCATTTAGTATTTTTCCCCCTCACTAGACACGAAACTCTGTGAGGACAGAAAATCTATTTTGACTTTCTAACTTTCCCACCAGTATCTACATGCACACAGTGAATATTTGTGGCACTCAACAAATATTTGTTGGTTAAATGGATGAATAAATAAATGAATGAGAAACAAAAGAGAAGCTGGCATGGTTGGTATAAAACCAAAGCATCCTTATTCAGTATAAATCTCTGAAATGCAGTGAAGTTTCCCAAGGAGTAGTTTATTCATGGAGAAGAAAAAGGAAAGATGATGCTTTATTCCACACTACAGATAATACAGTGAATCCACTAGCGTGGGAGGAATTTGTTACCTTCTTGGAAATCAGAATTCTAATGCTTTGCCATTGTACATTTCTGTCCATTATTTCTTTGTCTTTTTGTCTGTAAGGATGTATTGCATAAGAGTTTCATGGCATTTTTGCATATAAGTAAGGAACACACATGAAAAAGTGTTTGAACCCACATGCCTTTGGATTTTTCTGCAATAGAGAAAATGTTTTGAGAATTCCCAGACTGCCTACACTCTGGATAACATAAACAGAATCCGCTTTTTTATGTGAGTTACTTGCATTACTTCTGAGGATTGTGGCAATCTTCACTTCACCTATAAAACCTGGTTCTTAGAACATTAAAACATTGGGTGCAAAATCAGAAGAATAGAAAAATGATATGTACAACTACTTTCTCCAATGATACTCTCTGTCTGAATGATGGATCTGTTCTTCTTAGGTATGATAATCCCCTACTGGAACAACAGGTGCCCTCCTGGGCAAGGGTGATAGAGCAGGTTTGCATTCTCTTACCCCCACCTTGGGAGCCTGCTTGCTTCATTAATGTAGGTTTCTCAATGAAGTTTTTAAATATAGCAATAGCAAGCTAAAAGGGAATGATTTCCTTTGACATTATTTGCTATGAAGTTAATCCCATCCTTCCCTTGCTTATAAACCCATACTGGTTTTCCATACTCTGTAAAATGAAATGCAGACTCTTTAACTGATCCTCAAAGTATTTCATCATCCAGCCCCAAATGCTTCCACTTCTTTTCTCCATGTAATCTGTGTTTGAATGAATTTCTTGTATTTCCTATTATAGGAAAATAGACTATTTCTATAGTCTAGAGTTAGACTTTTTCTTGGTTCTATGCCACTTTGCTCACACTACTACTCTTTCTTCTTGAAAGACCTCTTCCCTGTCCCCACTTAGCTTTTATCTAGAAAATTCTCTTCATCTTAGTTACCACCATTCTCTTGTGTTTTCTTTTTAAGGAAAGCTGCCCAGAGAGCCTCAGGCCGAGTTCACTGTTCTGTCCTCTGCTACAGAAGCATTTTGTGTAGAGCTCTGCAGGAAGCAGTCCCATGGTACATTCCTCTTCCTACCTCACTCTACGTTCCTTAGGAGTGGTGACCTCTTTTCCTTTATCCTTGTATTGCCCACATCCAGCACAATATCCACATATTGTTGCTTGATGAATCTCTGAAAGACCAAAGTGTCCATTTCATTTTAGAAATATTTTCATAGTTTTTCTTTTAACTTTTTGCAACTATGTTTGTTTTTAGTTTTCAAAGAGTAGCTATGAAAATTTAAAGTTAACTGCTGGGGAAAATATGCAGATGGCCAATATTTTAAATTAAAATGTTGATTCTACATAAAGCACACTTCATTAAAATGCCAAGCATTAGACATACTATTATTTTATTAACAGCATTGCTTAAATATGGCATTTGTCCAATGATACTAAAATAAAAATACTGTTTAAAATCAAATACTTTCAGGGCACCTGGGTGGTTCAGTTGGTTAAGCGTCTGACCTCGGCTCAGGTCATGATTTTATGGTTCATGACTTTAAGCCCCATGTCGGGCTCTATGCTGACAGCTCAGAGCCTAGAGCCTGCTTCAGATCCCGTGTCTCCCTCTTTCCCTCTGTTCTTCCCCCACTTGCTCTCTCTCTCTCTCTCAAAAAAAAATAAACATTAAGAAAAATTAAAATCAAATACTTTCACCCAGATAGAGTGATGCTTAATCACCCTTGTTGCAAAGTGAAAAAAACTAATCTAGGTTATATAGTTAAAATAACAGCAGCTACCACTTACTGACAATTGTTATGTGTGAAATACTGGGTCAATGGTGCCATATTTATTATATTCTTATTTAATTCTTACAGCATACTTTCAACTTACTAGCCCCTTTTTATTGACAAGGACACTGGAGGTTGGTAAAAGGTCACTATCTAGCCCAGAATCATACAGCAACAAATGGGACTCTAGGAACTGTATTCTGACAGGACAAATACATAAATACAGAAAAAAGAAAAAGAAAGAAAGAAAGAAAGAAAGAAAGAAAGAAAGAAAGAAAGAAAGAAAGGAAGGATTGAATATGTTGATTTAGATAACATAAGTTCACTAATAGTTTAAGCCTATGCTGTATTTATATTTATGTTGACCTGGTAAGTGAACTGTCCTGGTGGCCCTAATTCCTGATCCCTTGACTAATGCCACAAAGATCTCTGGCATGAATGAGAAGACTCTGTTCCTGACCATCCTCTTCCCCCCAGGAACCCTTCAGAAAAACTCTAACTTTCAATTCTGCCTCTTCTGAAATTCCTCAAGAAATCCAACCCTATAAACTAGACATACAAAGATTTACTAATCATTTACATTTATTTTAACTTAAAAGAGTTTGCTTAGTACTTACTGGGATTTTGCTGTTGTTTTCAATATAGCAGATAATTTTGTTATTTTATTTATCTGATTTATTTCCCCATCTTATGTCTATTTTTCATTTTTATGTTTTATTATTCCATTAAAATGGGAACAGAATCACCCAGTGTAAGGAAGCCAGCACTATAAAATGGTATGTAGGCTCTAAACAAGTTATGTCCAAATTGGCTGTTTTGACACCACAAAACAGATTTTCAATTTTTGCTACCTGGGGTCCATTGAGAAGTCTCTAGTAAAAGAAGAAAGCCTCTCACCTAAACTACTGCTCTTGGTAACTCAGTAAAAGTTACTGACCAAACTCCTTCTCAAAGACAAACACCAATAACCAGCCCAAAAGAAATACTTAGTATTTCCAGATTTTTCCTTTCCTTTGAAACAATTCAGTCACTGAATGAAGATGCTTGTTAATTAAATATTATCAGACTAAAAAACTGGAAGCAAGATGCCCCAACCAATGCACGTGATAGTTCAAGAATGAAATAAATGGGGGAGGGGGGGCCTGGGTGGCTCAGTCAGTGAAGCATCTGACTCTTGATTTCAGCTCAGGTCATGATCTCACAGTTTGTGAGTTCGAGCCCCACTTGAGCTCTGCGTTGACAATATGGACCCTGCTTGGGATTTTCTCTCCCCTCTCTCTCTTCCCCTCTATATCTGTCTCAAAATAAATAAATAAACCTTAAAAAAAAAGAATGAAATAAATGGAAGCTCCTACCAAAGGAAACCCTCAGATAAAACTCCAGAAAAATTCTATAAATTTCTGTCAGATTCTTTAAAGAAAGGCACAAACAAACATTAGCTAAGCTAGAAAACTTTCTTTATTACACTAACCTGCTTTAAGAACTTATCTGATCCCTTTTTAGGTAAAGCTTCAGAAGTATTCTCCCATTATGGAGGTCTTCTCAAAACCCTTCCTTGATAAAGAAATTAAAGTATGGATTGTCTTATTAAATAATTTCTCTTTATTAAACAGGGAGCTTATAACCTTTCTTAACAAGTATGGCCTGTCTAGAATTTCAAGATTCCTCCATGAATAGGGATTCTGTAACATGACCTACATGTGTAAAGTATATTATCTATTGAGTACAGAGAGTTGAGCACTTTTTATTAGTAGTAGTATTCTTTTGCAAATCTGACCAAGGAGAGAAAATAGGCTGTCATAGTATAGTGGACCTTCTAAAACGGCCCCCCATTTATCCTCACTTTCTGTTCTCATGTTATTGAGAGATCAATTCTCTTACTTGAGTGTGGGTAGAACCCATGACTTGCTTCTGGCTAACAGAATATGGCAAAGGTGATTACGTCACACAAGACTGTAACATCTGTCTTGCTAGGAGCCTCTCTCTCTTGCTGACTTTGATGAAGTAAGAGGCCAGGTCAAGGCCCACTTGGCAAGGCAGTGCAGGCAGTCTCTGGCCAACAACTGACAAAGAACTGAAAATGGCCTCCAGCTGACAGCTAGCAACAAACTGAGACCTTCAGTTCCACAATCTGGAAGGATACAAATGCTGCTAACAATCACCTGAGTTTGGAAACAGATTCTTCTCCAGTTAAGCATGCAGATGAAAAATAGCCCTGGTCAACACTGATTGCAGCCTTGTTGATAACATTCTTTCTTCAAATAATCCTTCCCAAAGTTACTTATTATTCATTACTCACTGAAGTATGCGATTACCAATCCTATTCACCCTGGTCTTCAAGATTTTTTTCCTGTCTCTCTGCTTAAGATGTTAACTCTTTGATTGACTTTTGTCTACATCTAAGCCATTGTTATAAGTTACAGAAAGTCATCCTTTGGATTTATCCATATTTTTATCAGCCACTGATGGACTAATCTCGATTTAACAATAGCTGACAGATATATTACAAAGTATATAATTTCATTTTTTACAGAACAAACTTATATGTATAAAAATAACCTGACCTCACAGCACCCCCATAAAGTGTTATTACCCCAGATGAAGGAGGACCAGAGTGATTAAATAACTCACTTAAAGCAACAAACACATGTATTAAATTCTAGTAACGAGTTATATTTTTTTGTCTGCATTAAATTCTTTCCTAGTCTCTTTTTTCTGGTTTCTGTGTTTTTCTTGCTCCTATTCAAGGTTATCTCCATGAGGCTGGCAGTATGGGTGGGGGGCCCATACTATCCCAGCAACAAGGTTGGGCATATGACCCAGAGTGGCCAGAATATCTTATTTTTCTCTACCACTTTGATTAGTTTAGAGATTAACACAGGATGCCAGTGAAGTCAGTCAATCATTCTGAAATTAATATTTAAATTTTGTAGGGAGAGATATTGCCTTTTCCTCAGATTGCTAAACTAGATGGAGAAGAGCATAGGGCTCCCAGTTCCCATCTTATCCATAACATAGAAAGAGTTTGCATACTTAATGAAGTCAAGCAGAAACAAGCAGAACTGACAAATGGAATAATGGACCAAGTCCTGTTGACATTTAGCCACAGAATCCAGCCTAGGCTGAAGGACTATGCTGGCAGCTATGGAGGACACGCTGTAGGGAGGCAAAGCAGAAGTCAGTGCAATCTAGAAAAATAGTTGAGCAAAATAAGGCGGTAGTGCAGAGATGGTAAGAAATGGTCAGATTCTGGATATATTTTGAAGGCAAGGCTGATAGGACTTGCTGCCAGATTAATGAGGAATGTGTAAGAAAAAAGGGAGTCAAGGATGAATTCAAGGGTTTTGACCTGAGCAACTGGATAAAAGGAATTGCCACCTATTGGAGAATGGGGAAACTGGAGAGGCAAAGGCAGGTCAAGGAGGGAAATGTACCTTAACTGGGGTTAAGGCACATTAAGTTTGAGGTGGTTATTAGACATTCTAAAGGAAATGTTGAGTGAGCTAATAGATCTATATATCTGCAGTTCAGGAAAAGGTCCATACTGTACCAAATGAGGGGAGTCATTGGTATATAGATGGAAATTCAAGCCACTAGTCTGGATGGGAATATTCAGGGAGATGAGTGCGCCCAAAGCAGAAAAACAATCTAAAGGGAGCATCCTGGGGCATTACACTATTTTTGAGGGACAGAAGGAACATCCAGAAATAATTTGTACATGCAAGTTAAGAAAGTGTTTCTTAAGAGTAGGGAGTGACTGACCTTGTCTAGGCAGCTGCTAGGTAGATTAAAATAAAAACTGAAAATTGGCCATTGGATTTGACATATTCATGGGTGACCTTGACAAGAGAAGATCCTGTGGAATGATAGGTAAGAAAGCCTCAGGAATGAATGCAATAAAAAATAGGAGGGAAAGTGGAGATGAAGTATATAGTTAAATTTTTCAAGACAGTAATGGAAAGGGGAGCAGAGAAATAAGTGGTAGTTGAAGGGAAATTACCAGTTTATTATCAGTAGAGAGATCTCACATATTCTTATTGGGGCAGGAAAGGGTCAAGTTTCCCAGTGTTAGTGCCCTCAGCCTCCAAAATTCTCTAGGGTGGGCAATGCCCCCTGTTTCTCGGGTACTATTTTCCCTGATAGGATTGATGACTAAAGCCCAGCCTGACATAACTTGTAATCTGGTCTTTCTGGGCTTGGTCAGAGTCTGGTAGTGCTTTCTGGCTGACTCCTCACCCTGAAGTGTTTGTTCCAATGTCCATTTCTCCTATGGACATAGAAGTTCACTCTTAGCTCAAAGGTCACCTAGTCCTGCCAGGGTGGACACCGTGATAGGAACACTGCTTGCTTACTTGCTTTGTTTGTTTGTTTGTCTGTATTTTACTTTTTTAAGCAATCTCTACACCCAACATGGGGCTCGAACTCACAACCCTGAGATCAGGAATCACATGCTCCACCAACTGAGCCAACCAGGCACCCCAGAACACTGCTCTTAATTCAGGGACCAGGCCACACTCAACAGAGGTAGCTACACTGAGACCCTCCTCTATTGTGCCATCCTGCACAGTCCGGTTTACTTTGATGTGGACTGTCTCAGAGTGATATACAGCAGCTCACCTTCACATTAAGTTCATTTAATGCATATTTAACACACAGGGACACACATGCTCCATGTCAAAGCCCAGAGAGTAGAAAATTACCATTATGGTCACTCTTCTCTCCTCTTACCTTCTCTTTTTCCCTTCTCTTGTGCTTAATTTCCCAAAACAGAAAGCAGGCAAGCTTTATCTACATCTGATCCCCCTTCTACAATAAACAGCAAATTTTAAGACAAAAAAATGTATTTTCTTCACATTATAAGAAAATCCTGTGATCTTGAACTCATTCGTTAGTTTCCCAGGCCAGATTATTAATCTAAATGGGTCAGAAGGAGGAAAGTCAAAGAAATATAGTAAATCCATTCTATTTTTTTTTAAGTTTATTTATTTATTTTGAGAGACAGACAATGTGAGTGGAGGAGGGGCAGAAAGAGGAGAGATAGAGTGCTAAGCAGCCTTCATGCTATCAGCACAGAGCCTGACTGGGGCTCGATCACACAAAGTGTGGGATCATGACCCGAACTGAAATCAAGAGTCAGACACTTAACTGATTGAGCCACCCAGGTGCCCCAAGAAATATAGTAAATCCATTCTTAAAATAATGCCCTGTCCTTCAGAGTTCCTGTCCTGCTGCAAATTCCTATCATGTTTGTTATAAACTAAAGAGTACCTTTATAGAGTTATAAACTAAAGAGTATAAAGAGTTTGTATAAACTAAGAGTACCTTTTCCTCCACATTTTTCTCCCAGAACTTTTCCAGTCCCCTAATTTCCCTGTAATCCTCCCATCCCCCACCCGCCCCCCAAAGATAAATGCCTTGGGCTACAGAGGAAAGGCATAATAATCAGAAAGAGAATGGAGGAAAATCTCCAAAGGAAAGGGCTATCCAGCCAGATCTTTCCCACACAGAGTGGTCTGTGTTACCTTTCAACGCACTTCAGCTTTGCAGGCTCTGAATCGTACCTTAACAGCATAAAGGGGACATATCTCCCATGGGTGGACTTACTTTAAAGTCCAGAACACTGATGGATAAAATATGACTGCCAGATTATTGATTTACAATGAGAACTTTAGCTGAACATTCCTATCCCCCAGCCAATGCATTTTCTTTCCCCTCAAGCACACTGCATAGGAAGTCAAGCTTTAATCAGAAGGTTGCTTGCTGAGAATAGACTCAGGGCAAGTTGAGTTAATTATATGATTCCAACATTTAATGTCATCAGGCAGCTTGAGCCTGAAGCATCCATCTCCATAGTGTGATATACCTTCAAAAGACCCATCCTTCATTCTGAAAATTTTCTTCCCTTATCAGAGCTGAGTGAGGCCTGGGCCCTTGCCATCTTTTGTCTCTGCGAAGTTCTTTCCAATGCTTCTATGCCAACCAGCTTCCTTTTGACGGCCACTTATTTCTTCAGACATACTACAGCATTTTCAATCAAGATATAGTTTTTCAAATGTAGTGATTTTGTGTCTTCATTATTTATTGATTGTAAAGCTTAACTCAGAGCAATGTGCCCAAACTTCCCTCATTATCAGAATCACTTAGGGCCCTTTGATTAAAAAAAAATAATAAAACAGATTTTCAGGCCTTCCCCTGGAGATTCTGATTCAATAAATCAGTGATTGGGGAACAATTTGTATTATTAACAAGCATCCAAGTGACTTTTACCTACAGGGAACTTGGAGAATCATTGTTTTAGAAAACAATCTAATGTAGCTTATTTCTGCATTTTTGACTAAGAGGCTCAGTATGCCAGTGTATACCAATGACATGTACATGTGTATACTTTTATAAGCAGCTCATAAAATCGACCACATCAGGTCTGAGAGGCAGAATAAAACAAGGATTTAAAGAATGACTTCTCAAACTTAAATGTACATATGAATCACCCAGGAATCTTATTAAAATGCAGATGTTGACGAGTAGATCAGGTATGAAGCCCAGGATTCTGCATCACAGGGATGCCGCTAGTGCTGCTCCTCAGACACACTTTGAGACTAGAGTTTGATCTTGGAACCAATTGCTTGGTTCAACCACTGACTTTGAATTTCATCACCTAGTTCACTTCCACTTACCCTAGCTGGGTGACCTTGGATATTTTACTTAGCCCTACTGTAACTCAGTTTCCTTGTTTTTAAAATGGAGAGAATGCTAGGATCTACCTCACAGGATTGTTATGAGGATTGTAGGGTGTCAAAAGTGCTTAGAAGAGGCTCTATGGTAAGTTTTGCATAAATTATTACTCACTAACATATTGGTTCCATGGCTTGGTTTCACTTATCAAGATCAGTAATTAATGCAAATTTAAAGGCATTTTTGTTTATAGTGTGTCTTTTATTTATTTATTTATTTTTAATGTTTATTTATTTCTGAGACAGAGAGAGACAGAGCATGAATGGGGGAGGGGCAGAGAGAGAGGCAGACACAGAATCCGAAGCAGGCTCCAGGCTCTGAGCTGTCAGCACAGAGCCTGACGCAGGGCTCGAACTCACAAATTGTGAGATCATGACCTGAGCCGAAGTCGGTCACTCAACCGACTGAGCTACCCAGGCACCCCTATAGTGTGTCTTTTAAAAGAAAAATCATTAAGAGCAAAATTTTCTATGGATGACATGATTACACCTAACAGTCTTATAATGACTTCTACGCAATTTATTGATTCCAGAAATTCCCTTAACCGAATTTCATTAAGCCCATTCCCCTTAACGTATCTTGTCAAACAGAAGAGTCACAACAGAAGACCGCTAGTTGACAAAATCATTTCTATCATAGTCTGAACCGCAGTTACAAAACTATTCCTTTGCTTTATCCTCCAGGTTAAATTCTCACAAGAAAGGGTCAAAAGTACATCTTTTTGTCTTCAAAAAGATAATTTCCCTAATTTAAGATTATAAACTCAGCTCAATTTGGCACATTTTGGAACACAATAAATGCCTGTTGAATAAATGGATGCATGGATGTATAAATGGAGGAATAAATGTAATATATCCTAAAAATCCTTTTTCAACTTTCCTCTCAACAAAATCTAAGAGTGAGCTTCACAATATTATTTTTAAAGAAGAAAATGATTTCTGGCATACTTTATTATGATAATTCCTTCTATCTCAGTGAATCTCAATTTGAACTGTCCATCAAAATTATATGGGGAAATTATACTGATCCTGGAGTTCCATCCTTCCCCGGAAAAATCTGATATAACTGATCAGAGTGTGGTGTGGCCACTGGGAGTCTTAAAATGTCTCCCAACTGTTTCTAATGTACAGCCAAGGTCAAGAGCAATGGTTCTATCTTCTATGGATAATTGATATCTCACTGAAAAAGTTCAAAAACAATATATAACTTCTTAGACTCTTATCAAATTTATATTAGTCTCCAGGGCACCTGGATGGGTCAGTTGGTTAAGCATCAGGCGCTCAAATCATGAGTTCACGGTTGGTGGGATCTAGCCTCATGTCAGGCTCTGCACTGACAGCACGGGACCTGCTTGAGATTCTCTTTCTCCTTCTCCCTCTGCCTCTCTCCCCCCACTCGCACTCTCTCTCTCTCTCTCAAAACTAAACTAAAATAAATCTTAAAAATAATTTCTATTAGCCTTTGGCTCCATAGATAAAATTATAAATTGTATTGCCTCAATATAAATCCTAGGTATTAATGTCCCTTGAAAACTTGTATTATATTCATGTTACTAAAATTAGAAATGGAAAGAGCCTTTTGAGGTATCAGATAATGTTTTAAAATAACATGAAAATTAATTTGTTCTCTAGCCTTTTTTTCTCTTAAACTTATATTTAAAAACTAATGCAGCTTTTTAAAACCTGGGTATGTACCCAATTGCCACATGCATGAGAAAGACACGGCTGAACCTCTTTGGGGTCATTATTTCCCCACAAAAAAAAAAAAAAGCTCTTTCCAACAACTATGCTATGTAAGATTCTCATGAGGAGCATTCTTTTGCTTTTTTAACCAGGTGGTTCTGCAACCCTTATAGGTACCAAAACAGCTTCTAAAGTATTTGTCCCATCTGCTTTTAGAGTCGTTGCTCTATTCTTTCTCATTTTCTTAAAATATAGTGCAGGATATGAATCATGTTGAGTTGTTCTTAAAGACAAAGCTTTGTCTCAGCATCATATGTGAATCACTTAAATCTTACCTAACAATCCAATTACGGCATTAAGACATTATGTCATGTATCAGTGAGTAAGAACTACCACAGAAAATCGAGTTTTCTTAGTAAATTGATAACTTTCAGAAAAATGGCAACAGAAGTATACTTCTATATCTGTAAATTTTAGACTGCAAAAGTCAGGGGTTCATTACGCTACCATAGCGAATTATACATGTGAATCCTTTTTCAATTTTTAAAATTTAAACATCTTTTAATAAAATCAAAAAGTGCAACAATATAATGTATATTTTTAATATTTTAAAAATTCCATTAAGGAAACAACACACAGATTAAGCTTTAATAGAGGTTAATATATGCTTCTAAGTTAAAAACTTAGAAAAAATAAAGCAGTAGGCATTTATAAAATACTTCCCCTCGTTCCTCATTTTTATTATTTTATTTCATTAAATGCTGATGTGAATTTTAAGTCACTTAATAAATATATTTCTACAGTCTCCCTTAAAACTTAAAATATTACGAGTAAGATTAAAGTGATTTTTTGACACCACTCCCAATTTAGACTCCTTCCTTATCTCCCCAGAGAGAACCACCACTGTGCTTCACTTCTGAACTTGTTAGAATTTTAAATAAACTTAAAAATAAGGATGCATATGTACATGCCAGCAGAAAATAGAGAAAATGGCTGTAAGGCCAAGCCCTGCAGGACCCACCTGTACTGTACTGTAAAAACAGAATAACAGTAGATAAAATGTAATAAATAACACAAAACCATGACTGAACTCCAAAATAAGATAAACAGGCCCATGGACCACAAACAGCTGAAATAAGAGCCACAGGTTGGGTCCAATAGCGAGCGGTAGTGGCCCTGCATTCAGCCCCTGGCGAGCAAAGGGGACAAAAGTTATCCCTCATGAGATGAGGAGTCCCATAGCTCAGTTACTTAAGCATCCTCAGCGAATCCCTCTTCTTCAAATAAAAACAACGAATTACTTAGCATATGTAGAAAATCAGATGCAGAAGATAGAAATAAGACAATTCGCAAATATGTCCCATGAAAGCAGAGAAAGGTCACATGGATATATTAAACTTTTCTTCATCTTTTTCCTCCTTCTATTTACTACGTTTTTCCTACAACCTTTCAAGGGAGGCACTAGGATCTGTCCACGTCAGTGCAGACAAAATTGGGGGACAATGTCTGTAGAGAATATAAAAATAGTAATAGAACCAGCTATATAAGACATTGTGTTTTTATTTTCACTTAGCTCCAGCAATTCCAAACAAGGTCAGTGATAAAATACTCCTACCCAAAAACATCTTTTGTCAATATAAATTCTAAAAATTGATGTGGTTACTGATTTTAATAATAAATATATGTAAATTTCAAATTAGAAGTTCAAAAAAATATTTATCCTTTGATAACCATTATATTCTATATGAAGGAAAATTTGGAGAACTCTTGGTTATAAGTTCAGGACAATTCAGAATCCTTCCAGCTTGTATGGGTGTAATTTCTGCCCCCAAGGTCTCTGCAACTATGTATTCCTGCATTTAAACATGTTTTAAAAAAGCAATGATAGTACTGTGATTGCAAAAATGATGAAACAGCACTTGTTACTTGAATTCTGCTTTTTTTTATGTAGCCACTTCGTGTTTTATTTACGTTCAAAAATTTTTGACTGCACAGACATTTGAAAGCTGCTAGATTCCATTCCAAAGAAAGAAAGATGTGGTGAGTACGGTGACATGAGATTTTTATAAATTTTTGCTAAGCTTTTCTTTATTCTTAACATTTAACCCTGTTTGTATAATTGTTGCTTTGAGACTAATAAAATTAAAATTAATAAAAAGTGTTCTTGGACCAACAATGAGCAAAGATAGATTAAACAATCTGGCTGTACTTGTTAATGAACTTAAATACACAAAAATCTATTTTACTGAAGCCATTGACAAATTTGCAGAAGGTAAGGCTTGAACATGAAAACTATTATTATTATTCATTTAGCAACAGATCACTGTGTAGATATGTTATTTTTCCCTTTTTACAACTAAAGATTAAGATCATTAAAAAGTATGGGATGCCTGCCTGGGTGGGGCTCATTCCCTTAAGCATCCGACCCTGGCTTAGGTCATGATCTCACAGTTTGTGAGTTCAAGCCCCACATCAGGTTTTGTGCTATCAGTGCAGAACCTGCTTCAGATCCTCTGTTCCCCTCTCTCTCTGTACCTCCCTTGCTCATGCTTTGTCTCTCTCTCAAAAACAAATAAACATTAAAAAAAAAGATCAATTAAAAAGTATCAATCCATTACATTTTTCCTTGGTTAAACATAACATTTATTTTAGTCTCTAAATTTATTAGTATTTTTTAATGCCATGACTAGATGAGAATTTGAATAAAAGAAATTGTCACTGTTTTTATTACTTTTCTGGCTATTAGTTTTATTTCATGATAATTATTAAAAATAATTTTGTCAAGTAGAGGAAGGAGATGTTAAAAATAAAACCTACTCTCAAAGTCAAATATGCTAGGGAAGTGCATATTTCCACTTTCTGAAATCTCCCACTTTCTGAAATTGATAGCTGTAGCGATACTGATGTTAACAAAAGCAGTTCTGAAATTGAGAATGAGGGAGAAGGTGAATACTCTCAGCATTATTTATATCAGAAAAGAAGAGTTAATTTATCCTAATTAATTTCCAATTGGTGGAATTAGAATTAGACCAGAGGTCACAATCAGATCCTGTGCAAAGACGTGTTTTACTTAAACTACACAATGTTAGAAAAGAAGAAAAAAGCCAACATGTCACATTATAGGTATGGGCTTGAAATTAAAATTTCTAGTCTTGAAAAATTGCAAGAGTTGACATCACTGGACCCTATATCTTTGCATGGCAGCAGTCGGCTGGAGTTGTAGGGTTTTTGGTTGGAGCATGATGCCTACCACTCCCACATTGTAGACGTAAAGATTCCTCCTGGCTGTGTTCATTCCATTCGGTACCTGCCCTAAGAGGCCCTACAAAACTTCCCCACCAAGTATATCCTCCTCCTATCTATCTTCAGTTTAGCTTTTAACCAAATAATGCTTATTGCACATGAACCTTCATTCATTCATTCATTCATTCATTCAACAAATATTTGTTGAGCACCTACTATGTTCTGGGTAGTGCAGATACAGTAAGAAACAAGACAAAGTATTTACCCCTACAGAGCTTACATGGTGGTTGGGGAGGAACGTGGGACAGAAAAAAAAATAAGTGTAAATGATATATTTTTCAGACAGTGAAAAGAGTGGCTGAGATTGTGGAATAAGAAATTCTTGCTACATTATCCCCTAGTTTTGGTGGAGGAGTGGGACATTGCAGAAGTCATTGATGTTGAAAATTTGAGTAAACAAGGTTTCCCTATTTGCAGGAAAGGGGAACTGATGGTTTCATTTGCTTGCAAAATATGAACTCTAAATATAAATGAGAGAAAGTTGACTGCTTGGCAGAGGAACCATAACTTTTCTTTAGCTTGAGAACATGCTTAGAGGTAGGGAGAACATGTATCCTGGTTTGCAGAGGGCAGTCCTGGTTTACAACTGTAGACCAAGTTTAGGTCTCATAATGCTCCTTTACATGCTCAAAAGTGTTATTTTTGTTAAATTTTTTTTATTAAAAATTTTTTTTAAGTTTATTTATTTTTGAGACAGAGAGAGACAGAGCATGAATGGGGGAGTGTCAGAGAGAGAGGGAGACCCAGAATCTGAAACAGGCTCCAGGCTCTGAGCTGTCAGCACAGAGCCCAATGCAGGGCTCGAACTCACAGACTGAGAGATCATGACCTGAGCCGAAGTCGGACGCCCAACCACTGAGCCACCCAGGCGCCCCTCAAAAGTGTTATTAAATGACCGACCATTTATTGGGAGTACTATGTAACACATTAAGTAAATTATATCAAGCAGTTAAAAAATGGTGACATTATTTAGGGGGCAATAAAATATCATATAATTTAAATATTATTTCTATCAAATACCATTCATGAAATGCATCCTAATTTTGATTGAACGAAATACTTTTAAAAATTATATACTTCCTAATAGCTGATGACTACTGGTTTTGTGCTCATTACATCATTGTTTATGTCCTTTGATAGTGAGTAGGCAGAAGACTTGAGGTTAATAAATAAGAACTTGCTGCTGGAAAAAAGAGTTGTAACACTAAAATGTACGGATAAAGAAATAGAATTTCCTTCCATGGGTGTTTTAATCATTGAAAGGACCATGTCAGTTGTGGTTATAGAGTAGATCTTATTTTATGCGGAAGGATGTACTCTGGAGACGATAAGTAGTTCTTTGGTGATGGAATGATATGTAGTTGGAATATGGGGATTTGAGGGGGGGAGCATTCTGAGAGCTTACAGGAACTGGGAGCTAAGTAGGATTAAGACGATTCACTAGCTATTTGCTTACTTTCTTTAAGTGACTTAACAACAATCAAACCACATCCTCAGCAGCCAAACTGGAAAGAGAAAAGGTCCTCAAATAACTGCTTCCAAGGACAAAATCCAAACCTGCCTGGCAAATCTACACTCATAACTCCCCATCCAGATTCCAGCTTCTCTAAAGAGCCTGCACAAAATCTCTTTTTGAACTCCAAACTTCAAAAACAAGCTCATTGTGTAGAAAGAACAGCTTGTAGCCTATTATAATCCCCCAAATAGAGGAATAACAGAGAGGTCAAAGGGCATTCTTTAAGAACAGTTTTCTTCATTTTCTTGAAAAGGAAAGTCTATGCAGAGGAAACTTTCCCTCTGGATCGATAATATGTGTTTTAACCTCTTCAAAGTACATAACATTCACCAAGACTTTCAAAAGAAAAAGAAAAATATACTGCGGGTAATTTCTAAATGGTTACATGCAGGGTGTAAATGTGCTAACTAAAACAGCATGCTCCTCCCCTGATCATAAGAATGACCATGAAAATACAGAAAAATAAAAAACGATGAACTAGGGGAAAAAAAAAACAAACACTAAAAACAGTCAAGTTCTTTTAGCTAGGTGTGATTTATCTCCTAGTAGATGGTTCTAGTTTTTAATTCAAAATGAATTGGTTCTAATGCTAGCTTTCTTTTTTTTTTTTTTAATTTTTTTTTCAACGTTTACTTATTTTTGCGACAGAGAGAGACAGAGCATGAACGGGGGAGGGGCAGAGAGAGAGGGAGACACAGAATCGGAAACAGGCTCCAGGCTCTGAGCCATCAGCCCAGAGCCTGACGCGGGGCTCGAACTCCCGGACCGCGAGATCGTGACCTGGCTGAAGTCGGACGCTTAACCGACTGCGCCACCCAGGCGCCCCTCTAATGCTAGCTTTCTAACCACATGGCAGATTTTTATCCTTATCTTTGGCCTCAGTGTTGTTGCTGTCATTAGTATGATGGAAGATCTCACTGCCCCTTCCTGATACCATCTGTCCTCGGTAAAAAGTAAGGAAAGATTTCCTAAAAAAATAGTGTATTTTATTATTTCATTTCATTTTCTTCTTCTTCTTCTAAGCTATAACATCTAAATGGGGTAATTATTTTAATTTTAAAACATATTTCCAATGTTAATAATTTCTTTTCCAAAAGAGTTCATTCTGGATAGTTTTTACTCAATTACTTTAATAAGTGTTTTCACAGGAAGATCCTATTATTTAATATACATATATTTTTTAGTTTCTTTATTTTGAGAGAGAAACAGAGAGAGAGAGAGAGAGCATAAGTGGGGGGAGGAGCAGAGAAAGAGGTAGAGAGAGAATCCCAAGCAGGCTCCAAACTATTAGTGCAGAGCCTGACATGGGGCTCAATCTCACAAACTGCAAGATCATGACCTGAACCGAAATCAAGACTCAGATGCTTAACTGACTGAGCCACCCAGGCACCCCTATTTTAGAATCCACTTTTCATCAATTTTTGCAGTCTGAAATGTTTCAGAATTAAAAGAAAATAAAACTTGGTCAAGTTTCTCAGAAATCATCATCTGACTATAAAACAGACCTGATAGAAGAAAACCTGCACTTAATTATATAAACAGGTGGGAGACTGTGATATTCTTTTCTGTACAGAACTAACAGAAAGAAAATTAAACATACTCTTATCATAAGTTCCAGCAATTATACTTCTTGGTAGTTACCCAAATAAGTTGAAAACTTATGCCCACACAAAAATCTACTCATGAATGCTTATAGCAACTTTATTCATAATTGCCAAAACTTGCAAGCAATCAAGATGTCCTTCAATAGGTAAATGGATAAATAAACTATGGTACATCCAGTTAGTGGAATATTAGTTAGCATTAAAAAGAAAGGAGCTATCAAGCCATGAAAGGACACAAAGGAGACTTAAGTGCATATTACTAGGTGAAAGAAGCCAATTTGAAAGGGTTATATACTGTATGATTCCAGCTCTATGACATTCTGGAAAAGGCAAAAGAATGGAGATAATAAAAAGATCAGTGGTTGTTAGTGGTCAGGGAAGGTGGAGGGAAAGAGATGTATAGGCAGAGCACAGAGGATTTTTAGGGCAGTGAAAATATTCTTTAGGATATTATAATGATGGATACATGTCACTATATTTTGTTTAAACCCATAGACTGTCCACCATCAACAGTGAACCCTAAGGTAAAGGTAAGGTGAAGGTAATGGACTTTAGGTGATTATGATTTGTCAATGTAGGTTCATCCTGGGTAAAAAATATACCACTCCAATGATGATGGTGATAAGAAAGGAGGCTATGCATGTGTCAGGGTAGGGAGTATATGAGAAATCTCCTTCGTTCCTCTCACTTTTGTTGTAAACCTAAAACTGCTCTAAAAAGATGAAGTAAAAAGAAAAACTAATAAAGTATTGCCTACAATACTTTCTATGCCTCGAGGTGGGAAGAATAAAGGCTCTACTTAGAAATGGTGAGGTATTAACACTATGTGGCATGATTTGTCCAAGAATCATAGCCAAGGTCTGACATTTATGCTGAGATGTGATGAAGGAGTTAGATAAAGAGCCAATGGAAAACAATTCCGAGTAAACCTAAAAATGAGAAAACTTAAAATGCTATGGCAAAATAGCATTCACTTCTTACTGTAAACCATATATCTTAGTTTAATTTTATAAAGCATTACTGACAATAGGTACACACTGTTCTCTTATTAAATGAAAGAAACCTATGTGTCCAATTTTCACTTTCTTTCCTCCCATTTATTTTAATTTACCAAGGGAGAGGAGATGTCTGGGAAATTAATACAGTTGGTAATATACCCACAGTGGTCCATAATAAAATCTCTGAATGATCTTAATCACTGTGCTAATTAACCATCAGTTTAGTTCTCATTGTTTTTGTGTCCAAAGTAGGGATAGACTGGGTGGAAACCTATAGCAGTGACTTGAGAGAGGGTGAGCCAGATCACTCTGGCTGAACAGTCTCTCCTTCCAACAGACATTATCATTAACATTTCGTAGAAAATCCCGTTAAATTGTAAATATCATCTCTGGAAGATATACACATTAAGTCACCATCTGCCATTAACATTTTAGGCCAGATTATTTTATTAGATTAGCCCTTGATGAGCTAGATCAGAAGAAAGACCTGGAGCAGAGATTCAGCGCATGGGCAACCCTCAGTCCTGATCCAGCCCCCTGCCCCTACACACATATATGGTTCCCAAAGGTATAGTGTTGGATGGCAAAATATTTTAAGTTTTAATTATTTTCCAGCATTTAAAAAAGAAATTTCCTTTTGAAATCTAAATTTTTCTCGAACAGCCACATCTCTCACCACACTCTCCATCACTGGCCCATCCCCCTATTGCCAAGTAGAAGTAGACTACAAAAGATTAATGACACTGATTGTCTCAGGTGAGCTATGCACCCCTCCAGTTTGTCACAGTTGCCTCCACCTTGGAGTCTCTCCTAGCCCTGAAGCTAGCGTTCCATACTTTCCAGAAGACTTTTCTGACCATTTGAACTGAAGAACTGACGGTGCAGAGCCTGCTTGGGATTCTATCTCTCCCCCTCTCTCTGCTCTTCCCCTGCTCTCTCTAAATAAACTAACAAACAAACATTTAAAAAAAAGAAAATCATTAGGAAGAGAAAACACATTTTCAATACTGTCCTATATTTATGGAAAAATCCTCATGTAAGTGGAATTGCGCAGATCAAACTCATGTATCAACTGTAATCATACTTGCCCACTTGCCTAGTTTCTTATCTCTGACTCTAACTACACTCTAGAATTGAAGTTCCAACCTAGCAGAGATCACAGTACCCCCAAGGGCCTGGAACACTGACTGATATATTGCAGACACCCAATAAATATTTGTCGGATAAGTGAACAAATTTATCATCCTGCCTGCATTGCTGTATCTCATTGAGCAGATAAATATTTCTCAATACCCATGCCATTACCTTAAAGCCCTGAGATAAGAAGATACACTCTAAGAAACAAAAATTTAGAGTTTGGGGTTGGTTGGTGTCTGCTCATTTGGCTGTGTGCCTGTAAAAACAATGGGCGTGCTGTTTAAGATGATTCAGAAATTTTATTATGGACCACTGTAGGTATATTTCCAACTATATTAATTTTCTAGTTGGAGATTTTAGTCAAGACCACTGTAGGTATATTTCCAACTATATTAATTTTGCAGTCATTGTCTTTCCTCTAGTTTAAATTAAATAAATGGAAAGAATTTTTTTTTAACATAATAGTGGAGTTCATAAAAGTCCAACCCAACGGTATGTGTTGTTTGGAGGAAGGAGAGCTGAGAAAAATTCTCTGTATAAATCTATGCTTCACTGGAATCTGAAGGGTATGCATATCATCTACATGGTATCTTTCTCTGGGTCCATTAGCATTACTAGAGGATCTCAAAACAGGCTTCAGAATTCTTTCTTAGACCCTGAAGAAAAATACAAAAAAGAGAAAGAAAACTGGAAATTGAGGGCAGACCTGTGATTTGTTCTCTGCCATGTCCCCAGAATCTATCAGAGTGCATACTAGGTGTTCAATAAATATTTACTGACTTAATGTACTGACAGGAGAAATAATCAGACGCTGGCTTCTTAATGGCTGCTGCTGGTTGAAATACTCCATGGGCTTAAACCTAATGTCATAGCTCAGTTAGGCTTCAATGAAATGACTACTGATTTTGCTGTATTGTGTCTTGGAAGGAAAGTCATTCATTATCACGGAAAATAATGATTTTTTTAAGACCTTTGGAATGGCCTGTTGCAGTACCTCCAGCCCCAGCAATTTGAATGTGATGCCAACCTTGTTTCGCAGGTTAGTTTCCATACACATTTTTAAAAGCATATAAGAAGGTTCTGTATCCTGTCATCAAACAAATCCAGATAGAATTAGACATAAATATTCATTAGAACTTTCCTCTACCTCCCCTTAAAAACACTCTATTGAAATGGAGGTTTTGACTTTTAGGATAATGAAGAATATAAAAAGCCTTTATTCTTGAAAAATTAATAGATTAATAAAATGGTATTTCTCTGTTTTCATTAGGATGAGGTTTTGTGTTTTGTTGTTGTTGTTTTTAAGAAAATTGCAATGTACTGTGTTCGGTTTTGTCAGAAATTCACCTTATCTTTCAGAGGGTGCCATAGTTCCTTAATAATGCTTTGTAATGTCTGTATTCTCTATTAATCCTCAATTAAATGTAGCCAGAATTGCATTTATTTCAGTGCTTAGTGGAAACCTGGAAGGTCTTTGTCTTCGGTTGAAATATAGCGGGCCTTGGGCTCTGCTCCTTTAGTTGGAGACTTACTGAGCAAGCCATCTTAAGTCCCCTTTGCGACTCTCAGAGGTGTTTTCTTTTCTGACAAAAGAAGGAAACAATAAAGAAAGTTATTGTGAGGATTTATAAATCCCTGCTTACACAATGTTGTTGAGCGATATTTTGCATTAAAGCTTGTTTGTTTTGTGGAGAGGAACTGTATTCATTTTAGATTAAACTAGAAAACTATGATAAGAAAAATATCCTTTCAAAGTACTTCTATTCTGGAACTTTCAGAATAAGGTAACATCTTTGTTTTTTTGCTTTGTTTTTGTTGTTTGATTCTTTTTAGTTGTCCTTTTTTTTTTTTTTTTTTCCCTGAATGGAATTGTCTCACCACTGGAAAATCTAGATGTCTCCCTGGTGAATCAAGGCAAATGAAGAGAGTTGATTGAATGTCGCCCTCTGCCTCTCAAACTGTGTCTATAAAATCTAGCTTTGGTTTGAACAAAACAGGTGCCCTGGTGTTTTCAGTTTTACATCAGCTGTGGAATATAATTATAGCATTGATGTCTATTTAATCTGATTGGTTTTCATTGTGCCTTTGTCCATGTTTAGGGCCTTGTTTCCTAATTACTTTACTAGTCAGTTGGTTTTTGCCACATTCCATTGAGAGTGTGATTTGATTTCTCAATTCATCACATCCTATTGTTTTTTATTACTTGGAACAGAAATATCACAATAAGGTTTATTTTCTTTTTCTGAGTATGTTTAAAAGGGATTTCTAAAATTTATTCGAAAGAGGGGCTCCTGGGTGACTCTGTTGGTTAAGTGTCTGACTTTGGCTCAGGCCATGATCTCACGGTTCATGAGTTCCAGCCCGGTATTGGGCTCTGTGCTGACAGCTCGGAGCCTGGAGCCTGCTTCAGATTCTGTGTCTCCCTCTCTCTCTGCCCCTCCCCTGCTTGCACTCTGCCTCTCTCTCTCAAAAATAAATAAACATGAAAGAAAAAATTTAAATTTACTTGAAAGAAATTCAAGAAGTTTAATTAGAATTAATCTGTGAATCTCTCCAAAAATATCTGTAATGTGTTGACGTAAATTCCTTAGCAAAAACAAATAATTCTTAGTCAATTTATTTTACAAAAACAGTGATAAAATGTGATGTAAACAATTGGTGGACAACTCTTGTCTTCCCAACTGGCAGATTCCTCCCTCTTCCCACTTCTTTTTTATTGTCCCTGATGACATTCAGCTACAGAGTCTCAACATATCACACGTAGGTTTCTTAAATTTCCTTGCAGCTGGGTCATGGACATGAGACCCATCCTAGCAGAATAGACCCAAAAAGAAGTCTGCTCAGAAACTTCTGGAAAAGATTTTCCCTCCTCTTACAAAAAGGCATTTGGAAGGAAACTGGATTTTTTTTTTATGCCAGATGTTGTCATCTCTATATGTAATACCTAAACCATAGCTACACTCCTACATCAAAGAGGTTTTAATAAACTTAAATTCTAAACAAAACTCTGAGGATGGAGAGACAAAGTACAGAAAGACCTGACTCCTTCATATCACTAAGCTGTTGAACCAATCCTGAAAGTACCCAGCCTTTGGACTTCTTTTTTGATAAGATAATTGTATTAACTTTTGCTAAGCCATTTAAGGTAGATATGCTATTACTTGAAGCCAAAAGAATACAATAAAAATCACCACATTAACTGATAGGAAATTTTATTATAATATTTATCTAAAATTCTGAATTACATTGATTTGAGAGGTGACTACTATATCCTATTACTGAAGCTGAAGCAAACCTCTCCAATAACAAGCCCCTTTCTGATTTTGTGCTAAAGCACTTAAATAGATTCAGATTCTAACGGCACTTTCCCCATTAGTATGATATTGATAATTTGTCTGGAGGTCTTTGCAGAGTGGCTTTTATTTATTTGTTTGAACTGCGTTTTGTTTTTTGCTTGGGGATGGTGTCGGAGGAGTCTCTACAAAGGCGAATAAGACTCAGAACTAAAATACACTGACAACTGGGGATTTCTTTTTTAAAATTAAGATATTGTATAATTGTGTAGACACACATCCAACAATGCAAACTAAAAATTGCCAATGGTAAGTAGGCTGTTTGTAAAATGTGCCATAATGTTACAGCTTCATTCCTTTCAAGTACACAAAAGAAGTCTTATTTTTTCTCACAACCTTGAACATGCTTCTGAAAAGAAAAGCTGCCTCTTTTAAGTTAATCCCAACAAAACAAGTGGGTAATTTATAAGCCTATCACTTACTCATAATTCAGAATGGTGGAGTTACCTGATTTCTTGCAGCAAGGTCAGAATAGAGTTCTAATCTACCGTGGGTAATTTGGAAGAGAAGACTGGCTTTAAGAAGAAAGTAAACAAGCACTCTACTTTGGCTGATAGCCTAGATAAATTTAATGTGTGAGTGGAGTCACAGAAAGGGGATAAGGATTAATGGAGAGAAGGAAACATGAATTTCACATTAAAAAGATTAGGGAAATCCCAACCTTTATTATAAAATATCTGTGAGCCTATAAAGATGATTTATAGTACTGGAAAAGCTTTAGATATGCTTTGGCTAATGCCCCTGGGAGGCTCAGAAAACATAATCCAATTTACTAGTGGTGTACAAAAGAGACATACTTTAAAATAATTGCTATTTTCAACTGTAGCCTTCATGGAGCTATTGGCGTCTAACCACAACATGAGGATTAACAGAAATTGTTAACTGCTGCTTTAAAAATGTGATATTTTTGTGTCACATATTCTGCAGCCCATGGTATGAAAAGTCAACTGTGGAAAAGGATTGTTTCAACTAATGCACACACCTTACCTTGGCGGAGTCACGAGAGGGAAAAACAGAAACAAACTGAAAGTCACGAAGCAATATCACCTCTTAATTAAGCTTTTTGAGTCATCCAATTGCTATTCTCTGGGAAAACAAAGCTGTGGCTATCACATAATTCATGGTTTTGAAAGTCCGTCCTTCCTTTTAGGCATCTGTTTTATCAAAACTTAGTATAGGACTTGGAAGCATTTTAGTTCAGGATTAATTGTAGGACCCAATGAGGAATATGGGAAATGTATTTACCTGTCTTACCTCTCAGGCGGTCCTATTTATCTCTTAACCAGGTTTCCTGGAGGACTTTTACATTGTGAATCATGCCTTAGAAAACAGTGGGCTCCAGAAATTTGACTTACATCTGTTTTACTTCTGTCCAATCATCAGCCTATGAATGTTTTTCTGCTACAGGCTATTCTGATTGTTTATTCCATCCTGACAGCCAGTTTTACGATGTATGTATTAAAGCAGCATTGAACCAGAGTCAAGCAGTTCTGTTCTAGCCCCATTATTGGTATGATGAACTATTCAGTATTCAACCTAATACAGACTTTAGCGAACAGCTGCTGAAAGCTAGAAATCTACCATAGCTGCAGCTCATTTTCATGGCTGATTTATCCAGAGACACTGCTTCACAACCAAAAAAAATCTTGGCAAGTAACCAAGTAACTTTGATTAGCTTAAAGAAAATGTTAATATTTCTGAGCTCCCACCATCCCTCTGACAATAGTCAGACAATAGATGCAGTTTTTGGAAGAGGCTTATGATGTTTCTGTTTCAACTTACCAAAAAAGTTCAACTCCATTAATTAGCTGACTTGAAGTAATGATTTGTTGTTGAGGCAAGACCATGAGAGAAAATAAGTTATGTATAAAAAATAATATCTAGTCATGCAAATAAATATTGGGCATCTTCCATGTCTGAGCCTTGCTCTAAACCCTAGTGATACATCTGTGAATAAGAAAGATACAGCC
Source organism: Acinonyx jubatus (assembly GCF_027475565.1). NCBI lineage: Eukaryota > Metazoa > Chordata > Mammalia > Carnivora > Felidae > Acinonyx > Acinonyx jubatus. Next base: position 196,285,218 of record NC_069381.1, on the reverse strand, counting down.
TCAGATAGGTTTTAAAATAAATCAGCATATGTGACCCATGGAGATACAGGAGGCATTACAAGATGAAACACAAGAGGCTTTGTTTGAAGATTCTCATACATGGGTGATGAATACACAAGCGTTTATCATTTTTCTGTATTTTTTAAAAACTATTCCATTAAAACTTTATGTTTTAAATAAAGAAGAGAGAAGAAAAAGTACATCATTCCCGCTGTCATGGGGTTTACAGTCTAACAGAGAGGGACGATAGACATTCTGCAAGTACTTAAATGTATTAAGAAATAATTAAACTCAATATAGTCATAAGAAAAAAACAAACTAAAACCCCAATGCATACCAGTAAATACCCATGAAAATGGCTAAAGCTAACAACTGAAAATATTAAGTGTTGCTGAGAACAGGGAACAAATGTTAACTCAAACACCACAGGTAGAACTGAGGAATTGGACACTTTGGAAAATAACTTGGCAGTTGATTAAAAAGTTAAATTTATACCTACTACATGGCTCAGAATTCCATTCCTATGTAATTATGTAACAGGGAAAGAAACTTAGCACATCTGACTCCATATTGCTTCTATTGTCCTTGCTGCTGTGACCCATAGCTTAGAAACTTCTGCTTAGCCCTGCACGTAGGCATGGTACAGCTAAGATTGGCAAAAACTGCTCTTTACCCAAAACCTAACCTACTGGAGGAGCTAAGGAAGCATGTACAGAAACGACCACGCTGTGTTTCAGATTTACAGGAATAACATGACCACATTCCTGTATGCAAAGACCTACTAACCAAGGACGAAGAAGTTAAACAACCCTCCTCAGCTGTCTACAGTTGTCAGTCACCTTTTGACTTCAACCCTTCTCCCCTTTCCCCCTTTGCTAACATAAAAGAAACTCGAATTCTGTGTGAAGGAGAGATGGTTCTTTGGGACAATAGTCCTCCATGTTCTTGGTTTGCTGGCTTCCTGAAAAAAGTAGCTCTCTTTACCCCAACATCTTGCCTCTCATTGGTCCTTTGTAAGGGGAGCAGAACGAGGTTGGGAGAACGGACTCCTGGCCAGCAGCCTCACCCCGCCCCTGGGGATTCTGCTGGTAAGTCCCTGGCAGCTGCTTCCACCTGTGTTCCAGGCTTGCCTTTTAACTGCCTGGAACAGCACTGGCCGCCCCAGCACCAGGCTGTTGGGACAACAGGAATCAACAAACTTCTGCCAGACTCCAAAGTAGGGTAAGGAACTCCACTACTGGTGTATATTCGGGAATCCTCTTCCACTCTCCTCTGTTTGGGCTTTTCCTTGGGGTGAGGGGCAAGCCACTTTGCTTGCATTTGTCTGTGGTACATCGTTGGAGAAGGCAGTACTTGGACTTTCACCCAGTTTGTTTATGAACTGGTCCATTTGCATTTGGTCTGTTTGTTGCTGCAGCTTTTAATTAATCTTTGGACAAAACTGGCTGTGTTAGATTCGTTTTATAACAAAAAGATATTTGGAAAGTTGGCCTTTAATGTTGTCTCTACAAATATTAGTGACTCAGCTTTCTACTCCCATTCAGTTGACTCCACATAAGGCATTTGGGCTTGGCTCTCTTAGTTTGTCTAGGAAGCCATTCGGTACAGTTGGTGAATCTCTGACTTTGGGGGAGGAACAAATGCTAACGGAGGTACCCTGGATTTCATTAGAGTTTTGTTTCTTCTGTGTTCTTTCTGAATTGTTGCCTAGGAAAATGGGGAACACACCTTCTGTTCCCAAAGAAAGTCCATTAGGACATGGTTTGAATAAATAGTGCAGAGGGCTGAAAGGCAACCAGAGAAAAAGCCTGTTTTGCAGGAGGGAAAAATGGGAGAAGGAACATTAGGTCCATACTTCGAATCAACTTCTGGCCCTGCAGGCAGCTCTCTTGTGCCTCCACCCTTACCTCCTCCTATTCCTGCACCACCACCACCTGGGCTGCTCCCACAGCCGGCCCCATACCATCCTCAGTGCCTTCGATGCCATTGTCTCCTGCTCCTCCTACCCTCACTATCAGGAAGGAAAATGCACCCCAAGCTGTTGGGCCACCTCCTTATGAGGTTCATACTGGAGCACCTCCAAAATTAGCATGGAGTTTAAGTTCTTAAACTGACCACTTCAGATTTCCCATAGGAGCCCCAGGTAAGATTGACAGTGGGGAACAAACTGATTTTTTAGTGGATACAGGTGCAACATATTCCCGTAATAGACATCAAGCTAGCACACAAAACCTGTCAGGCTACCTCAGTCACCGGGTATCTGGAAAAGTACTAATCACTCATTTTTGCAGCCTTTGGAATGTCATTTGAGGGACCTCATGCTAAAACATAGCTTTCTGTATGTGTCAGAATGCCCATCCCTCTTTTGAGCCCAGATCTCTTTTGTAAATTAAATGCTCAAGTGAGTTTTTTCTCCAGGACAATTGGACATGAGGGTCCCACTGGAGCAAGCCTTGAGCCTGCAAATAGCTTTCATAGGGAAGGAGCTCTACTCAATTGGCTTAAAGGCAAGCACTTGTAAAAATTGAGCATTCTGAAACCCAGAAAGATAAAAACGAATCCAGATGTTTTTCAAGCTAACATGATCTAGAAAAGTATTTGGCATTAAAGCTAACTCAAGGTTCATTGTCATTAAAATAGACACATCTTTAAAGTTATCAGCATTACATATAAAACTTTTATTCTGGGTGGCTCAATTGGTTGATCGTCCAACACTTAATTTTGGCTCAGGTCACCATCTCATGGTTCATGGGATCGAGCCCCACATCGGGCTCTGTGCTGACAGTGCAGAGCCTGCTTGGGATTTTCTCTCTCCCTCTCTCTCTGCCCCTCTCCACGGAGTGAAAAAGAAAGTTATAGAAAGTTTGTGAAGGGGAATCTTTGGAAAAGAATTTTATGCATGGTCAAGACTCAGATTGAAATAAATGAGCTTTTTAAAATATTTATTAAATTCTAGCTAGTTAACATATAGTATAATATTGGTTTTAGGAGTAGAATTTAGTGACTCATCACTTACTTACAACACCCAGTGCCCATAACAACGGGTGCCCTCCTTTAAACCTGTCACCCATTTAACCTATCCCTCACTCTCCTCCCTTCCAGCAACCCTCACTTTGTTCTCTATAGTTAAGAGTCTCATATGGTTTGCTTCCCTCTCTCTTTTTTTCCCTTCCCCTATGTTCATCTATTTCATTTCTCAAATTCTACTTATGACTGAAATCATATGGCATTTGTCTTTCTCTGATTGATTTATTTTGTTTAGCATAATACACTCTAGCTCCATCCATGTCATGGCAAATGGCAGATTTCATTCTTTTTGATGGCTGCATAACATTCCTCTGTGTGTGTGTGTGTGTGTGTGTGTGTGTGTGTGTGTGTGTACCACACCTTCTTTATCCATTCATCAGTCTATGGACATTTGGACTCTTTCCATAATTTGGCTATTAAAGTTTTTGTTTATCTGTCTAGAAAAACAAAGTTTCTATGTTTTGTCTTTATCAGGTCTTTGATTACTTAAGAAAGTTAAATCTTTTCAATATTAAAGGAGCTAAATTTTGCTAACAAGTATATAAACTACAGACTCTCTTATTGCCACCTTGGGTAACTAATTGTATATTCAGTTTTATAATCTATAATCCTATTTAGGCATGTGCTTTAGAACCTTCTGGGGTTTTTAAGAAACTTCCAAAAATTCAAACTCTAAATGAAAGGTTTTTTTTCATTAATTAGGCTTGTTTATTTGGTATATGAAGTTACATGGAATCATTGTCAAACTTTCTTAGGTTATATTGTATGAGTAAATGCTGTAACTGTTCCAGAAATTATAAAAATTCCTAAAGTTTTAATATGTTCTGGTAGAATGTCATCACATTCTAATTACTCACATGTTGTATGTCACAAAAATAACAAAATTTCCGCATCAACTTCATCACAGTGAATTCTCATCAGATTTTTGACCAATGGACATTTTTTAGTCTTTTGTCACTTACATTTATTGTTTCACTCCGATGCTCTTGCAAATGCATTTCAGCTTCAAGGAGATTCATGGAAAGGACTTTGACAATTATAGGTTTCTGATATCTGTAAAGATCATAAAACTAAACTACAGGTTTCCAAAACTAATGGACAAACTGCATTCAAACAGAATAAAAATTAGTAACATGGGACTAGCATGGGACTAAATGAATTGAGGAAGATAACTATAGTTTTTATGACTCTTGTTTGAAACATTGCTGGTTTTCTAATGTTTACTCTTCGAGATTTAAGGAAGTGTGTCCTCTCTAAAGAGATCTATGACTTGCAGAAATTTGATGAAACATTACTTGGTAAACAAATTGAAACATTCATCTTTCTGCCCTACCTGAACACTGCAGAATTCAGAAACTCACATTAAGTGTTCTTTCTTTAATGGCAATTATAGTTTTTTTGCATAAGTTCAATAAGAATCTGTTCTCCTTGTAACAGAACGCCATTGGAGACATTGGTTATATTACCAAGGTTTTGACTGGAATGTCATATTTGAGAGAGATGTGCATAGATTCCGATATGACCAGATAGCTTTAAGGAATCAAGGTTGACTTTATAGAGCTGATGGAGCCCCTTGGAAAGGTTGGCCTGATACCTTGCTTACAGAATTCCCAGCAGACTTACAGGTGATTAAAGAATGTCCCTTCCTGGCAGGTGTAATATATATTTTGGGGTATATTTGGGGGACCTCAAGAATAGAGGAATTCACCCAAATCTATGGGTATTGCAAACAAATCTGACAGCTTGGCTTTTGGCCTTGAGAGGCTATTAAAGTTCAATCTGAACTTCAGCTCAGGTAATGATCTCACAGTTTGTGAGTTTCAGCCCCACACCAGGCTCTGTGCTGACAGCTCAGAGCCCAGAGCCTGCTTCAGATTCTGTGTCTCCCTCTCTCTCTCTCTGCCCCTCACCTGCTTGCACACTGCCTGTCTCTCTCACTCTCTCAAAAATAAATAAACATTAAAATAAATAGCATTTAAAAATTCAGGTTAAATGACATTAATTATGGAAAAAGACAAAAAAATCTCCAATTTCTAATGTCATTCCAGTTTGAAGAAACATGATACTTTGTTACAGAATGGCTGAACTTCACTTTTTCTTTAATTTTATTAAGAAAAAAGTTGAGGGGCACCTGGGTGGCTCAGTCTGTTGAGGTACCAATTCTTGATTTTGGCTCAGGTCATGATCCCAGGGTCGTGGATTCGAGCCGCATGTCAGGCTCTGTGCTGAGCATGGAGCCTGCTTGATATATTCTCTCTCTCTCTCTCTCTCTCTCTCTCTACCCCCCCCCACCTCTGCCCCTTCATCCCGGGCGCACACACACACTCTCTCTCTCTCTCTCTCTCTCTCTCTCAAATTAAAAAAAAAAAGAAAAAGTTGAAAAACACCAAGTATGCATATTTTTTCAAGTCAAGACTTTGCTTGGTAGCAAAGCTTTGGTAGGCTGGGAACTTTTCTGAACCCTTTCTATTAGAAGTAATTGGATGTGTGCATAAGATGAATTACAATTCAAACCAATCACCTGGTAAGCATACCAATTGGCTTCCCTGAAAATATAGCAAATTCACTACTGGTAAATTCTCAAAAATCAGTTTGGCAAAGTGAGGTAGGAAAAAAAAAAGAATTCCAACTTCTCATACCGCTGATTATTCAATATATAAATTACTTTGTGTAACTATTTGTCAGTGACATAACTCAATTATGCTTTCTTTAACAGACTGAAGATCTCACACCACTTAAACACTCCTCTGCACCACAACCACTGCCCTGCCACTGCCCATTAGAAACAGCACAGACTTGCAACATTCCTTTAAAATCCTTTCCAAATAGAGAGCTTATTCTTAATTTTATATAACAATCTTGTCTCCAGTGTCTGATATGGATACCAGGTAGAAGACATGCTATGAATTATCTGGGTGGAGAACGGAAAAGAAAAATACCTGTAAACAGTTTACTCTGTAACAGTGAAGGAGAATCTTCATCCCTTCATTAGAAGGAATGATGCTTGGGTGTAGAGAAGCAAACTGGTGGATATGCATACCCATGCTGCCGGCAGGCTGGTCTTAATGAGTTCACCTGAGGGCTACATAGCTCCACCGGAAACTCTTGCTTGTTAGCCAGCTATTTGTTTTTGCCTGAGCTCTATTAATGTGCATTTCAAAACAATTGCATGGTCCACTGTAGGAAAATCTTTCAAAAACCTCCAAAATGCTTTTTTTTTTTTTTTGGTCTCAAAATACATGGCCCAAAGGATGCTTTAGAGTGAGTGACAAACAGCACCCTGAAAAGTCAAGGTAAGGTGGCTTGGAAACAAGGTTTTGAGCAAGTCAGCCTAGGACTGCCTCAGTGATCACATTGGCTACAGGGCGTGTAAATATCTCTTCCCATAATATCAAGAATTAGAAACTCCAGGAAGAAGACAACAGAAAAGATATAGCTTGAGGGCAAGTATCAGTGTAGGGGCTGAGGATGGGCTGCTCCAAAATGTGCCACTTTGGCATACTGGTTATTTTAAATAAAAATTACTTAAGAGGCACCCTGTGCAAAAAGAGGACTCAAACCCTCCTCTGTCCTCCTGGAAGCAGGAAATAAGTCTTGCATTTGCAAGTATCTTCCCTGTACCAGGAGGTAAAGAGACATCCTCATCACCAGAGGTAAGGGCCACGGGTTTTATAAACAAAAGTCCCAGGGATTTTTATTATTTTTTTTTACTAATTTTTACTAATTTACTCTCCCAGCCCAAATTCTTTAGAATTTCTTACCAATTGAAGCTCCCGAAGTTATGTTTATTTTGTCCTGTTAATTCCTCACAGATGTATTGTCTCTTTTTCAAAAAAGTATAAAAACTGCCCTGGCCATTTCTTTGGGTCTCAAGTTTATTATTGGTCCTTCATGTACACATAATAAAACTTTCTTTTCCTCCTGTTAGTCTGTCTTATATCAATTTAGTTCTTAAATCAGCTAGAAGAACCCTGGAGGAGGTGGGGGTGGGGAAGGAATTTGCTCTCTCCCCAGCATCAGTAATATAGGCGAAAGTCTTCAGGAAGAATCAGAAACATATGGAGGGTAGTAATTATAGGAAAAAGTACAATAAAAACAAACTTGAGTCAGAGAAGTAAAAGCATCAAGGCAAAAAAGTAGCATAAACATTTTAAACAAAGAAGAGAAATGGAAAAATAAAGCAAACTTGTAAGGATTTTTCACTAGAGGTAGCAAAGTTCTAGTAAAAATGGTTATATCTAGGCATTGAGATGGTTATAGAAGACATATTCTGTCTCTTTTTAAAAATTTTTTAATGTTTATTTATTTTTGAGAGAGAGAGAGAGAGAGAGAGATGGAGTATGAGCAGGAGAGGTGCAGAGAGAGAGGGAGACACAGAACCTGAAGCAGGCTGCAGGCTGTTAGCACAGAACCTGATGTGGGGCTAGAACTCACAAACTGCAAGATCATGACCTGAGCTGAGGACAGACACTCAACTGACTGAGCCACCCAGGCACCCAGACATATTCTGTCTTAACCACAGTGGGAATACAAATACAGATCAAAGCTCTCCTGGAGATGATGGACAGCTCATGTGGTGGAGTAAATTGGGATTTCGTGAGAGAAGCAAAGAGAAAAGTTGATCTGGAAGACAGAAGAAAAAGACTTACCAGAGAACCTTGTGAAAATCTCCAATTGAAGTCTGAGAATCTTGTCACCAACATATGACACAATTTTTCCTTCTTAAGAGAGGAGATAAAACTAACAGCTATTCAACTTTTCTCACACAAGGAATCTCCTTTTGAAATATGTGCTGAATATTTGCCCCAAGGGAGCATGGGTAACACCTGGGACTCTCATTCTTAAAGTGCTTTTCTTAGGGACTCTCTTTGCTTATTCTTTTTATATGCAGGTCTCATAGGTGACGAAGAAATGTAAACTTTTTTATTCCCAAATAAGACAGAAGGGAGTTGTGATTGGATATTATCAAACCCACATGTTCTGTATTGAGGAAAGTAGTAAAAATGGGCCCGACCCTCTCTGTGCTGGAATCATATCAGGGGATCTTGTGTAGAGGACTGGATGCAGCTTCCAAGTACAGGCAGATTTTTTTATAAGAACAATGATGATGAAGCTTTGGGGTCACCTCATTTGTATGCTTTGGGTACGCTCTGATTTTTTTTTTTTGCTGTTGTTTTTTTTTATGTCCGTAATGTCTATTAATTTCATCATTGTTCATCCCTTTGTTTCATATTCCATTATTTCTATCTGAATTCTTTTCAGTTCTTTAATATATTAATTTATGTATGACAGAGACACTGCCATTTATATTGTCAAAGTTAGTGTCAGTAATGTCTCATTTATTTCGCTGAAATATTTTTATTCTTTTAAATGTGTATTTATTTTGAGAGAGAGGGAGAGAGAGAGAAAGAGAGAGAGAGAGAGCATGAGTGGGGGAAGGGCAGAGAGAGAAGGAGAGAGCATCCCAAGCAGGCACCGCACTGTCAGTGAAGAGCCCCACGTGGTCTCAATCTCCCTAACCGTGAGATCATGACCTGAGCCGAAATCAAGAGTCAGATGCTGAACTGACTTGAGCCAGCCAAGCGCCCCTCACTAAAACATTTTTAAAATGATTATAGAACAGGTTTTTGAACAACTGCAATTACATTATTTCTTTCTGTCTCTCATAGCTGTTTTCATGTATGAACTTTATTAAGTCCTAATGTAACCAGTCAATACTTGTGGGGGTCCAGCCACCACTAACACCCTGGCTCCTATTTCCTGCTCTTATCACTTGAGGGGGATTGAGGGCTTGTCCCTCTTAGTTCTGATTTTAAAGAAAATCTCAGGTTGGTGCAATGTCTGTTTTTTAGAGCATTTTGGATATGTTTATTTTGGTAATTTTGTGTTCTTTTTCTAGAAGAGGACCCTCAAATCGTAAAAGCTTCTGGACCACTAGGTCTGTTCAGCTTCTGACTGGGTCAAACCTCTCATGGACTGCTCTGGAAGTGGTACATGGCACTAGACTGGAGAATTAGAACAGTTCAAAGGATTCAAAAGACTGATTGACATTGCAATTGACAGGGAATATAGCTGCACTGTGGTTGACCCACCCTTCCCATAGAATTGTAATAAAAAGATTCAAAGTTCTGTCTGAGAATAGGAAATCTTCTCAAATATTGGCAGCTCTTAGAACATTACGTCATCCCAGTGTAAGGAATTTATTGCCAGGATAGCTTGTTGGGGGGAAGGTGGGCACAGGAAAGAGATGGTAGGCATTCAATACAGGATTTATTAACTTATTACAGGATAAAAATCATAACTTTTTATGCTTATTTTAATTCTTTAATTAAATATCATTTCCCATGAAAAATGCTCATCAAGTTATTTTATGGGTTTTTTAAAATATTTTTTTAAGGTTTTACTTAAGTAATCTCTACACCCAATGTGGGACTCGAATTCATGACCCCAAGAGATAAAGAGTCGGATGCTTTCAACTGAGCCAGTCAGACGCCCCTATTTTCTGTTTAAAATCCCAATTTTAAGAGCCCTAACCAGGCATTGTTTGTAGCAGAAATACCTAGTATAGGGACCCAGCGCAGTCTGATTAATATAATATTGCTTAAGAGAGAATGGAAGGAGGTAGTGTTTTGGAATTAACCTATCAGGAGTGAAGGTCTCAGCCTTCACTAAGCCTTTAAAACTGCTGTCGAGAAAAGAATTGGCAAACACTTCACTCCCCACACTAGAGACAGATGGCTAAAGTTTAGGAATTAATCGGATCTGGGAGTCACTCAGAGAAAAAAGAAGAGTGCGTATTAAAGACTAATGTAATCAGTTATTCAGGAAGAACGCTGAGGCACAGCAGTGCTCTAAGTGTTACTCACACAATTACGGGGATCAGGCAAAGGTGAGGGGACAAGTGCCTTGATAATTAAGAAAATTATTTTATCAAAATTATTTTCAGCCGATGCCCCAAATTCAGTGGATGGACATGTGTTTTGTTTGGCCTCCTCAGTGTTTTAAAAATTGAACATTTCACATGTAAGTTCACATCTCTGAAGAGAGAGGAGACATGACAACACTATCTATGTTCCTGCAGAACAGCAATTTTTATGCCCTTTGCAAAGGAATGAGAGCTCGTTCTATCTTGTTCTAATCTCCATTTTTTTAAGCTTTTATTTTATTTTTTTTAAGTAATCTCTACACCGAATGTGGGGCTCAAATTCACAACCCTAAGATCAGGAGTCACATTCTCTGATCGAGCGAGCCAGGCGCCCCTATAATCTCCATTTTTGAACCTTAATTGTATCAGGTCCACTTCACTCATTCATATTATCTGCTTGGTGTCCAAACGCTACAACTTGTGATTCTTGGTTTAGAATGCTCTATTCTCCCCAAATTAATGACTATGCATTTCACTTAAATGTTCTCTAATTATGGGGTTCAGCTCAACTGCAGCATATACTGCTACAAACAGGGGGGAAATGCAACAAAGAGGCTCCTGCTTCAGCATTACCAAAGGATCAGAGCCATTTCTCCCTCACCTGTCCTGTGAGACTTGGGTATACACCTGCTTCGCTGATTATCTTGCAAAACCCTGGGGTGGCTGCTACATTTCAAGCGTCAGATGTAGGCTGGTTATTTTAGAGGAGGAGGGGGATGGATTCAGGGAGAAATGGAGTGTTCGGTGGAGGTGGGTGGGAATCCAGGCAGATGAAAGGCAACTAGAGATGTTTGGAGGAGGGGATTTCCCTGGGGCCTCAGGAGCTAAATGAGGTGTGGAGAAACCCATGAGGGGAACCCTTTTGAAGGATATAATTCTTAGGTGTCTTCCCTTTGAGTACTCAAGTATAATCTTCTGCCATCTATAGTATACTTCTCTCCTGAAATTGCTCTAGTCTTTCAGTAAAGAAATTTGCATTTGTTTGCATCTGGTGTAGTAGTAGCCTTTATGAGATTAAAGTGATGAGTTAATAAAAGGCAAGGGGGCTTTCTTATTCCATGAATCTCTGGGGCCAGTGAAGAGGGTAATTCCGATAATCTATTGCTGTGCAACAAGCACCTGCAAAACTTAAGCCATGAAGTCACAACCATATTACTCTGATCACAGATCTGCAAATTGGGGCAGGATCTCTGTGGGGATGTGCAAGTGGCTGAGGGCTGGAGCAGCCAGCCGTGTGTGACCCTCTCTTCATGCAGTCTTCATGGCCTTCCCATGAAGTTTCTCCAGCAAAGTGGCCTCAGGGGGTCAGAGCTTTTACATGCCAGCTGAGCACACTAACAGTGAATGCAACGCTTCTTACAGCCACACCTCCGGAATTTTTAAAGGTCACTTCTACAACATCCATTGCTCAAATAAATCTCTAAGACGAGCACGGATTTAAGAGTTGTAGAAGCAGCAAAGCATCTGTGAACATATTTAATCTACCACTGTGGCTTCATAAGCTTACCGGATACACCACAACACAGGTTTCAGACAGTCATTAGTATCACAGAAGAGAAACTCCATGGCGGAGCTGGATACTGAGATAGATGATCCACAACAATACAGGGGACTCTTCAGGGGGAACCAGTCAGCAGAGACCTCAAGACCAAACCCTTGGATTGCTCTAGACAAAGATAGAATGCTACCATTGCAAAGGGGAATGAAGAGAGGCAGAGTGGTGTTTCTGAGACCATTGAATAGAAAGCAATACATCAGTTCAAATAATGTCAACATCTCATTTATTTTGATGACACTTAACTGGTTATCTCAACATATGACATAATGCGGAAGAAAACTTGAAAGATTTCAGAGCAGCCAAAGTCTAGATGTTAAAGTGTATTTACGTATTCATAAGAGGGCCATTCCAGGCTCTACTCTGAGAGCTCGTTGTCTCTGTTACTTCATATACAATCAGAATAAATGTGTGGTATTTTAGCTGATAATACGTTCTAAGTGGCTTGGTAGATTAGTGGGGGCAGGGATGTCAAATGCTGCCAGAGGTAAATTCACTGACAGCAACAAGAAAGTCTGTTAGGTCTGAATAGCCTCCAAACCCTAGCATCTTTCTTCCCCTTCCCATGCTCTATTCCCCACCACACAAAACCCTGGGGCCAGCTGGTCTTTCCTTACAGACTACCTTCACTCCCAGTTCTCAAGGTCAACAGAACCTTAAACTCTTGAAGAACCACTTTCTGAGGCTCATCATTGAGTTATCTTTGTTGTGGAACTGACCCTGAAGTTTTGTCTCTGTTTTTTGTTTTTGTTTTTTTTTTTTTTTTAATATTTATTTTTAAGAGAGAGAGCACTGTCTCTGTTCTAATAACTGGGAATCCTCTCCTCCTGAGCCCCCCAATTCTCCTAATTTTTCCACCTGAGCTTCAGTCTAGGTCCTTGGTTTCAGGGTGTTATGTTGATACCTGATCTCTAAATCCTTCCTGGATGGGGGTCCTGCCCTCCTAGGGTTACACACAGTCCATGGATCCCTGTTTAGTTGCTAGGGCTTTTGCCCTGTGAAGACCACTTCCAATGCCAACTTCCTGAATGCTGAACTACTAAGTGTTCCTAGTCCATGTCCCCAAAGTCAAGGCCTCCTCATGTTAGGATGCCTTGATCCTTCACTTGAAACTCTTTTGCTTCCTATAACACAGGCCACAGATGAAGAATTGAGAGGTGATCAAATCTCGACCCTATGTTTGTCACTCTGGCTGAATCTCTCTTGTCAGCCCTGTCTATTGCCTGAGCGCTTATCCCTTACTAGTTAGTGGTGGGTCCAGTGCTAGGCGATGTAGATGCTATTTTTTTCTCTTCTCCCCTGTCATGTTCTAAATGTTTGGCCAATTGCCATGCCCTCTTGATATTCTAGATATGCCCTCAATATCCCCAAAATATAAGAGCAAAAATAAATGTCTCTAAAACAAATGCAAAATCAAAACCTAAAGGAAGAGTGTGGGCTTATTTAAAAAAAAAAAAAAAAACCTTAAGAAAGATAACACGAACTTGCATTTATTGGGTGCTTCCTACATGTCAGCCACTCTTGTAAGCCCTTCAAACGTGGGAACTCATTTCTTCCTCACAACAACTTGGTGAAGTAGTGCTGTAATTATTCTTTGTGGTTGAGGTGCTAGTGTGTAAGTAACTACAGATGGTCTCTGATTTATGATGGTTTGACTTATAATTTTATGACTTCATAGGAGAATAAAGGCTATATGCATTCAGTAGAAACTCCTTCATATTTTGATTTGGATCTTTTCTTGGGCGAGCAATAAGCAGCATGATCCTCTCTCGTGATGGGCAGTAGCCTTGAGCTGCAGTTCATAGGGTAAATAGCCGACATACTTACAACCATATGTACCTATGCAACTAGTCTGTTTTCCACTTTCAGTACAGCATTCAGTAAATTACATGTGATATTCAGCACTACATTATCAAAAAGGCTTTGTCTTGGATAATTTTGCCCAACTGTAGGCTAACAGTGTTCTGAGAACATTTAGGGTAGGCTAGATTAAGCTATGATGTCCTTTAGGCTAAGTGTTTTAATTGTACTTTGATTTATGATATTTTCAATTTACCACGAGGTTATCAGAACATAACCCCAGAGGAAGATCTGTAGTGTAGGTAATATGGTGGGTAAGTGGGAGGGCTAAGTTTCAAAACTGGTGATGTTGCCCCAGAATCCTTGCTCTTACTCATTTTCATAAGGTCTCAAAAGATGTCAGTGTGTTCTAGTCCAATATGATAACTCAAACCCATAGTGATTGCCTGAGTCATCAAAAATATTCACTTCTAGAGAGCAGAAAATTGTATAAGACACTTCAAAGAATTATCTTAAAATTGATTAAAAACTGATGGTCCTTCAAGGGGTCAGCTTCTGCTCTCTGGAAAATTAAGTTATGGAGAACCATAACAATGAGTTGTTACTGACATGGCTATTCCCTTTTTCATCAGGTTTATTTAATATATCTTTAATTTAGACCTAAATATATCAGGGCATAGGTACATGCACAAATATGTTTCTGGAGTTACACCAGAAACAATTTTATTTATGGTGTAACATATTTTGATGCTATGTAATTTTTGGATTACATAGCTCTTTTCAGAGTTAAGATCAACAATAATCAAAAGTGGTGCATTAGAATCACATTTGAAAGACAACAGACTCCAAAATGAAAATAATTTGTCCTTTTTCCCCCTTGTAGCATATTTGTAGAACTTAGATAATAGTTATCAATTCCATTTTTCTAAAAGTTTGACCAGGTGACTAACTACACTTTTCCTATACTATATTTCTCAAAAAATGAATTCCAATTACCTCACAATTAAGGCACAGTTAGTTACAGGTCATGATTGAATTATATCCATCTAGGTTTATTCCCAAATTATCTTGTTAGCAGCCAGAACCTTTAGGCCACTGAGAGTCTAAACAAAACATGCTGTCATAAATCTTTCCTGAGAGGGCAGATAGGGGTATTAAAAACACATAAAAAAAAAAAAAAAAAAAAAAAGTAACCATCCAGACCTTTCTTCTTAAGAAATGTCCAATATTGGTAATGGTTGAAAGGCAAGGCATCATATTCTGGCATCACATGAAAATTACAGTGAAACCTTTTAACAAATACTTGGGTTCCACCCAACAATGATTAAATCAGGAACTCAGGAAGCAGGTCCCAAATACTGATGTAAAACTTCTCCAGTCAATTCTAATATGGGGCAAGCTTGAGAACATAGATAATAGGCCAAAAGCTGGCAAACTGTGACTGATGGCCTGGCCAATTTGTAAATAAAGTTTTATTGAAACACAGCTACACCCATTCATATACATATTGTCTATGGCTGCTTTGGGCTACAAGGGCAGAGTTGAGTAGTTGAGACAAAGACTATATAGCCTTAAAAGCCTAAAATATTTACTATTTGGCTCTTTAAGAAAAAATTTGCCAACCCCTGCTGTACGCTAATGAAATATCACGGTATTTGTGGGATCTATTACAAAAAGAAAATATAAAATCCCTTACTTAAAAAGCAGGGAAAGGGGTGCCTGGGTGGCTCAGCTGGTTTAGTGTCTGATTTCAGCTCAGGACATGATCTCATGGTTCATGGGTTCAAGCCCTGCATTGTGTCTGTGCTTACAGCTCAGAGCCCGGACCCTGCTTCAGATTCTATGTCTCCCTCTCTCTCTGCTCCTCCCCTGCTCACGCACACTCTCTCTCTCAAAAATAAATAAACATTTAAAAACATTCAAAAAGCAGGGAAAAGGGGCACCTATGTGGCTCAGTCAGTTAAGCTTCCCATTTCAGCTCAGGTCACGATCTCACGGTTTTGTGGATTCAAGCCCTACGAGGGGCTCTGTGCTCTCAGTTCAGAGCTTGGAGCTTGCTTCAGATTCTTTGTCTCCCTCTCTCTCTGCCCCTCTCCCACTCACGCTCTCTGTCTCTCAAAAAATGAATAAACGTTAAAAAAATTCAAAAAGCAGGGAAAATAGCGCCATTAAATGTAATGAAACATAATTTTTTTCTTTATTCTGTGCTGTCTTTTCAAGTTGTCAAGGTGTTTTTATTTGCTATTTAATGTTCTTTTTTTTTTTTTTTTAAGATTTTGTTTTTAAGTAAACTCTACATCCAATACAGGGCTAGAACTCACAATCCCGAGATCAAAAGTGGCACACTCCACTGACTGAGCTAGCCAGGCACCCCTATTTAATGTCCTAAATAAAGAAAAGCTAAAATCGTTAAATGATTACAACAAATTTTACTGTTCATGTTTATATACTGCAGGACAGCTTTAAATGTAAAAATAAGAGTGCTGAACCAAAATTACACGATTGATATTTTATCGCTTGTCCATGCATATGGAGAAATGCTGCACAAAACCAACTATTTGTATTTTACTTCTTGACTCCTTTGCTCTCTCACCTGTGGTCTTGGCAAACGTTCCTCCAACCTGCCTCAAAGCACCTCCCTCATGGCACCTGTCACACGGTGCTCTGGATGTTAACATGTTAACATGTTCTCCTCCCATCAAAACTGAGTTCTTTCCAGTCAATGACATGTTACTCACCTTTATTTCACTAGTGCCTAACAAATAGCAGATATTCAATTTCTGTTTAGTGAATGAATATTAAATGATGGATATTGATGAATGGCAAACCTCATTTCTCAGTTTCTATTTCCCAAATTCATCAGACAGAATTATCAGTTATGTTTTTCAAAGATTCTCAAGGATAGAAACTCTACAGCCCTCTTCTGTAAATCCATTTCTAGTGCTTTACCAACTTGATAGTCTTCTCTTACTCTCAAATGGTAGAGTTTTTTGTTTGTTTATTTCCTACTCTTTCATGGGCACTAAGCAGGACTCATTTGGGCTGTGGTACAGGGCAAAGATTCAGACAGACTTAGGGTCAAGGCTATTTCTAAGTCACTTTTGTAAGAATCTTCTGGTGCACTGCCTGTTTTTGGATGAGTTGACTTCCTCAAAGTGTTATGGCAAAGATGATGTCAAACACATAATAACTGGTAGAGAGTAGACTTTACAAAAATGGTAGTCCACTCTTTACCCTCCCCACTTAAATATCTCCTACATATTCAGTATAGCAATTGTCTTATCTCTGAGATGAATAACTTTGTTATTATATCTTAACTCAAGAAAAGACTATTAATCGTCCAACATAATTTGAACTGTATCAAAGTTCTTTTTCTCACTTTGTGTGTGGTGCCGGTTACATGGCTTAATACATTTATTCCCCCACTATACCTAAATCATGCACTTAAATATATTGAATTTTATTTAACACAAATTATACCTTGATATTCTTGACAATATAAAAGAATAATAAAGATATTATAAAGTCATGTCTGTTTCACTTCTTTTATCTATGTTTCTCTTGATTCCAACTCCCACATCTCTCCTCCCTCCTGAATCCCTTCATATTGATCTCTGAAATTCATATTCTCTATACTAGTGTGCTAGGGCCCCCATGACAAAATACCATAGACTGGATGGTTTAAACAATAGAAATTTATTGTCTCATAGTTCTGGAGGCTAGAAGTGCAAGATAAAGGTGTTGGTAGGTTTGGTTTCTCCCAAGGCCTCTCTCCTTGGCTTGCAGATGGCCTCCTTGCTGTGTCTTCACATGGCCGTCTCTCTGTTCAGACATCTCTGATGTCTCTCCTCTTATAAGAACATAACTCATGTTGGATAAGGGCTGCACCTTACTGTCCTTTGTCGAACTTAATCACCTCTTTAAACATGCTATCTCCAAGTACAGTCACATGGATGACGACCTATCCATATGACCTCATTTAAACTTATTATCTCTTTATTTTTTTTATTATTTTTTAAATGTTTATTATTTTGAGAGAGAGAGAGAGAGAGTGCATGTGTGTGTGTGTGTGTGTGTGTGTGTGTGTGTGTGTGTGTGTGTGTTGGAGGAGCAGAGAGAGAGGGAGAGAGAGAATCCCAAACAGGCTCTGGGCTGACAGCACAGAGCCCAACTTGGGGCTCAAACTCACAAACCGTGAGATCATGAGATCAAGAGCCCAATGCTCAACCAACCGAGCCACCCAGGTGCCCCTAGCAAGTTTTTATTTGTCCTTTAGTCTCCACCTAAATATCCTTAGGGAGGCCACTCCTTAAACTCAGGTTAGGTCCCCTGTTTCATGCTCATGATAGCATCCTATAATTCCTTTATTATGTGAAAGGTTTTTGTTTTGTTTTGTTTTGTTTTGTTTGGTCAGCTTTACTGATGTATCATTTATATGCAATAAAGATCACCAATTTTAAGTGTACAGTTCAGTGATTTTTTGACAAACTATATAATGGTAAACCACCACCACAATCATGAAATGAAACATTTTTATTACCTCAAAAAGGTCCCTTGAGGCCATTTTCAACTTCCTCTACCCACAAGCAATCACTAATATATTTTCTGTCACTATACGTTTGGCTTTTCTAGGATTTCATATGAATGGAATCATATGGTATGTAGTCTTTTATGACTGTTTTCTTTCACTTATAATGCTTTTGAGATTAATATATAGTTCACATACCAGTAGTTCATTCCTTTTGATTGAGGAGTAGAATTCTATCATATAGACATATCACAGTTGGTTTAATTCACTCCAGAATTGATGAACATTTGGGTTGTTCATCAGATTTTGGCTATTGAAATAGCTACTATGAATATTCACATACAAGTCTTTATGTTGACATGTTTTCGTTTCCTTGGGTAATTATAACTGAGGCTAAGCTTATTCTGCTTGTCACATGATTGGTCACTAAGTTGAGAGGCAAGATGTTGGAGTAAAGAAAAGCTACTTTTTTGGGGGAAGCCAGAAAACCAAAGGACATGGAGGACTACCGTCCCAAAGAACCATCTCCCTTTGGCAGGAAATTCAAGCTTCTTTTATGTTAGCCAAAGAGGGAAGCCAAGAAGGGACTAGAGTCAAAAGGTGGCTGATGTCTATAGACATCCCAGGGAGGTTGGATAACTTCTTTGTCCTCAGACAGTTGGTGTTTGCATGCAGGAATGTGGTCATGCCATTCCTGTAAATCTGAAACATAGCACGGTCATTTCTTCACACGTTTCCTTAGCTCCTTGGGTAAGGTAGGTTTCAGGTAAAGAACAGTTTTTTGCAAATCTTAGCTGTACCATGCCTATGTGCAGGGCTAAGTAGAAGTTCCTAATCTATGGGTCACAGCAGCAAGGGCAATAGGAGCAGTATGGAGTCAGACATGCTAAGTTTCTTTCCCTGTAACAATTCCCCACTGTCACAGGTTCATTCCACAATTTTGTGAGATCAGAGACAAGGGGATATCATCTCTCCTCTGACTGCTTCTTGACAAATGGGGTCAACAAGGGGCAATTGTAGAAGGAAACCATTTGACTTGACTTATGAAATATTCCTCAGTGCCTCTTGTGTTGGCATTGGGGTCTTAGAAGTAACCATAGGCATTTCTATGGAAACAAAAGAAAAACACAGGCTAATGGCTGGAGCAAATCACAAACCTAGTGTCTGAGTCCCTAGTGCTGTCAGTGAGAGGATTTTTAGATGTCAGCCTCGAAGCATCCTCAGATGGAGTGGGGACAAGCGGCGACAGACTGATAGATTTTTCTGATTCCTAGTTCTAATGTCTCTTGTGATCTCTTTGAGTGGCCCACAGAGCAACAGGCATGGGGATCGTCTATACATGAGCTGTTGTCACGATTTCTCTGAAGTTTACATCAAGTTGTCTAGCTTCAGTTTGCAGAGCTTTAGGTAAAAGGGCAGTTTTAGTTCTCAATGATTTCAATTCAAGAGAATAAGAGAAAATTGGAAACCTTAATTTGGAGATTAATAGCCAGATATTTGAGGAAACCAGAAGAACTCAGGATCCAGCCTAATTTATAGCCGAACAACAAACATTCAAAGACAAGTAATCAAAACTAGAATCTACCATCCACAAGGATATGTTTTTGAAACATATCTCTCTGAAATCACCATCATTTTTATCAAAGATAGCCAAATTAAGACTAATTGTAAAATAAGTCTATAGTGGGATGCAAAGTCTTTCAAGCAAAGTCTTGACTTGAAAAAATATGCATACTTGGTGTTTTTCAACTTTTTCTTTTTTTCTTTTTTTTTTTAATTTTAGAGAGAGAGAGAGTATGTGTGTGCACCTGGGGGAAAGGGGCAGAGAGAGAGAGAGAGAGAGAGAGAGAGAGAGAGAGAGAATCTCAAGCAGGCTCCATGCTCAGCACAGAGCCTGACATGTGGCTCGAATCCATGACCCTGGGATCATGACCTGAGCCAAAATCAAGAATTGGTACCTCAACAGACTGAGCCACCCAGGTGCCCCTCAACTTTTTTCTTAATAAAATTAAAGAAAAAGTGAAGTTCAGCCATTCTGTAACAAAGTATCATGTTTCTTCAAACTGGAATGACATTAGAAATTGAAGATTTTTTAAGTCTTTTTCCATAATTAATGTCATTTATCCTGAATTTTTAAATGTTATTTATTTTAATGTTTATTTATTTTTGAGAGAGTGAGAGAGACAGGCAGTGTGCAAGCAGGCAAGGGGCAAAGAGAGATAGAGGGAGACACAGAATCTGAAGCAGGCTCTGGACTCTGAGCTGTCAGCACAGAGCCTGGTGTGGGGCTGAAACTCACAAACTGTGAGATCATCACCTGAGCTGAAGTCAGACACTTAACCGACTGAGCCACCCAGGTGCCTTTCTCCCAAATTTTTTAGTATTATCTCAAACTTTAACAAAATATTAGGTAACAGGTGCCTGGTTGGCTCAATCAGTTAAACAGTGAACTCTTGCTTTTGGCTCATGATCCCAAGGTTATGGGATTAAGCCCCATGTTGGGCTCTGTGCTGACAGCTGAGAGTCTGCTTGGGATTCTCTCTCTCTCCCTCTCTCTCTGCCCCTCCCCCCCATACACTCATGTTCTATCTCTCTCTCTCAAATAAATAAACCTAAAAGAGAAAAAGAAAATATTAGGTAATGCTAACTAGGATAGTTCTCCTCCTACAAAGACATATTGAGTTACCATAGAAGTGAACTAGAGTCTAGATCAGGTTAGATTTCTGAGATATAGTAAAGATTTAGTGTGAACCAGTCAGAGGTTATGTCAGAAAGCTGTGAAGAATGAATTGCAATTTATTGGTAACTGAGAAAATGGGATTCAGGTCACAGCCATGTACTATAGATTGGTTCAGAGGTTGGCATTCTATTTAGTTCTGAATGACTACAGCAAAGTGAGGTAGAAAATAAGAAAAAGAAAACAAACATCAATAGGAGATTTGGGGAAAGAAAGACCAGTGGAGGAGGCCAGAAAGAGAAACAGGGTGGGAGAAGCTATGGGGGTTATATAGCAGGTACAACTCAAGGACTGTGAACTGATTCAGGTTTTTAGGGTCAATGTGTACCCGTGGAAGCTGATCTCAAACTTTTCTGATTGCTTACCTTCTTGAACCTGGTTATTATTTCAGGCAAAAAAAGCATTTTGACTGGACAAATTCACAGTCTCTGAATCCCAGACACAGGTGACAGGAAAGTGGCATCCAAACACTGGGCATTGACTGGGCATCTAACACTGGGCACTGACCATAGATGTGAGTCGGATAGAAAATGGTAAGAACGCTTCTTGATTCAATATCCAGGAATACTGCAAAATACTTCCACCAAGATTTTATCCAGTATGTGCTATGACCATGATAAATTCTGCCCTCCCTGCAGGCAAATGATAGCTTGGGAAATCAACCAGTCTTAAAACAATGGGGCTGAGATTAAATCAATGTCCTGGAAACATAAGTGATAATATGAATATTTCAGGTTTCTGCAATATTTCTGAATGGTGAAAAGAGGCAATTATACCAAATTGAAGAAACACTTAAAAGCAATTAAAACTGAACCAGGGTAAAATACTGAAGTCTGGAAGTCTTTGCACCAATTCTGTTTCATTTTCCCTCATAGTGACATCCTGTATTCCCAATACTTACCAGCTGTATGCGCTGTCTAATTCCACACAATGGAAACCTTTTATTCCTTCTAAGGGAAAATTGGCTAACAATCTATTAAAGCCTTATCTACTCTAGAGATATTCTCTTTTCAGTAAGAATCAAAGCAGTAATCCAAAGAAGGGTCATCAATATATATGTGGTTACTTTGTCTCTTTGATCATGGCAGGCTTAACAAAATATAGAATTCTTTCCCATTGAGACCAGATGAAGCCACGGAATATTTCTCCACATTAGTGTTCCAGGTGGCCACAAACAACTCAATAAAGTGAGAAAACAACACAAAAACTTATTTATAATTCAGGAACTATGTCATGAAACTCTAACGGTTACCTTTTAAGTATCAGTTAAGATGCGTGAATATGGAGAAAGCCTGAGCTGAGTGGAAGGATGAAAGCATTGGAACTGAGATGAGAGTCTACGTCATTATAAATCGAGTCCTGCTATTAGAAATAAGATTGAAGAACATGTTAAAGAAATCAATAGTTAATGACAGAACTCATGGTAAGATAGCATAAATCCAGGGGCTCCTGGGTGGTTCAGTTGGTTAAGCGTCTGACTGTGGCTCGGGTCATGATCTCATGGTTTGCGAGTTCAAGCCCTGTGTTGGGCTCTGCTCTGACAACATGGAGCCTGCTTAGGATTCTCCTTCTCTCTCTCTCCTTCTCTCAATATAAATAAATACATTTTTTTTTTAAAAAGGATATCATAAACCCAAATAGCTGATAACTACAAAATGCAAAGAGGTCACATTCAGGATCATAGGTATAGACTGTTGAATGAAAGATTGAAGCACAATTTGAAATCTTTTATTCAAATCTTGGTTGTTGTAGCTGTTGTGGGATGGATGGCTACTATTTTCCACACACTGAATATATGTTTCTACTCTTCAGGAAACAAAGCAGAAATTACAGATCCAAATTACTGTATCCCATTCAAAGCAGCTGCCCTGACAGGGTATACACTTATTCCAGTGGTACTGCCATTGCTTAAAACAGTTTTAGAGCTCCTCTTGAAATTGCTTTCAGAGCCTGAAGCTAATTTCTTTGACTATCTTCAATAGTGGCAAATCTTCATCCTTTGATGGGGGATTTGATTTTTTAGAGATTGCCAAAAGTCAAGACTAGTGAATAAAGTAGTTGGTTAAATTGGATTATACTGTTTGGGGTTTCAAAAATAAGGTGAGCTAAAGTTATGAGCCTAGTTTTCTCATATATAGCTCATAAACCACTGTAGAAGGCACTTACAAAAGGGAATTTTCTAAAGTAGATTTTTAGTTTCCTCTTTTGTAAAATGAGTGGATACCATGAGCTGATTTCTAAACTCCCTTCCAGCTTTATGATCCTGAAATTCACTAACTCATTTATTTAAACACCTTGAAAGATTTGGTGCTATTTTAAAGAAAAATAATACAAATACCAATGTGATCAAAAGCATGTTTATCTTAAAAATATGTTAAAAGAACATATGTTATCAGCGATCAGTATGATTCATTTTTCTCTCCTATAAAATGAAGGAGGATCTTGGAAAGATGACTCTCCAGCTGTATAATGATATGCTATTGCATTAGCTGTTAATTGTTTTATAACAAATTACTCCAAAATTTACTGGGTTAAGACAGCAATTATTATTTCATAATTCCTGTTAGTCAGGAATCTTGGCATTTTTTATTGATGTCCCCTGTTTCAGGATGTCTCACAGGCTACCATAAAGGAATTGTCTGTTTTGCAGTCATCCTAGGATCATCTGGGGAAAGACTGGTCTCCAAGTTGACTCACATGAGTATTGGCACCACTAAAATCTTCATCCTTGCTGGCCATTTGTTGAAGGCTGCTTTTGGTTCCTCTTCACATAAGCTTCTGTATAAGACATTGCAAGAGATGGCAACTTGCTTATCAGAGCGAGCAAGCATCAGTTAGAGCCAGACAAAGTACAAGCAAGATAGAAGTCATGGTCTTTATAATGTGATCTTGGAAGTGACATCCATCATTTTTGCTATATCCTATTCTCTGGAAGTGAGGAATTAAGTCCAATATTCAAGGGAAAGGGATTACACAAGGGAAAGAATACCAGAAGGTAGGGTGACAAAAGCTCTTTTACAGTCTGCCACTATGCCACTGTATTCCCTGTGGCCCCTATTGATTCTCATCTCTTCCACATGAAACGTATACTCACAATTTCTCAGGGCCCCTGTAGAACTCAACCTATTGTAGCACCAGATCAATGTCTAGTATCACCTCATCTAAATCGTGTTCAAATGTGGATGAGTCTCCTTGAGTGTAATTGCTTAAGTACAGCTCCGGGAGTATGGTTCCTTATATCTGTGGACTTGTGAAACTGCAAGTTTATGAACCATGATTCTCCTTTCATCATTAACTTCACGGCTACCCTAGCACAGGTGCTCCTGTACCGCAGGTCTGCTGCATATGGACCTACTGGACAGACTTTACCTGATGTGGGTTCCCCTCAAAGCTGGCAGAGCAATATTCCCAACTGTAGAACATATTGATTTAGGAGTCCCCAAAAAGCCACCAAGCACTGTGTTTCTTCTAGTGATGAAAAATGTGAAGACACAATAATTTATACTTTTTGGAGGGGCTGTCTTAGGATGCCTCAAACCAATGAACCTCTAACAATTTAGCTGATGTTGCGGGTCCTTGAACCTCCATAGTGCTTATCTCCGACTCTCTGGAGCACGTGTCTCACCTAGGTTTCCAGTGTACTTATCTTGCCACTTTGCGCTCATCTGGTCCAATTAACATGAGGTCATCAATATAATGACCAAACTGATGTTATATAGATGTATGAACTGTCCAGGTGCCTCCAGACAATATCCAACCATACGAAGGGTATGAAAATTAACCTAATAATGGGCCAAGATCATAAGTGTTTATCCCATATGAATATAAACTGTTTCTGATCCTCCTTTCTAAGAAAAAAAAAAAAAGATAAATTAGCCAAATTACTGACTGCCTGCCATGTACCTGTAGCTATGATAATCTGCTCTAACAAAGACATCTGTCTTAGAAAAGCAACTGCAATTAGTGCTACTGCCCAGTTGAGTTTGTAGTAGTCTACTATCATCCTCCAGGATCCATCTGGGGCTCTCAGGGGTCCAAAATAGTGGATTAAATTGAGATATGGTGGGACTATGTCCTCTGCACTCTTTAGGTCTTACACTATTCCCACTGGGATGCAATATTGTTCTTTTCACTTACTATATTTCACAGGTGTATGTATGGGGTGGGGGGATGATATTTAGAAATTTCCTCTTGGCCTTCCCAGTAGAATAACTCTTATTCTGCAATCTAATGAACCATTAACAACCAAGTGTCTCCATTCCAATTATATATCCAGGGACAAAGTAAACAATCACTTTGTGAGTCAGTGAACTCAGTGAACCAACTACTATGAACTGGACCTATGCTAGAACCCTATTAATTATCTGGCCTCCATATGCCTTCAGTTTAATGTAGGATTAATGATGATGCTCTATGTCTCTAGTTATCAATGTCAACTCAGACCTGACATCTAACATTTCTCAAACCATTTGTGTATTTCCTTTTCCCCAGAATTTTGTTATACAAGTGAGTGGCTATAATTCCTGTGGAGGAATGACTTGTCATTGTGTTACAGGCTTCCTCCTTCTTCAGTTGATAAGTTTAGGGTCAGAAACTGGCTCAGGTATAGAAAATGGATGTGAATTTGTAACTTTTAACTAAGTGGATTGTCTTCAGGCTCCTGATCATCCATTCTTAATTGATATTAATTTTACAGTTTGAGGGGCATCTAGGTGGCTCAGTTGGTTAAGCATCTGACTCTTGGTTTCAGCTCAGGTTGTGATCTCATAGTTTCATGAACTCAAGCCCTGTGTCAGGCTCTGTGCTGGCAGCATGGAGCCTGCTTGGGATTCTCTGTCTCCCTCTCTCTATGCCCTTCTCTCACTCATGCTGTCTCTGTCTCTCTCAAAATAAATAGATAGATAAATAAATAAATAAGGGATGCCTGGGTGGCTCTGTCAGTTAAGTGCCCGACTTTGGCTCAGGTCATGATCTCACAGTTCGTGAGTTTGAGCCCCACGTCAGGCTCTGTGCTGACAGCTCAGAACCTGGAGCCTCAGATTCTGTGTCTCCCTCCCTCTCTACCCTCCCCCACTCACACTCTGTCATTCTCTCTCTCTCTGTGTCTCAAAATTAAACTTAAACAAATTTTTTGAAGGATCTGTTGGTGTCCAGAGGACAATTCTTAAAAAAAAAAAAAAATTTAAAAAATTTTTTGCAGTTTGAGCAACATTCTTGGCTGCTCATCCCCTACTGACTTCAAGCATGTTGTATATATATTAGGAAACTTGCACTGTGGTGGACATACTCCAGTGAATCATGCCCTTGAGTAATTCCCTCCCCTTGAGTGCAGGTAGAACCAGTGACTTGCTTCTGATCGAGTGAATATGGCAAAGGGGTGGATGTCACTCCCTTGATTTAGTTACACTTTATGGTCAAAGTAATGGGATGTTACTCCCATGATTATGCTACCTTTTACGGTCCTGTCTTAGCAGACTGAAAAAAAAGAGACATTCTCCTTCTGCTGGTCTTGAAGAAGAAAGCTGCTATGATGTGAACTGCCCATGGAGAGAACCAGTGGTGTCCTCTAAGAGCTGAGAGCCTCAGTTCTGCAACTATAAGGAATTTGGAGCAAATAAAAAGTATAAAAATGATACTAGTTCATGTACAGACATAGCTAGAAATAAATAGTGACTATAGAGATATGGTTGTAAATGTAGATAGATGATAGATAATTTACTGAATTACAAGGAAAGGCATTACTTATTTTGGTGTGGACCATAAACCCCTTCTCAGTAAATATTGTCGAAGCATGCATAAACCTAAAATCCATCTGTAGTGGTTTGGGTGAATTGTATAAACTAGAGGCTACAGAGGGATATCTGATTTATAGGCCTAAACTTAAAATTCTGACAGTACCAAGTTCTGGCAAGAATGTGGAGCAAGTAGTTCTCTAAGATATTGCTGAGGGGGCAAAACTTAACGTGATCACCTTGGGAAAGCTTTCATCAGTATTCACTGAGGTTGAACATAGCTATACTTCTGACCCAAAAGTTCACTGCTAGGTATATACCTGACAGACATGTATACATAGATGCACCAAAATACATGGGCATGAATGTTTATAGCAGTGTTACTCTTAATTGCAAAAAAAAAAAAAAAAAAAAATGGGAATACTTATAACTTACAATGAATAAATGAATTACATATTTCTAAAAGAGATGATCATATTGCAATAAAAAAACAAACTACTGCTTCACCAACAATATAGATAGAGTGATGAGTGAAAGAAACCAGACAAAGAGCATGTGCTGTACAATTCTGTCTATAGAAAACTAAAAATCAAGCTAATTTATGACAGAATAGTGACTGTCTTTGGAGGGGTAATGGCCAAGAGGGAAAGAGGAAGTCTTTAGAGATGCTAAGAATGTTTATAACTTGATCTAGTCGATTACCTGAGAATATTTACTTTGCTTAAAAGTTTCATTGACTGTATATATATATATATATATATATATATATATATACACACACACACACACATATTCAATGCACTTTATATATTGTAAAGTACATTTTTTCAATGGAAAAAAAAATCTTATTCCCCTCATTAACAAATAGTAGTTCAGAGAAGAAGAAATTAAAGTGTCCTTTGCACATTTAAAAAAAATGTGCAATTTTACTATTAGTAACAGAGATGTAAAATATAGCCATATGCTGTGATACTACTTACCTGTTAGATGGGCAAAACTCCAAAAGTTTGATATATTCTGGTGTTTAGGCTGTGGGGAAACAGGCCCTTTTGCATGTTGCCAAAGACAATGCAAAATGGTATAGCCCCTATGAAGGTTAACACGGTGATCTCTAGAAAAATTACATAGGCATTTATCCTTTGACTCAGCAGTCCTACTTTTAAGAACCTATTTCAAATATATACTGACAAAATATGAAATGACTTTTTATGCTGAATAGTCCTTGTTTGCCCCTCCAGGTTTATTCTCCATCCTTCTCACCCTCTTCTGTGCCCTGTGAGACCAAACCTCGTGAACTGTGTCAATGGCCAGCAAACATTTTTGTAAAGGGGTAGAGAGCATATATTTTAGGCTCGGAGGCCATATAGCCTCTGTTGCAACTACCAAACTCTTCTCTTATCGCATGAAAGCATCTACCAAAAATATGTAAACGAATGAACAAGTTTGCAACTAATCTTTATTTACAAAAACAGGCCAGGGGCTAGATTTGGCCTGCAGGCCACGGTTTACTGATACCTGGATTACATTACTAGACTCTTCTGACTTCAAGTTAGATTTGGCACGTAGGAGGGGTCAGCAAGAGATTGGAAGGCAGGAGAGAAGTAGCTTCAGGGTGTTAGTTCTCACCTCCAGTCCTGGGAGCCAGCAGGACTCCAGGACCTCCAGTCCCGCAGAGCCTAAGACCCGGCTCCTATCACACAGAACACTCCTAGAGCTCCAGCTGCCATTTCAACCAACTACAGTCCTTGTCATCGTGAGCTTGAGCTGCTATAACAATACCCTACTGAGCAGCTAAAACAACAGCCATTTGTTTCTCATAATTTTGGAGGCTCGGAAGTCCAAGCTGCCGCACGATCCAATGATTCCCAACACATTTTGGTTTCCCCAAATCAGTGACTGCAGCTTGCGCTGTAAGGCCTGGCCCAGAGAGAAGAGTGATGAGAGCTCTTTCAGGATGCCAGGGTTCTCCTCACACATTTATTTCTCACAGAAGTGAAGGGTATATCCTCCAGCCCCTCCCAGCATGGGTGAGTAGGTCTTAAATGACAAACCGCTTTAATATTCTAATCTCCTTAAGCCTTTGAATTCTTCCCTCCCCATGAAATCAAAGCAGGTACAGCTTTTCTGATTCACTCAGTATGGGGCACCTGGTGGTCCAGGTTTCAGCCAACTAACCAAACAAATTCCCAGAAAGACACATCTTAGCAGAACTGACCCAAGAAGAAATAGTGAGTCTAAATAACATATCCATTAAAGAAATCTGAATTCATAACTACAGTCTTTTCCATAAAGAAACTCCAGGCCATGATGGCTTCACTAGTGAATTCCTTCTAACATTTAAGGGAGAAATAACACTAATCTCACATGAATTCTTTCAGAAAATACAGGAGGTAGGAACACTTCTAATTCTACATGATTGGACACATATACAACCATATAAAACTCATTTTATATAACCAGTATTACAGATACCAAAATAATAATAATAATAATAATAATTACTATCATTATTATTGTAACTTACACCTCCTAATTCAGTTTTAATTTTCAATCAAGGTGGAATTAAAGAATTCTAGGTATACAGTCTTTAACTCAATTCATTTTGGCAATCACTGAGCATTTTATATGTACAAAGCATTATGCTAGATACTGGAATAATTCAAAGTGTCTGTAAGACCTCTCTCTCTCTCTCTCTCTCTCTCTCTCTGTCCCCCCCTCCCTCTCTCTCTCTCTCTCTGTTGCTCACTTGCTCACTCACACATGCCCTTCCTGTTTTTATTAACAAAATTCTCCATACTAGCTGTGAAGATGAAAGCATTCACTCACTTTAAAATAAAGTGTTATTGTCCATCTGCTCATTATTTGATTTTGTAACTGCAAGATAAAATGGACGAGTTGACATTCTGTTTGAGTTTTGAAGGAGGCATTAAAATGGCCCATACAATTTTAAAATATAAGAACCGCATGGTTCACTTTCTCAGTATAGTTTTGTGACAAGGTCTTGGTCAACATAGCCAGTAACCACATTTTTTTAACAATCTGTCTTACGGATTTACTTAAGTCTAATAGTGTAAGATTTAACAACCATGTCGTTTTGCTTTTGGATAAATTCCACTCCTGCAATCAAATCTAGAACTGAAGGACAGAAAAAAGTACTCTTCTCTTTTGTGAACTCTTCTGAGAAGTAGCTGATAATCTGCAGAATGATGCCATTTGCTCAGAATTATTTACTCTACAGCGATTCCCCTTATCCACGGTTTTATTTTCCATGGTTTCAGTTATCCACAGTCAACTGCGGTCCACATGCGGAAGATCCTCCTTCTGACTTACAGTCAGAAGGTCACAGTAGACTAGCGCTAAGTCACAATGCCTACATCATTCACCTCACTTCATCTTATCACGTAGGCATTTTATCATCTCACGTCATCGCAAGAAGGGTGAGTGCAGTATAATGAGACATTCTAAAAAAGAGACCACTTTGAGAAAACTTTTATTACAGTGTATTGTTATAATTGTTCTATTTTATTATTAGCTATTATTGTTAATCTCTTACTGTGCCTCATTTATAAATTAAACTTCATCACAGGTGTGTATAGGGAAAAAAACCCCAGTATATACAGGGTTCAAGACTATCTGCAGTCTCAGGCATCCACAGATGTGTGCAGGCTACTGTACACAAAATCTATCTATACTCACTCAAATGCTTCCAGGCATGTTTCTTAGTTACAGTTACTATCCCTATAAATTAAAGCCATAAAAATTAATGTCATGGCTGATAATTGGCTGAATGAATAATTGTTTTAATAAATCATATCAAATGTATAAACTCTAGAAAAACCAATGGAAATGTGGAATTAATACAGAGATAGCACTTTTAGTAGGTAATTAAAACTTGCCCCCCAATTTTTTTTTTTTTTGCTATTTTAAAATTCTGTCTTAATTAATAAGGTGGCCCTCGAGCCATGATCTGAAGCAGAAAGCACAGTGTTGGAGACAAATGGAAATTGGCACACACTGTAAGCTGCTGAAGGACATTAGCAGAGAAATGGATTCCAGAAGTTACTTTCCAGGTCATGACTTGCCCTTTAACCCTCTGACTCCCTATAGTAGCTTTTCTTCTCTCTGCTGATAACAAAATCTGGGAATTAAGCTCTTGTAAGGGAGAAATAATTCCTCTTGCATCTCTAGAAAAGGCTGTCCTGCATCTGCCATTTCAAAGCCTATATGGTTCACCACATTCTGGCCTCAGGCCCCTACCATTATTCTATCCCCTTGTTCTGTTCTATCCAAGACTCCTGGTATTTTATCTCCCAACACTGTAAGGCTTTGGTCTCAACTACAGTCTAGAAAAGTGGCAATCTTAGGGTGTCATTAGTGCTGTTGACCAAATATTTTCATTTTTCCCTCCCAGGTATGTTATAGTATTGTTCTTTCTCATCCCCCTTGAAGTTATTTGTGGCTTTGGACCTGCTTTGGACAACAAAGTGTGAGTGGAAAGTAAGCAGGTGATGTATATGACTCTGGACATAAGCTTTAAAAGCCAGTGTGCAATTCATCACACTCTCTGTTCACTTTGAGTAACTCGCAGTGTTCCAGGTAGTGGTTTCTTGTCCCAGCTTGGCTGCTCCTGGAGTCAGGACAATGGGGAGCAGAGCCCACAGCCAACTTGCCATGGACATTTAATGTGAACCAGAAATAAACTTAGTGGTTTCAAGTCACTAAGATTTTCAGGGTGTTTTGTTTGTCTTCTTGTCTGTTTTGGGTTTTTTTTTGTTTGCCTCAGAATAACCCAGCGCATTCAGATTGATAGGTGTATTGATAGTCCTTACTACATTTCCCACTTACATTCTCTAACCTACCTATTGCAATGACATCACTGCCTCTGTCCTGGAACCTATGCCTTATATTTTAAAAGAGGGTTGCTGTTGTTTTTCTATGTGTATGTATGCATTCTAGTTTTCTCTTTCTCCAGGTCGGTGGTTTGATGTGATATTAGTTATGATTATTTATCTTTCCTTGATCAGATTAATATAGATCCAATGGATTCCTTCTCTATTCAAAAAGAGTGGAAATGAAGTTCTCAGGTGAGCACAAAGTTTGTTTCAAGTGCCATACCTTCAGCCACCACTTGGAATCCATTATATCTCTAATATTTGGGTGTCTGTATCCATCAGCACTGCACGTTACAACCTTGATAGAACATGATATATTAAGAGTATACTTTTCAGCTCATAAAGGTGATGTGAGGCTTGTCTGAGAGTTCAGTTTTGGCCTCACCTAAAATGGCACTGTCGACATTTTGTGTTCTGGAAATGAACCCGTTGATAGGCAACAAATGCCATAGTGTGCCACATTTGTCTTCGATTTTTTTTTCTCTTATGACAGATGATAGTATGTTTGTGAAAGCTTCAAAATAGAAATTAAGTTATCTGTGACCTTTCCTGGGTCTATTTATGGCAATTATATCTCAACTTCCACAAGAAAAGTGATATAAAACAGAGTTCCCAATCTCATCAAGATCCTCTAATGTGCCTTAAAGCAATAACATGTGACTTATATTCTTGCTTTGGAAGTTTAAATGTAAATTATATATCATTATCCCAAAGATTATCTTTTGAATCTGACAGATATTACCTTTATAAAATCTTACATGGCTTACATAAGTTTTAATAAAAATAGTAAACTTTCTCTGATAGAAGCTAGTATGTAATTAGGTTAATCTATTTGAAATTGCCAGCATTTGACAATTTTTGACCTATAAGAATGGCAATTTCATACGATTCAACCTAATAACTTTATATATATTATGTTACTGCATTTTCCTTTATACACATGATGAAAATGTACAAGAAATTGGTCATTTTCTCCTTCAAACTCTGAGCCTATTTCCATATTCCTCATCTTGATGAGTGCACCATTGACTACCCAGTTGTCCAAGTAAACCTGGAAGCTATGATTAAGTCATCCATCTTCCTCTCCTTTTATACCCAAATGATAATGAACTCTCTCTCTTTCCTTAAAACATCCAAAATGTCTATGCAGCCTCCATCACCACCGCTGCTGCCTTGCTTCAGTTTGTAATCTGTTATAGGTAGGGCTCCCCAGGGAGCTGTCTGAGATAGACGTGACGTGCAAAAGATAGATTCAGGAGTAGTCTTGACATTGCAACTCATCTAAGGGAAGAGAAGAAAGAAGAACTAAGCAGAAAGAAAAGTTGGGCTGTGAGGCCCCCTCAAGAAAACCTCCAGCAGGCCCATAAGGAGTTTAAAACTGACATGGCCATTTGGAGTTACATTAAATTGGGAGAAGAGCATGAGGCCTTCATACGTCTGCACAAGTCTTTGAACATGGCCTGGGCAAAGAGTGTAGCCTTGGGAGAGGCCACTCTTCAGCTTGTGTAATTTCTAAGATGTCTGGAATCTAAGGTCTGTCTGCTGGCAGCATTCCCAGACAGGAGAATACGTTTTTTCAGTTCTAAAGGGAGATTTGGGTATATCACAGCATCCACTAAAGTCCATCCTTTTCAGTGCTCAGATCTGTTTCTTCACATAAGGTCTAGGATTCCATGGAGGCTATTTTCCTGAAGGAACATATAAGAGGAGGATTAGTAGAACAAAACATAACCTTCACCTCTGCAGTTGGTCTCCGGTCCACAACTGACACTCAATGCCTCTCTTCTCTATTATGTGTACCTTCAGCTGCACTTCTGTTGGCCTCCATGTCTTTCCTGCTGGTATAACACAAACTCTCCTTGCCAGGGGTGTGAGACTATGGTAACCATGCTTTTCTTTGGACCCAAATGCTGCACTTGCCCTTTCAACATCAAAACATGGGAAGGGGGTACCAAGAGATGCTCAAGTGGATAACTGGGTGCCAAATATATTATTCCCTGCCTGTAAGGTAAAAACAGCCCTCCATTCTCATTATTATGGCCGGTTACTCCTGCCAAGAGAGTGACTCCTTCTTGTGCCTAATGGTTCCTTGGTACAAGGAGCCTAAAGGCAACAGCTATAGCTTATAGACCAATAGGAGTCTTGTGTATTTTCACTGTAGAGTTCTTTTTAGGAGCCAGGATCTCTGAACTCATAAAACTGAGAATTGTGGAAATAGAAGTTCCTCCCCAAGCAGATAGCTTGCAGCAATGGTAAGTAGGGCACTTCTGCTTCTACTTAATGGGTCCCAAACCTACAGGTAAATAACACCCTATAAAGGTCATCAATTAAAGCAAGATTTCTCAACCTTAGTACTATTGACATTTGGGGCTGGATAATTCTTTGTTGTAGGGGCTGTCCTGTGTAATGTAACATGTGTAGCAGTATCCCTGGCCTCTATCCACAAACACTAACAGCAACCCCCTAGTGGTGACAACCAAAAGTATTTCTAGACTTTGCCAAATGTCTAGAGGAGCAAAATTGCCCCAGGTTGTGAAGCACTAAATAAAGTATATACTGGGGGTATATATTGGAGGATAATGTTCCATCATTTCAAGATATTGCCTCTGAGCTGGCATTCTAGCTGTGTTGTTAGCTTTCTGGGTGGTGCAGGATACGATGTGCCCAGTGGGTCCATTGGTCATGTACTTACTTCCATACTCTCTTTGTCATCAAATGGATCCCTTAGTCTTATAAAATGTATTTAGGATGCCACATGAATGGAACAAACATTATGCAAACCCTTAGATAGTGGTCCTGGCTATTTATTAGATGCTCATTTTACATAAAGATAAATCCATTTTCAATGATCCCATTTTTGGTTCAACAAATATCAAAAGAAAACCCAAAAAAGATAAATATCAAGATACTAATCCTGATCATCTCTGGATAGTGTGGTTATGTGATTTTTATATTTGGCTTAAATTTCATTTTCAAATTTGTAAGTAACAACCAGAAAACATTACTATGAAAATCAAGACCAATCACAGCATCAACCCACCTTCCTGTCCAGAATTATTTTAGATAACTGAAAATATGTCTTTAAAAGAGTATTTCCATCATATGCTAGAAAACAAGGATGCCATCTGTGGAGTAGAGAGTCCCCAGTAATAGAAAACAGATGGAATCATACGGACGAGAATAAGATTGGAAGAAAATGTGCACATGAGGAAGTGACTGGAGGAATAAGAGGAAGTCCAGAGATGTTTCAAGCTCAAAGTGAACAAATGCAAAAAGCTTACAAGGCATTGAAATATCATCAGGATATTCATTAATTATTTAGAATAGCAGTGGAAAATATGGATATGGTAACACTTTGATAACTGCTTTCTAAACCCAGTGAACATCTGCCTTTAAGGTCTCTTGGCATGAGAGCTAGGTTTGGAGAGAGAATCAGAGTAGACTCCGGGTTCTCTACAGACCTCCATAAGAACAACAAGACTAGAGAGAAGACAAGACAATCTGACTCCTCCCTCAACGAAACTGCACCATGAATATGATTTTCTAAAGCATTTCTATAGAAATGCTCCTATACAAGGCACACAGATAGGGTGCTAGAATTGGAGAAGGAGGCCAATGCCCTGGTAACTTAGGATCTCTGAAAGGAAGGAGGACACAAATGACCTGAGTCCAAACCATCCCCACGTACCCTGTCTGACTTCATGCCCTATCCCCTCCTATAATCACCAGGGGCAAGATGCTGTAAACAGAACCTAGAGTCACCAAGACAGAAATAAGAATTTTTAATACATTCATATAAAGAAAAAACAAAATCCCCAAACACTTATGGAAAGACTACGAAATAGAGGTATCAAACTCAACAGGAAACCCACATCAAAGGAAATAGTTAATGGAGAAAACAAGACTAAGCAACTACGTGAGGAATGACTAGACATTACAGAAACGAAGACTGTAAGGGGCTCCTGCGTGGCTCAGTCGGTTGAGCGTCTGACTTTGGCCCAGGTCATGGTCTCACGGCTAGTGAGTTGGAGCCCTCTGTTGGGCTCTGTGCTGACAGCTCACAGCCTGGAGCCTGCTTCAGATTCTGTGTCTCTCTCTCTCTGCCCCTCCCCTGCTTGTTCTGTCTCTCTCTCTCTCAAAATAAATATTAAATGTTTAAAAAAAATTTTAAAAAGAAATGAAGACGTGAGCCCTGCAATACAGTATCTAGGCAGGCTGGAAGTAATGGAAGGCTGACTTAGGGACAGGGCCAACTGAGCTCAGAAGGTTCTCCGAGAATGCAGCTCAGGAGAAGAAAGAGGCAGAAAGTCCAACAGAAAAGTTGATACTACAGAATACATTCAACTGTTCCCGTAGCATTCCTAAAAGAGAGAGCAGAGGAAATGAAGGGAGGAAATTGAAGGAGAGGGGAGAGGGAGGGAGAAGAGAGAAGGAAGAAAGAAAAGTAAGTAGGGGGAGGGAGGGAGTCCAGGAGAAGATAATTTACCAGAGCCAAAAGGCCCACCACTGCCTGAGCTCTGATGTAAAAAGACCCACACACAGACATGTTGCAGACACATCGTACAAATAGTTCAGAGCCCAAAGGATAAAGAGCAAGTGTCTAAAGACTGTCAGAAAGGAAAACAAAACA
Source organism: Acinonyx jubatus (assembly GCF_027475565.1). Classification (NCBI taxonomy): domain Eukaryota; kingdom Metazoa; phylum Chordata; class Mammalia; order Carnivora; family Felidae; genus Acinonyx; species Acinonyx jubatus. Next base: position 196,249,392 of record NC_069381.1, on the reverse strand, counting down.
AAACAAAAACAAACAAAAAATAAAAACCATGTAACTATGAAGGGATGAAAATCAAATTAGTGTCAGACTCAGGGCTCCCATATTTTTTCTGTCCCAGAGGGAACAATTTCCGCTCTGCTCCTGAAGGGCCAGTCATAGAAGACAGAAGAATAGATGGTCCTTCTGGCAGCAGTGCCCTGGCCACACTTGTCACTGCTAATGATATAAGCTAGAAAATGGTGGGGCAAGCATTTCAAAGTCTTGAGAGAAAATTAGCTCAATTAGAAAATTCTACATCCAGTTCATTTAGTGGGAGAGCAAAATAAAGATTTTTTTTTTCCCAAACATACAAGGCTCACAATGGCCACTGTCTATAACTGCTTTTAGAAAGAATTTCTAGAGATAAACTCCAATAAGAAAAAAATCCAGTCAACAGAAGTAAACAGACATCTGATTTGTTGATGTACAATATTTAAGGCTAATCCGACCGGGGGAAATGGTGAGAAAGGACTGAAGTGTATAACTGCAAGCAAACTATTGTTGTCTTGTTCAGGGGGAGGTTTCATGGTTATGAAATGCATTTAGTTTCAAGTAATAGAGAAATCCAACTCACAGAGAGATATATTTTTCTCATAACAATTCTGGAGAAAAGCTTCTAGATATTGGTCTAGAAGTTTGATGATAGGTCAGGATGGTTGCCTCTACAATTGTCTCAGCCTTTCTCTCAAGCTTAGCATCTCATGGTTGCAAAGATGCCTGCTGTGGCTCCTGATGATATAGCCACATTGATGGTAGCCACAAAAGGGTGGATGACAAGTCATTTCTGTCCCTCTTATTAAGAAAGTCAGAGATGGTTTCTAGTATATTTTATTGGCCTCGAATCATATCATGTGGCCACTTCCAGCTGGAAGGGAACCTGGAAAAAGAATATTTAGCTTTTACCACCCCTATATGGAAGAAGGCAAGGGAGAAGGGGTTTGGTAATGACAGTGGATCATCCAAGTAGCATGTCTACTACAAACGCTAAAGATGATGACTCACTATAGATGTTGGTAGTGAAGGGATCCAAATATGCCACCCCAAAACAAGCAATCTTAGTTAGCATAAGGATTATTTCAAGTAGAAGGCAATTAAGGATCAACAAATACAGGAAGAGCTTCTGCCCTCTCCTTATCTGCCTGAAAGACCGACATAAATTTACCCCTGACCTGGACCAGGAGAAAAGAGGAACACTCATCAAAAGAGATGGGGAACCAGCACCAAGAAAATCTACATAGAAGAAGCTTCCCAAAATAGCCCTTATCTTCCACTAGTTCTCCCATATATTGCCTGGTCACTTCCCCACAATTTAGCATCCCGGAAGCCAAAACCCTCCTTCCTTTGTCAAGAAAAGTATATAACTCCCAAGTCTAACTACTTTGCGTTTCATTTCTTTTCTGTGAACACTCACACATGTAAAAATATTAATACATTTATTTCTTTTCTCCAACTAATCTTTGGTCAGTGAAATTCAAGTCCCCCGGTATTGAGTCTAAATGTGTAGAGAAAAGATTTTCCTCCCTGACGATAGAAAACACATGTTTACAAATCAAGGTGAACTGCAAATGTAAACACTTGGGGAAAAAACCTTATTAGCAATAGCATGCCAAATACCTACCTACTAATACCCAGAGAGGGGACTAAGTAATATATATATTTTTTACTCACCTCACCCTAAGATCAGTGCTTTTTTTTTTTTTTTTTCAAAAAAGATTAGCACTCTTGACATCAGATTTGAAACTACTTTAAATTCCATTTGGAAAAACGGACCTGCCTGGTAGAAAAGCCCAAGTATAGCACAATATGTCCAGTCTGCTCCAAGGAGGTGTTCTGATTCAGGGACATAAGGCATTAAGATGGGAAGGCTGTCTGAAAATAAAAGATTGTTTGGGGGTTTCTTTGTCCTGTGATTGTTCACCCTCGTGATTGTGAATGGAATTCAAATCTTCTTAAGCAAGCAGAGGGGTTGCTGAATCACCTTGAATGTTACCTTGCAAATGGACAACAACAACTAGGAGGGCCAAGAGGTTAAAAATTCTGCCAAAATTTCTAATGATACAAATTTTACTCTGAACCTAAAATCTTGGATCATAATGAATTGTAAGTGAAAAAAATTACTTGCTGCAACATGATAATCCAGAGGCAAAAAATAAGATCTATTTACGATATTAATATTTTTCATGAAACATCCCCCTCTTTTTTTTTTTTTTTTCTTTTTACACATAATATAAGGAACCTTTTAGGGGCACCTGGGTGTCTCAGTTGGTTAAGTGTTTCAAGTCATGACCTTATGGTTCAGTTCATGAGTTTGAGGTCATCAGATTCCCTGCTGACAGTGTAGAGCTTTTTGAGATTCCCTCTCTCCCTCTCTCTCTGCCCCTCCCCCTCACCTGCTCTCTCTCTCTCGCTCTCTCTCTCTCTCTCTCTCTCTCTGTCAAAATAAATAAGTAAACTTAAAGAAAAAAAAGATAAAGGCCCTTTTAATTTTGCTTATACGGTGTTATCATTTGAGTTTACCATTTCTGTAGCATGAAACAAACATAACCTTTACTAAAAGCATATTTAAATGATGTCAAATCTAATAAAATTAATGGCCCAATTCTTTGCGATTGTTCCAATATATTTTCTTTCTTAAACCGAAATTATGAGTAAAAATACCATTTCTTTTAAAATGATTTCATATAATAAAAACATGAAGTCTAGATTAAATTGATCTTTTTACTACTGTTCATTCTGCTATATTCCCTTTATGAAATTGATATTTCATGTTCAATTGTTTAATTTCAACTGAAATTGGAAGACCAAAGCATCTTGGGCTATATAATAATAAAATTACCTTACCCTGGTACAGTTTCATATTTTTCAAAGCTCTTTCCCATTATTGAATCTTGTCCCACAACAAATCTAGTTATTATTATTTCCCTTTTGATATATAAGGAAAATGAAGCACCAAAAGTTTAAGTGACTTGTTTTTAGTTACCTCATTTAATTAGTGACAAAGCTAAGGCTGGCACTGAGTGTTTTTGTGTCTGTCATAGAATTCTTGGCTTCTCTATTTCATGAGTCCTGATATTTTCAAAGAACTGAGCTGGGAACATTCCCCCTTTAGCTGAACTCTAAGCTCTTCAATGCAGAGTTCAAGGAGATTGTCAGTTCTTGGCACACCCTTCCAAATTCCACAAGAGAATGTGGAAACTATAATGAGATTGGCAATCTAGTCTTGGGGGAATGATGAAGCTTCACGTTTATACCTGTTCAACTGGGAAGCAGATGAATACAGCATCAGGTGAATGGGTCAAGCTTAAGTCCAAGAAACAACCCCATGAAGTAGCAGGCTAGAAATTGGTGGTTAACCCAGTGTCCATGGATGTTTTGTAGAAAATGGGGGTGCATCTCAAGGAAGATCAGAGGCCTAAGGTAGAGAATAACAGGCTAAATCAGGGGATTTTCTGTCCTTCAGCAGCTGAACTAGGACTATGCAGCAGGGGTCTATCAAGTGAAAGCTACATATTACTAGAAAATATAAGCATGTTCTTTAAAGATTTTAAAAATTTTTAAGTAATCTCCTCACCCAACCTGGGGCTTGAACTCACAACCCTGAGATCAAGAGTCCCATGTTCCACTGACTGAGCGGGCCAGGCACCCCTAGGAAATAGAGTATTTTTAAGGCACCCAGTGCTAAGGACTGGTGGCGGGGAAGAGATTTGGGGATGAAACATAAATTTCAAGGCCTGGCATTCAGAACTACTCAAGGTTTCAAGGCCACGAATGTCTCCAGCGACCTCAAACAAGTACCTGAGAATATGGATAGTCAGGAAGACAGGGATTTGCCAGGGCTGGCATATCCGTTCTGGCCACATAGTTACAGGGGAGACAAGGTCTCAGCCCAGGTACCAGGACTGGAGAAACTGTGCCAGAATGGATTCAAACAAGATGCTCTGGGACAAAGTCAGAGAGACAATCCAGATTGCTGTGAGGAGTTTCAGGAACAATTTACAGTAAGAGTTTTCCGAGGAAGCTCAGATGGCTAAGAGATGAAAGCAAGCTAGATAAGAAATTTGCCAACATGTTACTATCGGTAAAGGTAATTTAGAATGAGGAAGAAAGGGAGAGATTTGGCTGCTTTCAGTTTACAAGTAAATCAAAAAGGGAGTTTGCGCAGGGACGGTCCACTTCAAACTCGGGAAACTAAAGTGACTGCTTATCATTCAGCGGCCCCAGCTGCTGGCAAGTTCCCCACAAGAAGAAATCTCAAAGACGGGAAAACCCAGTGCCCCCCAGAGGATGCAGAGAAAAAGCTTAAGGCCTTGGTTAAATTCTACCCACTAATGTCCAGGTGGTGCAGGCTACCTATTCATGAACCGAACAGAAAACAAGAGTGCCAGGACTCTGCAGAGAGAGAAACAACCAGCTTTATTTCTATTGTGGAAAGGACAGGTATCTCAAAATAGAGTATATCAATCAATGAGGCAAACTCTATCCTGGTCTTCCAGAAACTGAGACCAAGAAATAAGGCAGGAAGTCCCTCTAGTATGCTAGGAATTCATAAGTATTCCTGCTGGCTGGGCTTACCTACTTTCCCAGTTCCTTCTCCCCTTCCTGGGGGCAGGGAGCCTGAGAGGAGGGGTGATCCAGCCCAGTATAGCCCTCACGGACAATATCGTGGGGTAAAGGAAACAAGCACAGAGTCAGGCATCCAGATTTGGGGTAACTGAGAATCCAGAATGGGCTTTACACCTGTTCTCCCAGGCACCTGTATGTCCCTGGGCTCCTATAAGGAACCAGTAAAACCATACTGATTATCCACTTCTTATCCACTTCTGCAAGAACTACAGAATCTCCAGATTGCAAGGGGGGCTGGGGTAGAGGAGATTCCCTCCGGGAAGAGGTGAAAATGTTTTCTGTATCTACAACCTCAGCCATCCTAGCACGGAGTGGCTGAACCCCGAGGCTTGAGGAGCCCATAGACATCTTGTATTTTTCTTCCATTCATTCCACTTACAGGGACAGATTTTATATAAATGTCAGGATAGAAATATTTTCTTAGGGGAATATATAGTACCTGGAATATATGCTCTTTTCTTTGCAGCTTGCAAGAGAATTCCTTTGTAGGAAAAGACAGATTTGTTAAACAGATGCCAGAAGCAAGGCCCCCAGAAGCTTCCTGTTTGTCCCAAGATTCTCAAAGAGGGAAGTAATTTACATAATATGAAGGGAGGAGAGGGGCAGACATAGGTCCTGGGAGCAGCAAGTTTCCAGAAAGAAGACAAACACATTCAGTGGCCCAACCTAACAAGTTTGGGGAAAATATTGCTAAATCCTTGGCTAAGTAACATACAGAGTAAAATTCCTCCACCTCTGCTGTGAAATTACACATAAATCTTCCATTTCTTGCTAATGCCTTCATGGGGGTTTGGTTTTGTTTTTTTTTGTGGGAGAAGCTCAGAGGAACTTGTCTGTTGGGCACTTGAGTTAGCACAGGAAGAATAAAATGTTTCAGAAATACAGCCGTTGATCCCTGTCATGAAATGCTTATAAAATTCCTTGTAGTTTAAAAATGTTCTCATAAAATCATTATTGTCTGTAAATAGGGCAGTATCATACTTTCCATTTTGCAGGAGAACTGGGAATCACAGAGAAAGTAACTTGGCCAAGTGAAAACTGCAACTTTTATTCTTTTTTTTTTTTTCTTATTTAGGGTATTTGCTGAATTTTTTAATGACTTTATTTTTTAGAGTTATTACAGGTTCATAGCAAAACTCAGTGGAAGGTACAGAGATTTCCCATATACGCCTTAATCGGGTTTTGGGGTGATGGTGAGGTTTGGAGCCAATGGCCAAGAAAGAATTCTTGAAGATGTCTTTGATGCAAAAATATGATTTCATTAAAGCATGGGGACAGAACCCAATGGCAGAAAGAGCTGCACTGGGGTAGTGTTAGAGTGACTGCTTATATACTGTGGGCAGGGGAGGAGGAGTAAAGTTAACAGAAAATTTCTTAAAGGGATTTCCATATGCTAAAGAGGATTTATAGATTACTGGAAGCCTAGCTATTACCAAGCTAAGATTGTTTTTCCCTCTAGGAAGCAGTATCTTTAAGATAGTAGGGAGTTCCTGGAGATTAGGCTATCGATGAGGTATTTGTAAACTGATGGAGACTATCAGTTTAACTGTTTTCTGTCCTTTTCTTTGTTCTTGGGCAGCCGGGAGTGCCTGAGGAATATCACACATATCTCACCTTGGTTGGGGGTGGGATGGGGTTGTGCTAGCTTGTGCTTGGCTCTCAGCTTGCCTTATGGTCCCTCATATGCACATCCTCTCCCATTATAAACAGCTCTTGCCAGAATGGTACATTTATCACAATATAGTCTAGGTGCAGGAGTGCAAGAGCACCTCACTCCCAGGGTCCCAAAGAGACCAGATTTGGCCACTAGCAGCTGACAGAATCCAAAGGCAGAGAAACCAGTGGTGGTGAAACAAGAAAGGAATGTATTTCAATGAAAGCAACAATGGGAAGACAGTGGATGTCGCAAAGACAGTCTCTAAAATGCCCCAAATTCCTTCAGATTTATATAAGGAAAATGTGGGGCAAAGGTGGGTGGGTATGTGCAGATGGGTGGTGAAGGTCAAATCATCGTCTTGGAGGCAATCATGGGTGGGGTCTTGCTGGCTCAGGGCAGTCCTTTTTACTCTAGTTCCCACCAGAGGATGCTTTGCCCCTAGGGTGTTTTGCCTGAGTTAAGAGATATGCTGGAAGGAAGAATTTAATCAATTGGAGTCTATTAGACTAAGGTCAAAATGGTGGTAGTTGAAGTTCTCTTTCAATAATTGATGAACCTACATTGAAAATCATAATCACCTAAAATCCATAGTTCACATTAGGGTACTCCTTTGGCATTGCACGTTCTATGAGTTTGGACAAATGTATAATGACATGCATCCATCACTATAATATCATACTGAGTATTTTCGCTGCCCTACAAATCTTCGGTGCCCTCCTGTTCATATCCACCAACCGTACTCTCCAGCAACTACTGATCTTTTGACTGTCTCCATAGTTTTGATGTGAAATGTTGGGGTCTGGGAGCAAACAGCCAAGAAAGAATTCTTCAGTGTAATAAGGGTGGTTTTATTAAAGCACGGGAACAGGACTGTCGGCAGAAATAGCTGCACTGGGGTTGTGAGGAGTGGCTGATTGTGTAGTTCAAGTTAGGAGGGGGTTAGGGATAGAGTAAGTCTCTAAGGAATTTAGAAGCAAGGACCTTGAGGACCTAGCTGCTGTAAGGATCAGGTCATTTACTACTACCTAGTAAACCCTCAGTCATGAGACCCTTCAGATGTGTATCAGTGGGCCATATGCTTGGAGGATGATTGCTGACGTGTATCTTGTGGAGGGCAGGGTAGAGATAAATGAAGTTTCCAAAGAGATTTTTTATATGTTAAAGACTTAGAGGATTCTGGAGGTCCTTTTGCCTCCAGCAAAGCATTCACATTGACAGTTGAGGTCCTGGAGGAAGGTCACTCTGCCTGGTCTCAAGTACTTGTCAATAGGCTATAAATTGTTTTTTGTTTTTTTGTTTTTTTATTTTTTTTTGGGGGGGGGGGTACAGAGAGAGACAGAGCATGAACGGGGGAGGGGCAGAGAGAGAGGGAGACACAGAATCGGAAACAGGCTCCAGGCTCTGAGCCATCAGCCCAGAGCCTGACGCGGGGCTCGAACTCCCGGACCGCGAGATTGTGACCTGGCTGAAGTCGGACGCTTAACCGACTGCGCCACCCAGGCGCCCCATCAATAGGCTATAAATTGTAAGGAAGTTTTATTTTTTCTGTATTTCTTTTGCCTTTGTTCTCCACGTCAGTTTTGTCTTTTCCAGAATGTCATATAATTTGACTCATATCGTATGTAGCCTTTTCAGATTGGCTTCTTTTCTGTAGTAATAAATATTTAAGATTCCTCCATGTCTTTCTGTGGTCTTGGACTATGATTCTCGTCAATGATTTTTGGTTACAAGGAGTCAAAACGTATTCATACTTGCTAAACAAAAGGTGTCAGTAGTGTACTGGGAAATGGTAACAATTAGCTCTCTAACGGAGAAAAAAAAAACCAGGATTTGTTTCCATGGTGTAAATACTTTTTACCTTTGGCTGATTTCAAATTACCAGTGGTGATGTCACTGGCTGCAGAGTTGGGAAAGATGTACACAGCCTGCAAGTGCAGGGAAGCACGGCTCTGGCATCCCACTGGGTGTTTTGAAGTAAGGACACAATAGGCAGCCTCAGGGATATCCAAGGACAAGAAACAAATAATAGCTGGGACTTCTTTCAAGATATTTGATGAGGACTCTTGTACCCTTTTTGTGCTTTGCTTTGGACAGATTCACTGATCTTAATCATGCCTCTGGGAAGTTTATCTTGCTAACGAATGACTTTCAGAGTCCAAAAAGGGCGGGGGGGGGGGGGGGAACCAAGAAGTGGAGAGCTGAGTCATTTACTATGGTATCTTTCTCTTTATAGAGACTGAGTAGGGGCAAGTTGCTGCTGTTAATGGAGTACAGAGGTGGAAAATATCAATGCTCTCCTGCATAACCCAGTGGTGTGCCATGAAGGACAGCCATCTAGTGAAACACAGGTCAGGATCATGCAGCAAGAGGAACTAAAGTTCAGAGCAGACTATTTCTCTTTTCTAAGTTCTGCAACTTTTATCACAGCCATGGTGACAATTCTCTAGTAAAATCCTTTTGGAATCTCCTAAGCCATGGTGGTTGGAAAAGCCAAATAAATTTCTGAAACTACCCCTGCATTCAGCTGACACAGTCAGGGACCTCGGGAACTGAGCCCCTGTGCACGAGACACTCCCTGCTGGCTCTTATCGCTTTTCTTGCAGAGTGGAGGACAGACCAAGGAGCAAGCCAAGGCTGGCTCAAATTAGTCTGAGACATATTGGCCACAAAAATTAACCTTTAACCACCTTTCCTCTTAATTATAATGCTAAAAATCACACCCAGAGGTGGAGACTTAATATGCAAATGAAGCATAGGATGTACAAAGAAGCCAGTTCCGTCAACTGCACCTACATGCCCAATTTCCTGTATTTCCCAACATCTCCCTGCTTAGAGTCCTGCCCACCTTGGGTCCTTTAAAACTTCCCCTGGATGTTGTTCTGGGAGCCAGTCTCACACCTTTGTCGTGGCTGTATTTTCCTTCAGCTGCAGGTGTTGCCCGAATGAAGCCTTGCCTGCACCTTTACATCTTGAGTCCAGCCTTGTTTCAACCATTGTGGGTCCAAGGACCTGAGTTCAGTAACAAAAGCCCAAAGAGTAAATTTAAAGCCATCTATAGCCCAGTTAGAATAGTGGAAATTTGTGCCATCCTCAAAAGTCTTAAAAGATGGACCCCATTATATTCTCATTTAATTCACTGGTATGGCTCCTACAAAAATCAGGTTGATCGCAGCAAATGATAGTGAACTACCACGAAATTGACCAAGTGGTAGCTTTATTCACAGCTGCTGTGTTGCATGTGGTGTTGCTATGAGAACAAATCTGACCTGGAAAATGATTTTTTTTTTAAATCATTATCAGAAAAGAGGATCAAAAACACTCTGCAAGCACTTGGATGGAGAGCAGTGCACATTCTGAGTCTTGCCCTAGGTCTTTGTTAATCCTCCTGCTCACTATGACAATAGATTCTAAAGGCACACTGCACAGAACATCATGTTGGTCCACTGGCAAATGACATCATATTAATCAAACTAGTGAGCATGAAGTGGCAAATGCTCTGGATGCTCTGGTAAGTCATATGTGAATTGGAAATTAGATAAACCTTAGAAAAATTCATGGTACATCGGTGATATTTTTACGGTCCAATGTTTTGAGGAATGCCAGGACATTCCTTCAGTGGTAAAGGACAAGAAAGCATTGTCCAATAACAAAGAAAAAGTCACAACACTTAGCCTTCTTTGAATTTAGGAGATATCCTATCAGTTTGGTTAACTAGCACAGATTCCTTGCTCCCTGGTGGAAAAATTCAGAAACACTTTCCACTTGGTGTCTCCAAAGATCCCAAGCAGGATTGATCCCCATCGTCCACAAGAGTAAATCTTTTATTGGCTTTTCTCCTTTCCCTTCTCTCTGCAACATGCCCTACAATGCTTCCTAGCATCACCTCCTAGAAAAATTACACCCAATAGTAGGATCTGCTATTGAAGGGACCCGAACCAAGACAAGAGTAGAAACAAGGAAAGTAGTTACAAAGCCATTGCAATAATCCAGACAGAAGATGATGATGGTTCAGAATGGTAGCAGTATAAGTAATTGGATATGATCAGGAGTGGTTGAATTGTGGATGTATTTTGAAGTTTGATGAATAAAGTTGGATGTATCATATGAGGTAAAGAAGGAATCCAGGATGTCTCCAAAAATGTTGCCTGTATTAACTAGAGTAATTGAATTTCTTTCCAGTGAGACAGAAGAAACTTCAGGAGGAGTAGACTTTCTGGGGAAGATACAGAGCTCAATTTTCATCGGCTTAACATTGAGATAGCTAGTAAATATTCAAGAGACGCTGTGAAATAAGCAGTTGGATACATGAGTCTAGAGTTCATGAGGAAGGCTCACAGAAGAGATATAACAAGAGAGTCATTGGTATATAGATGCTATTTCAAGCAGTGAGATCACCAGAAGAGTGAATATAAAGAGAAGGAGTACAGGAACAAGGCATAAGTACTGCATCCCCTCAGTGTTAACAGGCTATAGAGAAAAGAGAAGGAACAAAGGAGATTGAAAAGAAGCTATTAGTGGCCTAGAAAGGAAACTCAGAGAATGAGATGTCCAGGAGGACAGTGAAATTAAAAAAAAAAAAAAATTAGTACATCGAGGAGGAGAGAATGATCACCTATATTAAATCCTGCTGGTAAGTCAGGGAAAATAAGGACTGAGTATTTATGAATGTGTTTAGCAATGGGAAGATCATTTTGAACCTGATGACAAATTTTTGATGCCTAAAACACTTCATAAATTCAATGAGTTTCAGTGGGTATCTGAGCATTCCTGGTGCTGAATACAATCCAGCCTGCCTCAGGAAAATGGGGAGGATATGTATGAAAAGAAGGAAGGAAGGATGCAATTTTGCCTGGGGTCAGCCACGCCATTGACAATAAAACGTTGGGAGGAATATGAATGGCAAATGAACAAAATCCCCTCGGTGCCCTGGGGGACTGGGGCAGGGGAAATACAATAATACTAGAATCTCCTGGCAGTCAAGCTAGATTAATTTACTGAATGTTTTTGTGATAGATTTTGCTGTAAAATAAATTGGATAGTAGATTCTATTGAACAGTGGTACCTACAATTTCTAATCTCAGAGTGGTTTTGGCTTATTATAATCAATGGGAGGCCCCTAGATACTCTGGAAATGATGGCTTGGTTCAGGATGGTACAGCTCCCTGATGATAATGCTGGAAGTCATCCAACAGTAAGCCTCAATTGTTCAATGAGAATCCAGGAGGAATAATGCTAACAGGCCTCACTCATAAAAAGCAACTGACTCTCAGAAGGTAGGGGGCAAAACAAGACCACGTGATCATTTTATCCATTTTCTACATGGCAAAAAGTTGTCCTGTGTCTAGTTCTAACTTTGGTTCAAAGGATGGATTTTTCTTTCTCTTGTGATAGCATTTGAATTTGGTCCAGGAACTCCCTTTAGCTTACTTTACCAGTGCCCAACATCATCTCTCCTGATGGAAAATGCTGCCTACTTGATGTTTGCATTTCTTCCTCCACTATCCTTCTCTTGACAGTAGTTGCACTTGAGATAAAAATAGTATCTACCTCTAGGGTTGTGAAGGATCATGTGATTTAATCTAGGAAATCACTTAGAAAAGTACCAGGGAACGAATGTGTGCTAAATGTTACCTCTTATTTTTAGCTTTATATAGCAAAGGTGCCATCTTTTCATTGCCTACCTTTACATGGATTCCTAGGACATGTGACGATGACCAATTGTAAAATATAGAACTTATCAAATCATTGTGATGATGAATACTTCTAATTCTAAAATGTATGAATGTGCCGGAAATGATGATCCTGCAACTGTCAGAAACCCTACAAATTCTGAAGACAAAGAGGAGCATGAGCCATTCTTCTTCCAAAGGCCTGAATCAGACCTTGGAATCTTAAGATCTCTGAGACTAAGATAAGCAATGACATATGCTAAATGAGTCATTATGGCAATTGCATACTTCTAAGAAAAGTAAGATGAATATCTTTCTGCCAACTCCACGCCATCTCAGACTCAACAGGTCATGCTTGGTTCATGTGGGTCAATGCTTACTGTCCACAGCTGAATTTTCTTCGTAAGGAGGCTTTGTTGGTGTGAGAAGGGAGAAGGTTCATTTTCAGAAATACCAAATAAAAGCTGTGCTGTCTAGTTAACAATGTATTGGAAATGTGTACAACCCCCCACCCCCAATAATGGATTCCCAAACCCTTAGACACTTCACTTCCGTGTTCTTCTTCCCCTCTCCATTTCACTGGCTTATTTTTGCGGGCTTTGCAATGAGCATGTGCCAAAGAACAAAGGGAGGAGGGACTGAAAGTCTCTGCATCACCTCAGGGGATGTACATTTGTTCCAATCAGACTATTTTTTACCTTACGTGGGCATAGGTGGTATTGGGGTAAGGCTATAATCTCTGTGGCCAGTGAGAACCAGGGGAGGGACTTGCATGCTAGGAAATAAATTGTCTGCTGTAAGTGCCCCGAGTGTGCCTGTCAGACACCTGCTCTTGCAAGAACATTGATTAAAGCCTCACTTCACTGTGCTCTGAGTCTCTGTGTCCCTCCTTTGATGGGGTCAGCGGGCTTATTTCTCACAGTCGTTAACATGAGCACTGAGATCCTAAGGGAGCTTCAGTGATTCAGTCACCAACCCTTCTAAGAGCACCTTTCAGTTTTTGTCACATCTGGTTCCTGATTGCAGAGTCTCAGAGCCCATTCTCCTTCTTGGACTCTTCCACAAAAGAAAATGTCCTTAACTCTGCATGACAAGCCCCTTGTCCCCATTCCACCGAAAACCTACCTGTGACTAAGAAAGATTTAAGAAGAAATAAAAATAGCTCTTATGCTTCTGGTCCATCTACAGCTGTACAAATGAAACTCAAGTTTTTATCTCAGTGAATTATTCCAGCACATCATCAAATGGGCCATACTGTCTCTTGCCTCTGGCCTTCACACATGTTGCTTTCTCTGCCTGGAATATGCATGTTTTCCCTTCCTCCTTACCTGGCAAACTCTTCCTACTCACTCTTCCTCTCTTAGTTTAAACAACACTTAGCAAACTTAAACTATGCCTTGATTCTTTATTTTTAAAAATCAACACACTGAAAATTTCAAGAACATAAATATACTTTCCTACGTGATGCGCACTAGCATAACTTAAAGTGAGGACAGTGTGGCCTCAGATGATCTGTGAATAAGGTTCTCTTCATGGGCTCCAGCTTCCTTCCTGCAACTTCCTCCACTGAAGGACAACCACCTTGTCAAGGAGCCTTCCTTCATCCTTTCCCAAGGATCTGGAATCACTGGTTTACATCTAAGAGAAAACGTAAATTGACGTGTTAAGTCTCCCAGGTCATTTGCAGATTGAACCTAGGTACCCTTGTGGAATGACAGGAAAGTGATGTTATGCAGCAGAGAGGATTTTACTTATTTCAGTACAAAACTAGGGACTTTGGGGCTGCCCTCACTTCTCCCTGAAAGGAACAATCCAAATGACAGCCCTGCCTTAGTTTAAAGCTAGGTTCTCTTTTCTGCTTATTATGGATCTTTGATAAGAAATACAATTGCTGAGAAGTCTGTTTTGCTTGCTGTTTGCTACGAGCATTGTGAGGCCTTTCCTGAATGTAACCCGCTGTGTGGTAGAATGGGTTGTAAACCTTCCTAAATGTAGTCTGATATGTAATGGAATGAGTGATTGTACCTAAACTAACCGGCATTTCTCGCTTCTGTAAACCTGCTTGCTTAGCACATTCCTCACCTACCCTACCCTCTTCCCCCTACCCCCTTCTTCCTCCCGCCACAAGTAACGGACAAAGCCTTCCCGCCAAAGGACAGACAAAGGACGCCCAATCAGAGAACAACAAATGTCCTTACTTTAAAATCAACTAATCAGGCCCCTTATAATTTGAAACCTCCCCTGTGCTATTTGTCTCTGTCTATAAAAACGCTGTACCAACCCTGATCGAGGCCTCTTGCGTCACCGGCGACGAGTGCGCAGAGGACCAGGTTCGAACCTGCAATAAACGACCCTTGCCGCTTGGCTTTGACTTACGACTCTGGTGGACTTTTGTGGGAGGTTTCGGAACTTCGGGCATTACACTCCCTATCAGTAAAATAACACTAAATGTATTCCAATTTTCCCGACGGTTATTTTGCAAACCAAATGAGATAATGTATTTCAAAGTGTCCATAAACTATAAAGTATTACACAAATGTTAGTGCTATTATTAGTAAGTTTTACAAATTAACTATTCATTGGCATTCAAGACAAATTTGGAGATTTGTTATTCATAAGTCCCAGATCTCTCAAAGTTGCTGAGTTCTGTTCTGCATTCAGTAGAGCTTGGAGTTCCAGGTAGATTTAGGGACAGGTTCTGAATATTTTCATAAAGCAAGGAAGCATTTTTCCTTAAGGAAAAAAAATGATATAGGGGTGCCTGGGTGGCTCAGTTGGTTGAATGTCCGACTTTGGCTCAGGTCATGATCTTGCGGTTCATGAGTCTGAGCCCTGCATTGGGCTCTGGGCTGGCAGCTTGGAGCCTGGAGCCTGCTTTGAGTTCCATATCTCCCTCTCACTCTCTGCCCCTCCCCGTTTGTGCGCATGCACGCGCGCTCTCTCTCTCCCTCTTTCTCTCTCTCTAAAAAATAAATAAATAAACATTTAAAAAATATTTGTAAATGTTCTCTTTTGCCTCATTGAGATTCTTCTGAGCTTTCTTCACTTTTACCCCGGAAGAACATTTTATTTTCCTATGTGACTTGAAAAAAAAATTTTTTTCTGCCTGATCTAAGAGCTGAACTTTGGTATTTATTAAAATAATTCATTTCTTCATTTTCAGTAAAAATTGATTAGATCCTCCATTACCTCCTAATTAATTTTTAAAAATTTACCGTGTCTTATAAGTGAATTACACAGGTCTATAGATGCTTGTCTTTAAATTTTTTTAAAGTTTATGTATTTATTTTGAGAAAGAGAGAGCATGAGAGGAGGAGGGACAGAGAGAGAGGGAGAGAATCCCAAGCAAGCTCTGAGTGGCCAGCACAGAGCCCGATACGGAACTCAAACTCATGAAAGAGTGAGATCATGACCTGAGCTGAAATCAAGAGTTGGAAGCTTAACCAACTGAACCACCCAGGTGCCCCAAAGCTTATCTTTTAAAAAACCTACTTTTTTTTCTGCCAAGCCAAATGTGTGCAGTTCAAACATTAGCATAAATTTAATGTTTATCATATCACTAAGGCACTATATTTTTCCATTTGTCAAGTATTATGAATTTGCATGATTAAAAATGATTATTGTCTACCCATATCAAAAATTAAAAAAAAATTTTTTTTCCTGTTTTTTTTTTTATTTTAGAGAGAGAGAGAGACACAGAGAGACAGAGAGACAGAGAGACAGAGCATGAGTGGGAGGCGGGGGACAGAGAAAGAAGGGACACAGAATCCCAAGCAGGCTGCAGGCTCTGAGCTGTCTCCACAGAGCCTGATGCAGGGCTGTAACCACGAACCGTGAGATCATGACCTGAGCTGAAGTCGGACGCTTAATGGAGTGAGCCACCCAGGCGCCCCTTAAAATTTTTTTTCAAAGATTGGTCATTGTTTAAAGTGGTCTTTGTCTTTGTGAATCTGTTTTTCTCTGAAGTCAGAAAACAGTTTCAAAAAGAAGGCAGTGAATTATGCTAGTTTGAAAAAAGAAACAAAAGCATCTGTTTTTTTTCTGTTAAAAGTGATATATACTAGGTAAGCGTTTGGCTGCTCATGTGCCTAGGCCAGAGGCAAGGCCCTCTCAAGCAAAATCAAATGAGCCACTGAGGCTTGCTCACATCCATGCACTAAAGCACAGTAACCAAACAAACACATAAATAAACAAACCCATCCATCCATCCATCCATCCATCCAAACATCCACCCATCCTCAAACTCAACTACCTACCTCATTTGATCACTTATGTAGTTCATTGTTCTCAGGATCAGAAAAGTAGACTGCAATTCCCTCCATCAGCACTTTTAGACTCTGAGAGTGTTGGCCATTTTTTCCTTTATTTTCATTCACGTATTCATTCACCCATTTATCCAATAAATATTTTAGAGCCCTTCTGTGCTGGGTACCCATTTAGGTGAACAAGTTTTTAATCCAGGCATTCAGATGACTAGGAAAGACAGGATCCCCTGCTTTCACGGAGATTATGATCAAGTGGGTAGAAGCAGATAATAAACAAGTGTATAAAATGAGATCATGAAGGTTAATGAGTGAGACTGATTAGCATGGGAAGGGAGGGCCACTCATTTAGATTGGCTGGCCACGAAGCCCTCTGTGAGGACATGAACTTTGTTTAAAGATCTGAGGAATAGAGGGAAGCAATCATACAAAGAAATAGGAGAAGAGTGCTCCTGGCCCAGAGAACAGAAACGCAAAGTCCCTAAAAATGGACTAGACTTGGCCTTCTCAGTATTTCTGCAAGAAGCCAGGGTGGCTGCAGTTTAGTGAGCAGAGGGAAAAATGGTAGGACATGCACTCATTTCTTCATTTTCAGTGAAAATTGATTTGATTTAGGGGCTACCTCATGAATCTCAAGAAGACCAAATTAAAGGGTTTGTGTTTTATTCCAAGTGGAAGAAGAAGGCATAGGGGAGTTCTAAACAGTGAAGTAAAAGGGTCTATTTTACATTAAAAGTACTGCTCTGGCTTGTCTGCAGTGGCCGCATTAGAAAATTGCAAGAATAGAAGTAGAAAAGCAAATAGTGAGATTACTGCACTTCTCTAGGTGAGAGATGCCGAAGGATGAGAGTAAGGGCAGTGGAGATAGAAGTTAATGGATCTGTGGTACATTTGCAGGTGTACATTTGTGGTATAGTTAGCAAACAGTTGATTAGAGTAAATACCGAGGAAAGGATGAGGGAAAAGAGACATCAAGGATATCTCCTAAATTTTTGAAATGGTGCACTGTGTTGATGGCAGTGCCATTTACTGACATTGAAAGGCTAAGGGAGGAATACACTTTTTTTTAAGGTTTATTTATTTTTTGAGAGGGAGTGTAAGCAGGGGAGGGGCAGAGAGAGAGAGAGAAGGAGAGAAGGACAGAGGATCCAGCAGACTCTGTGCTGACAGCTGCGAGCCCAATGCTGACAGCTGCCAGCCCAATGCGGGGCTTGAACTCACAAACCATGAGATCATGATCTGAGCCAAAGTTGGACGCTCAATAGACTGAGCCACCCAGGAGTCCCAGGAGGAATACATTGTTGATGCACAGTTCTATGAAGAGCATGAAGCCCAGGTAGGAGAAAGTAACATATCGGAATAATGTATTTATCAGGTTACATCAATCAATGTTACTGAACTGCAATTAACGAGGAAAGAAAAATGTTCTTCTAGAGTTACCTTTTTTGTACTTGGAAGAAGACTAAGCAATAGACAATTTAATGAGCTGTAGCTTGGGGAGGGCAGTGATTGTATTTAGATGCAGAACACATGGATTTACAGCACTTTTTATAGAACATTACAAAATATTGATATATTTAATTTCATCATATAAGTTAGAAAACACCTTACTAGCAGATTTACATATATATATATATATATATATATATATATATATATGTAATAGAACTTGAAAAGTAGTTGCTATATTACTATACTATTACTATAGTATAATAATATACTATACTATAATACCATACTATCTTATGCTTAAGAAATATCTGCTGGAATGAATGCACTTATAACGACATACAGTAATTATGTTACATGTGCTTTTGAAAAAAAGTCATCACAAACTGCTTAAAGATGTGTTTGTAGACACTTGCTTGTTAGACAAATGGTAGCAAAAAGCAAAGCTGAACACATAACAGCCAGGTTCCAGTAGGCACTTAGTTTGAGAACCCCTGGCATAGTAGACTTCATTCTGAATCATGACCAAAACTGAACCCTGCTATCAGCTTCTGCACACATTATTCAATGTGGGACCCTCAAACACATACTTCTACAGTAGCCAGGCATCAAATCAGTGAACAAAAGGGTCTAGAGCTATCAGGAGTGGTGGTCAGGGGATAAACTTGAGGATACTTACCTGTTTCCAAGGGGCGGCCCTTTCTCAGCTCTGACACTATTGCTCTGGAGTGAGAGTCTCATCTTGACAGATTTTTCAATTTTTCAACACTTATAAATGTTGGCAGTTACATTTTTTAGAAGATGCTGTGGGGGGCAAACAAAACATGTCAACAGGCCAAATTTGGCTCTGGGGAATCTTAATTTTGACCTTGGACTTAATTTCTGTGGGCCTCAGATGATATAATTCTGCGATAGTGGCATGTAAACTTAATAACATTTTCTCAGTGGTTCTTAACATTTTCATTCACAAGTTCCTTTAAGAAGGTAAGAATCTGATGAAATTATGGAAACCTTCCATAATCTGCATATGAATGATATTTTACAAAACATGTCAGTATGTTCATGGACTCCCTGAAAGTTGTTCATAAAGGATTCCATGGACACCGTTTAAGAATCCCTGGCTTACACTCTGAAAAACAGTATGGAGTTTCCTCAAAAGATTAAAAATAGAACTACCCTATGATTCAGCAATTGCACTACTAGGTATTTATCCAAAGGATACAAAAATGTTGATTTGAAGGGGGACATGCACCCCAATGTTTATAGCAGCGCTATCAACAATAGCCAAAGTATGGAAAGAGCCCGAATGTTCATTGATGGATGAATGGATAAAGAAGATGGCGTGTGTGTGTGTGTGTGTGTGTGTGTGTGTGTGTGTAATGGAATACTAATTGGCAATCAAAAAGAATGAAATCTTGCTGTTTGCAATAACATGGATGGAGCTAGAGTGTATTACGCTAAGTAAAATAAGTCAGTCAGAGAAATACAAGAATCATATGATTTCACTCATATGTGGAATTTAAAAAACACAACAGATGATAATAGGGGAAAGAAAGGAAAAATAAGATAAAAATGGAGAGGGAGACAACCCATAAGAGACTCTTAAATACAGAGAACAAACTGAGAGCTGCTAGAGGGGAGGTGTGTGTGTGGGGGGGATAGACTAAATGGGTGATGGGCATTAAGGAGGTCACTTGTTGGGATGAACACTGGGTGTCATATGTAAGTGATGAATCACTGGGTTCTACAAATGAAACCAATACTACACCGTATGTTAACTAACTTGAATTTAAATAAATTAATTAAAATTTTGAAAAGAGAATCCCTGGCTTAAACAAATGTAAAAATTAAAATGTTATAATGCTATCTCTTCTTCAACTGTCAGAAAGCTCAAATCCAGGTCTAACTGTAAAATTTTATGTCTACTTTTCAGTTTGGTTTTTCTCCTTGGTCTTGACCTTCTAAAATGTCTTCTATTTCTTTTTCTTCTCTCATTTTCCCCTTGTTGGTCACTCCTCTCCCCTTGCCTCCTGATTGTGCTCATGCTACCCTGGCTGCTCAGAAACCTCTACAGCTGCCCTTTCCCAAATCTGTTGTCCACCCTAGAGGTCTGTCTTGAATCTGCCTTGGGCCAACTCTCTTAGACCCCTGAGGATGTCTTTCAGCAGAACTTCAAAAGCACTTACAGACTGCATATCTCATTTTGACACTTAATCATACTCTTGCTTTTTAATGTTATTAAATGTTTCACATGACTGTGCCACAGGGCTGCATAAAGTCTCATGTTTTGCCCCTCTCTTATACACCCCACAGCATTTAACAGAGTAGTGAGAATAGATACAGCCTCAGTAGAGATAGATTAAGTTCAATTGTACTGTTCTTGATTTCAAAGCCCTCTATTTTTCCATTTCTTTTTGTAAATAGGGAAAATCACTTGAAGCACATGTCATTTTTAAAATGAGCTTTCACCTGGTGATGCAATGAAACCCAGATTCACAGGGGAGCATGAGGATTTGGGCGGATGAAGGATATTCCTGTCTGGAAGCTGTAAGAACTAATATGGTAATTGATTTGACTGGATTCTAAGGCCGATTAAGCGGTCATAGATCTTTAGGACATAGAAGAAGATTAACCGGAGAATATGTTCTTTGCTATAGAGTAATAAGCTGTGAGTTTATGGTTTTTGATAATTTCTCAATCCATTTTACATTTTTATTAAATCTGTTATTGGAAAACATTAGCAGACTTTAGATGTAGCCTGTTACTCATTGCAAAATATAGCCTTTAAATAAATGCTAAGATGGCTTCTAAAGGTTAATATTGCCAGTGTCAGATATTTCTAGGCAACAGTTTAAAAGGCTTGACATTTGCTGGGTAGCCCCTGAGAAAGTGCTCCTCCTCCTGAACATAGCACATGTAGACACTAGACTCATTGAGCAGACATTAATTGGGTGTCTACTATACTAGGTATGCTGGTGTGGGGGCAAAGGAGTCCCTACCTTTGAGACAACAGAGATACGGACATTAATAAAACAAACACCTGCCCTTGCCTTCTCCCCACTGTTGAATGGGGAGACAGCACAGCAAGAATAGGCAACCTGAAAGTATGAAGGAATAGTACTGTGCTTACCAGGGGGCACCAGGGGCCCATGAAGCCTTCCTGGAAGAAATAACAAAGCAGCTGAGTGTTCAGAGATACTGAGTAAGACTTCAGGGGTTTACATTGCCGACATCAATCACCATCTATTCACTGTCCACGGTTTCCTACTTGTTTAATTTGTATCGTATAAGTTGTCACCTAAGGATTAATATTGTCTTAACTGAGACTGCGTATTCCAACTTACAAGAGTTCTAACCAGAGTGAGTGTGTGGTTATGTTGAAAACTGTGCTTCAGCTCCTCGGGCCGGCTTGGAACCTGTGGAGGCCTGCTGGGAACAGGACTCCTGAAATGACAAATATGTCTGGAAGGCTGTGGTCCAAAGCCATTTTTGGTGGCTATAAGCGAGGTCTCCGGAACCAGAGGGAGCACACAGCTCTTCTGAACATTGAAGCTGTTTATGCTTGAGATGAAACTGAATTCTATCTAGGCAAGAGATGTGCTTATGTGTACAAAGCAAAGAGTAACACAGTGACTCCTGGTGGCAAACCGAATAAAATTGGAGAGATCTGGGGAAAAGTAACTCGTGCTCATGGAAACAGTGGCATGGTTCGTGCCATATTCCGAAGCAACCCTCCTGCTGAAGCCACTGGCCACAGAATCCGTGTGATGTTGTGCCCCTCAATGATTTAAACTAACAGAAAAGTAAATAAATAAAGGTGTAGATTTGTTCTCTTGTAAAAAAAACCAAAAACCAAAAAACAACAACTATGTTTCACTCACCCAACTGGTGAATTTGGTATAAAGACTGCATTTGTCTCATTACATCCCAAAATATCAGGAAATACCTTTAATGATAAGGTGTACATATGTAGGGGCATTATGACATATCTTAGGCTTCAAGAGACATATTCTATTTCTGGAAGTTTATTGGGAAAGTATTGTTAAATTAATTAAGCAGGGAGGCCATTAGACTGAGTGGCTCTGATGCCAGGATTGTCTACGTAAGCAAACCGAAATATAAGCCTATAAATGCCTTGAGGTTATGAAATGAAAACACTAAGAATAACCAGTCACAAGCAGCCAACTAGTCTTTGAGTTTTAGCCCATCAAATAGTTCCCTTTCTTTGCTTCCACGCCTTCTTATATGAGTCTTCTTGGTTCCTGGTGGTGGAGGGCTCCAACCACTTCCAGCCTGGCACTGCTTGGTTGGAAGGAATCGCTCTTTGCTCAAACTCTTGAAATTTTAATATGCCTCAGTTTCCCTTTTTAAAAAGTTGGTTTATTTATTTATAGTGTTTGTTTATTTTTGAGAGTGTTTGTTTGTTTGTTTATTTATTTATTTATTTATTTATTTAGAGAGAGGCAGAGCGAGTTGGGGAGGGGCAGAGAGAGGGAGACACAGAATCTGAAACAGGGTCCAGGCTCTGAGCTGTCAGCGCAGAGCCCAACATGGGGCTCGTACTTAGGAAGGGTGAAATCATGACCGAGGCTGAAGTTGGATGCTTACCTGGCTGAGCCACCCAGGTGCCCCAAAGTTTCTTTATTTTGAGAGACACACAGAGAGAGAGAGAGAGAGAGAGAGAGAGAGAGAGAGAGAGAGAGAGAGATTATGTGTGTGAGCCGAGGAGGAACAGAGAGAGAGGGAAAGAAAAGAAAATCCCAGTTTTCACACAAGGCTCCATCTCACGAACCATGAGATCATGACCTGAGCCGAAATCAAGAGTTGGCTGCTTAACCAACTGAGCCAACTGGGCACCCCTGCCTCAGTTTACCTTAAAAAAATTTTTTTTTAATTTTTTACATTTATTTAGTTTTGAGACACAGAGCACTAGTGGGGGAGGGGCAGAGAGAGAGAGAGAATCCAAAGCAGGCCCAGGCTCTGACCTGTCAGCACAGAGCCCAACACGGGGCTCCAACCCACAAACCATGAGATCGTGACCTGAGCCAAAGTTGGACACTCAACCGAGTCACCCAGGCACCCCTCAGTTTACCTTTTAATGGTATGAGGGGATAGAAAGCCATTGCCTACTAGTAAGCTTCACAAAGTTTTGAATAATGTTTCTCACTCTAGTAGCTTTCATTTTTTTTTTTTTTAATTTTTTTTTTTCCAACGTTTATTTATTTTTGGGACAGAGAGAGACAGAGCATGAACGGGGGAGGGGCAGAGAGAGACGGAGACACAGAATCGGAAACCGGCTCCAGGCTCTGAGCCATCAGCCCAGAGCCCGACGCCGGGCTCGAACTCCCGGACCGCGAGATCGTGACCTGGCTGAAGTCGGACGCTTAACCGACTGCGCCACCCAGGCGCCCCTCTAGTAGCTTTTAAAATAGAAGCTTGGGGCACCTAGGTAGCTCAGTTGGTTACACACCTGACTTCAGCTCAGGTCATGATCTCACAGTTCATGAGTTCAAGCCCCACATCTGGCTCTGTGCTGACAGCTCAGAGCCTGGAGCCTGCTTCTGATTCTGTCTCTCCCTCTCTCTCTGCCCCTCCCCCCTTGTGCTCTGTCTCTCTCTCAAAAATAAATAAAAACACTTTAAAAAATAAAAAAAAAATAGTAGCTTAACTGGGGCACCTGGGTGGCTCAGTCAGTTAAGCATCTGACTTTGGCTCAGGTCATGATCTCAGGATCTCATAGTTTGTGATTTCAAGCCCCACATAGGGCTTTCTGCTGTTAGCACAGAGCCTGCTTCAGATCCTGTGTCCCTCTCTCTTTGCCCCTCCCCTGCTCACACTCTCTCTCAAAAATAAATAAACATTAAAATAGTAGCTTGAAAAAAAATGTTTCAGAGTCTGATGTTGACTTAAACACATACAAAGATAAGGAGGAGAGGAGAATAAACCTACCCTCCTCAGGTTAACAGCTCCTATAAATTTAAATAAATATATAGATAGAAATTAACAAAATTTTGGGGCACCTGGGTGGCTCAGTTGGTGAAGCATCTGACTCTTGATTTTGGTTCAGGTCATGATTTCATGGTTTGTGAGATCAAGCCCCACGTAGGGCTCTGCACTGACAGCATGGAGCCTGCTTGGGATTCTCTCTTTCCCTCTCTCTCTGCCCCTCCCCCACTTGCACACACGTGTACTCTCTCACTCTCTCTCCCTCTCTCTCTCTCAAAATAAATAAACTTTAATGAAAAAGAAAATGAACAAAATTTCAAGTTAAATATAAATCAGTATAAAACTAATTTAAATTAAAACATCAACTTAATGTGATTTGTGCTACTATTTTGGTAAAACTAAGTAATGAAAAGATTTCAAAGATATGGTCTCAGTCAGATTTTATATTTATGTATACATTTTTTTAATTTTTTTTAATGTTTATTTATTTTTGAGAGAGAGAGAGAGAGAGAGAGAGAGGTTGCGTGCAAGTGGGGGAGGAGCAGAGGAGGAGACACAGAGTCTGAAGCAGGCTCCAGGCTCTGAGCTGCCAGCGCAGAGCCAGATGCGGGGCTCGAACCCACAATCCGTGAGATCATGATGTCTGGTGCTTAACTGACTGAGCCACCCAGGCGCTCCTATGTATACATTTTTTTGACCTCAATAATACTAATACAGAGCATGCCAATTCACATTAGTATTAATAATTTCAAGAAATTACTTGTTAGTTGAAGATAATCAGATGTCATACTTAACCACAATTTGGCCAGGAACAATGCCTAATTCTCAATTTGTTGAATTTTACATTAAATTGGTATGTGAATCTAGTTATTGATGAGGAAAAGAAAAAAAAATCTTTAGTGTGTATCTCCTGTTTACTACATTCAGAAATGGAATATGCACACACACCTTGATGCTAGTTTCTTACTGCCCAATTCGTGGCACACTTGGTGACATAAAACAACTCCTACTTACTCTCTTACAGTCAGTTCTTGGAGTCAAGAGTCCAAAATCAGTTTTGCTGGGCTGAAAGAAAGGTGTTGGCAGGGCCATGCTCCCTCAGGAGGCTCTAGGGGAGGATCTATGTCCTTGCCTTTTCCAGTTTCTAGAGATGCATTTCTTGGCTCGTAGCCCCTTCCCCCATCTTCATGGTTGGCAATGTTACATTTTCAAATCTCTCTTTGCTTCATCATGTACCATCTTTTCATCTGCCTCCCTCTCAGGACACTTGTGACTGCATTTAGGTAATCCAGATAATCTCCCGGTCTCAAAATCCTTACTTTAATCACATCTGCAGAGTCTCTTTTGCTCTGTAGAGCAACTTTCACGGGTGCCAGGGATGTGGACCTGCCTGTCTTTGGGGGCCAGTATTTAGCCTACCACAATCTCCTCACAACCCAAGTATGGTGGGACTGATTGCTGGGCAAAGGCTTTTCTTGAGTTCAGTATGTTGTGGGATCACTCGATATTCCCAACACTGTTCTCAAGTTCCATTACTGAGAAGCTGGTATTTACTTTAGTTGGCCTTTGCTTGGTACATAAAATGCAAATGCAGTATAGACACAAGCATGGAATAGCATGATGGCATTCAGATATTAGATGGCCATTCCAGTGATCCGTGCAGGTGTCATGTATCAGTTTATTGTTTCAGACAATCACATTTTTTAGCACACAGTATCTTTCTGGTCTACTTGTCCATCTTCATGGTGATTCAGCTCTTTCCAGCTTGAGTGTTGACTTCCCCCAAGGAAAGGATCCAATTGGTCAACGCTGAAGCTTCTTACGGGTCATCTCCTTTGGACAGAGCTTTCATGGCAGGTTCCCCAGCCCTTGTCAGTCAGTTATGGGAGAAGCATCTACAGGTCCAGGGATGCATAAGGCACTTCCTACAGAAGCTCCTCTCAAAAAGAGGCTCTGGGCATGGTAGGCAGTTCCTCAAAGGGCACCCTAATTGCAAGTTTAACTGCATAATTTCTTTAGTAAAAGGAGAACAGATTCCAGGATTCTATGAACTATGGAATAATGACAGTAACTACATAGCTATAATTGAGGAGATATGGTACATTCAAGGGAGACTATTCAAACTCATTAAGTCATTTTCATTATCAGTCACAGCTGTACACAAAGCTAAAAGGATTGCTAAATGCTTAGGATAAAGGGGAATTTGAGAAACCTGCCCATGAGTTCTTCTATCTTTACTGATTTCTTGCATGAGAAAAGGTTCTTCTGTTTGGAACAAAGGGGGTGGAAATAAACGTAGAAGGAGTCAAAGTGAGAGAATCACATATGCAAGACCAAGCAGCAATTTGTCTGCCTTAAGCAGACAAGTTAAGTTGCAGCAAGCAGATGAGGGGATTCAATTGAAATTGAAATTTACGAGTATTGTGACTTCGCTTGTGAGTGGGAGCCCTATTTAAAACTCTGGCAACCAGACTCACAATTCAGGGTTTTTCTACCATAATTTGATGTCTGTCATTTATATTGTCATGAGTTTGAAAGCTTCAGAGAGGTAAGATGACAGATGATGTTTGCAGTTTCCGCAGAGATTGTTTGGAGGAAAAATACAGCAGTTACCATAGTCCAACCTTTGTATAATCTTTTTTTTTCATGCACTTTTTGCAGAAATGTATAACTTTTAAAACCTCCTTGGGAAATTTTAAATCATTTGGTAATTTTTACATACTACTAAGTTCCTAGGAACTTACTAAATTTTGATTGTATGAACTAAAATTGCTATGTAACTGGATTTATTGAAAATTTTAATTCAGGGAGTCTGGGTGGCTCAGTCAGTTAAGTGTCCAGCTTTGGCTCAGGTCATGATCATACAGTTCCTGAGTTTGAGCCCTGTATCAGTCTCCATGCTGACAGTGCAGAGCCTGCTTGGGATTTTCTCTCTCCCTCTCTCTCTGCCCCTCCCCTTATCATTCTCACCCTCTCTCTCAAAAATAAATCAATAAACTTTAAAGAAAAGAGAAATTTACTTCAAAACAAGAC
Organism: Acinonyx jubatus; assembly: GCF_027475565.1. Lineage (NCBI taxonomy): Eukaryota > Metazoa > Chordata > Mammalia > Carnivora > Felidae > Acinonyx > Acinonyx jubatus. The sequence goes on along the minus strand of NC_069381.1, from coordinate 196,222,735 downwards.
TAACAATAATTGAGAATCATCTTAAGACAGGATTGCTGTTTATAGGATTTCCCTGACCCAACCTTACATGATGACACTTCTTTGTTACTCATTAATTGAAAAATGAGAGGAGTAATGTGTATGAGACATAAAGTTTTTTGTCTCTGCTGTAGACCAAGATCTAAAAAAATCTTATGGCCACTATCCTAGGAAAATTGGTTGGCCACTTCTCACAATTGCTACAGCATGTTTGCGGCCAACAGTAAGGGAAAAGTGAAGTCAACAAGTCTGTTTTCAGAACTGGCCCTTACTATTTACAGCGATGGGAAGGTTCACAGAATTCTAAATAAAGAAATGATTAAAATGGATGTTTCAAAAGGAGCACAATATGGACCAAATTACTGGAATAGAAAAGCATTAAAGATGGCATAAAGGTGGTGCATCTCTATCTATAACTTTTCATTTACTGATTGCCTCTTGGACACTGACTTGGCTTCTAATACAACCAAAGGCAAAACAATACGGACAGCAAAGATGCTTCTTCAAAAAGCAAATCTTTTTTGCAAAGCCAAACAAATGAATTTTATGATGCATTATGATTTTTCTCCCTCCCATACCAGTAGTAAAAATAGAATGTGGAGATTTAAAAATAAGAATGGAATTTTGTCAAATTATTTATTATTAATGATATTTTGAAAACCATTGAATAGACTTAAGTTTGATTTATATTATCATCTTAATTCATTGTGTTAACCTGATTTGAAAATTCAAATGAATCCAGAGAAACTTTATTTTTTTCCAGAGAAGCTTTCTACATGAATCAATACCTGCCTTTATATAGGAAATTTCTGGAAATACAAATTGGTAGAGATAGCTTCATTTCCTAGTAACAAGTCTCATACCAATGTTATATTTTTCTGACTGTGAATATGCATTGTATCATAAGATTATAATTACATTTCAAACTGTCATAATGTATAGCTATTTTCCTACATATACAAACAACAAAATTAGAGTCAAACCAACAAACTGACTAAAAATTTTTACCAATTTAAAATGCCATAGTGAAAAGCAATTAAAAGTAGAGAATCTTTCATTTTTTTTAAGTTTATTTATTTATTTTCGAGAGAGAGAGGTATCAAGAGAGAGTCAGAGAATCCCAAGCAGGCTCCATGGATAGCCCAGAGCCTGAAGCAGGGCTCGATCTCACCAACTGTGAGACCATGTCCTGAGCCAAAATCAAGAGTCAGACATTTAACCAACAGAGTCACCCAGGAGCCCCTTTCATTATTAATAATAGCTCACCAGTCATACTTAGACAATGAGTAAGCAATTATTATTTTTGCTTTTTCTTTTAAGTTAATTTTTTTTAAAGTAATCTCTGCACCTGTGGGCTAGAACTCTTGACCCCAAGATCAAGAATCACATGCTCTACTGACACAGCCAGTCAGGCACCCAGATTTTTTCTAAGTTAAATTTTAAGATGAACAGTTGTCTTGCTAAAGACTAGGCGTATATTTCCCAAATATATTATTATGGCTGAAGGATAACACAACAAGATTTCAGAAGGTGAAATAAAACACATTTCTCAATGGTTATATTTCCTTTGTACCAAAGTTTAGTCATCTATGGGATGTTTGGAAAGACAGGCCATTCTTGATTACTCAGAGGTCAGAGAGGTCTTTCGTCTGAGCTTTCATGATCAAATTCCTGCTTTATATTAGATCCTATAGGAAAGCAAAATACAAAATATTTACAAACACGTAATACAAAACTGGCCATTTCTAAAATTAGTCCCCACTCAAATAATACAGAATCCTCGATGCCTAACATTAGCCTTTATTTATTTTTACTTTTTTAAATTAAAAACATTTTTAATTTATTTATATATGAGAGGGAGAGAGGAGAAAGAGAGAGAGAGGGAAAGGGAGAGGGGGAGGGGCAAAGAGAGAAGGAGACACAGAATCTGAAGCAGGCTCCAGGCTCTGAGCTGTCACACAGAGCCCAACGTGGGCCTCGATGAGCCCAAAATCATAATCTGAGCTGAAGTTGGACTATTAACCAACCGAGCCAACCAGGCACCTCTAACATTAGCCTTTATATTCCCCATGACTTAAAGCATCAGTATCTGGACAGTATGATGTAAAATGTAATGCAAAGCAAAGTGAAAATGCAAATATCCCCCAAGATTCGAACTTTCATGAAATTGCAGAAAGTGAAGATGGAGAATTTCTAAAACAACAGGGAAATGCCAGTTAAACCATTCAACTACCAGAGGAGGCAACAACAGGGGGAGTGATGACAAAGTCAAAGCTTCAAAAGAGAATTCTTTGAACATAATACAATTTAGAGGGACCTGAGGGAAAATGTGGGTTGAAGATATCAGGTCTTACTCTCGAAAACATTTGTTTGTAATGTTACACCCCAAAGCAATGAATTTTTGGCTCATTCTCTGTTCATTCTAAAGATCAATACACAATTACAAGTTGTAACCTAAATGTTAACTGTGATCATTTATTTTCACAATTTCTATTTCATTTTTCATGCTAAAGATCCATCGAATCTCTTTGACTTTCTCCTTTTCCTTCTCTTCTTCCTTTTCCTTCTCTCTCTCTCTCTCTCTCTCTTTTTCATTCTCCTTCTGGAGTGTGTGTTATGAAATTTTGGCCTCCTGGGTTAAGAGGATCCACCTTCAGTGGATTTTTCCTCCTACCAAATAATGTCAGATCATGAGAACCTTTTGAGCAGAAACAAAAAGGAATAAGCTGGGTCATTTCAAATCTCAGTAATCTGAAAAAGAATGTAATAGAGGTAATGATACTTGTTCTGGAATGTCATCATCTTTTGGGGGCAGATATACTAATTCTGTGAACTTTCTAGGTCCTCAGGCCTTAACCTCTCAGTGCTGGAGGAGAGTCTTTAAAAAGAATTTTTTTTATTTATTTATTTTGAGAGAGACAGAGACAGCACGAGCAGGGGAGGGGTAGAGAGAGAGGGGGAGAGAGAGAGAGAGAGAGGAAGAGAGAGGAAGAGAGAGAGAGAGAATCCCAAGTAGGCTCCACACTGTCAGTACAGAGCCTGATGTGGGGCTCGAGCTCACAGAACCGTGAGATTATGACCTGAGCCAAAACCGAGAACTGGATGCTTAACTGACTGATCTACCCAGGCACCCCTGGAGGAGAAAGTCTTTTAAAAAGCAGAATGTGATCAATTAGAATTTGCAGTCTTTTCCTCCCTGTTTCCACCTTATTCACTTAGATTCCTAAATATAGGTGTTCCCTAAGGTGCCTATTCCTCTTCTCCTCAGTGCTTTCCCTTGAATGTTCTGGAAATTAGGGATCATGTTTTTAAATTGCTTTCTTTATTACCTAGTAAACAGGTATGTTTTCGAGATCTTCCCAAATACTTTTATGGCCCAAAAATAAATAATTTTTTTTTCCACATGGAAATCAGGCTCTACCACACGGGACAGGCAAGATGTAACATCTCAGGAGGTTGTTCTGGTATTACTGTTCTGCAGTGTTTTATTCTGGATTTGAAACTGGATCTCTTCCTATGTAATGTATTCTTTTTGTTAATTCCAACTATCAGATAATGCCATCACCAGAATAAAATTTCAGTTTCTTCCCTGCTTCAGTAATTGAAAAGGAAATATGACTGAACTGTCTTGCTCATTATAATTCAGCCAAGAACATCCATGCCAGTGAGAAATAAGAAATATTGGTACTTTCCCTGCTGGTGCATTCTAATGAATCTCAGGTAATTATTTCTGGATCTTTGGGTCACCCCTAGTTCTAGAATAGGTGCACAATAGAAGTATTAGGTGTGTGTTATAGGTTGAGTTAGAATCTGAAGAGGCTATCCATATTTGCAATGATCTCGGCTCAGATCAAGATCTCACAGTTTGTGAGTTAGGACCCAGCTTCGGGCTCTGCACTGACAGCTTGGGATTCAGTCTCTCCCTCTCTCTGCCCCTCCCCGGCTAGTTTTCTCTCTCTCTCTCTCTCAAAATAAATGAACTTAAAAAATTAAATGTGAAATGGTTTTTCTTTGCAAGAACATGCTTTATACAAGATTTTATTATATTTCACTTAAATAGGTATTAGATAAATTGTGGTTCATTGATTATTATAAATTTTATAAATTATTTCATGATATTCTTCATTTCATTTACACAGAGTATGAGTAATATATTATAGTAAGGAGCTGTTACCCCTCTAAAGTCATGTTGGGAAGCAATACAAAAAGGCTTACTATTCTATTTTTTAATTTGTATTATTGTTTTTTTAATCTTTATTTATGTTTGATAGAGAGAGAGAGAGAGACACAGAGTGTGAGCAGGACAGGGGCAGAGAGAGAGGGAGACACAGAATCTGAAGCAGGCTCCAGGCTCTGAGCTGGCAGCACAGAGCCTGACATGGGGCTCAAACTCAGGACTTATGAGATCATGACCTGAGCTGAAGTTGGATGCTCAACCGATTGAGCCACCCAGGTGCCCCAAGGCTTAGTATTTAAAAAACAAATTCACAGGGTGCCTAGGTGGCTCAGTCAGTTAAGTGTCCAAGTCTTGGTTTCGGCTCAGGTCATGGTCTCACGGTCAGTGGGTTCTAGCCTTGCATCGGGCTCCACACTGATGGCACGGAACCTATTTGGAATTCTCTCTCCCTCTCCCGGTCTCTCTGTCCCTTCCCAGCTTGCACTCATGCTCTCTTTCCCTCAAAATAAGTAAGTAAATAAAACTAAAAAAAAAAATGAAACTAAAAACAAATTCACAATTTTAAAGTTGTTCTTCCTGCACTTCTTCTATTCCAGTGAATTAAAATACTGATTTTCACAAACATGAACATTTTTAACTTTCACTGTATTACAAAAAAAGAAAGAAAGAAAGAAAGAAAGAAAACATACCAAACCTTGCAAAATAATTTATTATATTTTGATTCAAGATTTCTTCTTGGCAGTGTGATATACAAACCGTTTGTACTAAGTAGTACATGGAGAAGGAGAGAACATGTTAAGGTACTTTAAAATACAGAGGCTGTAGTCACATCTACTTGGAATATGATTGTGCTTCTCTTCCAAGAAGCATGGTGCCATTTTTCACCTTAAGTTTTTCCTTTAAGGAGTGCATTGTTTGGAATTCATATTATTCCCTTAGCAAGGTCAGGTTCTTTGTTGTTTTGACAGGAGATGGAGGTCTTGATTCATGTTTGCATAGAACTAAACTATCACAGTATATCACACCTCTACTGAAACTATTTTACTGGCTTTCTGTCACATTACAAATTGATTTTAAAATACATTTGCCTTATAAAGGCAAAAACTGCATTGCCTGTGTTTAAACACCGCATAAACCAAATTTAGTGATCTGTTTATTCTTCATGCTTGCATGGCCCAACTTGTTTGCACTTCCCAATGTCCAATTGTCTGCAGTAATTTACTGCTGAAAAAACTCTTTCCTCTCTTTCTAGAATCTGTAACTCTTTTACCTTATGAATTTAAGAGTGAGTCAGTTTAAGCTTATATCTTACGACAATAATTTATTTAATGTATGTGCTGTTATATTCATAGACATTGGATCTTAGTTGTAATGTATAGAGGTTTGTTCTACGCTTACTTGGTTGTAAATTTAAGTACAGCACAACAGAGAAACGCATACACATCCTGATTTATTGACAAAGACTGTAAACATATTTCAGTTTAAGGAAGAGAAGATGATGTATTTTTCTATTTTATTGTCTTATGAGGTCTATATGGGTATCCTTTGTTTTCAAAACTTAATGGCAACTTTATTTAGGAAACCAATGGATCAAATACTGTTTTAAGTTGGTATTACCACGACTTCAAAATGGGTATGCTTATGAACAAACAATACTTGAAATACAAGAAATATTTCAAGTAATACTTACGATTTTTGAATAATTATAAAACACTTAGCAAAGCTGAGTCAAGATTGCATGTCAAGATTGCTTTATCTGTGTGTTAGTGCTAGAATTTTATTGAAAGAAATAGAGGATTTAAATGAGAATAAGAGGAGATATAGGGCTGTGGTTGTGTTTGATTTGATGTTAAATTTATTCTCTGAGTGAACAGATTAGTTAATTCAGTATGTAAAAATTAAAAAAAATTTTTTTTTATTTACTTTTGAGAGAAGTGAGAGAATGAACAGGGGAGGGGCAGACAGAAGGAGAGACACAGAATCCAAAGCAGGCTCCAGGCTCTGAGCTGTCAGCACAGAGCCCCATGCAGGGCTTGAACCCACACACCGCGAGATCATGACCTGAGCCAAAGTTGGACACTTAACTGCCTGAGCCACCCAGGCACCATGTTAATTCAGTATTTTAAAAATTATCTTTAGGGGTGCCTGGGTGGCGCAGCTGGTTGAGCGTCTGACTCTTGATCTCGGTAGGGTCATGATCTCATGGTTCCTGGGTTCTGCGCTGATGATGCAGAGCCTGACTGGGATTCTCCTTCTCCTCTCTGCCCCTCCCCTGCTGTGTGCATGTGTGTGCTCCCCCGAGCCCCCCAAACGGATAAATAAAGTTTTTTAAAAATTATCTTTAGGAATGCATTTATTCCTGTGTTGTACTGTTGCATAATAAAAAATAACCTGAAGTCTGAGAATATCTCTATTCAAATGAGTTTTTTGTTTGTTTGTGTTTTGTTTTTGTTGTTGTTTTAGTCTGTGGTTCAGATTCAGGAACAAGAGTAAGTGAGATTTTGTGATTCTCACCCAATGTTTCAACTGTTTATTCTGGCACCCTATGATTCAAGAAAGGAAATTTACTACTTGGAAATGAAATATAGAGGAAAACTTTCAAAGCAAGCTGCATTGTCTACGATCGTAATTAGGAGTTGGACAAAACCTTGATAGGTTTTTTTTAAAGAAGGTATTTTCTTCTACAGAGGCAATTGTGCACTGACAATTGAAGTTAATGATTTTGTTTTAATGTTAACAAATGTGGGGTTGGCTAAGTACCTGTTAATTTGAGTTTGGACCAAGAGAAGTATAATAATAAGCTCTCACATGGATGGGTTACAAACTGCTTTTACATAAACTCTTCTCATTTGATCCTCATGGCAACATGAAGAGAAGGCAATTATTATTTCCTCATTTTAGAGTCTATAAAAGAGAAGCACAGATTGTAAACTCTATGAGGACAGGGTCAGGTTGGTCTTATTCACCCCTTTATTTCCAGCACCTAAGATAGGGACTGGCATATGATAAGCTCTCAAGAACCACTTGATGCATGACAATAATTGGAAGGGTGCATTAAATGGCTTCAGTAAGGTTTAAAAAAATGTAGTAAATGGAAGGCCAGGGCATGAACATATGCCTTCTAGTTCCAAGGACACTGCCCTTTTTGTTTTTGATTTTGTTTGTCTATTCATTAGTAGTTATCCCTTCCCTCTTGTTTTCTCCTTCCTGCTCCCCGGCTCCCAATAGATGCTTATGAATTCTTTCAAAACTCTGTGTACATTAAAAATATATTTCTTCCTTTAGGTTTAAATACTCTTAGCCAATAAAAATAACTGGGAAACAAAGGGTATTTTTTCTTTTTCTGTTCTTTCTCAGTTTTGATAATTACTGCTAACACAGCATCCACATTCACCCAAAGCAATAAGGCTGAAAGATGTGAAAATCTTTGACATCAAGTCACTGAGTGTGAAAATAGAACTCTATTGAGAAGATAATATGATCAGAAAAAATTTCAGGCAATATATTTTACCCACAAGGACTGTCATTTCTTGCTCTGGAAGGAAAAGCCTGCATTTCCTGGGTTATTTGGACACTTTTGAGATGATAGAAACCTGAAATACCTTCTAGCCCTTCTAGCCCCAAGGCTTTTGCCCATCCTGTTCTGGTGGCAAAATATTTCCCCTTGGGGGGCAGGAAGTAGCTCATGTAACAAAACACAACAAAACAAAACAAATAAAAAACCCAGAAGACTTTCTTACTTAGCCCTACAGAGGAACAACAAAAGATGAGATTTCAAACCAGACTTTCACAAATCTGAGCTCTTACCATCTTTGCTAATAATTCATACATTTCTAATCATTTAAAGATCTGAGTTTGCTAACCCCCCACTGCCATACACTTTTTTTTGTCCACATAATGATGTGCTCTGGCTCTGATATATAAAAAACAGCGTGTACATGTACTTCACTACATGTTCAGACAAGAGACACCTACCTGTTCTGACAAGAAATATCTTCTTCTTTACATTCAGTTACAGAGCTTATGTGACATGTTCGAGGGAGCCAGTCCCCATAAATCCACAGACCAGGTTTGTTTCCATAAAAGTCCTACATCCAGCTAAAAGCAGTCCAGAGTTAAAGAGTTGTTCTTAAAGGTTCTCAACCACCCAACCCCTGAGACTTTTCACTGGCTGCATTTTCTTGTAAGTCCAATCTCACGACAATGTTGTTGGCTCCTCTCCCTGTCTCTTCTCCTTTTGTTCTCCCTTCCTCCTTTCCAGGCCCCAAATCTAACGTCTCTCTCCTTGTCCCACGGAAAGTAGTTTAAACATTGTCCGTTGCTGCTCTGGCTTTTGCTAATACCCCTCTCAGCCAAACACCTCATCAAGAATTTTCTCAAACTCTTTCAGATGAAATCTGGTCTGAAAATGCATTTTTACATTTTGATTTTACATACTCAAAGGTTTTATTTTCCTTCAAACAGTTCTGTTATATTATAATGTTCTAGTCACCACTTTGGGTATGGTTGGGGGTTGGTGGGGGGAGGGGAATCTAAATAGCACCCACAACAAAGAATTGAGGAATAGAGAGCTTGTGAGGCACAATTGATTTAGAGATCTCTAGGGGGGAAAGAAAAACAAACTACCTTATTTTAAGTTCAGAGAAAGTAGAGCAAGTTTGGTCCAGAAATAATGTCCCCCCATCAAAGGGTCAATCTGGTAACGACTACAACACAAGTCTGACATTTTGTCCTCATTCATTCGTTCATTCATTCATTCATTCATTCATGTGAATACTTAGTATGGCCCTAGTGCTATTCTGGATGCTGGGGACAGAGCAAAAAATAGACAAAAATCCCTTGGAGCATGCATTCCATAAGGAAATACAGATAATAAATTAGATAAGTAAGTTAAATATATAATGTGTTAGCTAATGATACCTGCTAGAAAAACATAAAGGAAGTGAAGTAGGGTCACAAGTGTTCCTCAGACAAGCTTCTCATGGACTTGTGATGTGAATTGTAAAAAGCACAGCAGAACAAAAAGAGCCAATTTCATACAATAATTCTGAGATACCTAGGGCACAAGTCAGCACCAATTAGTTCAGAGTAAGTACAGAAAAATAGGGGAATAGGAATTCTGTTTGAGTAGAGCAGTGTTGACATGGAGTGCGTTCCAAAGGCAGCAGCTAGAGTGAGTTTGGGACTTGGAAGTGTTGTGGAGCTCAAAGGCGTGAAGATCTTAAGACTTCAGAGTATGCCAGGCTTCTGAGTGAGGCAGCAGAGGTCACTGTGGGGCTCAGAATCAGAGCCTGGATGCCATATTGTAGCCAATGGCACTGGGTTTGTGAGTAAATGTCAATCACAGCCTGTAGACTTCCACAGGGGAGCAGGCAGAAGAGACACCAGGTCTGATGTCTGGTAGATGCATAGATGCATTGATGTGCTGGTATATGTTGAACAGCTGGCTTTTGAGTATAGGTCTGACACATATGTTAGTTGATACAGGTGTTAAATTCATGAGTTAGACAAAAGTAACTTGTTTGCCAATGATGTGGGTGAATTGTTTGCTGAATAAGTTTTGAATATTGGAAGAATCAAATTTTTTGTGCTTCTTCACAATATAAAAGCTATGGACTTGACATAGTAATCTGCATTATTCGCATCTTCTTCATCTAAGTATAAAAAACCAGCAAAACAATATATCAAACCCTAATTTGTAGCATTGGCCAATATCCATGGTGTAAATACTTGTAAAAATTCTCACCATGGTTGATTTCAAACTACCAAGGAACATGGAGTCAGCAAGAAATATGCAAAAACGCACTGCTATATACTATAGCATTTCCACCGTAGAGATGAAAAAATGTCAATCACATCAAGAGGATAGATAATAAAAGAAAGGTGGTAAAGTACTTAGGAGGTGATGAGTTTTTAATATTTACTACCTTTGCTTTAAGAAATAATATATTTAATTCTAAGCTTACACAATATGGTTGATTATTTATTTGTTTGTTTTTGAGAGAGAGAGAGAGAGAGAGAGAAAGAGAGACAGAGTAGGTGCATGAGAGCAAGGCATGAGAGCACAAGCAGGGGAGGTTCAGAGGAAAAGGGAGAGAGAGAATACCAAGCAGGCTTCATGCTTAGCATGGAACCTAACTTGGGGCTCAATCTTGTGACCATGAAATCATAACGTGAGCTGAAATCAAGAGTCTAACGCTCAACTGACTGAACCACTCAGACACCCCCACAATATGGTTTTTAATAGTGGCTATGTTTAACAAGCAGCTAATAAAATTTCTGCAGGGTTAATATTGGCTCTTGCAGGCCAATACAAGCCAGCTATCACACGCCACTCATAGATGGCAAACTATATAAATATAGGCTATTATTCATAATGTGACTTAATTTTTATTCTCAGGCTCAAAGTGCTCTGAAAAGTCAAGTTTAAAAAAAAATGCTTTAGTCCTTTAATTTTACTCTGCTTGCTTTGATTGCACTGGGGCTTTTCTTTGAATATCTAAGCAACAGATTTCCAAATCTCTCTTAAGGTACATAAATGAGCAGATAATAATCTCAACCATTATTTGTTGTTTCCTGCTAGCTTTCCTCTCAAGAAGGTGACTTTTCACTGATGACTCCCCAAATTCTAGGAGTTCTTTATTGCATTCAGCTAGGTAGTATCTATAATCACTACTGTCTAATATGTATTAGGTTGAGCCAGATGGAATCACTGTTATCCAACCATTTTTGACCTAGAAAAACAGTAATTTCATACGCCTCACTCTAATATCTTTGCTCCAGTCAAACCAGTGCCGATGTTCCCTGTCATTTGTGTCTGTGTTCACGCGATTTTTCCCATCAGAAATAATCTTTCTCCTCCCTCCTACTACTTCAAACCTCTCATCTTCCGAGACTTATCTCCTAGTTTCACCTCTCCCACAAACGTAGCTATGATCACTCAAATCTTCATTAAGCAATTTTAAGCATTCTCTCCCCTGACCTTTTGTGATACTTCTATGTACACCACATAATTGAACACAATTATGATCTGTATCATATTATTTGTATTGCTTCTCACATTAGTCTTGTCTGTAACTAGACAGTCAATTCTCTGAGGGGAGAAACTATAAGTTTAAGCTTCTTCTGTAGCCTTTCAATGAATAATTGTGCTGAAAATCAATATGTCCTCCGGTATTTCAACTGATTTGGACTTAACATCCTTCGAAGTTGACCTTAATTAAACCTAGGTTTATGTAGGTGCTTAAAAGTTGAACTTTAGAGTTAGGTAGACTTGGGTCTATTTCCTTGCCCTTTCAGTTATAAGATGTATGCCCTTGGGATAGTTACTAACAATATGAAGCCCCATTTGTTCCTCTGTCAAATGGAGAGATAATGATGTCAACACTGTTGGGTGATGTTAGGGCTATAGACTCTTTTTTGGAAATTTAATATAAATGCAATGTATTTTTAATATTTTGAGTGATTCCAGGAAAGGTAAGATTATCATTGTGTAATTCTGGGTTAAGAATGAAAAGTATTGTTATAGTTATTTTAAAGGTAATGCTTTTTGGTTTGACTCAACTTCCCAAGCTTCCAAACTGATACCTAAAAATGGCATAGATAGATGTATAGATAGGTAGGTACATAGATAGATAGATAGATAGATAGATAGATAGATAGATAGATAGATAGACTTCAGGGGAGTGAGGGGCACAGACATTTTTAAAAGTTGAAACACACTGGATTCCTGTCTAGTTGAGTACACAGGATGATATTATGTCTCTTATTACCTAAGAATAAAACTCTCATCATTATATCATTCTTGAACCTGGAGTTTTTTCTTTTGCTTTGATTTTGGAGAGAGAGTAGGCAAGCAGGGGAGAGGGGCAGAGTGAGAGAGAGAGAGAGAGAGAGAGAGAGAGAGAGAGAGAGAGAGAGAATCCCAAGCAGGCTCCCTGCCCAGTAAGGCTCTGGATGCTGGGCTTGATCCCACGACTCTGGGGTCATGACCTGAGCCTGAAATCAAGAAACCGACACTCAACTGACTGAGCCACCCAGGCACCCCAAACATTGAGGCTTTTGTACAGTAATAAGTGCCAGCATTTATTAAGAATTTACTATGTTCTAAGGACTTTACTAAGTGTATTAGCTTATTGTATTCATACAACAGCAATAAAATATTTTCTATTATCCTTACTTCACAGATGAAAAAATATCTAATCTATCTTTTGCTATAGTGAGAAAAGTAACTAAATGAAGGGATTTGCAAAAATATGAGGAGAGATTTAATGAACTATCTCTCACAGAGAGTGACTTTACAACAGTAACTAAATTTTAATTCAGCTTTCTAAAACTCTAGAATGTATTGCTGAAGGGCTATTAAGGGTTATTACCAATACTAGTAAAGTGAATCCACTATGAACAAGGCATAATTTCTAAAGCAGTATATATAGATGGAAAAAAATAAAACTTTGTAATGACCATTGCTTTCAGGGATAATAGTATATAGTCATTCACTCATTTATTCTTCTTTTTATTGAACACATACTGTATACGAGGCATACTTAAACATACTAGTTACCTCTTGTCCATTGAAAGAGATTTAAATTATTGTATGGATGTTGATTAAGCTGATTACAAAATTTTGAAACACAATGGAACCCAAACTAAGGCCAATGCTCATTTCCTAAATGAACATTTTATGTGCAAACAAACAGCTGCTGGAATTCAACAGAATTTAAAACAAGCTGTTTGTAAATTTTACTGACAGCTGTTTTTGGTGATTTTTGTCAACAGAATTTTCCTGCTTTGCATCGCAGCTTTTTTTTATTATCATGTCCCCTCGAAGAATAACTTGCTTGCTTTAATCACGTTTACAGAGATTTATGACTTGATGCTTATTCAGTGGTAGAGCTTCTCAACACAAAATGTCAGTGAGCCTGTTATAAATTGCTTCTGGCATTCCTACTCTATCTTTTATTTGGCTGGGAGTATTTCCACCTGAAAGTGATAAATTCCTGCTATAACCACTTTATGTGCTTCAGTAATTACACTGTACAGAAATAGGGGGTTTCTACTGAGGTGTCTCCTTAAAAATAGCAAGCAATAAAAGGCAGTGGAATGGGCTGAACTCTGAAGTCTATTGAACAAAAAACAATGACCAGTGAAATATCTGTGTCAGGCTAAATTTGATAAATGGTCAGGAAATACAGAAGATACCAAAACCTTTAAAACCACTGCTATAGGGACACATTAATGTAACTATGTCCTTAGACTAGTTACTTTTGAGCCTGTGACAGAAATTTGGCAGATGCCCACAAGAATGGAGTTAACACTCTTTCAAACACCATCTCAGAATATCTAGATGCTTCTAGAGACTTGGGTAATTTTTCAGTAAATGTCAAGGTCTATGTGACGTTCAGACTCTGTCCTTAAGTGCAAGTCTGAGACGGCAGCATGTCAGAAAAGTCGGTATAATCCATTGCAGTCAATAACTCGATCATATGCACAATTGTGCCAATCAAGAAGAGATCCACATTGGTCATGATGGCACGTATGAGTGGTGGGTCCTGATTAGTTTTGGCCACACTTTTTTGTTTGGCCACATACTTTTGTTTTTTGTTTGGCCACATACAGAACAAAAAGTGTGTTCTGTATCTATAGCACACAGAACAAAGTTACTGTTTTTAATTGCTGAGGATGTTTTGCTCTTAGAGGATGAACAAAATGTTGTAAACAATTTCCAACTTAATAGAACAAACACTATAAAGATTTTTTTATTATCTAGTACTAACATCATTCCATGGATGGTGTTAGAAATCCAGTGGACACTTCATTTGAGATGATACTGAAAGAGATTAGGATCGTTAAACAAAATTCAAGCTTCCTTTCAGAGTTATTGAGTCATATTTGCAAAGCAATTACTCCAGCAAGCATCTCTGATCCAACAGTCATGAAATAAGTGGCTCCTTCTTACTCAGAATATGCACTCTTTCTTAAGAGAATTTAAATTTTTTAATTGTTTATTTATTTTTGAGAGAGAGAGAGAGAGAGAGAGAGAGAGAGAGAGCGAGCATGAGCAGGGGAGGGGCAGAGAGAGAGGTAGACACAGAATCCGAAAGCAGGCTCCAGTCTCTGAGCTGACAGCACAGAACCAGATGTGGGGCTTGGACCCACGAACCGCAAGCTCAAGACCTGAGCCGAAGCTGGACACTTCACCGACTGAGCCACCCAGGCACCCCTCTTAAGAGGATTTTAAAGCAAGTATAACTGGCTTAGTGCAGCTCAACAATGCCAGAACTAGTCCTATAATTGGGAAAATGTATTCAATGCCTATTGTGAATTAAGCTTTGATGTATTATTAAAGCTTAGTCCAGTCCATCATGAAGGGATTTCCATTGGTTGAGCTACACTACTGGTTTAGAACATTTTCACAATTTGTAATTCCTTTCTCACCACAACCCTACCAGTGTGAGGTTGGGAGATGTCAATCCTAAATTTACAAGAGATGAAACTAAGTTCCAAAATAGGTTAACACTACGGGCCCCTGGGTACAATCGTAGGAAATGACAGGACTTGGTTTATAACCCAGTTTTGCTTCACTCCAGAGCTCTATGCACTTAATCTTTATGCCACATTGGATTCCAGAAAAAATAGCACAGAGCTTATGACTTTAACTTAGGTTAAGAGCATTTTCACGCAGGAAGGCCAGGTGAGTCAAATGTAGAGAGCACAGACCACACTCCTGGATGCTGTGGAGGTTTGTTCCATTCAAGTGTTCCTTATCGATTGTTCTCAAACTGCATTTTTTGCAGGGATGGGGGGAGGGTCTAGGTTTCATAGAGGTCCTTGCAAACCAAATTTATATCTGAAAAAGACAATGCACTCAAAAGAGTCAAAGCAGTTGATTCCACCGTGTGACACCATAATTAAAAGTCAGAGAAGAATTTGGGTACATGCTGAATTTGTGAGGTAGCTTCGCATTCCACGGGAGGAGAGCCTTGGCATTATGTCTGTCCCATTTTGCTTGTCAAATATGTTTATCCAAGTGCATAGGAGGGAGATTTACTATGTGAAATCCTTCACAACACAACAGAAGAAAGAAATTAGCATTTAGACAGTTTGTTTTCAACAAACTGTTATATTGAGCCTGAAGATCAGGAAAGAGACCAGACCGAGATGCCTTTGGAGTATAAACAGCACTACAGATGGTAATCAATGCAGTTAGGAAGGGCATGAAGAGAGAAGGATATATAAACAGGCTAAAGCAAACCATTTTGTCTGCCTCACAATGCCCATAGGACCCAAATGTTACACTGGGTGGGCTGAATAATTTTGGAAGAGTCTAAGGTACTGCTTAGCTGGAAGAGAACAGACTAGGAGCAAAATGGAGCAAGGAACCTAAACTCTGATGTACTCGGGAGGTCCTTGCAGGGACACAAAAAGGGAAGTAAGACATTTTAGTCCCTTTTAAACTGGAGACAGGATATTGCTAATACACTAAGCTAAGGCTTTTCCAAGACCCCATAGATGGAATGGATTTTCCTGGGAAGTTTTTCTCTGGAAGCAGAGTTACAGGATCTTAGGCATTCTTGGTGTACCTCATCCTGGATTGGCCCATCTTTTGTACACATAAATGCACATGGGAGAAAGGACTGGCTTTTATTTTTTATGTTTAAAATTTTTTTTAACGTTTATTTATTATTAAGAGACAGAACGTGAACAGGGGAGGGGCAAAGAGAGAGGGAGACACAGAATCAGAAGCAGGCTCCAGGCTCTGAGCTATCAGCACACTGCCCGATGAGGGGCTCGAACTCACAAACCGCAAGATCATGACCTGAGCCGAAGTCAGACACTTAATCGACTGAGCCACCCAGGCACCCCTAAAGGACTAGCTTTTAAAATTCAGGATCTAAGCCTGGGAGGAAAGGTTGACTAAAAAACACATATCCCATACCATCCCACACCTGTCAGAATAGCTAAAATCAAAAATAGAACAAAGCATAAGTGTTGGTAAGGATGTGGAGAAAAAGGAGTTCTCATGCACTGTTGGTGGGAATGCAAACTGGTGCAGTCACTGTGGAATACAGTATGAAGTTTTCCCAAAAAATTAAAAACAGAATTATCATATGATCCAGTAAGTCCACTACAGGATATTTAACCCAAAGAGTACCAAAACACTAATTAGAAAAGATATATGTACACCTATGTTTATTGCTGCATTATTTGCAGTTGCCAAAACAGCCAAGTGTCCATCCAGAGATGAATGTATAAAGAAGATTGATCTATCATCTATCTATCTACGTGTCTATCTCTATCTACACACACACACACACACACACACACACACACACACACACACAGTATGATACTACCCAGCCATAAAAAAAGAATGAAATCTTGGCATTTGCAACAGCATGGATCAATCTAGAGGGTATGATGCTAAGTGAAATAAGTAAGTCAGAGAAAGATAAACAGCATATGATTTTAGTCATATGCAGAATTTAAGAAACAGAACAAATGAACACAGAAAAAAAGAGAGAAACTGAGAAATAGTCTTATTAATTGAGAACTGGTGGTTACCAGAGGGGAGGTGGGTGGGTGAAATAAATGAACAAGATTAAGAGTACACTAATTGTGATGAGCATTGAATAATATGTAGAATTGTTGAATCACTATATTGCACATCTGGAACTAATATAACACTGTGCTAATTATACTGGAATTAAAAAGGAAAGGTAGGGGGCGCCTAGGTGGCTCAGTGGCTTAAGCATCTGACTTCGGCTCAGGTCATGATCTCATGGTCTATGAGTTTGAGCCCCACGTGGGGCTCTGTGCTGACAGCTCAGAGCCTGGAGCCTGCTTCCGATCCTGTGTCTCCCTCTCTCTCTCTGACCCTCTCCCATTCTGTCTCTCTCTGTCTCAAAAATAAACAAACATTAAAAAAAAATTTAAAAGGAAAGGTAAAGTGGGGTGCCTGGGTATCTCAGTTGGTTGAGCGTCTGAGTCTTAATTTTGGCTCAGGTCATGATCCCAGCATCCTGGGATTGAGCCCTGAGTCAGGCTCTGTGCTGAGTGTGGAGCCTGCTTGGGATTCTCTCCTCTCTCCCTCTGCCCCTCTTTTCTGCTTGTGTGCTCTCTCTTTAAAAAAAAAATTTGGGGGGAGCACCTGGGCAGCTCAGTCGGTTAAGTGGCCTACATCAGTTCAGGTCAGGATCTTGCAGTCTGTGAGTTCAAGCCCCACATCGGGCTCTGTGATGACAGGTCAAATCCTGGAGCCTGCTTTGGATTCTGCGCCTGCCCCTCCTCTGCTTGCACTCTGTCTCTGTGTCTTAAAAATAATGACACAGCAGCACCAGAGGAAGGCAATGGAAGGGGAAGCTGCAGATGAGAGAGTAACCTTGCTTATTCTCTTGATGCGTTTACTATGGCTGCCATCAACCAGCTGCTGAGAATTTCATGAGATGTAGTGAGAGGTGATGGGGCAATGGGGAAAGAAGAGGAAACTAACAGCAGGAAAACCTCACTGCCCCTGCACCACAACTCATTTAACAGCACTGTACAGATAGTTCAGTAACAACTGTTTGGTCCAAAGTGTGAAATTTGCATTTACTCTGCTCAGTTACATTATGTCCTAATTACTAAAGCATCTGATAAAAATATTCAGTGTTATTCTGTGGTAAGTAAACCATTAACAGTACTGGTTATGTATGTCTCCCTCTCTCTCCCTCAAAAATAAGTAAACATTTAAAAAAAAAGTACTGGTTATATATGTAATCATCTTCATATTACCTACCATATATTGAGCACTTATGATGTAGGTGATTTTACATTTATCTCATATAATAATCCTCCAGATCTACAAAATAAATATTCCCACTTTACAGATAGGGAAACTAATGTTCAGAGGACTTAAGACTTGATTTAAATCACACAATTATTTAGAAGAGGAAGTGGGATTAGAAGTAGGGATGTCTGGCTCCTGAAATCCCCAATTTACTCCATTATATACCATAGCATCTCTAAGTGTATTTAATGTTTTAACTTTTCTAGAGTTTGATTTCTCTGAGGCTCTGCAAAGAGTAAGCAATGGCTTAACAGGGTTAATAATCAAAATCAATTTCTTGACTGCCTGTGAGTTTAAGAAAATATTTGGTTAGTTTAATATGCTATTATAGGTCAGTTAAAACACCCTCTAAGATCTTCCTTAGTTTTACCTATTCTGTTTCCACTAACCAAGTGGTTATTTGGCAATGTTTTAGATGGCTACAGTGTAGCCTAAGGATTGGAGGGGACTTGGGTGGACACAAGGATATCAGCCACAAGGCTACAGCAACAATCTAAGTAAAAAATGAGACAAGGGGCCTGTGGTGGAGTGAAGACAGAGAAGTGGGTAGATTTGAGAATACGTCAGAGGGGAAAATGCAATGATTTGGCAGCGGATTGGATGGAGAGGGTGAAGGTGCTCAGTATGTGTTATCCATAAAATATGGTGAGCAATGAAAGATCATTGTGCGGATCTGATGAAGTTTTGGGGTGATGGTGGGGTGGTTCGAAGCCGACAGCCAAGTAAGAATTCTTGAAGATGTCTTTGGTGCAAAAATGTGATTTTATTAAAGCATGGGGACAAGACCCATGGGCAGGAAGAGCTGCACTGGGGTCCTGACAGGTAGCTCATTATATATCCTCAGGTTGGGAGGGGGTCAGGGATAGAGTAAGTCTTTAAGGAATTTTGGAAACAAGGTTTCCAGGACCTTGAGGGGCTAGCTGTTGCTAGGGAAACACTATTTATTACCATTTAATAAAACTTCAGCCATGAGACCCTTTAGCTATACATGGGGGGCGGGGCACAAACTTGGAGTATGATTGCCAGCATATATCTTGGGGTAGCTGATATAAAGGAAGTTGACTTACAGGATCCTGGAGTTTGGGACAGTGTTAATGTTCTCTTTTGCCCCCCCAAAGTGTCATCCTTGAAGCAGCTGAGCTCATAGAAGGAGGTCACTGCTGGTTTAAAGACTTGTCAATGCGCAGTAAAAGAATTTAATTTTTCATTTGCCTTAGTTTCCCACATTACCACGCAAGCACATAAACCCCTTTCCTTTGTTCTGGGTAGCCAGGAAGTGTCTGAGGATTATCATGTTTTCCACCTGCGCCGGGGGTGGGTGGTGGCCAGCCTGTATTTTGCCTTTAGCTTTCCCCAAGCTCCCTCATCATATCTTTAACAAAACAAAAAAACCTGGAAGGGGGAGGGGAAGGAGAAAGTTAACTTTGTTAGGAGTGAAGAAGGTGGCACATTCAGTGTCAGGACCAAAACTTTTCCAAGTTCTATGGTAGTCAAAACAGCACTCCTTAGAGATTAGTCTCTACTAAAAGTTCCTCGCTCTGAGGTCCCTAAAACCCACGGCTCAGAAAAGTCAAGGACTCGCTTTTTCACGTCTTCTTCCCTCCGGGTTGCCTGGACCCGTCCCCTTTCCCGCCAACTGCAAGCCCCACCCCTCCGGCCCCGCGCGCGGGACTTTTGGCGCGTTTCCGGGGCTCCGCCTCCCAGGGCCCCGCCCTCCCAGCGACCCGGCCGGCACAGAAACAGGGACCGTTCGGGCTGGGGTAGGGTCGGAGGTTGGTCGCGTCTCGGTCGTTGCCCGAGCCCGCCGAGCCCGCCGAGCCCGCCGCGTCTCCAGCTCTGGGAAGAGCCCTTCCGGCGAAGGCGGGGCGATGCCGGGGAACCGGCAGCCGAGGGTCCGGTCCGGGAACGAGCCTCGTCCCGCGCCCGCCATGGAGCCGGAGGGGCGCGGGGCCTGGGCCCACAGCCGCGCCGCGTTCGACCGGTTGGAGAAGCTGCTGCGCTGCTCGCGTTGGTAAAGATGGACCCTCGGGCGAGTTGCCGCGAGGGCGGGGGGAGGGGATCTTTTCAAACCCCCGGTTCTCTCCTTCCATTCCTGCCCCGCAGTCGGGTCGGCGAGCAGACTTTGTACTTGCCCAGGGATCTGGTGTTAGTTGTCCCCTCCCTCGCTCCCATCCCCTTCCTTTCCGCGCTGCTTGCTTGTCTTTTCTTCGTCAAACCCGACTAAGGTGGTAGTTGTCGAACTTTAGCGGGCCGAAGACTCGTCTGGAGGTGTGGTTAAAAAAATGCAGATTTCAGGCCCCGCCTCCATACTTTGAATCTGCAGGGCTGGGGTGGGGCTAAGGCATCGGGACTGTTTACTGGGCTTGGGATCCCTCCTGCCCAGGGCTGCGCAAGTTTGAAGGGGCCCGCTAAGCTTCAAGCAGCTGTCACTCATTGCTGAGCTGACCCTTTGACCCTTACTCCGTAGCAGCTCTTTCTTGGGAGAGGAGAGTTTGGGGGACCCTTGCTGGAGGTAGATTGAAGATGGCAGTGTGATGTTTCTCATTTCCTTGGTTTAGTCAAAAGGCTGTATGGCTTGGGGTTCCGGCTCTTAGAGATGCTATTTATTATCATTTTTTGCTTCTTATTTTCCTTCATGCTGTTGCACCATGGGAGCGCTCTCACTTCAAGGTTTTCATTATATCTGAAGACATCATGTTCATGACTGGTACTCCATGCTTTTCCTGTAGCTTTTCCTAGTATACAAACCAAGAAGGGCTTGTCACTCTTATCATTTCTTCCAAGAGCATTGATTGAGCACCTGCTGTGTGCACAGCTCTGTATTTCTGCATGGATATAACTCAGGTTTTCTCTCTGCTTGTAGCTGGCCTATTTCTTTTTTGGACTTTGTTTTGACCCACCCCCCCACCGCTCGATCTCCAACCCGCAGAACTTACATAAAGCACAAGTTACCGCAGCTGTTGCTTTAAAAATGAGGACTTAACTGTCACCGAGTTTTGCACTTATATTTGGTTTTACAAAAACTTAAAAAATCACCGCGCTCCTTAGAAAATAGGCACTTTTGCTAGAATACATGGAGACATTCTGAGTTGTGTGTGTTTTTTAATAACACAGGGGTCCTCCATCTGAGAATAAGAAATTTAAAACTAGCTCTGCTAGTTGCTATAATAGAAGCAATTATAATAACACCTTAGTAGTTAAACAAAAGTTAGACATTCAGATGGGACATTTCTGTATGGAAGGCACTAAGGCAACATCATAGTGCTTCACTTAGAGTGTAGAGTCAGGATGCCTGAGTTCAGGTTCCAGCTTTGACATGGCCCAAGTCATTTATTTATTTATTAACATTTTTTTTTTTCTTAAATTTATTTTGAGAGAGAGAGAATGCATGAGGTGGGGAGAAGGGCAGAGAGAGAGAGGGACAGAGAATCCCAAGCAGGCTTGTGCTGTCAGCACAGAGCCCTATGGCGGGGCTTGCTCCCAACAACCCTTTGATCATGACCTGAGCTGAAATCAAGAGTCTGACGCTTAACCGACTGAGCCATCCAGGCATACCATGTCTCAAATAATTTAATTTCTGTGCCTCAGTTTCCCCATCTGAGTGATAATTGTGCTCTGCTTATCCACCTATGGGGATTCATTACTAATAAAAGATACTATTGAACACCTGCAAAGTGCTCTTTTGGCGTTGGGGATTCATTAGTGAACAGAGCAGGCAAAAACCTCAGTCTTTAGGAAGCTAACATTCTGTGGGAGGGGGGAAACTAAATGAAATTATATGTGTAAAGTGTTTAGTATGGTGGTTGTTATAGAATAAGTGATAAGTAATAGGTGTCTTATAAAAATACAAAAAAAGCATAGCCTGCTTGCTGAATGGTTTGGTGAAGGCAAAATAGGTGCTTTACAAAAAGAAGAATAATCCGTAGGTTGTCCTGAACTATAATACAGCCAATTTCACTTAAAAAAATTTTTTTTAATGTTTATTTTTATTTATTTTTAAATTGTTTTTAAATGTTTTATTTTTTTAAATTTTATTTATTTTGAGAAAGAGAGCACAGGTGGGGGAGGGTCAAAGAGAAGTAGAGAGAGAATCCCAAGCAGGCTCTGCAACATCAGTGCGGAGCCAGATGCAGGGCTTGAACTCAAACTGTGAGACCATGACCTGAGTGGAGACCAAGAGTCCGGATACTTACCCGACTGCGCCACCCAGGTGCCCCGTAATGTTTGTTTGTTTTTAAGAGAGAGACAGAGTGTGAGCGGGCAGGGGCAGAGAGAGAGCGAGACACAGAATCCAAAGCAGGCTTCAGGCTCCAAGCTCCTATCTGTCAGCACAGAGTCCGATGCGGGGCTGGAACCCACGAACCGTGAGATCGTGACCTGAACTGAAGTCAGACGTTTAACCAACTGAGCCATCCATGCATCCTGCCAGTTTCAGTTTTTATCCCTGCCAAGTATTTTTCTAGTTTCTAACAAAAGTGAGCAGACAATAAGAGCCAGAGGACTGAAAGTAGACATCAGTAACTAGGTCCAGACTTTTATTACAACTTATCCTGTTGGCTGGAGAATAATACTGAACTCTAGTGAATTTTCTTAAAAAGTTAATATATGAACCACTGATGGAATAACAACTAAATCTCAATGGTGTCTTTGCAGATTTTCACCAGGGCTTGGCAAACTTCTTCTGTAAAGAGTCATATAATAACTGATGCTGACCACCATCTGTGTTCTTACTATTTTTTGTCTTTTACAACCCTTAACAACATAAAAAGCATTCTTAGCTCAAGGCTGTACAGAAACAGTCTACTGACTTGATTTGGTGCATAAGCTATAGTTTGCTGAACTGTTTTAATAGGTAGAATGTCTTAAGTCTAAAAATCCTCAGTGTAAAATTTTATATGACACGGGATTTAATATTTAGAAGTGATTTTGCATTCCTGTTGGTGTCTCTGTATGTCTTGGCACTGTCTACAGTGTATAAAGCGTGGCCCATTTCTTCTTACCCGGGGAAGATAACCCCTTTTTCCCCACCCGCGCCTTTCCCTGTAGCTGCCTGACGCCATTGCTTCAAAGAACAACTCAGGATGGTCTGCTTCTTGCTTTGCTACCTACCATTCCTGGCAGTGTCCTGTTACTTGAAATTGTGTGTCAGTATGCCCTTTTACAGAGTTTCAGAGTTCTACCCAGTGGACTAGTGATTACCCCGATTACCCTCACATTCAGCTTGCAGCTGTCATCTATATTGTGTTCCCAGGTGTCACCTGTCTTATACAGCATATTGCATCTGTTTTACGGGAAGCATTGCTTGTGGGTGAGGGTGGATTGGCTACATTACAGGGCATCCTTTCTTGACCTTTAACATAAGTAGGACTCCAAGGTGAAGCTGATGAAATTTTTTCAAGAGGCCAGATGTGACATTTGTGTTAGGTCCAAGCCCCACAACCAGATAAGAAGCTATTTAAAGATTTGGAAAAATGAGACAGGAAGACCGTATCATTTGAGAGGCTGACAGAAAGCATAGTAATAATGTGTTCCTAAAGGAAGTAGGAAAAAATAATAAGGGCTGTAATGTAAACCCCAAGTGTCATATGACACTATTTTGTGAGTTAAAATTAGGTACCTCTTGACATTTTTGGGTGTGTGCAGGTTGACCTCTACTATAGTGTAATTTGGAGTTATAGCATTTTTAAAAAAAATTTTTTTACATTTATTTATTTTTGAGAGACAGAGTGAGACAAAGTGAGAGTGGGGGAGGGGCAGAGAGAGAGGGAGACACAGAATCCGAAGCAGGCTACAGGCTCTGAGCTGTCAGCACAGAGCCCAACACGGGGCTCGAACCCACAGACCATGAGGTCATGACCTGAGCTGAAGTTGGACGCTCAACCGACTGAGCCACTCAGGCGCCCCCGGAGTTCTAGCACTTTTTAAATCAACTTTTAGTAAAGAGTAAAAAAGCAATCTTGTGATTTTTGGCATAGATGATTTTATTTTTCTAAATTATTTTTTGTCATTTTAAAGGCGATCAAGATTATTTTCTCTTATAGCATCGCTTAGTGATTAAGAACATTAATTTTGAACCCTGGCTTGAAATCCTGTTTCAGTGATTTTTGGGTAAATTAGTTTATCTTGTATGCTTCCTTTTCTCATTTGTGAAAATGAATTAGTAGTAGTTTCTATCTTATGAGGTTACCAGAATTAAATGAGTTAATATTTATAAGATTCTTAGAGCAGTGCCTATTATGTTCTATGTGCTATATGGATGTTTGTAAAATAAAGGATAGATTTCCTGACCCCAGCATTAAGCTTTTGTCTTCATTAGCTTTGCTCAGAAGCACTTTAATAGGCCAGTGATCCTTAAGTGGGATGATTACTCCTTTAGCTTGCTCTGATGCTGGTTCTTCTTTAGGACCATAAATGATCACTGATGGACCACATTAGTGGTGACATGGTGAGACATTTTTTACCTTTAAGGAGCACACGCTTAACTATAAGGGGTAAAATGCACACAGAGTTCAGGGTAGGCCAAGGAGATGTAGAGAAGTGTACTTGGATGGTGCCAGTGGAGGAAAGCTTCATGGCTTTTGAATTGGGCCTCGGAAAGAGTTTCGTAGATGGAGACTGGTGGAGTATGCTAATCACAATATGCTAAAAGGTACTGTAGAATAAAGGGGAAGTGAGTCAGATGGGCAGAGAGTAATTGGTAGCCTAACAACTGACTATTCAATTGGTTCACATAATTCCTAAGTAGAGCAATTTGTGTAACTTTCCTGTCACTCTGATGTCATCTATAAAATGAGGAAAATGGACAAAGGGCTTTCTAAGACTCCCTCTAGTTCTGCAGATTCCATAATTATGAGTTTCCTTTGGAGACAAATTATTGTTTAAAACTTTCTATTGACTTTTAACATACATCCAGAAAAGGGCACAAATCATTGGTGTTCAGCATGTATCCTATATCTCTTCTAAATGTAGAATGTATTTACTTATGTGGTATTTTGATTCTTTGATACACATTTCATAAAGACAGGTTCACATTTGTGGCCACAGTGCTGAATTCATGGTTTCTTAGTGTTTGTTAAATTAGTGCATGGAAGAATTTAGGTTAAGTTAGGATCACATTTAAGGAGTCTTTGCAAGTGGAAATACCATAAAGGGCCTGGTTAATTTCACTTGACTCACCTAGAATCCTCTTTGGTTCCTGGGGTTAGTTACCCATAGTAAACAATGACTAGGGTCTTGAGCAGATGTAGAAGCCAAGGTCTTTCGCCCTGGGAGGTAAAGGTAGAACCATGAGTTACACAGACCCATTATAGGCCTCCACATACCTGGTGTTCTATAGTGCTTGTGTCTGCCAGAGAAACTTACCAGAGACATTGAGCACCTGTTCCCCATAGCATTGGGGATGGTCTTACAAGTGAAGTTCTTGTTAATATGAGCCTGGGACTTTGAGGAGAGATTTTAGGCTGGGAGTGCACTCTTGACAGTCATCTGCATTAGAAGGTTTGAAAGCACACTTCTGGAAGTGAGCAGGGAAGAGAATATAAAGAGCCTTAAAATCAACATTTGAGCATTAGGTGGAAGAGGTAAAGCTTTAAGGACAGTTAGTTAGATACTGTTTTGCTTTGGAAGAAAAGAAATAGAGGACAGAATAACCAGAAGTATTTGAGGCAGGTATGCATAATATTCTCTGTGCGCATCTGTCTCATAACAATAGATCCCATTATAATCAGTCATTAATAGACAGGAGTCTATTACCCATTTGGCTTTTGGGATATTGGCTCCTTGATTTATTCAATATTTATCAACACTAAGTAATTAGACATGATTAAAAAATTTTTTTTCCCATGTGATTTACTTGAATCTGGCATACAAAATACACAGAATAAGATGGCTTTGTGTCATTATTCATATCCCTTGTTAACAATTTTTTTATTCTGAAGACAAATACAACAGATTGTTTAATTGGCTTGAAGAGCCTGTGCATTTTGGTGTTAAATGTGTTGGTCCACACTTAAAAATAACTTGGCGATTTTCTAAAATGTAAGAGCATTGTGGTAGCTATCTTGCCTACTGTTAAGTAGCAGTTTATCTCAGTAAGCTTAGGGAGCCATTCTGTTAAGAAATAGGTCTGCCTCAGTATTGTAATCACAACTGAATTTCCTTTTCTTCTTTGCAAAGAAATTTTTATATCAATAGGCCCTTTTTAAAAAAAAAAATTGTTTGTTCTCCCTACTTAGTTCTTCCCCAAGTTATAATCCTCTGACTGCGCTGATCTTTCCAAATCAACTACATGTGAAGTAACAGAAGTATGACTGCAGATTGGAAAAAGTAGAGTAGCTGAATTTTCAGGGTACAAAAATCCTGTTACCATGCAAATGTCTTTTCTTATTCTTCTGGACTTTTTTCTTTCTAATATATATGTATATCAAACAAAGAATAGGGTAAAGATAAAATAGAATTCTTAATATAAATTCATTTTTGCATGTACTCTTCCATTTGCTTCATTCACTGAGGATTTATCGAAATTCTGCTGTTCGTATAGCACCATGCTAGGGAGGTAGTGGGGAGCTCAGAAAAAATGAAAGTCAAGATCTCTTGTTTGTAGGGCTAGAATCTATTTGGAGACCAGGGGGAAAAATAAGGAATCAAGCAGATAAAATACAAAATAATTTAGCTTTCAGCATTGATTTCCAGGGCTCCAACTAGATGCCATCTCTCTGGAACTTGAGAACATTTTGTAATTCTCTTAAATCATACACTAACTTTGCTTATCAGATTACCTAGTTAGATTATAAGCTCCTTAATATAGATTGTATTGCAGTCAACCTTGTGTTCTTTACATGTATGGTGCAAGGTACAGATTTTGCATGAGTCATGGTATGGAAACTAAAATTCAAGAATTTCTGTGCTTTGTTTAGTGTCATTTTTATTATATCATCCTGTATAATATTTGGATAATGTGTTCGGCTTGAATAGTTTTGGGAGTTGTGAGGAGGAAGTGTATTCTAGGATGGGAGAACAGCCTGAGCAGTCTGGTTTTGGATCTTGGGTATTATTTGAGAAATGTTACAGACACTGGCCTGCTGAGAGCAGAGGTTTTTTTTTTTGTGGAGGAGCAGTGCAAGAAAATGTTGCTTGCTTTGGAGTTAACTGGATTGTGAAAAACTTTCTAATATTAAGTTTTTAAAAATTGAAATAATACATGCATTAAAATATTAAGGTATATGGTGATTAAATATTTAAGGGAATGACAGGTGGGCCTGAATCCTTTTCTTTAAGAACCCACTATGATCAATTTATTATGTGTCCTTTAAGAGGTTCTCTGTGTTTGTATAAGCATTGTAAGCCTCAGATGAGAAGATACTATACATCCGGGAGATGTATCATGATTTATTTAACTGTTTTCTTGTTGGTTAAAATTTAGATTGTTTCTGGTCTTTGGCTTTAATAAGCTGTGCTGGAGTGAATATCCTTGTCCATGGCCTTTACAAAGTTTTAGTTGAAATTATTTGTGAACAGCGTGCCTGGCTGGCTCAGTCAGTGGAGCCTGCAACTCTTGATCTCAGGGTTGTGAGTTCAAGCTCCATGTTGGGTGTAGAGAGTACTTAAAAAAAATCTTAAAAAAATAAAATTATGCATGACTATAATCAACAAAGTCATTAAGTCAGAGACATAATAAAAATATTCATTTGCTTCATCTGTACTCCAGATACAACCTCTTTCATCTCTTAGTTCTTCATGGTTTACATCTACATTTCCAAATAATAGGTTTCTATTGCTACCTCTTGATTTTTTCCATTTTAGACATTATTTATTAACTTTCTAACTTCCTGCACTAAAAGATCAGTTTTCTTATATTATCTATTCACTTTCTACTGTGGGAGATGACTGGGTATAAAATTTGAAGGACAAAATAATTTTCAATCATTATTTTGAAGGCTGGGTATCCCTTGTCACCCTTGGGATGTCATATGCTGTTCTGGATCCTTAAAACAAAAAATATTTATATGCATATATGTATATATATGTGTATATGTATATATGTGTATATGTATGTGTGTGTGTGTATACAGACATATATATATGACGTTTTATTCCTTAATCTCTGGAATCTCTTTATTATCATGTCTAGACAGACATCTTTGGTATATTAGAGTTTCAGTTTTGCAAGCACCTGAGTATCTCTGAAGGATAAATTCCCGACACAGGAATAGTTGAATTAAAAGTGGATGCATTTAAAATTTTGATACTTATTGTCTGGTTGTAATAGAAATTGTTTTATTGCAGAGTATCTTCTCCTCTAAGCTCTAGCCATTGTCTGAAAGCCTGGCTTTGACAGAGATCAGTGCCACTCTTTATCTGCTCTGTGAGCTCTTCATTAACAATTTTTTGAACTTGACACCACACCTCCCTCTCCCAGTCTTGGGTATAACACCCCTCTCACTGCTCCTTCCACTATGCATGCGTACATACTTTTCTGCACATGCACATACTTCTCTGTCAGTCTTCCAGTGTCCTTCCTCATCTGCTAACAGCACCAAAAAATATATTCTAGCTCACTAATTAGAATTAGTATAATTTATCAATTATTCATAGATACTGGAATCATTGCTAATCACACTATAGCATCTCATTGCTAGGGTGAAGGGTCAGAACCAGAGATAAAGGGTTCAGAGTTATCGTAAAAAGGAAATTTAAGTTTAGAAATAGAATCAAGGCATTGAGTCGAGTACTGCCATAGAAAGCCAGAAGACTGTGAACTGCATCCTGGGGATAAGCCTACAATTGAGAGACAGGAAAAGAAGCAGCTAACGAAATGCTGGTATAGGCGGATAAATGTGCTATAAGAAAATTAAAACTCAACAGAAGGAAAGGTTTCAGGAAAGAATGTGAGATCAATGTTGCCTCACAGAGAAGTCAGGGAGAACGAGGCCTAAAAATGCTTTAGGGAACAGTTTCAGCAGAGTTGGGAGTTCAAGCTAGGGAGATAAGGAGATAGAACCATGTAGAGCACTTTCTGAGGACTTTACATCCACAGAGAGGGGAAGAGCTGGGGCTGAAGGTAGAGTAAGGCAGGAGCTGAAGAAAGGGCTACTTTATAGGGTGGAGGAGAGAGTACCTGTGCGTGTTTAGTTGCAGATAGAAGAAGAAATTTTGCGGAGTATAATGATGAGAATCGACTACTTTAGGAGACAGGGAAGATACTGGATCTAGGGACAGGGAGAGCAGCACATTTTAAGAAGGAAGAATGACTGCAGGACATCTTTCCCCCTGAGCCCAGAGGGAGGGACAGGGTTATGGGTGAAGAGGAAGGAATAGGCCCAGGTGGTGAAAAGCTCACAGTCAGGTTAATGGGATTTAGGAGCATGGAGATTGTTTTGAATAGCCATCTGTTCAAGCATTTGTTATACAAAGGTGAAGAAAGTACCAACTGAATTTATAGAGACACATGTATATATCTGTCTGTATATATCTGTCTTTTTATCATTGTTATTCATCCCCTGAGAGTAGGCAAGGAAGGAGTGGACTGTGGGGCCTATCTGGTATTACTGGCATCTGTGAGTGTCTAAAAGGTCAGTGCAAATAGGGTGGTGGTGGAGATGTCCGTGAAGTAGTAATTGTGGCCTGTGAATCCAAGGAGCTAATGAACTGAATGGCCTTGTCTGGAGGCAGAGAGCAACTGAAGGTGGAGGTTTGGTCAGAGTGGTAGAATAAAAAAAATATAGGGAGTATATATATAATGATAGGAGGAAGTGAGATACATCACTTCTGAGATCTTAGAGCCAAACTTGTGATGAAGTAGAATTCAACACACTTGATTAGGAGAGATCAGATTAGATTTGGTGGGTGAAATAGTGAGCAGAAATTATAGGAGGAGCGTGAGCATTGTAGCAGAGATCATCGTCATTGCCAGAGTCACAAAAGTGCCTGGCACTTCACAAGTCATATTTTTACACTGTGATCTGTGTGGTGGGATAGAAAACTCAGACATTGTGAGTTTTTAAAAAGCAATGGGTTTTATAATGTCAGTGAGCACCATTTTTGGTATCTTGAGGATAACATTATAGGTGTGTACTCTGTTTTTAGCGTTCTTTCTGAAAGCTCGATTTCACTTTAATGTTCACATCTATTAAATGTGCTATTTGATACTTTTGATCTTTCAAGAAATGTGGAAAACTGTTTTTATTGATATGTGGTACATATACAGAGGTAATTGGATAATAATGCTGTAAATACCTAAAGGTCCTAAGGTTAGTGTAATAAACCAAGCACAAAAAATATTCATCCTTCAAAAGCTTTATTTTCTCCTGTTTGCTCTTGCTGCATTACGCTCTCTGAATACAATGACTTGATGTGTTTATTAATAAGTACGTACTGTTACTTTCTGAGGATTATCAAATGTAGCAGGTATTTTGATGCACAGTAATTGTGTTTCTCTCTCTTTCCCCAATGCCGTGACTCTCATTCAGTCCGTAGAATGTCAACCTGATGATTCCTGTTTGCAGTTGCTTAACGAACAAAACAGTCAGTTAATTGTGAACTGAAAGAATGGCTGTATTTTTGACAAGGCATCTATGTAAAATAAATTGCCTCTTAACAATAGCCAGAAACCAGTGCATTCCTGTGGGAAACCATGAATGCTTATGGTCAAGGTGGTCAGATGTTCTGATTTTCCTGGGTCAGTTCTGGTTTACACCTGCTATCCCAGTGTCCTGTTTAGTTGTCATGCCCTGTCACTCCCAGAAATGTTCTCATTTGGACAATATGTTATATGGTCATTCTGCCTTTTAGGCCTTATTTTGAAATTTATGGTCTATACTTTGAATCATTAAGCGAAGATGTATCTTAGTAATTGAAAGAAGCAGTCAGTGGTCAGTTTTGCCATCCTCTATAAAGGTGTAGGGATACTTACACAAAGTTCCTTCTTTCTGAATTCCCACTATATGCATTATAAAAAATGTTACAGTTTGTACTGAGTTTGCTAGTAGCTATTTGAATTCAGCAGATGTGTGATGATACAATATTTAATCAGGGAGTAACAGCCTTTCAAATAAATATATCCTAATCTTCTGCTTTGGAAAGAGAAATACAGTAGTGTCGGCCCTTGGATTTATGAAATGTTGGGTAATAAGTGTTTATCTCACAATGACCTAAGTCTTGATTGTCTTCCTTTCTTCAAACAGCACTAATATTCTGAGGGAGCCTGTGTGTTTAGGGGGATGTGAGCACATCTTCTGTAGGTAAGTAATTATGACTTGATCCATAGTGTAACTATATTTTTTACTAGGTCATCCTCCTGTAACCATATTAGTAATATGTTGTGTGTTATGTTTGTGTAACTCTCATAGGCTACAAATAACTTACTGTACATTGTCTCATTTTGATGCATAAAACTGTCTTACTTTACAAATAAGAGCATCAAAGCTCAAAGGGGGTGACTTGTTCAGAGTTGCATAGCTTAGCAAGTAGCTTGGGGAGAAAAATCTGTTATGTAATTGAAATACAGCTCTTTTTTTTCCCCCTTCTGGTTACTTTGGAGTCTAGACCTTCCAGATTGTGAAAATCTTGCTCTGGATTAATTTTCTGGGGCTTCTGTAACAAAGTACCAAAGACTGAGTGGTTTGGAATGACAGAAATGTATTGTCTCACAGCTGTGGAGGCTACAAGTCCAACAGCAAGGTGTCAGCAGGGTGGTTGTTTCTGAGGACTGTGAGGAAAATCCTGTCCCATGATTCTGTCCTACCTTCTGGTGGTGGAGAACCTTTGTCTTCTGGCAATCTTTGTCCTTCCTTGGATTGTAGGTCTATCACTGATTTTGACCTTCATGTTCACACAGCCTTCTCTTTAGTGTGCATGTTTGTCTCTGTGTCCAAACCTGCCCTTTTTGTAAGAATGGCAGCTTTCCTGGAGTAAGGCTCACCTCGATAATCTCATGTTAATTTGATCTCGAGAAAGACCCTATTTCCAAATAAGATTAGGTACTGGGGGTTAGGACTTCAACATCTTTTTGGGGGACACAGTTCAAGCCATAATAGTTACTATGGAATTGTGTCCATGTTATAGTATGAAAGCCCTGGCATATAGATTAGAATATTAGATTTTCATCTCATTCTATTTCTTATTCTGGAGAAATCAATTAAAGGACTGAATGTCTTGGTTTAATTGTCTCTGAGACAGGGTCCATGTAGCCTCCTTTGCATCAGTTTTTTAATGACTTCAGTAATGACGCATGACTATCTGGCATGAACGAGTTCGGCATGAAGTTTAAGCACACAAGAAAATAATTTACTGTGTGACTGCTGTGGGCTGATGTGTGGGAAGTGACTATGCTTGGGGTCCCAGTTTTCCTTCTGGAAACATGGATTTGATATATGGGGCATATCCAGCTGGAGGCTGGGATAGGGAATGGTACATGTTGCCCATCCACTCTCCGTTTGGATGATGACAAGGACTTCACATGGGCAGGGCACGTGCGTCAGTCATCCTCCTTTCCCCTGTGCCCACGTCAGGGATCTTCATGGCAATAAAGCGGACTGCCAACTACAGAGCTGCTCAAGGCAGAAACCACAAGTAACACCCAACTGCTCTTTTCTTCCTTGTCACATCATTAAGTTCTGTCCCCTCCACCTCACAATGTGCCTTGAATCTTGAATTTTCCCACTCTTCTCTGTATTTACTACTGTTTATTTGATCCAAGCCACCATTGTATTATCTCTCCTCAGACTAGTATAATAAGTTCTTAACTGCTCCCCTTCCTCATTTTCTACATTCTTAATAGTGATCTTTTAAAAATGTAAATCACATCCATATCCTTACCCTCCTTAAAGTCCTCTAGTGGCTTCTTTTACACTTAGAATAAAATCCTTACTCTTCACTATAAGGTCTGGAAGACCTGTACAGGACCCAATTCCTGCCTGTCTCTCCAGCCACACTTCCTTCTAGCTCACCCTGTCCAGCTACCTTCTCCTTTTAGTTCATTAAACACACCAAAGTCATTCCCGCCTCAGAACTTTTGCACTTGCTATTTCCTCCTTCTAGAATGTACCGCCAAATTTTTGTGAGGCTAACTTTTCATCAGTTGCATTTCAACTCAGATGTCACCACCTCCAAAAGACCTCCCATGATGCCCTTATGAAATATGCCCACTTCCTGTCCTTACTTGGTAGTAAGCAGATTTATTTTGTTTCAGCTGCTGTACTCGCTGTATGTAATAGATCGGTGACAAATTTTGATTATGTGATGCCAAGAATTGGGTAACTGTATTCTTTGCAGATTTGCAGCTGTGTAAAACTGCTAAGCAATGTTGTAAATACCATGCAGTTTTTTAATGTTTATTTACTTTTGAGAGAGAGAGAGAGACGGAGGAGGGAGGGAGGGAGGACCAGAGAGAGAGGGAAACAAAGAATCTGAAGCAGGCTCTAGGCTCTGAGATGTTAGCACAGAGCCCAACATGGGACTCAAACTCACACACCGTGACATCGTGACCTGAGTCGAAGTTAGACACTTAACCGACTGACCCACCCAGGCACCCCGTAAATACCATGCAGTTTTAAAAGATGGTTTGATATATACCAGTCTAGTTGAAGCATTGAAGTGGAGGGGTGCTGGTTGGAGGGGCACAGATTTTTATGTCATTGACAGTGTTATGGTAGTTCCAAGGTACTTTCGTGTCAATCCCTGATAAAAGTAGTCCATGTATTCTCTAAGGTAGAAATCATTTAAAACATATGGCAGACATATGCAGACTTTTTGGCTTTGGATCATTTGACACCTTTAAAAATTGAGGATCCCAAAGCAGTTTTGTTTGTATGTGTGTATTTACCATGTAAAACTGAGACATTTAAAAAATACCATTCACTTAAAAATAACAGTAATAAACACATTACGTAGTAACATAAGTCACACTGTTTTAAGGAAAAATAACCATTTTATAAACCAAAGAAAAACTAGTGAGAGTGACACTGTGTTATATTTGTGCAAATCTCTTCATTGCTTTGATGAATAGAAGACTGTAGATTCTCGTATCTACTTATGTAATCGTTCTGTTGTGATCTAATGTTTTGATTGCAGTATGTGAGTGAGGAAGATCTTGTATTATGCATATGCATAGTTGGAAAAAAGAAGGATTTTTAAATAGACTTTTTAGATAGTTATGGATATTCTTCTTTGATATGACACCATTACTTAGCAAGTGCTAGTTTCTTTAGATTTGTTACAGTGTGGACTTTAAAAGGATACCAGTGAACTTTTTGTATTCTGTTCCAATAAATTT
This sequence comes from Acinonyx jubatus, assembly GCF_027475565.1. Classification (NCBI taxonomy): domain Eukaryota; kingdom Metazoa; phylum Chordata; class Mammalia; order Carnivora; family Felidae; genus Acinonyx; species Acinonyx jubatus. The sequence continues at coordinate 196,188,442 of NC_069381.1, read as the reverse complement.
CATTGACTTATCCTGTGCTGTGAACGAATCTTTCACCCAGCATGATTTCCTGACCACATCTGTCGGTCATTTGGAAAATACTGGCTTACTGAGTCATACAGATCTATTGAGAAATAATATCTTTCCCCAGAATTCTAGATTAATGTTTACAAAATAATTTGAGAACATTTATAAGATGAACATTATAGAATGTGTAAAATAGACTGAGTACTGGTGTGGTGCTGGGTAAGTGTCTCACCTAATTGGATCTCATTTTCTTTATCTGAAAATAAGGTAATGATTTCCTGATGAGTGGATTGTGACTCTTGTCAATCATGTTCCTCAAATACTTAAGTATTACATAACAATTGATGATTTCAGTCCCCTGTACAATCAGTTTCCCTATTTTCTCTGTTGGAGTTTTAAGTTAAGGGTTCTTAAGTACAAGCAAAGAAACTCAAAGAAGTCCCTTTCTTTGCTAAAGAAATTTGACATTCATCTGGAAACTCTCTCTTAGCCCAGGTATGTATTACAGATTTGTTTTATAACATTTATTGAGTTACTTTGCATCAGAAATCATGCCAGAATCGAAGATACAAATAATAGAACTAACCACAGGCTTTTTCTGGAAGGATCTCATAAGAATCCTCTGTGCCTACAAATGAGTGGGTCACATGAAAAGGAATGTGGTATTTGGGAGAGATGTGGTTTTTATCAGTTAGGTTACCCAGTCTTGTTGGAGCTCCTTTGGTGAGGCTAAGGGAAGAGTGGATTGTTAGGTTTCTTATTTCTGAATCCACAGATAAGCTTTGGAGGGGGATTGTGACCCCCCCCCTTTTTTTCTACAAGAGCTTATGTATATCTTCAGATTTGCAAAGGGTTTGTAACCCCTAAAGTTAAGAAAATCCCCCTAACTGTGAGACTTTAACTCCTAGACAGATAACCTGAGATGATTTGAGTCTACAGGTTATAAAAATGTCTGAAAGAATCAAGTATCTTTTCTCAGAAACTACTTTAAAACCTTTAGACACTTGTCTGCACACAAAACAAAAATTACCTTTTCCAGTCTCTTTGCAGTAATTTTCCATGAAACATAGTGTTAAGATTTAGGATAGAAAAGGTTGAAATGCATGGCTGTTATGCATTTGGTACTAAATATGTTTCTTTATGTCCCTTTCTGTACTCTTACCCCTTAGAAGCTATAGATTTATTTGCATGAAAAAGATTTGCAGAGTAATGTCTAAGTAAAATCTCTTCATATCAAATGGCCTAAGCGACTTTAGGTACAGATTTGTATGTGTGTATCATACTCTTTCAAAAACATCATTGTAACAAATATTATATGATTGCCCATTGCTTGTTAAGACAACCTTTATTTACTTCTGTTCAAACTGTTTATGTTTATCTTTTGGAATTAAAATTCTGAATGCATTGATATGTGTATATATATATATATATATATTTTAACATTTTTAAAGTAATTGTGTAAGTGACTGCATTGGAACCGGATGTCCAGTGTGTTACACCCCAGCCTGGATACAAGATGTGAAGATAAATAGACAGTTGGACAGCATGATCCAGCTTTGTAGTAAGCTCCGGAATTTGCTGCATGACAATAAGCTATCAGGTGAGAAAGATCACTCTCTCTCTTCATGAAATATCTGATGATGAATTCATATTGATCGCAGAAAGTATGTAAAGATCTGTCAGGAATTCTGATGGCATATTTCAGATTTGAAGATTGACAGCATTTGCAATTATTTTGAGAAGTGACAGATAACTTAGAGATCACTTAGAGAAAGCAGGGTCCAAAGAGGTTAAATGATCTCACCTAACATCACATGTGTAGTTAGTACTGGAAATGAGAAATAGAGCCCATTTCTTCTGATTGTCAGTCCAGACACTTTGCACCACCTACATTGTCTGCTTTTTACAGTTATAATAATTTCTGAATAATATACATGGAAAAGTGATTTTGTCCTTAAATTCACTTAAATACACTTTTACAAGATAGAATACAACCTTCTGTGCATCGCTTTTCTAGACTGAATTAATTAGATGAGCACATTTTGAAAGAGCAAAAATCTAATATTCATTTTCTTTTCTATTTAAATGGGGGTTAATGTTTTTCAAATTGTTCTTAGACTCTGTGTATTAACTATATATCTTCCCATTGTGCTTTCTGCTGAGAACTAATTAGCTGTGGAAAGAAAGTAAAAGGTTTTGAATCTTCATAATTAGATCCTGGAATTGTCTTTTTATTGATCAGATCATGTCATTTTAGCTTATGTTTATAGGATAACCTTTTCTTGATTGGCAGGATGCTGTGAATGATTGATAATGCTCGCATAAAATGGTTGAATTTCCATTTCTAAATCTTCTGATCTTAGATTTCTGACAAGCTGTGTTATTGTCAGCTACTAAAGGTGAAGTTGATTAGACAAATTAAAGAAACAAGGCAAATACTTTGTCTTATTGACTAGGTCCATATTTTTAAGAAGAATTTAAATCATAGTCTACCTATGAAAAGTTTTCTTCATCTCATCATTGTATTAGACTCTATTCTTTTAGGATATAATATGCTATGTGATAAAGTTTTACATGTTTTCAGATGTAATTATATACTCATATACATTTCAAAAAGTATTTACCTTTTTGAAAAAATAATACTGCATTATAAATCTCTTTAAGAGCATAATGAAGAAACTTCATTATTATCATCTGTATTTTTTTCCTTCTTACTCAGAGGTAGGGCTGATAGTGTTTAATTTTCTAATTAAAATGATTAGTGTATGATATGCCCCTCCCCCCCCCCCCCCCCCCCCCCCACAGATACCATTGATTAAAGAGAGTTCATGCATCTTTGGGGGGAGTTGAGGGGGAGGATTAAAATCTTTTTTTTTTTTTTTTTTAAGATTTTCTAATTTTTAAGTAATCTCTACACCCACTGTGGGGCTCAAACTTACAACCCTGAGATCAAGAGTTGTATTCTCTACAGACTGAGTCTTCCAGGTGCCCTTAAACTCTTGATTTAAGTGTACAATATGAAAAATGTTCATGTCTGCCTGAAAGTGGCTTTTGTCAGATCTTCAAGATGTGTGGTCTCTTAGGAACATTGGCCATGCATTGACATCTGAGGTGCTATTCTGAGAATTCTGTCTGTCGTGATGGTTTGATGTGATTCTTCTCCAGTTTCTGTGTAGTAATATATTGGCTTGCTCAGGCTGCTGTAACAAAACACCACAAACTGTGTGGCTTAAATAATACAAATTTATGATCTCACAGTTCTGGAGTCTAGGAGTTCTAGATTGAGGTGTTGGTATAGTTAGTGCCGTCATAGTCTGTGAGGGAAGGATGTCTGTGAGGGAAGGATGTCTGTGAGGGAGGTCTGTGAGAGGAGGGCCTCTCTGCTTGGTTTGTAGATATCAGTCTTCATGTTACATGGTGTTCTCCCTGCATGCGTGTTTATGTTAAATTTCCCCATATTTATAAAGACACCAGTCTTTTTGCACTATAGAGTCCCACTCTACTAGTTTTTACTAATTATATCTGTAATGACCCTGTTTCCTGAGGTCACATCCTGAGGTACTGGGAGTAGGACTTGGATAGATGAATTTTATGAGGAACACAGTTTAACCCATAACAATGTAATGTGTAATGTGACCTTTTTAATGCTAATAAAAAGGGAGCAGAGTAACTCTTGATGGGTAGTGAATTATAGCATAGTGGGGTACGGGTATAGTGCCTTGGGGTGCAAAGAAGAATAAGGTAGGGGACTTCTCCAGAAATTCTACTGTCATTAATGATGGTTGAGTCTTTAGTATGGTTTTCATATTTTGTGGACCATGTATGAAATGTCTCCATATTTAATCACTGCTAAGGATACTTATAAAAATTATCAGGTTTAGAATAAGTTTTTGCATGGGGCCAGAGGCCTTTTAGAATGTTGTCTTTGTCATGTAAAAATAGATTGGGAGTTTGAGGAGAGGATTATGGTGATTCATTTTTCGAAAGGCGTTTTGTGTTCATTTTCCTTATTATAGTGAGTAGTAACTACTTGAAGTAACAGACTTCAGCAGTGCTGGCTTTATCATTACTTATTTTAGCATGAATTGAAATTTCACAATTTGGATAACATACAATCAAAATTTTAGGAGCAGGAAGGTCATCCTAAATCACTTATTCTGTAGGTGAGGAAATTGAGGACTTAGGTTATGCAGGAAGGTCACAGTGTGAGTTTGTTTACTTACTTACACTGTACATTTAGCACAATGCTTTGGTTAGGTGTATAGGTGTTCATTATACTTGTTGAATTGGAGACAAATTGGCAGTGGTAAGGGTTAATTCATACCCCAGAGACTAAACTTAATTAAAGCTATTTTATTTAAAAAACTTTTTTTAATGTGTATTTATTTTTGAGAGAGCGTGTGCATGAGTGCACATGAGCGGGGGAGGGGCAGAGAGAGGGGGAGAGAGAGAGAGAGAGAGAGAGAGAGAGAGAGAGAGGAGAACAGGATCTGATGTGGGCTCTGGGCTGACATCAGAGAGCCCTGTGTAGGGCTTGAACTCATGAACCATGAGATCATGACCCGAGCCGAATTTGGACGCTTAACTGACTCAGCCACCCAGGCATCCCCAAAACAATTTTAAAACAAATTCTCAGGTTTTGATTTCAACAATTCATTTTATAATGGTAACATCTTCCTTTTCTCCTTTTACAGAAGATGGTAAATCTAGAGTGTAAACATATTGAAATATAAATCTCTGTCCAGAGCTATAATTTACATGGTGCCAAGCTTATTCTGCTGATTAGTGGCATCGCATTAACTTTTCCTCCTGAGGTTCTGCCAAAACAAATTAGCCTCAAAGGGCATTGGAGTTTTTTTGAGGGTATTTCTCTGTTTCTTTATAGTGTATTCGATATTTTATGTAGTACCTTATGTTAGTTTACGTAGCCAAGTACCTCTAAAATTAAAGTGGTATAAGGTGTACTAGGTTACTAGGTAGAGGGAACTAACAGTTGGGGACAAATTATGTTTTATCCTCTTTTTTTTTTAATGTGTGTTTCTTTGGGGAGAGAGAACACAGGTGTGTGGGGCGGGGAGGGGCAGAGAGAGAGAGAGAGGGAGAGGGAGAGAGAGAGAATCTCAAGTAGGCCCATGCTGTCAGTGCAGAGCCCAACACAGGGCTTGATGCCCCAAACCATGAGATCATGACCCGAGCCAAAACCAAGAATTGGATGCTTAACCCGCCAAGCCATCCAGGCATCCTGGTTTATCTTCTTTATAACGAGGAAATTGGAAACAGATCTCATAAAATAAGGGTGTTAGATTAAGTGATCCCAAGGTGTAGCTTGAAAATCATCTAGTTCTGTTAAATGGGTGTTGACGATGATGAATTAAGTGGGATGGTCAGATATCTACATCTCTATTTTTTTTTAAGCCCTGTAGTTCACAATTTATCTTTCAAAAGAACCTTGTTAGTTGCATTTACTATGAAATATATAATTACTGTAATTAAGGTGGGTAATTAGGACGAACTTGTCAAATCATGGACATGGTATATGATATACTAGAGATAAAGAAGCCTGATTTATAGTAATGCTTTTTAAAATGAGCTTCTAAATACTTGAACAGGTTTTCCTCAGTTCAGTGTACTTTCAAGAGAAAAGATTGTCACAAATTTTTCTGAAAACATTTATGGATAATTTTACCTTATTCTTTATAATATAATCTGTTTTCTACTAATGAAGTTAAATTTAAAAGTTTGTATTTTATATTGATTCCCATCATATTAAATCAGACCTTGCAGGTGCTGGTCAGGCTCTGTGAAGCATTTGTTGGTATTGGTGGTGACGTCTAAAAAAAAAAAACACGTTTTGATTATGCTTTCATGGGATCACAATTTCCTTTTCTGTTTTCTGGCTTCCAAAGAGATGCTTGTCTTTCTATAGTGAATTACATAGTATTTCATATATGTTATGACTTTCTTATAATAGATGAAGATGAACATTTGAATAGTTGTGTTGCTGTTGTTTTTTTAAAATAGAACTGAATACTTCTTAACTTACAAAATAATCATTCTTGCGGTTGAAGGCGTTAATGTTGCACAGATGGTAGCAAAGTACTTTCCTTTGATTTTTAATAAGGGACTAGTTTGTCAAAGAGATTTCTCAACTTCTGTTGTGAAACCTATAATAGAGAATAATTTGAAAGGCACACAATGTACATCATTATAATCCTTTGATGTAGATTAATGATAGCTAAATCACATTTTCTAATTGCCTCTTTTTTCTATAGTTTATTATTAAATTTTAAGAAAAAACTTGGCAAAGCTGCTTCTTAGCAACATGTGCATCTCTGTTCCTCGATATCTTGTGGTGTCCTCAGAAATATTTATATTCGGGGATAGAATTTTTAAAAATGTCATCATTAAGAAATTTACTATGTGGAGGAAGGACCAATATTTTTCTTCATGATATGAATATGACAGTTTATAATGCTTAGAAGCATTCACTCATAAAAATTGTTGTAGCTGTTAATATTGTGATTTATGTTCCAGCAAGGTGGGGGTTTTGCTTTTTACAGGTTAAACTTAGAAATGCTGTGTAAAATGCAGAATTTACAATCATGTTTGCTGCTGTGGTCCTTGCTTAGTTAGGACAAGATGCATAATTTCAAAAACAGGTCATTTCTGATACAATTGCAAGTCTAGAAAAAAGGTCAAAATGAAATCTTCCTGAGAGTATTTATTGCTACTGGATGATTAGTGAGATTATTGTGTATGTATAAATTACATGAATATATGCTCTTTTCATTCACTTCTTTGTAATTTAAGGGATACATAGACCTGAGTATGAAATTGTGTTTTGTTTGTTTTGTAAAGATTTTATTTTTAAGTAATCTCTATACCCAACATGGGGCTCTGACTGACAATCTCAAGATCAATAGTCGCACACTCCACTGACCAAGCCAACCAGGCACCCTGAAATTCTACATTTTGTAAATTTTATAAGCATTAAGGACTTTAAAAAAATTTTAATGTATTTATTTTGACACCCAGAGAGACAGTGTACCTGTGGGGGAGGGGCAGAGAGAGGGAGGGAGACAGAAACCCAAGCAAACTCGGTACTGTCAGCACAGAGCCCATGCAGGGCTTGAACTCATGAACCTTGAGATCATGACCTGAGCTGAAACCAAGAGTTGGACACTTAACCGACTGAGCCACCCGAGGGTCCTAGCATTTGACTTGTTTTTAATTGAAAATTTCATCATCTATCTTTAAAAGAAATTTTGGAAAATCAAATACAAGTTTTTACAGACTACCAGAGGATTAACCGTTAAGTCTTTGTAATCTAGATTCTTAAAAAGTAACACTGGTAACATTTCGTGTTGACCTTTCCTCTAGACGTGAAATTATATCAGAAATGACTTGTTTTTGAAATCTACCAATCACTGCAGAGGAAAGACCTTGTTAGAAATTAGACATTAAGTCTTCTGTGTGAATGGATACCTCACTCTGATTGTTTTTATTTCCAAGATACCTCATCTTGATTGTTTTTATTTCCAAGATCCTAATATAATAACACTTTGTGGACCAAGTGATGTTCAGCTAGGATGTAAGAAGGATGCCAGAGAGTCTGATGTTACTCAGCTACACACTCCTGGCTTCAGCTGGGTTTGTTGGCTTACTCTCTGGCCAGTATAATGCTACCATTTGCACCAGGAGGAAGGGATGGCTTCTTTGGAATAGAATGGAGTTTGACTGAATTCCTTCGTAGAGATCGTGTCTATGAAATTTCTACAGAGCTAAATACGGATTATTTGTTTTTTAAAATCTATTTTTCATTTTTCTTACCTGTTTAAAGTGCTGTTTTTACGGATCTATTTATAAACATAGGAGCTTTATGCTCACGAAATAGGAGGTGAAAGAGGAATAGAAAAATCAGTTTTGAACTAAAGAGATTGGAGATTTTAGTTCACTCATCCTCTGGTGTATTAATAATTTTAAATGATAAAATAAAAAAATGTTCTGTGTGAATAAAAAATACCTAAAAGGAATTTAAAAATAACTTCTTTCATAATTTCCTTTTCTCTTGTTAATATTTTAAGGCATGAGAATGTTGAGAAGAAATCTATTCCCAGAAACAAATAAGAAAAATGAAACTAAAATTATGTTGTATCTCTTAAGTATTCAAACTTTTCAGGAATAAGCACACTTGGCAATTTTATATAATACCTTAGTAGCATCAGACACATTTATTTCCTACATAGCAGATGTTACCAGTTCTTAGGAAAAAGATACCACTGGTTTTCTTTTTAAAGTAGCATAGTGTTAGAATGAAGTTTGTTAAAATTTTGCTTTAGAGTCTGTAATGGAAGAAAAGTCTTATAAATAAACAGTTCTCTTCATCTTGAATGAGGAGTGACTTCTCAGGAAAAAAACATTAATATGATAGCTTGCTCTTTCTTTCTTTTCTTGCTTTTCTTTCTTTTCTTTCTTTCTTAGGACAAATAAAACATACTCCAAGTACCTTTGTTGGTCAAAGGAGATTACTAATTCTGTCAATTTGGAGAATGAGTTCAGGCAGTAGGAAATTATTTGTTAGGCATTGTTAACCTTGTCAGGTGGCGGTGGTAGTTTTTCCAGTTTCCCTGCCTTTCCTGGGTTCTTTCCTATACCTGAAACAGCATCTTGGTAATCCAGTTCCTGTGGAGAGGAAAGCTGGATTGGGTGACCTCCCTGCCTCTCCTCTCTTTTTAGCTTTAATTCTTTAAGTGAGAGAATTGAGTGACTCTCAAGTTTTCTTCTAGCCTTTAAAACGTAACCTCTCTTATATAAATGCTTCTCAAGATTTAAGAGCAGATAGCAAATAATTTATTCGCCAGTATTTTTCGAGCACCACTGATTGTGCTCACCACTGTGCTGGGCTGACCTGGGTTGGTTTTACCACCCCTGTGTGGGGTGGGAGGAAAGAATTTTGAGGGAATATATATATATTTTTAAACATTTTTTTATTTTTGAGAGAAAAGGGGAACACAAATTGGGGAGGGGCAGAGAGAGAGGGAGAGAGAATCCCAAGCAGGCTTCTTGCTGTCAGCTTAGAGCCCAATGTGGGGCTTGATCTTGCAAACCTGTGAGATCATGACCTGAGCTGAAACCAAGAGTTGGAGGCTTAACCAACTGAGCCACCCAGGTGCCCTGGGAATATTTTTTTAAAGAAAAACAAATGGGCTGAAAGGCAAAAACTAAATAAGACAACTTGAAGGAGGATCACTGACAGAATCCGAAAGTAGATCACTATACAACTCATTCACTGACTGTTTCTTACTCATCTGTTAATGGGCAAGATTGGTAGGTCTAAAAAAATACAATACATATAGAGATGATAATATATAGAGAGGAAAGAAAAGCTCACTTTTCCTGTGTGCCTCCTCTACTTCACTAGATGTGTGGGTTTTCCATACATTAAGTTGTTCTCTGACACTGGCTGGGTGTCCTACAGTTTCACTCTGTTCTGACACTGCCTGTCCGGAGATAGCATTAAGAGCCAACACAGGTTAAGAGCTCAGTCCCACAAGTCTGCCCCCCACCGCCCTTCAGATGCTACCTGGCTGTATCTTGGAGGTTCCCAGGACCTCCTTGAGTTTAATTAATTTGCTAGAGTGACTCACAGAACTCAGGAAAATGTTTTACTTAACTAGATTACTGTTCCCTATAAGTCGATGTAACTAACTCAGGAACAGCCAAATAGAGGAGATTCATAGGGCAAGGAGTGTGGGAAGGGGTGTGAAGCTTTATTGCCCTCTCTGGGTGTGCTGCTCTCCCAAGACCTCCATATGTTCATCAACTTGGAAGCTTCCTAAACCCTTCCTTTTGGGCATAATTGATTAAATCATTGGCTTCTAGTGATTAGTTCAACTTGCAGCTCCTCTCTCCTCTTGAAGGTTGGGGGTGGGACTGAAAGCTTTAACTTTCTCATCTTGATTGGTTCCCCTGGCAACCAGCCTGTATCTTTAGAGGGACTCCAAGAAGTCACCTCATTAATGTAAGCTTAGGTGTGGTTGAAAGAAGCAGTTACGAAGAAAAGACACCCATTTTCTCTTTATCACTCATACTATTTTAGAAACTGGAAACATAACTAAATATTTATAACAAAAGATGCCCCTATAGGTTCTCTTGGGAAATTACAAAGGTTTTTGGACCTTTGTACCAAGAACTGTAGATGAAGACCTAATATATTTTATTACTTTAAATTACAATATCGCATGTAGTGATACTTGGTGAAAAGTTTTAATGTTTTGTGAAAATAGGTATGAGTTCAAATGCCAGCCCTTTCAGCAACTAAGTGTATGACCTTAAACAAGTTTTGTTTTCTGTTCAATTTATATAAGAAATATAAGAGAGCATTCTTTTTACAACAGATTAAGCTATATAAAAGTGTCAAGTGTGAAAGTCCTCCTCCACCGTTTTACCTCAACTGAAAAGTAGAAATTGCTTTCTTTTACAGAGGTGCTGTTTTCATTGTTTAGTTTTCTAGTTCCACGAATTTATGAAGATATTTGGACATAAATGCAATAGAATTTTTAGAACATAAATGAGATTGTGTTACACTTAACAAGTGTCTTGAAGTGGCCACATAAGATCTTGTAGTGTAAATGATCCATAGTTAATTCATTGCCGATTGATGAACACTGATTTCCCCCCCTGATTTATGCTATTAGGAATATTGCTGCAGTTAACATTCTTACACATTTATGTTTGCAGGTACATGGATATTTTCTATATTTGGTAAGATAGATGACTAGAGGCCAAATTGCTTTGTGAAAGGGTGTATACATTTAAAATTTGCAAGTATTTTACCATATTGCCTTTGAAATTCCTGGATTTGATTTGCTGATGTTTTATTTGGCAGTTTTGCAACTTTGATTGTAATTGGCAAAAGGTCCATCGTGGATTCCTGCATATACAGAGTGGGTTGCGATACAGGACATGAACTCTAAGCTTAGGGAATTGACTTTTTGTGGTAAGCCCAAATGGGCTTGCTTTTTTTTCCTGCTGGGAGACACTGCCCAGTCCCTCAGATGTGCGCGCTGCAAACACAGTCCTGAGAAGTGTCTGGGTACAGAGCAGCCAGGGCCTTGCCTTCTTGGCACACCCTGCAGACGCATGCAGGACACTCAGAACCCCTGGCAGCTCGTGTTCCCCCCTCCCCCCCATCAGCGTTTCTTCTCTAGTTGCCTTCAGTGGTGTAAGCCAGAAGCACGTGACTCATCCTTGTCACCGCCACCTTCTTGTATTCACTTCATCACCAAATTTTATAAATTTTATCTCCTAAATACTTTTCAAAGATTTCTTTTTTTTCCCTCCTACCACCTCTCCAGTCTTGTTACCTTCTACTTACACTCCTATTCTGGCCTCTTAACGATTGCCTTCTTCCAATCTCTTTTCTCTCGCTCCACTCAAGACTGATTTTGTAAAACACAGATGCACTCATGCCATCTGACTTACATAAAACATTTTATTGGTTTGAAGAGCAGCGAGGAGGTCCAGTGGCTGGAATGGCAAGTAAGGAGAGAACAGGAGATCAGGAAGGTAGTGGAAGATCAGGTTGTTTCTGGCCTGTTAGGTGGCTACTAAGATTTTGGCTTTTTTTCAGAGCCAGAGTGGAAGTCTGGAGGGTTTTAGTGACATAATTTGACAAGTTATAAAGGGATCGCTGACTGCTCTGTTGAGAATAGACTTATGGGGGAGGAAGCAAGTACAGAATCAGGGAGATGATTTAGGAGGTTATTATTACTAATCTAGTGCATGGTGATGGTGTCCTATACCATGCTGGCAGGAATGGAGGCAGTAAGAAGTAGTCAGATTTTCAATGTATTTTGCAGTTGGAGCTATAGAACTTGCATTTTGCATATAGGGCATGAAAGAGATAGGAGAGGCAAGTTTGATTCTAAGGTTTTTGCCCTAGGCTACTGGATTGATGATATGCCATTTACTGAAATGGGGACAGCTATAAGAGGAGCAGGTTTGGGAAGATGTGGATCAGGAACTCAGTTTTGGTCATGTTCTGTGTGAGATACTTATTAGGAGTAGACGTGCATGTTAAGAGTTGTTGAGTAGGCAGTTGAATATTAGTCTGAAGTTGAGGGGAGAGGTCTGGGTGGCACATACACATTTGAAGTTGTCCCTGTATATAAGCAGATATATATATATATATAATGTTCACATATATATATGTTCACAGATATATATATATATGTATATAAACATATATATGTATATCTGTTCACATGCATATATATATATATAAACAGATATATCTGTTCACATATATATATCTTTCACATATATGTGTGTGTGTGTGTGTGTGTGTGTGTGTGTGTGTGTCTGTATATATGTAAGATTACCAAGGAGGTGATTGCAGGTGAAGAAGTCTCAAGCCCTCCCACTTCAGAGATTGATGGAATGAGGAATACCAGAAGTAATACTTGTGGCTGAGCTCTTTATATGCTTTATATGCTGAGCTCTTTATATGCTAAGCTCTAGCCACGTTGCTTTTTATCCATTGAATATGCTAAACTCATTTCTACCTTAAGACCTTGGCACTTGTTCTACCTTCTACTTGGGAACCACTTTCCTAGATATTTATGTGACTGCTTCCCTTTTGTAATTTGTCATGAGGTCTCAACTCAAAAGTGAGTTTTACAGAGAGGCCTTCCTTGGTGACCTTAGCTAACGCAGCAAAGTGTTTGTACGAGTACTCACCCACAAATTGTGGCACCTTATCTACTTGGGGACAGTGATTCTTTTCTTTTTTAAAGTCTACTGATTCTTTGTGTTTTAATTTCTGATTATTTATTTTTACTTTTTAAAATTATTTTTATTTATTTTTAAGTTTATTTATTTTGAAAGAGAGAAAGAGAGTGCAAGCTGAGGAAGGGCAGAGAGAGGAGAGAGAGAATCCCAAGCAGGGCTTGCAGGGCTCAACTCATGCAGGGCTCAAACTCATTTACCGTGAAGTCATGACCTGAGCTGAAATAAAGGGTTTGGGTGTTCAACCGACTGAGCCACCCAGATGCCCCTAATTTCTGATTATTAGTAAAAAGCTGAAGAAATTCTTATAGTACATATATTGTAACTGTATAGCTTAATGAATTTTCACAAACTGAACTCACCCAATAAACAATACAAGTATCCTAGAAGAATAAACACTATTCTAGAAGCCTCTTGTTGCCCCTTTTTAGTCACTAACTCCTTTCCCCATAGTTATGGGATAGTCAGTATTTTGACTTAACACATCATATTAGTTTCAGCTGGTTTTATGTATTGTTTTGTATCTGGCTTCTTTTGCTCAAGCGTATATTTCAGTACGTAGTTAAAGTTCATTCATTTGCGTTAGGTTCTTGTTTACATAGCTCGAGATTATATGAGATGACACCTAAAGAGTTGTGACTATCTTCAATCCCCTGGATTCATTTTGTTTGAAATAAGTTGAAGTCATGTTGTGTGAGTCCTCCAATTTTGTTTTTCTTCATTATTGATTTGGCTATTCTAGGTCTTGTGCCTTTCCATATTATAGCTCCTTTGCTTTCTTATGTAAATTTTAGAATCAGCTTGTCTATTTTTACAAAAAAAAAACAACTAAGATTTTTATTGGATTATATTACAGTCTGTAGTTCTATTGGGGAGAATCAATGTCTCAAGATTGAGTCTTATTATTCATGAGCATGGAATGTCTTTCCATTTGTATGGATTTCTTTCATAAATATTTTATAATTTTCAGAACTTGTATGTATTTTGTGAGATTTATGTTAAGTATTTTATGGGCTTTTTTGGTACTTTTATAAATGGTACTAATGTTTTTTAATTTATTCTACATTTTTTTGTTATATATCATATAGAAACATAGTTGAAGTTGAACTTGGTATATTGACCTTGTATTCTGAGGCTTTGTTAAGTTAAAGTTACCTGTTAGTTTCATTAATTTTTTAAAAAAATTTTTCCTTGAGATATTCTATGTAGTGATTCAGGTTAATTATAAATAGATGGTTTTATATTGGTGTGCCTTTTATATCTGTTCCTTGGGGTGCTATCTAGGAATTTCAGTATATTTGACTAGGAGTGGTGAGAACAGACATCTTTGCCTTGTTCTTGACAATGGGAACAAAATGGTAGTTGCAGTATTTTACCATTTAGCATGATATTAGCTGTGTGTATTTTTGCCCTTCATCAGGTTGAAGAAGTTCCTTTTTATCCCTTGTTAGTTGGTCTTTTTATAAAGTCATAAATGAATGTTAGATTTTGTCATTTTTTTTCTGTATCTGTTCACAAAATCACATGGTTTTCCTTTAGTTTGTTGATGTAGTGAATTATTGTTGTAATGAATTGTTGGTTATTGATTGGTTTTCAGAAGTCTCAATGAACAAGTGTTAATTTTTTTTACTACTGCTTATTAAATCCCATATCTGCCTGCCTGCCTGTCTATCTATCTATCTGGCATATCTTTTCTCCATGGCTCTTATTGTCACCAGCATGCTGTATGTTCTACTAATTTACTTGTATGTTCTGCCCATCCTCAGTGGAATAGAAGTTCCATATTTTGTTCTCTGCTGTATCTCCAGTCCCTAGAATGTTGTCTGGAATTAAAGTAGGATTCTGTAAATATTTGTTGAATGAGTGAATATCTCCTCTCAAGAAGTTCATAGCCTAGGACAAGGGAAAGGTACACAAATGAAGTGTGATACACCTTAGAAGAACTATGAACAAAATCCTTTGGGAGCTCAAAATGGGGGAGATTAAGTTTGTGTAACAGATTTCTTTTCCTTTTTTCTATCAGATTTGAAAGAAGACACATCTAGGCAAAATGTATTCAATGATGCAGAAAATAAGAAGAATTCAATAAAAATGTGGTTTAGTCCTCGAAGTAAGAAGGTCAGATATGTTGTGACTAAAGTTTCAGTGCAAACCCAGCCTCAAGTGATAGATGATGGGAACGCTCAGCCGGCCTCAGTGTACAAATTTGTCTCTACAAGTCCTCCAACAAGTGTTCCTGAGAGGGCTAAAAAGGCTTCCACGAGGTCCAGAAAAAAACAAAAAAAGAAAACTTTAGCTGAAATCAACCAAGAATGGAATTTCGAGGCAGAAAAAGAAGATGGTGAACCTGACTCCAAAGAGGAATTTAAGGAAAAGCTGGTGTCTTTCTGTAGCCAGCCATCTGTTATTGCTAGTCCTCAGACAAATGGTGACATAGACTTACTAGCAAGTGACTCTGTAACCGAATCGGAGTGTTCTAGAAGCTTAACTGAAGTCTCTTTACCATTGGCTGAGCAAATAGAGTCTCCAGAAACAGAGAGCAGGAATGAAGACGCGACTCCCGAGAAGAATGCTTGTGTGAATCATCTTACATCTAAGCAGCCCTTGCCATCAGGTCATAATGGGCGACCTGGACGTCGCAGCAGACGGTCCAGTCCCATTTCTAAGAGATGCAGAAGCAGCATTCCTGGCACGAGTGGGCAGCAAATGCTGCTTTCAGAAAACAAACCACTGCCTGGCTGCTCTTCACCACCTCCAAGCAAACGTAAAGTTGGTGACACATTAAGGAGGAAAAACAGTAATATATCAGACGAATCCATGAGCCTTTCACCAGGTACACCACCTTCTACACTGAATAGTCCAAGTTACAGACGGATGATGTTCAGCCCTTCAGCAATGAAGCTGTCTCCCGGTAGCCTTACAGCTGTGAAAAGAAATCATAGAGGAGAGACTTTGCTTCATATTGCTTCAATTAAGGTAGGATGCTTGCTGTGAAATACAATTTTAGAATGAGACCGACTATAAGAAACAATTTCTGTGGAGCCTGTGAACAGTGACATGAGATTACTAGGATAATTAACCTGCTCATGTGATACCTCCTTTGAACCAGAGAAGCAGAATTCGTAGGGACTGTGTCCCTACCTCAGAGCAGTGGCCCCTGGGCCTGAGGAACATAATCTTATAAGAGAAAACCAGTATTTCAGTATTGCAGCTTCTCCTTTGCCAAGGGCTTTCATTTCTCTATTCCATAATGATTTTGTTCAGTTTTCACCAGTTTCTCATGCTTTAGGAATATAGACAGGGGCCAAGTTACTGCTGGCAACACATTGTTACCCAGCCAAAGAGCTAGGGACAGTGTGGGAGATGACAGACTTCTGTATGTTTGACACTTGTAGTGGGCACTGCCAGAATTTGCAAGGTTGAAAGATGTGGTCTGTACATTTTTCCAATGACCTGGAAATTTGATTATCAAAAATGGCTCCCGTGGTTGACCCTGAAGGAACGTGTCTGTATCCCACAGCCAGACATTTCTTTTAATAGTGTGTTCATTCAAGTTACCTCTCTTTATTTACTGCCTCAACCCTAGGGCTATGGCAGTGTTAGTTTTTTTGGAAACTAGCCCATTTGTCAGGCATGAGGTATACGTGCAAGGGTTAACCTTTGGAACTGACTCAAGAACTGCATGTAGAGGGGAGCAGTTAGCACCACAGCTTTACAGACTTTGTGATTTCATGCAAGTGTTATACGAATCAAATACAGGTGAGCTTAGTACTAAATTAAGATAGCTTTTATGATCTTTTAATAAGTTCACCAGGAGATCCTTGGGTGTTTTGCACAGATAGAGATCTTTGGAAGATCTGGAAGGAACCCATTGGAGGCCCCCGCATATAAGGCTGATGAGCATCAGGCAACATCTGGGAAGAATATGGAATAGACATTGAGTCCAGACATTCCTGTATTTTTGTATGGAGAAAGGGAAAAGCACAAAAACGAGCTTCCCCAACTGTTAGGGCTTTAATTTTATTTTTTTCCTTGCTTTATCTTCCAATAAATGATGAATATAGAGTACTCTGTATCTGATACCAGTGAGGAGGGAAACTGCAACATGACTACATGCCGGTTTCTGCACACATATCCTTTGAACAACTTGAATTTTCAGTTGGTCCCTGTTATATTTATTTATTTTTTTTTGCAAAGCATTGATTTAAAAAACCAGACTATATTTTTGTCCTATTTGTTATGTAAATAATAGATATGCGAATAAGCTATTATAATCTTAACTTTATATTGCTATAAATGCTTCATAGACACAAGTAACTAGCACAATAATGATGTTTTCATTTCTGACTAATATATAAGAATGTAGGCTGCTTTAGTTTCTACATTTTCCTTTCTGGGAATTATTTTCAGACTACCAGGCAGGATTCCATTTACATGGGTAGAGAATTTTTCTTTTAACCATATCTTTACTAATGAAGATCTCTAAGACCTAGGTCATGGTTTGACAAACTGTTTCTTAAAGGGGCAAATATTTTTAGCTTCCCAGGTCATGTAGTCTCTACAACTATTCATGTCTGCCCATAGTTCAGAAGCAGCCATAGACAATATATAAACCAATAAAAGTTGACATACAAAATCATGCATCTGGTCTACAGGCCATAGTTTGCCTACCCTTGGCCTCAGCAGTGGAAAAAAGACAAAGAATCTTAAGACAGGAAAAATAAGATGCGTCTTGTGAATTTTCTCCAGTGAAGATTGCTTCATACAAGTTTTGTCGTATAACTAGTTTACCTAGGAAGAGTCTTCTTGCCAGCATTAAAGTTACCCATTTGATTCTTTTGCACTTATCAAATACTGTTATTGTCATTAGTTGGCAGATTCTGGTACAGTACCTTTAAGACAAGGTAATTGATTTCTATTGTTTTTTTTTTTAAATCACTGTTATTAATAAGAGTGCTCTCTTAAAAATATGTTGAGTTGAATGTAAACCCCCACCCAGGTTGATTTTCGTAGAACAAATACGTGCGAAAAAACAGTTGATTTGTCAGTATATTTGTCTTTTTATAAGTAGTATTCATTTCATTTTCTGCTCTAATTTTCTCATTTGCGGCTGCAAATGTGTACTAGAAAACCAAATATTGTGATTCTGCTATTTTATTTTTTGTGTCCACCTACTTTAGAAAAAGATTTGAGGCTCTGAAGTTAAAACACTAAAAATGGAACAAGAAACAGGGAAATAAAAGTTACTGCTGCTGAACAGAATGTAGATTTGATGACCTTTCAGGCAGCCAAGCCTAGCCCACTGAAAATAAAATCCACAGTCCTTCCTATGGTCTACACAACCCTGTATGATCCTCCTCCTTCAGGCTTCTGCTCAAATGCCACGTCTTCAGAGAGACTTTCTCGCTTACCTAACCAAGCAGTCCTGCTTGTTTTGTTTTCTTTCAGTTATTTCCTGACATGTTTTATTTATTTATTTATTTATTTTTGAGACAGAGAGAGACAGAGCATGAACGGGGGAGGGTCACAGAGAGAGGGAGACACAGAATCTGAAACAGGCTCCAGGCTCTGAGCTGTCAGCACAGAGCCCGACGCGGGGCTCGAACTCACGGACCGCGAGATCATGACCTGAGCCGAAGTCGGACACTCAACCGACCAAGCCACCCAGGCGCCCCATATGTTTTATTTTTTTAAGATTTATTTTATTTTTTGAGTGCAAGTAAGGGAGAGGGGCGGGGGGAGAGAGACAGAATCCCAGATAGGCTCCACTCTGTGTGGGGCTCAGTCCCTTGACCTGGGATCATGACTTGAGCCAAAATCAAGAATTGGACACTTAACTGACTGAACCACCTGGGTCCCTCTATTTCCTGACATTATTATTATAGATCTCTTAGTTTCTTGCTTCTCTCTTTAGAATGAGAGCAAGAATTCTGTTTCTTCACTGTTAGATCTCCAGGATCTAGAACATTGCCTAGAACATAGCAGATGAATTTGATGAATAAATGAGCAAATTTTCCACTCAGTCATGATCTGAACCCCATTCTCCTGTCACACTGAACTTTATTTAGCCTTATGAACTATTCAGTATGTTCGTTAATGCTACCAATACTTTGCACGTGTTCTTTTCTCTGATTTATATTCTTTCCTCTACATGCTTCCCTTTTCCTTCCTGGCTCTTTGTATGTAACCCTAAAAATCCAGTTTACATCCTACCTTCTTAATAAGTCTTCCTCAGGATTCCTAGAGTTAGTTTCTCCTCTATGGTGACATTATTTTGTTTGCATTTATATTCATTTAGCTTTCTGTGGTTATCCAGAATATATTCTTCATTTAAAATTTAACTTCAAAATGAGTAATAACTGCAGGTTTCAAAAATACGAATAAAAGTATTTATAGTAGAAAACCTCACTCCTGTTTCTGCCCCTAGCTGCACTATTACTGACAAGCCCTTTTTGCTTAACCACCTTGCTAGTGTGTCCTTTGTGAATTTCTTTATGTAAATATAAGCAAGTCTATTCCATATTGGTACACAGCTTTCTGTATGTTTTTATAGTAGCATTGCCTTCTGTACATTTTTATTATTTGACTAGTCCTTACTAATGGATGTCTGTTTGTTTCCATTCTTTTGCTTTTATAAACAGTGCTGTGGCAAGGAATCTTTGTTTCATATGTGACCAGGTGTATTTTTAGGATAAATTCCTAGAAGTCGACTTCTGGGTTAATGTAGAACATCCCTTACCTTATTTACCCTGATAACCTCCATACCTGGCAATAGAAGGGTCTTGGTAAATATCCAGACTGCCTAAATTCAGGCTGCTGGATGTTAGACCACTACTATGTCACCGGCAGATACTGTTTGTACTGTCAGTTCTCAAATCCTTTTTTCCTTCAGGATCCTGGATTTACAGGTGAGCCATTCTACTTTTTGGACATTCAGCCCTGTATGAATACAAACCCTACAGACCCTACAGGATTCTTCTTGAATTCCTTATTTATACTTTCATTTTATTATACTGCAGAATTTCAAGCAGAATATTCATTAATATGATGTCTGGGATATTGTGTGTATTCTCATGTAACCAGAACAAATTTGAGATTCAGTTGGCTCTTTTTATTGCCCGTGTTTCTATTTGAATGTGGATGTCACCTATGGTTAAAATGCTACTGAGAACATTTTGTTATAAATGTGAGATTTTATGAGAAAGTGTTACTGTGCCTAGGTAGAAACTAAGATAAACACTCATTTATTCTTCTGATTTAATTTTTGAAAACTTAGTATTTGATATTTCTCTAGACATAAAGAAAATTTTGATTTGTTATTTTATCATGTAGGATTTGTGGTTGCTGGAATTAGCCTCAGATATCTAGCACAGATTCTTCAAATGGTAATGATTGCTCATAATTCATGCCACAGCATTGAATGTATCATGATATAGAAGGCTTGACGTTGGCATGTCATGATATATTTTTGATGCAGACAGAATGAATCATATTTTCAGGCAACTTATAAGGCATGATACACTTAACATAGCAAAGGTGATGAGGATCTCCTGGGTGGAAAGAACATCCCTTGTGAAGAGTCTCCTTCAGGGTCTGACTTTGTCATTCATCGTATTTTAAGGCAGTCACATTGTGTGAACCCCGTTTACTGCTCGTCCTTCATACCAGCTTCCTGAGAAAGTTGCAGAGGACTCCCGAGCAAACTGGCATCTATGATATTTTCAAGATTGTAATTTCTAGAACATCTCTTGGAGGCAGTATCCATTTTTCCCTCTGTCAACCACCACCTTTATAATACTGAACCTCCTTAATACCAGTAGCTTAACATTACACAGACTAGGTTGTCAGAAGCTTCTGTGAAGTTATTTTATTCAGTAAACTCTTGAAAAGCTAGGGAAATGTTTAATATATTTTAGAGCTTCATTCTGGATGACAAAAAAAAAATTTAAACAATATCTACTTGCCAAAGGAAAAGTTCTAGGTAACTGATTAGTTCATATATGTGGAAAAGCTTAACCATTTGGGATAAGTCATCGTCATTGTAATGCCCTGTACCTTTTTTATCAAGATATTTATTCTTAATTGTATTTTAGAAGAGCTAACCTTTATAATAAGGAAAAAAAATGTGTGTGTGTTGGAAAGTTAATATATATTGCTGTAATATGAACGGATGTGTGAAGAATCTGTTTTTGAATGAAAGGTTAGCAATTAGAAAATTCATTGTGGCACACACGTTCCGTTTGTTTTCAGCCTTTAAGGTATTACTTGAAAATACCAAATCCATTTAAAATTTCTTGTAAGCCTTGGTAAATACTTTCCTTGGATTTTTTTTTTTTTCTTACTGTGGTTTAAGAAACTCTCAGTTACTCTTTTAAGTTGTGGAGAGTCTGAAAGTGAGTGCTTATTACTCAGAATATTTTTTTAGTGAAGAAAGTAATTTAAAGAAATTAGAAGCAAAAGTTCATTTATTTTCCAGAAACCCCATATTGGTTCAAGCTTACTCCGTTACTGTGAACTCTGTCTAATTTTCATAATTTTATTTATGTGCATGACATTAAATTTACATAAAGTAGAACAATGAAAATGTGACAAACTTTTAAGTACTAGGGAAGAGAAAGCATATTGAGTATGAAAAACAAGCAGTTTGCAAATGGGCTATATGTTCCGGGGAAGTCTAGGGGTGCTTTGTAATAGAAGACCCTTTGATAGTTTGACAAGGTTACAAGAAAGAAAAATACCACTGTGTAGCATCTTTCCAAGAGAATCTGCTTTTAGTTTCTAAATGTCTCTGTTTCTATGTGAGTGTTCTCATGTGACTTTTCATTCCACAGTTGTATTTATATTTATGGGCTTTGTTAGGTTTATATGTTTTTGTGATTACTATGTAGAATTAGAATGGGGAAATCTTTCAGAAAGCTTCTTGTGTAGTTTTGTGTGTGGATACTTTCATGTTGAAGGTTGGAAGTGTGTGTGGTTCTGGCAGTTCATCTGCCCCAATAATCATGGGATTGTTTAAAAAAATTCAAGTATCTTGACAGACATTCCTAGTTTCATTGGGAATGGACTTAAATATAGAGCAAAGGTTGCTAAATAAATGGTAATTTGTACTACTAATATAGAATTTGCATCCCTAAGAAACTGTGGGAAAATATGTTTTTACTGGAACTGGGACAATTGATTTGAAACATATATAATGTTTATTTTTTAGATCCATTAAGTATTTAGGGTCATTTTGGTAATTTAGGAACTTAAAAAATATGTTGCAAATGGATTTTTTCTTAGTTTATTTTGAGAGAGAGAGAGAGAGAGAGCATGTGTGGTGGGAGGAGCAGAGAGAGAGAAGGTGAGAAAAAATCCCAGGCAGGCTCTGTGCTGTCGGTGCAGAACTCAACATGGGACTCTATCCCACAACCCTGGGATCATGACCTGAGCCTGGCTGGATCAAGTCATAATGCTTAACTGAGCCACCAAGGTGCCCAAGCAAATGGATTATTTATTTTTATTTTTATTTTTTAGAAAACTAAGTAAGCTACCATCTTAAGATTTGTTGTGCTTGAGAGGCAGCAGCCCAAAACAATCAAATGAGAGCAAATGTTACTGTTTTTAGGAGACTTAGTAACTTCTACATATAATCAAACCAATAGGGGAAAAACTCATTTTAGAATATTGAGGATGGGGGTGAGAGAGGAGAGATTTCCTTCTCCCTAAAGAAGCTCTTCACAAAACCAGTTGAACACCTATGTGTCATAGGTAACTTTTGCTGTATGTAATTTTTAAAAAAAAATTTTTTTAAGTTTATTTCGAGTGAGAGCACAAAAAGGAGAGGGGCAGAGAGAGGGGGGGAGAGAGAGAATCCTGAGCAGGCTCCTCCCTGTCAGCGCAGAGCCTGATGCGGGGCTTGCGAGATCATGACCTGAGCGGAAACCAAGACTTGGACACTTAACCGACTGAGCCACCCAGGTGCCCCATTTGCCATATGTAATTTATTTATTCAGCCTTTTTCAGAGTAAACTCTGTCAGTAATATTTGGAGAAAATAGCCTTGCTTTTACCTAGAAAAATATCTTATAGCAAATAAGGCGAATATAAACTAAATTAATGTATTAAGGATAAATGGAGTAACTGTCGATAAAAAAACAATTTGGAAGTTTCAACTGAGTGGCCTTCTTGACCTTGATTTTGTTTTAAACAGTACTTGGAAATCATTTTAATGCATGCTCAAAAAGGATGTTTTTCACAAATGAAGTGATGAGTTTAAATACTTCATTATCATCCGTTGATTTTTGGTTAGTGCCCTTTATTTGGTATTTTGAAATGACTTTTGATAAGGGTTGCTAATCTTAGAGATTTTGAACTTGATATTCAAGGATGGACCATATGACTTCATGACTTCTTGGTACCTTAGAACAGTTCATCTATACATGACTTATTATTTATTACTCATGAGCAGTAGGCATTAGAGAAGAGATTTAAATTTGATTCTATCTTTAAGAAGACAAAATTTTAAAAATAAAACAGAACTCAAATCTCAATATCTTCTTTTTTTATTGATGATTTTTAATTTCTTTTTATTTTTTCATTCTATTAGGGCGACCTACCTTCTGTGGAATACCTCTTACAAAATGGAAGTGACCCAAATGTTAAAGACCATGCTGGATGGACACCATTGGTAGTTTTCTATTTGTTTTTTCATTCTCGTTTTATGTCTTATAGTTATTATACTGTATGCAGTTGTCTATACACTCACTCTCTTTTTAATCTGAAGAACATACATTTCACTAAGCAAGAGAAAATGATTACTTTTCATCTAGCTTTTCAATTGTGACAGGGAAGAAATTGGCTGCCTTTTCACTGACTACCTTTAGATTTAGGAATCCAGTTACACCACATTGCTGAATGTAGCTAATAACATGGAGGTAACTATTGGAGCCGACATCAGGCCTCATTCTGCCACATTCCAAATTATTGGAACCAGATTTCTTGGAACAAAGAGAGGTCAGAGGGACTGGGTATAGGATTATATCATAAGGCAGTGATTCTTACTGAAGATCTATTGTAGCCTCATTTATACCCTACCCAATCGCAAATATATAGAGGCAGTAGAAATCTTTGTTTACAGTGAACATTTTAAAAAATCTGCTTATTATTACTAAAACTGCAATGTGGAGTATAGTCTGGAAAACGAATAGCACAAATACATGGGAACAAGTGCTGTGTGAGCTAATTGCATGCAATTTGAAGACAGCTATAGAAGTGTCAACAGAGGAGGTAGAAGCCCTTACCCTGTAAGCTGGAAATTTATCATAAAATTGAGAGAGTCTTATTAAGCCAGGTGTAAAAAAGGTTTAAAGTTGTAGAGAATGACTTCTCCTTGCCAAATTTTTAAGCTGGGAGGGTTTAGTCTGGATCAGAGTCACTTTGTTGTTTTTGACTCTGCAGGTTAGTTAACCTTTTCAAAGAAAGGTCAATTTTTTTTTTTTTTTTTTTTTTTAAAAGCCAGTAAGGCAAGTTGTAAAAAAGATTGGTGAGTGATTTATTTGAGCACCTGATGTCTAATTTCTGTTATTTTCTCCTGGAAATAGACCTACAGATATTTGGTGGGGTATTGCCCATTATGAATTGAATAGATGTTCTTAAAAAGCACAGTATGTCAGTGGTTTATTAGAATATAGTATAGTGGCATTTTTAACAGTTCATTAGACATAAGGAAAGATTTGCACACGAGGCATCTTTGAATGCCTTGAATGAATGCCCTGTTAACGTCAGTAAGCTCTTTTTACTCTATGTTATTTGTGTTATCATCGACACCAGCCATACAGTAATCTGTAGCTTCAGCAAATAGTCTTGTCTTGTAAATACTCTCTCCAGGATACTCACTTTGTGGGGTGGTTATGTATACATGTGGGTGCACCACTTAGGGTATGGCTAGGTACCTGATTTAGTAGATTCTATTCAGCCTTGGAGAATTTCACCTTTTATGCGTGATCTAGTTGTTAAATACTTTCTAAGTTTCTTGTTTTTAATTTTTTACTGTGGAACAGTTGAGGAGCTAGAGTTGGTTTATAGCTACATTTTCTTCTTAAAAAATGAGCAGTTGACTGAAGGCTCAAATAAATACCATCTTTTTCCATGAATTGCATACATCTTGATCATCATGTATGTCATCACTAAGATTGGTAATAGGGCTTTTACTCCGGGCCGACACTTATGGTCTGTATGAATATTTAGGTTAGACCAATTTACTGACTGAAGTTCACATTTATTTTTCTAAAGTGCAATTTTATTATGATATGATGCATTATTCTTCCTCATCACTTTTTTCACTTCTTATTTAATTAGCACGAAGCCTGCAACCATGGGCACCTGAAGGTGGTGGAATTGTTGCTACAGCACAAGGCGTTGGTGAACTCCACTGGGTATCAGAATGATTCACCACTTCATGACGCTGCCAAGAATGGGCACATGGATATAGTCAAGCTCTTACTTTCTTATGGAGCCTCCAGGAATGCCGTGTAAGTTGTTCAACTTAAAACCTGGTTTTTAGTTGACTTGTGTTCTTGAGTGAAGGCTGTGAGGAAGCAAGGACTTGAATACCGAAGTTGGTGGCTGTCTTTCTTGTCTTTCACAACTGAGGTTAGACATGACCATTATATTCTGTATTTAAAATCAGCACTCATGCTCTTTTCCTTTGTGATACTTACATATTTGAGGGAGATTTGCTCCTTTAATTCAGAAACAATTGCCAAGTTAATTTTGGACAAATTCACTTACTTAGAGTCTGTAGATTCATACTTATTAATAAGAAAAGAATTAGAAGCACAGAAATAACTGTTTTGTATGCTTCCCAGTATTTCAGAATTTGTTTTAAATATTCTATTTTTTTATGATTTTCCTGCATATTTAGTTAACATATGTAAGAATTTTGATGTTGGGCAAGTGCTATTGAGTTATTTCTTAGATTTTTCACATCATTCAAATGAAGCTGTGGGTAAATTGTTTTGCAATGTCAGGGCACAGAGATGCATTAGTGAATGCTGGCGGCTGCATTTTAAAATCGCTATCGTCAACAGTGTCACAAGCAATTGCCATATGTGGATTTTATATCTTTAATCTATAACTTGGTTCATGTCTCCCTATATATTATTTTATTCTTTTCAGTTAATGAGGTAGTTGAAATGGAAATAGAAGAATTGCCTCTTCATGTCCCCGTTGCTTCAATAGGTTTAGAAAGAGCACCTGAAAATCAGGCTTACTGTGGTTACAGAGGCAAATAAGATTTACAAAATGCAGAACTTCTAGGTTGTAATTTTTTTATAGCATAATTGAAAAACAAATAAATAATGCAGGAATGTACCATATCTTGGTGCTGTTAGTTTTGGTAAGTGTGTCTAATATCCTTTGTGTCTATCACATGTGATGAGATAGTTGGGGCAAACTCAAGGAATACATATTTTTATGTATTTTTATTTTTCCGGTTTGTGAGTGTGTGTGCTCATGCGCGTGCGTGCACACACACACACACACACACACACACACTACACACATATATATACACATGGACCTAACAGATATGACCCTCCTGGGGGGATAGCCAGCCATTTGATAAAGCAAATGGTTACTTGGGTCAGGTGAAACTGAATAGTTTCCATCCGTGGGTTCTTAAATCAGCCATGACTACTTTAATGAATGGAGCACTGGTCAGGGCATTAGGGAATTCAGCTTTTATTTGTGACTCCATTGTTGACTTTATAGCCTCAGGCAGGTTAATTTCTGTGCCTTGGTGTCCTCACCTATAAAACATGGGTGATGCCTGCTGCTTTTCTGTTTTTTTTCAGAGTATAGTGAGGATTAATGAGCCAAAACACAGGGCCTGTCTTGTGGTTTGTACACCATGATTCTTCACTATACTGTGAAGCTTATTAATATACAAGGTGTGGGCATGAGACAGCCTAGTCTGCCTTCACAGGTGCCCCTCAGATAAATATGTTGTTTTTAAATAGGCTTACCTAGCGAAGTGGCAGATTTAGGTATATCTGTAGCCCAGCACCATCCAGTAGATCTTTCTGTATTGATGGAAATGCTGTATATCTGTGCTGAGCACTCAGTAGCCACTAGCCATCTGCTGCTGTTGAAGACTTAAAATGTGGCTGTTGCTACTGAGGAACTAAATTTGGAAATGTATTTTATTTTAATTGAATAGCCACATGTGCCAAGTGGCCACTGAATTGGACAGCTGGTTGATATAGTTAGGATAGTGGGGAAGAAGGATTTATTTGGGGAAAGGCTGGGAATAACATTAGGTAGAGGACGGTTAGGGAACCATGGAGAGAATGCAGCAGTAGATTGAATCTAGGGTTTAAGAGTGTGATAGCTGTTTCTAAATATTGTTATTCCTTTTTTCCCAGACTGGTTGGTGGTCATCATCCTTAAGTATTTGCTGTGTTTTTCGCTGTTTTATTTCCTAGTAGTGGTTGTTCACCTAATTGACTTCACCCGTTTCCTAACTGGTCTCCTTCTTTTCAGATGGCTTTCTTTTGTTCATTCCCCATTACTGCAACCCAAGAACTTCAAAAAAAAAAAAATAAATAAATAAATAACACAAGTCTGGCCAAATCACTTACTAGCTTAAAACCCTTCATTGGCACCTCTTATTGTTTTTCAAAACTTCCAGACATTCATTTGTGGTGCAAGTTAGTAAGTATTTGAATGCATGAAAAGATGGTATATTTTTTCCTCTCTTTTGAAAAAGGGTCCTATGAGATGACAACAGGAATTGCTTCCCTCTGCTCCCTAATTCACTATAAGTGTGGAGTGAAAGTCTAAAGCCATGTTTCCATAAGCTGCACCTTTGCTAGGGTGGTAGAACTGGTTTCCTACGTGCTCCCTGGGCAGAATTGTTAGTCTCTTGTCCACTGGGCATCCATAATCCATAGCATGTTACCTTTTGTGGGTTCATGGCTTTCCAAAGTAATTCCTGTAGCCTTGGTGTTTTTAAGATCTGTTTTTCTGCCAGAGTTCTATATATTGTCTTTTTGAATTAAGTACTGACAAGTGACTATAGATGAAATTCATTCCTTGACTTCCTCCATTTAAGAGGAGCATGGGGAGGGGCATGGGAACTGTATGGGCTTCTTAGTACTCTTTTTTTTTTTTTTCCCCTTTCTGCTGAAGCTCTTGTCTGGTAAGATGGCTCCTTAATGCCACCTTATAAGCCATTAATATCTCAGACTCTGGAATCTGAGTTGGCAAGCATAATACTTTCTGTTGTTTTTTTTAATTTAAATTTTAGTTAATTAACATACTGTGCAATATTGGTTTCAGGAGTGCAATTCAGTGATTCATCACTCACAAGTATATTGGTTTTATTTTCTCTGCTTATTATATCTCTTTTACTCTTTTTTTTTTTTTTTCTTTTTTGAGGAATAGTTGACATACCACGTTACTTTAGTTTCGGGTGTACAACATACGGATTCAACTAGTTTGCATATTAAACTACGCTCGCCACAAGTCTAGCTGCCATCTGTCACCATATAGTGCTACTGCAGTGCCACCGACTGTATTCCCTGTGCTGTTTCCCATGTTCCCGTGACTTACTCGTTCCATAACTGGCAGCCTGTGTGTCCCACTCCCCAACCATCAGTTTGCTTGTATCTCTTTTACACGGAATGGAACTTTTCTCTCAATAACCAGGACTAGGAAGAAGGTTTGGAACTGGAAAGGGCAAAGGCTGTTGTTTGTCCTTTGCTTTTTATGGCTTAGTTCTTTGCTCGAAGTTGTAGGTGGGTAGGGTCTTTCTGCTTCATCTGTGTTTCTAAATGGCAGTCTTCAGCTCTGTAACATTTTGGCAGTCTTCTTCATTCCCTCAAAGTTCAAGTAGTCTGTTTTACTTAGATGCCTTCATTTCCTGGTTCTTCAGTGACATCCTGTTAGGTTTTCTCCTACTCTTGCCCTGCTCCTTTACTTCCTCATCCCCCAGTTGGTTATTTGCTCCTTCTGTTCTAGTGGAGTAAACTGATTATGGAACCATGTGACACATGCCTTCATAGGCCAGTGCACAAGATTGTGTGAAAATCTAGAGTAGGGACTGTAAGTGAGACTAGAGGAAGTCATGAAAGACTTTTTAGGGGAAGGAGCATTTCTACTGAATTTTGAAGAATAGGGGGATGGGCTTTTCAGAAAGAGATGGTGGGTGTACGGCCAAGACTGCTTGTCTATTCAGTTCTAGGAGCTTCGATTAGTGACAGTAAGACTGGTATTAAAGGGACAATGATAAGAGGCTGGAGAAGGTGGCAGAGGCAGACAGAGGCATAGTGTGCCACAGAGTTCAAATGTTACTTTGGAAAGTTCTTCCTGCACATGGGCCAGGACCTCAGTGAAGAGGTGTGTCCAATAACCTGGAGAGGTGAGTCTGAGCTGAGGTAGTGACAGTGAGCAGTGTTGGGGGTGGGGGGGGGAGGGAGAGAATTCACTCTTTTCATCAGCTTCTTCCTTCAAGTGAAGTCTGATAAGTTAAGAAATATCTTACTAGGGTTGTGATTAAAATTGGGTAAAGGTGTGGATTATAGTGGAATTTGATTTTTCATTGAGAAACAGTATGTGTTTCCATTTATTTGAGCCTTCTGTTACACATCTTAGTAAAGTTTTTCATCTATTTTATATGTATCTGCATTTATGCATGCACTTAACTATTAGATTTTTCTAGGCATTTGATTCTTTTGTTGCTCTGGTTAACTGGATGCTCTGTTAATAAATACAACTTGTCATTCCTGATGTATAGGGAAGCTGTTGATTTTAGTACATTTCTCTTATATCTAGCCAACACCTAATTCTAAGGATCTGATTATCATTTATCAATTCTAACTTCTTATTGCATTTGCCAGTGTTTCTGGAACAATGTTATAAAATAATGGTGATAGTTGGCATACTTGTTTTATTCTCATTTTTCAAAAATATTGACTCTAGGTTTACAGTCAGTATTAAAATCAATATTAAAAAATAAAGATATTCTATTTATTTTGCTATTTTTTAAGAAGACTATACCTTATTAAATGATTTTTAGCTTATAATGAGGTGATCTTAGACCTTTTTTCTGTTGGTATCATTAATACATTTTAAAATATCTTTTTAAGTTTTATTTTATTGAGAGAGAGAGAGAGAGAGAGAGGGAGAATGCCAGCATGAGTTGGGGAGATGCAGAGAGAGGAGAGAGAATCCCAAGCGGGGTCCTCACTGTCAGCGCAGAGCCTGATGCGGGGCTTGAACTTAGGAACCATGAGATCATGACCTGAGCCGAAGTCAGATTCTTAACTGACTGAGCCACCTAGGCACCCCTACATTTTAAAATATTAAACCATGTTGTATTTCTGTGATAAATATACTGTGCTATTCTTTAAGCAAATACTTTACATCAGTTTGCTAGGATTTTATTTAGTATTTTTGCATTTCTAGTTATAAGTTGAAATTATCTGTTTTTTTATTTTTAATTTTTTTGCCCACAGATTTTTATATTAAAATTATATTCATAGTTTCTTTTTAAAAATTTATTTAAAAATTTTTAATTCAGTATGGTTAACATACTGTTATATTAGTATCAGGTGTACAATATAATGATTTAGCAATTCCATACATTACTCAGTGCTCATCAAGGTAAGTGTACTCTTAATTCTTTTCACCTATTTCACCCATCTCCACACATCCCCTCCAGTAATTGTCTGTTTGTTCTCTACAGTTGAGAGTCGATTTTTGGTTTGTGTCTCTTCCCCTTTTTTTTCTTCCTTTGTTCATTTGTTTTGTTTCTTAAATTTTATATGTGAGTGAAATCATTTGTTATTTGTCTTTCTTTGGCTTGTTTCACATAGCATTTACTCTCTAGATCCATCCATGTTGTTGCAAATGGCAAAATTATATTCTTTTTTATGGCTGAATAATACTCCACTGTGTGTGTGTGTGTGTGTGTGTGTGTGTGTGTGTGTGTGTGTGTACACATACATATACTGCATCATTATTCATTCATCAAATGATGGACCTTTGGACAGCTTCCCATAGTTTGGCTATTGTAAATAATGCTGCAATAAACATCGGGGTGTATGTATCCCTTCAACTTGATGTTTTTGTATTCTTTGGATAAATACCCAGTAGTGCAATTAGTGGATCATAGGGTAATTCTACTTTTAATTAAAAAAAATTTTTTTTAATGTTTGTTTTTGAGAGAGAGAGGGAGACACCAGAGCTTGAGCAGGGCAGGGGCAGAGAGCTAGGGAGACACAGAATCTGAAGCAGGCGCCAGGCTCTGAGCTGTCAGCACAGAGCCTGACATGGGGCTTGAACTCATGGCCCATGAGATCATGACCTGAGCCGAAGTCAGATACTTAACTGACTGAGCCACTCAGGAGCCCTTCTATTTTTAATTTTTTGAGGAACCTCCATACTGTTTTCCACAGGGGCTGCACCAGTTTGCATTTCTACCATCAATGCAAGAGGGTTCCTTTTTCTCCACATCCTCCTCAACATGTGTGTGTCTTGTGTTGTTGATTTTAGCCATTCTGACAGGAGTGATAGCTCATTGTGGTTTTGATTTCCATTTCCCTGATGATTAGTGATGTCGAACATCTTTTCATATGTATGTTTGCCATCTGGATGTCTTCTTTGCAGAAATGTCTGTGCATGTCTTCTGCCCATTTTTAATTGGATTATTTTTTTTTAAATTTTTTTTTAATGTTTTATTTATTTTTGAGACAGAGAGAGACAGAGCATGAATGGGGGAGGGGCAGAGAGAGAGGGAGACACAGAGTCGGAAGCAGGCTCCAGGCTCTGAGCCATCAGCCCAGAGCCTGATGCGGGGCTCGAACTCACGGACCGTGAGATCGTGACCTGAGCTGAAGTCGGACGCCTAACCGACTGAGCCACCCAGGCGCCCCTTTAATTGGATTATTTGTGGGTGTTTTTTGGTGTTGAGTTGTAGAAGTTCTTTATATATTTTGGATACTAACCTTTTATTGCTATGTCCTTTGCAAATATCTTCTCCCATTCTGTAGGTTGTCTTTTAGTTTTGTTGGTTGTTTCTTTCAATATGCAGAAGCTTTTTATTTTGGTGTAGTCACAATAGTTTATTTTTCTTTTGTTTCCCTTGCCTCAGGAGATCTAGAAAGATGTTGCTATGGCTGATGTCTGACACAGTACTGCCTGTGCTCTCTTAGAGGATTTTTATGGTTTCAGGTCTCATATTTAGACCTTTATCTATTTTGAGATTATTTTTTGTGTGTGATGTGAGAAAGTGGTCCAGTTTCATTCTTTTGCATGCTGCTGTCTAGTCTTCTCAACACCATTTGTTGAAAAGATTGTCTCTTTTCACTGGATATTCTTCCCTGCTTTGTCAAAGATTAATTGACCATATAATTGTGGGTTTATTTCTGAGGTTTATATTCTGTTCCAGTGATTTATGTGGCTGTTTTTGTGCCAGTACCATATTCTTTTGATGACTATAGCTTTGCAATATACTTGAAGTCCGAAATTGTGATGCCTCCAGCTTTGTTTTCCTTTTCAAAGTTGCTTTGGCTCTTTGAGTCTTCTATGATTTCATACAAATTTTAGGATTGTTTATTCTAGTTTTGTGAAAAATACTGTTGGTATTTTGATAGGGGTTGCATTAAATCTGTAGATTGCTGGGGCTCCTGGGTGGCTCAGTCAGTTGAGTGTCAATTTCGGCTCAGGTCATGATCTCACCACTTGTGGGTTTGAGCCCAGCGTCAGGCTCTGTACTGACAGCTCAGAACCTGGAGCCTGCTTCAAATTCTGTGTCTCCCTCTCTCTCCGCCCCTCCCCTATTCATGCTCTTTCTCTCTTAAAAATAAATAAATTTAAAAAAAATTTTTTAAAAAATCTGTAGATTGCTTTGGGTAGCTGGTACAGACATTTTAACATTATTTGTTCTTCCAATCAGTGAGCATGGAATGCCTTCTTATTTTCCATTCGTGTTGTCTTCAATTTCTTTCGTCAGTATTTTATACTTTTCAAAGTACGTGTCTTTCACCTCTTTGGTGAGGTTTATTCCTAGGTATCTTACTATTTTTGGTGCAGTTGTGAAAGGGATTGTTGTCTTAATTTCACTTTATGCTGTTTAATTATTAGTGTTATAGATGTGCAATAGATTTGTGCACATTGATTTTATATCCTCTGACCTTACTGAATTCATTTTTCAGTTCTAGTAGTTTTTTGGTTGAGTCTTTTGGGTTTTCTTTATATGGTATCATGTCATCTGCAAATAGTGAAAGTTACCAATTTGCATGCCTTTTATTTCTGTTTGTTGTCTGATTGCTGTGGCTAGGGCTTCTGGTGCTATGTTGAATAAACATGGTGAGATTGGACATCCTTGACTTGTTCCTGACTTTAGGGGAAAGCTCTGTTTTTCCCCACTAAGTATAATGTTAGCTGTGTTTTTCATGTAAAGCTTTTATTATGTTGAGGTATGTTTCCTTGAAACCTACTTTGTTGAGGATTTTTATCATGAATGGATGTTGTACTTTTTCACATGCTTTTTCTGCATCTATTGAAATGATCATATGTTTTTTATCTTTTTTGTTTTGATATGATGTATCAAATTGATTTACTTGTGAACACTGAACTACCCTTGCATCCCAGGAATAAATCCTCCTTGATTGTAGGAATTGATTTTTTTTTAATGTATTGTTGGATTCAGTTTGCTGATACTTTGTTAGTGTTCTTAAGAGATACTGGCCTGTATTTCTCTTGATGTCTTTATGTGGTTTTGCTATCATGGTAATGCTGGCCTCATAGAATGAAAATGGAAGTTTTTCTTTCTCTTTTATATTTTGGAGAACTTTGAAAATAATAGGTATTAACTCTTTTAAATGTTTGGTAGAGTTCATCTGTGAATCTGTCTAGTCATGGACTTTTGTTTGGTGGGAGTTTTTTTGATTACTCATTCAACCTCATTGTTGGTAATTGGTCTATTCAGGTTTTGTATTTCCTCCTGCTTCAGTTTTGGTATGTTACATGTTTCTAGGAACTTATCCATGACTTCCAGTTTGTCCAGTTGGTTTCATAATATTCTCTTACAGTCCTTTGTATTTCTGTGGTGTTGATTGCTATTTATCCTCTTTCATTTGTGATTTTTTTTTTTTCCTTTGAGTACTGTCTTTTGTTTTTTGATGAGTCTGGCTAGAGGCTTACCAACTTTGTTGATCTTTTCAAAGAGCCATCTTTTGGTTTCATTGATTTGCTTGTTCATTTACGTATTCATTTTTAGTTTCTGTATCATTTCTTTCTGCTCTCGTCTTTATGATTTCTCGTTTGGGGTTTTATTTGTTTTTATTTTTCTAGCTCCTTAGGTATAAGATTAAGTTGTTTATTTGAGATTTTTCTTTTTTCTTGAGGTAGGCATGTATTGTTATAATCTTCCCTCTTAGAACCCCTTTTGATGCATTCCAAAGATTTTGGACCTTTGTGTTTTGTTTTTTTTTTTAAATGTTTACTTATTTTTGGAAGAGCCCAAGTGAGGGAGGGACAGAAAGGGAGAGAGGGGGACAGAGGATCTGAAAGAGGCTCTGTGCTGACAGTAGTGAGCCCATTGTGGGAATCAGATTTAACTGTGAGATTATGACCTGAGTTGAAGTCAGATGCTCAACTGACTGAGCCACCCAGGTCCTCAGACCATTGTGTTTTCATTGTCGTTTGTCTCCATGCATTTTTTGCTTTCTTCTTTGATTCCCAGTCATTGTTTAGTAGCATGTTATTTAATCTTCTTATATTTGTGCTCTTTCCAGATTTTTTCTTGTGGTTGATTTTTAGTTTCATTGTGTTACTGTCTGAAAAGATGCATGGTATGACTTTGATCTTTTTTAATTTGTTGAGAGTTGTATTGTGACCTATGTGATCTATTTGGGACAATGTTCTGTGTGCACTTGCAAGAAATGTGTATTTTGCTGTTTTTGGATGGAATATTTTGAATATATGTGTTAAATCCATCTGACCAGTATGTCATTCAAGGCCCCTGTTTTCTTGTTGATTTTCTCTTTTGATATGGGTCAATTTATGTAAGTGGGGTATTAAAGTCCCCTACTATTGTATCACTATTGATTGTTTCCTTTATGTTTGTTATTAACTGTTTTATGTACTCCCATGTTGAATGCATAAATATTTATATTCTATCTTTAAAAAAAATTTTTTTTTTCTTTACATTTATTTATTTTTGAGATACAGAGTGAGACAAAGCATGAGCAGGGGAGGGGCAGAGAGAGAGGGAGACACAAAATCTGAAGCAGGCTCCAGGCTCTGAGCAAGTGGTCAGCACAGAGCCTGATGCGGGCTTGAACCCACGAACTGTGAGATCATAACCTGAGCCAAAGTCGGACGCTCAACCGACTGAGCCACCCAGGTGCCCCTATATTTGTTCTGTCTTCTTGTTGGATTGTCCTCTTACTAATTATATAGTGTTCTTTGTCTTGTGTTACAGTCTTTGTTTTAAAGTCTGTTTTGTCTTATGTAAGTATTGCTACCTAGGCTTTCTGTTGACATCCATTTGCATGATAAGTGTTTCTTCATTCTCTCACTTTATATCTGCATGTGTCTTTAGGTCTGAAGTGAATCTCTTATAGTCAGCATATGGATGGCTCTTGTTTCTTTAGCCTTGCCATCATGTCATCCTGTGTCTTTTGATTTGAATGTTTAGTCCATTTGCTTTCGAAGTAATTATAGCTAGGTATGTATTATTGCCATTTTGTTACTTATTTTGCTGTTGTTTTTATAATTCTCTGATCTTTTCTTGCTCTCTTCTTACAGTTTTCTGTCTTTCTTTAGTGATATATTTGGACACCTTTGTTTTTATTTTTTGCATGTCACTGGTTTTTGATTTGTGGTTACCATTAGTTTTGTATATAATGTCTTCTGCATATAGCAGTCTATATTAAATTGATAGTCGTTTAAGTCTGAATCTATTCTCTACTTATCTTGCCCCATGTTTTAGGTATATGGTGTCATACTTTACATCCTTTTATTTTGTGAATCCCTTGACTTTTATAGACATGCTTATTTTTACTGCTTTTGTGCTTCCTACTTTTCTTACCCTTACTTATGGTCTTTTCTTCCCACTTAGTTCCATTTAATGTTTCTTGCAGGGCTGGCTTAATGGTTATGTATTCCTTTAGCTTTTATTTGTCTAGGAAACTTTTTTCCCCCCTCCTATTCTGAATAATAGCCTTGCTGTGTAAAGTATTCTTGGCTGCAGATTTTTCCTTTCAGCACTGTGCATATATCATGCCATTCCCTTCTGACCTGCAAAGTTTCTGCTGAAAAATCTGCTGATAGTTGTATGGAGTTTCTTATGTGTAACTGTCTTCTTTTCTCTTGCTGCTTTTCAAATTCTGTCTTTATCATTACTTTTTGCTGTTTTAGTTACTATGTACCTTGGTGTGGACTTTCCTGGCTTGCTTTTGTTGTAGGAATCTCTGTGCCTCCTGGATCTAGATATCTTTTTTACTTCCCCAGATGAGGAAAGTTTTTAGCAGTTATTTCTTCAATTAAATTTTCTGCCTCATTTTTTCTCTTTTTTTCTTCTTCTGGGGTCTCTCTAATATTTGCATTATATTACACTTGATGGAGTCCCTGAGTTCTTTTAGTCTGTTTTCAATTTGTATAATTTTTTTCTCGCCCCTGGTCACTTGATTACTTTCCATTACTCTGTACTCTCAGTCACTAATTCATTTTTCTGCTTCCTGTAGCTTACTATTTATTCTGTGTACTTTATTTTTAATTTTAATTTCATTTATTTTATTCTTCATCTCTGGCTCTTTTTAAGGGTCTCACTGATGTCCTCCACCTTTTCCTCAAGTCCAGTGAATGTCTTTATTATCATTACTTTAAATTCTTTATTAGGCATTTTTTTTATCTCCATTTTATTGAGCTCTCTTGCTGTGATTTTGTCCTGTTCTTTCATTTGAGACATATTCCTCTGTTTCATCATTTTGTCTGTTTCTTTCTTTCTTTTTTTTTTTTTTTAATGTTTGTTTATTTTTGAGAGAGGGAGACAGAGACAGAGTGTGAGTGGGGAAAGGACAGAGAGAGAGAGAGACAGAATCCAAAGCATTGGGCTCGAACCCATGAACTGTGAGATCATGACCTGAGCCAAAGTTGGATGCTTAACCATCTGAACCACCCAGGTGTCCTTCTCTGTGTCTGTTTCTGTGTGTTAGGAAAGTCAGCCAAGTCTCCTGCCTTGTGAAGTGATGGCCTTATGAAGAAGAGGTCCTGTAGTGTCTTGCAGTGCAGTGTCCCCTGTTCACCAGAACATGGCACTTCATGGGTGTCTCCTGTGTGTGTTGCGTGAGCCTGGCTATTGTGTGTCCTGACTGCTTTTTCCTTCAATCTAGTCATCTGCAGTGGTTCTCTTTGCCAGTTGTGGGCAGTGTTGGGTCCCTGGCAAGGGTGGGGTGCACAGTTTTAACAGGATGCGTGATATTCCATGAGGGCCCTCTACCACTACCACGACCAAGGCCCTGTGAAGTCTGCAGGTAGGGAGATGTGGTATTAGCAAGGCTTGCACGGATCTTCTGGGGGAGGGGACCCACAGCACTGGAACTGAGGCCGGCTTGACTGGAGGGAGCGGGGCTTGCTATAGACAAGTTAATAAATGTTGGCGCTGCACTGTTGCCCACAGGTGGCTGTGTGTTC
Organism: Acinonyx jubatus; assembly: GCF_027475565.1. NCBI lineage: Eukaryota > Metazoa > Chordata > Mammalia > Carnivora > Felidae > Acinonyx > Acinonyx jubatus. The sequence continues at coordinate 196,150,964 of NC_069381.1, read as the reverse complement.
ATGCCTGGCAACGGGGGAGGGAAATGTTCTCGGTGTAGTCGCCCTGCAAAACCTACCCCTTGCTCTGAGATGAGTAAATAACTCTCCCGTATCCCCCAGGTGTTTCCAAACTGCTGCTGCAAGATGCTGCTGCATCTCCCCAGGCTGTATGTTGAGCTTTCTTTAAGGCCTGAATTCTACTTCCTAATGCCCTCTGGGCTCTCCCAGAGGGAGAGTATTCAAATTTCAGGCTGTAAGTCCTGCTGGTTGTAAGAACGGTGAAGCTTCTTTCACTTTCAAAGCCAAATGTTTTGGGGATTTGTCTTACCTGTGTAGGCTCCCATGATAGTCCTTCTCTGTGCCTGTGGCTCCCTCCCTCCCAGGGAGGCTGTGGTCCAATTAGCTTCCTACCACTTGTATGCCCTTCCTACCTTCTTCAGTGTGACCTCTACTCTTCTCTCTCATTGTGGGGTTTGTTCTGCCAAGCTTTGGGTTGTTTTCTGGGTTATTTACACTGATATGAGTGTTATCTAGTTGTATCCGTGGGGCAGGGTGATCTTAGGGTCCTCTTACTCCTCCATTTTACCAGCCTCTTCTCTTCACTTCTTGGAAAGATACTCAAGGATGCTTTCTGCCTTCTCTGGTCTCTGGAACACGCGTGGAGTATCTTACAGAAATAAGCTCTCCCTCCATTCGGCACATCATTATCTATTTTGATAATTTGTATAGTGTATAATATTTGAAAATCTCTCCAGTTTTGTTACTAGTAGTTGCCACTCTGAAATAGTAACGTATTGATAGTAGAATACAGGAACTAGAGTGAAGATGGACTTTTTGTTGTCTCATTACTTCATCTTTACATATATTTTATATTTTATTTTTTTAATGTTTATTTATTTTGAGAGAAAGAGAGAGTGCCAGTAGGAGAGGGGCAGAGGTAGAGGGAGAGAGAGAGAATCCTAAGCAGGCTCTGCACTGTAAGCAAGGAGCCTGACATGTGGCTTGAACCCACAAATGGCAAGATCATGACCTGAGCCAAAATCAAGAGTCAGATGCTTAACAACTGAGTCACCCAGATGCCCTTTAAATTTATCTTTAAATATTCCCTGTATGCTATAAAAATAAAGTTTACTTATTTTTCAGTTTTATCTGAGACTGTGATTTTTAGGAGGATGCCCATGAAGATCATCTTACTGTTGCTTTGCATAGGGCATACCAGTGGGACAGGGTCTGTGAGGAAATACTGTATTTATTATATTTCTTATATGTATAGCAGAGTATCGCAAACCCATAAAGGTTTGGATCTGCCTTTATATGATTTAGTCAAATGCTGTGATCGTTCTTGAGTACTGAATGTTAAAAAATACTATCTTTATTTCCACATACTTCAGGGCCCTTTAAGCTAAGGAGGCATGTAAGCCAGCCTTGGGTCCACTGATTTGCACTGTAGTATAGACACAAGGAATTGGTGGTTAATATAGTTCCTATTGAAAGCAACGACTTATGTCCTTGACACCAAACGTAGATTCTTTTTACTCGACATTTGATATATTTTGATTGATTTTATACCTTTTCTGCTACTGTAGGAATTTAACTTGAATTATTTCAATTGGGCGTAAAGCAAACTTGTAGAGAAGAGTAAAGATTTTTATAATTTAGTCTTGGGAGGGAGGAGAAAACCTGAGACAAAATCCAGCCTTAGACTAAGGGTATTTTTGGATGTCTTTGGAATGTAGCAAAGCTTGTATATGAGGACTAAGGGATCCATGTTAGAAAGTTCTGTATTCGGATATGTTCTGCTATTAAGTTGTCATAAATGGTGCTAAGACCATGTGACTTGGCGTGCCTGGGTGGCTCAGTCAGTTAAGCATCTGACTTCGGCTCAGGTCATGATCTCACAGTTTGCGAGTTCAAGCCCTGTGTTGGGCTCTGTGCTGATAGCTCAGAGCCTGGAGCCTGCTTCAGCTTCTGTGTCTCCCTCTCTTTCTGCCCCTTCCCTACTCACACTGTCTCTATCAAAAATAAACAAACATTAAAAAAAAAATTAACCAAAAAGACCATGTAACTTAAAATTTTGGAGAGAAGGCTCAAGAACCATTTTTTTTTAGTATTGCTTATAACGTGTGAAAATAAGTCTTTTTATAGCCCAGGCGGTGGAAAGAGTCAACAACTCAGAAATATAATTAGGAATTGAATATTTATGGAAGGCCAGGTATGAGAAAAGAAAGAATGGAATATGGTTTATCACAAAGCTAAGTGAATTTAAAAGCAATTTGTTGAATACTGGTGGAAGAAATCTTGAAACCTTATAAGGTAAGACTTGGTAACTAGGAATTAACTACGTATAGTACTATCATTGATATTCTTTATCTACAGTCTTCATTGTTTAATTTAAAAAATCCAGGGACTTTTAAAAGTTCACCAGTGAAGTCTTCTAGTCCTGTATTTTCTCATGGAAGCTGTGATCCTCAGCTGTGAACTTCCTACTGTAAGGTTTTGGGGCCCTAAGTCTTTATGATAATGGAGGGAATATGTGTATACTAGAAGGTCATATATATCTACTTCAAACTTTATCTTTTGTTTAGACTTAATGTTATTCTAATACCTTACTGTTTTTTAAATCACAATTTACTTACAATACTTTCTTATTTGCTTTGGCCTTTTGCTATGTGAATTTTGCCACTTTTAAAAATACATTTTACATTTAAATATAATATTAATTCATTTAACTCTGATTTTACTTATGTTTTGCATGAGAAATTACCTCTTATGTACTAAAATAAGAGTCCATTACCCAAGAGGGAAAATTACTTCTGTTTTAACCTCACATAAAAAGTTTCATATCTTCTATGCTTCTTCTTTGTCTGTGAATATTTATATTGGTGACTGGTCAAAACTTCAGTGGCTATCTATCTTCCCTACTGCCTTCAGTGCATCCAATGTGAACCTGAAACAAAGCTCTTACATCCCATCAGAACTATTTTGACAGTATGGAGAATAGCATTTTTTTTTTTTAAGAGATATATAAAGTTTAGAATTTGGCACATGGTCTGCCATTAGCATAGTTTCCCTTGCAAGCGTGTAGAATTCGTAATTAGAAAATATTATATGGACCATTGGACCTATTAATTGTCCCATTGCCCTAGTTAATTTTTTAAAAAATTAATCTCCTATAACAGATAATTTATGTTTTACAGCTTAAAAAATAAATGTTGCTCTTTTGAATTTCTGTGCTGTTTCCTGCTTCACAGCAAGCCAAGTGACTTGAAAAATTAAAATCTATGTGTTTGCAATTTTATAGGATTCATAAAGGATTTCATTCATGTACTGTCTTGGTAGCCTGTCATGCGTGATAGGTTTAGTATTAGTAAAAATGCCTTTTTGCATGAGTATCTGGGACTGAATGATCTGTGTATGCAAATGGAAGTCTAAATTTGCCCATCTCTCCTTCTCCCCTTTTAAAAGTGGTGAGACTTCTCTTGGGAATAGTCATGGGCAGTTTCCACCATATTCTTGGACAGAAAGGACATGAAAGGGTTAATGCTGTGACCTGAACTGTTGCCTTTGGGGTGAAGCTGAATAGTTAAACACAGCAGTTCAACTCTTTAGTAAGAACTTACTTCTCATCAGTCTTAGTGATCAAAAAGAATCCTAGTGAGGAGAGTTATTCTGTCTTCAATTAATAATCAGTCACAGTGATAGTCTCCTGTACGTGTGACATGTCACTTTTCTTCAAGTATTACCCTTTTTTCAAATTATATTTATTTATTTATTTATTTATTTATTTATTTATTTATTTATTTATTTTCTTTAATGTTTGTTCTTTTTTGAGATAGCGGGAGCACAGTAGGGGAAGAGAGAAACAGGGAGAGAGAGAATCCCAAGCAGGCTCTGCGCTGTCAGCACATAGCCCAAGTTAGGGCTTGATCTCCCAAACCATGAGATCACTGCCTGAGCTGAAACCAAGAGTTGGATGGATGCTTAACCAACTGAGCCACATAGGTGCCCCGCAATTATGTACATTTTAAACGGATTTTTTTTACACTAAGTCTGTAAAGAAAATGTTAGTCCATTCAAATATATCATCATGGGGAAAAAGGTGTGACTTTCTTGTACCCATATCACCCATGTGATATGCTGTCTGCTCTTACTCTGGTTTTTTGAAGGTGCCGTATAAAAACTTGTCTCTAATTTCAGATTTCAGTAGTCCACGACAAAGGAGAAACATGACAGGATTTAATAGGCTCTGTCTCCTGTGATGCAGGACTGAGGCTTAACTGATTATCTTTCAATCTGTAGCATTTGTATGTGCCATTCTCCAGTTCATTAGCAATACAGGAGGGCTCAGGGTTTAGTGAACTGTGTATAAGCAGAAGCTGTCCATAATCCAAGTGCATGTTTAAAGACCATATGAGATAGTAAGCTTTGTGTAGTAAGGATTCTAAATGTAAATTAGAATCCTGCCTGTCATTTTATGAAGGAAAACTTCAGTACAAGCATCTTACTTGTGCAGGCAATTGTTTTACTGGTTACTTTTTGTTTGAAGCCCACAAGCTGATGGTGGTGCTTTGAGAAGTACTTTCATTAATATTATTCTATGTTGTCGTAATGGACTTTTATTCATACCTGTGTAAAAACAACTATGCTATAGTTACTACTTATTAAAGTACACTTGATTGGGCTCCTACCTTTTATGTCTGTGAAGTGTGAAATTTTCAGTTGTTTTGTTAAAAAAGTCTTTTTTGTGTATAGTGATTTTTTTGATGGCCTATAGTGTGACATGGTTTTTTGTTGTTTATTCATTTTTGCACTTGGTGGTTTAAGACCCAGAATATGGATTCATTATCTCAGATTTCTGTTTTTTGATTGTCATACTTACAGAATATATGTGTGAGGAGATTGTTTATTTGGTATGTGAGCACAGTATTTTAAGAGAATGAAACTGAGAAGTATCAAGTATAGTGGATGAAGTTAGTTGCCTTTTGAAATAAACTGAGATTGTTTGCTCTAAGTGTATGGGAATTTGGAAAGACCCCAAATGTAGCACAATGACTTGTCACTTTGTTGTAAATCAGAGAGCCAAAACACAATACAGTTCTTGTAGAGAAAGACTGTTGTCAGAGTAAGGTTACAAGTTATTGAACCTAGGCCTAAAGGGAAATCTGAGAGTACAAATTTATCGATATTTACCAGTGCTAATCCAAAAAGAAAGAGTGACTGAACCTGATAGTGATAAGTAACAGTGATTAGAGAAATGTTTGCTGTGGTTCATTTCTTTTCTTGATCACTAGCTTTCTTTTCCTGCTATGCCATCAAAACATCTTTCCCCATGGTCATTAATGACCTTGTCTCCAAACTGGTACTTTTGTCCCTCATTTATGTGCCCTTCATGCAGCATCTGAGTTGACAGCTTCCTCCTCCCTCTTTCTTCCACTCTGTTTCCTTCCAGATCTTTCTCTATACATTCAGTGCAATTTTAAAAGATGGTATTGTACCATGTTCGCCATTTTATATCTAGTTGAACACATTGCATTTTCATGGCTCACTTTAATGGCCATTACATGGACATACCATAATCTTAAAAACTATGAAGTCTTATAAAAGAAATGCTCATTTTAGGACACTTTTCTGGGGGGCTCCTGGGTGGCCCAGTCAGTTGGGTGTCCAGCTTCGGCTCAGGTCATGATCTCACAGTTCGTGGGTTCAAGCCCTGTGTCAGGCTCTGTGCTGACAGCTCAGAGCCTGGAGCCTGCTTCGGATTCTGTGTGTGTCTCTCTCTTTGCCCCTCTCCCACTTGTGCTCTGTCTCTCTCTGTCTCTCAAAAATAAATAAATATTAAATTTTTTTTTTAAAAAGAAAACTTTTTTCTTTATGTTGGCATATTACTTTTTTTTAAATTTATTTTTAAAAATTTATTTATTTTAAATTCAAGTGAGTTAACATGCAGTGTTTATGGGTTTCAGGAATAGAGCCCAGTGATTCATCACTTCCATCTACCACCCAGTGCTCATCCCAACAAGTGCCCTTCTTAATGCCAATCACCCATTTAGCCCATCCCCCCCACCCACCTCCCCTCAATTTGTTCTCTGTATTTAAGTTTCGTATGGTTTGCCTCCCTTTCCGTTTTTATCTTGATTTTCCTTCCCTTCCCCTATGTTCATCTGTTATGTTTCTTAAATTCCACATATGAATGAAATCGTATAATATTTACCTTTCTCTGACTGACTTAACTTTGCATAGCATAATATACTCTAGTTCGATCCATGTTGTTGCAAATGGCAAAATTTCATTCTTTTTTTTAATGTTTTGTTTTTTTTTTTGATTTATTTTTGAGAGAGAGAGAGAGGCAGCGCATTAGTGAGGGAGGAGCAGAGAGAGAGGGAGAGACAGAATCTGAAGCAGATTTCAGGCTCTGAGCCATCAGCCCAGACAGAGCCTGATGTGGGGCTTGAACTCATGAACCATGAGATCATGACCTGAGCCAAAGTCAGACACTTAACTGACTGAGCCACCCTGGCACCCCAAGATTTCATTCTTTTTGATCACTGAGTAGTATTCCATTGTATATATATTCCACATCTTCTTTATCCATTTATCAGTCAATGAATATTTGGGCTTTTTCCATAATTTGGCTATTGATAGCTCTGCTGTCTGTAAACATTGGGGTGCATGTGCCCGTTCAAATCAGCATTTTTGTATCCTTTGGATAAATACCTACTAGTGCAATTGCTGGGCCATAGGATAGTTCTATTTTTAATTTTTTGAGGAACCTCCATACTGTTTTCTAGAGCTGCTGCACCAGTTTGCTTTCCCACCAGCAGTGCAAGAGGGTTCCCCTTTCTCCACACCCTTGCCAACATCTGTTTCCTGAGTTATTTTAGCCATTCTGATAGGTGTGAGATGGTATCTCATTGTGGTTTTAATTTGTATTTCTTTGATGATGAGTGATGTTGAGCATCTTTACATGTGTTTGTTAGTCATCGAATGTCTTCTTTGGAAAAATGTCTGTTCGTGTCATCTGCCCATTTCTTCACTGGATTATTTGTTTTTTGAGTGTTGAATTTGATAAGTTCTTTATAGATTTTGGATACTAACCCTTTATCTGATATGTCATTAGCAAATTTCTTCTTCCATTCTGTCGGTTGCCTTTTAGTTTTGTTGATTGTTTCCTCCCAGAATAGCTAGGGCAGTCAGATTGCCCTGCATCATAACTCTGCTGTGTTTTTTCTTTGGCGCACAGCTGGGATTCAAAACCCAAAGTCTTAAAGGACCTGGCATCACTCAGACTCACTCTCTTCCTCCTCTAGAGCAGAGCCTCTCTGCTGAAGAAAGGCCCTTGGCTGGCACCTGCAAGGTCTTTTGTCCTTAGGGAGGCAGTAAACCCCCTTCCAAAAGTACTCCAGGAAGGGGACTGTTCCCTCCCAGTGTATCCCAAAGATCACTACACAACACTATGCATTCAAGTACCTCGTCCCTTCTCTCCAGGAGCATGCTCCACAGTTCTGCTCCAAAGAGAGTTGTGCACTTCCACAACCTCAGAGTTTGAGCTCCGTAAGCTGTTTGCAAAAAAGAACTGAGACCTCAGTACTTCTCGTTCCCCTGTCCATGGTCCAGGGAGGTTTTCTTCTTGTGCTGTCTCAAATCCATGTACCTCGTACTTGCCAAGCTGTCTCCCTACTGCTGTGAGGTCCTTCTGCCACTCTGCAGATCAATTTCCGGGGTGTTCCAAGTACTCTGACTTCAAAGCAGCTGTGTTTGAGGGACAAGGAAAGCCCAGGGTCCCCTCTACTTCTCCGCCATCTTAACTCTATCATTTTAGAAAACTTTTTACCATAATACAATATATTAAAATTATTTTGAAACCATGTGTAAGGAAGTGGAATAGTAGACAAAAGTTGTACAGTTTTACCAATTTACTTATAATTAAAAAATGAATGATGGGCAGTATTGAATATTATTGGAATAAACAAGGAAAAACACAACCTTAGTTAAGTCATTGGAACCTTTTTGTTTTCTTATCTATGAAATAACAGATTTCTACAGGTCTCTGAATTCCCTTCCAGTGTAATATTCAGTGACTTATGAATTAACACATGCTGAGAAGTCTGCATCAACTTATTCCCTAAACCACAGTTGGTTCTCTTGATGGGTGTGATTACTATATAATGTACATATATATTAAAATTAATTTTAAAAGTGCCCTGTCCACTACTTTATTCATTTGTTTGTCATGTGGCACGGTTTTCTTTCTAGTGGATCTGAATGCTTGTCCTGTGTATTTATCTAATTTCTGTATTTGTTGACATAGAATACAGAGACTATAATAAGTATGGTAAATTATTTTTATTTGCATTTGAAAGCATCCTACACTTGGTGATTAATGATTATAAAGCTATATTAAAAATGTGAATATGAATACAGAAGAATACAGAGTTGTGAAAAAATTCATGTGTAAGTAACAATATATCCAATTAAAAATACTCCCTAGAATGGTGTGATGTCAAATTGAAATTTCACATGTTTTTTTCCATTGAATTCAACAGCTTGTGATACTTGATTCTTATGCTTTGTATGAATTCTGAGTCATTTATTTTAGTATAAAAGTTGTGTATTATTAAGGAAGTTGAAAAAATTCATCCCCTGGTGCATCCATTTAGTTAAATATCAAGTCACACATTCTATTTACTTAAACCCATCTGCACTTATTTTACCAGGAACATATTTGGGTTGCGGCCTGTGGATTATGCAGACGGTGAAAATATGAAGTCACTATTGCTGCTACCAGAGGAGAATGAATCATCATCAACTCGCCATTGCTCAGTAGTAAGTATGGATTAGGCTTTGGGAAATTTAGGTCTTTTATTGAAATTGATTATGAAAGGAACATAATACATCAATTTCCAGTTAGCAAGTTGCTTTCAATCACCAAAAAATTATTGAACATTTTCTTTGTATTAGCTACTGTGAGTTCAAAGACTATTATAATCAGAATAAATCCATCAACAAATATTTATTGACTCCCATATATATTTTAGGGAGCATTCATACTGCAATCAGTGTGACAGATAGAACTCTTATTCTCAAGGAACTCACATTCTTTTTAAAAATTTTTTTTTTTTTAACGTTTATTTATTTTTGGGACAGAGAGAGACAGAGCATGAACGGGGGAGGGGCAGAGTGAGAGGGAGGCACAGAATCAGAAACAGGCTCCAGGCTCCGAGCCATCAGCCCAGAGCCTGATGCGGGGCTTGAACTCACGGACCGCGAGATCGTGACCTGGCTGAAGTCGGACGCTTAACCGACTGCGCCACCCAGGCGCCCCAAGGAACTCACATTCTAATAGAGATGTCTGTAAGACAGAGATGTCTGTAAGACAGATGTCTCTTACAGAGACACTCTGTAAATATGTAAACTAATGTAAATGAAATAATTTCAGGAACTTAAATTGTGTGGTTTGAAGATTTTGTAGAGTATAATTGAGTGGAGCTTAAGGGCTCCAGAAAAGGCACTGCCTTAGCTGGAGTCATTGGAGGGCCTTTAGAGAACTGATGTTTGATTTGAAACCTGAATGAGGAGGAGGAGGTATCCAGGTGAACATCTGGAGGACAGGTGTTCCAAGCAAGTGTATAGGGTCCCTTAGTGGATGAGTGTGGCATATTTGAAGGTTAGAGAGAAGGTCCTACTTGATGGTGACTAGTCAGTGTCTAAGAGTACTGGAAACCGCTGAAAGGATTTAAAGCAAGGGAATGAAATGATTTGGTTTATGTTTTAGGAAGTTCACTCTGGCTGCTTTGTAATAAAGAGACTGAGGTGGGGCAAGAGTGGAGGCAGGGAGATCACTGAGGACTGTTTTCATTGTGACAGGATGAGCTATCATGACCTCCTGGATTAAGGTAATAGTGGAAATTACGAGAAGTATGAAGTTGAGTGTCTATTTTTGAGTTAATGGTACCATACTTTCTGATGGATTATATGTGAAGTGTGGATAAAGAGTAGAATTAATATGACTAGCAAAGGGGTAGTAGATGGTGGGGCCGTTTCCTGCTGCGGGGGAAGGAAATCAGTAATTCTCTTGACCAATTTTATGTCTCTAAGGCAGCAAATGGAGATCTTGAACAGGCACGTGAGTCTGTAGTTCAGTAAAGAGCTACAAGCTAGAGAAAGTGAAAAGAATGCTTATTCCATAGGAATTTACAGTTTAATGGTGAATATAGATATAAAAAAGTTCATTACATACTGTAATAAATTTATAATAGAAGCCATAAAAATGTACAGGAGATGTACAGAGAAGGAAGAAGCTGATTCCAGAAGGGATCAGAAGAGCTTCACAGAGAAGGTAACAAGAAAGCTTGTAAACTTTTAAAGGTAAAAGTTTTAGCAAGGTATCTAATAGAATGCTGTTGGCTGCAGATAACAAAACATTTACTCGAATGCCTAACGGCAGTATATTCTTTTATATAAAGGTAATCCCAATTTAGAATAGCTTTCTTTGGTGAGTTCAGCAATTAAATGGCTGCGCTAGAGACCCAAATTCTTTGTCTTTCTGCTTTGCCATCCTCAGCTTGGTGGCTTTGTCCTCACCAATCTCCCTCCAGTGGTTATAGGGTGATAGCCACAACTGCACATGTGACTGTGTCCACCATTAAAAGAAGGACTAAAACCCTTCCTAGAATCTTCCACTGGACTTCCCCTTATGTCTTACTGGTCAGAACTGGTCACACAGTTCGTGTTGACATACTTCATGGTTGAAGGCAGGGAAGGTTCTTGAAGAGTGGATATCTGGAAAAATGGGATTCTGTTAGCGTGGAGGAAGTGAGCATTGCCGCACTGCAGTCAGGTATACAAAGTGGGGATGGCAGTCCAAATCTGAGGAAACAGACTCATAGACAAGGAAGCATAAAGAATCTTTGAAATCTGAGAAACTAGTTAGTGTGAGAGGAGCACAAGGTATATTATCAGAGAAGAACCAGAGGTCAAGAGTGGAGTTGAGATCAAAATGTAAAAGGCTTTGGCTCCCCCCAGGAGGAGTTTAGACATTACTACGCAACAGGGCACTCTTGTGCATTTTCAGTGTATTGGGACCGCAGAGGACAGCCGAGAGTGGGCCAAGACCAAAACCTGGTTAGGAGGCTGTGTGATAAACAGAACTCTGATGGGAAATGGTGGTGTGATGTGGGCAGGGAGAGAAGAAGAGGGTTTTTCAAGAGAGGGGTGTGGTGGGTGCACTCAGCTGCTCAGATAGGGGAAGAAGAGAGAAAGGGATGAGTTCAGGTCAAAGATGTGGTCATAGCTGCTGTCGCAAGCTGGTTACCTTTGTGCTCTGACAACTGTTTATCTCTTGCCTTCTCCTGGACATCAGCCCTGCAAGTGTGCACCAAGGTGGTTTTCATAATGAACTGCAGGAGAAAATAGAAATCTTTCTACTTTACTAATAGAAATTTACTAGTTTACAAAGAAGAAAGCTGAAACCTAGTATGATTTGCTCATGGTTACCGAGCCATTAAAAAAAACAGAAGAAAGAAAGTAGGGTTTTTTTGAATGGATCAGTGAGAACTTGAATTTCTTAAATCTTAGGTCAGTACTCATTCAGTTCCACCATACTTAACAGTGTAAATTGGCATGTATTTATTCATTTGGACTTGAACTCTACTGGCAGAACGTAGCATAACTGAGTTGTCATTTGCCAATGTTCCTTTTATGAAAAGCTGGAGAAGAATTACATCAAATGTGTCAAAAACAAAGATACCTTTATGGTGGTCTTGGAGTGTGAACATGGCGATGTCCTCAGAGAAGAGGAAGTTGTTTACCCCCCCTCAGTTCTGCCCAGTTACTGCTGTGTTTTTATAAAGTGTAAGAAGCCTGTACCTTCTGCATGTCTGATGGACATGGCCTCACAGTATCATTATTACTATCTTCATGGTAGATTTCTGGTGAAGGAAAAGATAATGGTTATATGGTAAGTCCTAAGGTGAAAGGGTTGTGTCCTTCTGGAATCTGTCTTCCCTCAGCTGCTGCCAGACCCCCTTTCACTCATCATTTTTCCGCCACGTTGCACCGCCTCACTGTTTCTAGAATCCACCAACATGCTCCCATTTCAAGTCCTCAGCACCAGCTGTTTTCTCTGACAGGGACAATTGTAGGGAACTGGACATAGATGTGGCACTCTGCATCACTCCCTTTAAATCCCACTCAGGCGTCGTCCTATCTGAGAGGGTTCTGTACTACTGTTTCTCAAGTGGCAGCCTCCCAGGGCTTCGTATCCTCCCAACCCTGCTTTATTTTCCCTTACCACTGATCATTTGACAAAATACATTTTTATTTTATTGGGTTTCCACCCTCCCTTCCAGTTAGACTATAACCTGCATGAGGTCAAGGACTTGCCTCTTTTGTTAATGTAGCAACCCCAGTACTGAGAACAGTGTCTGGCAAATAGTAGGTGCTCAATAAATGTATGTTAAATGCATGAGAGAGTACTGGAGGGCCCTCCCTGATACATGCTTGCTCCTAAAACCAGGACAAGTACTTAGTAGCTGAGTCTGAATTCCTTCAGATTTGTGATTTCCAAGTCCTGAGAGCTGCTTCAGGAAGAGCATCATGTGGAAGGAATTGGGTGATAAGTGTGTGGGGTTTGAGTGTCTTTACTTCCAATCTAGAATTTTTGTTACATGGTTGTTGGAAGGCATTGTTTGAAATCTGAGAAGCTATCTCTAGTGACTTAAAAGGCTGTTGCTGTGTTCATTTTGTTACTTCTCTGCCCATGATCCTTTTGAGTAGCATTTTTATCCTTTTTCTTTTCATAATTTCAAACCCTATTTTTTATAAACATTAATTAAGAATTTGAGAAAAATTTTCATAAGAGTTTAATGCCATGTACATAGCAACTAATATCTATAAAATCAGGGTATTGAACCCTTGGATGTGTTCTGAACATCTTTTGAACCTCATGGTGAATAACCTCTGCTTATTCAAACCACGTGCCTCCTCACCCGCACCTCCTGCCCCCAACAGATGTGTGGCTTTGGTGGCTGTTTGCTTTATGTTGTTGTTGTTGTTGTTAATAGTATTCCTTAACTATGAGAAATTAGTGTCCGTTTCTATTTTTTGTTCAGACTTACAAACGATGATAGGAAAATGCTTGACCCACTTTGGTGCTCTTCTTGGGCTGATGGAGATAGTATCATATGCTATATATATAGAATTGATATCTTTTCACTCTTGTATTTTGTACAGAGAACTCACTTTGCTGAAGTGGAGTTACATAAACTGGAAAGTAATGTGTTCCATTTGGAGCTATTTTTATGGCACATATTTGTATAACTGACAATTATTGAATCACTATTTTTTCCCATTATTTAGTAATTGAATGATCCATCAAGTGCACTGCACTATTTTCATCTTAGGGAATGTTTACAGTGTTTAGGTTAGACATGGTTAAAGCACCTTATAACTTAGTGAATAGGAAAGATAACATACAGAAATGTGATGTCAATATGTGTGTGATGTGTATAGCATGTCCAGTCAGACCTTTGCAACTTGAACCTCAGATGAATAATTCAGGAAACAACATTTTTTTGAGAAAGAGAGAGAGCGAGCATGTGTATACGAGTCAGGGAGAAGCAGAGCAAGAGGGAGAGAGACTCTTAAGCAGTCTACATGCTCAGCAATGTGGGACTCAGTCTCATGAATATGAGATCATGACCTGAGCAGAAATCAAGAGTGAGACGTTTAACCAACTGAGCCACCCAGGTGCACTTAGGAAACGGAACTTTTTTTTTTTTCCTTTAATTTTTAAAAAAACGTTTATTTATTTTGAGAGAGAGGACAGAGTGCGAGTCGGGGGGGGGGGGGGAGAGTGAGAGGGAGACACAGAATCCGAAGCAGGCTCTAGGCTCCAAGCTGTCAGCACAGATCCCAACTCGGGGCTCGAACCCACAGACCATGAGATCATGAACTGAGCTTAAGTTGGATGCCCAGCTGACTGAGCCACCCAGGCGCCCAGGAAACTGGACATCAACTTTCAGTTTTCAAATAGTTTTCAAGTTTCAATACTCAAGTGCTGAATATCCCCATTAGAAAAACCTTTCATAGAAATTTTTTTAAAATGTTGTGTATGTACTTACTTAATACATGGCAGAATTTCATTGAATATATTTTGAGCGAATGAATGATTGGAATCGATCTGTTTATAGATGTAGCTAACAACTTAGTGTTATATGGTAGGGCATCAGACTATGAATTATCACTACATTGATATGTGAATATTTAAACACTAACTTTCTCTAATCTAGGTGTTGAACTGCACTGGTGATCAGACCTTACTGTTTCACTTTGTTCTTCAGAGCTTTTTAGAACCCCAAAATCCCATGCATACAAAGTCACACACGTCGGAGGGCCTTCTGTCTTGTATTTGAAAATTACAGTACTGTGTTTGGCTTTTTATTCTTTAACACAATAGTGCTGATTTACTTTTTGTTTTCTTCTTCGCCGGGACATTGCTTGTCTTTTATCAGGTAGCTTTTAGCTGACTCTCATTCCAATTCCATTTGTTAAATTCTCTTGGCTGCTGTTGAAGGCATTAGCTCATTGTTTCTTTGAATCTTTCACTTAATGCTATCCATTGGTGTTTTCTCTTTATACTTGTTGTTTTTGTCTCCTGGAAGTTCTACTTCTTTCTGTACAACTGAAAATATTGGTCTTTGTTAGAGCAATTCTTTTTCATAGCTGCATTGAGTTATTACTATTGGTGGATCTGGTCTAACTTCTGTATTTTCTTGTCTGTTTTAATTGTCTTGGTTTTGATAGGTAACTGTTTTGATGTTAAGAATTTGTTTTCTTGGGACACCTGGGTGGCTCAGTCGGTTGAGCGTCCAACTTCGGCTCAGGTCATGATCTCGTGGTCTGTGAGTTTGAGCCCCGCGGCGGGCTCTGTGCTGACAGCTTGGAGCCTGGAGCCTGCTTCGGATTGTGTCCCCCGCTCTGTCTGCCCCTCCCCCACTCATCCTCTGTCTCTCTCTCTCTCTCAGAAATAAACATTAAAAAAAATTAAAAAAAAAAAAGAATTTGTTTTCTGTTTTTGAGCTCAGTGTTGTTAGACGCTTTAGTGTTCTTTGATTTATTTTTTATTTTTTTTAACATTAATTAGTATTGAGAGACAGGGAGACACAGAGCATGAGGAGGCGAGGGGCCGAGAGATGGAGAGACACAGACTCTGAAGCAGACTCCAGGCTCTGAGCTGTCAATACAGAGCCTGACGTGGGGCTCGAACTCACAAACAGCGAGATCATGACCTGAGCCGAAGTCGGACGCTTAACTGACTGAACCACCCAGGCGCCTCTAGTGTTCTTTGATTTTTTTACATAATCTCAGTTTAAAATGAAAAGACCAGAGGTGCCTTGGGTGGCTTAGTCGGTTAACCCCTGACTTTTGGTTTCAGCCCAGGTCATGATCTCATGGTTTGTGAGTTTGTGCCTGGCATCAGGCTTCATGCTTGCAGTGCAGAGCCTGCTTTGGATTCTCTGTACCCCTCTCTCTGCCCCTCCCCTGCTTGCACACACTCTCTCAAAATTAAAAAAAAAAAAAAAAGACCAAACCAAGTTTAACGTTAGTAGAATAAGTTAGTGGAGGGGAGATAGGGAATTAATAATTTTAAGTGGGTGTTTTGGGTTACTTAAGAAGGTGGAACTCCTCACTGGCTTAGTCGGTAGAATATGCAACTCTTGATCTCAGGGTCGTGAGTTCGAGCCTCACGTTGGGTGCAGAGATTATAAATAATTTTTTTTAAGAAAGGCTTACTGGTGACAGAATGAAGTTATAAAATTCTAGAGAGATCCAGTTTAGAATCAAGGAAACAAGATGCCCTGCGTTTACATTACTATTTAGCATTTTATTCTGGGGTGAGGTGGGGAGGAAGGACTATAAATTAACTATTCAAATGCACTGAGCATTAGGTTCTGAGCCACAATTCGATGGAAATTATGGGGAATTACTAGATAGAGGAAGATAAATACCGAGATTCAAGCTTCTATCAAGTGAAAGTTAATAGGTTTCTTTAGTTTTTAAATGATTTTAACACTGTGGTATCTCCCCTTTCATTAATAGACAAACACTGGTCAGCGTAGGGATGGACCTCTCGTGCTTATAGGCAGTGGGCTTTCTTCAGAACAGCAAAAAATGCTCAGTGAGCTTGCAGTGATTCTTAAGGCTAAAAAATGTGCTGAATTCGACAGTACAGGTGAGGATTTTTATATACTTATTTATTTTTGTCTGAAAAAAATTTTAAATAGGCAATCCTATTTTATTTGTAGAATTCCCCTCATCAATTATATGTTTTAATCATTGGGGAATGGCAGTATACTTTGAATCTTATAATCTAAAATGTTTTTATAGACCTAATTTAGTCAGGAAATGTAAAGTTTAAAGCTTTGCACATATTTCAGGACAGAACAGTGTGTCAGAAGGGCAAACTTATGTGTTTGCTAATGACAAATAAATTGTGTGTAATGTAATACTTTAATTCTTTAGTTACAATTTGAAAATAAAAGAAAAATATATGTTAATGTGGCTTTAAGATACATGGTTTATGATCTGGTTTTTCATGCTGTTGGCCAGGATGGAGAGTGATACTTAGTTTAAAAAGTCTTATATCTAAGTATACAAATGGTTGCTTTTGAAGAAAATTCAGATTATGAAGCACAGACTAGTTATAATCATTGAAGATTTTTTTTGGTATATATTTGTTTCTGTTACTTCTTTTTTTGTATTCTAGTAACTCATGTCATTGTTCCTGGAGATACAGTTCAAAGTACCCTAAAATGTATGCTTGGGATTCTCAATGGATGTTGGATCGTAAAATTTGAATGTAAGTATTGGATTTGGGAGAACTACAAAATGAATTGAGTAGATTAATTTCATTTAAAAAAAAAAAATTTTTTTTAATGTTTATTTATTTTTGAGAGAGACAGAGACAGAATGTGAGTGGGTTAGGGGCAGAGAGAGGGAGACACAGAAGCAGAAGCAGGCTCCAGGCTCTGAGCTGTCAGCACAGAGCCTGATGTGGGGCTCGAACTCACGAGCTGTGAGATCATGACCTGAGCTGAAGTCGGATGCTCAACTGACTGAGCCACCCGGGCACCCCAATTAATTTCATTTTTTATGGTATACTACTGCCAATAATTATTTAAGGAACTTAACGCTAATTTTTCTTACCTCCGGTTAGTCGCTGCAGTTTGAAAAAGCTTCCTATGTTGGTGGTATTGTTTAGATGTTCTTGGTGAGTGTCCACAGAATTTTTTAGTCTTTTTTAAAGTCTTCTTTTTCACAATAGGAACTATTTTAATAAAGAGTAAATGGGTTTTAAGCTTCCAGCAATCCAACAATATATGTAACTTAAACACATTTTAAATATACTACCATGACATGAAATAATTTGTTGCTTTTGCCTTATGATTTCTAAAAACTGTGCATGCTTTCTTAGTGATCCAGTATATTCTAGGAAGCTGTTAGGAGTTAGACTGCCTTGTACTCCCTGATTTGGGGCGATTGCACCAGCCATTATCCAAACTCTTACCTGCTTCTGGTTGGTCCAGCACCACCACCTGCAGAGCTGCCTTCTACCTCCCCTGCTCTCACTTGTTTGCTTTTCCTGACCTTAGATTCACTTAGGACTTCAGACAAAAAGAAAGCTCATATGGAGTTACTTCCTATTCTTCAGTAGCTAAAGTATCTACTTTTGATACGACGGCTGAAGTAGGACAATGTGTATACCTTTTCTGTTAACTAATTTTTTAGAAAAGAGTAATGGCTGTAAAGAGGTTGCCCAGGGAGTCTTGTGATGATGCAGCTGAGTGTCTGGACCCCAGTGGTGGGTACATCACACAGGGCTACACATGTGATTAAATTGTATAGATCTGCACACACTCGTGTGCACACATGTAGCTGAGTGCGTGTATAACTATGAAATCAGAATAAGCCCTATAGGTTGTATCAGTGTCAGATTCTTCTGTAGTGTGTGGGGTGTTAACATTGGACACTGGAGGAAGGGTGCATGGACATCTCTGCATCCTCCTATGAATCTGTAATTATTTCAGGTTAAAAAGTTAAAAAAAGAATAGTATTTTAAATGAAACTTTCTTTGTAAGAAGCAAATGATGGATTAGAATTAGCTTTAAGAAACTTTATGTTATGGCTTTGTGCTTTGAAGGTTTTATGATAGAAATGCTTGATTTACCAAGATCTTAATTGTGTTATTAATTTAATCTCAGTTTGAAATTAATTTGGTTTGTAGAACAGTTTCTCTTTAGCAGTTGGTATTCATGTCCTTTTTAAAGGCAGCCGCCAATTTCCTTGCGATGCCCGTGTCCACCCAGGGGTCAGACCCAGCTGAGGCTACGACTAACACTGCCACTCATCTGTTCTCGTCCCTAACTGTTACTAGTCTCTCCTTTAGTCTCTCCTGGTCATGGCCAATTTAAGAAGTATAATAAGCAATTGGACTGGGTTATTACGTGCATAGAAAAAAAATTTCTGCTTTACTCTTATTTTTGAACCTCTTTTTACCTTTCAAATCTGTGGCAAGTTTTATTGGGCTTCAGTCATTTTAAAACATTGATTTAAAATGGTTCCATGATGGTAGATGCTGTTTTACTGAACCTGCTGCAGAAATTTTGCCAGTGGTTATCAGAAGGAGTGGGTTTTCATAATAATAAGGTCTTAACAATGAAGAAGTCATGTGAAATTTTGAATGTTAAGGCATTGCCGGTTAAGTCTAGTTCTTGTGAATATGCTCAACTTGCATCTGGTTAAATATATAGGCTACGTGATTGGTTTCCATAAAATCTGCCTTTAAGAAATGGAAGTTTTGTCAGTTTAATGGCTTAGCCATGTCATTTTCATAGAATCACCATGGACTCAAACTGACTCAATAGGGTGCTTTTTGGTGATTCTCAGTCGTGAATAACACTCCAGTATCAGTGCTTCTGTAGGATAAGGGATGCATGGGATCTCTTATTGAAGTTCATATGCTTGTACTTTCTAACACAGAATCCAAAGAGAAATAGGGTCAGATTTTAAGACAGTTACTGTAAATAGTCACTGGGTTTATCAACAGAAGGCAAGAAACTACAAATACCTTCCTTCTAGTCTTTATTTCTCACTACATTGATCTTAGTGTCAGACGCGTCAGTTTGATTTTTAAAAATGTTCAAATCTATTCAAAACTGTCTGAAAACATCCACATTGAAGAAAGATGAGGTGGACCAAAGCTTTCAAAATTAATTGTAAAGATTTATGACTTATTAAAACTAGGTCTTGTGTTTGAAGATACCCATTAGCTTGCTGGTAGACAAAATCTTTATTGGCTTAACTATACATAAATGTCACTATTATCTTTTTATGGGATTTTCCATAAACCAAGAAGATTCAAGTGGGATTTTTTTGTTTTTTTTTGAGGGGAAGTGACACAAGGGCGGGAGGGAGAGAAGAGAAAGAGAAAGAGAAAGAAAAAAGCAAGCAGGGCTCACCTGAAGTAGGGCTCATGTACACCTAAAGCAGGCCTCAAGCTTATCCAAAACAGGGCTTGAGCTCTCCCAATGTGAGACTCGAACTCATGAACCATGAGATCATGACCTGAGCCGAAGTCAGATGCTTAACAACTGAACTACGCAAGAGTCGTCAAGAGGAAATTTTATCTAAACTTTTCTCTGTGGATAATTGACTCATTTAACAAATTAAACAAATTTAAACAAATGAACACTAAAGAATTACTGCTAAATTTAATTATTGGATATTTTCTGTTTAACCATGTTTTGTCTTACTTGGTCCATCTCTTATTTTTTCCACGTGATATGTGAGAGTATATTACAGTGTCGTAGTTAATGCATATACCAACAAAGATTCTGAGATTAAGCCATAAGTGATACTATTGTACCAGCCATCTGTTTTGTAGTTTTTATTTCGTAGAAATGGGAAATAGAGATAGGAAAAGTTCCTTAAGATTAAGTTTTAGGGCTTAAGCCCTGGTCTGGTGCCAGTTCCTCACAGGCAACATAGAACCATCATTGTACAAAGGTTGTTAAAACATGTCTAGAATGAAAAAAACAGACGATGCATGAATACGTAATTTTTATCGTCCTTCTAGACTGTGAGTAAGGTGGAGCTGCATGCTAAAGATGTAACCTAGCCTTCAAAAGGGGGAAACATCTTTTACTGACCTGTCCTTGTAGTGCCCTGCTTTCAAAATGTCCTCCAGCCTAACCTTTAAAAAAAAAATTTCTTTTGCCTCTTCATTTCTCATCTCAGTGTGAAGAGGAGAGCAGATGGCTGTCATCTTTTCTTTAGTAATCTCTCTCTCTTGCCCACTCTCATCTCAGTTTAAATACAGTTGCTGCTGGAGAAGGTTTGAAATTCCTTAGCACCAGAGGGCATTGCTCGGGGAACGTGCCCAACATTTTACATTGGGCTGGCCTCTGTGAGGTGAGGAGGCACCACATAGGGTACTTTGTTTTTGCTTTTGTTTTGTTTTAGTTGAGGACGATGGAGCCTAAAAGACAATCGTTATACCATCATATAACCTCGTAGTCAGGTTAACAGACTCACACTTTTCCATTACAATGTTTCCTCAAATTTTATTCACTTCAATAAAATAGAATCTGTTTAGTTCTATTTAAACTTTGCTAATTACCAAAAAGTAAATATACCAAAGCATTCTATCAACTAAGATTGATAGGCAACTTCATGCTTACAGAAATCCTTCACCAAAAATGCTCTGAGGATTATTTTTTTTAAGAAGTAACATCTTTCGGGGCACCTGTGTGGTCCAGTTAGGTAAGCCTTTGACTTCAGCTCAGGTCATGACCTCACAGCTCGTGAGTTCGAGCCCCGCACCGGGCTCTCTGTGCTGACAGCTCGGAGCCTGGAGCCTGCTTCGGTTTTTGTGTCCTCCTCTCCCTGTCTGCCCCTCCCTCATTCATGCTCTGTCTCTCTGTCTCTCAAAAATAATAAACATTAAAAAAAAAAAAAGAAATAACATCTTTTGATCTAATAGCCCCACTTCTGAGAATTTGTCCTAAGCCAGAAATACGGAAGAAATATGGAAAATAACATTTTCATTGTTATTTCTAATAGCAGGACATAGGGGGAATAAATATGAAAGAATTAAGAAAAGTTTAAAGATAGTTTCTGAAAAAAAAATCATGTTATTATATGATAATGGTTACATTTGAAGTATTATAAAAAAGGATTGTTTACATTTTAAAAAAGCAAAAAACAATTATATCTTCACTTTTAACCCTAGATAAATGTGTGAAAGCATACAGGCAAAGGAACAATCAAAAGAAAACTGGTGGATTAATAGGCAGAGTCCTATTTGTAACACTTTTGAAAACAATGTGAACAATGTGTGTCGGTTGGGTGAAATCCATGCTCTCTGGAAGAAATTTAGCTTCTCAAATTTGAATAACAATTAGAAAGTATATCTTCTTTTTCAACTTTCCAAAGATTAATTGTATAGGTAAGAGCTTCAGTGTTTATCAGGGAAATTAGAACCTGTGTGTATATTTCTGTAGTCTAACATGCCAGATCTTTTACACCTGTTCTCTAGACTACCAAGGACATTTTGTTATGGTGATTGTCCTGCCAATCAAAGAGGAAATTCCTACATACATAAACTTTAAATATATGACTAAAAAAGAATACCAAGTATGAATTTTTAAATTATTTTATTAAGAAGAGATTTTGGATATTAGACTGAGTTTGATCTTTAACCACAACTCTAAAAAGGGAATTATTTTGATATTGTGAATAATACAGGGTTTTAGAATTGATACCCATATTTTGCCTAAGAAAATTTTATGATACAGCCTATAATACATTTTTAAGATAGAATTTGACCTGCTTCTCAATATACATTAAGTAAAATAAATAAATTCAGCATACTATCCCATGAAGAAATCTGTTTTTATATGTAAATATGTTTGTGGTTAGAATACTGGCCTAAAAAGTAGCCAGAAATAGCCAGTTGTTAACTGGTATTTATATAGAATTACAAAACCTAATGATCTGCAGTAGTGGTTCCTGTGATATCCCAAGTCTAGATGTTGATGATGGCCTGAGTGGAACACTGAGCTTTTATTTTATATTTTCAGCCTTCATTTCATTGTCCTTCCACTCTTTTCTGTGGCATTTTGTAATATGGGACTTATTTCTTCTTGTACTGGCCACCCAGGTTTTCAGAAATTGCAGGGAGAGCATAAGTTGTTTTTCCATTTTTTTGTCACAGTTGTGTAAAGTTTCCTGTGATGATTTCCTTTTTTCTAAAGGTTAGTGATATCATAGGCTCTTTGCTTAAAAAGCCCAATTGAAAAGCATTTGAAAAATAAATTATTTTGTTTGTACAATTTGGATATTCATTTTTAATAGAGTCAGAGGGTAAATTCTTCAATATTTATTTTACTAATATTTTGAGTTCCATAAGTGTCCACTTTGGATATAATGACATATTTATTAGGACTTAATTTTGACATAGAATGATGTTTGATTCTGTATTTTATTTGTTTATTTTTTTAGGACATTACATGTTGGCTGAGAGTGATCTTTAATTCTGAAATTTTCAGTGCTATTTCAGCTATGGATAGCTCCAGAAAAATAGCAGTTCTTTAAAATAAGGGTTTATTTACTGCTCTAGGTTTTGAAGAAAAAGAGCAGATTCTATAGCCCTTCATGGAGGGGTAGTTTCCCCCTCTGGACATTTAACAGACCTCCATGTCAAAGCTTTATTCCATCTTCATTATATTCTGTAATCATTTGTGTATAGCTGTGGTTTCAAGGACCCCTTTTTTCCTACTCCTTCCCATTTCCATGATGTAAAACTAGATTTTTCCCCCCTTCTAAAACTAGATTAAGATAAAGCTGATTAAGCTTAGTATAGATTCACAAACATCATCAGCGGTTTGTGAAAATACACATTCATTGATATATGTGATGTTATGAGATGTAGGAGGTTAAGAGTGGTTACTAGAGATTTAGAATGAAGGAATATTTTTCTGTATAGTACAAGCTTCTCTTAAAGCCATTGTAGCCCAGAATCCATAGGCTGCATTACTATGCAAAGATTCCAGGCTTTACTAAGGTAGCCAGAGCTACCTTAATGACTGAGTTAATGACTTTGAGTTAAGCAGCACTTGGGGAATTGGGCTGCTTTCCCATATATAAAAAAGTAATAAGATTGGGGCCAAAGGAAAGCTTACCTGAAATGGTAGACATGATCAGGAATATATCTGGGCTAAAAGAATTTCTGAGTTTTAATAAAACCGGTACCTCATTCCTATATTTCTGAAAATGGTAGTTTCAGTCAAAATCCCAAAACAATGAACATGTGAAAAGGAAGAAAGGATCTAAACTTTTTATAAGGATAGTGGCTGGACACATTATAAAGTATCTATCATTCCGGCATATGTAGAAATCTGTGTTTACATAAATAACATAGCTTATTCACCTAGTTATTTCAGTTTGGAAATTATTAGCTGAGAAAGCTAATAAGTGGTCTTGTATATGCTGCTTATTTCTTCAAAAGAGAGGATAAGGGATAAGTTCTTTCTGCTGAACTATTTTAGTGACGGATTATGGAATAATGACGACTTTGCCAAGTACATGGTATAAACATAAAACATTTTTTGGTTAAATTTTAAGAACTATCTTTTAATTGGAGGAAAGTGGCCTATTTTTAAAATTTTTTTAATGTTTATTATTTTTGAGATAGATAGCAAGCAGGGAAGGGGCAGAGAGAGTGAGGAGAGAGAATCCCAAGCAGGCTTCTCGATATCAGCACAGAGACCAACACAGGGCTAGAACCCACAAACTGTGAGATCATGACCAGAGCGGAAATCAAGAGTCAGACGCTCAACCGACTGAGCCACCCATGTGCCCCAGAAAGTGGTCTATTTTTAAATTTTGACATACATATAGAGAGAATAAGCATTACAGTATATATTGTATTTTGGATGATTTTATGTAGGTGGATGTTATGAAAGTTCTGATATTTTGTTTCACACAGAAGATGGGTTTAAGAATTTTTGCTGCAGTTTGCTTAACTTTTTATTGAATAAATAAAAATTTGTAAATACCATCCATTGTTTTGACTTGTTAATTAGGTCATATTTTGCCTGGTAGATTCTTCCATTTCATTGACGATGTTAATGTCTCACTTTAAATTGCTGAAAGTTTCTTTTTTTTTTTTTTTTTTTTTTTTTTTTTAGTAAATCTTGGTTTACCTCAAAAGAGGTTCACTAGAAAATTGATACGAATTTGTAATTTTTGTAAATGTCGAGGAGAGTAGCAACTTAGGCATCAGATTAAGTAAAATCATTGATTCACTGAAAACAAAGCCAAATGCATTGTTCGCCCCATTCCCCTCCCCCAGGATAGTCGGCACTTTTTGCCATTTGTCATACTTTTTGCTAATCTCTTAAAAAATATGGATCCTCCTACTTAGTCATCTATTAAGTGGTTATATGACTTATTGTAAGAGAGGTACAATACCTTAAATCTGTGTAGAAAATGCCTGGCATTTCCTTAGATGCTTCATTTTTTTTTTTTTTTTTTTTTTTAAACAAAGAGTAAAGCTTAAAGAAGAAAAAAGATTAAAAACACTGCTCTAGGAATTGGAAGATATCAGAGTTCTCATCTCCATTGTGTCACTGAGAAAACTGCTTAAATCTCTTAAGACTTCAGTCTCTATCTGAAATGAAGAGGTCGATTAGACAAAAGCATCAAGAGTTTCAAATTGGCAGCCTGAGGACCAGAGCAGATACGACTTATGTGGACCAGCTCTGTCCCATGTAGCCATTCAAGTTTCAAGTTTCCTGTACATTTCCTAGTGGTTGCAGTCTCCCCAGCTTCCTACCACTTAACATGATGTTCCTCACACATTTACCTAATCTGAGGGCCCTCGGAGACACTTGACTGGCAACCCTTGGACTAGATGTCACTCCTGACTTTCAAAAATTGATGTTTTCTGTGCTGTGACCGCAATTAACAATACTTAGTCATCATTCAAACATGTTATTAAAGACCTCGACACTATTCTTTAATTTTCAGGGGGAAAATGCTTTATTTTCTTCTTTAACTTGATATAAGTGGCACAGAGAGTTGGCAGATTGTTGCTTAGAATAAGAGAACATCAGAGGAATGTATTCTTAATTCAACTCACTAATTAGAGCAATGGATTTTCCTGTCTTACCCTATAGAACTGTACTGAGCATCTGCTATAAAGCTGTAAGTTTTATGATTTGGGGCACCTTCCCACTACAGAAGCACTGAAACGGCCATGCTGCCCTGTTTGTGACTGCCTGGGCAGTTTGTGACATTCTTGTGTCTGCTGATTGATACTAATGCCAGCACGGTGCCAGCATCAAAAGATACCAGTGTAATAAATAAGGCTTTTTTGACAGTTTAAATAATCAACCAAATAAATTTGCAAAATGGGTAAGCAGCCGGCATAGGCACAGCCCATTTATTTATCCTTGTAGTTAGACATTTGCCATTCACTTGTTACAGTAGTTACCATGGGAGTATTCAGTCCTTGACTTTATATGCTGGCATGTTTATCTAAAGATACTGATAGGAATGTTCTGCAGAGCTATAGGAAAGGAGGTTTAGGAAGCGGGGGGGGGGGGGGGTGGCTCATGCTGAAGACATAAGAAGTAAAAAAAAATATTCACATGTAAAATAATGAGTTTAAGGTAAGTCCACGATTTAGATTGCTAATGTTTTTTAGGTTGGTTTTTAATATAGAAACAGTATATGATGTAAGCACACTGGCAGTGTCTCTGGTATGATACTTTGACCTAGTCAAAATTTTTGAGACTCCTTTTCAATAGACAGTACATATTTTAATATTAGCTCCATTAGAAAGATAGTTTTTTACTCAGTGGGCAATTATTAAAAATTACAGTATTTTTAAAATGCAATTTTTATGCAATGCAGAAACCCAACAGTTTTTATAGAACCATTATATTTATGATAAGTTAGTGAGAATAATAAGATTCAGAAATTCATCATAACAAACTTGGCTAAATATGAATTTTGTATTAAAAACATTGGGAGAAGGCACACCAAAGCATAAGCAAAACTAACAAATTAATAATCACATGATAGGGAATTATAGATATCCCAGAGTTGAATGTTGAATTTGAATATACGTTATTAATAGTCCCAGGTTAAGAAAAAAGTTCAGTCTCTTGACAGAGCTCTGCTTTTGGAGAGATGGAGAATTCGGTTGTTAAAATCTTCCGACTTTTATATATTAAAGCAGCATCTTGGATCATCTCTATTGAAACATCTCTAAAGCATTTGGCATATTCTCCAAGTCGTCCGTGGACTGGAGACTTCAATTGTGTACCTGTCAAATCCCAGACCTGTCCCAGGCTCTGGGACAAGCACTATAGTGTCCCTACTGGGTGGCCAGCTGAGCTGGGTGTATGGACCCACTGAAGAATCTAACAGGAGGGTAGACCTAGGACTGGAAATGAGAGGTGCTGCTGGTAGGCCCTCAGGTTCAAACCATTGTGGGTTGCACTACATGAGGGACTTTTTATTCACCTTCATTTTGGTAATTGGTATAAATAAAAATTTAGATTTGTATAATTGCTGTGAACAGCGTATTGATTTAGGTTTCTCAGAAAAGAAACTAAAGTTAGTGTTCAGTACTACTTCATTGTTCAGTCCT
This sequence comes from Acinonyx jubatus, assembly GCF_027475565.1. Lineage (NCBI taxonomy): Eukaryota > Metazoa > Chordata > Mammalia > Carnivora > Felidae > Acinonyx > Acinonyx jubatus. The sequence goes on along the minus strand of NC_069381.1, from coordinate 196,124,266 downwards.
CTGAAGGAAAGATTTTTTTATATTTTCTTTATGTGGAAAACATTTTTAATCATATTTTGTTTTAACATAAATAAGGTGTCTGTTTCTGTTTCAGAACAATACTTAAAACAGTGATGGAGAAGAAAAGTCATCTAGGTAAATTGTTTCAGTAAGAAACAAATACTCACTTGATATTATTTTCCTTTTATCCTTTTTTTTTTTTTTTTTTTTTTTTTTTTTTTTGTTAGGGGTGAAAGCATGTCTACAAAGAAAAGCATGTGAACAGGAGGAAAAGTATGAGATTCCTGAAGGACCACAGCGAAGCAGGCTCAACAAAGAACAGCTGGTATTTTTCTTTTGTTACTACTTTCATTGTTCTTATTATAACTTTATATCATCACCATCAGGAAAAACTTCTCTTGCTCTTTCAACAAGTACAGGTGACTGATTAAAATTTTAATTGTGCTTATTTCAAGCACTTGATTCTGAGAGATGATCACAATGAGCAGTAAAATCCAGAAGGTGATAATTTCATACTGTTAATGGATTGTTGGCATCTTGAACATTCCCATAAACCTTTCAGAATCTGGGGAGAAGTCTCAGATGCAGAAAGTCACTTGAAGGGAGACTTATGGTTGCTGCTTGGATTGAGTTTCCATATGTCTTTATTGCCACATACTGCAGGTTTAATGGATGCTATTCCATTATCCTGTGTACATATATATATTAGAAATGACGAAGAAGAATTTTCGCAGAAGGCAACTGTGAAACTTCTTTATTCAATAGAACACAAAGAAATGTGTTTCATAGATAATTGGATCCCTAGCCATGGCATCATAACATACTCTACCCCAAGGAATATGTATCTGGAACCCTGGAGGCCACCCTCCCGCCAGGACTGTCCTGGAGACCTGAGGTTGGTAACATATAGAGACCTGAGTAAGGATGGGCAGAACTGGATAAAGATCCAGAGAAATGATGTTACTCCTATAATTTTACTAAATGTAGCCCAGGATCCCTGAAGCACATTTCAGATACCCTAGGAATTCTTGAGGCTTTAAGTCCCACCAAATATGAATAACATTCTGTTAAAAGAAGTGTGATGAGCAGTGTTTGTTTGCTTTTTAAAATACATACCCGCACACACTCATTCCCACACGCATATGCGAAGCACACCTAAAATCTGAAGGGGGGAAACTACCTGAGATGGTGACTCAAGGAAGAAATCATAAATAGGAAATCTATAAAGCGAAGTCTTTTTCCTGACCCAATAGTGTACTTGAAATGTAGCTTATCCCAGCACTTCTTTGAAGCAGCTTCTTAACTGCTCATGACTATTTATCTTTATTTTCCTCATTCCTATGCAGTGTTTTTAAATGTTTTCATCTGCTTTTAACAAGTTTTTTCTTGTTATTTCAGTTGCCAAAGCTGTTTGATGGCTGCTACTTCTATTTTGGGGGAGCCTTCAAACACCATCCAAAGGACAACCTTGTTAAGCTTGTCACTGCAGCTGGGGGCCAGGTTCTCAGTAGAAAGCCCAAGCCGGACAGCGACGTGACTCAGACCATCAATACTGTCGCGTACCATGCGAAAGCTGACTCCGATCAGCGCTTCTGCACGCAGTATATCATCTATGAGGATCTGTCTAACCATCGCCCAGAGAGGGTGCGGCAGGGCAAAGTCTGGATGGCTCCTTCCAGCTGGTTTATAGATTGTGTGATGTCCTTTGAGTTGCTCCCTCTTGACAGCTAAATATCGCACCGGATTAATGTTTCAAATTGAATTTACACAGTGTGAGAACCAGCCATTGCACTGTTTTCATCATATACATGTTTACAAATAGGTAGACTCATTCATGCACGTTTTTTCCTTGAATTAAAAAAGAAAAAAAAAAAAACTTATGCCAGGTTAGGAATTCATTCTGTGTTTGCCATTTAGATGCTGAGATTGCTTTGAAGGATGTTTCTTTTTAAAACTGGTGTGTGTTTTGATTCATCATGTCTTTTTATTCAGATTATCAGCTATTAAAGATTAAGGAGAGAGTTTCAGAACTATGGGTTAAATATACAAGTAGTATCATTATCGTCTCAGCCTTTTAATGTTCTTTGATGAAAAAAAAGTCCACACTTGCTGCCACCAGCAAAAATACTTCCCATCCTTTGGTGAACAAGGAATATTGTCAAATAATTGATTCTGGCTTTATTGTAATGAGAGTAGAGTACCTGGTCCGAATGTACCACCACAGGTGTTAAATTCTTCTGTCTACAATTGTCGTCATCTTACGATGTGTTTAGTTTCTTATAATGTACGTGGATGTCAGTTCCTACATTTTTATCTCTTTTTATCTGTTCATCAAGAAATCATGACTTAAACCATAACATTATTCTTTGGTGGTGAAAACATCGGGCTTATGGTACATATTTTTATTGTATATACTTGCTTATTGTTAGCTATCACTTTGTAACTGTGTTTCTCTACAGTATATGTATGTATAGATACACTTAGAGTATATGTATGTATATACACACTTATAAATACATATACACACTTAGAGCATTTTCTTTAACACATTTTAGTATCAATATTGCTTAGAAGGTCTTACTAGACTAGCAAATTGTCAATCAAATATTAACAAATTAGGAACCAGTCTTTCTCTGGTAGACCTTGCTGTATATGCTAAAATAATTGTTTTTGAAGGTCTTAATTTCTTTTTCTGTAAAGTTTTTTTTTTTTTTTCCCCACTTTAGATTGCTGTGGAGGCAGAAGTTGGGGATTACTTGATTTAGAACAGATTTTTGTCCATGTGATACATAAGGCTCTAACAGTAAGTCTAAGGGTAGGAGTGGGAAGGACTTACTTCTAATACCAAGACAGATAAGGTTTGATGAGAAGAGTGGACAGGACACCACCTGAGAACGGGAGGCCTGGGGGAGGTTGCTCTGATTGAAGTGTTCTCATTTGTGAATGAATCGACAAGGTAAATGAGATCATTTAAAAATATTCTTTAAGAAGTAGAATTCTTGAGTAAGTCTCCCTAGAAATTGAATCTAGTGCTAATATTAAAGACATAGGAAGGGAGACACTGTGGGCCCGGCCAGGTTTGGTCCCTGGTGGACTAGAGAACAGTTTAAGTCCTGGATGAGAATACTGAGAGTGTGAAGTTAATAAACCTATTAAAGTTCATTTATTTGTAAGTTTGAGATTCTGTGGATTATTTAAAAATAAGTTTTACTGTAATTCCTCTTTTGACATGTTACTTTTCCATATCAAGAAATACACTATGTAAATGCAGTGATAAACTATGGACCCTGACCTTCAAGGATGAATCGGCTCTGAAAAAGCTCTCCAACCAGTAATGTGTTTGTCCCACATTTCATCCTAATGGAGAATGATGAACACCATAGCACCAAACAAATCTGAGGGGTTAGATAATGTCTGGATTACATAATTTAAGACTCTCTGGGATTTGGGTTGTCATTTTTGACTTATAACTGACTTTTAGTCACTTTCTATTGCCTCATTGGTCACATTTCCTAGACAGGTTTGTGTGTGTTCCTCTGATTCGAATCCCTGTTTGTGAAACAACTTTGACGGTTGCCGCTCACTCTCCTTCAGTCATTTTCTGGGTTTATCCTCCCTCTCCCTTCGTTCTACTATGTCTACCACTATTAAGCAGTTGTTTTGTAGTTTTTCTTTGGTTTCTTTAAATATATTTTGACAGCAGTTGGTTGATGTTAAGCTGTTAAATCTTGTGATTTCCGTATAGATACTTGTAACTGTTTCCATTTTTTGATCATAGATTCCAGCTTCTTTTTTATTTACTACAAATCATTAAAGTTATTTGTGTTTCTGTGTCTCTGTGTCTTCTATAGAAGTAGCTCATTCTGCACCGTTGAAGAACAACACAGGTTAGCAAGACCTGTGCTAACAAAAGCTTATCTTTTGGGACATTAATGCATTGCAATTAATTTTGGATAGAAATATTTCTAAAGTATATTAGGCACTTTATTACCCTACATAAATTTGTCTGAATACAATGTAACCTTGATAGTTGGAATCCTCATTAAGGGCATCAGTTATTACAGGATGATTCCTTCATGGTTCCGTTAAAGCCAGAGGATAGGTGGCTTGGCCACAGTATTACACATGGCTGCTTTCTAGTTCTGCCTGCGTTTTGTAGTTTTTTTCCCCCTTGGCAGCCGCTACTTTGTCACTACTTATCTGTTCCCGTTAATACTTTACCCTAACTTTTTTTTTCTTTTGACTTGCTAAGGAATGAAAACCAGGTGGGAAGTATATTAGAATTATGAGCAAAATGGGGATAAAGAATGTGTGAGGGTTTTGGTGATTCACCCATGAGTTAGATACTTCAATTTTGTAGATAAGATTTACCATTTATTCTACCTGTCTTGACTTCTTTAGAGACTGCTTTGTGAATTTGGTGATTAGGTGACCTCTGTATGTTTTGGGAGGTTTGATGTTCCTGTGGGACTAAGAAGATTCAGGGAGGGGCAGTCACGTTGCACATTACCTGTAATTATCTCCTTGGGTTGGGGCAAAAACAGTGTCCATTGTGATTTGAAAGTTCGTGGACCTCATCACAGTCACAGATGTATATTCTCTTCTATAACCAGAACACATTAAAATGACAGGAAATAATATTTAAGACTGTAAGCCACTTTTTTGTTTGAAGATGGACTGCCCTACAAATTGTGAACTTGACGTATGAGTTTGTCATCAAATCACCCAATAAGTAAAAACTAAGCAATTATAATTTTTTTCAGTCAGCTGACACATATTATGTTTGGCTACTTAGTTGTATACTGTCTTATACTGCACCTTTTGATAACTGGAAGTTGTTAATTAGGATGGCATTGTGGGAGAAGTGGGGAAGGCACCAGACTGTTCTGTGACCTGGCTTAGAAGGTTGATGACTAACTCTCCAGACCCAAGGAGGAATCCTTTGGCCCTCAGTGCTCCCATATGCCTGTGCAGGCCACTTCCAGAAGGTCAGTAAGCCTACTGTCAGGCTTGGAGATTGGATTAAAGATACTGGGGGGGGGGGGGGTGTGGATGGGGGGGGGTGGTGAGAGGGCATGACTCCTGTGCAGGCTTTGAAGTCTGTTAGACCTGGATTTGTGTATCATCCCTTTACTAGTTTAGCTAACCTGTGTCTGCGTTTATGAAGTGGGAAAGATGCTCCCCATCTCACGGAGACGTAAAGATGGAAAAAGCATTGAGCACCTTGTTTGTGGCACTCACAGGATCAACCTCCTGAAACCTTGGTGAGCAATATACATCAGAGACCGCTCTAAAAGCAGCTCATTAAAAGGTGGCATTGGGTAGCAAGGCTTATCTCAGTCCTGAGTAGTCCTGCCTCTTGTCCCCAGCCTCTGCTCTACTGTTTGCTGTCCTGTCTTCACGTTGCTGGGGTTAGTCTTAACAATGAGGACCTGGCCTGTCTAATTTCTCACCTCTGACCTCTCTCTCCATCTCTGAAGTGTCCCCATCTGTGTGGCCTATCCTGCCCATTCAGCGAACACTTGATTTGGCTTTCATCGCATGGATGCATCTATTTTGGGTACCAGGATTGCTTGGGTCTCCACACTTGAGATACACACCCCTTTATTCATTTACTTGGGTTTTGGACATACTAAGTTAATCTACAACCCAGAAAAATCGCTATTACCATTCTTACCTTTTTTTCCCCCCTATTCAAGTGCACACAGCTTTTATAACTAAGGAATAAAACCCTGAATATACTTTGACTTCCCATATTTTTCCACGTGATTAAATATTCTTGTATGTAATTTCCAATAGTTGTAGCCTATCAACAGGATGATGATAATTTAAATCCCTGCTATTGTATATTTGGGTTATTTCAGTTATAGGTAAGTCTGTATAAACATTGTTGTGATAAACATAGGTCCTGGGGGAAGGAGGAGGTTTTCTTTACAATGTCAAGCTAAGTTACCACCTGTCGTTACTATCTCTAAAAAATGCAGTGTGCACCCTACACAATTAAATTAAGACCTGTAGTTACACTTAAAATACAAAAATTAGAAAATGAGCCTTAATTGATTGCTATGATTTTCATGAATTGCTGAGACTTTACACATAAGGTTCAAAACACTCCCACTCTTACAGTTTAGAAACTAACCAGAAGGGGTGCCTGGGTGGCTCAGTTGGTTGAGCGTCTGACTCTGGCTCAGGTCATGATCTCGCGGTTCGTGGGTTGGAGCCCCACCTCCGGCTCTGTGCTGACAGCTCAGAACCTGAAGCCTGCTTTGGATTCTGTGTCTACCTCTCTCTCTGCCCCTCCCTCTCTCCCTCTCTCTCTCTCTCTCTCTCTCTCAAAAATGAGTAAATGTTAAAAAACCTAAAAAAAACCAAAAAACAAAAACAGAAAAAGGAAGGGGGGAAAAAAAAAGGAATCTTAGGCCTTTCGGTAGAGACCTCAGAGATCACCTTGCCTGTGTTAAGATGAGGAAACAGGCCTGGGGAACTCAAGAACCTTTCATTGGCAGGGCCCAGATTAAGTGTGCGTGTTCCCTTTATTGTGCCAAACCACCTCCCAACCTACATTGTTTTAAGTAAATTGAAGTGTTTGCTATTATAGGAGCCTGTCATCTTGTACTTAAGTGAGCTTATTGGGCTGGTCTGGACATCCAGAAGGCAAGATGGCATCTACCCCAAATGGGCTGCAGCCCCCACTTTTACCTCAGCAAACATTAATTACTACATCTGTTTTGAGAACAAAAAGAGTCTTAAAATCTTTTTTAGCTTGTGTTTCAGGCAGCCACAACCAATTGGTGAAGTTGGTTTATCAGAGGACGTTTTTGCCATCGCTAAACTGAACCATGCCTTAAAAATTGAAGTGATCTTCATGTGTTTATTACTTTCCCCACAGCATGTCAAAAGTATAGGGACATACTGCAGTCAATAATTGTGGCTCGGTACAGAAATGGTTCTCAACTGGCAGGGCATGTCCTCTTAGTTGGGAGTTAAAGGGGTTAAAACAAAAACAAAAACAAAATACTCCAAGATAAGGAAAGAGTAGGAAGGAGAAATATATTTGAAAAAGCTTTCTAGGTGATTTTTAATGCCATCATTTACCACAGCTGCAAGTCATTGCCTGGCACCATTTATTGTTGGAAAATTCCTTTCAAAATTGTATTTCTGATTCAGGCACCTAGTGCAATGCAAAACGTGTGTGTGTGTGTGTGTGTGTGTGTGTGTCCAAACGTGATCATATATTTTGTATGTAATGTGTCTGATTCCCTAGGACAAGCATTTCTGAAATTGAGGTATGTGGACTTTGATGGAGAATACAGTGATGCATATGCCTCACCATCGCTACTGTTCCCATCGTAATAATGACTTCTTTTCCTGTGAGTGCTGATGTTCTGACAGCTGGTGGTAAGTTGGGATTATTTTTCTGGGTGGTGGAGGTAATGGTTAGCAAGGGTGATATTTAATTTATTTTAAAAGGGAAGTAATACATTCTTAAAATTTTTTTTTCAACGTTTATTTATTTTTGGGACAGAGAGAGACAGAGCATGAACGGGCGAGGGGCAGAGAGAGAGGGAGACACAGAATCGGAAACAGGCTCCAGGCTCTGAGCCATCAGCCCAGAGCCCGACGCGGGGCTCGAACCCACGGACCGCGAGATCGTGACCTGGCTGAAGTCGGACGCTTAACCGACTGCGCCACCCAGGCGCCCCGGGAATTAATACATTCTTAAAAGTAAACCAAGTCTGAAGGCTTTCTTCTACTAACCTTTCTTTTGCAGCTATGTGACAGAAGCATGAAGAGTAGGCAGTTGACTTTCAGTAAGTATCCTCTTATTTAAAGGGCTATGCAAAGATTCACTGGCATTATGCACAGGAGTTTTCTCTTTTTTTGAAAAAATATACATCTGGCTTTAAATTTTCAAAAGAGGTTGAAAAAGAGTCTGATACTGGTCTACTCACTTGTGTACATTGATTCATTGGATATTTATTGGGAAGCTACTGGATATCAGGCTCTGTTCACTTCGAACAACTAAGATGAATAAGACATGGCTACAACCCTTAAGGGGCTTATGCTCTAGCAGGAGAGCCAAACAAGTAAAGGAGTAAAGTAGAAAGTAAAGATTGCACAGGCATTGCTCTTGGGGAAGCAGGACCCTGAGACCTATGCAGGAGAAACGCCTTGGTGGAGTCCTGCACACCAATGGGCATGTCTATGTCAGGACATACTTCTACTTTTTTTTTCTTTAATGTTTGTTTATAGTTTTTACTTTTGAGAGAGAGAGAGAGAGAGAGCAAGCGCGAGCGAGCACGAGCAGGGGAGGGGCAGAGAGAGAGGGAGACACAGAATCCCAAATGGGCTCCAGGTTCTGAGCTGTCAGCACAGAGCCCTATGGCAGGCTTGAACTCACGAACTGCAAGATCATGACCTGAGCTGAAGTCTGATGCTCAACTGACTGAGCCACCCAGGCACCCCAATGTTTATTTTTGAGAGAGAGAGACAGAGCGTGAGCAGGGGAGAGGCAGAGAGAGAGAGGGAGACACAGAATCTGAAGCAGGCTCCAGGCTTGGAGCTGTCAGCACAGAGCCCGAGGCGGGGCTCAAACTCACTAACGTGAGATCACGACCTGGGCAGAAGTCGGAAGCTTAACTGACTGAGTCATCCAGGCGCCCCAGGACATACTTCTAAAAGTCTACCTCACCTACTTGGCAGAAGAAACAGCCAGTGCTTGTTCTGGACATAATCAAGTATTTTTTGAAAGGGTACTGAGGACTCGTTCTTAGGATCAGATGACTTAATATTTGCCATGATATTCACTAAGCATTTTTTGATTCCCCTTGAGTGATATGTCTTGTTTTTTGCAGAGGAGAATGACATTTTATCCATATTTTATTAGAGGGATTTTTTAAATTATTTTTTCCTTTAATTAGGAAGACAAGTCAGAAATAGGAAATGCAGCTTGCTGAAGCCATGAATAGGAAATGAGTTTTTTGCTATCAGTGTTTAATTTGCTAAGTTAGCAAGTTTAATCTCAAGATAATTTAAAGAGTAGTTGAAGTTCTCTAGATTTATTTCATCTACCTTTTGAAAAAGATGCATCATTTTAATAATCATACTGGTTTTCTATGAATTCAGATGTAGTCATTAGAAGGGAGATTTTCTCTTTTTTAATGTAAAAAACATTTTTAAATGAATTGTTGCTATTTTGAAATTTTCCATTTTATAGGGAATTAATTTGTGTACATAGTTTAAAAAGTGAAGTAGTACTAAAAGGTTTAGACCAAAATGTGTCAGTCTCCTATATTTCTGAGTTTCTACTCAGAAACAATCACTTTGTACTCTTTTAGAAGTTTATATTGGCATTTACCTTCTACATGAGTAAGTACGTATATACTGCATTCTTGTGATTAATCTATTTTAGACATCTGTGATCTATTATGGTAGCTCATTCATTCATTCATTCATTCATTTATTTTTGTGCTCCAAGATTCTTCTTTCCTTTCCAAATCTTTCCAAACAGGTAACTTAAATTTCTTCTTGGACTTTCACAATGATGGCTATGGGACATATTCCCTGATCTTCCAAGTTTTGTTGGTTTTTTTTTTTTTTTTATAGTGATTGCATTTCCTTTTTATAAATATTTTTTGTTTCTCTTAAATTTTTGTAAGTTTTTTTTTTTAATTTTTAAGGTTTATTTATTTTTGAGAAAGAGAGAGAATGCAAGTGGGGGAGGGCAGAGAGAGAGGGAGACACAGAATCTGAAGCAGGCTCCAGGCTCTGAGCTGTCAGCACAGAGCTGGACATGGGGCTCAAATTCACAAGCCGTGACATCATGACCTGAGCTGAAGTTGGATGCCTAACCATCTGAGCCACCCAGGTGCCCCAAATTTTATAAGTTTTTAAATGTCTGTCTAAAGGTTTGAACCTATGTCCACATCTTCAGTTACTTTCTGACATCTTTGAAAAAAGTCTCACAATATAACTTTTCTCTGAGACAAAAACTTGTTTGGGTAACAGACTAGCTTCAGTTCTTCCCAGAAGCATTCCTCGTGAAGGCTTCTGTCTTCTCTCTTCAGTGTGGACTGGACTGCTTGCCAGTGAAATCTACTGCAAAGCTTTTATCTTGAGACTTACCTGCTTTCCCAGGTCCTGGAAAACCCCTTTGCTTCTCTTCTCTATTGGGCGGGGGTGGGGTGGGGTGGCCCCTGTTCACTGCTTTACACATTTATCATGACGAAGCATATCCTCCAGCAGCTTCAGGAGAAAGAATACAATGTGCACATATTTTGACTGAAAATGTTTTCATTCTGTTATCCCTCGTGATTTTGACTTTGGTTTGGCAAGTAATTCTTATGTGGCAATTGTTTTCCCTCAGAGTGAGGTTTTGAGAAGTGAATTAGCATCTCTTGTCTATGCCTGTCTGCAGGCACTTGGTTTTGACCTTTGTTATCTATGAAGCGATTTTCACCTACCATATGTTGTGTCCAGGGGTCAGTCAGATTACTCAGTGGATTTTAGCCAGAGGTAGCTGCAAGCACATTGGTACTCATTCTTCTGAAAACCTTTTATATATAATTATATATAACTCTACCTTTTACATAAAGTTAACAAAATGATGCTTCGGTTTACTTATGCCATTTGGAAATAATTGGACATACTCCTGTCTTAAATGGTATAATGTGACCCTTTGAGATAATGTTTGATGAAAAAAAAAAAGGCAGGTTAGTCATGTGGGGCTTAGGACAACTTACTAACATAACTTATAAACAGTTTCTTTTCTGAATGCGATTTGGGCCCTTGAATGATGATTTTAAATGGTTGAATCGTTTCCTGCCCTGATAAGCCGACTGATTCTATTCATAGTACTCTATATACAAAATATCAGTACTCCATGGATAATCTTTTTAGCCTTTCAATCTAATGTCTCTTGGCCAGGGACTTTTTTCTTTAGGTAGAACTGTTGGGATTTATAACTCTTCTAACCTAAAAGTAAAAGCAGTATTGATAGGAGATCTAAAAGATCTATCTAAAAGTTAGGAGATCTTCTAAAAGAAAGTCATCTAGATGTAGGGGAGGTAATGGGAGTTTTTAAAAAGTATAAGAGAAAGAGCTATCAATGATAACACAAAAAGATAAGGTCAATTGATGATGACCAATTGGGCATTTTGGCTGGTGGAATATCAAGTGGAAACCGTATTGATCTCCTATAACCATGGTTGAGGAAGAAGAAAGGACAAATTAAAATATTTAGAATAATTGTTTTTTGTCTTTTTATATTACACTATAATAATTTCTTAAGAATTGGTAAGTATCCAGGGGTGGCTGGGTGGCTCAGACAGCTAAGTGTCCAACTTCGACCCAGGTCATGATCCTGTGCTTCGTGCATTCAAGCCCACGTCAGGCTCTGAGCTGTCAGCACAGAGCCTGGAGCCTGCTTCAGATTCTGTGTCTCCCTCTCTCTCTGCCCCTCCCCTGCTTGCACTCTGTCTCTCTGTCTCCCAAAGATAAATAAACATTAAAAAAAAAAAAAATGGCAAGTAACCAGAATGTGGAGGGGGTGGTCCAAGATGGCAGCCTAGCAAGATTCTGAACTCACCGCCTCCCAAGAACACACTGAATCTACAGCTGTGTGTGGGACAGTTCCCTCTGAAAAAGACCTGAAAACTAGCTGAGCAGCTCCCTCATAAAAACTAAGTTACAATTGACTTAAAAAGAGACGGTTGTATAGATAGGTTCATGATTACCACAAAGCAAAAACCTATCGCAGATACACAAAATATAATGAGAAAGGAACCTAAGCATAGAACTAAAGAAAGTCATCAAACCACAAGAGAAGAGAGCAAGAGAAGAAGAAAGGAAAAGGGAGGAACTATAAAACAGCCAGAAAATGAACAAAATGGCAATAAGTATGTACCTGTCAATAATTACTTAAAAAAATTTTGTTTAATAATTATTTATTTTTGAGAGAGACATGGGGCTCTAACTCACTAACCACGAGATCATGACCTGAGCTGAAGTCAGAAGCTCAAGCAAATGAGCCACCCAGGTGCCCCTATCAATAATTACTTTTAATGTAAATGGTCTAAATTCTCCAATCCAAAGACACAGAATATCTGAATGGATTAAAAAACAAAAACAAGCAAACAAAAACAAGACTCGTGTATATGTGCCTATAAAAGACTCACATCAGATGTAAGGAAACACAGACAAAGTGAAGGGATAGAAAAAAGTATTGCATACAAATGGAAACAAAAAGAGAGCTGGGGTAGCTATACGTATGTCAGACAAGTGGACTTTAAAACAAAGACTGTAATAAAAGACAAAGAAGGGCATTACTTAATGATAAAGGGTCAATCCAACAAGAGGAAATTACATTTGTAACTATAAGTATTCAAACATAAGAATACCTAAATAAATCAAATATTAACAGACTTACAGGGAGAAATTGACAGCAGTACAATAATAATAGGGAACTTGAATGCCCAGCTTACATCAATGGATAGGTCATACAGGCAGAAAATCAATAAATAAACATTTGCCTTAAGTGACACATTAAATGGATCTAATAGATACAAAGAGAACATTCCATCTAGAAGCAGCAGGACACACCCTCCTCTCAAGTGCACGTGGAACATTCTCTAGGATAGCTCCTACGTTAGGCCACAAAACAATCCTCAATAAATTTAAGACTGAAATCATGTCAAGCATTTATCTGACCACAGTAGTATGAAACTAGAAATCAATTAGAAGAAGAAAACTGGAAACATCACACATATGTGGAAATTAAACAACATGCTACTCAATAACCAATGGGTCAATGAAGAAATCAAAGGAGAAATCAGAAAAATACCTTAAGACAAATGAAAATGGAAATACAACATACCAAAATGTATGAGATGCAGATACTCAAAAGATTTTTTTTTTTTGAGAATCTATACAACAGTTCTAAGAGGAAAGTTCACAGGAAGCAAGTCTACCTCAAAAATAAATAAATATATAAATAAATAACTTTATACCTAATGGAACTTAAAAAAAGAACAAAGGAAGCCCGAAATTAGTTGAAGGAAGGAAATAACAAAGATCAAAGTGGAAATAAATGAAATAGAGACTAAAAAGACAATAGATCAATGAAGCTAAGAGTTGATTCTTTGAAAAGATAAAATTAATAAACCTTTAGCTAGACTCATCAAGAAAAAAAGAGGATTCAAATAAATAAATGAGGAAAAGATACAACTGATACCACAGAAATACAAAAGATCACAAAAGACTACTTTCAACAATTATATACCAACAAATTGGACAACCTAGAAGAAATGAATTCCTAGAAACATAATCTTCCAAGACTGAATCATGAAGAAATATAAACTCTGAATAGACCAATTACCCATAAGGAGATTGAACCAGTAATCAAAAACCTCCCAACAAACAGATGTCCAGGAACAGACAGCTTCACTGTTAAATTCTACCAAACATTCAAAGATTTAAATCCCTATCCTCAAATTCTTCCAAAAAATTCAAGAGAAGAGAATACTCCCCAACTCATTTTACAAGACCAGCATTATCCTTATACCAAAACCATACAAGGACACAACAAAAGGAAAATTACAGGCCAATATCTCTGATGAACAAAGGCACAGAGAGTCTTAACAAAATGTTAGCAAACTGAGTTCAACAATACATTACAAGGCTCATACATCATGATCAAGTGAGATTTATTCTAAGGATGCAAGGATGATTCAACATCCACAAATCAATCAAGATCATGCACCACATTAACACACTGAAGGATGAATATTATATAGATGTAAAAAAAGTTGACAAAATTCAACACTTATTTATGATAAAAATTCAACAAAGGGGTATACAGAGAATGTACCTCAACATAATAAAGGCCATGTGTGACAAACTGACACCTGACATCACACTCAGTGGTGAAAAACTGAAAACATTTCCTCTCAGATCAGCAACTAGGCAAGAATGCTCACTCTCACCACTTTTATTCAGCACAGTATTGAAAGTCCTAACCAGAGCGCTTAGTCAACAAAAAGAAAGAAAAGACATCCAAACTGGAAAGTAAAACTGTCACTGTTTGCAGGTGACATGATTTTATATAGAGAAAACCCTAAAGACTCCCCCCAAAAGTGTGAGAACTGATAAACAAATTCAGTAAAGTTTCCAGGTACAAAATCATTATGCAAGAATCAAGAAAACAACCTCATTTATAATTATTTCAAAAAATAAAATGCCTAGGAATAAATTTAACTAAGGAGGTGAAAGACCTATACACTGTAAACTATAAAGCAGTGACAAAAGAAACAAGAAGACACAAGAAATTGAAGAAATGGAAAGATATTCTGTGCTCATGGATTGGAAGAATTGATACTGTTAAAGTATCCATATTAATTAAAGCTATCTACAGATTTAGTGCCATCCCATTTGAAATTCCAAAGGCATTTTTCACCGAAACAATAAATAATCCTAAAATTTGGGTGGAACCATGAAGCATCTCAAATACTCAAAAGCAATCTTGAGAATGAAAAAGCTGAAGGCATCATGCTCTCTGATTTCAAACGATACTAGAAAGCTGTAGTAATCTAACAGTATGGTATCGGCATAAAAACAGACACATAGATCAGTGGAAAAGAATAGAGTCCAGAAATGAACCCATCCATATATGGTTACTAATTTATGACAGAAGCCAAGAATGTACACTGGGGAAATGGCAGTCTCTTTAATAAATGATGTTGGGAAAACTAGACAACCACAAGCAGAAAGAAGAATAAAACTAGACTACTATCTTATACACAGAGATCAACTCAAAATGGGTTAGGGACTTGAATGTAAGACCTGTAAATATAAAACTCCTCAAAAAAAACCTCTTTGACATTGACCTTGACAGTGATTTTTTTGGATATTACTCTAAAGGCAAAGGCAACAAAAGCAAAAATAAACAAGCAGGACAACATCAAAGCCTTCTGCACAGCAAAGGAAACCTACTGAATGGGAGAAAATATTTACAACTCATATATCTGATGAAGGGTTAATCTCCAAAATATATAAAGAACTCATACAACTCAATAGCAAAAACCAAAAACAAATATTTAAAAAAATTTTTTTAATGTTTATTCATTTTTGAGACACAGAGACAGAACACGAGTGGAGGAGTGGCAGAGAGAGAGGGAGACACAGAATCTGAAGCAGGCTCCAGGCTCTGAGCTGTCAGCACAGAGCCCGATGTGGGGTTCCAACCCATGAACCGTGAGATCATGACCTGAACTGAAGTCAGACGCTTAACCGACTGAGCCACCCAGGTGCCCCCCCCAACAAAAAAAAATAAATAAATAATATTTTAAAGAAGGCAGAGGCTCTGAGTAGACATTTTTCCAAAGAAGACCTACAGATGGCCAACATTACTAATTATCAGGGAAATGCAAATCAAAACCACAGTGAGATATCACTTCACATCTGTTAGGATGGCTATTATCAAAAAGAGAAGAAATAACAATTGTGGAGAAAAGGGAACCCTTGTGCATCATTGGTAGGAATGCAAATTAGTATACCACTATGGAAAACAGTATGGGGATTCCTCAAAATTAAAAATGGTACTATATGATACAGCAATTCCACTTCTGGCTATTTATCTGAAGAAAATGAAAACATCACTTTGAAATGATACATGCACCCCAAAGTTCATTGCAGCATTGTTTATGATAGCCAAGATATGGAAAGAATGACATCTTGCAATTTGCTACAACATGGATGGACCTTGAGGGTATTATGCTAAGTGAAATAAGCCAGAAAGACAAATACTGTATGATTTCACTTACATATGAAATCTAAAAACAAATAAACAGAACAAAATGGTGGTTGCCAGAGGGGAGGAGGGTTGGGGGTATATGAAATGGGTGAAGACGTATAAACTTCCAGTTATAAAATAAATGAGTCATGGGGTTGTAATGTACAGCATGGTGACTATAGTCAATAACATCATAGTGCATATTTGTAAGTTGCCCAGAGAGTAAATCTTAAAAATTCTCATCACAAGAAAAAAGTATATGACCATATAAAGGTGGATGGTAATTACATTTATTGTGGTAATCATTTCTCAGTGTGTATATCGAATCATGTTGTATACCTAAAACTAAGACAGCATTTCTTGTCAATTAACCTCCTTTTTAAAAACTGTGTGTGTGTGTGTGTGTGTGTGTGTGTGTGTGTGTGTGTGTGTGTGTGGAGAGAGCATGAGCACTGAGCCCAAGCTGGGGAGGGGCAGAGGCAGAGAATCTTAAAGACCACTCAGCACACAGTCCAATGCGGGGCTTGATCTCAACGACTGTGAAATCATGATCTCAGCCAAAATCAGGACTCAGAAGCTTAACCAACTGAGCCATCCAGGAGCCCCTCAATTATACCTCTTTAAAAAGACAGAATTGGCAGGTAAGATAAGCTTATTCACTGTCATCTTGTGGCTTTTCATCTATAAGAGAATACATTCATTCAATTTCAAAATATCCCTACATCGTGGAAGTTAGGGGCAATAAGCCAGTGATCCTACTATGGATAGTAAATAATCTTTAGAAATACCATATTCAGGTAGTTACATCTGTGGAATATCTTAAATAATATACAATAATTTTTGAAGGAAAGGAATCTATAGAAAAAACAAATTTAAGAGTTGAATATGTCTTTCATGGGACTATCCCTACTAAAATTGTTAGCATGTGCTGAGTGTCAAGAAATTGTGAATTAGAATCTTGATCCTGAGCCATTAACTTCTTTTGCTTTGAAACTTTTCCAAAATTTTGTTCCTTTATAAATCATTTCCATTTGTAGGTGATCTTCAGGACCTCTAAAAATAGCACACTGCTTCAGTTGTCTTGTTTAAAATGTTGCATCACATCTGAGCAAAAACGTTATAGAACCGGAGTTCAGAGTCTTTGATTAGTAGATTTTCCTTTTTCTTCTCCATTTTATATTTGGGTGTTTTCTTCTTGCTAATTCTGTCACCAGATATTTTTAATAGGTTTTTTCTTATAGTAAGTTATCTGCTTCCATCTCTGTCTTACATCTTGAACAGAAGACTGATCGTGTTGTCCTTTGCTTACTGTTTTTTGTTTTTTGTTCTTTTTTTGCTTCTGCCAGACTTCCATTGACTTTGATACTACCATTCTGCTTTGCTCCGTGTTGAGATCCTTTTGTTGTCTGTTCAGTGGCATTCAGTGTCAAAAATTCTGACCTTCACTACTCTGCAGTTATTTTCTAGCTTTGTCATCCAAGAGGAAAATATGTTTCTCAGGATTCTTGGAATTATCTACTTTTAGGAAGCCATCAGAAGTTCATCCACCTGAGTCAATGGAACACTACTCTCCACCCCCCTCCCATCCATTATTGGTTTTCTTTTCCTGTACCCTCCACCCCAGAATATGGCTTTTACTTCAACATTCACTCAATGTAGCTATCAAAAAATTACCAAATTTTAATTTTGTTATTGGTGAAAGTCAACAATCCTTTGGCTTTTATTACAGAAACTGTGATCTGACTTCTACAGACTCCTTAAAGCTAGGACTACATGGTCACCGTAGCCATGGATGCTTTCTTGCTGCATGCTCTACCAGGACTGGGCACCATTTTCATTGCTTTATATGTGCTAAATAATTCTTGCAACAGCCTTCATTGCCTCAGGACTATTTTTGTCCCATTTTAAAAATGAGAGAGGCTCTGAGAGGTTAAGTAGTAAAAGAATCTTCAAGAGTTCCAACGCAAGATGGATGAAACAGATAGAAATATAACCCATGTAGAATAATGTCCAGGTTCACTGCTAATGGCAAATTTCCTATAATGCTGGGAAATGGCCTGGCTGAAAAAGATAACTATGATGTCTCCCCATCTGCTTTAAAATATGAAAGTAATGTGGTTTTAATATGCCGACATTTGAGAGAGGACAGTGGCCTGTATACATTTCTTTTGCCTCAGATCTGATAAAATTGATTTTTTATCCTCTCATAGGTCATTTCAGAGAAGGTTCTTGCTTATTAGGTAAAAAATATTTTAGTAATGAAAGAACACATAAAAGAGGCAGACTTGTCCCATCTAGTGAAAAAAGTACATTAAAATTTTTGGAGAAATATTTAAGGGCTGAGCTGTCTGGATTTTACCAAAAATCCAAAACCAAGTCTTTAATGTTGTAGGCTTGAGTTGTCATTGCCCTTGTTGGAAGATAGGCATATTTGTTTTCTGCATTTATGAGTACAGCCAGTTTCACTGTGGCATTGATGAGTTTGCTGGCTTCAGCTGCTGGGTTTTTGCTATTATACAGATAAGAGCTGATGCAATCGTACAGAAGCTCCTGGTATTTATGTAGATGTATTCTATGGCTTGAAGGATTCTGCTCTACCTAATTTCAAATCACTGCCAGGCATGGTTGGGCCAGTACAATGTTTCTCAATTTCTTAAAGCTTTGCTACATATTTCTGCCACATAAAAGTCAAGGATGTATTAAATTAAATCACCCACCTCCTGATAATAAGATTGGTGACTGCCACTCTTATATCAGAGCACACTCATATCCACGACTGAAGATGTCAAGCATTTCTGTCTCTATCAGAACAAACTTAAGTATTTCTGATACAGGGTTCAAATATAACATTTTGCCAAATATTTATGTTTATTTTATATATTAAGAACATGGCATGGAAAACATTATATTTTTTCCTTAACAAAGAAGGATTCCTCTTGGCTTATATATCAGTGCCAACCTGTGGTGACTCTGAACTCAGAATTTAATAATATTTTTGATTCATGAGAGAGAATAGCACACGTTCTGCCCTTCTGTAGCAATATTGGTTCTGCACAGGAGGTGGTAGTAAAAAATTTATTTTTTTCTGAGTACACTAAGCATATGTGAATCAGGAGACACATGGGAAGTAAATATATGTTCTTCTGAGCACTGTTTTTGCAAAGGCTCTTCTTGACAATAACCACACTTTATGTTCCTGTCCTTTACAATATTCTATAATTTCTAACACCACATAAAATAAATTTACACTTTCCTCTTTAAGTCAGCAGTTGTAGGTTCTGCTATCAATCCCTCAAGGTAAAGGATATTGTGTGTGGTTTGAAGCAGCATAATATAGTAGCAAGAGCATTAGACCAGGAGACGGAAGTTCTGGATTGAGTTCCCACTGGGCCATTTACTGTCAACCAAGACAAGGCCTTTCAAAGTCTGTTTTTGGTTTTTTGTGTTTTTTTTGACCTGTGTCAAAAAATAATCTTTCACTATCCCAGGGTGGCTTCATATATCAAGTAATGATGCATGTGTAAGTTTTTAGATCCTCTGCAGATATAAGGAATTATAATTTAGGAGGCTTTCGACAACATACTAGCCTTTGTAAATTCAGGGCTTGCTTATTCTCTCACAGGGAGTAAACATCTGATAGATGTACTTGACCAAAGCAGACAAAGTTATTGGCCGTCAAGAGAAATGAGAGTTTTTGACATCAAATAGGTCTGATATTTTAGAGGAGAATGGCATCTCCAGAAGCTTTCCAGTTCCAAGACAGATTTGTAATAATTGTCATATTATTATCAGAATATTTACAACCTATCTAAATTTGAAATATTTTATAGATGCCATGTAATCACAGATAAATCAAATGAATCTTTATAAATGCCATATGCTCTTAAAATTATGGAATGCTTTGTTGTACACCAAGATACAACTATGATGTAGTTCTGGTAATAGATTATTTATTATGCTTCCTTCATATGATTTTAAGGCAGTGAGTTATTTCTTAAAAGAGGCTATTTACATTTTTAAATAAGGAGATAGATGAAAATATTTTTATTTTTAAGCCTCAAAATTAAAAAAAAAATTAATGTTTATTTTTGAGACAGAAAGAGCATGAGCAGGCGAGGAGTAGAGAGGGAGACACAGAATCCAAAGCAGGCTCTAGGCTCTGAGCTGTCAGCACAGAGCCCGACACTGGGCTCAAGCCCATGAACTATGAGATCATGACCTGAGCCAAAGTCAGACCCTCAACCAACTGAGCCACCCAGGCACCCCTTAAACCTCAATTTTTAAAGACAGAATATAAAGGATATTTTCTTGAGCTAGTCATAATTACATACTCTCAATGGCATAGGAGAATCATAAATTCTAATCAAGATTAATCTTTACACTGGATTCTCAATCACGCATAGATTCAGTATCTCCTTCAAAAATTAGAAAAGGAGACTTTAAGTGGCATGGACTATTAAATTCACAAAATAATCACATGAAAGTGATCTAAAAAAATGTCCGTAGTCTGAAGTTTTGTTCTTAAGAGTGTAGTAAAAATATGTGAAATTGAAATTGGGCTCTGAACTTGTAAACTTGCAAAATTCTACATAACATTTCAGGAAATATGTTTTGAAAAGTAGTAAGAAATCCAAGGTTAAATCAATATGACTAACAAAATAAATTATCAGGAATGTGTTTCTTTTCTTCCTGTTGTGTGTGTGTGTGGGGGGGTATTTTTTATTGAAGGAAAACATTCTACCTCTAAATGCATTCTTCTTAAAATGCTCAAAATAATTTCCAAAAGAGTAAGTCCCTCATTGAAAATTTTACACTGCTTATCAAAAAGTCTTTACTCTTTACACCCCATTTACTTTTCATATTATAAATACGTATCTGTCCAAAAGCATTGTTTTTTTTTAAATTTTTTTAATGTTTACTTTTGAGAAAGAGGGAGAGAGGGGGAGAGAGAGAGAGGGAGAGACTGTGAGCAGGAAAGGGACAGAGAAAGAGGGAGACACAGAATCTGAAACAGGCTTCAGGCTCTGAGCTGTCAGCACAGAGCCTGACACGGGGTTCAAACTCATGAGCTATGAGATCATGACCTGAGCCAACGTTGGACGCTCAACTGACTGAGCCACCCAGATGCCCCCAAAAGCATTGTTTCTTAAGTAAGTATTTACCTGTTGACAAGTTCTACTGTTAGTCATATACAGGCACTATAGAATTAAAGATGAGAAGACATAGTTTCATTTTTTTTTTAACAGCTATGATTTTCTAAAAAAGGTTTTATTTATTTATTTTGAGAGAGAGAGAAAGCACAAGCAGGGGAGGGGCAGAGAGAGAGGAGAGAGCAAGAATCCCAAGCAGGCTCTGCACTGCCAGCACGGAGCCCAATGTGTGGCTCGAACTCTCAAACTGTGAGATCATAACCTGAGCTGAAAGCAGATGTTTAAGCAACTGAACCACTCAGTTTCCCTCAGAAGACGTAGTTTCAGATTCATGAGGATAAATTTTCTTGATGATTTAAACATGATTATTTTGAAAAGCAACAAAACTTTTAAATCTAAGTCAGACAAATCGTATTTTTATCACTTATCTAACATGGAAGGGTATATGTGTGTCATTTACATATTAATATAACAAAATTTAGTGACTTAAAAAATGGGTCATATTTCACGAAACTGGTTTGACTAGATTCACCTGGTTGGTTCTGCTCAGCATGGTATCAGCTGAAATTGCAGACATCTGTAGATTTGACTCATTTAATATGTGTTGCTCATGTGACTGGCAGTTAGTATTGGCTACACCACCCCTTTGTGTGTTGGTTCTTCTCCATACGGCTCTCAACTTAGACTTGGATTAGACCTCTAAGAATATGTCAACTGCCTTTCAAAAAAAAAGGGGGGGAGTAGTATTTCAAGCAGTGAAGGAAGAAACTGCTCTTGAAACAAAATCTCTTGAGGCCTACCCTCAGAAGTTACACATTATCACTTGTGCTGTATTCTATGAATGGAAGCATACCATAGGGTCAGCCCAAGTCCAGGGGAGTGGTAATAAAGCCCACATCTCAATGGAAGGAGAGATTGAAGAATTTACAGCCATCTTTAATCCACGACAGGGAGATAGTTCTCCATGTCTGGTGAGAAACTATCATGGCATCCTAAAAATTGTTTCAGATTCTGCCATTACTTAGACGATTAGTTGCTTTTTCTTAACATCCTTCTTCATTGCTTCTGAATTCAAAATAAAGTTCATTTGTATACATAGAACATTGTGATTTTTTGATCTGGCACACATCTTTGGGGAAAATATGTGTAAAATGGCTGCAGAATAGTTACCACCAGCCCATAAAAATAGACAAAAAACCTTACATTGTTTATGCTCATTATTTGTTTAGACTTGATTGGACCAACAGAAATTTTGATCATTGTTACAAATAGCTGAGATTTCTAGCTGTTGCCTCTTACTACTCATTCTGCCCTCCTTAGTATAGATATAAAATCTTTTAGCCCAACTAAAAGACTACATTTCCAGGTATCCATTGTAGTTAGCTGTGTGATTAAATGCCAATGGTCAGTCACAAGAAGTGTTGGATGAGCACTTGTCTTTTTTCATCATTGTGGAGAACCTATATCAGCCCAGGACTGGCAACCTCATAGTCTCTTTTATGAGAGATATAGTTGTGTCTTCTTGTATAAGCTACTTCTGTTTAGTTTTTGTTATTGTTGTTATAAGGAGCCAAGCTTAATCCCACTTGATTTATCTGCTAAGCAAATCTGCCATCTCGTATTTAAATTTAAGAAAAATGTAGTCAATGGTGATAAATAGCTTCTCTATGGGTGATGTTAAACACAATTCTTGTTTTTTTGTTTCCTTTTGGGTCTGGAACTTGTTTGGTGACTTCAGTGAAAGAAACATTGTGTACACACATGCTCATTTACAGGCAAGGAACATTAAGAAAACTTTAAAGCTGACCTCAGATAATATTCTGATTGTTGTTTGCCAACTCATAATTTTCCAAAGACTACACCAAAGAAAGTCGATTCTTTTATGTTTATTGATTATCAGAGCACTACTGAGTCACAAGCAGAAAATGAGTAAATTTAATTAAAATCAAATAAAAAGGAAAATACAATTAATATATAATCAATGTTTGATACAAAGAAAATTATGCAATATTTTTATGTAAATAGAATTTTTTTAGGCAATGTTTAAATTTTATTTTTCTTTCTATAAGGTGGCACCTTTCCTCAAAGAAGCGATGCAATTTTGCACATTACTTTATAGTGAAAGGAATTCCATTTGTCTCTGCTTGTGTTTTGGTTTGTTTTTCAATAGATGAACCAGTGCCCATGCCTCCTCACCCAGTAAACAGTCCCTGCAGGGTTCCTTGATGACACCCTTGGTCTTGAACCACAGGGTAAGCTGCAGTTTGGGCAGGAGGTGGATGGGGAGAAGCAAGGCCACTGTGGCCGTGCCATGTTGGGCTTTGCACCAACAGACCTGCAGCTGAAGGGGTCCTAGAAGGAGAGTGGAGAGTGTGCAGAGGGTAGGGGGGACGGGTTGGAGAAGGTTGGCAGGGGTGTTGGGTGGTTCACTGGGAAATGATTTTGATGGAGCAGAAGGTTCAGGGCAGACAGCATCATTTTCCTTACAAATACAGTTGCCATGTTGTGACTGAATCTGGGAAGAGGGTGTCCTGGAAGGCTGGCAGTGCCTCACATGCACTTCCTAAATAAAAATATTTCAATATAATCCTGAAAATTTATTTTCTTCAACTGTGTTTTTATGTTCATTTTGCCTACTTTTTTTTTTAAATAACAGATTTATTGAGACATAATTAATTCGTATGTCATAGAAGTCACCCTTTTAAACTGTACGATTCACTGGGTTTTAGTATATTCATGGTTGTGGAACCATCACCACCATCTAATTTCAAAACAGTTTCATAACCCTAGATAGAAACTTCACAGTTGTTAGCAAGCATTCCCTATTTAGCCCTACATCCTGTCCCTGGGGAACATTAATCTACTCTTTGTATCTATAGATTTACCTATTCTAATAGTTTCATATATGTGGAATTATACAATACGTGGCCTTTTTGACTTGTTTCTTTCACTTAGCATAATGCTTTCAAGGTTTATCCATACTGTAGCATATATGGGTACTTCACTTCTTTATGACTGAATAATTTCCATTATTCAGATCTGTGTTTTGTTTATCAGTCCATCAGCACATGGATATTTGAGTTGTTTCCACATTTGTGCTATTATGAATAATGCTGTGAAAAATATCTGTATACAAGTTTTTGTGTAGATATATGTTTTCATTTCTCTTGGGTATATACATAGGAGAGAAATGGCTGGTTCACATGGTGAACCATGTTTAATCATTTTCGGAACTTACAGACTGTTTCTCAAGTAGGTTGTACCATTTTACATTGCTAGCAGCAGTATCTGAGGGTTCTGAGTCTCCACATTCTCCATAACACATATTATTATCTGACTTTTTGATTCTAGACATCCTAGGAACTGTAAAGTAGCAACTCATTTGGGCTTTGATTTGCATTTCCCTGATTACTAAAGATACTGAACATTTTTTCATGTGCTTATTGGCTATTTGTACATTGCCCTTGGAAAAATATCTGTTCATTACCTCTGCCTATTTTTAAATGGGGTTGTCTTTTTATTATTGAGTTGTAAGAATTCTTTACAACCTAAAGATACAAGTCCCTTATCAAATATATGATTTGCAAATATTTTCTCCCATTCTGTAAATTGTCTTTTTATCATTGGTATCTTTTGAAAAAAAAAAAAAAAACCTTAAATTTTGATGATATCTGATTTATTTTTTCTCCTGTCACTTGTGTTTGTAGTATCATGTCTAAGAAACTGTTGCCTAATCCAAGGTTATGAAGATTTATTCCTACATTACCTTTTAAGAGTTTTACACTTTTTGCTCTTACATTTAGGTCTTTGATCCGTTGAGTTAATTTTTATGTATGGTATTAGGTAAGTTCCCTGCTTCATTCTTTTGTGTGTGAAATGGTCCCAGCACCCTTGTCAAAAATTCGTTGGTACCCTTGTCAAAAATCAACTGATCATAGGGGTGCCTGGGTGGCTCAGCTGGGTAAGCCTCTGACTTCAGCTCAGGTCATGATCTCGTGGTTCATGGTTTGGAGCCCTGCTGATGGCTCAGAGCCTGGAGCCTGCTTCAGATTCTGTCTCCCTGTCTCTCTACCCCTCCCCTGCTTATGCTCTGTCTCTTTCTCTCTCTCAAGAATAAATGCTAAAAAAGAAAATTAAAACAACTGATCATAAACATAAAGGTTTATTTTTGGACTCTTAATTCTATTCCTTAATCTAAAAGACTAGCCTTTGCTAGTCTCTGTCTACTACAGTCTCAATTACTGTGGAATTCTAGTAAGTTTTGAAATTTCTCAGGGTGAGGTCTCCAACTTAGCTTTTCTTTTTCAGGATTGCTTTAGCTATTTTGTGTCTCATATATTTCTACATAAATTTTAGGATCAGCTTGTCTATTTATGCAAAAAAAGGCAGCTGAAATTTTGATAAGAATTGTTTCAATTCTTCAGATAAATTTGAGAAGTATTCCCATCTTAACAATATTAAGTCTTCCAATTCACAAACATACATGGGATATGTCTTCATTTAGTTCTTCTTTAACTTATTTCAGTTAAAAAGACAGAATCTGAAGCAGGCTCCAGGCTCTGAGCTGTCAGCACAGAGCCTGATGTGGGGCTCAAACTCACAAACTGCAAGATCATGACCTGAACCGAAGTCAGTTGCTTAACCAACTGAGCCACTCAGGTGCCCCATAGAAAATGGAATTGTTTTCTAAACTTCATTTTCTGATTTTTTATTGTTAACATATAGAAATACAACTGATGTCTGTATATTGCTCTTGTATCCTACAACCTCACTGAACAAAGTTATTAGCTTTAGTAGTTTTTCTCTGGATTTGTTATGATTTTCTATACACAAGATAATGCCATATGGGAGCATCCTTTCCATCTGGATGCTTTCCATATGGGAATAGAGATAGTTTCACTTATTCCTTTCCATCTGGGTGCTTTTCATTTTTATAATATATGATTGATTGATTGATTGATTGCCTAATTGCCCTGGCTACAGCCTCCATTACAGTGTTGAATTGAAGTGGCTAGAGTGGGCATCCTTATCTTGATCTTAGAGGTCTTGCACCTCTAAGTGTGATGTTAGTTACAGGTATGTAATAGATGTTCTTTATCAAGTTGATGAAAGTCCCTTCTATTCCTAGTTTTCTGTTTTTGTAATGAAAGGATTTTGATTTTGTCAATTTTTTTTCCCTCTATTGAGATGATCATGTGTTTATTCTTATTCTATTAATATTGTGTATTACATTGATAAATTTTAGTATATTGTAAGACCCATTCATTTCTGGAATAAATCCCACTAATCATAGTAAATAATCCTTTTTATATATTGTCAGATACTTTTTGCTAATATTGTGTTGATTAATTTTATGACTATTTTCATAAAGGATATTGGCCTGAAATTTTATTTTCTTGTGATGTCTTTGTTTGATTTTGGTATCAGGGTAATCCTGGCCTTATAGAAAGAATTGGAAAAATTTCTCTCTTCTATTTTTTTGGAAGTGTTGATGAAAGATTGGTATTAATCCTCCTTTAAATATACGGTAGAATTCATCAGTAAAGCCATCTCTCCCTGGGCTTTTTCTGTGTCCCTGTGTTGTTGTTGTTTTGTTGTTTTTTTTTATTTTTATTTTTGTTTTTTTTTTTATTATTAATTCAATCTTTTTCCTTCTCTGGGTCTGTTCAGATTTTTAAAAATTTTCTTCATGAGTTAGTTTAAATTTGTGTTTTTCTAGGAATTTGTCCATTTCATTTAGGTTGTCATTTTTTTTTTTTGGTGTAAAATTGTTCCTAGTGTTCTTTTTCAATCCTTTTTATTTCTATAAACTCAGTAGTAATGTTCTCGCTTTCATTTCTGATTTTAATAATTTTAGTCTTCTCTCTCTCTCTCTTTTTTTTTTTTTTTTGGTTAGTCTAAGCAAAGTTTTGCCAATTTTTGTTGATCTTTTCAAAGAACCAGCCTTTAGTTTTATTGATTTACTATCTTATTTTTCTATTCTCTCACTTATACCCTATTCTAGTATTTATTGCTTGCTTTTGGTTTAGTTTGCTTTCCTTTTTCTAGTTTCTTATGGTGTAAGGTTACATTATTGATTCAAAATCTTTTTTTTTTTTAATATAGAAAGTTTGAGCTATAACTTTCCCTCTAAGCTCTGATTTAGTTGTATCCTTCAAAATTTTGGTACATTGTGTTTTCACTTTTATTAATATAAAAGTATTTTCTAATTTCCCTTGTGATTTCTTTATTGATCCATTAGTTATTTAGGAGTATGTCTACTTTTTATTTTATTTTTTATTTTTTAAAATTTACATCCAAATTAGTTAGCATATAGTGAAACAATGATTTCAGGACTAGATTCCTTAGTGCCCCTTACCCATTTAGCCCATCCCCCCCACAACCCCTCCAGCAACCCTCAATTTTTTCTCCATATTTATGATTCTCTTCTGTTTTGTCCCCCTCCCTGTTTTTATATTATTTTTGTTCCCTTCCCTTATGTTCATCTGTTTTGTCTCTTAAAGTCCTCATATGAGTGAAGTCATATGATTTTTGTCTTTCTCTGACTTAATTTTATTTTTTATTTTTTAAAGTTTACATCCAAATTAGTTAGCATATAGTGAAACAATGATTTCAGGAGTAGATTCTTTAAGGAGTATGTCTACTCTTGATGTCAGATTGTGAGATAAGGATCAGGAAAATAAATACTGAATAAA
This sequence comes from Acinonyx jubatus, assembly GCF_027475565.1. Taxonomy (NCBI): domain Eukaryota; kingdom Metazoa; phylum Chordata; class Mammalia; order Carnivora; family Felidae; genus Acinonyx; species Acinonyx jubatus. The sequence goes on along the minus strand of NC_069381.1, from coordinate 196,096,634 downwards.
AATTTTAATAATTTATTGTATGGAGGGGCGCCCGGTGGCTCAGTCAGTTGGGCATCTGACTGTGAGGTCATGATCTCACCATCTGTGAGTTCGAGCCCCACATTGGGCTCTGTGCTGACAGCTCGGAGCCTGCTTCAGATTCTGTGTCTCCCTCTCTCTGACCCTCCCTCATTCATGCTCTCTCTCTGTCTCAAAAATAAATAAAAATTAAAAAAAGAATAATTTATTGTATGGAGCAGATCATACTCTAAATACACATTACTTGCAATTAATTAATAGAACATGCCATTGCTCATATTCATCTTACATCTGTGTTCCTTTTATATTATGTATTCTAAGATGGTATGGATAGATCTTCCCAAGGATTTATCATTTTTTCACCACCTACAATAATCTATATTTCTTCTAATTTGATCCCAATTTTCCCAACTGTTCAGTAATCAGTGAAACAGCTGTTTTTGTCTTTTCCACCTTGAGGGAGCAATAGGACAGCGAAGAAGTCATATGTTTATTCTATCTTCTACTTTCAGCATAACAAGAGATTCAGTACAAAAGAACTGAAATTTAATGGGTTTGTTATGTTTCTGATGTGTTATTTTCTTTTTTAATGTTAATTTTTTTATTTTTGAGAGAGACAGACAGCATGAGTGGGGGAGGGCCAGAGAGAGAGAGATTGGGAGAGAGAGAATCCAAAGGAGGCCCTATGCTGACAGCGATGTAGGGCTTGAACTCACGAACCACAGCATTATGACTTGAACTGATGCCAGTCAGTTCAAGCCAGATGCTTAACTGACTGAGCCACCCAGGTACCATTATGTGTTATTTTAAGTTATTGAAGTACTATGTGGTAAGGAAAATTGTTTCCATTTTACTTATGAGACTTGGAAAAATTAAATAATTTTGAATAAAGTTACAGTAATAGATGATATATCAGGGATTTGAACCCACTTTTGTGCCATGTCTAAGCCCATATCCTTTCCACTACATCTTCCTCCCAAGAGACAAAGAGAATGGCCTTATGCTGACTACATTTTGGTAGTTTCACAGTGAGCATTAGGAATATACCAGCCATATCCAGGCTGTACAACATGTTCTCTACTTTCTCAAAACTCTCATTTGTTTTTCCTTTAATTCTTACCAGGATGTTCTCATTTAAATGATCCCACTCTCAAATATGTTGATTTTTGAAGTGTTTGATATCTTCTTTACATATAGCTCTTTATTTGATCTGATTGATACCTAAAATAATTTGCCTAATTTTGCTCTGCAGTTCTATCTCCATTTTCCCCATGTTTTGTTCCAGTATGCTTGAACTTAAGATGGTTGTTCTTATCACATATCCTTTTCATTTTTTTTTGTTCTTTTTGCCACAGCCATTGACCTCCCTATCATCTCTCATTGTCATGTTATGACAATGTTATCTTCTATATTGCCATTGTCAGCTTAAGACTTCTAAGTTTAGTGGTTAAGAAGATGGATTTTGAAGCTAAACTGTTAGCTTGAACTTCTTACTCTGCCTCTGATCCCAACTGTGAGAACAGGAGGAAGTCACTTCACCTCTTAAAACCTAACACACCAGGTTATTGTGAGCTTCAATAAGTGGACACATGTAGAGTGCTTGGACAGTGCCTAGTATAAAGTGTTCAAAAGCATAAACTCTTATTTTTGTTATTAATATTATTTGTTTGCCAATATTGATCCAAATATATATATAATTTTTTTCCAATAAAAATATAAGCTGAGACCTAGCATTGTAATATTTTTATAAAAGAATTTCTACATGGGTAGACAGTAACTTCCTATAGTTTCTTCACTTTTTCACTATTGAATTTGTAGCTTGTGTTTTCTTTTTTTTTTTTTTTAAGTTTATTTATTTTGAGAGAGAGAGACAGAGCAGAGAAGGGGCAGGGAGAGAGGGAGAGAGAATCCCAAGCAGGCTCCACACTACCAGTGCACAGCTTGGTGTGGGGCTTGAACCGACGAACCATGAAATCATGACCTGAGTGGAAGTCAAGGGCCGGATACTTAACTGACTGAGCTACCCAGGTGCCCCACATTTGTAGCTTTTCCTGAAAAAATACATATATATATGAGTTTGTTTGAAGTGGTAGCATACCATAATGGAAGAAGCTAGAATTTATGGTCTTGAAAAGAGTTTTGTAAACTTCGTAGGGCCTGATTCCTCTTTATCTTTCAAGCGCAGGACAATCAGTGGTCCAGTGGTGTGGGTTAACTTTAATGGAAGGGATGCATCCTTGTATAGTTCTGGGAGGGCCCACTTCCTCTGGTCGTTCCACTAGAACCAGTATCTTCACAGTATTTTGATGTTCTCATTATTATCTTGGAACTCTTTTCTTATAACTCTGCATCTTCTCCAATACGTATTTCTCAAGTCTTGTTCTTTTATGAAGAGATATTTGCCAGAAAGTCAAAGCATAGAGTCTGCATTGGACCTTCTGTTCAGGCTTGAGGTAAAACATAAGCATGTATGTTCCCCCATGGATACAACTTTATAGCCTTTAAGAATGGAAGATAGGAGAAATGCTTTTGGTAAGAGAACTCATTAGCTCTTCTGGCTTATAAATTTCCTTCTTTTCTCTGCATTTACTTCTACCCAACCTTCCAAATGAAGGTAATTCAATTGCACTAAAATAAAAATCATCTGAGGCACTTGAAAATTATAGTTGTGGGGATAAGACCCTTGATATCCTGAATCAGAATCTGTTAGTATAAGGTTTTACAGATAAGTATTTTTTAAAATAACAGCCAGAATGTATACATTTTGTATATATTTCCCCCCCTCTTTTTGATATGCTTATTAGTCCAAATAATTGTACTTCTGGGTTCATCTGTCCTTCCTACCCTCCTACCTTCCTCCTTCCCTCCTCTTCTCTTTTCTCTCTCTCTCTCTCTCGCTCTCTCTCTCTCTCTCCTGAGAATTTTCATACTTTTATCTTTTAGTCTGCCTTCTGGGAGATTTCCTTGCCTTATTTCCAATTATCTATTGAAATATTTATTTCAAAAACATATTAATTTTTGAGTGCTCTTGTTTTCTAAATATTACCAATTTATGTTCTTTCTCCTCCCTTGATATCTTCCCAAGGGGTGCATTAGATTTTTTGGAATTAACTTGGCAATAACTTATCTAGATCTAGGAATATTCCTAGAAGTTGTAGGATATTTAAAATAATGATGAGGAAAATAAGTAAATTTGGAACCCTAGAGAATATTCTTGCCTTTAAAATTATAGTGAAAATCTCTTTGCATTTTTATTACTAAAAATGCTAAGACTCTTAAAAATCATCATTCCAATTTTGTTCATGTTCTCTGCCTGCAATATCCCCTTGAATATCTCTGAAGATACAAAAATAGCTTCCCTTTCATCCGGGGTCATTTGTCTTGGTTTTTATCTTTAATGTTACAGGTTTTTCTCAGCTTCTGGATATTGACCTTGGATATTCAGTCAAATTCTAGAAAGAAGAATTGATGGGTGAGAGCTCTATGTATATGGGCTAGGTTAGTAACAATATGCTTTTGATTTGTTTTTCTAGATGTGTGTGTGTGTGTGTGTGTGTGTGTGTATTATAAAATACTATATTGAAGGAGCAATCACAGTGTCAGAATCAGAATGGATACACTCAAGGACATTAAAACATATTCACTAGCTATCCTAGTTATTATTCCAAGGTCTTAAAAACAACTGTTTAGAAATGGTTTATTTACTTTTTCTTTTTTGTTCCTGGGAAATTCATGTCAGTTACCAATACTCTACATGCAAGTATGGGGATGTGAGGGTAGAGTGGGAAGGGAATAGACTTTTCTGTAGTGTACACAGACTTACAGTACCCTATTTCCTGCCCCACCCCCTCCCTTCAGTCCTTTGTCTTACCTGCTCTTTGTCTTAAGTCTGGAGACTCCATTAGTGCTCTGTGGTATTGAATCCCATTTTGCTTAAACTCTAGGCTACAGCTTCCACAGTGTTGTCTCATTTGTCATTTTTCCATATTTTTTTCTCTTCTATAAATATTTTGAAATAGCTCATGTGCTGAGGACCTACATCTAATCTTAGAGGTCTTTTATCCTTTGCTGTCTTTTGAATGAGATTTAGTAGAGAGGAGACAATGCATATTCTCCGTCAAACTACAATCGTGGACATCTAATCTATTGTTGTGCTGCAGTGATTCCAAGTGATGTTTTCAATTACTTCCCTAGACTCAGCCATGAATTCAGGTTTGACTTTAAGTTATATTGATAATTAGGTTGATAATGTGATATTCCAAGGGTCATTTTACTCTTGAGATGCTCTCTCACTGGTAAGAGCTATGGGTAGCATCTTGGAATCTTCCTTTGCTCTGACCCAGGTGTGCTATATCTGCCAAATTTTTTCTAGTTTCTGGCATATCTACACAACTTTTTCCACAATTAATTATTTGAAAGGAATCTGGTGGAATGGAGTTAAATACTGTTTAACTTGGAAATCCTTTCTAAGTCTTGATTTTCAAATAAAAACTTTAAGGTACGTTAAAGTATATTAGGGTAGTAACATAGCTAATAAGTGACAAAAATGGACTTAGATGTAGATTTTCTGACTCTTTCCCTAATGCTCTTTCTTTCATACTACATCACTGCTACCAACTGGTTTCTTGCAGCTGATTGGTTCCTGAGGAATGAATTATTCCAGAGCAACTAATATCATGGACCACAGGTACCAATAATTCATTGTATCTTTGTGTCTTAAATTCTGACTGTTAAATTATTCATATTTATATTGAGCTAAAATGTGTAGCCAGTAGCTAATACTAGTTGGTGTTGGCTTTGTCTTGAAGTCACAAGAATAAGTTTATTTATTTTCCAAATAGTGATTCTTCATTAAAAGATTTGCCCTCTTTTTTCTTTTTATCTTTTGCACCACGAGTCTTTGTCTTTTCCTTTTCCTTTCTCTTTTCTTTCAGCAGATTTCTTTTTGATATTTTAATTATGGTAAAATGCACATAACATAAAATTTACCATCTTAACCATTTTTAAGTGAACAGTCCAGTAGTGTTAAGGACATGCATGTTATTGTGAAACCAATATCCAGAACTCTTTCCATCTTGCAAACCTGAAACTCTATGCCTAATCAACAACAAGTCCCCATTGCCCCTTCCTCTAAGCCCCTGGCAACCTTTCTACTTTCTGTCTCAATGAATTTGACTGCTCTAAGAACCTCATGTAAATGGAGTCATAAGATATTTGTCTTTTTGTGAAGGGCTGTGTCACCTAGCATAATGGCCTCAAGCAGTTCTTTTATAACATGATTTCAAGCCCCCGAGCAACTCCACTCACTCCTCTTAATTCTCTTCTGTTTGTCCATATTCCACTCAATAAGGTGAGTTCCAAACAGCACATATTAATCCAGACATAGTCTGAGAGGCAGAGAAGAGAACTCATTGTGAATATTACATTTCTAATAAAGAATGTGTGAGATTTTTTGATGGCCTCCTGCCCCACTGTTGACTCATATTGAGCTCTGCTATCACTCAAAACTGCTAAATCTTTTCAGCCACTTTTTCCTTGCCACCTCTGCCCCTCCCACCACCCCCCCACCAATGTGTATCATCAGGCACGAAAAACATTAGAAATTGCATATTAAGGTCATAATGAGATTTTAAAAATCTGCATAGGGTCTGCATAGTGAATGAATTTTCATATGCAGTTTCTTCTATAATAACATTTCATATTTTCATTAAACTCTGGTCCATAGGTAGAATGAATACAGTGACTTTAGGAGATAGAAAATAGTAAAAATTATTAATATGCACTGACCCTGCTCTCCAAATGCATGTTATGTGATGATTCAGAGTTACTATGCTGGGCACGTTTTTTTATGCCCCCACTTAAAGCACAAACATATGAAATTGAATTTTTTCTTTGCAAACATACATTAGTTTGCATTTAACAGGCTAGCAGTTCTCAAAATGATGTCAAGCCACATTCATATAGCTATGATAAAATGGGTGGCGAACTTCAATATAGGTCATTTGTTACTAACAAGAGTACCAGAGTTTATAAATGAGTTACCTTCTGTTAAAAATTAAGGTGGACTCAAGCCTATCTCTCTCACCTACTTTCTGGTATGGGAGAAAAATGGTTGAGTTGTAATTCATTATCTGGGTGAAAATGGTACATAATTCCCAGCCTCGTCCTTGGAATGTAACTGTTATTAATGTGCTTATAGTACGTGAGGGATTATGAATCTTTTAAATACGTGAAAGTTGCACATATTAAAAAAAATTACCAACTAAGTTTATAACGAGGAAGAAAGTGAAAAAATGTGAATAAGATTGTGAATCTTAAGTTTATATTACATGCGTTCAAGTTTACATTACATTACATTCATTGCATACATTCATTGACAAGCATTGGTCAAAAATGCTTCAGGTCCCACCCAGTTATATCTTTGTTTCAGCAAGATCTGTGTAACCATGGAAATGTAAACATGTGAACATCACCTATCATATCTGTTGAAGCTGAAAAAAAGATTGAGAACCACTAATCCATTAGGATTATACATATCTGAGAATACAAATACAATTTTTTTACACTATAAAAAACTTACACATATATACTATGTTTTATGAGACACTTGAAACGTTGCTATTTCAGCAAACAACTACCTCATACTGGTCAAATTCCCTAAGAATATAACTCACTAAGCCCTGCTAGGGTAGGATTTTTAGAAAGTACTCATTAAATAGATTGCATTTTAACCTGTGAAATAGTATTAAGTATTCATAGTCTTAAGTTTATTTTTGAGTTTGAACATTATTCAGCAGTTAATAGTAGTATTTCCCTCTAAATACATCTAGCTTCTTAAAACTATATTGGATTTTCAAACAGTATGAGCATTCTCAGAAAATACATATTGCAGGATGATCAGTTGATCATTTGCTAATAAAAAACAATTTATATATTTATCAATAAATAGGGACAGAATTCTACACTTTTATGTTCAGAATCATGCATAAGAAATGGAGTCGAGCTGAATTCCTTTACAACTAAATAATACAAATATTGTTTAAATGAAATCGTAAAAAAAAAAAAAAGACAAAATGGAACAAAACAAAATGTAGTCAAGATGCCACATAGATAGCAGAGACTGGCTTTGCTTACTAGGTGGGGCTGGCTGGTTGGTCTTATCTTCCCCTAATGGTTGCAAACTGCCAGCTGTGGGCTGTATTGAGTTCACAGATATGCTTTTGATATTACAATGTTTAAAATTTTTTTAAATACTTATTGGTATTGAGCTGTTAATAAAATTCTGATTCTTACTTCTTTTGAAAAATCTAATGTTGTGATGCCAATGAACCTTCATTCTCTGGGCCAGCAGTTGGCTTGGGCTGCCCAGTGCTGGCCTTTTTAGAATGGAGCCTATGCCCTCCTGTTCTCCTTAGTGCTCCCAGGGCCATGTACTCTTTATGCTAAGAGCATCTCATGCATTAAGGTACCTGGTTGGCTACTGTAGCATTTATATTTGAGACTTCTATTCCAAATAACTCTGTACATTGCTGCCACGTTAATTTTTTTTATTCTTCTTCATACTTTTGACTGATTCTAGTTGTCTTTAAATAAAGTTTTCTGCCTCCTTAGTAGCACTTTGTCCTCCACTTACATGGAGATTCCCTATCTCCATTGCATAAACCCTCCACCTTTCCATTTTTCAAATGGTGATATCCCTACCTGCTTCTATGCCTTTAATTAGAAAACTTCTATGACCTATAGCTGAATGATGGTTGACTGAATGATGTCCTCTCTTGGGCATAACCATGTCCTAATCCCTGGAATCTGTGAATATGTTACTTTATATGGCATAAAGGGGACTTTGTAGCTGTGATTTAGTTAAAGATATTGATAATGGGAGATTAGATTATTCTGCTTATTATTACCCAGATGTAATCATAAGGATCCTTGTAAGAGACACGGGAGATCAGACTGGGAAAAGGTGATATAAAAACAGAAACAGAAATTGGAATGAAGTGGTTATGAGTTACGGAATGCCAAGATAGCATTCAGAAGCTGAAAGACACAAGGATTGGTTTCTCCCCCCAGTCCTCCAGAAGGTACCAGCTCTGTTGATACCTTTATTTTTCTCTTTAAGAATTAAGTTAGACTTTTGACTTCCAGAATTGTAGGAGAGTAAATTTGTGTTGTTTAAGCCACAAAGTTTGTGGTAATTTGTTATAGTGGCCACAAGAAAATTACTATAATCTTCTTTCTCTATCTTTGCTTATAAATGTTACCTTCTTCTTGAAACACTTCTAGTCATCAAAACACTGCATAATCTCCCACTGATTTTATGTCTTAGTTCTGCTAGGATGGAAGATCATTGAGAACTGGTCCTTGGTGATTTAAGGACTGAATTTTTCCCAGGACTTATTAAGTGTTCAAAAACAGTTAATAGTTAAGAAATATTTTTTGAGTGCAGTGAAGAAGGAATAAAGGGGAAGACTAGGGATGTTGGTAGCTAAAATGGCCGTGATGAGCAATTGTAGGGAATGACGATAGTTTATATGCCCTGCTATCTTGCAATGTTTGTGTATCTCGATTTCTTGCATTTGCCTGATAAACCTAAGGGAGAGGAGAATAGAGAAGACAGGAGAGTGGAGTTAGTTAAAGTGGGAAAAGTGGATTTCCTTGGTTTCCTTTTCTATTTGGATGTAGTATGGATCATGAAAAGCCTACATTGCCTATTGGAGTACCAGAAGAGGCAATTTTGCTCAATGAATTTTAAACTCTAATTCTATCAAGGCCTCCTCCTAGATGGCTTGGGTTACAGTATTTCAAAGCATTTTTTCTTTATGGGACTTTTGGTCTTGGGTTACTACTCCACTCTACAAATTACAGATTTCCGTAGCAGATGAGATCAAGATAAGTTTTCTTTGTTTTTCTGACACATATTAGAGTAGGTTACAGCTGTCTAAATGGACAATGTGTTATTTCAGTGCAACCTAAGTACTGGCATCCAGGCAGAAAGTCTCCAGGGAAGGGTATACATTTGCATAATGTCACCGAAGGTTTGTGTTCCTGTATTAACTGACAGAGATGGGCAGTGACAGGATGCCAGACAGCTGCATTAATGACAGAGCCTCTGAAAATAGAGAGTGCATGTTCTTTCAAGATGACATCAGCCTTCAATTATAGGAAGGTGGGAGGACACCCTAAGGAAGGAGAAATGGAAAGATGGGAAAAGAGCTGATGAAGAGTTGACAGGGTAGAGTGTAGTGTTTGATCACTGAAGGAAGGAGGGAAGCAAAGGTTTTAATTATGTTAGACTTTTGATAACAGGATGTGAAACTTAGTACAAATGGATTAAGCATTTTGAAATGTTTATATATCTAGATTACTTGTGTTGGCCAGATGAAGGTAAAAGGACAAGAACTAGATTTGCTAATAGTATTACTGTTATTTTTCTGTTCTATGTTGTTGATCACACCTTAAAATATTATCTTTTATATGTGTAACCAGAGTGAAATGTGCCCTAATTCTGCCCTGTGGAGGCACAAAAGGACGATTTCTGTTTTTGCTTCTTGCTCATCCCAGTGAAGACCTCAGAACTTGGTCGCATTCTTAAAAGAATCTACTTGTGTGTAAACATCATAGAGTGTGACACAGACATTACTTGGGATTTTATAGAGATGATTTGTATAGTGTATGTGTAGTTATAGTGGGGAGTAGTTCTGTCACATGAGTCACCAGTTCTGTCTCAGCCACTACTACTAAATTTATATTCTCAAACCCACTGAAACAACGGGCTGATTAATAGGACCCATCAATTGTAGAAGGCAGATAGCAATTATCTTTTGTTACTTATGCTTGCCTTTGGGGTTGTAACCAGTACCTAACTGGCTCATTGTCTTAGGTTGGGTTCCCAGAGGCAAACCCTTGGGTGAGAATTTTAGTGTAATTAATTTATTTAAGGTGTTCCCAGGAGAAACTAGGAAAGGAGTGAGAGGAGTAGAACATAGAAATGGAAGAAACCAGGCAAAGTTGACACTTTAGATGAAGTCCTAGACTTGATCTAGTCCTATGCAGTAAAAATTATACCCATAGTTTGTGCCTTGAGGCAAGAAGGTTAGCCTTCCAAGTTGTGGCACAATCATTGGCAAAGGGCCAACCCAAAGGGTAATAAGCTCATACGTATTTGAGGCTCTGTGTTTGTGCAGGCTAAGGGCTTCCATTGCCTAAGGTCAGTCCATCAAAGAAAAGATACCACTGTGAGCCCTGAGAGGCAAGTGCACATTAAGGCACAGAAGGGCACAAAGAAACAGGGAGGTGGGATCCAAGAAGATTTAGGCTGAACATGAACCATGTCTGCTACCCTTATCAAAATATCCTTTCCAAAATGAATGCTCTCTTCAAGAGGAGTTCTGGGGCACAGAATTGCTCTCTCCCATTTTATTTTTATTACCCCCTCATCAAAATGATTTCCCTGCTCTTGAATATTATAGTGGGAATTAATCAAGGCAAATTGCCCTTTCAAAATGTCAGAGAGAGTGGAACAAGCTGTACAAGTCAAAAATTTGCTGTCTCTATAAGTCCTTCATCCTCTTGACTCCATTTGAATACTTGGCCTAACCTGACTTTCTGGGTTCTGGTATGGTACCTCCAAGTGACTTAGTCATGGTTATTTCTAGTGTTTTTCTAGATAATCTATAACTTCACTGGTTTTGGAGTGACATCTTTTTTTTTTTAATTTTTTTTTAACGTTTATTTATTTTTGAGACAGAGACAGAGCATGAACGGGGGAGGGTCAGAGAGAGGGAGACACAGAATCTGAAACAGGCTCCAGGCTCTGCGCTGTCAGCACAGAGCCCGACGCGGGGCTCAAACTCACGGACTGCGAGATCATGACCTGAGCTGAAGTCGGCCACTTAACCAACTGAGCCACCCAGGCGCCCCATGGAGTGACCTCTTGACAAAAGGCTATCTTTACATGGTCTCTTGAGGTTTTAACCATGTTTTGAATTACTGAGATTCATCCTCTCTTATTACTGACGGCGATGATGGTAGTAATAAAAGGGACAGTTACCATTTATTGAGTGCTTCTCAGGCAACTTAGATATAAATTCTCACACTAGCCCTAAGAATGGGTATTATTATCTTCCTTTCATGGATGAGGAAATGGAGGTTAAGTAGATAAAAAACAAAAACAAAAACAACTTTCTCCATGACCTTTCTACTCTTTCCATACACTACAATGCACTTAGGATATGTAATTCTACCCCCACTTCTCCTCACATCATTACTTAGCTCTTTCCTGGACAATTATGAATTTTACATAATCGAGACAAAGGCAAACGCATGTTTATTTTATTCAAGGTCAGTAGTAGGTTGCCTTGTGTAGAGGGGCCTACTGACGAATGACAATCCATTGTTTGACCTCCATATGTGGACTGTCAAATAATAGCAAAAAAGATAGTTAGCTGTTGTTTTTGCAGCCTAGTGGTTTTTTTTTGAATTGATGGTTTCTGTCCTCATTAGAGGCTCTTAGCATATCAAAAAGGTGTTTTAAAAATCACTCTGAGAATCCAAAGAGCAAACACAAGCACATTTTGGTGTATTCATAATGAGGCTGGCTACTTCAGTTAACAAATAGGCCATAACACTATGAACACTGTGAAACCGCCCCCCCACCCCCAAATGGTTCACACAAATGAGTCTAGTGATGTGCAAGACCCCTGGGAGCTCGACATTTCTCTGATGCCATGACTCCTATGACACCATTGAGAGGTTAGAGCCTGGAAGAGATCATCTGCCATGGGGACCAGTCTGGGCTGGCTTTTATTTTCTTTTTAAAGTCTATATTAAACAAGTTTTAGGTTATTTTAATTTTCTTATCAAAATCTTCATCTGTCTTTCACGGTAACAACTTTACCACCATCTCATGATGAGCTCGTTATCAATTATGTAACAAAATGTGACAGACTAATGACATCTTTAAGAAAATATTATCTCACAATTTTGTGCATCAGGAATTTGGGCAGAGATCACCTGGGTGATTCTTTTACTCCATGTGGGTTACTCAGTGGACTTCAGTTAATCTTTGGGTTGTTGAAGTAACTCAATGGATGGGTTAAAGTGAAGAATGAATGCAGCTGAGGTAAGAACAGTAAAGTGGAATATCAGATTGAAGGACTCTGTGAAGGAATCAGAAGAGGGTAATAAAAAATGTGAAGAATGAAAGAAAAATTAAGAAATATGAAAGTTAGAGGTAAAAATGTTAATGACTTTTTAATATTAATCACAGAAAGAGAAAAAGGAATTAATGGAAGGGAAAAAATACCTAAATCAATAATGGTGGGTACAGGTTTCATATATAGAAATCTATATGCATTCTCTTGCAAAATATAATACAAACTAAAAATATAAGAAAATAAGATATCTTTCATAATAGCAACAGAAGCTATAAAATGTTCAAGAATGATCCTAATAGAATGTACAAGATCTTCAAGTAGAAAAAATTTTTAAAGTTATAAGTTATAAAATAAAACTTAATAAATGAAGTCAAGAGACACAGTATATTCAAGGATGAGGTCATATAACATGGTCAAGATGCATATCTCCACCTAACCCCCAAATAATTATTATTTTTTTTACATTTTTTAAAATTTATTTTTTAGAGACAGGGAGAGACAGAGCACGAGCAGGGGAGGGGCAGAGAGAGAGGGACACACAGAATCTGAAGCCTGACACAGGGCTCAAACCCACAAACCCACAAACCATGAGATCATGACCTAAGTCATACGCTTAACCAACTGAGCCACCGAGGTGCCCCAATCCCCAAATTAATCTTAAACTCAATGCAATTCCAGCTAGAATTCATAAAAGATTCTTTCATGAAATTTGAGAATATGGTTTTCTAAAATTTAGATGGGAAAAATAAAGATCTATGAATAAACATAAACTCTTATCAAACACTGGGATGTATTACAAAGAAATAAAAACAAGATAGTACTGGAACAGAGTAAGAGAATTGATAAATGGAAAGTATGGTCCACACGTATGGGAATTTGGGTTAGGATAGTTGTAGCATTACAGATCAGTAGGTGTAGGATAGATTATTCATAGATGATCTTGGATAAACTGTTTCTCTATGGAGAGAAAAAAATAAAATGATGCTAAATTATAATAAGAGAATATCTTTATTAACTTGGATTGTGGAAGAATTAAAAAAATAAAAGATCAGATTCCTGAAAGCAGAAGCCATCAGGTAAAATTTTATGTGTTTGAATTTTACCAAAATTAACTTTTTTTGTTAAACAAAATTTACCATAAACCAGTTAAAATGGGATGTTATATTGAGACAAAGATATTTGTGATTTCTAAAATATAAGAAGGTATGAATACTTAGAACGTAGAGGAAATGTCTGCAAATTTCACAAAGAAAAAAAACGAAAACCCAATAGAAATTGGACAAAGACAAGGAATAGGTAATTCAGAGAAAAAGAAGTTAAATGGCTAAGAAGTATATAAAGAATACTCAATTTTTTAACAACTGGAGAAATGCAAATTAAGTTTGTGAACAACATTAATTTTGCCAAACATCCAACGTGAGAAAGTCATGGTGAGGGTGAAGAGCTCACACGGGCAGGAATTTATATATGTAGTTGTTTGAGGAGTACCCATCCTGACAGCGCTTCATGACATTAAATACGGATGTACCTTTAAACCTCACACAGCCATCCCTGTGTATATACCTCAGAGAAACTGGCACAGACCCATAAGGAGATGTGTTTGAGGAAGGTCACAGCAGCATTTTCATTGGGCAAAATTTGGTCCTTGATAAATGATAGTCTCTCCGGGAATGGAATCTAAAGTGGGTATAACCACATGGTGAATTACTCTGTTGCTTTGGAAATTAATCAGCTCCATTAGCAAATAACAGTGTGGTTAGAACTCGAAAACAGTATGAGTTTAAAAAAAAACTAATACATAATTATATTTAGGTCTAATAGCGTTTATGAGGTTTTGTAAAACAATACTTTTAATTTTATTTTTTAACTTTTAATTTTAAATGTTTATTAAAATTTGTTTTAATGTTTATTTTATTTTATATAGAGAGACAGAGTGTGAGAAGGCAAGGGGCAGAGAGAGACATACACACACACACACAGAATCTGAGGCAAACTCCAGGCTCTGAGCTCTCAGTACAGAGCCCGAGGTGGGGCTCAAACTCATGAACTGCGAGATCATGACCTCAACTGAAGTCTGATGCTTAACTGAATGAGCCACCCAGGTGCCCCATTTTTTTTTTTCATTATAGAGAAAGCATGAGTAGGGGAGAGGGCAGAGGAAGAGGCTCTGCACCCAGTATGGATCCCAGCTCAGGGCTTGAACCCACAATCCTGGGATCATGACCTGAGCTGAAATCAATAGTCGGACGCTCCACTGACTGAGCCACCCAGGCGCCCCAACACAAAAATATTTTTGGGATACATATTAATACACATGGGGACAGCATACTAGGGGCCTACTTTAGATACAGTGAAGTAGGTGTTTAGAGATGGGGAAAGGGAATGTGGTGGCAACAGAGAAACGAAGCAGACAGGTAATAAAATAAAAGAAAGCAAAGAGAATAAACTAGGGATAATGGTGTGCCATAGCAGAGCATAACTAACTTAATTCTGTGTACCTAAGATAAAAGAAATAAAGACAAAAAGAAAAAAGAAAAGTAAGAAAAGAGAAAGAATTGCAGAAGAGAGAGTGAAGCAGCACTAAGAGACCTCGTGGAGGAGGGAGGCCTGAGACCCTGCACTGACCTGCAGAGCCAATCAGCAGCTTTCAATTCCCTAAACTTCTGTGATCCTCCCATTCATTCATTCATTCATTCATTCCATAGAAAATGTCCCTTCAGAGTTGTTGATGACAATGGGAACAATGACAACTACACTTGGTACAAACAATATTAGAAATATTGACAAAACAGGAAATCAAAACAAAAATCAAACAATTCTGTTAACTGCATTCCAACTTCTATTAAAACAAACTTTTAAAATTTATTTTTCATGACAGCCATAGACAGAAGACTCTATTTTCTTTAAGATTTTATTTTTAAGTAATCTCCATACTCACCGTGGGGTTTGAATTCACAACCTCAAGATCAAGAGTTGCATGTGCCATCGCCTGAAGCAGACACCCCCAGTAGAATCTATTTTTTCAGAAAAATTGTTCTTAATCTAAATGTTGATTTAATCACAGTCACTTAAGATTGAGCAGTTTTGTTTTCTCCGTTGCACATCTTCACTTTTCACTGCCTAACATACTGTCAAACGAGAAACTGAAAGCCACTTGAATGTGAAGTCACACCAAGTGTATATTTTCTCCTAGTGACTCTGCTGTCACCTTGCATTTGGAAACCTGCATTGACTGGCATGTGTGCTGAGAGCCTCTTCTTGTGAAAGCCAATTTGCAGCCGTTTTGGGAAATGTGAAATGATAGATTCCTTTCCAAATAGGAAATAGACACAGAGAATCAGTGATATCTGAGATTTTCAAAAACTTGGCCAAGATTTGATGATTTTGTATGGCAGTGTCTGACTTCAAATTCTAGAGTCTAGGGAAACCATACCAGATATAGGATTGTGAGAATTCTAGCCATATTTACTCACTTCATGAGATGCTGCTCATGAAGCATATATTCCTTCTGGGGGTAGTTGCATAGAAAGAAGAAGGTTTGGGGATGAAATACAAATACAAAGATGCCCAGAAGAGCTACCTGATGTAGCTCTTGCCTTTAGAGCCCTTTAAGTATCTCCCTTATCACCCACTCTCACCTCTGCCTTGACAGTGTTCTGAGAAAGCATTGACATCTGTAGTTTTCCTACTGTGCTAATAATGGAAACTGGATTCCCTAAGGAAGACAAATAATGCAAGTAATAGAATTCTTCTACCTAAAAAAAGTCCTTCATTTTGTTCTTGGGTATCTGTATCTTTTGAGTACAAAGTGACACTAAAACCACATCTTAAATGGTTCCCAAAGAGAGTACATACCTGAAATGATGGTCCAGTTATTTAAAATTTTTTAAAATGTTTACTTATTTTTGAGGGAGACAGAGAGAGGGAGAGCATGTGCAAG
Source organism: Acinonyx jubatus (assembly GCF_027475565.1). NCBI lineage: Eukaryota > Metazoa > Chordata > Mammalia > Carnivora > Felidae > Acinonyx > Acinonyx jubatus. Next base: position 196,080,521 of record NC_069381.1, on the reverse strand, counting down.
CAGGGGAGGGGCAGAGAGAGAGTGAGACACAGAATCTGAAGCAGGCTCCAGGCTCTGAGCTGTCAGCACAGAGTCTGGGGCAGGACCTGAACCCATGAACTGTGAGATCATGACCTGAGCCGAAGTCAGATGCTTAAACAACTGAGCCACCCAGGTGCCCCATGGTCAAGTTATAAAAAAAAAAAAAAAAACAAAAAAAATCAGATTTTGTTTTTATTTTGAAAAATCAAAATACATATACATGTGTGTATGTATATATGCACACATATATACATATATGTATAACACATGTATGTGTATGTACACACATAAACATACGCAAAACAGTTTGAACTCATGCATGTGCTATACACATACATGCACACACAAATATATACTTATAGATACACATGCATACATATATATAAGAATATGTGCACAGATATGTATATATACACACATGTATACATATATGCACACATGTACCTACATATGTAAATTTATGTATATATACATATACAAATTCTAAATGTTACACACCGATCTAAGTCCATTTGGTCTTGTCAGAGTTCTTTTTTGGAGGTTTTCTATAGCATCCAGTAGTTAGAAGAGACAAGGGATGCTGGTTCAGTTTGCTTGGACCAGCCTCCATTTGTGCCTATTGTCCTAGTGTACCATTCAGTCAGTAGTTGAGCACTCTTTAAAAGTGTGCTTAATTGGATGATACATGACTACCCTGCTTTCAGTCTTCTCCCTAACAACCTCCTTACTGGGTAGTATAGTACTTTGGAAACAAGTTTTAGACCCCATTCTGTCACATATAAAAACAGCAAGCAGGCACAAAAAATAGCCTGTTCTGAAAGCATGAGGGAGAACCATCTCTGTTCTTACAGGCCCTCTGAGTACCTTACCTACAGGTCTTATGTGGACTAAACCTTAAATAATTCTGAGAGCTCTTTTTAAGAAAAAAATAACACAAGTGGTGCCTGAGTGGCTCAGTCAGTTATGCATCCAACTCTTGATTTTGGCTCAGGTCACGATCTCATGGTTTGTGAATTCGAGCCCCACATCTGGCTCTGTGCTGCCAGTGTAGAGTCTGCTTGGGATTCTCTCTTTCTCTCTGCCTCCTTCCTTGCTCACATACGCACTCTCTCTCAAAATAAATAAATAAACTTGAAAAAAAATATAACACCAAATTCTAAATACAAAACTGGAGATAAAAATATGTATTTAGAAAGGAAAATCACAGGGGCCCCTGGGTGACACAGTGAAGTGTCTGGCTTCGGCTCAGGTCATGATCTCATGGTTCATGGGTTTGGGCCTTGCATCGGGCTCTGGGATGACAGGGCAGAGCCTGGTTTGGATCTTCTGTCTCTCTCTCTCTGTGTCCCTCCTCTGCTCTTTAAAAAAACAATTTTTTTTAATGTTTATTTATTTATTTTTTTTTTAATTTAAATTTTTTTTTAACGTTTATTTATTTTTGAGACAGAGAGACAGAGCATGAACAGGGGAGGGGCAGAGAGAGAGGGAGACACAGAATTGGAAACAGGCTCCAGGCTCTGAGCTGTCAGCACAGAGCCCGACGCGGGGCTTGAACTCACGGACCATGAGATCATGACCTGAGCCGAAGTCGGACGCTTAACTGACCAAGCCACCCAGGCGCCCCTAATGTTTATTTATTTTTGAGAGAGAAAGACAGAGAGTGAGCAGAGGAGGGGCAGAGTGGGAAGGAGACACAGAATCTGAAGCTGTTAGCACAGAGCACAGAGCCCGAAGCAGGGCTCAAACTCACAAACCTTGAGACGATGACCTGAGCTGAAGTTGGATGCTTAACCAACTGAGCCACCCAGGTGCCCCTTCCCTGCTGTTTAAAAAAACAAGAAAAAAGAAAGGAAGAAGAAAGAAAGGAAGGAAGGAAGGAAGGAAGGAAGGAAGGAAGGAAGGAAGGAAGGAAGAAAGAAAGAAAGAAAGAAAGAAAGAAAGAAAGAAAGAAAGAAAGAAAAGAAAAATAGAAAAGAGAAATCACAAAAATATCACATTTTTGTGGAGCTAACAGATACCACAAACAACACAAAATTCACATGCTGAATAAATATATAAAGTATAGATATTTTATTTTATCATAGTTAGCTTTCTGGATTTACCTCTTTGTTGAGTTTTTTATTGGCTATTATAGATTTATAATATCTGTATTTTAATTGACCAGATCTTAAAATAATATACCACTTCATATAGAAGAACCTTAAGCAGTATATTTCCTCCTCTCCCTCCTGTTCTTTTTGCTATCATTGTTATTATCTTTCTTCATATGTTATAAACCCCACAATATATTGTTATTTTTAATAAGTAAGACAAATTAGAAAATACAAGCCATATATTAGTTTCATACTAGTCATGTCCAGCTGTCTTCATCCTATTACATAGATTTGAGTTTCTGTAAGTGTCCTTTTATTTCAATCTGAAGAACTTCCTTTAGTAGTGATAGCTCTCTCTTTCTCTCTCCCTTTTTGATAAAAGCCTTTATTTTGTCTTTATCTTTAGAGTATAATTTCACTGAGTATAGAATTTGTGATTGATAGTTTTTCCCTCCATCATTGTAAAGGTGCCATCCTATTGTCTTTTGGGCTTCAGTTATTTCTGATGATTTATCAGTGTAATTCCCCCTTTTTTTCCTTTAAGTCATGTGTTTTCTTTTTCTGACTGCTTTTAAGACTGTTTTTAGCAGTCTTAAAGTCTTAAAGGTGGTTTTCAGCAATTTGGCTATGATGTGCCTACTTGGGATTTGTTGAACATATTGGATTTCTGTAAGTTTACAGTTTTTGAAAAATTTTGTCCATTAATTCTTTTTTCTCTTCTTCCACCCCCTACTGAATTTCACTACTTTAATTTCACATATATGAGAGCTCTTGCTACTATTCCATAAATAACTATATGCTAATTTTATTCAGTTTTTTTCTTTCTATGATTCCATGTGGATGGTTTCTTTTGCCATATTGATACTACATACATTCTGTAAACTTATCATTTCGGAGACTGCACTTTTTTATTTTTAGAAGTTCCTATTTGTTATTGATTTCATTTCTTCATTTTGTTTATGTTTTTCTTTAAATATTAGAACATAATTATAATAGCTATTTTAAAGTTTTTGTAATTCCCTTGTCTCTGACATTCTGTGACCTTTTGATTTTTTTTTTTTTTTTTTTTTTGCCGGTTATGGATCACATTTTTCTACCTTTTTTTTATACATGTCTAGTAATTATTGATTGGATGCCAGACATTGTAATATTACATTATTGAGAATCAAGATTTTGCTGTCTCTAAAAAAAAAAGGTTTATTCATTTTTATTCAATTTTAAGGGGGAGGAGGGGTACAGAGAAGGAGACAGAAGATCCTAAGCAGTCTGCACTGACAGCAGAGACCCTGATGCAGGGCTGGAACTCATGAACCACGAGATCATGACCTGAGCTGAAGTCGGGCAATTAACTGACTGAGCCACTCAGGTGCCCCAAGATTTTGTTGTCTTTTTTAGAAAGAATGTTAAAGTTTGTTTTGCAGGCAGATGAGATGGTGTGAACTATCACACCATTGAGGCTTATTCTTAAGCTTTGTTAAAGTGAATCTTGTGTAGTCCTTACTGTAAGACCAGTTTAACATTGTTACTAAGGCATGGCCCTTCTGGGGTGTCTATTGAATGCACCTGTGCTTCAGTGAAGTCTCCACATTGTTTGTAGCTTGGATGTCTCCCAGCCCTGTGTGAGCATGGAAAAGTATTAAGATTACAGTCACCCTTAGTTTTTCTGACTCAGGAGACTGCTTGTGCATATTTCTTGAGTTATTCCTCTGTATACACTCCTCTACTTTCTTGCCTGCAAATTTCAGCTGCCTCCATAGTTCTGATCAGCAAGACCACAGTGGTTTGTTTGGTGTCTCCATTTCTGTGCCACTTTCTGGAAAGTGCCTCGAGGCAGAAAACCAGGGCAGCAAGTAGGAATCACCTTATTTGCCTCCCTGGCCTCCCTGTTTTTCCTGGGCTCCCTGTTTTTTAGTGTCTGCAAACAATTGCTTAATTATTTGTGTTGAGGGGAAAGTCATATACTATTTCACCCATCATAGCTGGAAAAGAAGTCAAACCCACTAATCTTATTAATGAAAACAGTCTTTTAAAAAAATGTATTAGATTACTACAAGAATACAAATCTTTGTTTGTGTTCATTGATATAGAGAAAGTGCTAAAAACACTTGTTTTCACAGAGTTGCTTAATCAATATTTGTTAAATATGAATAAATCAATATAATCTATTTTTTAAACTAATATGACCTTTTCTATTGATCAGAAAACAAGAGTAATGATGTGATTATATTAACCTATTTATGCAGTGTGGGCTTTTGATTGGCACTTTTAAAAGATAATTATTATTAATAATGATTCAAATGTGTATTTCTGATTAAGGAACTTCAAATATTAACTAACCCCCCCATCCCAGGTACAGGAATAAGGTAAAAATATTGGATGTACACACATATGTCATGTTATCTACATTAAAGTCTTTTAAAGAAAGATACAGACAACATACAACACAGAACAAAAAGGTAAAAAATTCTCCTTCCTGCCCCTAATTCTTACTCTTTCAATCATCTTCTCTGTAGTAATTTTTTTTCATTAACCTATGTACATATAAGTTACATATACATGTATAATCCTCTTTCAGTCCCACAGATGATTGCATATTATATATACTAAACTGCACCTTTGACTTTCATATAACTGTATTTGTTAAAGAGAATTTCATCACTCATCACATTGTTTTAACACTGTTGAATATTTTACTGACCAGATATAACACAATTTATTTAAAATATTCCTGTTGATGGATATTTAGTTTTTCCCCAGTTATTTGCAGTTACAAACAGTGCTATAATCAAAAGCCTTACATTGTGTCATTGTGCTTTTTTTAAAAAAAGTTTATTTATTTATTTTGAGAGAGAGAGACAGAACATATGAGTGGGAGAAGGACAGAGAGAGAGAGAGAGAGAGAGAGAGAGAGAGAGAGAGAGAGAATCTCAAGCAGGCTTCACACTGCCAGCACAGGGCCCGATACAGAGCTTGAATCCACGAATCGTGAGAGCATGACCTGTGCTGAAGTCAAGAGCCAGACACTTAACCGACCGAGCAACCCAGGTGCCCCTGTCATTGTGCTTTCATGTGCCATGGTTCCATCATACAATTGCACAAAGCAGCAATAAAAATGTACCTGAAACCCAGGTAATGGACAAGTAAGCCTTCAATAACAATCGTCTTTTATTGCTACATAATAATTGCATCTCTCAGGTTCAAAGTATTATAGTAAGGAACTTCAGGCACACAAATTACCCCAAAACACTAACATTGCTGTGTAATACCTCCTTACCTCTTCTCAATGGGCTGTGTATAATGTGTTGTATTACTGTGGTGGAAGTCCTTTTTACTAAGAAAAAGAATAACATCCTAGAACTTCTTTGGTCTCTGGATTAGAAAAGAAGAAAATTTGAAACTTTGAGCCTGTGTGTGTGTGTGTGTGTGTGTGTATGTGTGTGTGTTCATGCACCCAAACAAATAACAAATAAATAAAATAAAGGTCTTCATATAAATGAGGAGCCAGTATCCTGTTTGCATTTTCCTCATTTTTTGTCTACTGTGTAATTCATTGAATTAGGTGTTTGCATTCACAAGAGAATTGCATTTCTCTTGCTTTATTTTCTCATTAAATTTTTTTTGGAATGCTACCTCTGACAGAAGAAACTCTTGTTCACAATTCTAAAACATACGCTAGCCATATGCTGATAGAATTAATGGCTACAGGTTTTCTCTGAGAAGAGAAGGCACAAATATTCTTTCATATATTAAAACAAAAATCTAACTTTCCTAAAGAATAATTGTAGGTCATGAAGTCCTTCAAGTACTTTTCTTGTTCGCCAATTAACATCTTTGTGTATTGAAGAAAGTCCCAGTGGAAGCTTAAAGACATTATTAAAACAAAGCAGAAGCTTGGATTTTGTAATGTAAAGATACTAGGTAGACACATGAGAGCCTGGCGTGGAATAATTCTTAGCTACTCACAAAGGTCATTTAATATGACATTGGAAATGTAATTTTCTTAAGGCTTTGATCCTTAATTGTTTTTTTCCTCATCAACACCTGGAGGGTTCCCCAGACTTTACACACTTCAGTGTTCCTTTTACAGCAACTACCCAAAATGTTCAGAGCGGGTGATTTTGGAAATGTTTTGTTAAGAGAGAGAAGAGCCAGAGGGCCACTCCTCTGGGAGACAGTCTGCTGGATTTTGGGTTCAGATCACAGCACATCCTAACAATGGGGAGAAATCTAGGGTGACTGCCAAATGAGAGACAGAGACCCAGATTTTCTGGAAAGCCAGTGGAACCACGTAGCTGTGAGAAAGATAAGGTACCATTCCAGGAACTGCTTCTGTTGACATTCCACTTGTACCTTCACTGCCCTGGGGTTTGTGGTAGACTATGATTTGACCAGTACTGTGATATCCAAATAATTGGAACTTGCTGAACAAAACATCTCCCCTGACATTCAGCTTTATAGTAATGACAACTATAAAGAGAAATCTGACAGCAAACTATTGTTATTATTTAACATTTATAGAACATTAACAGCATGCTTGGTGCTGTGAAAAATGAGGAATACAATACTGAGATAGCTTGATGAGTTTATGTTGTCAAGTAAATAGTGGGAGCTAGAGCATTAGGTATCCTTTGAAAGGGCTGAGACAACTTTATTGAATTCAGTGGTTTGTTTTTCTTTCTCTTCTCGCTCTTGCAGTGTTCTTCTTGGATGTCTCATATCCCACACCTCAGCCGTTCTTAAACATGGCTACATATTGGAAGCATCCAGGGAGTTTTTAAAAATAACATGGCTGACTGCTTCTCACCCTCAAACACACTGAAGTAAGAGATATAGAGTGTGTTCTGGGCATTAGTATTTTTTAAAGCCCCCTGTGTAATTCCCACATGCAGCTAAGGTTGTGAATCACTTTGTGGTTTTGTCTTTGTTATTGTCATTTATTTTTAAATTAATGGCTCTTGATAGCACTCCAGTTGAAACAACCTTTATCCCTATTTTAATGTTTTTCTCTTCTCTTTGTACCTTTGGGGAAAAAAGGGGGGGAAATGAACACTATTAATCAATTCCATGAGGTATTTTAACTAGGGTCTTCTGGAGACAATGTCTGGAGACCCAAAGCTGTGGGTTTAACAGTACAGATTTTAAGTGAATTGTTTGGCTATTAAGTCTCTACTTAGTTTGTGACTCACCTTCCAGCCCTTGCTCTGTTTGGAACAATCAGCTAAGAAAGACTTATGTTAAGGTCTCCAAGTTGTGCTTCCCAACCAGCTTCAGGTAGTTGTTCTGGATTAAAGAGATGTCTTTTTCCCAACTCCTTTATAGAGACTCTGAGGGACCAGATCAGATTACATCTGCTCCCTTGACCACCCTATATCCTTCTTCCTTTCCTTATGTTGTCCAGAGTATATTGGATCATTTATAGGCTCTGAGATGCTATTCTAAAAGTAGCTCTCAGGTTGCATGTGGGCATCCTAAGATATACATACCGAATGTAAGCTTATGTATAACTCCCATCTTTGAGGAGTAGACTGGTGTAGTAGTTACTTATCACTGTATAACAAACTATCTCACAACTTATCAACTTGAAACAATAAACACTTATTAGTACCTCACTGAGTTTCTGAGGGTCAGGAATTCAGGAAATGGTTTAGCTGAGTGGTTCTGGCTCAGGATCTCTTATGAAGTTGCAGTTAAATTGTCATCTGAAGGCTTAACTGGGGCTGGGGGATCTTCCCTCACATGGCTGTTCACAAGCCCCAGTTTCTTGCTGGCTGTTGGTCACCAGCCTCAGTTTCTTACCATATGGGGTTCTCCACAAGACTGGTCATGACGTGGCAGTTGGTTTACTCCAAGGTGCATGTCAAAGAAACAGAGTGAGAGGTAAGCCAAAGTGCCTTTTATAGGTAATCTTGGAAGTGACATACTATAATACCTGTATTTTATTAGTCACACAGACCAACCCTTAAACAATGTGGGAGAAGATTTTTTTCTCGTTGTTCTGTCACTTAATTTTTGAACTTTTTTAAAGAACAGCTTTATTGAGGCATTAATAGATGAGTAATGTTTCAATGTACAAGTTCATTGGTTTTAACACATGTTTACACACATGAAATGATCACTAAAATCAAGATAGTGGATGTATCTACCACCCCTGAAAGTTTCCTGGTGGTCTTTTGTAATCCCTTCCTCCCATCCTTGTTTGGCACCCCATCCCTAAGCAACTACTAATCTCCTTTCTGTCACTATAGAGTAGTTTGCATTTTCTATAGTAGATAACCTTGACCTCAGCTTCAGTGCTATTGATATTTGGGAGCAGATAATTCTTTGTTGTAGAATAATGTCATGTGCACAGCAGGGCGTTTATCAGCATCCCTTGTCTCTATCCACCAAATGTGTATAGCACTCTTGGCCCAGTTGCAACAAACAAAAATGTCACCAGACATTGCCAAATGTCCCCTAGGGGGCAAAATTGACCCTGACTGAGAACCACCATTCTAGAGTTTTATATAAATGGTGTCATGTGTTATATACTCTTTCCGGGGGCTTCATTCCCTCAGCATAATTAGAGATTCATCCCAGTGGGGTCCTTTTCATCAAGCTACCTGATCAGAAGAGTCTCTCAGAGTGAGTTTTTGGTTGTCAAAGGAGGTACTGTGTAGAATATCAGTCAACATAGGAGTCAAAAGTCTTAGGTTCTGATTCTAGCACTTCCACATACTAGCTGTTCTGTATTAATGATGTAAAAATATTTATCTTGCTCACTTTGCAAGATTACTGTGAGGATCAAGTCTGAGCTATATAACATTAAAATACTAGTATTTGCTTTCATTTTGGAGAGTCTATGAAAATAGAGTATTTTTTAATCAGATAATCTAAACTGTCATCCAATTTAAAATTTTTTTGTGAAATACTTGCACCTATAGGGTGTTCTTATACTCCGACACAAAAATTAGTTTGTTCCCAAAGAGTCTATAAGACATTGGAGTTAAATAAAGCACTAGAAAGATAGGAATATGGATGAGGTGCTGAGGTGGCAGAGAGAGCAAAGAGTGATGGATTCATTCAGGAAAGGACTAATACAAAGATTTCTTGGAGCAGGTAAAATCTGGGTTGGATTTTGAAGGATGAATGGGATTTTACTGGGTGGACATTGCAGAAGGGAATTCCATTAGAATGGTAAACATGCAAGCAAGGAGGCATAAAATAGCTTGATGTATTTGGAGAACTGGGAGTAGCTTAGTATTGCTGGAGTATGAAATAAGATCACATCTGAATGGTGGGATATGAGCAATAAGCAAGAATCAACTATAAAGGAAATATTTTATCTTACTAATGAGTTTGGACTTTATTTTACAAATGGCAGGAAGCCAGTGAAGTGTTTTAAGCAAGAAGTACAAATTGGTTAATGCTTTAGAAAGATTGTTTCGGTGCTGTGTGAAGAATTGATTTAAATGCCTGTTTTCATTTCTGAAGTCTGGGGGTTTTTATTTCATCAATATTTTATTGTTCTGTTGTTATAAATTAACATCGATTTGTGCAATTATGTTTCATTACTAAATGGCAAAAAAAAAAATGACTTCTTAAAAGAGAGAAGCAATTCCTTAACGTAATTTTAAAGAGCCAGATTAAATATATATAAATTTTTTTTCTTTTTTTTTAGTGGGACTTCAGTCAATCATGACAGTTTGAAACTACTACACTCCACCCACATTAAAACATTAAAAGTCCCCTGTGGCCAAAAGGTGGGGGGAGCATGAGACAATGAACAAAATAGCTCCACATGTAGCTCACACTGAAATCTTCTCTAGGGACAGGTAAAGGAACAAGTTGCCCTTTAGAAATGAGACTCACAGCCTATTCTATATTGAAGAGAGAAATAAGATTTATGAGCTACAAACTCTGATTTTCAAAAGAATAAAATTCTCAACTAACAGGGGATCCTTAATATTTTATCCTCCTAGACAGATATTGAGACCCCCCCTTTATAAATCTGCAATGTCCTCTTGTACGCATCTCACCCTTGCTTTTCCTATTGGATGTTGTGAGATCTCATTTTCCTTAACTGAATGTCATGTCACACCCCCCTACCCTCCTGATCACAAAGCAAATCTTGGAGGATCTTGGACTGTGCCCAGTATCAACCAGTCTGTCATGTAGATGTGTTAGGGAACTGGAGCACGGTTCCTTCTTTCATTGCTTCTTATTTCCTGCAGGTCAGTTTGTATAAACAGCAAAGCCTTGTTTTTATATTCTGAGCCCAAATTGATTTTTCTACAACAGTACTGACTTAGCATGTGGTGTGTGGGGCCCTTCATTCTCCTGGAATGAAAAACTAAATATTGGAAAAATTAAGACGAGAGGAAGGGAATTAGGATGAGAGAAAAAAATGGAGGAAAAAAATCTGGGTACGTAGGAATGAAACTTAGCCAGACCTGAATTATTGGCAGGCTGAGGGATATTCCTGGAAACTTGTCTTTTCTTCAGTTAGTTTCACAGTAAATACTTTAGGGTCATGTTGCATTATTTTGTTGTGCTTGTTGACTATATAAACACAGACTCAAGAGTAGGAGAGAGAGGAAGCCATGAGGGTATAAAAATTGCCCCATGAAAATGTGAAGATGAACATATGTATATGCCTGGCAGAATCCTCATGCTGGGAAGAGAGGTAAATGGTATTTACCTATACTATTCTCATGGAGAACTTGGGAGACATATTCCAAATATGCGCTGTTAAAAGGACTTCTCAAGCTTCTAACCATGATTGTGGCTATTTTCCATTAATCATGTTCCCATTGTGTTGCAGTATACATGCATGAACATGTTGTATGAAATTAATACAAAGAAATGGTACTCTGGGAAAGCAGAAATATATGGGAATGAGGACAAGAAAACATGATGAATGTCTTCAAATATTTGGTGGGCCATCATAAGCTGGAAAGATTAGATTGTTGTACCTATTTTCTAGTAGTAGAACTAGGACCGTAAAGGAGATACTGGGTTAAGACAGGGAAGACTTCTGTATATTAAACAATTTAAAGTGGTCACCAACAGCTTTTTACCATTGAATGTAGTTAAATTGAGGCCAAATCACATCCTGTTAGGTTACCAGGGAGGCTTTTAAAACTGAGTCAGACTAAGTATCTTCTATGTCTCTTGGAAATGTAATATTCTAAAATCAAATAACATAATGAGCTTAATGTCAACACTATGCACTATGACCTTTACATAACTTTTGTATCATCAGAGGTAATGAAGGCACCAATATCTATATATATTTTTGGATAATGAGATGTCCTCATTTATCCTCTGTAGTGTTGCTATTTTTTTGTGTGTGTCCCTCAACTCTTTTAACTTGTTCTTTCATTTATTTGTTAATTCATTTATTCAACAAGTGTTGTTGAGTTCCTCATCTACACTAAATACTGTGCTAAGAACGAAGATGAAAAAGATACTGTATCGGCTTTGTCCTCACGAACATGTGATTCTGCTCAGCTGTGAACAATTTGGAGCTTTATATTTAAATGGATGTGATGAATTTACCTCCTTAATTGGTTGTTTAAAGCCTCAAAATATAGTATTATTTATTTACCCCAATGGTTTCAGGCAAGGATCCACTCAAACCAAATGTCCTAAGAATTAAGTGAGAAGGCATTTGAGGCATCATTCAGCACCATATTTAAATACTTCTTGGGGCGCCTGGATGGCACAGTCAGTTAAGCGTCCGACTTCAGCCAGGTCACGATCTCGCGGTCCGTGAGTTCGAGCCCCGCGTCAGGCTCTGGGCTGATGGCTCGGAGCCTGGAGCCTGTTTCTGATTCTGTGTCTCCCTCTCTCTCTGCCCCTCCCCCGTTCATGCTCTGTCTCTCTCTGTCCCAAAAATAAATAAACGTTGAAAAAAAAATTAAAAAAACAAAAACAAAAAAATTTCTTGATCATGACTGGATGGCTGAAGTTGTCTATGGTCAGTGCTTAAGGGCATGGTTTCCAGGTTCAAATAGCAGCCACCTAACTTTTCTGTGCCATAATGTTTTCATCTGTAAAAGGGAATTATAATAGAACCTGCCTTGGAGGGTTCTTAGGCACAATGGAGATGTTTGTAAACTGCTTACCCTAGGGTTCACACATAGTAATTTCCCAACCAAGATAAGCTATTGTTGTGATACCTTAAATGAGGCTCTCATATGTTTATGTTTCTTTTTTAGCACTTACTGAATTGCATTTAGTAACCAGTTATTTGCTTAATGTCTGTCTCACTCACTCCATGGTGAGATTTCTAAAAACCTTAGTCTTTCCTGTATCTTAATGTCACAGTGCTTTCCAACATTGTTCATGTCAAGGCAAACACTACAAATCTTGATCTGTCAGTGACCCACCAGGGAAATGAGAAAGGCTGATTGGACTGGAAGTGACCAGCCTGTGGGTTCTAATGACTCCACACTCTGCCCATCTTTCCTGAGGGCTGAGAGCATCAGTCTTTTGGAGCACTAGGTACTGCAGCATATGGGCTGGAAAACTCCAGTCTTAGTGCTTACCATGGTGGTAAGCAGGAAAGAGTTCAGTAACTATTCTGCTGATTTTTTTTTTTCCTGTATTGAAGAGACTTCTAATCTCTAGCTCCATTCTTGTGCTTTAGAATTAAAATGCTCTTTTTGTGTTTTCTGCATTTGGAGTATCAATCCTATAAACTGAAATCTTGAGCTTCTTTCCAAAAATTTTCTCCACAGGAAATGTGATGCCTGTGTAGATGCCTTGGGGTTTCCAAAGTGGTTTAGGTCCTCAGTTTGCTGCTTAATTACCAATTACTAGCATGTACATAGCAATTTTATAATGGGATCATCAGGAGCAAGCTATAAGGATATACAACATCTAGGTACAAAGTTCTGTCTAGTGTAGCTTAAGATTTTATGGTCATTGCTGAGGAGAGATGCTTATTTCCCTGCTCTCAGGAGTTCACAGAGAGGGGCTTTTCTTAAATGTTTAAGCCTTTTGCCTCAACCATTAGTTCTTACCATGGAGGTAGGATGAGCTAAGCGGTTGGTGGATGAAAGGCATCCGTTCACAATTTTCTATTGGGTGAAGCTAATAGATGAAAAGTTTTTAGTAGTGGAGGATCCTTTCTCTTGTCGCTATTCTCTTTCCCATTCACAGTGCTAGGAGCTGATCCTCATGAAGTGTATATATTCTCAGACTCAAATTTTTTCTTAGGTAGACTGTTTCAAGGTATAAACCAGGGTGAGGGGAGTCAGGGTATTTTAACTCGTCTACCTGGTGCTTGTGCTTACTCTAAGCTATTCCCTACAATATAGCTTTATCAGAAATCAGGTTGACATTATGGCTTCCACCTCTCTGATTCCTGTATCTGTATCTCACTCCGTTCTGAATTCAGGCAGAAAACAGGACTGTCATCTATTAGGCCTTCAAAAATGCCAACAGTAGTCAGTTGCTATTGATTAGTAATTAATCTGAATTTTAAAAAATATTTAAAATAGAAGTGAAATATGAAGATGGTAAAATATTTCTACCATGCACATGAATAAAGTAAAACATAAAATTCTCTTTCCTTTCCCTTGTCCTTCTTCACAAAGTTAACCACTGTTAATATTTCTGTGAATCTTTAAAGAAGAAAAGGCACAAATACTTACATAGGGGTTTTTATGTGCTTTAGAAAGTGTACACAGAACTTTGGGTTAGGCAACAATTTCTTAGATATGACACCAGAAGTGAAAGTTATAAAAGAGATTATACTTTGAAGTTAAAAAAAAATTGTGCTTCAAAGGACATCATCAAGATAGTGAAAACACGACCCACAGAATGGGAGAAAATATTTGCAGGTCATATATCTGATTAGGGACTTGTATTCAAAATATATAAATATATGACCACAAATGATTAAAAGGAATCCAGTTGAAAAATGGGCGAAGGCTCTGGACTGACATTTCTCTAAAGAAGATGTATAGATGGCTAATAAGCACATGGTAAGATGCTCAACATCATTAGTCATTAGGAAAATGCAATTAAGACCAAAATGAGATGCCACTTCGCTCTTGGTAGGATGGCCATGATAAAAGGATGGACAATAGCAGATATTAGTGAGAATGTGGAGGATGTGGAGAAATTGGAACCCTCACGCATTACCAGTGGGCATGTAAAATGTACCCACTTTGGAAAACAGTCTGACACTTCCACAAAATGTTAAACATAGAGTTACCATACAACTCAGTAATTCTACTCCTCAATATATACTCGGGAAAAATAAAAACATGTTTACCCAAGAGCTTGTACACAAATGCTCATAGAAACATTATCCATAGCAGCCAAAAAAGTGGAAAGAACCCAGATGTCCATCAATAGACAATTGGATAAATAAAGTATAATATATCCATACAATAAAATATCATGGGGCCATAAAAAGGAATGCAGTACTGATATATGGTACAACATGAATGAACCTTGGAAACATCGTGCTAAGTGAAAGAAGCTAGTCACATCAGAGCATGTATTATATAATTCCATAATATCAGATGTATAGAATAGGCAAATCTATAGAAACAGAAAGTATCTTAGTGGTTACCTGGGTCTGGATGCGGGAGAATTGTGAGTGACTATTAATGGGTACAGAGTTACATTTTGAGATAATGAAAAGATTCTATAATAAGATTATGGTGATAGGTGTACAATCCTGTAAATACACTTAAATAACAGAATTGTACAGTTTAAATAGGTAAACTTATGTGTATTAGATCTCAATAAAGTTGTTAGAAAGAAACAAAAACATTTGCATATATAATCATGCTTCTACATACTGCTACCCTAGGTTTTCATTTAACACAGAGTGGGGTAGGGGCACCTGGGTGGCTCAGTTGGTTGAGCATCTGACTCTTGATTGCAGCTCAGGTCATGATCCCAGTGTCATGGGATTGATCCCCGCATCAGCATGGATGATCCCCGCATCAGCATGGAGCCTGCTCAAGATTCTCTCTGCCCCTCTCCCCTTCCCTCTCTCTAAAGTAAAAAATAAAAAAAATTATAACACAGCTTAGGGTATTTTTTTCCCCTATAAGGACGCATAAAGTTGCATATTTTTTTAGTGGTTATATAATATTCCAGTTTGGGAACACTTGGTGGTTTCCTGTAATTTGAATTTACATCCTAGAGTTTCCTGAAGTTGAAAAGAGTCTTGTTCTTGGCCTGTCCATATCCTACAAACAACCATAATTAGGGGATGGGGATAAGAAGCATTTCAAACCAATAGAACAGAGCATTAGGGAATAGGAGGGAATAAGTTTTTTGTTTCTGCTGATAAGACCAGGAATATTGGAAAGGAGGCAGAAGAGCTACAGGCTAACCCGTCACTTCCTTGAGCATAGTTCCTTGTCTGGTCATGTCGTTTCCTAGATATTAAAATTGAGCCACCTGGCCTGCCCCCAGTATGATGAACTTCCTCCGAGTAAACTCAATGAATTTGTGTGGCTGATGATTTTGCTTTTTGATTAGACTTACTTTGCATTTCTTTGTAGAAGTATATCGATCTTTAATATTTTATATCTTATTTTAATATTTTTGCTTTCTTTCCCACCTCAGGTCTACGAGCTTATTTTTATTCATAATTGAGTTCTTGAAGGTGATAACTAACCTTTCTTTTATAAATATTTAGAAATATATTTTGCTGTTGGTTTCTGATAAGTCCTTTTATCAGATTAATGATATTCTATTTCATGAATACTTTTTCTTAAAAATCAGGAATGGATATGGAGTTTTACTCGACTTGTGGGGATATCCATCATAGTGGTTGTGTATGTATTTACTTTTTTCTCCTTTAATCTATTCATGTGATGAATTGCATTAATGCATTTCCTAATCTATTTTCAGTCATTCACTTGGCATTCATTTCACACATATTTATTTAGTGCCTTCTACATGGCAGATGCTGTTCTGAGCACCAGTGATACAGTAAGAAGCAAAACAGACATTTTTTTTTAAACATTGCTAAACGCAATCTTACAACATTTAAATGTTTCGTATTTAGGTTTTAGAATTTATCTTAAGAGATATTCAAATGTACACATAAAGATATATAATAAGTGATTATTACAACATTGTTTCTAAATATTTACTTGTCCATCCATAGAACGTCATAATATATTTTAGTTTCTCCACAGCACAGAATAATGTACAGTAGTCCAAAGAATCAGGTAACCAACACATGCAAACATAAAAATATTTTTAAAAAATCAAGTTGCAGACTTTATATATATGGCATCATCATTTTTATAAAAATGAAATAAAAAACCTATTTCTCTGTGTGTTCACACCTTCTATAGAGATAAAAAAAATATCTTGAAGGATATGAAACAACAAACTATTTAAAGCGGATTATTTTGCGATATAAGCTGAGGGGTGAGAAGCATGAAGACAGATTTTCATTTTTCTTTCTTTTTTTAAAATGTTTATTTATTATTGAGGGGCAGAGAGAGGACAGACAGACAGACAGACAGACCAGGGGAGGCACAGAGAGAGAGGGAGACACAGAATCTGAAGCAGGCTCCAGGCTCTGAGCTGTCAGCACAGAGCCCGACATGGGGCTCAAACTCATGAACTGAGGTCATGACCTTAGCTAAAGTTGGAGGCTTAACCGACTGAGCCCTCCCAGGCTCCCCTCATTTTTTTAATGTATAACTTTGGCATTGAATCCCTTTTCTTTTTTCTTTTTCTTTTTTGCAACAGGCAGATATTGTTGTAATTACAAAAGGAGAAAAATTAGTGTTAGAGAACTTGAAAGATGGTATATAAGAACATTTTGAACATGACCATGGGTTAATGCTCAATTGAAAGTAGCAGAAGTATCATAGCTAGTTTTAAGCAGAATGGGGTTTTTACTATGTATGACATATTATAAGAAAAATTGTGATTGCGAAAGTCAAAGGAACAGGTGGTAGGTGGAATTTCAGCAGTAGCTCCTGGCCCCAGAATCACACTGCCTCTGTTGTCCCCAGTACAGTTGCCACCGCTGCGGTAAAAAGCTGCTGAGGCAGGAGGCTGGGGAGCAGACACTGCTGAAACATGCAGCCTCTGCCGTGATTGGCCTCCATCCGCACCCCACAACCTGCCTCCCTCCCCATTCCACTTACTTTCAAATTCTAGCCTCACATGAGGGCATCTGATTGACAGAACTTAAGTCTCATCTGGAACCCTACAAAGCATTGCTGCAAAGGACTCTAAAATTTTCAGCTTTCCAAACACCACACTATAGGAAGATGTACTTGAAAGAGGCTGGAACGGATATTAAGCAGGCAAGCCACACACCGTATGTACTGCAATGAACAAATAGCTTGTTGCTTTTCAAATACAATAAATGACTATTTTCCCACAAAGGTTGGGAAGAACATTGGTTCACTGGCAAGGTCGTTTTTGCATTGTATAAGAAATATATATTTACTGTAGAAAAAGGAGAAAATAAGCAAGCGCAGATAAGAAAAAGGTAAATAGAAATGATCTGAAACCCCACCATCCATTGTTAATATTTTGATGTATGACCTTTCAAACCTCTAAACACACGATTTTCCAACCTACCCCAACTTAAAAAAGTATGGAATTCTTTTGCATGTTGACAGAATCTGTTTCTAATGTGTAGCAAAGCTTGAAACAATATTTAAAAAGTAAAGTTAATTAAAAATCATAAAATTGAGTTAATAACTTGATTTAAAAATTCATTGAAGTAATAGATGCTGAGTTTTTAAAAAAATGAAATTCACTTTTAAGTCGCTGTCATCAAGTCAAAATAGGCTATCTTTTCTTCATTTTAATAAACTTTAATTTTGACTAAATAAGAGTTTGTTTTAATTAAAAAAATTTTTTTTTAATTTTGAAGAGCATCCCTTAACGCCTTTTTTCTTCAGTATTTAGGAAAATTTTGTACTCTTTCCAGTTTTAAAACAATGGAAAGAGATGACTTGATCAGTCGTCAAGCATCCACATGACCCACAAAGCCGTAAAACCTCTCAAAAGCTTTATTTCAATGTTTGTAAACTGAAGAGGCTGAACTAGGCTCCCTGGTCCAGATATGTGAAACAGAAAATTCTGTGAAGAGATTTCCATCCTTAGGTAAAAGTTTCAGTCTACAGAATCCTGGCTTTGATATCCAGGCCTGCTTCTCATGGGCCAGGTGACCTTGAGCTCATCATGAACCGCTGGATGCCTGCGTTTATGAATCGGAGCCCTGAGATTAAAAGTAGTTCCTACTTACTTCCTGGAGGTTGTCAAGGCTGCCAGCTCCCTTGCAGCAAATGTCCTATATACATATTATAACTAATTAAAGTAAGGACAGTAATGTGGTCCAAGAGATAGCTAAACGGAGTTCTTTAACTTTGGTGTAGATTTTAACCTTGAGATGACTCTGTGAGATGTAAAAGCAACAATGACAACATTTTAAGATAACAAAGAACACAGGAATTTATTTTAGATAATGAATGGATGATAAGATCATTCCAAATGAAAAGTTTACCAGGCAATATATATTTCTCTATTTGTAAGCCTACCAATCTAGTGACTTATATTCCATATATCTACATGTATCTGGAAGGGTTTATACAAACTAAATATGCTAATCTCTGGGGGTGGAGTGTTAAGTAATTTTCTGAAATCTCCAAGTCATTAATTAAACAATTTACCTTTAGTGAGCTGATGATATTTTTGTATCTAGATACTATACAATCACCTGGGTTTTTTATTTTATGTTTTGATGAAAATTATGTTTGTTGCATATGTTCTGAGGCTATAGCATCAGGTAGGTGGGGTTACAAGGAGAAAGAGAATATCCCTGTTAAATTATTCTTCCTGTTGTGATGGAGAGATTGAGAGAGAGGGAGAGAGAGAGAGAGAGAGTAGAGAATTCCAAGATCCTGTCAGTCGTTCATGATCCTAATTTCCCATCTGTTAGATGACCTTAACCTCTGTACATAGTTTTAGATTTATCTGTAGGAATCAATGTCCTTTTCTCAAAACTCACTTGTCTTTCTCATTATAGACTCCAGTCTTTACTAGGTGAAAAACTTGACTCATTCACTATCTCCCTCATCTTCCTTGTTCAATGACCATTTAAACCCATCCTGTTTAGCCCTTGCAACAAATGGTGGGTTCTGGGATCGCCAAAGGAGCAGGGTGACATAGTTCCAAGTGAGGTTTTCTGCAGACGTCACCTGGACTGTTTCAATAGATTCTGGTTTCTCACTGTCTCCAGCCCCACTTACAATCTTCTTTCAGTTGTTTTAGGAAACACAGCTCAAATATTTTCACTCTCTTACTCAGTAATCACAAGTATATCCCTAGCATAGGAAAACAAACAAACAAACAAAGAAACAAAGAAACACCAAAAAAACAAAACAAAACAAAAAAATCCTCTAAAGTCTTTAGGCGATTTTCAAGGCTTCTCTTGTCTGTTCCCCAACCTATCTTTCCAACCTTATTCTTCCTTCTACAATCCTTTCCTTTCCGGCTTTTTGCCTCTACTCATGCCAGTGCCTTGCACTGCCCTTCTTCATCACCTCCACACTTCCATATCCTTGCCATTTAGGACTCAACTCAAATCCCTAGAAGCTTTTTCCAATTCCCTTTCTTGAAATACTATATCTTCCTCTCAGATCCCGTAGCACTCCATTTTTTCTTCTCTTGGGCACTTGCTACCTTTCACGGTGTATTGTGGCTATTTGTGCCCTCTGGGAGCCCAGCCATAAGCATACTCTGTCTCTGATCTCACTCAGTGTTTTCCATTGTACACTTGTAATAAGTGTGCATTATTGAAGAATTGGATCCAACATTGTTTCTGGGTTAGATTCTACCAGGATAGCTATACGGTGGATGCCTATTGAACTTTAAAAAAATAAAATAAATAAAATAACTTCCCTAGGCCACAGAGGTACCATTTAATGCTATAATTTATTAAATCTCCCTCTACCAGTTCAGTTATTTTCTTGAAGATGAGTTGCCCATAGTTAATACTATACTGTCTTTTTTGGGGATTGTGAGCTCTTTGTTGGTACTAGCCTTAAATCCACATGGATGACTCCAAAGCTAGAAAATGGGAAAGTAGTTTATCATGGCTTTTGAAATCACAGGCACTGGAATAAATTTTAAACTTCTTATCACATTTTTCCCACTTTTTCTGCTCTGCCTCTTGCCCCTCTGATTTATTTGTTTATACTTTTTTTTTTCTTGTACAGGTTGGCTCTAGGCTATTTTTTAGGGTGATTCCATTGGGGTGGCTGCCAACTTCTATTAATGACAACCTGTGAATGCTTGAGGAGGTTAAGTGGGAGCTTGCTGAGAGAGAGCCAGTGAAGATTTTTTTTTTCTTTTCTGGGGAGGGGGATGAATCATCAAGGATAGTGGAAGACCAGATTGCCCTTTCCCAGAGCTGTGTCACCCATCCACCTCTATCCTGTGTGGATACCCTGAGTCAATGCAGGAATCCTGAAATCAACAGATGACCATGAAATGACCAATATAGAATTTCTCTCCTCAGCAACAAAAAGTTTCAAAGTTCAAGATAGGGAAGAATAAAGAAAGTAATGTTGCTTGAATAACTAAGTTTATGATCTGAGATTTGGACCTATTACATTTCTATCATTTATGTCACTCTTAGATGATCTTGTTTAGTTGTCTCAAGTCCAATAAATTCTGGCTTCCCTGATTATGTTGAATTTTTAGACTGAAGAGCTGTGATTAAGTCCTGGGGTAATGATAACTTCACTAGAGATATGCTATTCCTGAAAACCTCTTCTGAGTAGCCTGGCAGTCTTCCCTTAGCTTTTGACCTTACCACGACTCTTTAAATTGCTACAGAAATTATTAATGGGGAAAGACAAAGAGTGGCATTGATGTGGACATGGTGACATGTTATAGGGGTGTTTTTTTTCTGGTTACATGTGTAGCAAAATCTTAAAAGAAACTTGTAACTATTCTATAATTACACATTTCAAGAGAATTATCCTATGATTTTAATTTAAAAATATTTAAAATTTTTGTTGAACACATATATGCAACTACTGCCAAATTGATTCCACAGAATTAAATAATTGATAAGTAATTAAAAAATACTCTTTTTTCTTCTGTCAAATCATATAAAATAATCCATGTAGCAGAATTAGAAAAAAAGAGGAAAACAGACAAAAGAAAAATAACACAGCAATATGCAAAACAGTACCTTTTTTTTTTTTTTAGCATTGAGTTTCAGCATAGACTTGAAAGGCTAAAGATAATAAAATAGGTTTCATGTACCCCACATTCAAAAGTGAGATGTGGACCATGCACACAGGACACACTAGGAGAGGAGGGATCAGTCAGCAGCATTAACCCAGAGTGATCTTCCATGTGGACAGCATAGAAGAGTTGAGTTGCTTCTTCCTCACCATAGCCAAGTGAGACAAGGAGTTTCAGAAGATTTACTTGGAGGATTTGACATTCATCCCTGGAGTGCGGTGAACTCAGAACTGGGGCCTGATTCTTTCCAGGAAAAATCCAAAGGTAAGAGACTGGCCAGCAACACTGAGAGTGAGCTGTGCTTCCTTTGAAGGTGGGACAAAGTTGTTTCTTTCTTGGAAACCAGATCCCATTGAAAGGAGCAGCCTGTGATTATATTAAAACAGACTGTCCAGACCATATGAAAGGACAATCTGACCCCAGCGTAAATGTGGAGTGCTGGAAGTCCAGGGCCATGGGGGCTTCAGATGTGTGTTCGAGGAGAGGAACTGAGGGTTTGAGAAGGAGCCCCAGTTAGAGGTACAAGAGATGACTATCTCAGAAATTTGCAAAAGATTCCTATGAAAGGAAGAGTCAACTTTGGACTCCCATTTCCAGAGAGCCTCACCATCAGATTACAGGGAATCATTAGGGAAAAACCTTCGCTGTACCTTTTCTTCTCACCCTTCACTCTCAGCCAACTCTCAAGAGGCCACACATTTCAGCTGCCAAACTGTAGAGGATGCACAGACAGAACAAGCCAAGCTGCCATCCCTTTTCCACTGTGCAGGATTTGTTCTAAAGCAGGGCTGAGCTTTTACTGTTCATTTCAGGTAAAAAGATACATTGGATAAGAATTTGAAGTTTTAGGGGTACCTGGGTGGCTCAGTTGGTTGAGTGTCAGACTTTGTTCAGGTCATAATCTCGCGGTCTGAGGGTTCAAGCCCCGAATCGGGCTCTGGTGCTGACAGCTCAGAGCCTGGAGCCTGCTTCGGATTCTGTGTCTCCCTCTCTCTCTGCCCCTCCCTGGCTTGTGTGCTCTCTCTCTCTCTCTCTCAAAAATAAATAAACATTAAATAAAATTAAAAGAAAGAATTTGAAATTTTAATATTACACCTGACTGGAGTTGTATGATTCTTAGGTTGGACTGGACATTTTATTATCCAGGCAAAGAGACTATTCTTTTATTATGTAAGAGTTACCAGAGAATATTATGCAAACTCTCTGAAATTTCATCCAAGGGACAGGGCACAGCAAACTCATGAGTGGACCCTAGAAGCAGTGAAGAGAAAACATGGTTTCTGCTTGCTGTTTCACTATCGACCACCCAAGATACTGGCCACCCACAGATAATCAGTGCATCTTCGTTTCTTTCTTTTCAGTCTTCTTTGTCTATGCACATTTCATAAAAACAGAATTGGGGTCATATTCTGTTGATTACAGTGTATGTTTCCCATTTATTTTTCCTCATCTCTTATTAAAGTCTTTTCTTTAAAAGCCAGAAAACAATAGCAAAGTCCTTTAAAAAATAGATTGGGGTGAATCTGGAAGAGGTAAGTCACTTTAATGCTATTAATTTTCTGTAAAGGTCAAGGCAATTGTGTAATTGTAGAATGACTATTATTAGAAACTATTACAGTGCTTTGCAAATCAGTTAGTTTTACTTGCTGCCTTTTGTTGACAGAATGAGGCACTGCAACATATGAGAGTTTTATACTCCATTTCAGTTCTATGTAGAACTCAAAGTGTGTGAGCTCCTGGTCTGTCCCCTTCACTATGAGTCATCAGTCTCTGTTGAAGTATCCAAAACACCTGGTAATTGCAGCAAGACAACAATCTTGGCACTATTTCATTAATTGTGTCTCCTTCCCAGCTGGCGTTTTTATTTCTGGAATGTTTTGTCTTCCTCGTGTAGACTTCATGCCCCCTGGGCAGGGACTGCATTTTCCATTTTGTCTTGTCTTGAGTTATTGCCTAACAAATACTGAAAAATAATTTAAAAAATGGATTTGGTTCACTTAGAATTCATCTACAGAAACTGACAATGCTACAAGTATTTTTTTAGCTTTATGTCTTGCAAGATAATATGTTCCCAGTTATAGTTTATCCAGCATCTCCTTCTATCATAGGCACATGGGAAAAGGATTCATAGCTTCTTTGTATATAAGAATGTCAGAGATTAAGAATATTCGTCATCAGAAGGTACAACCTCTTTTAACTAAGGTGTGACTGAGAAATATTGGCAAAGTTGCCTTTTTTTTTTTTCCTATCACAGTTGTGAATTGATAGCCTCTGATAGGCTTACTTTATTTGGTTTACACATTTTAAAAAGTTGAATTAATTAATATGTAGCAATCAAGAGACTCACATAAACATTAAGATACAACAAAAGAAGCTGGAAACCCAAGGCCTAGATTCCCGCATGGTAATAATTAGCTGATTAACTTTTTTTTTGGACAGGGCATGGGCACTCCATAATGCTGTCATCCCTACCACTCCAACTTTGTAGCAATTTATTATTTATCATTTAACATTGCTTGCAGGTTTTATCCCCCCGATATCCAGCTGACTTCAATCACTCATATAGCTTGCTTTGACTCTGTAAGCATTTTAATTTTCCAAGCTTTGCTCTTACCCATATTGTTTTACTGATCTGCCTGATTACTGTTCGGTAATATTGAGGTGCCCATACAGGTATCTTAATCAATCACTGGCATCCCTGAGTGGTGCTGCTGAAGAACCCTTAAGGCAATGAAATCACAAAGGAGTTTATTTTGAAAGAAGTATTATAAAGTGATTTTAAAACAATAAATATACTTAAAGCTCCTTATTAACAAATATAAACAGATTCCTTCTTGAAGTAATAACATTGTTACCATGCTCTGCAAAGCAAGTGGTGTATTATGCTATTGTAATTGAGTTAAGGTGTGTGCCTCCAGATTCCAGTTAGAACTGTCCGTTTGTCTGGATGACTCTCTGGTTGATAAAATGATGCTAAGCTCTGCTTAAGACATTACTTATTTAAGTGGTTGAAATTCTGTACTTCTTTTCCAATTCCAGCTGTCAGGAGGACCATATATCTTTATAAGGACTTATGAAAGCTAATCCGTCACTCCCAGGTCCCTGAAAATTATGCTGCAGATCAGCTGCTATTTCTGCCATTGGGAAGTGTAGACAGTTCTTCATAATTTTAAACTAGTTTAAATTTTAGGTAAAGGTTCTGTTTCATTCTTTGCTAGCCTCTTCCTCCTCTAGTGACTTCCAACTCAGTAAAGTTCCTGTCTATCCAGTTGATCAAGTCAGACAGCAGGGTGTTATCTCCAACAGTTTTCTTACCCCCACTAACTTCAGCCATTCAAGTCCTGCTGATTCTACTTCTTAAGTCCTCTTGACTTCTCTGCTTTTCTCCTTAACTACTTCTGCTCTCCTGGTTCAAGCCACCAACCTTCCAGAAAAGCCTCCCAACTCATCCCCTAGCAACCTCTCTTGCCCTTCAGCAGACCAGCCTCCACAGGACAACAGTTGCTCCCCATTACCATCAGGACAGATCGTACCATCTTTAACTTCTCTGTAAGACCTTCCACCTTGTACACTGGCTAGATTCCCATCGTCTTCCCAGAATCGTTGTCTTTTTTTTTTTTTTTTCACCACCTCCATGCTCCCTCTCCTACAGACATCATGCATGCTCTTTGCCCATCCTGGGACACTCTTACCCTCACACCTTACTTCACATCTACTTTTCATCTTAAACCTCCTTCCTTAGCCAATCCTTCTTTGCACTCATGGCTGCTTATCACCTTTTAATTTACTTCTTCAATATCCTGTTCTCTACCTAGGCTCTGAGGTTCACGATTCTACTTATCTTATTCACAGTTGTAACGTCAGTGCTTAACACAGGGTCTGGTACCTGCTTAGTGCTCAGATACATTAAAGAATCTATACATGAAGCCATGAGTTTCTTTCTACATAAGAAATAGTATAAAAGGTGAAAAAGCTGAGCAAATTAGTTACTTAGCACTAGAATATTATAGTTTTATTACTGAAGGAAACAGAAAAATCATAAAATGCACAAAAATAAGTATAATAAAAATCACTCCAAAGCTCCCTTTAAGATAAGAAAAACTGCAAATACTTTTGTATAAATCATTTTCATATTTATTCTATGCACATAGAGATGTAGATGTAGGTTGGTAATCTGATTTTTTCACTTAACACATTATGAGACTATTCCTATACTATTAAATATTCTTTAAAACATCATTTTATGGGCGCCTGGGTGGCGCAGTCGGTTAAGCGTCCGACATCAGCCAGGTCACGATCTCGCGGTCCGTGAGTTCGAGCCCCGCGACAGGCTCTGGGCTGATGGCTCAGAGCCTGGAGCCTGTTTCCGATTCTGTGTCTCCCTCTCTCTCTGCCCCTCCCCCGTTCATGCTCTGTCTCTCTCTGTCCCAAAAATAAATAAAAAACGTTGAAAAAAAATTTTAAAACATCATTTTAATGCTCATGGTATGTATGTTTCATACTTGATGCCCACATTCTTATCTATTATAGAATTTTTAGATTGCTCATATTTTTATTTTTACTTTTATTTATACCCTAAGTATTTGTTTATTAAATGTTATGTCATGTTATGGTTATGCCCTTAGCTTTAGAAATGGCTGGGAAGGACAGTTTATTATTGAAAAACCTTAATACTGAGAAGTCCAATAGCAGAAGGGTTAAGAGTATGGACTCTGGAACTAGATTTCCCAGACATAGATCACGACTCTTTCACGAACCAGTTATGTGACTTGGACATGTTACTTAACTTCTGGGTACTTTAGTTTCCTCATCTGTAAAATGGAACATAATGCCAAATGAGGATTTTTGTTAATAAATCTCACTCAGACTATTTCAATAGACATTTTTTTCTACTTTCTTTTAATCTTCCCTTCCAAGCCAATTTACAGTATGTTTTCTATTGACTCTTCTTTTTTCTTTTCTTTTTAAAATATTTTTATTTATTATTTTTTAAAATTTACATCTAAGTTAGTTAGCCTATAGTAAAATAATGACTTCAGGACTAGAACCCAGTGATTCATCTCCTACATGTAACACCCAGTGCTCATCCCAACATGTGCCTTCCTGAATGCCTCTTGCCCATTTAGCCCATCCACCTCATCCAAAACCCCTCCAGCAACCCTCAGCTTGTTCTCTGTATTTAAGAGTCTTTTGTATTTTGTCCCCCTCCTTATTTTTATATTGTTTTTGTTTACCTTCCCTTATGTTCATCTGTTTTGTATCTTAAATTCTACATATGAGTGAAGTTATATGATATTTGTCTTTCTCTGAATGACTAATTTCTCTTAGCATAATACACTCTAGTTCCATCCACATTGTTGCAAATGGCAAGATTTCATTCTTTTGATTGCCAAGTAATAATCCATTGTATATATATACTAACTCTTCTTTATCCATTATCAGTTGATGGACATTTGGGCTCTTTCCATACTTTGGCTATTGTTGATAGCGCTGCTGTAAACATTGGGGTGCATGTGCCCCTTCAAAACAACATCCCTGTATCCCTTGGATAAATACCTAGTAGTGCAATTGCTGGGTCGTAGAGTAGTTCCACTTTTAATTTTTTGAGGAACCTCCATACTGTTTTCCAGAGTGGCTGCATCAATTTGCACCCACCAGCAGTGCAAAGGGGTTCTTCTTTCTCCGCTTCCTCACCAACATCTGTTGTTGCCTGAGTTGTTAATGTGAGCCATTCTGACAGGTGTGAGGTGGTATTTCATTGTGGTTTTGATTTCTATTTCCCTGATGATGAGTGATGTTGAGAATTTTGTCATGTGTCTGTTAGCAATCTGGATGTCTTCTTTGGAAAACTCTTTTGCTCATTTCTTCACTGGATTATTTGTTTTTTGGATGTGGAGTTTGATAAGTTCTTTATAGATTTTTTTATACTAACCCTTTATCTGATATAGCATTTGCAAATATCTTCTGCCATTTCATTGGTTGCCTTTGAGTTTTGCTGATTGTTTCCTTCGCTGTGCAGAAGATTTTTATCTTGGTGAGGTCCTAATAGTTCATTTTTGCTTTTGTTTCCCTCACCTCTGGAGACATGTCAAGTAAGAAGTTGCTGCGGCTGAGGTCGAAGAGGTTTTTGCCTGCTTTCTCCTTGAGGATTTTGATGGCTTCCTGTCTTACATTGAAGTCTTTCATCCATTTTGAGTTTATTTTTGTGTATGGTGTAATAAAGTGATCCAGGTTCATTTTTCTGCATGTTGCTGTCCAGTTTTCTCAACACCATTTGCTGAGGAGACTTTTTTTTCCATTGGATATTGTTTCCTGCTTTGTCAAAGATTAGTTGGCCATATGTTTGTGGGTCAATTTAGGGGTTCTCTGTTCTGTTCCATTGACCTATGTGTCTGTTTTTGTGCCAGTACCATACTGTCTTGATGATTACAGCTTTGTAATAGATATTGAAGTCGGACTTGTGATGCTTTCAGCTTTGGTTTTATTTTTCAGGATTGCTTTGACTATTCAGGATCTTTTCTGGTTCCATTCAAATTTTAGGATTGTTTGTTCTAGCTCTGTGAACAATGCTACTTTGCTAGGGATTGCATTGAATGTGTAGATTGCCTTGGGTCGTATTGATGTTTTGACAAAATTTGTTCTTTCAATCTGTGAGCATGGAATATTTTTCCATTTTTGTGTCTTTCTCAATATTTTCTATAGTTTTCAGGGTATAGATTTTTTACCTCCTTGGTTAGGTTTCTTCCTAGGTATTTTATGGGTTTTGGTGCAATTGTAAATGGATCAATTCCTTGATTTCTCTTTCTGCTGCTTCATTGTTGGTGTATGGAAATGCAACCGATTTCTGTGTGTTGATTTTATATCCTGCAACTTTGCTGAATTCATGAATCAGTTCTAGCAGTTTTTTGGTGGAATCTTTAGGGTTTTCCAAATAGAGTATCATGTCATCTGCAAAGAGTGAAAGTTTGACCTCCTCCTGGCCGATTTGATGCCTTTTATTTCTTTGTGTTGTCTGATTGCTGAGGCTAAGACTTCCAATACTATGTTAAATAACATTGGCGAGAGTGGACATCCCTGTCTTGTTCCTGACCTTCGGGGGAAAGCTCTCAGTTTTTCCCCATTGAGGATGATATTAGCATTGGGTCATTCGTTCATATATGGCTTTTATGATCTTGAGGTCCACTCCTTCTATCCCTACTTGAGTGTTTTTATCAAGAAAGGATGTTGTATTTTGTTGAATGCTTTCTCTGCATCTATTGAGAGGATCCTATGGTTCTTGTCCTTTCTTTTATTGATGTGATGAATCATGTTAATTGTTTTGCGGATATTGAACCAGCCCTGGATCCCAGGTATAAATCCTGCTTGGTTGTGGTGAATAATTTTTTTAATGTATTGTTGGATCCGGTTGGCTAATATCTTGTTGAGGATTTTTGCATCCATGTTCATCAGGGAAATTGGTCTATAGTTCTCCTTTTTAGTGGGGTTTCTGTCTGGTTTTGGAATCAAGGTCATGCTGGCTTCATAGAAAGAGTTTGGAAGTTTTCCTTCCATTTCTATTTTTTAGAACAGCTTCAAGAGAATGGGTGTTAACTCTTCCTTAAATGTTTGGTAGAATTCCCCTGGAAAGCCATCTGGCCCTGGACTCTTGTTTTTTGGCAGATTTTTGATTACTCATTCGATTTCCTTACTGGTTATGGGTCTGTTCACATTTTCTATTTCTTCCTGTTTCAGTTTTGGTAGTGTATGTGTTTCTAGGAATTTGTCCATTTCTTCCACAATACCCATTTTATTGGCATATTATTGCTCATAATATTCTCTTATGATTGCTTTTATTTCTGTTGTGTTGGTTGTGATCTCTCCTCTTTCATTCTTGATTTTATTTATTTGGGTCCTTTCCTTTTTGTTTTTGATCAAACTGGCTAGTGGTTTATCAATTTTGTTAATTCTTTCAAAGAACCAGCTTCTGGTTTCATTGGTCTGTTCTACTGTTTTTTTTTGTTTTGATAGCATTCATTTCTGCTCTAATCTTTATTATTTCCTGTCTTTTGCTGTTTTGGGGTTTTATTTGCTGTTCTTTTCCTAGCTCCTTAAGGCATAAAGTTAGGTTGTGTATCTGAGACCTTCCTCCTCCTTTAGGAAGGCCTGTATACTTTCCTCTTATGACTGCCTTTGCTGCATCCCAGAGGTTTGGGATTGTGGTGTTATCATTTTCATTGACTTCCATATACTTTTTAATTTCCTCTTTAACTGCTTGGCTCTTCAGTCTCCAAGTATTTGTTACCTTTCCAAATTTTTTCTTGTGGTTGATTTCAAGTTTCATAGCATTGTGGTCTGAAAATATGCATGGTATGATCTCAATCTTTTTGTACTTACTTAGGGTTGATTTGTGTCCCAGTATATGGTCTATTCTGAAGAACGTTCCATGTGCACTGGAGAAGAATGTATATTCTGCTGCTTTAGGATGAAATGTTCTGAATGTATCTGTTAAGTCCATCTGGTCCAGTGTGTCATTCAAAGCCATTGTTTCCTTGTTGATTTTTTGATTAGATGATCTGTCCATTGCTGTGAGTGGGGTGTTGAAGTCTCCTACTATTATGGTATTACAATCAATGAGTTTCTTTATATTTGTGATTAATTGATTTATATATTTGGGTGTTTTCACATTTGGAGCATAAATGTTTACAATTGTTTGGTCTTCTTGGTAGATAGACCCCTTGATTATGATATAATGCCCTTCTGCATCTCTTGTTACAGTGTTTTATTTTAAAGTCTAGATTGTCTGATATAAGTACGGCTACTCCGGCTTTCTTTTGTTGACCATTAACATGATACATGGTTTTCCATTCCCTTATTTTCAATCTGAAGGTGTCTTTAGGTCTAAAGTGGGTCTCTTGTAAACAACATATAGATGGATCTTGTTTTCTTATCCATTCTGTTACCCTATGTCTTTTGATTGGAGCATTGAGTCCACTGACATTTAGAGTGACTACTGAAAGATATGAATTTATTGCCATTATGATGCTTGTAGAGTGGAGCTTCTGGTGGTGTTCTCTGGTCCTTTCTAATCTTTGTTGCTTTATATATACATATATATAAATATAAATGTATATAGAAACAAATATATATATATACATATATATGTATGTATATAATACAGATATATATATACATATATATGTATGTATATAATACAGATATATATATATATATACATATATATATATATATATGTATGTATTTTTTTCCCATCTTTTCTTCCCTCAGAGATTCCCCCTTAAAATTTCTTGCGGGGCTGGTTTAGTGGTCACAAACTCCTTTAGTTTTTGTTTGTCTGGGAAACTTTTAATCTCTCCTATATTTTTTTATTAATTTTTTTTATACTTATTTGTTTTTTGAGAGACAGAGCACAACTTGCGGAGGGGCAGAGAGAGAAGGAGACACAGAATCCAAAGCAGGCTCCAGGCTCCGAGCTGTCAGTACAGAGCCCAACATGGGGCTCGACTAACAAACCATGAGATCATGACCTGAGCTGAAGTTGGATGCTTAACTGACTGAGCCACCCAGGCGTTCCTCTCCTATTTTGAATGACAGCTTTGCTGGATAAAGAAATCTTGGCTGCATATTTTTCTGATTCAGCACATTGAATATATCCTGCCACTGCTTTGTGGCCTGCCAAGTTTCTGTGGATAGGTCTGCTGCAAACCTGATCTGTCTTCCCTTGTAGGTTAGGGACTTTTTTTCCCTTGCTGCTTTCATGATTCTCTCCTTGCCTGAGTATTTTGTGAATTTGACTATGATGTGCCTTGCTGATGGTTGGTTTTTGTTGAATCTAATGTGGGGTCCTCTGTGCTTCCTGGATTTTGATGTCTATGTCTTTCCCCAGGTTAGGGAAGTTTTCTGCTATGATTTGCTCACATAACCCTTCTACCCCTATTTCTCACACTTCCTCTTCTGGGACCCCTATGATTCTGATGTTATTCCTTTTTAATGAGTTACTGATTTCTCTAATTCTTAAATTGTGCTCTTTTGCCTTAATCTCCCTCTTTTTTTCTGCTTCATTATTCTCTATAAGTTTGTCCTCTGTATCGCTGATTCTCTGTTCTGCCTCATCCATCCTTGCTGCCGCTGCATCTATCCGTATTGCAGCTCAGTTATAGCATTTTTAATTTCATTCTGGCTATTTTTTTTACTTCTTTTATCTCTGCAGAGAGGGATTCTAATCTATTTTTGACTCCAGCTAGTATTCGTATTATCGTGATTCTAAATTCTGGTTCAGACATCTTGCTTGTATCTGTGTTGGTTAAATCTCTGGCTGTCGTTTCTTTGTGCTCTTTCTTTTGGGGTGAATTCCTGCTGAATTCTGTGGTTCAGGTTGTGCAGATTGTTGTGTTAATCCTCCAATCAGTTTTCTAGGTGTGTAGGTTGGTTTAGTGTTGGTCTGGCTGTATTTCCTGGAAGCAAGACACACAAAAAACTTCCATGCTGTTCTGCCATCTTGGCTCCTCCCCGCCTTTCTTCCTTCTTTAGAAAGGCCTGGATTGTTATATACTTCCCTCTTATGACTGCCTTTGCTGCATCCCAGAGGTTTGGGGATGTGGTGTTATCATTTTCATTGACTTCCATGTACTTTTTAAATATCTTTAATTTTGGTTAACCCATTAATTATTTAGTAGGATGTTCTTTAATCTCCAAGTATTCGTGGTCTTTCCAAATTTTTTCTTGTGGTTGATTTTGAGTTTCATAGCGTTGTGGTCTACAAATATGCATGGTATGATCTTGATCTTTTTGTACTTGTTGAGGGTTGATTTATGACCCAGTATGTGATTTATTGTTGAGAATATTCCATGTGCACTCAAGAAGAATGTATATCCTACTGCTTTAGGATGAAATGTTCTGAGTATATCTGTTAAGTCCATCCAGTCCATGTGTCATTCAGAGCCACTGTTTCCTTGTTGATTTTCTGCTTAGATGATCTGTCAATTGTTTTAAGTGGGGTGTTGAAGTCCCCTACTATTATGGCATTATTATCAATGAGTTTCTTTATGTTTGTGATTAGTTGATTATATATATACATATACATATATATATATATATATATATACACACACACACACATATATATACACACACACAAACACACACACGCATGTTGATTTATATATAGTTGATTTATATATATGGGTGCTGTCACTTTGGGGGCATAAATATTTAACATTGTTAGATCTTCTTGGTGCAAAGAACCCTTAATTATGATATAATGCCCTTTTTCATCTCTTGTTACAGTCTTTATTTTAAAATCTAGTTTGTCTTATTTAAACATGGCTACTCCTGACTCTAAGAGGGAGAAGATGGCAGCTTAGGAGGATGATGGGCTCAACTCGTCCTGCTGATCACTTAGATTCCACCCACATCAGCCTAAATAACCAAGAAAACCGCCAGAAGACTACCAGAATGGACTCTCTGGAGCTAAGCTAGGCTAAGAGGCCCACAGAGGAGTGTAGGAAGGGCAGAGAGGTGGTGTGTGCTACACAGACTGGCAGGAAGGAGCTGGGTCCATGGAGGGGCAGCCTGCCAGGCAAGACACAGCCCCCGAAGTCTGGCTTGCAAAAGTGGATGGGCCGGACTCCGTGAGTTCTGAGAGCCAGTGGGACTTAACATCCGAAATGTTAAAAGTTAACAGCTCTGCTCTCAGAGAGTGGAGCAGGCAAGAAGATGCGTGGAGGGAGAGTTGTTGAGCCCTGGAAGGACCGAGCTGGGGTTGGGGAACAAAGGCACTGGCAAGCACCATTTACCTCTCCCATCCCCCAGCTGAAATTCCAAAGGGAACCAGTTTCCATCACTGAACTTGCTTGCAATGCGCAAACGCCCAACACTGTGCTTCTGTGGATCCATCCTTCTGAGGGGCCTGCCTCCCTCCCGGTGCTGCAGGGCCCCTCCCTCAGGGTACCGCGGATGGCAAAGCTAGCTAAGCCTGCCCCTCCTGCCCCTCTGTACCTTGTGGATCCACCCCGTCTAATATGCCCTTGGCCAGATCCCATTGAAACAGAACAGCAAGCCTGGCAGAATGCAAGCAGCCCAGACAGGGGCCACACCAGTACACAGTGAGTCTTGCCCCTGGGCGAGGGGAAGATAAGTTACACGCCGGTCTGACTGTGGCCCCAGAGGTGGGCTGGGGACAGACATTGGGTCTGACTGCAGCTCTGCCCACCAACACAAGTTTCTACAGCCAGCAGAGGGGAAGTTTAATGCAGTTTGGAGCCACCACAGGGACTAACCAAATGATGAAATGGAAGAATTCTCCTCAAAAGAAACTCCGGGAAGTAGCGACAGCTAACGAACTGATCAAAACCGATTTAAGCAATGTAATGGAACAAGAATTCAGAATAATGGCCATAAAATTAATCGCTGGGCTTGAAAGAAGCATAGAGGACAGAAGAGAATCTATTGCTACAGAGATCAAGGAACTAAAAAATAGTCATGAGGAACTAAAGAATGCTATATTGAGGTGCAAAATAAAATGGAGGCGGCTATAGCATGGATTGAAGAGGCAGAGGAGAGAATAGGTGAATTAGAAGATAAAATTATGGAAAAAGAGGAAGCTGGGAAAAAGAGATATAAAAATATCCAGGAGCATGAGGGAAGAATTAGAGAACTAAGTGATGCAATCAAATGGAACAATATCCGTATCATAGGAATTCCAGAAGAACAAGAGAGAGAGAAAGGGGCTGAAGGTCACTTGAAGAAACCATAGCTGAGAACTTCCCTGATCTGGGGAAGGAAACAGGCATTGAAATCCAAGAGGGACAGAGAACTCTCTTCAGACGTAACTTGAATTGATCTTTTGCAGGACATATCATAGTGAAACTGGCAAAATACAAAGATAAAGAGAGAATTCTGAAAGCAGCTAGGGATAAACGGCCCCTAACGTACAAAGGTAGACACATAGGGTAGTAGCAGACCTAGCTGCTGACACTTCGCAGACCAGAAAGGAATGGCAGGAAATCTTCAATGTGATAAACAGAAAAAAAATATGCAGCCAATAATCCGTTATCCAGCAAGTCTGTCATTCAGAATAGAAGGAGAGATAAAGGTTTTCCCAAACAAACAAAAACTGAAGAAATTCATCACCACTAAACCAGCCCTACAAGAGATCCTAAGGGGAAGTCTGTGAGTGAAATGTTGCAAGGACCACAAAATACCAGAGACATCACTACAAGCAGGAAACCTACAGACATCACAATGACTCTAAACCCATCTTTCAATAATAACACTGAATATAAATGGACTAAATGCTTCAACCAAAAGACATAGCATATCAGAATGGATAAAAAAAAACCAAGACCCTTCTATTTTCTATCAACAAGAGACTCATTTTAGACCTGAAGACACCTTCAGATTGAAAGTGAGGGGATGGAGAACTGTCTATCATGCTAGTGGAAGTCAAAAGAAAGCTGGAGTAGCCATACTTATATCAGAAAAACTAGACTTTAAAGGCTGTAGCAAGAGATGAAGATGGGCATTATATAATAATTACAGGGTCTATCCATCAGGAAGAGCTAACAATTATAAATGTCTATGCACTGAATTCGGAGCCCCCAAATATATAAAACGATCACAAACATAAGCAACCTTATTGATAAGAATGTGGTAATCTCAGGGGACTTTAATACCCCACTTACAACAACGGATAGATCATCTAGACACACAATCAATAAAGAAACAAGGGCCCTGAATGGTACATTGGATCAGATAGACTTGACAGATATATTTAGAATTCTGCATCCCAAAGCAAGAGAATATACTTCCTTCTCGAGTGCACATGTAACACTCTCCAAGATAGATCACATACTGGGTCACAAAACAGCCCTTCATAAGTATAAAAGAGTTGAGATCATACCATGCACACTTTCAGACCAATATGCTGTGAAACTTGAAATCCACCAGAGGAAAAAGCCTGGAAAACCTCCAAAAGCATGGAGGTTAAAGAACACCCTACTAAAGAATGAATGGGTCAACCAGGCAATTAGAGAAGAAATTAAAAAATATATGGAAACAAATGAAAATGAAAATACAACAATCGAAACACTTTGGGATGCAATGAATGCAGACCTGAGAGGAAAATACATGGCAATCCAGAGCTATCTCAAGAAACAAACAAACAAACAAACAAAATCCCAAATACAAAATCTAACAGCACACCTAAAGGAAATAGAAGCAGAACAGCAAAGACACCCTAAACTCAGCGGAAGAAAAGAAATAATAAAGATCAGAGCAGAAATAAACAATATAGAATCTAAAAAAAACTGTAGAGCAGATTAATGAAACCAAGAGTTGGTTTTTTGAAAATATAAACAAAATTGATAAACCTGTAGCCAGGCTTCTCAATAAGAAAAGGGAGAGGACCCAAACAGATAAAATCATGAATGAAAATGGAATTATTACAATGAATCCCTCAGAAATACAAGCAACTATTAAGGAATACTATAAAAAATTATATGCCAACAAACTGGACAACCAGGAAGAAATGGAAAAATTCCTAAGCACCCCCATACTTCTAAAACTCAAACAGGAAGAAATAGAAAATTTGAACAGACCCATAACCAGGGAAGGAATTGAATCAGTTATCAAATATCTCCCAACAAATAAGAGCCCAGGACCAGATGGCTTCTCTGGGGAATTCTACCAGACATTTAAAGCAGAGATAATACCTATCCTTCTCAAGCTATTCCAAAAAATAGAAAGGGAAGGAAAACTTCCAGACTCATTCTATGAAGCCAGCATTACTTTGATTCCCAAACCAGACAGAGACCCAGCAAAAAAAGAACTACAGGCCAATATCCCTGATGAATATGGATGCAAAAATTCTCAACAAGATACTAGCAAATCGAATTCAACAGCATATAAAAAGAAGTATTCACCATGATCAAGTGGGATTCATTCTTGCGCTGCAAGGCTGGTTCAACATTCGCAAATCAATCAATGTGAGGCATCACATTAATAAAAGAAAAGAAGAAAACCATATGATCCTGTCAATCAATGCAGAAAAAGCATTTGACAAAATTCAGCATTCTTTCTTAATAAAAACCCTCGAAAAAGTCGGGATAGAAGGAACATACTTAAACATCATAAAAGCCATTTATGAAAAGCCCACAGCTAATACCATCCTCAATGGGGAAAAACTAAGAGCTTTCCCCCTGAGATCAGGAACACGACAGGGATGCCCACTCTCACTGCTGTTGTTTAACATAGTGTTGGGAGTTCTAGCATCAGCAATCAGACAACAAGAGGAAACCAAAGGCATCCAAAATGGCAAAGATGAAGTCAAGCTTTTGCTTTTTGCAGATGACATGATATTATACATGGAAAACCTGATAGACTCCACCAAAAGTCTGCTAGAACTGATACATGAATTCAGCAAAGTTGCAGGACACAAAATCAATGTACAGAAATCAGTTGCATTCTTATACACCAATAATGAAGCTACAGAAAGACAAATAAAGAAACTGATCCCATTCACAATTGCACCAAGAATCATAAAATACCTAGGAATAAATCTAACCAAAGATGTAAAAGATCTGTATGCTGAAAACTATAGAAAGCTTATGAAGGAAATTGAAGAAGTTACAAAGAAATGGAAAAACATTCCATGCTTATGGATTGGAAGAATAAATATTGTTAAAATGTCAATACTACCCAAAGCTATCTACACATTCAATGCAATCCCAATCAAAATTGCACCAGCATTCTTCTCGAAGCTAGAATAAGCAATCCTAAAATTTGTATGGAACCACAAAAGACCCTGAATAGCCAAGGTAATATTGAAGAAAAAGACCAAAGCAGGAGGCACCACAATCCTAGACTTTAGCCTCTACTACAAAGCTGCAATCATCAATACAGTATGGTACTGGCACAAAAACAGACACATAGACCAATGGAATAGAATAAAGACTCCAGAATTGGACCCACAAATGTATGGCCAACTAATCTTTGACAAAGCAGGAGAGAATATCCAAAGGAAAAAAGACAGTCTCTTTAACAAATAATGCTCGGAGAACTGGAGAGCAACATGCAGAAGAATGAAACTAGACCACTTTCTTACACCATTCACAAAAATAAACTCAAAGTAGATGAAAGACCTAAATGTGAGACAGGAAACCATCAAAACCCTAGAGGAGAAAGCAGGAAAAAACCTCTCTAACCTCAGCCGCAGCAATTTCTCACTTGACACATCTCCAAAGGCAAGAGAATTAAAAGCAAAAATGAACTATTGGGACCTCATGAAGATAAAAATCTGCTCTGCAAAGGAAACAATCAACAAAACTAAAAGGCAACCGACAGAATCGAAAAGATATTTGCAAATGACATATTGGACAAAGGGCTAGTATCCAAAATCTATAAAGAACTCTCCAAACTCCACACCCGAAAAACAAATAATCCAGTGAAGACATGGGCAGAAGACATGAATAGACACTTCTCTAAAGAAGACATTCAGATGGCCAACAGGCACATGAAAAGATGCTCAACATCACTCCTCATTCAGGAAATACAAATCAAAACCACACTGAGATATCACCTCACGCCAGTCAGAGTGGCTAAAATGAACAAATCAGGAAACTATAGATGCTGGCGAGGATGTGGAGAAACGGGAACCCTCTTGCACTGTTGGTGAGAATGCAAATTGGTGCAGTCACTCTGGAAAACAGTGTGGAGGTTCCTCAAAAAATTAAAAATAGCTCTCCCTTATGACCCAGCAATAGCACTGCTAGGAATTGACCCAAGGGATACAGGAGTGCTGATGCATAGGGGCACTTATACCCCAATGTTTATAGCAGCACTTTCAACAATAGCCAAATGATGGAAAGAGCCTAAATTTCCATCAACTGATGAACGGGTAAAGAAGTTGGGGTTTACATATATAATGGAATACTACCTGGCAATGAGAAAGAATCAAATATGGCCTTTTGTAGCAACGTGGATGGAACTGGAGAGTGTTATACTAAGTGAAATAAGTCATACAGAGAAAGACAGATACCATATGCTTTCACTCTTATGTGGATCCTGAGAAACTTAACAGAAGACCATGGGGGGAGGGGAAGGGGGAAAATAGTTAGAGAGGGAGGGAGGCAAACCATAAGAGACTCTTAAAGACTAAGAATAATCTGAGGGCTGATGGGGGGTGGGAGGGAGGGGAAAGTGGGTGATGGGCATTGAGAGCACCTGTTGGGATGAACACTGGGTGTTGTATGGAAACCAATTTGAAAATAAATTTCATACTAAAAAAATAAAATAAACATGGCTATTCCTGTTTTCTTTTGGTGACCATTAGCATGATAGATGGTTCTCTATCACCCTAGTTTCAATCTGAAGGTATTAGGTCTAAAATGGGTCTCTTGTAAATAGCACATAGATGCATCTTTTTTTTTAATCCATTCTGATTCTCTATGTCTTTTGATTGGATCTGTATGGACTCTGGAAGCACAGCTCTGATACTTTAACTCTGCACTTCAAGAATCACCAGTGCTTTTCCATGTGGAAAAATCTGTAGGGTTTTTTTTTTCTCTAAGGAATGCTCCCTAGCTGAGCATTAAAGGCCCTCCTTGTCTATGCCTTCACTCTACCTCTTGAATCTTATTCTTTGTTCCTTATTTGACCTTTGCCTTGCTGCTTGTTAGTGCCTTGTCTGGAATGCTTTTCTTCACTGCCACTAATCCCTACTAGGAAGCTCAAATTTCATGATTCCCTCTTTCTTAAAGTGCCCTCTTCCTTCTTCTGCGTGCTCATAACACTTTATTTTCCCTTGTCTTAGGTCACTTACATTTTTTTCACTTGCATTTTGGTCATCTGTGATTTCAGGGAGCTCAACATGTAGTGACATGCACACCATCTGTCTCTGATCTGGCTCATTATTTGCTACAGGACCAGGTAGGCAGTAAATATGTGCTAAATTAATGAATGGATTCCAAAGTGCTTGGGAACTAGATCCCACTGTACTTTAGAAGAAAAATGAGTTTTTCAGCCCACAGTGATGAACTCATGTGGCTGTAATGAGAATTGGAGCAACAATACATGAAAAGCACTTTAATTTAATTCATGCAGTGCCATCTTTTCCTACTAGTTTCTTTTTCTTTTCTTTTCTTTTCTTTTTTTTTCTCAAATACTTTACACCAATAGACTAAATAACAGTATTTTCCAGCAAGGATTGCTAGCAGCCTTTTTCATTTCCGCACCTCTGTGGAGAGAGCTTTTCTTGTAAATCATTGCAGTGGCCATGTTCAATGCTGACCTCATTGACTTTTCACCATCACATTTGCTGCTCCCTGGTTGCATTCAGGAATGCACTATCTGTCGATACATAGTAAAAGATGAGGGTGAGGACAGGTTTATGCATAGGGTGCTTTGCTTGCCTTGAAGAACAGTAGTCTCATGCACTTAAAGGGTGGTTGCCCAGGGTTTTGGTTGGCACCAACTGTAGAACTTGAGTCAGGGAACAGACAGCAAAGGAAATTGACATGTCTTCTTACCTTAATTCATGCTGCTTGTGATTCATGAAGCAAAGCCTGGATCGATTGTCTTCAGTTCACAGGACTCAGAGTTAGGGTAGAGACCCCTTGGATTCTGGCATTGTGCTATCCAATAATTTGAAATGTAAGTGTTACTTGTAATCTCTGAGTTTAAATGGAAAGTGGGAAAGTCATATTCCAAGTACCCTTGGGTAAATAGATGTCTTTGTCACCTGGAAGTCATGAAGCACAATTAAAAAAATGTTTTATTTTTTTATAATTGAAAGTTTGTGTATATAGCTGGTATAGCCCCATTATGCCATAATAGCAGCTTGTGTCCTTGTGTAAATGCCAAAGTCAGAACAGCAGTCTGTGAAACTCCCTGTACAGATGGCATTCCACTTACTCCATGGTATTTGGATATATATCCAAATAATTTCCACATGGTGTAGCTTTGATCAGGATGACAATGAGCCTCCTCAGTTGCATTTGGGCAGGGGAATCCTCCTTCAGTTTTACATCAGATATGAGATGGCAGGAAAGAGAGAAAGGTCTGGGTGCAGAGTAAGACGCTTAGGTCAAGTTTACCAAGCTTGCAGAGGCTCCGCTGTTGGAAGTCAACCTATGATTCTTCTAAGAACTCTAACATAGAACTCCGGGTGGCTATGCTTCCTTTAAAAATAATACTGTGGGACACCTGGGTGGATCAGTCAGTTGAGCATCTACCTCTTGACCTCAGCTCAGGTCATGATCTTGCCATTCATGGGTTTGAACTCCACGTTGGGTTCTGTGCTGGAGGCACAGAGCCTGCTTGGGGTTCCCTCTCTCTCTCTCTCTCTCTCTCTCTCTCTCACTCTCTCTGCCCCTTCCCCACTTGCACTCTTCCTCCCTCAAAATAAATAAATAAACTTAAAAAAATTAATATCCCATTTTGTTTTTTACAAAAAAGAGGATGAAGACAGAACACACACTGGTTTTAGAATTCAGGAGAATGGATTTATTTTCTCTTAATCACCATAAAGCCTAGAACTTGTTTCTTGCTTCACTTTGAAGTACCACAAAACATACATAAATTTCTCATGGCATAAATATTTCTCAAATATTAGCATATGGACTAACTAATGGTACTGAGTTAAAAAATTTTAAATCAAGTAATCAAGAGAAACAAGGACGTTGATATTATTGCTTTATAATGAGGATTTGAAACTAGTAATTTAATCATTAGCTGCTTCATGATTGCAAAGCAATCAGAAAGCATAAAGTGCTATGAAAAGACTCAGAAGAAACACAGTGAGGTCAGACAGTGCTTTTAAGTACATTAAAGAAAGCAAATGTACAAATATGCCCTGGAATTTTCCTTTTACTAAAGAAAGGACTTTGGAAAGTCTTAAAATATTGCCCCTTCGGTATAGAGCTTTATCTCCTGCCTTTCTTCAGCTCCCCACCCAGCTGTGTTGATGCTGAAACCAGTGTGCACTGGTGGGTGTGAGCTGGCACAGGACTGTTAGTCTACCTGAGCT
The DNA here is from genome assembly GCF_027475565.1 of Acinonyx jubatus. Classification (NCBI taxonomy): domain Eukaryota; kingdom Metazoa; phylum Chordata; class Mammalia; order Carnivora; family Felidae; genus Acinonyx; species Acinonyx jubatus. Next base: position 196,039,136 of record NC_069381.1, on the reverse strand, counting down.
GTGAAAGGCATCCACATAGCGCTCAGTGATGAGGATTGGGAGGCTTTCCTACCACACATGCCCTGGGCAAAGGCATCCAGCTATTCCTGCTCACGGAGTTTGTTCTTTTGGCCTCAGGATGCGATTTGCAAATCCTGCTTGGCCACTATTTAGGTTTCTTACTCCTACCTCTGGTTTGCATCTGGGTTTCCCTGGAGTTGGTCAGCATTCACCCCAGTTTGGTGTAGTGCCATCTGCCCCATCATCCTCTAGTAAAAAATGAAGATTCTTAGTCTCCATCCCAAACCCATAGGATCAGAATCTCTGGGAGTGATGCCCAGGAACCAGCATTAACCATTTGTTTAGGAAGACTTTAAAAACTCAGGAAAAGTAAAATAATTTTTCAAACACACACATACCCTCCACTAGAACTAACAGACCTAATTTTATCATTTTCGCTTTGAATTTTACATGGAAGAGATAGTGCATTGCAGATACAATTTAATCTCCTTTTATTTATCTCTGTATACTCATCACCCTGCCACTTCTTAACTATAATCACAGTCAGGAATATTTCTTGAATCCATGTTTTATTAGTGTATGTAGTGGTTTCCATATGGGAATTCCTTCTTAACGTTTCTTAGGAAATTTATTAATTTTTTTCAAATCCCAAATCTTCAGAAAAATCTGATGAGAAATTGGGAAAACGGGAAATATAATTCTCTTGCAGGAATTAAAGCTTGGTGATCAACACAAACATTGCTGGTTGGAAGGAATCCATTCATGTCAAGTTGAAGGCAGTAAGTACTTACAAGTGGAGTTGAAGGTTACAGTGAATACCTTCAGAAACCAGGATAGGAGTGTGTAGGAGAGAAGTTGGACACCATCTGACCAGATAGTCTTGCTTGTGACTATGGCCATAGTATGAGGGTATGCTCAAGGTTCTGTCTGCTGCTAAGAGTGAGTCATTCTTGCAAATAAAAGGAATATTTACAAATGTATATGCATAATACTTTAGAAAATCTTAGGAGTGATGTCCCAAGAAATAACAAGCTTGAGAAACAAAATAAGTCCTTTAGTTGGCAATTTTGGCATGTGATTCTCTGTAGTGTTCTCACCTTGCTAGTAGATTCAAACATTACATTACTTGACTACTGCCCAATAATGCTCATTGACATTTTCCAATGTTTGAATACTCATTATAAGTTACAGTTTACTATAAAGAAGATAAAACATTTTCCTTGGAAGCAAAGGAAATTAGTTCACATTTTGCAACATGTATCCTAACATCCAACTTGAAGGTGATCTTGTCTGCAGCTTTAGAATTTGACTAGTGTTAATCTTTCTACATGTAGAATCTTAATTATCTTTCATTTAAGAACATGACTTTTATTGACATTTTCTGTGTTAATGTTACCTTTTAAAATGTTTTCTGGGGTGCCTGGGTTAAGTGTCAGTCAGTTAAGTGTCAGACTTCGGCTCAGGTCATGATCTCATGGTTCTGGAGTTCAAGCCCCGCATTAGGCTCTGTGCTGATAGCTCAGAGCCTGAAGCTTGCTTCGAATTCTTGTCTCCCTCTCTCTCTGCCCCTCCCCCACTCACACTCTGTCTTTCTCTCTCTCTCAAAAATAAACAAAAATTAAAAAAGAAAAAAAAAGGAGGCAGACTCTTAACTGACTGAGCCACCCAGATGCCCCCAAAATAAATAAACATTAAAAAAAGAAAAATTTTTCTATTCTCTCATATCTATATCAGGTAGAGATAACTTTATATGTCATTAAAATATATTTGTGTCACCTTAAAGGAATGAATAATAGTCATATGTTTATTATTATTGCTATTTTTTACAAGATGCTTCTAAAATGTTCAGTATAACCCTATCACAAAAAAATGACCCCTGCTTATTTTTTTGGCTACTTATTATTATTTTAAAAACTTGTTAAAAGTCTTGTGAAAAACACAATAAGTAATGCTTTGAGGAATTCCTGAGAATTTGAGTTTTTCATTCCAAATCTTGATGATTAATGTCTGCCCAGAATATAGAAAGACTAAATGATTCTTGGTGTACTTCTGCTACTTGCTTTCCTCACGCAATATTGTTTTCAGGTATATTGTAGTGAAAGGCAACACTTCTGAAAAGCTCACCCTGTACAAGGCTGTTTTAAGTGCTTTACATGTCTCTACTCATTTAATTTCCACAACAACTCTATGAGACAGTTTATCATTATTATTATCTTTTGTTTTGAAGAAACTGACATACAAAAAGATTAAGTGACTTGCCCATGGTCATTCTACTATTCGTATTGATACACGGATTTTTAGTTTATGTAGTTTAACTGTTATAGAATATTTCATCATACAGAAACTATGGGTTTTCTCCCCTTTCTTAGCCTTTTGGATTTTTGGGGTTTTTTCTTTCAACACTTTAAATATTTCATTCTTTTTTTTAAGAGAGAGAGAGAGAGCATGAGTGGGGGAGAGGGGAAGAGGGATAGAGAGAGACAATCTTAAGCAGGCTCCATGCTCATCACAGAGCCTGATAAGGGACTCAATCCCACAACCCTGGCATCACGACATGAGCTGAAATCAAGAGTCAGAGGCTCAACCACCTGAGCCACCCAGGTGCCCTGCCACGTGATTTTTGAGAAGTTGGATGTAATTCTTACCTTTGTTCCTATATAGTAAGGTGTTTTTTTTTCTTTTGGATTCTTTCAAGTTGTTTCCTCATCTTTGATATTCTGTGGTTTAGGGTATAGGGTTTGTTTTCTTGTTTGTTTGTTTGTTCTATTTTTTGGCACTTATCCTACTTGCTGTTCTCTGAGTTTCCTGAATCTGTGTTTTGGTGTCTGACTTTAATTTGTGGGAATTCTCCATCATTATTGTTTCAAATATTTCTTCTGCTTCTTTTTCTCTTTTCTTCTCCTTCTGGTATTCCCATTACATGTATGTATTTTCCAGCACCCCACAGTCCTTAGATATTCTATTCTAAGTTTTTAAATCTTTGTTTTCTTTGTTTTTCAGTTTTCAAAGATTCTATTCTTCTAGTTCAGAGATTCTTTCCGCAGCTGTGTCTGGTCTACTAATAAGCCCATAACAGGTGCCTTCATTTTTGTTACTTTCTTTTTTTTCCCTCTAGCTTTTTTTTTTTTGGTTCCTTGTTAGGATTTCCATTTCTCTGCTTGTGTCATTTTTCTGTTCTTGCACAATGTCTATTCTATCCATTAGTGTCCTTAGTTTATTAACAATAGTTGTTTTATATTTCTGATCTGATAATTCCAACATCGCTGCAATGTCTGGTTTTAATGCTTACTCTCTCTTATTATGTTTTTTGCCTTTTGGTATGCCCTATAATTCTTTTCCTGATAGCTGGATATAATGTACGGGATAAATAAACCTTTATGGTCCTAGGTGTGAGGGTAGGGGAAGTGTTCTCCAATTCTATGATTGGGTTTCAATCTTCTAGTAAGCCTATGCCTCTGCACTGTGAACTTCACAAACGTTTCTGGCTCACTTCAACCCCCCCCCCCCCAACCAAGTGGGATGATTAGATCCAGCTGGAGTTGGGTATTTCCCTTCCACCGGGTCATTTAGGCAGCAATAAAATCCCAGCAGGTTAATTTCAGGTTAGCTAGTTTCCCCTGAGGTCAGGTGTTATTAAGAAGAACAGTGTTCTGATGGACTTCAAAATGGTTCCTCTTCCTCTTTCCCTGCTAGAAGTCTGAGGGCATTTTCCTTTAATATTTACTGGGTATGGATTGGGGAAATCTACTCGAGCTCCTGGAAGTAAATCTCACAATTCTGTGGGAGCCCCACTAAGTCTGGATTCCCCTATGACTTGTCTGCACTGAGCCTTCAAACATTCACCAATTACAGTTCAGTGTTTCCTTCTCAGAGCTGGTTTCCTGGGTGGATTTCCCTCCTTGAGAGTTTCTACTTTGGTAAGCCATAACTCCCATATTTACCTGTTTGTCTCTCCATTCTTGGGGACTGTGGTTTGCTCTGTGTCCTCCCCTCTCTTAGGGATCCAAGAAGAATTATTGACTTTTTAGTGTATAGCTTTATACTTGTTTGAACATAACCATGACTTCCCAACTCCTTAAACAGGCAACTGGAAACTCATCATTCTTATTCTCTGTTGATGGACCTCTGTTTCCAGTTTTCTACTTTGAGAAATAATGCTACGATAAGCATACTTCTACAGTTCTCCCAGAGGATATGTAGGTACATATAACTAAAAGTAGTATTTCTGGCTTATACAGTACTATGTTGTCAACTTTACTAGATTTTCCCAAACTGTTTTCAAAGGTTAAACCAAATTACCCTCCCATGAGCATTGTTGGGTGTTCTTACCTCCCCATTTCCTCATCAACACCTAATATCACCAGATTTTTATCTTTGCTGGTCTGATAGATGTGAAATGATATTTTATTGTTGTAATAGAGTGGTATCACACTATCCTCACTTAAAAAATGCAGACATTAAGGCATAACAAGTTTAATAATTTAAAGACACAGACCTAATAGAGATTCCTATAGAAAAGGAAAGCTGGGTCACTGAAATAAAAAACTTTCCCTTTTGATAATTCTCTCCATGCTCGACATTCCAGTTATATTCAACAAGTTGTGAAAAGAAAACTGGCCAAAAATAACCTGACTTTTAGAAGTTTTCAATCCATAGTAGATTCTTGAGAATATCTAAGTGGTATAGTGTGTGTGTGTGTATGTGTGTGTATATATATATATATATATATATATATATACACACACACATACATACACATATACATAAATATATACACACATATATACTTACATACATACATATATATATATACATATATATATATATATATATATTTTTTTTTTTTTTTTTTTTTAATGGCCCTGGGCTGGGTAGAAGGGTTGGGTTATACACCTGATTTTTATCACTAGATAATTGTGGGCAAACATTTAATCTGTTTGATACTTAGTTCTCTCACCTATAAAATGAAGGAGTAAGATCAAAGAATTTTATTTCTCATGTCTAAAAGGACATTCCAGGTTCTACCCCCCCTCCCTACCCCAGTTGATAAGAAAGAAGCTGAACAACTTTGGTTAGAAAAGAAAAGGCCCACTTTGCCTTCTCCTCATTTTCCATATTCTCCATTCCACTTCTGTGTACATTTCCTAAGGCTACAGGGAATACAGCTTAAAAACCACTGGACAAAATAGTTTATGAGACCTGTTCCTGTGGCTAATAGTTAGCAAAAGTGCATATCCTAAAAAAATGGTCCAATGTTGTCAAATGCACGTGTTCCCTCAACTTGGGGCTATTTTTAGCAACGATCTTGTTATGCCATGGGCAATTTGTACCCTTTAAGCATATGCTGGCATTTAACAAGTGATGATGCTGATATCTGTCCCACTGACAGTTTTGTATTTATACCAGTAAAAGCCTTGTTCTGGATTACCTGACTCAGGAGAGATGCATTTTCATACACAAAAGGTCATATTCTGTATTTAAGCATTGGTTACCAATTATTTACTCAAATGCTTATAACTATAATGACTCACCCCAACATGTAGTAGATGGAGTTCCAGAAGCAATCTTGGTGTCCTAAATGATGACTGGTTTCTGGTCTTTTTGTGCAAACTGCTTTAAATGGCTCCTCCTCCAACTCTATTAAGAAGGAAAATCACAATGGATTCAAGGAAGCCAATTAGAATATATTTTGCTTTCTTTTGCCAATTTGCTTTCAGCTTATATGGTCTTTTCTTGTGAGAATATATCAGTTTACATTTTGCATGGAGAGAGTGAGATCTTTTGCATTTTTAATATTTAATTCCCAGCCAAATGCTCCTCGATGCAGTGGAAAGCTTATTATAATTAGTCCCTTGGATTTGATAAACATTCATGCGATTAAACCCAGTGATCAACATGTAAGCACACATATTTATTAACTGGTATCTGAAGTATTATGGAACAGGAAAAAGTATATGTGGGAATGATAGAAAAAAATTAACCAGGGATTTAAGACTAAGCAACCTGATGAATAATTTATTGCCTTTGGATCATTTTATTTATTTATTTATTTATTTTTAAATTCATGAAGGCATGAAAAATTAAGCCACAGAACTATTTCCCTCTGCTAAGGGAAAGAAAACATCGAAAGCCATTAGCATCACATTACTTTAAGAAAACTGGATCTCTGCTGGAAGTGCTTGAATTTTTAAACCAAAGCCTGGAATTTTCTTCAGTGATGATGGTGACTTTTAGGCTGGGCAATTGGGTACAGACTGGTGCTGTATAAATCTTCTGTTAATTGGAAAAGGAGACAGTAAAATGAGAAAGAATAAGAGTTGCATTTCCCAGAAATGTAGATATTCTCTAATTGGCTACTTTCAGTGTCAAAGGTGATCCTTACACAGGAAAAATAACAGAAAAGAAATGGAGAAAACAATACATTGGACAAGGAAAAGATTTATTTATTGATTTTTTTGCTTTTTGAACAGAGAAGAGGTTTAAAGAAAAAAATGATTTTGTCATTTCACGTAAGGATAACAAATAGAACACTGTTTAGGCTTGAATACCATAGTTTAGAGATGAACTTGGGATTCGAAGTGTTCATCCTCTTGTCTTGAGTAATTGAAAAAGTAGAATCACTTTATTTCTGCTGTAGGATCTTCCTGAGGTTTATTAAATATATTGTTTTATAATAAAAATTTAACAGCACAAACATTAAACATTTGGGGAACAATTAAAATATTTTATAGCTCAACCATATACTGGAATGTGCTGATTAAAATTATACCCAAAGAGCTACTAAAGAATTATTTTTTAAATAATATTTATTGATATGAGAATGCTCATCTATAATTGAAAAAAGAAGCAGATTACAGAATGGAAATTGACGTATGTTCTCAGTTTTATAAGAAAATGCATATTTACATATTGTGTATATAGAAAAAGGACAGGTAAGAAATAAAACACTATTCATTTCCCTATCAGTAAATATAAAATTACTAAAATATACAAGCAGTTTCCTTTGATTACTTGGTAGTTTTATGATAAAACCCCTTATATAAACATTTTTCCTTTTCCTTTTTTAATTCTTTGTGCCACAGCACAGTGCCTGACACATACTAGATTGTTAACTTACTGAATATGGCAGTAGATTGTCACAGTTGAGTACACTGTAAATACAAATGAAGAAAAATGTGCTTAATTTTTCTGTCTTGTATAGAGTTATTTTAATGAGGAGATTATGTGTTTTGTATGGTCCACTGCTTAAAAGTATAGGTTTCAGAATCCAAATGCTTAAGTTCAAGTCCAGTTTGATACTTAGCTGTGTGACTTCAGACACATGGCTTACCCTCTCTATTTTGACTCAGTTTTTTATGGGGGTACTGGAAGCATTGAATGAGATGACCCTTTTAACAGTGCTTAACATAATGTCTGACACATTGTAAATGTTTATGGTAGCAGCATTTTTATTAAGACAAAAAAATAAACTTAGAAATAATTTATTTGAGTGGTTTAAACTGGAAAAAGACTAGGTCACAGCATAATGATTTTTAATGAGACGCTTTAAGGGGCTAGATGATGATTATCACAAATACTTTTAAAATTTGACACATAATCTTATTCTGTAAAGAAAAGATTCTGTAAAGTAGTATGTACATGTAATCCCATTTATACAAATCTTTTTCTATTATTTATTACTCAGCTATCCACCTATCCATCTATCCAGAGAGATATCTAGAGTGATGTTAGCACTGGTTATTTCTGAGAGGTGTGACTTTAAGCGATTGCCTTATTCTTTATACTTTCCTATAATTGAGCATTTTATGAATATGCATGATTTGTAGAAACTATAAAGATATTATTTAAAAAATCATAGAATAAAAATGTCAACTCGTCCTTTGTTAAAATAATTATAAATCTAATTTAGTAGAAACAGAATTAACAAAATTTTGCTGTAACCTATAGGTGAAGTGACAGAATTGAATTTGTACTATTAGCTTTTCATGATACAGAGTTGATGTGGAATAAATTTAACAGAGAATTTGTAATTAGGAGAGATGAGATTCTCACACATTTTAAAGCTTCATTTTGCATAAGAAGAATAGGTCTTATGTTCTGGAGGATTTGAGCAAATATGTTCTAATTGCATATGGTTGTAGGAAAGTATTACAAAAAGATATTCATGTTGGAAATAATTATTTGAAATTATTTCTATGTTGTTTCTAACACTAATATTTTTGATAAAAATGAGAAAGAATTACCTCATAATTATTGAGTTCATATAGAAAATCTCCATAGAACAAAACCCCAGTTGTTGAATTCCATTTACATGAGTTGTTAACAAGCACAACTCCTTGCTACAGTGGATGCTGTGGTGCAGCACCCACATCCTCCTCTGGTTGTGCCCAGTCCCCAGCTGCTCAGCAGGAGGGATTCTCCTACAAGCTCAGGGAAGCTGCTTGGAAAAGGCTCTGTCCTGGGGCACCTGGGTGGCTCAGTCAGTTGACCATCTGACTCTTGGTTTTGGGTCTAGTCCTATTTTAATGGTTCGTGGGTTCCAGCCCCATGTTGGGTTCCGTGTTGCCAGTGCTGCAAGTGAGGAGCCTGTTGGGATTCTCTGTCTGTCCCTCTCTCTCTGCCCCTCCCCTGCTGGTTTCCTCTCATAAACAAACAAACAAACAAACAAACAGACAGGAAAAAAAGTCCTTGTCTCTTCCTGGGGGGCAGTAGGTTTATCTTGGGCTCCCATCTCACTCCTACCTCCTCAAAAAGTTAGTTACCTCAACAATGCTGAATGGCATACTTCTACATATATTTGTTGACTTAATGATGTTAAGTAACCTCTAGATACTAACCACTGGAAAAACTGAGGAATTTAGTAGATATATGATACCTTTCATTAACTTCTGGATTTTTAAAGTACTATTCTGTTCTTCTAATTATTTGTTACTCTAGAATTATAAATTATATACTTAAACCTCCAGTTTTTGAACCACTAATTTTAAGCAGTATTTATTGATGTAAAACGATTTCTTATCTTACACTCTCTGCCACTCTTTTTCACTCCTTCTGGTCAGCAATTTCATTGATTTTTATAGAGGAGATGAGTATTAGGATATACGTGTATACATATTTTTATACATATATGTGTGTCATTTGCACATACGTAGATATAGAAATATATTTTTTCTATATACTTGAAAGAGATATAAATATATTTGCAAAATATTCATTCTACGATTTTGAATCCATTTGTCCCAGGTTAATATAAAATTTAAAACAACAAACATTAAATAATATATTATTATTATGTGAGTTTTATTTGTTGTAGAACTAAACCAAGAAGTTCCTGATTAGATCCAGAAAGAAGGAAATATAATGCTATGTCACTAAATGTTTCCATGCTATTTGAAAGAGAATCTTCTCCATGTTGAAATCAAATGGATTCTTTTTTATTTTACTCAATAGGTGGCTTCCTATTTGGACCCTGGCTTCCTTTTATAGTCTTTTTTTTTCTCCCTAGAGTTTCTAAATGCTTTTTTTTTTAAATGAAACCTTTAAGATTTTCTGCATTCTTTAAGAAATATGATTGAATCACTCTTCCGAGGGACCTCTCACTTGTTATTATAATCTGACCTGCCGTACTGCTATACTCCTGGGATATCCACTTACACTCCTGGGATGGGTTTACTCTTTCTTAGGCTCCATTTCTTTTTCTTGGATTTCCTTCTTCATTTCTGCAAGAATATAACTTTCAGCATTGTTTTCAGAAAGGGTCTTGGAGCATAAATTTTCTGACGCCTCACATGTCTGAAAATGTAATTTTTTTGTCCACACATTGGCTTTATAGAGGTAGCCATAAAATTATAAGTTTAAAAAATTTTCCCTCAGACTTTTGAAGACATTAATTCTTCTCTTTCAGAGTTCCATGTTGTTAGGGTTGATATTCACTGGATTCTCTTTACTATCAAATTTGCCCTCCCTATACCCCAGGATTTCAGAGCTTGATTTTCATCTTACACTTGAGAAATTTCGCCTGAAAATGGCTAAGTGGGAGCCTTTGTCATTCACTCTTCTTGACATTAGATGACTCTTCAATCTGAAATGTGTGTCATTTTTAGGGAAATTTTTTCTTTGCTTTGCTCATCTCTTTGCGTTAATTTTCTGTATTATCCTTATGGAACGCCTAGGAGACAGATGTTGTGCCTTCTGGATCTAGCTTCTGTGTGCTTTAATTTTCCTCTGCTTCATCGTTTTGTCTTCTAGCTTTAAATTCCAAGTGATTTATTTTTGTGTTATCTTTCAGATGTCTAACTTGGTCTTCAGCCATATCCATTCTTAGATTCAATCTCTCTAGTGAATTTTATATTTTGGTAATTATATATCTATGTAATTTCCAGGAATCCATTCTTGTTCTCAAATTCCTTTTTTTTTTTTTTTTGTAAATAGCAACCTGTGCTTATTTTATGGAGGTAATATTCTATTATCTTTGGGGATAATTACAGATTAATTAGAATTGAATTAAACTCAAAATGGAAACAAGGTATTTCCAATTATTTGTATGAGTTCTGTTTCCCCTACTGTTACTGTTTGTTCATCTTGGTCATCTTCTCTCCTGCATTTATTTTTATTAAATGTCTGACAAGACTAGGTTAACTTGTATAGATGGCAAGTGTAGATTTCCTTTGCTGTTGAGTAAATCTTTTATTAAAATACTTCTCACTTGAATGAAAGGTATGTTGGGTTAAAAATGTCTGCAAATTCTTTGGTACTTTCTTCGTTGAGAGGTGAGAGGGTCCATGTCTCTGCCTTTTGATTCTGGATAAATTCTGGTTATTGCCTCACTAATAGAACACAGTGACAGTGGTGATGCACCAGTTTCTGAGATCAAGAAGTAACTTCTACTTCCTGTCTCTTGGAAAAACTAGCTCTTGGAATCCAGTCACCATGCAGAGAGGAAACCTTATGGAGAGGCCACATAGGAGAGGAACAAAGGTTCCTGCCTGACAGCCTGGGCAAGCTCTCAGCCAGAAGACAGCACAACTGGCCTGTGATGTAAGTCACCTTGGAAGTAAGTACTCCAGCCTCACTGATGCTGTGTGGAGCATAGATGAGCTGTTCCCATCAGGTTCTACCCAAACGGCTAGGAATAAGTGCTTATTGCTTTTTTAAGCTATTAAGTTTTGGGGGTGGTTTATTATACAATAATAGATAAGTAGAACAGAGTCTGAAACAGGATCTGTGAGAATGCCCAAGTTCTGTTGATGGAAGAGTTTCCTTTTGAGGTATGTGGGCACGGAGCAGCAAGGCAAAATGAAACTCAGGAAACATTACGCTGAGTGAATTAAGCTAGACAGAAACCAGAGTATGTACTGTATAATTCTATTTATGTAAATGTGCAGAACAGACAGAACCTCTCTACAGTGATAGAAATCAGATCAGTAGTTGCCTGGGTAGAGCATGGAGGGACTGGCTGAGAAAAGTCATGAGGGAATCTTTGGGGTAATGGAAATGTGCAGTATCTTAATTAGGATGGTGATTACACAAGTATGTACATTTGTCAACACTTGTCAGACTGTTCCCTTAAAACAGGTGCATTTTACTGGTTGTGAATCCTGCCTTTATTAGGCTGATTTTTAAAACATGATTACTTGGGGCACCTGGGTGGCTCAGTCAGTTAAGCATCCGACTCTTAATTTTGGCTCAGGTCATGATCTCACAGTTATGAGACTGAGCCTCTTGTGTAGCTCTGTGCTGACAGTGTGCAACCTGTTTGGGTTTCTCTCCCCCCCCCTCTCTCTCTCTCTCTTCCCCTCCCCTCACTTCTCTCCCTCAAAATAAATAAGTAAACTGAGAAAATGATTACTTTTCTCCTCCACCATATATATTCATTTATATATATAAGTAAGTAAAGTGAGAAAATGATTACTTTTCTCCTCCACCATATATATTCATTTATATATATAAATAAGTAAAGTGAGAAAATGATTACTTTTCTCCTCCACCATATATATTCATATTCAATGCCACTTAACCATTTTAAACATATCCAAATTTCTTTCTCTGGGATTCCAGGCTCTCCATCCTCTGGCAAATGCATTCTCCATGGCCCATGCCTATCAATCTAGTCACTATTCCCAAATATGGGTGTTTTTTCCTTGTATATATGGCTTAGCTCTTCCTATTACCTCCTCACAAAAGGCTTTCCTGCCATAATTTTTAAATGATCAAATCCTACTTTTAAGACTAAAGTCTAATTAAAAAAAATCTTTCTGGGTTCCACAGTCTGAATTGCCTTTCTCTTTTTGAGCTATGACAGTACGTTCCCACACCATTCCTGTAGAATGTGTGCTCCTAGGCCTTATGCTATAACCAGATATGTATGGTTGTCTCTCTCAGCAGACCTAAAGTCTTAGAGGACAGGGGCTTTTTCTTACTCAACTTGTAACTCCAACAATTCTCTGTTTGTAGTAAATGCTCAATAGATGTTGGTTAAATTGAATTATCTGAACCATTCTAAAATATCTTCTTTTTGGATAGGGCTGACTGCTAATTACGATTATATTCTTTTGTACAGCACTTTTCCCCTGCCTGTCACTTCAAATTAGCTTTATTGTCATCTTGTGATAGGACTTAATTGTCATATACACTCCCATCCATCCTTCTCAAAATCTCTATTGTATTGATATCCGCCCCCCCCCCCCCCCGCTTTTAAAAATAGTCTTTTTAAAAAAGTGTTTGTTTATTTTGAGAGCGAGAGAGTGTGTGTGAGCCAGTAAAGGGCAGAGAGAAAGGGGGAAAGAGAATCCCAAGCAGGCTCCATTCTACAAGCTTGGAGTCTAATGCAGGACTTGATGCCTCCACCTGCGAGATCATGACCTAAGCTGAAATCAGGAGTCTGATGCTCAACCAATTGCACAACCCAGGTGCCCCTGACATTCACCTGTTATTCCAGGATCCTTTCTTATAAAACCATCTGTCTTTCTACTAAATGCTGGGCTGGTTTTTCTCTGGGTCTGCTGGACTTTGACCACTCTGGGACTTCCTGTGCCTCCTGCTACACACCACACATGTTAACTCTGAGAACATGGCTCCTTCTGCTCTGCTCTATTAATTATCCTTTCTTCATCCAGCTTTGCATTCTGGAAATCCTGTGAAATCTCTCAAGTACAGGCTACCTCCGTTCTAATTTTTTCGCTGTTTTGAGTTCATAAACATTTACTAGGGGCGGCTGTGTGGCTCAGTCAGTTAAGCATCGGACTTCAGCTCAGGTCATGATCTTGAGGTTTGTGAGTTTGAGCCCTGTGTCTTAGGGCTCTGTGCTGACAGCTTGGAGCCTGGAATCTGCTTCAGATTCTGTGTCTTTCTCTCTCTCTGCCCCTCCTCCTGCTCACACTCAGTCTCTCCCTCTCTCTCGAAGATAAACATTAAAAAAAAATTGAATAAAAACATTTACTAATATTTTAGTAAAGGTAAATGAATATGAACATTCAGTATATTACCTTTAACAGATATTTCCAATGTGATATTCTAGATATCCTAATCCTTTACAATTATACAACATCATTTCTTTACTGTGTTATTTTTGCAAACCACTCCTCTCCTTGCAGCTTCACTTCCTCATTTATAAAATGATCGAGGTAGACAATATGAACTTTAAAATATTTCAGGTTTAACATTCCAGTGCATTAGGGTTCTAAATAGATAAAATTAGATAAAATAGATAAAATATTTTTCCAATATTGAAAATTATTTACGTACACCTCCCTTAAGATGCAATTTTTAAGGAGAGAAAATAATGCTGTAGATTTAAGTGAGCTTGCATATGTTTTAGCAAGCATTCCCATTCACAGTTTTTGAATGAGCTAGAAAACATTGTTTCCCCACAGAAAATCCTTATTTCCATTTTGCACAGAGATCCGATCTTCCTTGAAGAAACCAAAACGGAGGCTAAGAAACTGAAACTCTCATAATCCCCAAATGTGCTGTGTCAGCTCCAATGTGTACGTGTAGCTTTTCAGAATGATGTATTTACTGTGCACATAACAGGGTAATCTTAATTGTCATTGGAATGCTTGATAAATAAACACAAGTAGTAAGAAGCTATCATTGTGAACAATGCATCCCATGTTATTTATCACTGATTACAATATTTACTCGTATATTTTCTCCAAATTTCCAAAGACCTGTACCATTAAAACAAGGAGAGGTGCAAAGTTAGGCCCATGATAGTGGAAATTTGATCATGGCAGAGTGAAATGCAGTTTCTCTTCTGGTGGGTTGTGTAGTTTTTGTTCTTTTGTGGGGGAACTTTATATGTACACTTAAATATTAGTGATTTTTCAGTTAATAATTAACCTAAGTTCCCATAATTCAGGGATGTAGGACTGTTACCATTGGAAATTATATATTGTAGCATAACATTAGTATAGGAGAAATAGAGAATAAAGAGCCTTTAACAGTTCAGGAAGGGAAATCCCTGTGTAACTATGGAGCAAAGTATGCATTTGAATTGAAGGGTGAGTGGGGCTCCTTCTGACCTGTGAGGAAAAGGAAGAATAAGCAAAAAAAGGCTCACATCCTGGTGTCTGGACTTCAAAGTAAGGAAGCAATCAGAATCAGGGGGGGATTGTCAGTACTGTGAGAACACCCTAGGGAGAAGAGTTGCTTGTTAAGCAAGTACACCTAACTCACTATTAATATTAATGCTTTGGTTATACAAAAACAAGATCACATTTCAGCACCTTAGAATTCCCTCAGGGTGTGTTTTAGCTTGCCTTTCATATTTCCATAGAGACTTGTGTTATCAATTTAATATGTAAACTACTCTATTGTGATGCAGGACCCCTACCTGGAAGGGATAAAAAGGGAATGTTTAGCCAGTTCCCCTTTTGGAAACAAAACCTGAGAAAACCATGTTTGTTTTTCATTTTCTTGTTCCAAATGATGCAAGACGAAGCAAATGCCAACAAGGTTAAAATGAATCCATCAAACACACTTGCATATATAATTTAATGCGTGTCCAGTAGCAACATGCGACACACGCATTCTAAGAACTCCTTTTGCAACCAGAGTCTCAATGAGAATAAAAAATGCCATGGTAGGTATCTGAAGTTCATAACTGATGATGTTTTGAGTCTGGCCAAATAAAACCAATAACCAATGATACAATTATACCATTTCAACCAGGATCCCTTACTTTTCTCAGGTGGTACCCAGTATAATATGACTCATACAGCAAAACAATAACGTGATACTAAAATCAAAATTTTTCATTTCCTCTTCTCAAGATCTAATGGGATCTATGCAGCAATGGTTACCTTTCTTCTTCTTCTTTAAAACTTATAAATGGGAATGTTTTGGTGTAACATTGTTCAACTTTCACAATCTACTTTCAACTATTTTAACAAACCTCAGTGGTAAGGTTCGTTGTTGGGGTGACTCAGACATGTTTCTGAGGACACAGGGTTTGTTTGTGGATGTCCTCATGAGATTGATGCTTTCAGAAGCAGAGGTACTTCCTAGTGATTGCTGGCAACACCAAAACAAAACAAAACAACCCTGCTTTTCCCTGATGATATTCTTGATGCTGCTGCTTATCAAAGGTTGTCAAGGCATAAAATCACCTTCAGCTACCCCTCCATAAAACAAGAGAATTCGGGACCCATTTACACCCAGGTGAACAGAAAGGAGCAGCGTGGTGAGGATAACTTAATAGCAAAGGGCAAGTTGAGAGCTCTCTCAATGCTTAGAGATCAATTGCCTTTCCACATAAAATGAAGTGGTCATATTTCTAAGCATCTCCTCAACAGCTTCATTTTCCCCTTTATTTCCACCTTGACTGTATATGCCCTATTGGGTTTCATGAGAGATGATGACATAATTTTCAGAAGAGCCTTACAAGTCAAGATGTAGGTGACTCAAGGTTTTATAGGAAATCTGCCTTCAAGAGGGATGAAATGATTCTGTGGGACTGCTTCCAAATTTATCACTGCCTAGAGAGCTTACTGTATTAATTTTATGCATGAATGCCTTATTTGTTTCATATGAGATCCAGCACTACACTGCTGGAGCAAAATATTACATCTAGGAAAGGATTGGGTCACTAATGCTTTGTCATCAAGGATCATTGGACACAGATTTTGTGCAATCTTTCATGTGTTTATTAAGTGATAAATATTAAAGCATATTGGTCCGTACATGCAAAGGAGTGACATTTGAAATTGGTTAGTGAAGTGACATTCCACTTACGGCACAAGTGCAGCTGTGTCTGTCAGCAGTTCAATCTACTTGTTGGTCTTACTCTTCTAGTTTTGACTCTGGCATTTATGGAAAAAATAATCTTGGCCTGATTTTACTTCATGGGATATTTTCTCATGGCCTAATGGCCAACTTCTTGCTTTGAAGAAAAGGGGGAAGCAGGGTAGGATGTGAGGGGCAGGTGCAGGTGCTTATGGATGTCTCTGCCTATCTATAAAGTAATTGTAGAGATGGAATTTATGTTGTATAGAATATATGGTTGACCCTTGAACAACATGGGTTTGAACCGTGTAGGTTCTTCACTTATACAGGGTTTTTCCCTCCCAATGAATATAGTCCAATGAATATAGTACTGTAAATGTATTTTCTCTTATGATTTTAGTATTTTCTTTAGCTTACTTTATCATAAGAATACAGTACATTATATATGTATTATATATGCATCATATATATATAAAATACATACATATATAAAACATACAAAATATACATTAGTCGACTGTTTATGTTATCTATAAGGCTTCTGGTCAGCAGTAGTCTATTAGTAGTTAAGTTTTAGGGAGTCAAAAATTACATGCAAATATTTGACTGTGCAGGGGCATCAGCACCCTAACTCCCACATTGATCAATGACAAACTGTAGACAATTATTCTTTTATTTGGTGATTCGTAACAGATTCAGATTGCTTGGGTTTGATTCTCAGCCCTGCTGACTGTAGCTTTCAGAACTTGGTCAGGTTAATCAATCTCTCTACATGCAACTCTACATTTTCTCTGTTTTATTGATGGGGAAGTGAGGGTGAAGAGAATTTATTAATATTCCAGAGTCTACACATTTACTAAATGGTAAAGTTGGGTACGCTGCCAGTTCCCAAGTCCGGGCTTTTTATATCATGTTCCACTGCCTTCAATTCATGTAAATACTTAGAACAATATCTGGGATTTAGTAAATGTTTAATATGTCTGAGAACGTTAGCTATCATCATTATTATTAACATTTTTGTAAACCACATATGCCAGTCACTATGCTAGATGTTGGGGGGGGGGGTAAAATTGAACCCAAACCAGTACTATTCCCTTGGAGATGATGATTGATCGGCAGAGAATGGTGCTTTAAAAGTATACTTTAAATGACACTTTAAAAAGACTAAAAAGTGTCTAATTATAAACTATAATAAAGGTTGTAAAGTGAAGATACTTGGGACTTTAATAGTTTATAACAGGGGAATCAGACCTAAACTAAGGAGAGGGAAAGTCTTCCCCAAAGAAGTGATCTTTAAACTGAGATTTAAGAGTGAGTAAATGCTAGCTAGATAAAGCAAATGATTGGAGGAAAGAAGTGGTGGTTGGAAGGATTATGTTCCAATCAGAAGAGAAATGGGAGGGAGTAGAGACTATTTGGGATGACTGAAGATGGTAGGCTACAGGAAATGGAGGCACAAAATGAGAGGTCAGCAGGGAACAGATATTGTAGGATTATGTGGATGATGTTAGGGCATTTGGGTTTTTCCTAAGTGTATGGGAAATCATTGTGGAGGGGGGGATGGGTTTAAACTGACGCTTACAGGTCTTATAAAAAGGTCATTCTGCCATCAAGATATTCACGTATCCCAAACTTCCCCACCAACAGATTACTCAGAAACTGTGATCACTCAGAATAAGTACCAATGGGACACTCAACCTTCCCCATCCTTTTTGATCACAACTGTTTAAAAAAACAGCATCAACTTCTAATGCTGTGAATTTTGCTCCAGGGTCCATGGATATACTAGGTACAATTGCTTTCCTTTCTTTTGGTAAACTCTAAGCATGTGAGTTCAATGTTAGTGTCAATGTTGTGCTCAATGTTAGTGTCAGGAATTATCATTGCTACATCTCAACACTGTCTGGTACTGTTGCTGGCCCAACGTGGTCTTCTTCCTCTTGCAAGTTATAATTTATTATTTAAAGTTCTGTGTTTGAACCATTTCCCTAATTTCCACATTCATTGTCTTTTCCATTGATTCTGTACTATAATCTCCATTTTTATAATCTATCACTGATTCTAGCTATAATCTTCATTCTGTTATCTAGCAAATATTTCTATCTTCTTTGTAAGTATGAGATTATGTGCTGAGTAACACAGCTGTGAGAAGACACGGTTCTTGTCTTTGTGGAGCTTAGATTTAGATCTGGAGGTGACTTCCAAAGGTCCAGAACTGTTCATCCAGCAGTCTGTTGGACTGTCTCCAGTATCAACACTTGGAAATTACACAGTATATTCCCAGCAAATTTACTATGACAGTTCCAAATTTTAAACTTTAGAGCTTCCTTGGCTGTCTCCTTCTCCACGTCCTATTGTCCCATTTACCCCTCCTCACTAATTCTCCTAATTGAGACACTCAGCAGAAACTTCCCCTACTTTGTTCTGCACATTCATCTCTTCCTTTCTATTTCCACAGCTACCATCCTAGTTAAGATTAGTGCTTTCGCACTTGGATTGTTGCTTTAATATCCTAGCTGATCTCATGGATCCGTAGTCATTCTCTTTAGTCCTTGCTACATCTTTGATGGCAGATACATCTTCTTAAAATAGTTCTGCTATGTCAGTTTTAACTTTCATCAAAACTTGAAAACTCTCTGGGGCACCCACATTCCTACTGAAAGAAATCCCAACTGTTCAGATTGATACTCCAGACCCAAACTTTCAGTGTAGTTTTTGCCCCTTCAGTCATCCTACATTTCAGTTAAACTATATTACTGCTTTTCTCCAAACATGCTTCACAGTTTCTTACTTTTGTGTCTTTTGCTAATGAGGCTCCCTCCATCTGGAATATCTTTCTGAAACATGTCATCTGTCAAATTCCATCTTTCAAGACCCATCCAAAATGCCACCTACTTCATTAAGCCATTCTTGAGTTCCCCATCGAAATAGTGTTATTTTTAATTTATTTATTTTTTTACCCTGAAAGCAGACAAACACTGATAAAAGTCTGCTTGTAAACAGCTGTTCATTTAAGCAGCTTTTTATTAAACTATCAAATTAAAAGAAAACACTGAAACAAGTACACTTTCTCAAGTTATGTACCTATCCCAGCCTATACTATCATCCTGTGAACTTTAAGCTTGTGTATTCATTCATCTTACAAATATTTGTTGGACATTTGTTATGCTCCAGACCCTCTGCCCATGGGTGGACAAAAGTGGAAAGCTCCTGAGTCTATAAAGTAGGTCCATAAAGAGGTTGTCTTTGTGCTAGCCTGGCAGGAAATTTTAGAACTGAAACCTGGACAAGTGTTCCCCAAGGGGCAGAATTAGTGATTTTATTAAAGCATGTGTGTCTGAGGGTCTAAGTGGCTCAGTGTATAAAAGGCAGCAGACCCACAGTTCAAACTCTTCTCAAGTGGTGGTGGGTTCATTCTGTTCCTCCACTGAACCCTAAGGCGGTGACAAGGGAGGCCATGCTACTTATTTATTTGTGTCAGTGTCTGTATCTTTGTCCTCCATACATCCTATGCTCTGCTTTTTTGATGAATGGAGAGCAAACCAAATTAAAAATCCATTTTGAACTGTGCCCAAATGATAATTCTCATCCTGTATATATCTGGTTAGGATCTTCAACACTCTGTTTTTGAACAGTCAAATCTCACAAAGGTAGGGAGTAGGCTTTGGCACTCCACACCATCAGTATACACTTTGATATCTATTAAAATTAAAATTTGTTAATGTTTTTATTTTTGAGACAGAGACAGAGCATGAGCAGGGGAGGGGCAGAGAGAGAGGGAGACACAGAATCTGAAGCAGGCTCCAGGCTCCGAGCTGTCAGCACAGAGCCCGATGCAGGGCTTGAACTCACAGACTGTGAGATCATGACCTGAGCTGAAGTTGGATGCTCAACCAACTGAGCCACCCAGGCGCCCCAGATATCTATAAAATTAGACTAGACCCTTCTTGAACTTCCCAATTTCAGAAGCTGAAGCATCACACTTTTTAGAAAAATAGAAAGGAATCTGGTCATGTGACCTCAGTTGACTGCACACATTTGTCCGTGTGTAGATAACCCCAAAAGCTGCCATTCTCTCTCAGGGGAACAAAGATTCTCTTCATTTTGTTTTCATCAGGAGGAATTTTTTCTAAAAACTCCTAGCTCTCTGTACTGTCTCCTCCTCCCTGCAGAAGTAGAATGAGTTACCTAGGTGGTGGGTTGATTGGGGAAGTTAATTTATCAAAAGTTTGTACAAGGTAGATTTAACATAAAGTGAATAAAGCATTACTTTCCTCATCTGCAAAGACTGCTTCTAAGACCTTTTATAAAAATGAAAAATCATCATACTAAAGGAAAGAATGAATCATTTTTATCCCTATAGAAAATATTAAAGAATTTTTGTTATTATACACATTTTGTTATAAAAAGTCAATGAAGGCATATTCAGTGGAAAAATATGTAGGAAAAGAATGTTAGAGGGGAGTCTCAGGAAATAAATTAATAAAAGTATTATGTTATAGTATGTAATATTCATTAGCATTGAAGTTTTAAAAATTTGTGATTTCTCTGATTCTAAATGAGTATTTACTTTGTACCTAATATTGTATTTTTGTTTTTGTTAAAATGGGTCTTGGAATTGTATTGACTTCAAGCTCTTCAATGCCCGGATCCACCCCTGGCTTTCTGCACTTTACACTACGGACCAGTGAGAGGTGATGGTCCTAGGTAAGTGTGTCTGCTCTGCAGATCCACACTTTTCTCTGGATGGGCTGTTTCAAGTTTTAGATCGGTGGTTTAGCATTCATCTGAATCACCTGGTCCATCTGCTCCACCACCACTTCCCCCTGTGTTTCTGATTTAGTAGGTCTGGGTTGGGACCTGATTTTTATTTCTGACAAAATCCTTTGTGATATGGAGGCTGCTGCTCCAGGCAACCCACCTTGAGAACCACTACTCTAAACCATTAGTCCTTTGGCTATACTGGAAGCACCTAAGTAGTTTTTAAAACTACTGATGCCTGGGGCCAATCCTTAGTGAATCTTTTAATGCAATTGGCCTGGTCATGATGTATTTCATAAGTTCTCCAGGTGATCCTAATGTGCAGTCAAGTTTGACAACCAGTGTCTAGACTCTGGGGCAGGATTCCCAGTACACTTAAGTAGCGATCTAAGCAGATCTTCAAAATAGCATTAGCAATAATAAAGGTGACCTTTTACACATTTTTGTGCCCATTATATTCCTGATAGCATGAAGCCTTTGTTATGTAAAACAATTGTACATACCGCTACACCACCAGCTTTTTATATTTTCAAAATATAATGTCAATATGTATTTGGAAAATCAACAGTTTATATGTTGAGGCGCATTTTGCAGGGAGGTCGTGATAGAGTTCATTAAATGTAGAGACATTCTACAAGAACTCAGCAAATTAACAATCTCTATCTGAGACTAGAAGTCAGATTTTGTAGACCTTGGACTGGTGTGCATATCGCCTACATAATTTATGATGCTCTAGAAATCTAAAATAGCTTGAAGGTTCTTAATAACATTTTTTTTGGTGTTGTAATTTTATTTTCTCAACTAATTTCATGTCATTTTCCTATTTGATCTGGTTTAGTAACTCTAAGAAAATGTGTTATAATACTTTATTTAATGCTCAATTTACAATTTTTTTTTCTCATCAGAAACTAAAGCCCTTATAATGGTTTCTTTCTAACATAGCTATTAGCCTCAAACCAAAAGTATTGCGGCATCTCTAGATTTCTCTTTAGCAAGGCCCTAAAAACAGCTGGCCATTGATCCTCTGGTGAGCAGTGGCTTGAGAATGAAAGTAATTTCTTTCTTTGAATATCTGGGTGCCTCATGGAGATGGGAAGTCTTTAACTACATATTATATCTCTATACTTATTATCATTCCATTTGGAAAAACATGTCACATAGGGCCAAAGAGATCCAGTTATGCTGTGGATTCTGCTTAAATGAATACCTGATGAAGCGATAAACCCATTTTAAAATGAATTTGCTGCTCCCATCAATTCTTTGCGACTCTGTTGCAAGCCTGAAAAATGTATCAAATAATGAAACTTGATAATCTGACCCTGCTAAATGCTGCAAGCAATGTCCCAGTCTGCACATATGGTGAGCCCTTTATTTATTTAATTTCTGATTAAAAAAAAAAAAAAACCAAACCAAAAAACCCAAACCCTTGTGGAGGAATGTCTTTTCCATCTTTCAGATAATGCATTCAAAAATCTGGCTGCACAGGAAACTTAAACAAATTGTATTGGGTTATTTGGACAAACATAGAATTAATTTGCATTAAGTACAGTATGACACTGTCATTAATTATGATAGAGCATTACAACAGGAGCAAAAAAAAGCCTGATTCTTGTGGCTGACTCTACCACTAAACAGATGATCCAAGGGGCCAAATTTCAAATAGGAGAGTTGTCCTAATTGGTAGCTGAAAGAGCCCACCTAGTGAGGTCATCTCTTTCATAGCCTTTTGAACTCCATGTGAACAGTCCTTGGGGCGAGAGAACATTTTTGATCCAAAAGTCATTATCAGGGATGGAAATTCATGCCTCCCAGAAGCATGACTTTTATCTGAGTGCCTCATTTTACCCTGGTGAGAGATTAGCATCCCTCATAGGAGCATTGAAACTAATTGTTACAAAAAATTAATTAGTGACATATACAGATGGAGGCATATCCTTGCAGAGAGAGGGCTAGAGAGGCAACGTATATCATTTTTCTTAATAATTTAATTACAATGGAATGATGATGATAGCACCTTGTTTCTGTGGGTCTTCAAAAATTGAAGGCTTAGGTGTGATTTAATCAGTCGCGGAGGATGCGTTAAACAGCCTTTCAGTGCCGCTCTATATTTGCTGTTTTCTCATACCTTCTGAGCAGCTTTCAAATGATAGCTATGACTTACCATAATTATGTGTCCATGTGACAGTGCAGTGTTGACCCTCCAGCAGTAGAAAATGGATTTTTAATTATTTTTTTTTCCAGTTGTGATGATGAGTTTAGACTGAGCTTGCCATGCATTCTGACTCCACTACCTTGGTGA
Organism: Acinonyx jubatus; assembly: GCF_027475565.1. Lineage (NCBI taxonomy): Eukaryota > Metazoa > Chordata > Mammalia > Carnivora > Felidae > Acinonyx > Acinonyx jubatus. Next base: position 196,015,852 of record NC_069381.1, on the reverse strand, counting down.
CTGATAGTATTTTTTTTTCCTGAAATACCCACTGTTGAAGTCTTAATTTGTTATCTATTGGTTTTGTCTGCCATTTGCCCTTCTGATGACAGCACTCCAGGTTTCCTTTGGGGACACCAGTCCTGACCCATTTCTATCCACTTGGTTGGGGTGGAGTTTGATCCAGCTCCTAGGTTCAGGAGGTGGGTGCATGGACCAGGAATATACATGACAGCCCAGCATCTGCTTGGATACACTGGTTGCTCCAGGGTGAGGCATGCAGTAATGAAACTTGGGATGCCTGCTGGAAATTTTGGAAAAGAGTTTTATCTTTTGTTTCTGGTGTTGCTAAATAGGTAGGATGTGATTTGAGAGTTCCTATTGGATCTTTGTGTCATTGAGGAGAGCCTATCTTAAGAAAATAGACCTGAGAAATGAAAAGGAACTGATGCCTGAAGTTTGAGCACCTAAATCCAGTTGTGCCTAAAGTAGACTTTGAAATGATGAGAGGTCAAAAATCCGTGTTGGGGATTTTTGTTGGATTGGAGCGGGATTCTAAGTACTCACAATCAAAAGAGTACTCTCAGACATTTGTTCTGTGGTCATCATTCTGAAGATATTAACAAGGGGGGGAAATGCAAATAGTGTCCCCCCAATTATATCTGTGTATTGAAGAATTCAATGCATTTTGTCCCTAGCTGATTTCTCTGCTTTATAATCCATATCAATTCTAAAGCTTAGAGTACCAGAAACAGGAAGAAGCTAAGAATTTCTCACTTTAAAGAGGAAAAATTTGGAAATTTGAAATGCTTTCATGAGAAACTTGGAATGTTATTACTATCTTCTGTGTCTGAATGTAAAGGCCTTTATCTTTATTTACAACCAAGATTTGACCCAAACAAACAAGAAGCAAGAGAGAGACATAAAAGACTTTTTTTTTGTAAAGTTTATAATAGCTTATTCTGTAGAATGTACAATCTTTTACAGAGGAAAAAAGTTAAATGGTTGATAATGGGAATAAAATATTTGTAGGTAATGATTATTCAGTTTAAACTTATATGCAATATTATTTTAATATGATAATATTTTTAATTAGGCAGAAAAGTGATTATATGAGAAGAGTGTTGTTAACCCCAGGCTATGGCCTCTTGAAGCCATTTTATCCCAATTTGCTGTTCCCAATTATTCGTTTGCATAGACTGTTCCATTCTGTGAAGATTTTTTTTTTTTTTTGCACGATGTTAATCACCTGGTCATGGAGGTCTGAAATAACACGACAAGTGTCATTTGAACTAGGATAAAGTTAGCCTCCCATTGCCTCTTTCCTGCTCTTGAGTTATAAATTCTGGGATTCAGAATAGAAGTCAAGGCCTTTGGAACAGCCAGTGCTCTGTTTTTGATTGACCTCAGTTGTTCTGTGGGTCAGCAGGCAATAGCAAAGTGGCTGGCTATATGTAGGGATGAGTGAAACTAATTAGCTCTGATGGGAATCAAAGGTAGGATCTTGGCATTGTTAGCATTATCCTCCATGCCCTTCCCCCAACCCCCCTCAGCAGCACACTGGTTGTGGAGTGACACGTGAGAAGCTGGCAGGTCCAGCTTTTTTTTGGCCACAGGGCTCACCAACACCGGTGTCCTAGTGCATCTGAAAAGGAAAGAGCTGAAATGACACATCTCATTCCACCACTCATCAGCCCTGCCTCGTAACATTTGATCAGTGAATTAATACCAATAAATTAAAGTCACTTTTAGTTGCGGATGAGCTTTACATTTTTAAAACATTTAAGGTCTAATATCTATTTCTTCAAAAAAGAATATATAGAAAAAGATGCATTATTTAAAGAGTTTATTAGCATAAGGCATTTTAGAGCAATCTCTGTTTCTTTTGCTCAATAAAAAAGGGGTTTTCTTTTCTTTTTTAAAATCAAAGTCTATATTTATTGTTATTTTTTAAGTATTATTTATTTATTTATGTATTTATTTTCAGGAATAGAATATAGTAATTCATCCCTTATATATAACACCTAGAGGTCATCTCAACCAGTGTCCTCCTTAATGTCCCTCACCCCTTTAGCCCTTTCCTCCACCCAATACCCTGCCAGCATCCTCAGTTTGTTCTCTGTATTTAAGAGTCTCTTATGGTTTGTCTCCCTCTCTTTTTATGTTATTTTGCTTTCCTTCTCCTATGTTCATCTGTTTTGTTTCTTAAATTCCACGAGTGAAATCATGATTATTTGTCTTTCTCTAATTTATTTTGCTCTGCTTAATGCATTCTAGTTCCATCCATGCTGTTGCAAACAGCAAGATTTCATTCTTTTTGACTGCTGAGTAATATTCCATTGAATATATATACCTCATCTTCTTTATCCATTCATCAGTCAATGGACATTTGGGTTCTTTCCATATTTTGGCTATTGTCAATAGTGCTGCTATAAACATTGGGGTGCATGTGCCCCTTTGAATCTGCATTTTTTTTATTCTTTGGATAAATACCTAGTACTTCTATTTCTGGGTTGTAGGGTAGTTCTATTTTAATTTTTTGAGGAACCTTCATACTGTTTTCCAGAGGGTTGCACTAGTTTGCGTTACCACCAGTAGTGCAAAAGGATTCCCCTTTCTCTTTATCCTTGCCAACATCTGTTATTTCCTGAGTTGTTAATTTTAGCCTTCTGACAGGTGTGAGGGGGTATCTCATTATGGTTTTAATTTGTATTTCTCTGATGATGAGTGATATTGAGCATTTTTTCATGTGTCTGTTAGCCATCTGGATGTTTACTTTGCAAAAGTGTCTATTCATGTCTTTTACCCATTTCTTCACTGAATTATTGTTTTTTGGATGCTGAGTTTGATAAGTTCTTTATAGATTTTGGATACTAACCCTTTATCTGATATAACATTTGCAAATATCTTCTCCCATTTTGTCGGTGGCCTTTGAGTTTTGTTGATTGTTTCCTTCACTGTGCAGAAGCTTTTTATCTTGAGGAGGCCCTAATTTTTGCTTTTGTTTCCTTGTCTCTGGAGAAATGTCAAGTGAGACGTTGCTGTGGCTGATGTCAAAAGAGGTTTTTGCCTGTTTTCTCCTTTAGGATTTTGATGGCTTTATTTAATACTTATTAAAATGTACATAAGATACATTTAGGTCTTTCATCCATTTTGGTGTGGTGTAAGAAAGTGGTTCAGGTTCATTCCTCTGCACGTTGCTGTCCAGTTTTCCCAGCACCATTTGGTGAAGAGATGGTCTTTTTTCCAGTGGATATTCTTTCCTGCTTTGTCAAAGATTAGTTGACCATACGTTCATGGGTCTATTTCTGGGTTCTCTGTCCTGTTTCATTGACCTACATGTCTATTTTTGTGCCAGTACCATACTATCTTGATGATTACATCTTTGTAATACATCTTGAGATCTGGGACTGTGATGTCTCCAGCTTTGGTTTCCTTTTTCAGGATTGCTTTGGCTATTTAGGGCCTTTTCTGGTTCCATTAAAATTTTAGGATTGTTTGTTCTAGCTCTGTGAAGAATACTGGTGTTATTTTGATAGGGATTGCATTTGAATGTATAGATTGCTTTGGGAGTTATCGACATTTTAACAATGTTTCTTCTAATCCATGAGCATGGAATATTTTTCCATTTTTTTGTGCTTCTTCAGTTTCTTTCATAAGCTTTCTATAGTTTTCAGTGTATAGATTTTTTCACCTCTTTGGTTAGGGTTATTTCTAGGTATTTTATGGTTTTTGGTGCAATTGTAAATGGAATCAATTCCTTGATTTCTCTTTGTGCTGCTTCATTATTGATGTATAAAAATGTAACCAACTCCTGTGCATTGATTTTATATCCTACAAAATCATGGATCAGTTCTCCTTGTCGATTTGGGTGCCTTTTATTTCTTTGTGTTTTCTGATTGCTGAAGCTAGGACTTCCAACACTGTGTTGACTAACAGTGGTGAGAGTGGATATCCTTGACCTTAGGGGGAAAGCTCTCAGTTTTTCCCCATTGAGGATTATATTAGCGGTGGGTCTTTTGTATATGGCCTTTATGATCTTGAGGTATGGTGCTTCTAGCTCTACTTTTTTGAGGGTTTTTTTTTTAATCAGGAAAAGATGCTCTATTTTGTCAGATGCTTTTTCAGCATCCATTGAGCGGATGATGTGGTTCTTACTCTTTCTTTTATTATGTGATGTATCACATTGATTTATTTGTGGATATTGAATCAGACCCTCATCCCAGGAATAAATCCCACTTGATCATGGTGAATATATATTTTTAAATGTATTGTTTGATCTGGTTGGCTCTGTTGAGAATTCTCTGTTGAGAATTTTTGCATCCATGTTCATCAGGGAAATTGGTTGGTAGTTCTCCTTTTTAGTGGAGTCTTGGTCTGGTTTTGGAACCAAGGTAATGCTGGCCTCGTAGAATGAGTTTGGAAGCTTTCCTTCCATTTCTATTTTCTGGAACAGCTTCAAGACAATAGGTGTTCACTGTTCTTTAGATGTTTGGTAGAATTCCCCTGGAAAGCCATCCAGCCCTAGACTCTTGTTTGTCGGGAGATTTTTGATTACCGATTCCATTTCTTTACTGGTTATGGGTCTGTTAAAATTTTCTGTTTCTTCCTGTTTCAGTTTTGGTAGTTTATATGTTTCTAGGAATTTGTCCATTTCTTCCAGATTGCCCAATTTGTTGGCATATAATTGTTTATAATATTCTCTTATTATTTGTGTTTCTGTGCTGTTGGTTGTGATCTCTCCTCTCTGATTTGTGGTTTTATTTATTTGGGTCCTTTGCTTTTTCTTTTTGATCAGTCTGGCTAGGGGTTTATCAATTTTTGTTAATTCTTTCAAAGAACCAGTTCCTGGTTTCATTGATCTGTTCTACTGGGGGTTTTTATGGTTTCAATAGCATTGATTTCTGCTCTAATCTTTATTATTTCTCTTCTTCTTCTGGTTTTATGCTTCATTTGCTGTTCTTTTTCCAGCTCTTTTAGGTGTAAGGTCAGGTTGTGTATTTGAGATCTTTCTTCCCTCTTTGGGAAAACCTGGATTGCTATATACTTTCCTCTTATGACTTCCCAGAGGTTTTGAGTTGTCACATTTTCATTTTCATTGTCTTCCATGTAATTTTTAATTTCCTTTTTAATTTTGGTTAAACCATTCATTCTTTAGTAGGATGTTCTTTAATCTCAATGTATTCATGATCTTTCCAAATTTTTTATTGTGGTTCATTAGATTTTCATAGTGTTGTGGTCTGAAAATATGCACGGTATGATCTTGATCTTTTTGTACTTGTTGAGGTCTGATTTGTGACCCAGTAGGTGATCTATTCTAGAGAATGTTCCATATATATTTGAGAAGAATGTGTATTCTGCTGCTTTAGGATGAAATGTTCTGAATATATCTGTTAAGTCCATCCAGTCCATATGTCATTCAGAGCCATTGTTTCCTTATTGATTTTCTGCTTGGATGATCTGTCCATTGTTGTAAGTGGGGTATTGAAGTCCCTTACTACTATGCTATTATTATCAATGAGTTTCTTTATTTTGTGATTAGTTGATTTATATATTTAGGTTCCTCCGATTGGGGGCATAAATATTTATAATTGTTAGATCTTGGTGGATACACCCCTTAATTGTGACATAATGCCCATCTTCATGTCTTGTTATGATCTTTATTTTAAAATCTAGTTTGTCTGATATAAGTATGGCTACTCCAGCTTATTTTGATGACCATTAGTATTGACTATAGATGGTAGGTTTTATGGGTTGAATTTTGTCCTCCTAAAATTCATATGAAGCCCTACTGCTCAGTACCTCACAGTGTGACCTTATTTGGATATAGAATCTCTACATGTGTAATCAATTGAAGTGAGGTTATTAGGGTGGGTCCTAATCCTGCATGACTGGTATGCTTATAAGAAAGGGCAGATTGGAACAGATGTGTACAGAGGGAAGACACTATGAAGATATGTAGGGACAAGACAACCATCCACAAACCAAGAAGAGAGATCTAGCCCAGATCTTTCCCTCATAGTCCTTAGAAGGAACCAATCCTGTTGACTCCTTGATCTTGGATTTCTAGTCCCTGGAGCTGTGACACAATGCATTTATTGTTGAAGCCATATAGGTAGTGGTACCCTGCTGTGTTAGCCCTAGCAAACTAATATGCACAGTTGGCCAGTGTCTGGGACTCTGTAGCTCAGGATGTAGCATATAACCATCCTCTGTGAGGGTGTTACTACATTTCAGTTTAAAACTCAGGAGTCATGTCAATGAACACACAGCTATCTAGTGGAAGAGCTTGGATTATAATATGGGTGTTTGATTCCAAGTTTAGTGGGTTTTCCTCTCCTATAAAACAACTTCAGGAAACTAAGGGATTATATATTATCTTAAAAAGGAGAAAAAATGATTATAAAGCACTCATTTAGTTACCATCCAAATTTAACAAATGTTAACATATTGTTACATTTCCTTCAAATATTTTCTCAAGAAATAAATCAGTTAAGATATTTCTCTTACATTTCTGTTTATAGATCGTTCTGTAACTCCTCCAAGGTAAATGCAACCATTAATTTGGTTTCTCTTCAATCCATATTTTAATATTTTTACTATATTATCTAGTAAAAATAATTCTGCACAATGTAATGTTACAATGGAAATCATTGAGCATTTTTGTGTGTGTATGCTTGTAAGAGCTTTCTTTGGATTAATACTCCTAAAAACCAAATTGATAGATTAGGTAGGCACTTCTCCATTTTTAATAAATATTGTCAATTTGATCTTTAAGTGGGTGATATCAAATCATACTCTCACAGTGTATGAGAATTAGTTTTTCCCCATATCCTTGGTATTTTCATATTTTAAATTTTTATCAATTTGATATAGTTTGCAAATATACATATGTATATAAACGCACTATACATGTACATGTATAGATATACATATATAGCCATAAAGAGCATATAATATTGCTTCCATGCTTAAAAATTATATGTGGAAGGTATTATACTTTATGTAGTCTACTGCAACTTGCTTTTTGCACTTAATATATTCGTGAGATTTATCTAAGTTGATATATGCTTTCCTAGGTCACTCATTTTCACTGCTATGTAGTAGGTCATTGTATAACTATATCATGGTTGATTTATGCATTCCCCTCTTGATGGATATTGAAGATATTTACGATTTTTCTGGCCATGGCAATCAATACTGCTGTGAACATACTTGCACATGTCGCCTTGTACATACATGTAAGACTTTCTCTGTTTTCCCAGGAATGGAATTGCTGAGTCATAGGATAAATACCCCTTTAACTTTACAAATACTGTCTAATTGTTCTCTCAAATAGTTAAATTACTTTGCAAACCTATTAGCAGGGTATGAGGATTCCCATTACTATACATCCTTGTTAATAACATTTGGTATTATTATATTTTATACTGTTAATCTCATAGGTATAAAATAATAAGTCTGTGTATGCTGGTAAACTGGCAATAGAAAAAAAAAGTTCTAAATGGCAGCACTTGTCCATTTGCCTAGTGTAAATATTGCCATCATGGCCAGTTGCAAGTTAATAACATGACCTCACTTAATGTGACAATATGGAGCTGGGGAGAGATGGGTACAGTCATCTCTAGCATGACGATTCAAACTGGTTTCCTTCCACACACCACTGGTCATACTTAGATTTCTCTGATTACCAGTTAGATTGATCATCTTTCCCTGTGTTTTTTCATCATTTGTGTTTCTTACTCTATGAAATTCCTGCTTGTGGTTCTGATCATTTTTCTCTTGGGCTGTTGGTCTACTTGTCATTGATTTGTAAGAGTTCATTATATATTTCAGATACTAATTATTTGGTTATGAATAATGAGTATCTTTTCCCACCTCATCCTAGCTTTTCACTTGTTTTAATGGTATATTTTTGTGGTGCAGAAGTTAAATTTAATGTAGGCTAGCTTATCATTATTAGTTTGTTTTTTTTTCCTCAGTGTATTTAAAATGATTTCCTACCCCAAGTCTATAAATACTTTCATGAATTTTATTTTAAACATTTTAAGGTTTTTGCTTCTATTTTAACATTTCATTCTCTTGGAATTGTTCATGGAATGAAGTAGGGATTTTGTTTCACTTGCTTTGATAATATTTGTTTGATGTCATTCATTTCTCATTGATATATATTGTCCTCCCACTCATAAATCAAACGTGTAGGCTGTTTATACGTTCTTCAGTTGGCTTCATTGGTCTGTTTACTTATTTATGCATAATTACCAAACTGTGTCAGGCTATAGTGATAAAGATATCTATCCAAACCCCATCTTGTTCTCCCACACAGTTATTTTGGTAATCTTGGTGGTATGGTATAGTGCTTAAAAGTACGGTGGAGACAACCTGGAGAGGAATCATTGTTCTGTTTTTCTGAACTTGAATTCAAGATTTTAATCTCTTTGTGCCTTAGCTTTCTCACAAGTAAAATAGGGATGAAGTAGTATCTACCTTGTAGATATGGTTATTATGGGTATTAAAGAATTGTGTGTGAAATTTTTAGAAAAGTGCCCAATTCACAGAAAAGGCTAGTAAGAATTTGCTGTTATACTGTAAGCATACTCTAGAGTCAGTTTATCAGGTCTCATAGAATAAATATTCTACCAGGATTTTCATTGAATTTGTATGTTAATATGGAGAACAATTGACATCTTTGTGATACTGAGTTTCCCTTTTCCTACAAATAGCACATTTCTTCATATATTTAAGTTGTCTTTATTTTTTAAAGTTTAAAAATTTCCTTCGTGATACTCATACAGATTTGTTGTTATATCTCTTATTAAATATCTTTCATTCTTTGCTGTCACTATAAATTGTACCTTGAATTTTTAGACATTTTCTTTGATGTGAGTTTGCAAATCAGTTTAAATTTTATAAAATGTTTAGATTTTGATGATAACTTTATTGAAGTCATGGATACTTTAGAGGACAATTTTTCTGCTTATAACATTCCCTTTATGAAGATGGTAGATGTCTTTTAATTCTTTTTAAGTCCTTGATTAATGGCATGCAAGATATGTTAGTGTTATGCCTGGGTACCTTATAGTTTTTTATTGTGCATGAGATCTTTGTTTCTATTATATTTTCTATTTGAGTGTAACTGTAGATAGGGATGTAGTTAATTCTTGTATACATTAAAAAAATTTTTTTTAATTTTATTTTTGAGATGGACAGAGACAGAGCATGAGCAGGGGAGGGGCAGAGAGAGGTGGAGACACAGAATCTGAAGTGGGCTCCAGGCTCTGAGCTGTCAGCACAGAGCCCAACGCGGAGCTTGAACTCATGGAGCGTGAGATCATGACCTGAGCCGAAGTCGGACACTCAACCGACTGAGCCACCCAGGCATCCCTAATTTTTGTATATTGATCCTGTTGTAAACTCTATTAGTTTCTGCAGTTTCTCTGATATTTTCTTGAATTTTCTAGTGTAGATAATTATATCATCTACAACTGATGACAATTATGTCTTTTTGTAAAAATGATTAGTCCTTTTTAAATAATTTTTTGATGTTTATTTATTTTTGTAAAAGAGAGAGCACAAGCAAGGGATGGGGGCAGAGAGTGAGGGAGACACAGAATCCAAATCAGTCTCCAACCTCCGAGCTGTCAGCACAGAGCCCAACCTGGGCCTCAAACCCACAAACCATGAGATGTGACCTGAGCTGAAGTTGGATGCTTAAATGACTGAGCCATCCAGGTGCCCCTCATATGTCCCTTTTTTTTTTAAATTTACTTTTGAGAGAGAGAGAGTGTGAGTAGAGGGAGAGAGCAGAGAGAAAGAGAGAGAGAGGATCCCAAGCATGGAGCCCAACGTGGGGCTCAAGCCCAGGAACTGTGAGATTATGACCTCAGCCAAAACTAAGAGTTGGACATTTAATGGATTGAGCCATCCAGGTCTCCCCATATGTCCTTTTAAAAATTATCATTTTTATATTTACTGGGAAATCTAATGGAATGTTGAGCAGTAGGAATGGTAGAAAATAATTGTTGACATTTTTCTTTGGTAGTACACCAAAACTGACGGTGCAAGGTAAAATCTGAAATCCTATCAATAACCCATTTGTAGTCTGTTATACTAATATCCATTTGCACTTTGAATAGATTCTTTGAGCTGTGCTTGTTTTTTGTTTTATCACTATGCATTATCATTTGGAAAACATTGGTTCACTGAGTTATGTAGCTATTCCAAATGACAAATTTCATTATACAGCATCCCCCAAAAATTTCATTCATTAATATAACTACCAATATCATCAGAATAGTCTTTAAATAGCAGGGACACTATCAAGTTCATGGTCATGATCACAAGTTTTCCAAAATTCTAATTTTCACTGAAAACTTAAATTTTATCAATTGGCAATGGATATTGTTAATTGTCAGTTTTCCTTAAAGTCACAGACTCACTATGTTATTTTTTGAAAAAATGAGTACCAAAACCAAATATTGATAGCCATAAATTCTCTATTAGTCATTCTTTCAAGTAAAAATGGTGTTCCATGAAAAATGGCAATTCATTTTGCAATTCAAAGAAACAGTTTCCTCAAGATAGCCCGAGCATGTCAATATGCAACAGAAAGTGCTTTATGTGTACTTCTTATTTTGTTACAGTGAATACTAAAAAGAAACAGATTATGTTGGTTTAGATTTAATAAAATTAATAATACCACCACTTCATGGAGGTCATCCTTAAGCAACATTGGCTTTCTGGAGGGCTCTTTTCTGTAAGTGGATGGAAATAAAACAAAAAACACCAACTCGTACAGTTTAATGTCAGTGCTTTGGTTTTAGCAGTTTACCCACCAGTGTTATTGTACAATTTCAGTACAATGTAATTTCAGTACAAATGTCAACATAATTAAAGTGGTAAATAACATCTTACTATTATTATAAATATAATTTTAATCTTGTATATCTTTTTCAATCTCTTTAAGTTTTCAGTGTTATATTTTATGTGTTTCTTTCAAAAATAGATTATTGCTAAAATGAAAAGTATCATGTTTTATGGTCTTTTATTAGGTACTTTTAATCCATTTACATTTGTTGCTATTGCTGGCTTATTTGAACTTAATTCCTCTCTTTTATTTTCTACTACTATGTTGTCTGTTTTTTCTTTTCCCCATCTTGTTTTCTGACTTTTATTGTTGTGACATGGATTGATATTTATTTTTCAACTTTTTTCCTGCTACTTTGAAAGTTTGATATTTGATTCTGGTTTTTATTATATACATTTTTGTTAAACGATTTAATATCATTTTCACTGTCATTATATCTTAGCTTTTCTTTTGTATTATATTTATTTCCCTGTGCTTCATTCTGACTGAACACTTTCATCCCTGTCTTCAGATTATTTCTCACTTTGTCTGTATCTAGTGAATCACTTATAACCTATATTGACATTTTTATTTTAGCTAAGTTTTAGCTAATTTTTAATTTCTAAAAATTCTAATCGCTCTTTTATCTGTTCATTCTCGATTCATGTCTGACTGCTTTAGTTTCATAATTTGTTTTTCCTATTTTATGAAAATTATTTCTCTCTTCATTTCTTTGAGGCTATAAAACATGCCTACATGAAAATCAGTTTTGATGTTCCTAAAATTGATTTTATTCCCTTAGCTCTGTTATTTATCATATACTTGAAATTTTAGTTTGCAATTTCATCTTGAATAACAATCCCTTTCCATATTCTCTGTGCTCATTCTTTCCTGTCTCTGGGTTTCTTTCTTTCTTTCTTTCTTTCTTTCTTTCTTTCTTTCTTTCTTTCTTTCTTTCTTTCTCTTTCCTTCCTTCCTTCCTTCCTTCCTTCCTTCCTTCCTTCCTTCCTTCCTTCCTTCCTTCCTTCCTTCCTTCCTGAGAGAGCCAGAGTGTGAGCAGGGGAGGGGCAGAGAGACAGAGGGTGACACAGAATCTGAAGCGGGCTCCAGGCTCTGAACTGTCAGCACAGAGTCCAATATTGGCCCTGAACCCACCAGCCCTGAGATCATGACCAGAGCTGAAGTTGGATGCTTACCAACTGAGCCACACAGGCTCCCCCTGTCTGTGGTTTTGAGGAGGGGTCTACACAGACTTCTTATCTAGAGCCAGGTTTCATATTGTTGTCTTTGTACTCTTGTCCCATGATAGTGGAGATTCATTTATGATCTTTTGGGCATCCTGGCTGGGGTCCTACCTGCTTGGCTGTTTCTGGCTCCTTGATAGTCTCCCCTACCCGCCCCGCCCAACCTCCCCACCCCCCCACCCCCATCCAAGTATATTGCTTCATATAAGCCAATGTCCTGGGAAGTTGCATAGCTTTTCAGCTTCCTTTTAATGTTTCTGATACCTTATTTCAGGTCTCTTGTTTAATGTACTTAGTCTGGCTCAGCTATTTCTCCACATCCTACTGTGAATCAAAATCTCAACTGCTTTTTTCAGTTTTAAATTCTCCATTAAAAAATAAAAAAAAAGAATGCACTATTGTGGACTCCTTGCTCCTCCTTCCCCTGAATTGATATGTTCATGCCCTAACACCCAATGTGATGGTATATGGAAGCAGGGCCTTTGAGAGGTAGTTAAGTCCAGAAGTAGTCATGAGGATAGTGCCCTCATTATGGGTTTAGTGCCCTTATAAGAAGAGGAAGAGATGTGATAGCTTTCTCTCTCCAGGACCATGCACTGAAGAAAAGGCATGTGAGCAAGTGACAAGAATGTGGCCTTATGCAAACCAGGAAGTGGACTTTCACCAGAAATGAATCTGTTAGTACCTTGATTTTACACTTCCCAGGCTGAGAAATAAATTCCTGTTGAAGCTACCCAGTCTATAGCAGCCTGAGCTCAGACATGTACTCTAGACAATTCTGGAAGCTGGTTGATCTAGTGCCTGTAGCCCCTACTTACTGCTGTTTCTATTCTATTTCCAGCTCTTTGTGTGTATTTACATCTTTTTTAAAAGATGTCCACGTTTTAAATATTTTTTTAAGTATTCTGTCAGTACTGTGTGTGTGTGTGTGTGTGTGTGTGTGTGTGTGTGTGTGATGGAAAAGGTTGGAGCATTAATTCAAGGCACCATCTTGATTGGAAGCCTTTAGGCTATTTCTTTAGGAAGTTCTATTAAGTAAAAATGTAAGCTCAAATGCTAATACAACAGAGATAGAGGTACAGGATTAATTAGTAGAATGTTTAGGACAGGAGCAATTATGCATATTGAAATCTCTGCAGCACTGCCACAATGTTTCACATGTAATAGGTACTTATTATCCATTAAACCCCTGGCATTTGCAGATTTAACATTTGTGATTTTGAATTTTCCCAAGTGACCTCCAGAGGGCCGTGAAATTTTGCTGTTCCCAGCATGTGCATCTCATGGTGACTTTGTGGTTCTCTGTTCTTTATCAAGTGATCTGTATTGCATACCATTATCAACTCTTCACAACTGATTTTTTTTTATATGTAGAATAGAGGTGACACATGATTTAATAAAAATTTAAAAAGTGGTAAACTTACAGCTTGGACATCTAAAGGAAACAGGTGATTTTCAATATAATGTGGTTCTGGAGAAAACTAAGAACCTTTGCAAAATATTCTGAAATAGTGAATTCAAGAATATGTAGAAGATTCTGGAAGTATTCCCAAAGAATGTCAAATATCCACTCTAAATATTTGTTGATTGGAAATAATCTGAATTGGTCTTAGAGGTTGCATGTGTGATATGATTTGAGAAACAATAGGAAGACTCCACTGTACCTAAATTCTTCCCCTACTATCAGTAGGGAATATTTTATCGTGAGAGATTAATTACTTTGTGCTAAGTATTGGCCTCTCTCTGAAGGCATGTATTAACATTTATATTCATCTGTTACTGTGAAGGGAATAAGCACATAGTCACCAACACTTTAGCTAAAAGTTTTCAGATCCCTGGACCCATCACTTTTTGAACATCTCTTATGCTCTTATGTGCCAGAGACTCTTCTAGATATTTTATGGATGACACAAAGATGACATATAGGTACTTGTCTTTTGGGGATTCACGGTTCAGTGGAAAAATGGATGGAATGAACTATTAAGACATAATGAGTGAAGTAATGTAATGAGTGACATTTGTATGAACAAATTTATCCTCTGGTAGCTTAGAGGAGGGAACAATCAGTGATTCCAGGGGAAATCAGAAATATCTTCAGAGAGGAGGCCACATTTGTATCTTGTGAGGGAATAGGGGAATTTGCTGACAAGAAAGAGCTGGGAATGACTCTTGTCAGGATTCTGAGGCATTCTGAGGACCTAAATCCAGACTTGGAAGGTGATAAGATGAGAGATATGGAGCTCTGGGAAAAGGAGTAGGAATGTAAAAGACAAGGTTTATTTTTCAATTGTGCTGTTATATGCTTCAGCCACTTAAGAAACAGTAGGAAAAATCCTTTAATTCCGTGGCATTAGGCACTATTCCTTGCCTGAGTCAGACCTCAGTGATTTTATTTTATTTATTTTTACTAGATGCTTGGGATAGGGTGAAGATAAAACTTGCCCAGAAGTCTGAAGACTTGGCTTCTAGACCAGTTTCATCACTTATTAATTCTATAATTCAGTGCAAACCATTTAACCTCTTGGTGCTTCTGCTTCTCCAGTATGCAGGAGTGACAGCTGCTCTGTCCTCACAGTGATTTCTGAGGATATAAAATCAAAATACATTGAAAACTACAAAGTACTATACAGATACAAAATTAAGATGAAGTATCTTTCAGCAAGTTACGGTGGGTCAGACTAATGCAGGGATCACTAGGGATGATGTGTCAGCAAAGAGTGGGTTTAAGGCACACAAGCTAGTAGAATGGTATAGGAGACTCTTTGCCACAAAAGATATTTTCTGGATTGTATTTGAGCTTATGATAGGATGAAGGCTCATATACCATACCCTTTGTTATCCCAACCCTCATCCTACTGCTCATCTGCCATTTTGCAAATGAGGATATTAATACAGCTGGGGATATGCAAACTTTTCATTAATAATAAAGAAACAATTTAAGGGAATGCCACTTGGCCAGAGGGGCGTCACATTTGTCTACAAAAAACCACTACTTTAGTCATGGGGAAGGTGATTAGAGCTGTTCTTTCTATAGCACATACTTGCTAAGTCAGCAGAAACTGGGACCCCTATCTCCCATTACACTGTTGTCTTGTGTATTTTGAGGAAAACACCATTGCTACTTTTGTTTTTTTGTACATGATACAAAATTAGCTAAAGACTAATAAGCTAAAGCAGTAACCTTGAATTTTGTGAAAGTTAAGGAAAATTTAATGTCAAGAGTTATACATTTGCAACCGAAATTAGTCCCAGTGCACCCTTTCTGCTCTCAGATTCTGGGCATGCCAATAAAATACCCGAAGACATGCAATACAATGAAAATTGGTTCTCTGGGTATCATAGCACCTTGACTTAGAAGAGCTTTAACCTTGGCCTCATGCTTCCTACGGGGCCTGTTGCTGATGCTGCGTAAGTGCTAGAACTAGCAAGCAGTGCTCAGAATTTTTCATCTGAGTAAAATTAAAAATGAAACCTTCAAAGTCCTATTGATCCTAGACATGTTCTATATGCATTAAATTGAACCTAATGGACTGAGAAATGAGCATTTCAGCACGTATAGGTAAGAATTATTTGTATGAGAATAGATTACTCACATGCCCTTTTTCCAGCACTATATGTATTTATCTACATGGATAGGTAACACTAAAACATTCTGTTGAATCTCTTCAAGATAACAGAGAATCAATTTTCATTCAGGCCGCTTAAAGTTTGCTCAACATTAATCCATCATTAGCTCTTGGCTTTTCTTCTTCAAAATAGTGGACAAGGTTTTTTTGTTTTAAAGATTTTAATTTTTAAGTAATCTCTACTCTCAATATGGGTCTCAAACTTACAGCCTAGAGATCAAGAGTCACATGGACTACTGACTGAGCCAGCCAAGTGCCCCTAAGTGGACAAGATTTAACGCATATTTTGACCTTTGGAGACATAAGTAAGGGCCTTACCATGAATAGAATACAGAGAAAAATGTGTGGCTATACAGAGTTCTGAGCTCCTGATCATTGTCCCCATGTGTCTTCATTTGGCATGTTTCTCTGTGTTGTAATGGGTATTTTCCCATCCCCATAGTCTTTTCTTGTGCAGTCTTACCTGCTTCTGGATTTTAATTATCCTCTATATTCTTTGAGCTCTCCGTCCTATATTCCTATCTTAAATTTGGCCTTGAACTTCAAACTCATATATCCATTGGACTGCTGGAAAAAAACTGCTTAGCAATTACATGGTCACCCACAACTCAACATGTCTAAAAGTTTAACTTGTCATATTTCCATACACCCAACCTGTACCCAGGAAGCCTTATATTTCAGGTCTCACTTGAACTATACTACTTCTTTCTCTCAGATCCCATATTCCTTTAAGTCCTCATTGCTTTTTGCCTAAATTTAGCTCATGTGGATCCACCTCTTTTATCCCTTTAAATGGTGATCTAGTATAGACTCTCACTGTCTCTTGTTTTGAGAGCAGCTGTCACCTAATCCTGCCTCCAGTATAGCATCACTTTCCCCAAATGCATTTTCATGGTGTAGCCAGAACCAGAATCCTGTCTCTAATGTGCACATGGGACTGTGTATCTCCCCCCTCTTTGGAATATCTTAGCAGTTTCTTAACATCTACAAACTGAAGATTAACTTCTTAACAGGACTCACAGATCGTCCCTGACTTGGCCTGCCTTGCCCTGTTACCTTTGCCTCTCAACCTGAGTGTACCATGGATTTATCCTCTACACTTGCCGCCTTGCTTTACATTCATGTCTTTATTCATGGTGTTTCCTCAGGAGGCAACAGCCTGCTCTTATCTCCACATTCAGTCAGCTCTGGTTCATCTTTTAAGACTCAGCTACAGTATCCCTTCTCCAGAAAGCCATCTCTGAAATCCAGTTTGAAGTAATTAATCCCCTTTTTTACTTCATCACATCCTTTGCAAACCTCTATATATTGAAATTTCATTGACAGTTTTGTGTGTGTCTCCACTAGGCTATAATGTTTTTTGAGAAAAAGCCTATTTTGTCTTCATCTAGTGCCTTCAACATGAAGCCCAATGCCTTCCATTTGGTAAATGATTAAAAATGTTTCTTAAATTATCTTTGAGTTAAATTAATAAACATTTAATAGTTTTACGTAGAATATCCTTTCCTTTGGTTCAGAGCTTTATAGAATTGAGTAGACTATTGAAAAAAACCTTGGAAGGAAGAACTCTCAATTAAGACTCTCTCTTTGTCACTTGTAGGTTGAAACAGGTTTTAAGAGGTTTTTTTTGTTTGTTTGTTTTATGTCCTAAAGGGTATATACCAAAGTTTCAGCTTAGCTTTTTAAGATATTGGCTCAAAGTTTCTGGAAACCCATTGTACTGCCAGGATTATAGAATTGTTGCTACTATGTGTAATAACATCTACTATAAATCCATTTTAAACATTATAAATGTAAATACCTTTATGTAAATCGTTAATAGTTAATGCCCCTCACATTAAGTAATTATCAGCAATCTATAACTGCAAAGACTGGACCCATCATGTGACCATCTGCATTACTTTTGAAGACAGCCCAGACTTTATTAACATGAAAATATTAATAGGAGAGTATTAACATGTTCTCTTGGTCATGTCAGTAAATTTCCTCATAATGTAAGAATCTTGAAAGTGGAGAAGAAGACAAAGAGTCTAATTTCTCTGGGAGAAAAAATAAGACAAAACAGGAAGTTAACATAAGAAACATAAAAACACAACACTTTAGCTATTTCTTCTCTCTTCCAAATATCACATGGTAAATGGATCTGCTAGATGTGGTGAGAAGGCTATGCATCTTACAAGTCTTTTTAAAGATGTCTCTTTGATCGTTTACATTGGTTCATTTGTCTGAGATGGTGTAAAATGCTCATTTCTAAGTAAACGTGTTTGTTCTACTGAACTTCCATTTATTTGGTAGGTTTTGGTGCCATAATGTTGAACTGCTGGATCTCTCTTTCTCTCTCTCTTTTAAAGATTTTATTAAAGTAATCTCTACACCCAACATGGGGCTCAAACTCATGACTCCAAGATCAAGAGTCCCAATATAGATTCCTAATATATTTTTTTTTATTAATCCACTGATTCAGGAAATATTAGATGAGTATCTGCTATGCACCAGGCTAACTGGTAAGTGTCTTGCCAACGTAAAGTCTGATAAAAGGGACAACCAAAGAATAATTTTTTTATAGAGTGATGGATTTTCCAAAAAGAGAAGCCCTGGGTGTCTATGGGAGAACGTCTGGACGAACGAAACTCAATCAGGGTGTGAAGTTAGTGTTCCTTAAAAATGGTATTAGGCTGAGAACTGAGGGGCGGAAAAGAGCTAGCTAAAGGAAGGACTGGAGAATGGTGTATTATTACAGGTTTTCCAGGTTAAGGTTATAGAGCATACGATTCCTGCTAGGATGAACTTTCCTCCTCAGGAAATGTGTTAATACGCCTGTTCTCCAGTGACACCCACCCCCATCCTGGATATCATAATGCTTTTTCCTTATCCATTTCAAATCTGACCTTTCTGAGCTCACCTGTCAGAGAGTCTTGCTTCTCTTTCTAGGCTAGTATAAGACTTTACTGAAGAGTGAAGGCAGAAGGTGGTAAATGACAAATTCAGCTAGAAGTGATGAGATACTACAGTAAAGGACAAGTCCTCTCCTTCAAAAATAGAAACTTGGTGTCACTGCTATAGCTCTTTAACATTTACCTCTGCTTAGAAGCAGTTCTCAATGCAGGGGGCCCATAAATTCCTAGATTAATGTATGTTAAGAGATCCCTATAAGAAGAAAAAATGACAAGTTTATATAGATTTTCCATTTCTTCATCATATCTGATCTTTAGATGAGATTTTAGATTTTTAATATGAATAATTACACTTCTCCTAGGAAATAAATTTCTCCTAGGAGTGTAGTTTTATCAGTAAATTCAACATTTTTGTCATAAAGGGATGCCACAATATGGATGAATCCCACAAATAAAATGTTGATGATGCTAGGTTCAAAAGATAGTTTTGATTCTATATACACAGTTGTAAAACAGGCAAAAGTTAATTTTGCTGTTTTGGAATACATCCATTCCTGGTGGTGTTATCCTTGATGGTGAGGAAGGGGTACAGACTAGAAAGGGTCACATGAGGGCCTCTGGGGTACTAGTGATACACCCTATACATCCCATATTATAAGTGTTTTTATAATATGTGTGCTTTTATTTATATATAAGTAAATACAAGTTTTTTTTCACTTAAAATGAATAAAGGAAGAAAGCATTTGCTCTTGCAAACATGACTCTGGCAATATCTACAGAGCCATTAAGAAGTAGGCCTTTACAATGATCTGGTTTCCTTGATTCAGCTCAGTAGGCATACATCAGGTATCCCAAGAAAATTACTTTGGACCAGAATATTTAGTTCAACCTCAGGTCTGATTATGCTAAGTATGTAATTGCTCAAACTAACCAAACAGTTTTAAAAATATGTATCTCATTGTGTGCCAGAGCAATGGGTTAGACAACACAGTTCTAAGTTGTATTTCATTGCATGCATGATGCATTTCCAATATGTCCTTTTATTTCTCCAGGAGACAGCTAAAGAAAACTGTATAGTGTTACACTTGGTCTACATAGAGTGGATTTATATGCACTGAAATGTAGATTTTATGGTAAACAAAGAATATTTCCCTGAGTTGACATCATTTCAATATGCATGTGAATTTGATGACTAGCCTTCCATTTTCTGTGAGAGCAAATCAATGGGCTGGAATATGTGATTACAGATGTATGTTCTGGTTTTACTTCAGCAAGTGCAAAGAAGGGAAGTATATCACTGCATGCTACATTGGTGTTGTGAAATATCATAATTCTGTGTCTCTTTCCTATTTCTTAAGTTACTTTATGCTTTTCAGATGCATCATGTCACAGCTTTGCTGCCCTCCCTGCTTATTGGAGGGTAGCTGAAGGTTGTTAAAAAAAGACCCAGGCCTATAGTTTAATGAAGCTGTTATAGGATGCCGACTCTGGAGTCTTGGTAGCCGGTGGCCTGTCTGTTGATGAAAAGCACTCTGCTGGAAGAAAGAGGGTGGGGAATGGAACACTGGTTATTTCTGCTCTCATTCATGAGTGGTGCTGGGCCCCTCTTACTACTATTTATGTCCAAAAGATGCCTTATAAGGCTGTTCAATAACTCATGAGTTGGAAGATACAAGTGGGTATCTAAAGCAAACTCAAGCAATTCAAGTTAACATTCCTGAGAGCAGAGTACTTGTCAAGCTGAGAAACAGGCAATTGAGTGGTGAGAAACTCCTAGAACATTTCGGGGTCCTCTGGAGGACTGAAGGTAGCAGAAGCCCCAGTTGCAGGATAGGACTGTGTCTCATGAAAACAAGTGAAGTGGCTTGAAACACATTCTTCTTCAGCTGCGTGCAAATATCCACAGGCATATCTGGATGCCCAGGGAAATCCTTTTCTATTCATCTTATAG
Organism: Acinonyx jubatus; assembly: GCF_027475565.1. NCBI lineage: Eukaryota > Metazoa > Chordata > Mammalia > Carnivora > Felidae > Acinonyx > Acinonyx jubatus. The sequence continues at coordinate 195,995,312 of NC_069381.1, read as the reverse complement.
GAGTGGGGCCCTGCAGGGCCACATTAGATGGTAAACAGAGCAGGTAAATGAAAGAGAAGGCCTCTTAAGTAGAAATGATGATCTAGTTGCAAAAAAAGAAAAACCCAAATAAAAGCAAACAAAACCCCAACCGTATGCTCATGTTAATATTTTGCACATTTAATAAGAAATACTGTTTTCTTTCTTACACATAGATCTCATTGTCACTGCAATGTTTTTTAGGCTCCACAACAGCTTATTTTCATTCTCCTCGGCAACTCTTCTTTGCTCATGTTCAGCTTCTCTCTGAAATCGATGGATCACATGAGCCACAAATGATTAGGGATTGAAAATTAAATCTATAAACAAGCAGAACTAATGAAATGCTTCACAGTAAGGCAAAGGTGGGATAAGAATTACTGTAGGCTAAACAAGCCTGCAATTGTTAGGTGCGAAAGTGGGATAAGAATGTACTAGCTCTGTGGAGATGTAGCGCATATGTGATCTTAATGACACAGCCATCAGTCCACCATAATGCCTATAGCTGTTTACATTGCTATGGATATATAGACCCATTACTATTTACACATAGATACAAGTATACACACATATGCACCTTAGACATTTTATAGCTGCAATTTACAAATTGTATGTCTTATATTTATTATATCCAATAGCCTCAAGTCTTATCTGTAAGATGTTGCCTAACATCTTTTTATTATCTGTTTATAAAGTTGTAACACAGGAACCTTTTCTGACCATTGGTTTCAAGTCTACTCTTATAGATTACAGGGCACGTGTCTGTCCTCATATTGTCATTTCCAAATATTTGGAAAGGGACCTTGCTCAAAAATACGTCTCTTGCTTGTTTCCTGATGCTTTACCTAGGGCCACAGCCTTCCATTCCATACTAGAGCCTGGCACCAAGTAAGAAAAGTCAATAAATGAGGTTACAAATGCAAATACCATTGAAGGATGAAACTGCCCAAATTTCCACTTAGATGGAAGGACAACTTTTGATAAAACACAGTACAGTGGGCAAGCAAAATTGGGTAGAAAAGAGGGAGTTCCATGGGTCAGCAAATTGACTACAGAGAAGGAAGGCTAATGGCACCAAGACAAATAAGTCATTCCTTCACAATAGGGAGGTGGCCCATTGTGGCTTTCTTTATTTTCTCAAAGCCCTTGATTTGGTGCCAGGTACATATTTACTGATTTGGATGGATTTCATTATTAGCAAAGCAGGGCAGTCACATGGTTGGAGCTGTATCAGTAGAAACTTCACCCTATATGCTGCAAGAGAGTATTGGCTCTTTCCCTCATTCTTCTAGTCTATTCCTCTTTTAAAACTCATATTACAAGTTACGTCTCCCAGGAAGGCTTTCGACAGGCCCGTGATGATGCACTGCCTTTTGTAAATATTCCCAGTGCACCTATTCACACCTAGAGCACAACATTTTCCTCTCTGTTATTATGGAATTGTCTTGCTGTTTGCCTCATCAGACCATAAGCTCCTTGAATGCAGGGGGGAAAAAAGCCTTATCTAGTTTTAACCAGTGTCTAGTTTCCCAGTTGAAACATTGCTTATTGAATAGATGAACAAACTCTTTAATTAATATGACTGATTAAAGAAGTGAATGCAGTGATTGGGTTAGCCACAAGACAACATGGAGAAGTCCCAGGAAACTTGATAAACCTGCTTCATTAACATAATGTACTTTAAAAAGTCAAATGTATTCTGAATTTAAAAAGTGCTGTATAGTATTTTTGTCAGAGCTCCTGGTCCATAACATTTGCATGATGAACTTGCAGCGGAGTAACCTTAGAGTCTGGATGAACTTTCTTATGATAATTGAAAATGCCCTAGAGAATGGTGACTTCTGTAATGGCTCCTAAGTCACAAGAAAAGTAGGCAGTTGAGGGCAACTATCACCTAGGAGCTAAATAATCTGTGTGTGTGGATACCTTTCCCTTGAGATGGTAGCTCCTGGAAGCCAGAGACCAACCTTTCAACAAGATTAAAGAGATGCTATTAATTGCTATCGATCATGGGTCAACAAATTAAATTGCATCTGCAACTGCATCTCTGAAAGGTCTAAATGAGAAATGCAGTTAATGGGTCTGGCTGACCCAATGTTGTGATTAATTAAAAAGGGCATGAAACCAAAAAACAAACAAAGGCAAAGAAAAATGTAATGGGAGCAGGGTGGACATCTTTGGAAATCTCAAATCAAAAGGCTTTCCCAGGACCTAACTTGTCATTTATACATTCTGGCAGGGGGGTAGGGTGGGTGGGTAAGGACAAACAAACAGAGAAGACCATAGTGGATAGCTAAAATAATCCCTTGTGAATTTCCCAAATGCTGATGAGCACCAATATGAAAATGCAACTGATATTTTTATATTCTGAAGGGGCATGTGTGGAGAGAGGTGTTAGAAATTTCTAAGCAACTTGTATCACAATACACAAACTGCTTAACTATGGTAAGATTAATATTTGCCACAAACTAGAGAGTAATTCTGTGACTCTTGCCATTCTAACCTTTCACTTCCATTTCAAGAATACTATAACAAAATGTATAACCAATGGAGAATTTTGGCTCTTCCAATCGCAGATATTCAATCCAAGGTGAAAACAGCACTGGCAAATAGGATGGAGTGGGCTATCCTGGAGAAGCATACCTGAGGTTGATCCTAAATACCTAATAGTACCAATAACTTCTTATGCTGAAGTTCTAACATTGAGATTGTGTGCTGACACTCTCAAGGCAAGCGTGGGTTCCATATTTTTGGTAGTTGCTATTTGACATCAATATCCTTCTACTTGCCTGAACTAGAAACATGGACTATTTTAATTCTTGAATCCCTATGGGTCCCTCCATGAAGTCCTTTTGTCCTAGCTGATCTGCTCGACTTTCGCCACGACAGGATCAGGTCCTCATTATTCTTTCCTGGACTCTTGTAATTGCCTCTCATTAGTGCCCCTGCCCCTTTCTCTCCAGGCCCTATTCCATCCTTCACGCTGCTGTAAGAACTGTTACTCCAAGACACAAATGTGGCTATCTCATCTTCCTTTTTGATGTAAATAAATCCAAGGTATCAATAAAAACTACATCCAGTTTTCTTAACATGATCTTCTAGGGTCTAACCTTTGGGTTTCCTTCCTGGACACATCTCTCACTGTATCCATCTATCTCCAACCTCACAGTCACATTATACCTGACTGCTTGTCATTCCAAATAGACTATTCATTTTTTCTGTGCTACAATATCACCCCCTAAATGCCTGCTCAACTTGTGTTCAAATGACAAGATTAAAATCCAGGGTACTTTATTCATGAAATCTCTTGTATTAGCACAAGTCCCAATAATGATAAAACATAATAGGCTCGTGTTATGTATCAGACTCTATTCTAAGTGGTTTCCTGGGTAGTATTCTGTTCAATACTTAAAACCTCCTGATTTAAAAGCTGGTTTTGAGTGAACTGGAAAAAATCATAAAACTTCTTTGAATCTCAGTGTTCTGGTCTGCAAAATGGGAATACCAGTTTATAATTTCATAGTGGTTATGAGGATGATTGAATTAATGAATGTAAATCATTATTTTATGTAAAGTAGCCAATACAAGTGTCTGACACACAGAAGGGGCTCTAGAAATGGTAGCTAATCCTTCTATCTGAATCCTTCCCTAAACCTAATCCACCCCACATAACTATTCATTTGGAAAGTTTTAAAACTCAATTCTCAAAGTATAGCTTTTTAAAAGCGCTTCTACTCAAAGCCAGGTTGTAATGCAAGTATGGACGTTAATTAAGTTGGAGTTTGGGCTTAAAAAAACTATGAGTTCAAGATTTTCAAAAGTAAAAAAAAAAAAAAATCCAATCATTACAACGGACAATATTCTAAATGTAAAACAAATTTTGAGTATTTAAAAGAAATTCCTTTAATTCAGCTCCTTTAACTCTGACTCTGTGAAAGGCATGATGGTACTAGCTATATCTGTTCATTAAAAGAACAATGTGCCTTTTGGATGTACATGTTTGGTCAGGAAGAATCAGGTATTCACACCAGACAGTACAGTTTGAGGTTCACTGATAAGACTGTCACTCCAGTTCATGGTAGAAATCCCTTACAAATGTGGTAAGAAAGTGTAGGTGAGGTTGCTGGCTCAGAGCATTTGTCTTTCAAAATCATGAAGGTATTTTCTTTAAAAGAGTAATAGTCTCAACGTGGTAAGCCGTCAAATAACAACAAACCCAGGACTCCAACTGCAGTTCATAGCACTTTGAAGTGCCCTCCCATGAAACCTGAATCAGAAATGAACTGTAAACAACACTTTGCAAGGGACACAGGGAGCGGAGAATTGGACGCATGGGAAATTGAAAAGCCAGATAGTCTAATCTTGTTTTAAGAAAAGTTTGGTGGAGTCAGGGTGCATATACATATGTGTGGGGACTCCATGCTGACATTTCTTAGTGGCTGGCTTTTTTCTTCCTCCAACAATGCAAAAGATGATGGCAATTTATAAAATATTGTTCAGTTTTACTCTTTGTTAGGCACCTTGATTGTTTCCAGGAGAAGAAAAATAATAGTTTGCTCTTACTCCCCAAAGAAAGCTCACACACATAGAAGAGGCAGTGCACTTGGGGTGCCATTTCTAGCCCTGAGGCTCTTTGTTGCCCCTTGGAGGTCAGTTGGTAGAAAGTCTCTTGCCCACCGCTAGCCCTGTTCAGCGTCTAGGAGGGAGTTTAACATGGAGCTTTAAAAGAGTAATTTTCCCAGAAAAAACCCTCTAATAACAACAAACTCACGTTTCTGTCAGAGTTCATAGCTATTAGTTGCCAGGGCTAAAAGCCCCATTTTGAACTCAGAAGGCATAACAACTAAATGCAAGGTTATGGGCAATTTGGATCATGCAAATACCCCCTATCCCTCATATCTTAGAAAATCAAAGACATTTTTAAGATGGGTTTAGATGATACTTAGGAATTCTTAATTTTGTTAGGCTTTGGTCATATAACACGGTTTTGTAAGAAAGTATCCCTTTTTAAGGAGATGTTTACTACAAGATGTAGGGCTGGAATGACATGATGCTGGATATTTGCTTTAAAATATTCAAGGAAAGGAAAGAATAGATGAAGCATAATGCAAAGTCTTGATAAGCGTTGAGTTTGGGCAATGGGTAAATGGAAGTTCCTGACACTTTACTATTTTCTCGATTTTTGTGTATATTTGTGTATATTTATAATACGAAATTTCTGTGTTGCCACTTACTAACCTATGACCTTGGGCCAATCGCTGAACGTCTTTGTGTTCCGACTTCCTCATCAGCAAAGCAGAGGTAGTAACAATTCCTCCCTGGCAGACGTACTGTGTGGACGGACTGAACGGATGCTGCGGGTTCAGTGCACAGCCCAGGACTGGCCAACAGAGCAGCACTCAATAATTATAGATTATCATTAGTATTATGTATGGATGCAGGGTCAGGAAAATATTTTTCCTATCACTTTACACTCACCCTGCTGGTTTATTTGAGCTTCTTGTTTGATCCCAAGTCAACCTTGCCTTATCTTAGGAAACATGACAATGTGGGCAAGCAAATGCTAAAGCTCACGCCTAATTTGAATTGAATGTGGGTCTAATGACACAAGTACTTTCAGATGATAGAAGTCACTGAGACTTAGTCATTAAGTGATGAGGGTAGTGGGGAAAGAGAATTTTGGAAGGAAAATATATCACAAACAATGTTTGCTGGTTAACACACTTTATATTTAACAAAATAATTTTTTAATAATATAGTCTTTTACACATCAAATATTGTTGCTAGAATCCCCTTTTTACAGTTTAGTGTTTAGTTTTTTTTTTTTTCTCACTAGTTTTCAGGCACACCATTTTTCAAAGATTTTAGAAACTGAATCGTTTTTAACAGGCATCAGCTGACAAACAGGATGTTGATCCCTTATTTAAACAAAGCTGTAGTTAAAGCCAAGAACCAAAGAAGGAGGAGGAATAGGAGACAGTGGGGACAGTGGGGCTGCAAACAAAGCCTTCAAAAGTAAATAAATAAACAAACAGATGAGACCAGAACTCTGTTGTTCAGAGTTTGGAAAGAATTTCTCAATGACCTGGATAGAAGGAAGTTGTAAAATGTTTATCGGTTTATGAGAAATTCTGTCACAGTATAGGTTCATCTCTCCCTACAGGGAGAAAAATGTCAGTGCTACAAAGTCTTAAAGGAAACAGCTTGTAGTGAAACTCAGAGGAAAAAGAAAATCCAACAACAACAGTAAAAGAAACCCCTCTCTCTGGCTGGTAACAGAGACCACAGAACAGCCTTCATTCTGCAAACTCTCTGAAAAGAGCTTCTTGATGGATATTACACTCCATTCTAGTAAGTTCTTGCTGCAACTATCACTGTGCCAAGACTTTGATGCAAATTGTCTGAACCCTGGCTCCCCAGTTACACTCTGTTTTCTAAAAAGGACATAGTAACTCCTTAATAATAGATAGGGTACTATGCTACACGGCTCTATTAATGATATTTTCTGGGTTTCAAACCTTATTCCTGTCATTTGTTATTATTATTTCCTTCCAAGAGTGTGGATTTTTGAAGCTGGTACCAGGCAACCTCCGGGCAAAGAAAGCTCAATAATACATCTCTGTCTAGACACAAGCTGAAGTGTGGAATGCCTTTACTTTGGAGTGCAGGAATAAATCATGCAGAATTATTCATGAATGATTCATGACTGTCTATATGATGTATCCGTGGTGGCAACAAAAGGTACCAACCTTGCTGCAAATTGGTGTTCTAAGGGAACACGGCTTGATGTTCTTCCTTGGATGGGGCCGGCACGGCTGTTTGCATCGTACATGAGCACAGCGTACGTGAGAAATGTCAGGTCCAACTCATCAACGTTAATTTTGGAAATGACCATTCTTTCTTGATGACTGGAAATGCTTCCAGGGAGGAGAGGCTGACCATTTGAAATGAAAACCCAGTTGATGAGACTAAAGAAGTATGTCCTGAGGGTGGACCTATGGCAATAGAAACCTTGCTCCATTTGGAGGAGACTGACCTCTATTCCTTGGGGCTGCTGGTTGTGCATGTATGTCCCAAAGGGCTTAGAGGCTCACCAAATCCACAGGCTCAGCCAGAGTCTGCTTGGTGTGCCGCCCTGGCAGAAACCACTCTGTACTGATGATTCTTAACCTCTGATTCTCAACCAGGTGAAATGTCCCTTCCCCACTCTTTGCAGACATTTGGCAATGCTGGAGACAATCTGTTGTTACAAGGGTGTTTGCTATTGGCATTTAGTAGATAGAGGCCAAAGATGTTGCTAAACATCCATAAAATGCACAGGACAGCCCCCAACAACAACAAATTATCTGGCCCACGATATCAATAGAGTTAAAGTTGAGAAATCTTGTTTAGAATGTGGCACTCTGCGAGAACTGTGGCAAAACCCAGGCTGGTGTGGAAGTGGAAAAGGAAAGAACATCGGTAGTGAAAACAACCTTAAAGTTTCCTCAAGGACCCTGCCAGATCCACGCCAAGTTTTTCAAGATAGGAGAGCAGAATAAGCAACTAATTATGCCATGTGGTTTCAGAATCCCCAAATTTATGCTTGACTCGAGGTGGCATCAGATACCCTGTGTATTTTATTTTTCTGTTACTATACGAGCAGCATTACCAGGGCAACCTTGAGACTCTTCAAAGGTTCACTTTAATTGTTCAGTATCTAATATATACATTTTAAAAAATGTTCAACAAATGGAATTGTATTGTGCAAGACTCACTCTACCCTAATCTTTAATTTAAATCAGCACTTGAGGTGGAAAGAGTGTCCTGAATCTGTATTTTAGACATAGGGCTGAGTGGTCATTACTAAAACATGGCAAACACAGTCCCAAACCAAACAAAAACAAAAACGAAAACAAAAACAAAAAAAACTTCCTGTGGGTACTACTGGCCTTTGGCCAAATCTGAACTCAAAAGCCAGGCATGTTCTGTCGGATTCAGATTCACAGTGGGGCTACTCACCCTGGTTCTGGTATTTATAGGACCACGTGACCGAGTGGGCTTAGAGTGTGTTAAGTTACAAACCGAACTGAGATTCAGCATCATGGGAATGTCTGGTGATTAATGCTGCAATTCTGAATTCCTGGCTCCCTTTGGATTCTTGAGCCAAGCTCATGGTGTTCTTCACATATTAGTTTTTGATTGGCAGTTTCAAGGTTTTGTGTCGGAAATGTGTGGTTTGTAAGATTTGTGATCCCCCACACATGGCACCAAGCACCAGTTCCCTGCCCCGCCCCAGCAGTACATCCGTCTGTACCCACCTCTCCTGAGCCTATACTGCGTGTTTCACCCAAGGTGGGGTGGTGATTGGTTGGATGCTTTTGTGTCTTCCTGGTCAGGAAGCGTCCTCACCCCTGATATTCCTTTACTAAAGCTTATGTGACACAACTCAAAACTTAACTGTGCAGTTGAATATGGCCCCTTAGGCTCTAAATAGAAAAAGAAATACTACAAGAGAAAAATGCCATGTGGGATGTACAGAAGAGTAAACATGAAGTAAATCGGTGGACAGTAAGCTGGCTGGCTAGAGGTGTCACCAGAACGGGAGCCTGTACGAGGCTGTTTCTTCCTTTTTGTTTCAGAAATTCAGTCATCAAGTCACCATCAAGCATGGATAATTACAAAAGCGGTTTCGATAGCTATATACTATATAGATCTTATATAGCAAGAGAGAAAGAGAGAAATTTCCTCTTAGCAAAATATTCACTTTTGTCAACCCTAAAAGGTTTTGCTGGTGACCCTGTTGTAGCTGGCAGGAGTTTGTTTGTTTGTTTTGTTTTGTTTCAAACATGTGCAGTGTGGAAGCCATAGCATCCTCTCCTAAGAACTCCTCATCGGTTGGGAATTTGTTCTACACAGTCTGCTTGCCTTGGCATTCGCGTTTTGAACACTGAGCAGGCTTCCACCAGTCCCCGTTGTGACAGTGACAGATGTTACATTCATCCACTTTCACTTCAATGCCAGCCGGGATTATTGTAGTTCCTGCAAAGCAGTTTGGACCTGGAACACACATAGATGTTGATTAGTTGATTAAATTTGAATGGCTCCCATTTTCTCTTCCCTCCCCAACCCCCATCAAAAACGCCAACCCCCAAAACCATGAATGAGTAGGTCAGACTACTCTTCATAGTTCACTACTGAGGTACTTTCCAGCCATCTCCTTTAAATGCAGACTTTCAACCTCTACTCTCTTGTAAACAGCTCATATTCCCCATGTGTATTTAAAGAAAAAAGATACAGTGCTCAAAACAATCTTACCGTCTGTTACTGAGTACTGCAGTTTTCTAAAGTATGATTCTACGGATAAAACTCTAGTTGCTTTCTGCTCTGGGGTGTAAATGCTGCAGAAGCATCCCCTGAAACTCTAGAGGGTGTCTAGAGTGGTCTGCTTCAGATGATGGTACCCTGTGGCCTGCCCTCTCACTTCCATGGTGGGTGGGCCACAATGAACTTGTTCATTGCCTGGCTTTAGTACCTTCCCAAAGTCCAGTTCCTGGAATCTCCAGCTTGTTTCTTGATAACAATAAATAATTCATGACCATATGATTTATTCATGCCCCAAACAAGCTTTGTTGGAGGTTCATTTGATTTTTATAAATGGAGCTCCTTTAATCTGCTGGCTATCTTTTTTTTTTTTTTTTAAGAATGACCCAAATGGTTGGCTTTTGAAAGTCAGCAGGAATTTTATTTTACTTTCCAGATTCAGAAAAGCTTTACTGAAAGTGTCACCTGCTTAGTAGAGATGGATGTTTTTAAAATTGACCAATCTTAATTTTTTACTTATCTTTCTCTCCTTTCTCTTAGTTTCCCTTTCTTCCCAAGGTACAAATGCCAGTATTCAGTACTGGTGATAGTATTTTTCAAAATCAAATGGAATAAAAATTGCTTCCCAAGATGCAATGGATTGTAGTGGGGTGGTGCAAGTTGCTGTTTCTTTGAAACAATTTGGTGTAAGTTTCCAAAGTACAAATTTGGATAAAGAGAGGGAGTTGTGTCTACTCATGATTTATCGACCCAGCATTACTGGCCACTTTCCATAACCATTGCAAAGTAACACACATCAATATCAGTGTTCTACTTTCACTTTCTTACTGCTTGATAAGAATTTACGAGATTATCTTTACCACCAAATAAATGAAATCAGGGGTGATTTGTAGTTCCACTTCATAATTGAAATCTTTTATAAAAATGGTAGCTATGAAGTTGCAATGTATATTTCTCAACACAAATCTATTTAATACACTATGGCTTTAATCATCCATTGTTTTAGAGCTCCCAGACTTCAGCTGTGCATACATAAGCCAGTGACCTTCGTGTACCTATGCCTTTCCTTCACTCTTGGACAAACACCTGGGGCAAGTGCCTGTGCATGGTTCTCACAGAGAGCCAACCAGCAAGAGTAAGAGGGATATGATGGGTCATCAGTGACAGTTAAACAGTTAGCAAACCATCACCCACGACGGTACTTCTTGTTATGATGCTGTGGTTATAAGCTGCTGGCCATCCTAACCGCTGATGATTTAAGGATCACTGTTTTAGGATTTAACTCATTGTTTGATAGACTGAACTGTCTTTGGGGCTACACCCCCCCTGGGAAAATTCCACATGAAATCATTCATTTATTTTGGATCCAAAATAGAGGGAATCTGCAGAGAATTTGGCCCGGAGCCTTTTCAGAATGTAGCTGGTTGTCTCATGGCTGTTGTTGACAGACCTCTCTCAGCCTGGCTAGTTCTACGCCAGCCAGGATCTGGACACAGCTGAACTAGCTTCAGTAATCAAACATGATGACCGCTACCACCTGTTTTCCTGAAGCCCCCCCCCCCGCCCCCCCCCCCCCCCCCCCGGGAAGCAGTGGTTTCTCTCTCTACCTTCCCACTGCTAATCAACTCTTCTCACCCAATTGTATGCTTGTAACTTTTCCAGATGGGGAAGGAAAAATAGTGTTTTTTTCCTAAATAGTGGTTCTAAAACAAAGAAGTCCTGGAAACAAGTAGAATATGATCTAGTAAAGAGGTTTTTTTTCAGTTTCTTGAAGGGATTTGGAAACTTCTCAGTAGATTCTTAAGAGTGCATGTGTGTATTTGTGTGTAAGCATAGGCATTCTGGTGGCTCACAGGGGGCAGGTTCATCTCAATGGCATAATAAGAGAAAAAAGGAGGGAGGGATTTTTGTAAAAAAAGATTTCTGACAAGTCACTGTGCATGTCTTGAAGAGATATTTTACTAGAGGTCTGGTTTTCCTATCTGCTCCTTTCTGCATGTGTTGGTGTCATACTATGATTGGTGTGTATTTGATCAGCCTCTCTACATCATTTCTTAAGAGGCCCTTAGAATGTGCAAAATATTAATTTATCATGATGGACAGAATGCAAAGAAAGATCCTTTGCACTTTGCCAGGACTGAACAAAGTCACTGTCTATAAATAACCACCTTGATGGTCGACTTGGCGGCCAGAGGTATTTTACAGAATCAAAAATTCCCGTTTGATCTCATTAACAATGATTTTATTAGCATGCTTCTGAGAACTTCCAGTGTAACTAAAGCCTCAAGTGTGTGGTTAATAGTATTACCTGCTTAAAAGTAATTCAGATAATTGTGAAGCACAATGGCTGGCACTATTTAGAAACTGTTCTGGTTTTGTCCCTTTCTCCTTAATAGTGGTGACAGCAAATGTAACTGGTTTCAAGCATATGAGTGTCCTATATGGGTTCCTTACATAGGAAATCTATCTTTGTATTTATTCTCTTTATTAGGGAGGATGCTTTGTTTTTGCTTTGGTTTATGTGGAAGAATAAGTTTCTTAAGAGAGTAAACCCAATGGCAAAAGCAACGTATTTAGTGTAGAAGACTTGGAGAGATTCCAGGGGAGAGCAGAGAAAATGATTAAACCGAAGCCTGGCAAGTAGGACCTGTGAGAAAAGGTTAAAGGGATTGGAATTATTTAATCTCGAAACAGAAGACAGAGGAATAACTCAATAACTCTCTGGGAATTAAGGCTTATTATGTGAAGACTGGCAACCAACTGTTCTTTCTTTCTTCAGACACCTACAATAAGAGGAGATGGAGATGAATTGATTCTCAAGGAATTGGACACACACACACACACACACACACACACACACACAGTAATTGCTCAGAGAACTGAGAACCGAGTTGCCAACTGTGTGGTGAGATCCTTAAGAACACAGGAGGTATCATGTGTCAGCTGAAATTGTCAGGTCCTTAAAAATAGGAACTGAAGGGCCACCTGGGTGGTTCAGTCAGTTAAGTGTCCGATTTCAGCTCAGGTCATGATCTCACAGTTTGTGAGTTCGAGCCCCACACCAGGCTCTGCACTATAAATGCGGAGTCTGCTTGGGATTCTCTCTCTCTCTCCCCCTCTCTGTGCCCTTCCCCCACTCGTACTTTCTCTCTCTCAAAATAAACGCAATAAACTTAAAAAAAAAAAGGAACTGAATGAATACCTGTCATTTCCTTTGGTCAGGCTTAATGCTGTGTTTGCCACATATTCCAAACTCAGTATATCTTTATTTCACTAAAAAGTATGAACTGTCTAGTTATATGATAGGAGCAAAATTATTTTTTGAACTAATATGTCAGACCTTACATATACATCAGGCTTTGCCCTAGTAATATTGGTATAGAAATCTCTGTCAATGAATGGTAAGACATAGGGATAATTTCTTGAGCACTTACTTCATGCCAGGAATTTGTGCCATTTAATCATTCCAATAAGCCATGTTAAGGTGCACATTCTCACCTTCAGCCATATAAACCATATAAGGTACATTATCTCTGAGCCTCAGAGATAGAAAATAACTTGGCTGAGTTCATGTACCTAGGAAGTGGCATCAAAGGGATATGAATCAAATCTCTCTGATCTGTAGAATGCTTTTAATTGCCCACAAAAAGAGGCAAACGTCTAGGAGCACACTGCTGGCTTTCATTAACCCAGATCCTAAGCTTCTGATCAGAATCTCAAAGTCTAGTTGGTTTTAGTATTGAGGACGCATGGTCTGAGTTAAGAAGCTTGATGGTTAAAAATAAGTGAGACCGTCTTTCTATAGATAGTCATCAGATTTATTGGTTTTATATTGTATAATCTAATACTCTCCAGAAAACACAATTTATCTAACAACTACAAGAAATTTCCCATGGAGAAGATGCTTGAGTAGCGAAGCTTTGGTTTTCCTTCGGGTGGCATGAAATTCCCGCTGGTACTGGAAATAGACCAGATAAGAAGCAGAATGAAAGTGGACTATGACTTAGGAGTCCTGGTTCAAGTTGTGGTTCTATGATTGATTATCTATGTGACCTTAGGCAAGCACTGTGTAACCCAAAAACTAATGGGGACCCATATGGTCTAGTCTCAGAAAGGATTCATATTTTTGGAGATGCATTAAAATTGGAAATGAAATTCAAATATTTACTAGGAGCTGGAACAGGGAAGGAAGAAGGGAAAGCAGGCTAGGGATACATCTACATGAAAAAGATCTTCCGTGAAGCAGAGTTTTCCTATTATTCTGTACTTCGTTAAGTACTTAATTTACACAGTTATACAGTAAAACCTTTTTGGCAAACATTTTCTTTTCCACAATAGAAATTATTCAAAAGAAATCTTATAAGGGAGGCCATGCTCTGGTGCTTTGGTAAGGTGGTCATGAGGTGCCTGCTTCTCAGTCTTTCCTGCAGGATTATTTTTCGCCATCTTCCTACTTCAACCTTGCAGATATAGCTTATGAAGCATCTGCATAGAGTATCTAGTGATCAGACTTCTGATCACAGGCATTTGGAGTGATTTCATCCTGCTTCAATAATCTAAGAAGCCAGGAGAAAATAGATTCCACTGTATTTGTGGTTGTAAGAACTGAGCAGATTTGCTCAGGCACTGAAGTTCTCCTTGCTAAGTCCTGAGATTTCCTGCATAAAAGAGCACATAGAAACTACATATAAAAGGAAGTCTATTGCTACTCTGATCACACCTCCTGCAGATGCTCACTTGCTTATAGTGTTAAATGTCACATTGATTACATGGAGGAACAAATACATAACCTGAAATAAGGTTCTGAAGAAGAGGATAACAGAGCTGTAGAAGGTTGTAACAGAGAACTTGGCCTATGGGTCCATGGAAAGATTTGGTTTGGGTGGGGGCAGAGGGAGAGTATGACTCAATGAACAGGTAGAAAAAGCTGTGGGGTTAGAGTGATGTGTGTAGCAAGATGTGGCCAGGAAGACAGTTGTCTGCAGGAGCTGGTGGTTCATACTGGCTTGCAAGAGCCAATTGTTAAGTATTCAGGAATTTTATAATCTCACGGACGTTATTTTGGCAATAGGAAGCCATTGAAGTATTTTAAGTAGAGGTGTGTGTATGTGCGGGCATGTGCATGTATATGTATTTAATCATGAAGTAAATGGCAATGAGCAAGAATGAAATATGGCCTTTTGTAGCAATGTGGATGGAATTGGAGAGTGTTAGGCTAAGTGAAATAAGTCACACAGAGAAAGACAGATACCGTACGTTTTCACTCTTATGTGGATCCTGAGAAACTTAACAGAAGACCATGGGGGAGGGGAAGGGGAAAAAAAGTTACAGAGAGGGAGGGAGGCAAACCATAAGAGACTCTTAAAAACTGAGAATAAACTGAGGGTTGTTAGCGGTGGGAGGGAGGGGAAAGTCGGTGATGGGCATTGAGGAGGGCACCTGTTGGGGATGAGCACTGGGTGTTGTATGGAAACCAATTTGACAATAAATTTCACATTAAAAAAATAAAATAAAAATAAAAAAAATAAATGAACTGATCACAAAAAAAATCATGAAGTAAAGACACTGATTTAATAAATGGCACCAGTGTCATTGTATGATTGGTCCATAGGGCACCCATTGTTGGAGTAGACATGATACATCTTGATGGAGGCACCAGACAAAGAGATAGCAAAGAGTAGAACACTCGCAGGCCCTGGCACTGAGTAACAGTAAAAACACATTCTTTTCTCCTTTGCTTTGAGGCATTAAAAGTCTCTGTTAAGATGCTGGAGTTATATTAAGTCAGTGTCAGTAATTAACACATTGGCTTAAGTGAATTGATCATATTATCCCTATACAAAGTAAGGTCTTAAGAGAAAATGCTCCAGGAAATGTGCAGTTTGATCTGGGGGTGGGGGGGGGAAGGAGGGCTGAAAAGGAGGGGTAATTTCTAGTGGGGCAGCTTAGTTGGAGTCCCTTTGGGGCTTACATGCAATCTGACGGAGACAGTGGACTGTTTGGGGAAGAGGAGGATCCTATTCGTCAAGCAACAAAATCATTTCTAGATAATTTAAACTTAAAATGCACTAATTAGAGGAAGCTGTATATAGAGAATATCCAGAATACCAAAAAGAATGAAGCTTGGAGGTAATATAATCAGGAACAAGGGCCAAACTCATGCTACAGATTTAAACCAGTAAAAATACACCTTGGGTGCAGATATAGCAGCTTGCTCCCTCAGTATCTCCAACCCAAGACCCTTGATGCTGCTAGAAGCATCATCACAGCTGCCTCTCTTACCAGTCTTGCCAGAAAAGAGGCTGTGGTCCAACACTTCTTGAAATTACTAGCTTCCAGTTTGAAGTCTGCGGCAGGTAATCCTGGAGACAGAGCTTAGTCAACTGCCTGTACCCTAGCTGCAAGGGAGGCTGGAACATGACTACCTGGCAGTTGTAGCTTTTCTAGGGAGAAATGGGCTTTCTTTATGTATAGAGGATTCCCTAGTCATAGGAAGGAGGCAGTCGTTCATTTCTGATGTTAAGATGGATGAGGAGAGACAGGTCAATGGGGCAAATTTCACCTGTTTCAAGTTAGTTTGTTTGTTTCCAGGCTGATGGCCAATATGCTTGTCTCGCATCAGAACACAAAATAAACATTCAGAACGAGATTGCTCTAAACATGAGTGATATAGTTGTTAATAAGACAAAATTTCTGCCTTCAGGTTGTTGATATTCGAGTAGGCTGAATCAGATAAAAGGCACAGAAACAAACATGGCCATTTCCAGTCATTCCCTGAAGAAAGTAAACAAGACCAGTTGAGGGCCAGACCAAGAGTGGGAAAATTCTTTATGGTTTACAGAACATGTTTATATATGTTTTCTTATTTCATATTCACCCTAAGGGTGTAAGGTGGTTATCATTGCACAGGTGAGGGAAGTAAAGCTCACAGAGATTAAGGGACTTGATAAAAGGCAGAGAACACATGGCAGGAGAGTTTACATTTCAGCTCTCCTATTCTGACCCCTGGTTGACTGCTTTCCTTGAGGAGAGTCTTTGTTTATGTTTACTGTTATTTCCTCCAGTGGCAGTCATAATTGGCTCTCCTGTCGGTGACTTCCAGCAGTTAGCACTTTTTGACTACTTCTTAAGTAGCAAGAATTTTCATGAATGACCTTATTTCTTCCTCACATGCACTACCATTTTTTTTTATAAGAGAGACAAGGAGGCATAGAAAGTTTACAGGTGACTTTGAGAAAGGCACACAGCTGGTAAGGGATGGAGCTGGGATACACAGCCAGATTGCCCTGTTCCATCCCAGAAGTGAATCTTTTCTGTGAGCTGCTTTTCACTTCCTTCAAGTTCTAATAGAATCTGGGATATGGTAGGATGTATTAGAGGGGAAAGGCTAGAGAATTTAAATTCCTGTTTCTTGAGAAAGAGAAGTGTGTGTGTGTGTGTGTGTGTGTGTGTGTGTGTGTGTGTAGGTAAAGGGGTGAATAGGCAAAAGGGTGAATGTAAAGGGGAAAACCTGGCTATGAAATCCCCACATGGAGCAGAGAAGTAGGCCCCTCCAGCAGCTTTATTCAACCTCTTTTTCGTAACTGCAAAGCAGGAGTCACTCCCAAGCAGCAGATCTGGCTGAGAAGGCAGCACGATTCTTGTGATCATCTCAGAGGGCAGCCAGCCTGGCACTGAGATGTCTCAGTAGGTGATGCCTTGTTCTTGTTGCTTGTCGACCCAGATCCTCTTTACAGCCAAGCTTTCTCCTTCCCAGTGACTACAAAAACCAAGCTGCTCATGACTACTTTATAGATGCTTCCAGATTAAAAATTGGTATGGTGTCCCTGAAAATCCTTTTTCTGACAACAACTTCATATTGCTTAATAGTCCCCTTTTGAGTATTGCAATTTCTGGCCTTGATTTGAAAATTTATTATTGACGCTTGGTGTCTTTTAGAAATTGGTTGTAAATGATCTTCCTGCTGCATAAATGAGGCAGATTCCTATTGTGCAAGGCCATAAACATCCTATATTTATTTGGCAGGGCATCTAAATCATTGTTTCAGCAAATAGTAGGCTTGCAGGCCTCAGTCTGGGGGTACAATTGGATTGGATTATGTTCTTCCTTTCAACTGATTTTAATTCTCTGCTCCATGAAATCTGATAGATGTTGTTATGCTACTGAAAAGCAGATAGGCTTTCTGATCAGGTGTACCCATTTTCAATTATTAAAATCTTGGAGAAAATGGTTGTAAACCAAAAAAAACAAAAAAACAAAAACAAAACAGTAATGAGAGCTGATAGCAGTTAAAATTTTAGTGACTGAAACCTCCCCAGTAACATGTTCCAATGGCCCTGTCAGGCCTGGACAGACAGAAGTTGCTAAAGGGAGATTCCAGCCCAGAGAATGCAGGCCTCTCTCAGCCTGCTTTTCGTCACCCATCCCTACGTTACCTCACAACCATTTTATTAAACCTAAGAACAAAAAGCTTCCTCAGATTAAGGTGGCAAGATTCAGGAAGGATTGTTTTCTTCGAGGCTGCCCTAGAGGTGCCTGTTAATCATTTTATTTGAAAATTCAATATTGCTGAACTCCCACACAAATTTCAGTGTGAGAGCTCCAGAGAGTTTTCTGGCCCTTAAGTATGTAAGATTTATAGCCTGGTGCTCCAATTAAGTGAAATTCCGGGTGCAGAGCGGAGAGTGGAAGGACACGGTCAAGCTACACAATAAGGGTAAAGGTTGGCTAATTTCAGGAGAATCAGCAGGCTCAGAGAATCAGGAGCAGTTCAAATTCTGCATTAGTGGGACACATATGCCCAGTCTCACCTTCAGAAAGATGTGTGGTCAGAACATGGCTTAATTTGCTGTTGTATAAAACATTTTATCTGCTCAATTTTTGCTTCAAATGATGAAATAGTCCTATTTCAATTGTCCAATTGAACAATTGACTTATTGTCAAAAGTCCAATTGTCCAAGCTACAATAAGACTCCCTCTCCTTGTGAGAGCTTTCAGTGGTTTTCAGATCACTTTTTATTTTTCTCTCCACAATCCTAAAATTAGGAAGAATGGGTATAATTGTACCCATTTTACAGCTGAGGACACTGAGGTTCAAAGAAAGAAGGAATGAGGTGATTTACTATGTGTGAGATTAGATCTCTGGAGTCATACCCTCTATGTTTCAATCTTGTTTCTGTCATTTACTAGAGATATCATCTCAGCAGTGTCCCTAGTAAGTGGGAATAATATTGAAATAAGTATGCCTACCTTACGAGATTTTGAAAAAGCAAATGAATTAATACATTAAAGGACTTAGAGCAGTGCCTGTCACATATGAACATGCAGTACATGTTGTTGCCATTTATTCTGATTATTATTATTACCTGAGTCACAATATAGACTACTTTGGGCAGGATATGGATTCTAGGGCCTTTGATTTCTAGTCTAATTAAAATAAATAAGAACATCAGTGATGAAATTAATCTTATTAATGCCAATTAATATTTTTTTGCAAGGTAAATAAGCATACAACAGTAAAATCATTTCTACATTTCCCCAGATTTGTTGACTGTTTACCAGGAAGCAAGGCAGATGAAAAGAACACCTAGAAGGAGCATCCCTGGGGAGAATTAAAGGGAGATCTATTAGAATGAACTAGCTGTTGACCGTAGAAGGATTCATTAGAAAAATGATTTAAAATGGTTTGTCAATTAATGATGACTGGTTTTGTTTGTTAGAAAGAAATGTCCAGATATGGTGGGAGAAAGTCTAAATTAAAGGCTAGCAAAGACTGCATTGTATAGGGAGAGTGTATCTAAACATCTGAATTACCTTTCTGTCCATCCTTCCATCCATCCATCCATCCATCCTTCCATCCTTCCATCCTTCCATCCATCCATCCATCCATCCATCCATCCATCCATCATCTATCTATTGAGTCTTCTACAGTATTTTTCTTGAAAACAAGAACACTATAAGTGCAAATGGCCACCAATCATGGACATATTGAATAAATTATGTGTGCGGCTCCGTAGACTCTTCAGTAGCTATTGAAAATAATGAATTAAAACCTCCAACTGACTTGGAGAGATTTTCATGAGTTGTAACTGAATAAGAACGGGATTATACAGCAAAGTGGGTACAATATTGATCCTATTTTAATAAAACAAATAGAGATATACTTCTGTTTGTATGCTTGACCAGGATTATATGCAGATAGAGGGAAACTAAAGAGATACCAATACTAAATTGTTAACATGGATTATCTTGCTGGAGAGAGGGATTGCTGATGGTGGAGGGAGATGAATAGGACAAAGTGTCAGGAGAAAAACAAGTACATCATATCATGATATGTGCAAGTGCGTCATGATTCTATGTATAAAACAGAGTTCTTACATTAGCATGCATTTTAAAATCAATGTGTACACTTAATGATGTAATGGTTCCTTTTTTCCCTTAAAGTCTGTTATTAAATTGATAATGCAGCAGACAATCAGGTGAGGAAATGTAGTGAAAGTCATAAAAAGGGACATACCAAACAGAACTATTAATATTCATTTTCTTGACTCTAAAGTTTTATGGCTATGCTGTGTAGTACAGTAGCCACTAGCCATGTCTGCCTATGAGACATTGGAAATGTCCCTAGTCCAAAATGACATGTGCTGTAAGTGCAAGAAGTAAACGTGAGTGGAGCACCTGGGTGGCTCAGCTGGTTCAGCATCCAACTCTTGGATTTGGCTCAGATCATGATCCCAGGACCCTGGGATTGAGCCCAGCATAATACAATAGCTCATATTTTTATTAAATATTAAATAAGCTCATAGCTTAATATTTTTGTGTCAATTATATGTTGGATGAAAATATTTGAGGTATATTTGGTTCAATAAAATGTATTATTTCATCCCTTTTTTTAGTTTTCTAAAGTGGCTAATTAAAAACACGTACTTAAAAATTGTTTAAATTTGACATTAAATTTAGAACATTTAAAATTACAAATGTGGCTTTCATGATATTTTTATTGGTAACAGCAACAAGGAACTACCAAAGGATAAAGAGCTGTCCCTAAAGGCCCAGAGGAAATCTTTATGTAATCTGGTAGGAAAGAATGCTGCCTGTTGTGGAAAAGGGCATATCTTTAGGACAGGGTTGCTCAGTGTGAGCCTTGATCATCAGCGTCACTGCGAACACCTTTGAAATGTAAATTATCCAGCCCCACTAGACACTGGCTGAATCACAGCCTCTGGCTAGGGAACCCACAGTCTGTGCTTTAAGGAACATTTCAGATGATTCCAATGCAGGTTGAAATTTGAGAACCACTACTTCAGGATAAGGCAGAACTTGGATAAGAAAGAAACTTACCTTTGGGCACCACGAAGATAGCAAGCATAGTTAGCCTGAGGTTTGGAAGATGCCTCAAAATAGACTGAGTTTATCCAAAAAGCAATGAATTCATCATGCTACAACAACATAGGCTTTTAGCAACAGGGTCATTCTTGAGGAGAAATTCTGAGCAAGTAAATGGTGGTTAAATGGTTCAATTACTTTCAAGTTTCAGCATAGCATCTGAGCTGTCATTATTGTGTTTCA
Organism: Acinonyx jubatus; assembly: GCF_027475565.1. Taxonomy (NCBI): domain Eukaryota; kingdom Metazoa; phylum Chordata; class Mammalia; order Carnivora; family Felidae; genus Acinonyx; species Acinonyx jubatus. The sequence continues at coordinate 195,974,423 of NC_069381.1, read as the reverse complement.
TTGAGAAGTGTGATTTTTACCCACATGACAGCTTTGAGAATCAAAGAGTCATGTGTGAAACTTGGCATTTGGAACCATTTTGGCTGCTCTAATGACCTCACTTTCCAAAAAACAAGTTGGTTATTATTGGCAAGAAAATAGTATATATTTATCTCTGGGATAGAAACAGGTTAGAAAAGCTTATATGACAGTTTGTCTAACTTTCATATAAAAATATAAAATTTCTTTCAGCAACAGGCTTTCTATTTCTGACAGCTAATTTAGTATCTTTGAAAATTGCCTCCTTCATTGATGAAAAAATTGCAAACCTATTTTTGTTTCCTTAAAATAATATGCTTGAGTGAACACACTAAAATGGACATAATATCCTCACTGGAGAGAGGGACATAAGGCAATGGGTGTGCTTACCAACAAAGTGGGCATCACCACAGACATGCAGACACACGTGCATGCACACGCACACACAGACACATCACTTCATGATGGATATAAAGAGAAAACTTTCCATTTTCATTCTCTATGTTCAAAGACCTAAAATGCCTTGCAACTGAAAAAAAGGTGATGGGCAGATTATTTCATTATTGGATTATATGACCAAAGATGCCCTACTGACATTTCTGTGATTTTCATAGTGATGTATTATTAGATATGCTATGGGTAATTTAAGTAACAAAGTGACATTTTTGCTAATGTCCATCTAAATAGCTAATAACTGTGACACAGAAATGATGACAAGATTAAAATAAATAGTAAAAATATATAGTCTACAAACTGTATAACGAGTCTAGAAATATTTTAGTCTGGAAATACAATGCCCACTGGACAGACTTATTTCCTTCCTATATGCATGTGGCAAAAGTAGATATTGAATACCAATAAGGGGATAAAGTTTATGGAAAATAAAAGGAAGACTAAAAGGAAGAATACACATACTAAGGGGATTTAATCTAGTCTAGAAGTTACAGAAGGGTGCCTTCAGGAATAACGGGAGGTAGGGACAAAGGAGTGACATGAACAGCTCCTAAGTGCAATAAAAGCTTGGCGCACAGGGAAGCATTTGAGATACTGCAGAGTAGAGAGTCAGTGGAAGGTGGGCTAAGGATAGAATAGAGACATAGGTAGCAGCTAGTTCTTAGTGTTTTTTTTTTAAACTATATTTTGGATTTTGGATTGCATCTAAAGGGCAATCAAAACCATGACATCACCAGATTTACTTTTTAAATAGAATACACTGGCTTCAATGTAGATAATGAGTTGAGCAGAGGTGAAGACTCTATTACAGAAAGTAGACCAATTTAATCAGTTCTTGAATTAGTCCAGGCAAAGATAATCGTGGTGTAGACTAGGGTGGTAGCCCTGGAAATAGAGAGCAATGAGTGAGTTTGAACAATATTTAGGAGGTCCAATCAACATGATTTGGTGGTAGACCAAATGTGTGTAATAAAGTAGAAGATGATTTAAGCAAGGTTATGGGACACTGATGAATGACCAGGATTTGGGGGAAAAAGAATGTAGTTAATGTTAGAAAATTTGAACTGCTATACACATGAATCATTTGAATGGAGATGAATAGCAGAACAGAACTGACTGAGATGGGCAGAGAGAGTTGGGAGTTTCTGGCAAATGAATGGTAATTGAAGCCAAGGGTGTAGATGTGGTTTCCCTGGAGCTTGGATAGCCCAGCAAGAGAGTCTAGGACACCATTATCATTTAAGAAGCAGACAAAGAGTTGTGGCCAACCAAGGTGACTTAAGAAGTCTTCAAAGAGGAAGGAGAAAAAGCAGTAGTATTTGATATCCAAGAAGCAGAGGAAAGGACATACTTCTGGTAGGATAGATGACAGCAGTGTCAAATGAGGTTGAGATGACAACTGATATAGGGACAGAGACATGCTTATTGTTGACTCCCAAGAGCCATTTCTATGGAGTAGTGAAGGTAAATGCCAGGCTGAAGAAAGTTGAGGAATGGGTGGGCAGTAAGGAGATATAGACATACAGTCCAGTCAGTAGCTGTATGAGGCCAAGGCTGAGGAAGGATATTTAAGGTGAGAGAGATAAATATGTTTAAATGCTGGTGGAAAACAAATAGAGGGGGAGAGAGAGGTTGAATATAAAAAAAAAAGTAGGGTTGGCAAGGTGGGGAGAATACTTGATAGAACAGAGTGTCTGAGAAAGCCAGAGAACATGGAATTCTATGTTCTTAGATAGCAGATAGGAACCCCCTTCCATCGTGATAGGCAATAAGAGGCTGAAGGAGTTTGTATCTGATAATTTTTATTTCCTTTAGGAAGAAAGAGGGGCACTAATCTGCTGAGTGGAGGGAGAAGGTGAGGAAAGGGAGGGGTTGAGGCAGGCTTTGGGGAGAATGAAAATGCTGACTGTGGAAACAATGAAATTATTGAACAGGTGAAGGTCCAGATGAGGATGGTGACCACACTTTGTAATGGTACCAATTTGTGCAGTCATCTCCACGAGAACTCACCGATATTGAGAAAGAGTGCCTTAAGCAGGCAGTCATGATTTAATAGCCTGTCACCTTGGGTGAGTCACTTATCTCTCTGTGCTTCCATTTCCTCATCTATGACCTGGGAACAGTAAGAGTATCCACCTGATGGGATTGTTGTGATTATTACGTGAGTTCATACACACAAAGTACGGAGAATAGTCAGTATATTGTATGCACTCAGTAAGTGTTAGCTATTCTCTAGTTTTGGGGCTTTGGCAGTCTTGTGGTGATTAAAACAAAGGGATGGGAGATATTAACAAGAGGGTAGTTGAAATTGTAGACAAAGGACTTAGGCTGGAGAACAAAGGGAAGTGAAGCTTATTCACCAAATAATTAGGTTATTTTATATTTACTGCAAGTCCTCCTGGTATGGACTCCTGGCCTAAGATTATAGTATGCTAGGTTTGCTGACAGAATTACATACAGTGTTATGGAAAATGAACATTATCTGAGCTTTGTCATTTCAGGTCCTATTCTATACTTTGGCTGTGGTATCCAATGCATAAGGAATTTACGTTGAAAAGATACTGTGTTGTTGTTGTTTTATGAGAACTTTAGCTAGAAGCATATCCTGTGTGTCACCATTTCATGTTCTGAATTCCTGTGAAATGGGAAAGTTCTTAAAAAGAGAGAAAAAAATCATAAGCAATATTAAGGGAATTCCCTCAAGTTAAGGCAATTTTGTTTAAAGGCTGTAAATTTGCCAACTGTTTGTTCTTTTCCTTGAGGTCCACAATGCAATTTAAGGCAGAAAAACAATCAGTCTGGCCCAAGCTTGAATTGTTTCAGAATAAACAACTTCCAAAACTGAACTTTAGAAAGAACTCTCTGCTTTGCTGATGTATGGAGACACGCAGAGGTGCAATTTTGTCTCTGATAATACATTTTGTATGGTCATTCAGATCATGCGTCGGAACCCTGGCCTTGTATCATAAACATAAATGGACTTTAGATACCAATATTTATTTCCAGGTAGGAAAATTAGTGAGGGTTTATACAGAAAAAATATTACTGAAGAGCCCATTGACTTTTCTGAAAATAGGAAAATAGTTTCATGCCTTAACAAGCAAATAAATAAGTTACAATTATAGACTTAAGTCCTGCCCCTCCACCCCCAGGGAGTCTAGAAATCTTGATTTTATTCTTGCCCGTGCAAATAATTTTTCCTTGAATTTAGAGGAAACATTTAGAAGTGGGGAGGGCAGAGAGAAGAGGTATCCAGAGAGTTCAGGTAAGGTCCAAATGTGGCCAGTCTCATCTCAAGGATATCCCCAAGTCTGCTGCCTTCCCAGGAATTACCAATGGCTAGATATCAATTATATCAAGAATAGCTTACTCATTTATTTACGAACATTTGTTGAAAGCTACCTAGGTGCAAATCAGTGAAGATACAGTGATAATAAGACCACCTCCCAGCTCTTAATGAGCTTCCACTCCAGCAGAAGTGAGTCAAGTACACAGAAATAGAACTCTATGGGAGAATGGAGGAGGGGACCTAATAAAAACTGAGGACAAAGAAGGCTTCCTTGAAGATGTGAAGATTGAGTAGATCTTGTGGGAAGACTGGGAAATAGTTTGGTGAAGGATCGGGGTGACGGTGGTGGATAAGAAAGGATAGTGCAAGCTAAGTAAGTGGAATGAGCAAGAAGGGGTTATGATTCATTGGAAAAAATGTAAGGATTCTATGTAGCTTAAGTTTAGGGTCCCAGTAGGAATGTAGGGAGCTGAGGCTGGAAGAGTAGGAAGGACAGTGGCCAGGTTCCAGAAGACCTTGTAAGCCGCACTGAGAAGAATGGCGCTCACTGTTAAAAGCATCGAACTGCTACTAAAGGATTTTCAAGTGGTAGAGTAGCATCATCATATTTATGCTAGAGTCAGAATGCTCTAGTGTGGGGTGGGGCTGGAAGGCACCCAAGCTGGAGGGTGCAAGAACAGTAATTGCTCCAGGAAAGAAATGGGAAAGGCCCACAATGAACCAGTGGCAACAGGAGTGTAGAAAAGAGGATGAGCTGGGGTAATAGTAAAGAAAATAGAATCGATAGAATATGAATGTAAGTAGTATGGAAGAGGAAGGACGTAAAATGTTTATAGTTCTTGCTGATGAGTGGATAGCAAGTGGTATCTTTCCCTGACAGGAGTAATACAGGATTAAGCAAGGTCTGGAGTTCAGTTCTACAATACTGAGTTTTAAATGTCTTTAGAGGTCAGAGTAAGTAGTGGGATATAAGGGTTGAGACATCAAGGGTGATATTTGAACTTAAAGCACCATTTCAGACATTTTCAAGATACAAATGGTGACTGCATCCATGGAAGTGGCTTCTTTGGAAGAGAGAGAATAAGTAATGGGAAGGTTACTATTGATGGAACCCCAAGGAACTAACATTTAAATCATGGGTAGAGGAATAGAACCCTGACAAGGGGTCTGGGAATGAATGACTCTAAAAGTGATATAAGAAGATGTAATGGAAGTCGGTAGAGAAGAAGGATTCAATAAGGAGTCAAGTGCTACTGGGATGTGGAATGAAATAAGTTGAATGTATATTTAGAATCCAGCAGGTCCTGGATGGCCCAGGCCAAAGCAATTTCTGTATCCTTGTGGGGAGGAAGCTGGATGTCAACAGGCTTAAAAGTGACATGTGGAAAAAAAAATAGACTACGCATTCAGGAAGCCTTGTTATTATTTTATTGTATTTTTATTTTATTTTATTTTATTTATTTTATTTTATTTTATTTTATTTTATTTTATTTTATTTTATTTTATTTTTTATTTTATTTTAGAGATTGTGAGTGAGTAAGTAGAGGAGGGGCAGAGGAAGAGGGAGAGAGAGAATCTTAAACAGATTCTGCATCCAGCATGAGCCTGACATGGGGCTTGATGTCAGGACCATGAGATCGTGACCTGAACCGAAGTCAAGAGTCTGACACTTAACCGACTGAGCCACCTAGATGCCCCCAGGAAGCCTTGTTTTGAAGAGAAGTTGAGATGTGGGCTATATGACAAGAGGAAGAACTAACTGGGCTGGAATTTATTCATTCAATCAATTTGAGCCCTTATATTTTTAATTTTTATTTATTTTTTAAGATCAGGGGGATATACCTATCTATAGGCTGAGGAAAGAAGCCATGGTGAAGGAAAGATTGCAGGTTTGGAGAAAAGGAAGTGATAGGGCTCATGCAGGGAATGAATTCTAGGACTTGATAATCAAAGTAAAGTGACAATGGCTTTTATCATAAATGGATGTTGAATTTCATCAAATGTTTTTTTATTTTTGCCTCTATTGAGATGCAACAACACAGATGGATGTAGAGGAGATTATGCTAAGTGAAATAAGTCAGAGAAAGACAAATACTCTATACTTTTATGTGGAATCTAAACAACAGGGGCGCCTGAGTGGCTCAGTCGGTTAAGGGCCCAACTTTGGCTCAGGTCATGATCTCGCAGTTAGTGGATTCAAGTCCCGCGTGGGGCTCTGCGCCGACTGCTTGGGGCCTGGAGCCTGCTTAGATGCTGTGTCTCCCTCTCTCTCTCTGCCCCTCCCCCGCTCATGCTCTGTCTCTCAAAAATGAATAAACGTTAAAAAATTAAAAAAAATTTTTTTTTTAACGTTTATTTATTTTTGAGACAGAGAGAGACAGAGCATGAACGGGGGAGGGGCAGAGAGAGAGGGAGACACAGAATCGGAAGCAGGCTCCAAGCTCTGGGCCATCAGCCCAGAGCCCGACACGGGGCTCGAACTCACGGACCGCGAGATCGTGACCCGGGCTGAAGTTGGACGCTTAACCGACTGAGCCACCCAGGCGCCCCTAAAGACTTTTGTAAATAAATAAAAAACAGAATGAACCAAGACGAAACCAAAACAAAGTTCAGGAACAGACACATAAACACAGAAAACAAACTAGTGATTGCCAGAGGGGAGTGGAGTAGGGGAATGGGTGAAATAGGTGAAGGGGATTAAGAGGTACAAACTTTCAGTTACAAAATAAATAAGTCACAGAGATGTAAAGCAAGGGCAGGGACTATACAGCCAATAATATTGTGGTAGGTTTGTGTGGTGACAGATGGTAACTAGACTTAACGTAGTGGTCATTTCCTAATGTGTATAAGTGTCGAATCACTATGTTGTACACCTGAAAATAATGTATGTCAACTGCCCTTCACTAAAAAATAAAATGCCATGATCTTAGGGCCAGCAACAGAGGCATCACCAGGGAACTTGTTAGAAATGAGCAATGTCAGTCTCCACCCAGACTTCCTAAACCAGAATCTGTCTTTTGAGGAGAAAGAAAATTCTCTTGAGATATGAAGATAAGGACTATAAGATTTGAAAGTAAGGTCAGGTATGTTTTTTTTGTGTTCACAAGGGAGGGAGTTAAAAGGATGCCATTTTGCTGTGAAGAAATGAGGCAGTTTACTAAGACCAAGAGGAGAATGGGGTCCAAGACAGCTCACTCTCAAGGTCTGAATCAGTAGCATGGAAAGTTTGATTGAGAAGGAAATGCTGGGGTCCACTGTGGTATGCCACTGAATGTGTGAATGTGTCTGCCAGCCCAGGGCTGTTATTAGAGGAGGCAGACTCTTTGGTTGATGGTGTTTGGGGTTTTATGAGGCAGGTGGAAGGCGACAGGAAAGAGGGTCAATTAATGAACCATGAGGTCTAGGTTGGAAAGAGAAATCAATACAAATCCATGGGAACTGGTAGATTGGAAGGAATTGGGGATTCATCACAGTCACGGATAGAAATGAGAAATATTATACTGCCAGCAACAGTGGCCGCTTGTCCAAAAAAAGGCAATTCCTTCCCACTGCACAGTTTTTTGTTTTTATATTTTATAGATAACCCCACTAAAACATTTTGTGTTCTCTCCCTGCCTCTGGTTTGCTACCCAATCGGAATCTGAGGCTGTTCGAGGTACTGAAACTGCTGACTATGATAGCTTCCTCATAATGAAATCTACTATAGCTTCTCAGTTATTTAAATAGAAATAAGTAGACTTGTAAAATCTGACTGAGGATTTTAAAAGACCAGAATGATGTTCTTTCCTGTCTTGAATGCCCTTTATTTTTTTTTTATAACCATTTGCAAAATTTATGCTCGAAGTATGTTATAAATGCTACACTGATTCTCCCCCCCCAAAATGTTCTTTCTTTAACTTTTGAACCTCAAAGCACTTTGTTTCTCCCTTATGACACTATTAAACTCTCTCTCTATATATATATTTTAACATAGTTGAACAGTTTTATCCCTTCTGAGAGATTATAAAATCTTGAATAGCGGGGAGCTGCCTTGCTAATTTTTGTTGCAATGTTCCTCAAAGAGGAGATTTTGTAGCTGAGTCTCAGGGTTCAGGAATGGGGTGGGAGGGCCAGAAAGGTAATGCTAGAGAGAGGGCTGGTGGAAGATGATGGAAGGTATTTTGTATCAAAACTAGATGTTTGTATTTTTTAACCTCCAGAATGGGCAGCCACTAAAAAGTTTCAAGTAGGGAAGTGACATGATATTAACGTTCCTGAAAGCTCACTCTGTCTAGAGGGTGGAGGACTGAGCAAAGGCCTGTAAGATGAGAAGGCAGAGTGTGAGTTACAGAACTATTGTGATTGTCCAGGTGAGGCACAAGAGTTTTGAAACAAGGCATAACTTCAGGTCTGAATAGGAAAAGCCTCATTTAATACATTATGGGACTTAATGATCGTGGATGTAGAGGGTGAAAGCAGAGGAAGAAGCCTGTAACTTGTCCGTGGTTTCTGGATTGGATGACACAAGTAATGCCATCTCCGAAGATGGAAACAGGGGAAATCAGGTTCAGGCAAGAGGGGGAGGGGATGGTGAGATGTGGAGAGTGGGGACTGAGTGGTTCAATTTAAGATATTTTAAAATACTGTACTTGTGGTAATAAATGTTTGCTGAGTACATTAGAAAAAAAAAGAATGTGAGACTGTGTTTTGAACTTTAAAGAAGAGCCAAGGTGGAAATGGAAACATGTTATTAAAAATATTTACATTTATTTCCCCAAGTGGAATTTATAAACTGATCGTACTGCCAAGTCTGTGGTGGGGAAGCAAAACATCTGGTTGAAATTCCACTGACCTTTAGATACACCCAAGTTTTCATATGATGCTCATTTTCATTCCAAATGGCAGAGCACAGCCCTAGGGACTGTACTTTCTGGAGCATTTGAGCAATAAAGAGAATTGTGCAGTACTTGCATTTCACATGCAGATTTTCAAGCCAACTCCATTTTAAACACTGAGTTAGGCACTTTTTAAACATTTGCCTGTCGGAGTTTGTCCCTTTTTTGCATCAGAAAGTTTGCAGAGTGATCGTAAAAGATATTAAGAGGTAAAGTCTTTGATCCGGTCAGTGTTTTTCTCTGAGCTTTAGCAAAGGAATCCAGAAGAGGGCAATGACAGGGGCATCAGGGAGGTTTTGCATAGGAATCTAGAAGGAAAGGCCAAGAAATGTAGCCTCTAATTCTACACAGACTTCAATCTTTTAAAACATAACTATATGGCTGTGCCAATTCCTTAATACAGCTTGTTTGCTGCATCAGCATAGCTTAATGTTGTCCTAATTGCTTCTTTTCATCTATGATTCTCCAATGCTTTGGCGGGGGGATAATGTCCTAAGTATCTAGAGGTACTGTTTTTTGTGTCCTTTTTGGCGTATCACCTGGGGTAGCCTAAATAATGGCCTCCCTACAGTGTCCACATCCTACCCCCTGGAGGCTGTGAATATGTTACCTTACATGGTCAAAGGGAGTTTCCAGGTTTGATTAAGTTAAGAATTTTGAGATGGGGAGATTATCATCGATTTTCCACATGGGCCCAGTGTAATTACAAGGTTCCTTATGAGAGGGAGGCAAGAGAATAAGAGTCAGTAGAAAACGTGATGAAAGAAGCAAGAGGTTGCAGTGATGAGAGAAGGGAGTCATGAGCGACCAATGCCACTGGCTTCTAGAAGCTAGGCCATAAACAGAATCTCTCCTGAAGCCTCCAGAAGGAAAACAGTATGGTCCAGCCTTCATCTTGATTTTAGTCTTCTGGCCTCCAGAACTGTACAAGAATACATTTTTGTTGTTTAAGACTGGAAGTTTGGGGTAATTTGTTACAGAAATGAGAGGAAACTGAAACACCACCCCTTGAGTCGACTTGTCGATGCTGCTAAAGCAGGAAGGGTAACTCTAGACATAAAGTAGAATTTCTCAGTGGATTTTAAAAAAATTTCAAACTGTACAATGATTACTAATGCTGTTATTGGTGCTCTTAAAAAGAATCTCTGGAGAGTTAAAGATTTGGTCAAGCCTAAACACAGAAGGTCAGAAAAGTTGCCCACCTTAAGCTGATTGTTATTGTGGGAGCCACTTCATAAACTATGGTAACAACCTGGTTGGATTCAACTGGCCCATTTGTGGTCTGCCCTTAGCTGCTTTATGCATATTTTTTTTAAAGAAGAGAGAGACTCATGCAGTGCTACCAAAATGGCACCTTGATCCACTGGATTTAGTTGAATTCCCTGCTCAGATTTGAATTTGTAGGCAGCATTTTAGAGTATTTATATCCTACAGGGAAAACACAAAAATTTATTTATGAATTTTAAGTCTTGGCTTGCAGTGTTCATTTTCAGAAATCAAAAGTACATCATTTCTGCCAACATGCAGGGTTTTTTTTAAAATGCCCACGCAGATCCTAGAGAATATTGGCATAAATTTTATTTTTAATTGTGTAAGTGTTTTACGTTTGTAAATTGCACGCCTTGTGTTGTCAAGCCAGTGATGGAACTCCCATAACACAAGGAGCGATGGTGAGTCACATGGCTCCGCATAATTAACAAGAGTTCTGAGTACTATGAGTGACTAATCACTCTGCTAGTGTACTACTGGCGAAGAGCCCCAAAAAGAAAAACATCCATGAGTCATATGACTTTTGCAGATTTAATGACAACCCTAGGATTACACTGGCGTTGCCTCCAAATTGAGAAGACATTTGAAGAAAGCAGAACTCACATTAACTGGTGTAATTCAGTGTGAATCCTAAATCAATGAAAGAAGCTGGAAGAAATCAACTTTCATGCATAGAGAAGAGGAAAATCTTCGTGTTTTCATGGATTCACTCAACAATCTCTGCTTAGTGCTTACTGTATAGTATGTGCTGTGTTTTTGCAAGACAAAATGCTTTGTTTCCACCTGTTAGTATGGGAGAATGGTCATACTGAGCTAAGAATGAATGAGATCTTGGCAAGACTCTTTTTCACAGAAACCCGGGTCCTAGACAATGGGCTTCACTTGCTTCCCATGGCATCACTGTACTTTCATGTATCTGTGACATTGAATGAACCTGGACACTTTAATAATTGAGCCCCATTAATTGAGCCCCATTATTAGGGAGAAAGCCAGATAGAATTGTGCTGATTTAGTTCTAGGTGGTCTTCAGTGACTGCTGCCAAGTTGATCTTCTACCCCTTAGTAACCTTAATATTGAGGCCAGCGTTTATTATCTAAAAAAGTTATTGTGGCATTTATTTTTAAAGAGTTCCAGGAACACAGGTGTTAGCAATCACAGACCACTTAGTGAAAAGTGTTTGAATATCTCCTATGCTTTCAGCTCTAGTAAATTTTACCTTGCCCTAGATTGTATGTGTAAAACTTTCTCCAGCTCCTTCTGGGCTGTATGCATCTACACATATCTGTTTTGTTCTACTGTGGATTCTAATCATCTTTGCTTTAGTTCTTGTGTCAATTCAAGGATTTTAGGAAGGTGCTAACTCAAAAGCTTGGAGAAGTAACCCCAAGTATCCTATTAAAATTTACTCAAGCCCCCAACCTGTTATTGGACATATGGTGACATTCAAGGGGACCTCTGGATCCTGATTAACAAAATGCCACGACTTTGAGCTGACCATCCTCTCCACCCCTCCACCCCTTAAGGTTTTCCCTGAACTGTGCTCTGTTATGGAATCAGGCATAGAAGGGCATTTATGTAGACACCATTTCCATGGTTTTGACACAGAATCACTTGAACGTGCCAACTCTACCAACACCAAGAGCACTGAGTATTACAAACCATGGTAGTGGCTGAGTGAGAAGGATTCTCATTGGTTGAGTTAGATGGTTCTCACTCAGTCACTTCCATGGTTTGTAACATTCAGTGTTCTTGGTGTTTGCTAAAAATGATGCTTATAAAAACTGAAACTTCAGGGATGGAAGAATGGTATTCATTTCAAATATGGAAACATAATGTAAATCATTTGACAAGTTGTGCATGCATTTTCTGTTGCTAAAAACCAGATATTTTCAGGCTGCCTGGGTGGCTTAGTCAGTTAAGTGTGCAATTCTTAGTTTCTGCTCAGGTCGTGATCTCATGGTTGGTGAGTTCAAGCCCTGCATAGGGCTTTGTGCTGATGGTCCTGAACCAGCTTGAGATTCTCTCTCCTTCCTTCTCTGCCTCTTCCCTGCTTGTGCTCTTTCTCTCCCCAAAAATAAATAAGCTTAAAAAAATCAGATATTTGCAATAATCACTTGGCCTGCCTATGGACATTATACTTCATTTTTATGAAATTTAACCATCACTGGCAATGAGGACAACTGCCACATAGAAATGTAATATTACTCCTACTGTGGCCATTTCTAGAATAAAACAGAGCTTTTGCATGCTCCCCACTAGAGCATTATTGAGAAAGGAAGGAAAACATTAGAATTCAAAAGAATCTAGGAGAAGCTAAAAAGAGACAGCAGAGAAGATCTAGGGAGCATTTGGCTGGAAGAAAATTAACACAATGAACATACGGTAATCAAACTAAGGTTTTATGCATCTTAGCAGCTTTGTGCCAAATACCACAGCAATTCCTTCTCACTGCTTAGTAAAGGAAATGAGAGACCCAACACTAGAGGAGGTAGAAATCATTTAGGCTTAGCTCACTAGACTCTCTTAGGGGCAGTTAATTTCTTAGAGCTACACGAGGCTCGTTCCCCATCCCCACCCCCCATTGATACAAATCACTGCCCTCCCTTACCCCCAAGCATGCTAATATGCATGGTCTGTCATGGGATCGAAAATTAGAGCCATAAGTCAGTCAACAGGGTTGGAGAGGGAAGTGACAGGAGGGTGGATGTAGAAATGGCTTTCAGGAGTTGAATTATTTTTGGTGAGCCTTCCTTAGTTATTTTGCTAGACCCAGCGTAAAAATTTGAACCAGTTGATGCTGAATGATGAAATGATTTCATGGATTTTATTTTCCCTTAGGGTGTGGGAGTAAGTAAAATTAGGCATTTCTTCAAATTGCATAGCGATGATCAGTGGGATATCACAGTTGTCTTTGTAGTCAGATTCTTGGAACAGAGTCACCAAGGATGTTCATGGATTTCTTGATTTCCATGATAATTTCATCAAGACAGGTTTTTTAGACTGTATTTCCTTTTGCTTGGAACCAATAAAAAATCTTATAAAATTGCCACAGATACAAGCTCCCTCCCCCCCCCCCCCAGGGGAGACATCACTGCTTTTCTTCAGGTTTCAAACCTATTACTTTTGGTTTCATGTAAGATGCTATATATTTGTTTAGACTTACTGTAACTGTCACAGATACCTTTAAGCAAAAATGATGTCTTGCTTAAAACACACCGTTTACAATGATCATGTGTTGCTGTTATACTTGGTTGAAAATTATTTGTCATTAATCTAAAAGGCAACAGTCATGGATCATTCTATATTTTCTATGAACGGCTTGGATAGGGTTGTTATTCACCATGTTGGCATAGATAACACTTCAAGATGAGCAATTATAACAACAGTTTTCAAAGCGAGAGTGCACATAGATACAGCTCATGCCGGTGCTCCTAATATCCTGGTAGATTGTTTTTCCCATTTAATCTTTATAAAATGCTTTTGCTACAGGAAATTCAACTTTCTAGACTGACTTTGACTGTTTTTATCGCTTTGCTTTTATCATCTATAATTCTTCGAAGTTCTACATGCATCCTATACTTTTCATAGCCATTATCCTATGATTTCTGGAAGATGGATTTAGTGGTGCATTTCTAGAGATATGGCATTTTAGATCCTGCTTTCCAAAGTAACAAACATAAAAGATTTTGCAGTTTAAGTGGCATGGAACATGTGAAAAATCAGGATGATTGGAAAGCAGCATAACATGATGAATTTGGGAGCCCGTGTTCAAATCTCATTTTTGCTACTTACTAGCTGTAGGTAGACCCTTAGTCAAGTTACTTAAGTCCTCAATGTTGTAGTTTTCTCATCTGCATAATGGGATCATGATAGTACTCATCTGAAATAGTTGTATAGGGCATGGAATAATGCCTTATCCATAGCACAAGATGAGAAATTAATCCATTAACATTTTGTATTTTTCTCATCAGATTTGCAAAGAATATAGTAATGCCCCCATTATAGACAAGAAATTGAAACTTGGAGAGGTTGAGAGACTTGTTCAAGCTTAATTCCCAATCCCATGCACTGTTCACTATTCAATCACCTGCTTAGTCACCACATCATGGCTCAAGAATCTTTACCCTACCATGAAGATGGAGTGTAGTATCAGAGAATATCAAATGCACCAGTCTTAGACTGGAATGTTCTGGGAAAGACAGCCAGGTGTATAGGGGAGGTTACCAGAGAACTAAGTCACAGAGGGGCTTAAGACAAAGGCTGTGTTGACCTGTTTGGGTCAGCAGCTCCAATTGGCTACTTGCTGGTGGTCAGTTACCACCTCCTTAAAGCCTTTACAAATCAGATCTTCTCACAGCACAGGGTTCTAGCTAAAAAATGGATCAGCAACTCTGAGGATACCTCTTTCTGCCTATACAGATACATGCCCCCAGATATTCTGAATACTAGGCTTTGGTTGTCCATGCTTGGGGTCCCTCCCCTGGACATTTTGACAAGCACAAAGCAATGGACTTGCAGTTATAAGCCAGGAGCTCTAGTTTTGGTTGTGTCTTCAGCTCATGATCTTTCTGAATTTTAAGTCCTTATTTTTAGACAGGGATAGCAATATCATTCCTATATTTTTGTCCTCTTTGGTTTACAGGGTTGCCAAGTGAAGTAAGTGAGAAGACATTCCTATATCTTGTAGAGCACTATGGCATTCTCATCATTTCCATAGTCACAGTACTGGCAAATAATCACACTTCTGGGTGTACCATAAAGACTAGGTTTTCCCCTTACCCAACAACACAGTGAAAGTGAAGCCATTTGGCAGATCTGGCTGAAAGCCCAGACTTCTTAATGCCCTGTAGGAACCATTTAGCACTTTAGAATCAGCCAAACCAGTTTGCCTTCAAGAGGGCATGTAGGACACTATTTGAAATTTCCTTGTTTATTCAATCAAGCAGAGAGACCTTGTCAGCCATCTTCATTTTCAAGTCTTTTCTTTCCCTTGCTTTCTTTGGTCAGCATATTCTGTTAAAAGATGACTATTTTGTAAGTTTTCTGGGAGCAAATACGACATAGTTTGTATTTCTGGAAAGTGCTCTGGATAAGACCAATACTTTTTGTTGGCTATTACATTCTATAGCTATCTTTGAAAAAATCTGTTTAGGGGCGCCTGGGTGGCGCAGTTGGTTAAGTGTCCGACTTCAGCCAGGTCACGATCTCGCGGTCCGTGGGTTTGAGCCCCGTGTCGGGCTCTGGGCTGATGGCTCAGAGCCTGGAGCCTGTTTCCGATTCTGTGTCTCCCTCTCTCTCTGCCCCTCACCCGTTCATGCTCTGTCTCTCTCTGTCCCAAAAAATAAATAAATGTTGGGAAAAAAAATTAAAAAAAAAAAAAGAAAAAATCTGTTTATGAGATGTGAAGGGAGACACCTGATATCGATTACGTTAGCCAAATTAACATTTTCAAAGTTGTGATGAAGAAATAGCTTTTTCTTTATAATTTCTATTAAGTTGAGCCATACCCATGTAAAATTACTGTTATAGGTAAGTTTTATGGAGTTAAACCAAACATACTTAAAGGAAAACACTCCCAGAAGAACAAAGAAGTCTCAAAAACGAATTATAGTTTGGCTAGGTTGAAAGTCATGTCTGAACGCTTCTGAATGAAATCATTTCTGTTCAACATTTGTAGGAGTTCTGGAGGAATGCGGGGCGTGTATCTGGACAGGGAGGTTCTTTTTATATTCCAACGTGGAAGTCAACTTTTCACATTAACCTAAAAGAGTAGCTATCACTAGATCACCATTGCTACTGAATATCTGCCAGAGATAAAAGCAGGGTACGACATTCTCCTAGGTACAAGTCATTTATTCACAATCAGGATTTAGATTTTTCAATGAGAATGATCAGAAACGAGCAAAGAAACACACTGGCATGCCATAATGACGGCCTAACATAGGATGGGGTGCAATAAATGTTTGCTGAACTTGGCACATCACTTCTAAATTGGGCATGTTTCAGGAATGGGAAAACGTATGTAAATATGTCTTAGATAAAAGTATACAAAAATTGTACAGCCATTATTTGTATCCCCCCTGGGATAAATCCATGCCTGGAGTGGGAAAGGCAGAGGGGATAAAGCTTTGAAAGACTGAAAGGGCATAGGAGAGGCACACTAGGGTGATAATAAGATGCAGGGAGCTTGTTTTGACTGGTGCCTGTGGCGATTTTCACTTGCCCAGGGCACCCCTGTCACTGCATGGTGGACACTGGCTAAAATAGAAACTCCGTTGGCCTTGGCAGCTCTCACACAAGCATCTGCATCTTGCATTAACTGCACAATTCTGAACGATGTCAGGGTCAATCTGAGCCAGGCAGCAGCAGGAGAAGTTTTCAGTCACTTCAACTTTGCTCCCACCTCTGTGTTAAGACCATCAAAATCTTGTCAGCAGCAATGATTGCTCACTGATGCGGCAAGCATGGAGGATAGAAAAGCAATTGACGATGCAGGTCCCCAGACGGGCACAACAGCTGCCAGATCCGACACCTGAGAGGGCCTGCGATCCTGGTAGATCTGGGAGGTGTTTACGTAATTTTCCAGGCTCCCTGGAAGCTTGGTGGGTTGTGTATAAATGATCAGATGCAAAGCGTCCCCAGTGGTCACAGCTTGTTTTCCCCAAATTTTACCGTACTGCACACAAGGACAAGCTAACGGGACTCTGTTAATAATCTACCACAGGAGCCACCTAAAATGAAGGGAAGCCGTTAAAGCCAGACAGACTGTCATTGGCATTATATTCGCCCAGAGAGCCAACACTGCCCCATAATGAATGACCTCTCCCACCTGAGCAAAATAAAACAACTACATAGCTCTTTAGCAGCTGAACTCCCCTTCTGGTGGCTGTTTATTATTATTCTGAATTAGATTTAACACTTTTACCTCAGAAAAAAAAAAAAAGAATAAACAGTGCTTACTCTTCCCCAGAACTCTAATGCTATTCTAAAATTTGTCTAGAATACGTCAAATGCAATGACTCATGTTAGAATTCCCATATTATGAGTACAAATGCATTAGCTGCTTACCACCAAAAAAAAAAAACACAAGAAAACATTATTGTTGTATATTTGCTTGGGGTCAGACACAGAGCTGAGTGAGGAACATGCTAATTGTTCCATTTTCAGAGATGGGGAGACCAAAATTTAGTGGGGTCAAGGGGCTTGCCCAAGGCCCCCACTAATGTGTGGTAGGGAGGGTTGCAAAAATGAAGACTGCCCTATCCCAAAGCTCAAGTTCTTCACCACCATGCATGCTGCCGGTTTTATCCAGGTACTACCCAGAAAGTTCTTTCCAAGCTCATTTGCCATTATAAACTGCAAGTTCATTCAATCATTTCTTTAACAAATATTGAGTTCCTGTTCTGTGTCAGGAAGCATGATAATAAGTGAATCAAGATTACATGGAACCACGAGGCAGCTGTAGTGAGGATGGGATCTGCAGCCCTCAGATTAGCAAAAGGACATATGCCTGGTGGTTCAGCCTGATGTGGGAATAACTAAATGTCACTAGAGAAATTAACAAGTAGAAGACACAGAAGGGACAGTTTGTTGTTGTTGTTTGCCTATTAGGGTGGTACCCAAACTGGAAACTAAATGAGGGAATTGAAAGCTATAATGAATAAACTCCATGAAGAGCCAAATGACCTTGACAAGTGATTGTAGAACAAAGGACACATTGCTTTCCAACGCAGCCCAGGGAGTTATCTTACACAGCATCCCACCACTTTGTGCCTGAACAAAACGTGCTCGATTTTACTAGTTGAAGTATCAATCTTTCATGGTTTTATCCCATCCAAGTATTATCTAACTAGCCTGTTTCAAGAAAAAAAAAATAAAAGTCCCCTTGTGAGGGGCAGGAAAAGCTAATTTTTGAGACACTAAGGTTTAAAGGAAAGTGAAATAAATGGGGGGGGGGTACAGCTTTATTGGCTTGTTTCCATGTGTTGTCTGAAGAAAGGCTTTATTCCCATCTGGTCACTATTTGGTGCAGGAAAGAACATTTGACACTGGTGAGGGCTCATGTGACATCATCATAAAAATCTATCCCAAGTCTATCTCCTCTTGCTTTTCAGTGTATTGTTTACAGATGCTAGGCATTTTAGAAGAAAACCTGTTGACCACACATTTCTTGGGGAGCAAAGTAGTTTCCCTGGGATGACTCTCATTCAGATGTAGTCTGTGTTTTCATGTAAATAATAGTGAGAATTTAACGTTATTAGCACTGAAAAGCATGGAACTCTGGAAATAAATGTCTTGCATCCAGGCACAGATGATGCTGGTTATACACAAGAGTTAGACACCAGCTCTCCGATATGTATGCACTGTATAGAAGGAGGAACCATCTCTTCTGGGAAAAGATAGTGTTTCATCTTTACACAGCATTGTGCACTGGTTCCCAGTGGGGGCCTAGGATCCACAGGGCTTGGGTCTGGATCTGGTTCCAGAGTTTGCTGCCTGTAGGATCTTAGCCAAGTTATCTCCCTTCCCCAATCTTCGGTATCCTCCGTTGTTCAATGGGATATTCTGCTCATAGGTTATTATGAAGATTTAAGAGAGAATGCACATAAAGACTTTACTAAATGCTTGTTAAATATTGTTTTTGATGGTATGAACTATTATGTTCTTTTTGACTCCTTTTTTCAACTAAAGTTTCCAATATAAAGGGCTTATGTGGTATGCTGGAGAGATGTGGGTTCTATTCAATAAACATTAGAGATTATCCCCTATTTTATGTGGGCCTCCCTCCCAGCACTTCCAGGGTGATACTCAATTCCAAGTAGGCTTTCTTAGGAAGGATGAGTAGAGGTGGTAGTTTCCAAATTTTATACCTTATTCCTTTAAGTAATGTATCTGATATTTTTGAGTTTTCTATGAATTTTACCAAAGCAAAATACACATACAAGTCCCAAATAGCATTAAGAAATATGTACTCAAAGGGGTGCCTGGGTGGCCCAGTTGGCTGAGTGTCTGACTCTTGGTTTTGGCTCAGTTCATGACCTCATGGTTCTGTGCTGAGAGTGCAGAGCCTGCCTGGGATTCTCTCTCCCCTCCCTCTGTCCCTATCCCACTCGTGTTCTCTCTCTCTCAAAATAAATAAATAAACTTAAAAAAATGAAAAAATAAAGAAATTTACACTCGAGATCAAAATTAACCTTAATTTTTACTTTAAAAGTCATTTTAGAGACAAAATTTAAACTGTTTTAGTTAAATTGTGTACTACATGGTATTTTCCAATATCAGATGCTTAAAAGCTGTAATTTATTGAAAAAAATTTTTAATGTTTGTTTTGAGAAAGAGACAGAATGCAAGCAGGGGAAGGGCAGAGACAGAGAGCAAGACACAGAATCTAAAGCAGGCTCCAGGCTCTGATATGTCAGCATAGAGCCCAACAAAGGGCCCGAACCCATGGACCATGAGATCATGACCTGAGCCAAAGTCAGATGCTTAACCAACCACCCAGGCACCCCAAAAGTTGTAATTTATTTTAAAGGAAGATAAAACAATCTGTTTCAAGAAAGTTAGTATCTTTGTTAAAAAACTAGCTATAAAAAGCTTATGCAATGTGATTACAAGTTGCCCATCAGAAAGCAGCAATGTATTAAGGGAGAATAGAGTACAAAGCCAAACCCCCAGCTTAGATCAGTCACTAAACAAGGTCAGGATAACAGTTTCAGTCACACAGTTTGTGGATAACTGTGGAAATTGTAGTTTCTCCATTTAATGGTTGAGAATAATAAGTAGTCAGACAGTAATGGAACTAAAAGGTCTCTTCCAATTTCATTGATCTTTTCCCCTAATTAGTACAAGGTACACACAAAGATTTCAGCTAGCAGTGACAACTTTACTAACAGTGAGCTAATCACAGCACTCATTTTGCATTTGCATTTTGAATGGGGCAAATTTTAGAAAGAGGAATGAGATTTTGTTAAGGGTAATCGAAACAATTTTATAAACTTTTCTGCAATTGAATTGAACACATTTAGGGAATAAATAATTTCCCTTGATGCCAACTGGGTTATGCTTTGTTGCTCGACTGAGTTGATTTACATTTCCTTTGCAATGTTATCAAGTATTTGTTATCATTCTTAGTCAAGCACAGTAGTCCTCAAAGACAATGTGGCATCCAAAGAGAGGATCATCATGCTGTCTTTTAAAAAATTTAATTGATTGTATAGTTGCTTAATTTTATTAGGAGGCATTGCAGCAAGCATCACTAGATATGAAGCCAGATATTCATTCATGCAAAGAAGATCTATAGATGCAATTTAAAAGTGCTCAGTTTAGAAATTATGAGGGGTTTTCCCAATTGGAAATTTTAATGTGAGTTGTGCAAATAGGCCAGACAGCTAATTCCTCTCTCAAATAACAGAACTGAAGATTTTGACAGAAGTGGCTCTGAATTCACCCAGTTCACCACTTCTAGTTCTTAAGTAACTTAAAGTTGACAATGCAAAGTATCAAAATTAAGGAAGTGGGAAGTAAAATATTTTATAAATGTAAAAAATATTTTATAAATGTGAGAAGGTAAATAAAACATCCCATTAGGATATCTTTTTGTAAGTAAAAATGCACTATTACACTAAACTGTATATACTGATGAGTAAATATACTAAATCATTCTAAAAATATACTGACAAATGAACTCTAAGGATCTGTTTGCATTTTTATTTAAGTTTACATTGCAATAGTCACCCAATAAAAAAAAATGCTTTATTCAGAATATTTTAGGGCATGTTTTTTTCCCATAGCACTTGAAGCCACAAAGTTACTTGCTCAACACATTTTTGTTGAATTGATTGAACTGGAGATATTTGTAACATAGTAGTAGTCATTTAACTTGCATAAAATAGGCTGAGCTTCTCACTGTCTCTACTCTTACAAGCCAACTGTATTTCCCTCCACAGTGTAGGAGGCTGTCTATGGGTGCATCTAATCAAAGTGATAATTTTCTAGAGTGGTAGCAGTTCCCAAGTATGTGAGCAAATTGATAGTTTATAAAGAGATATTTCACAGTTGTCAAAGAATACTGTTTCTCAGTCTCTTATTTTGTCTGTCAATGCCATGCAGACATTGGGATATATGTTGGTCTCTTTGTTTGTGATGTCTTCTCATAATCCAGTTCCAAGCAAAACCATTCCAGATCCTATAGTACTCTCATGAAAAATGAAAATAAGAATTTACATGTCCCAAAGAGGAGCCTGGAGGAGAAAACTGCATGGGGGCATGATGATGTATGTACTTGCTCAGTGTTGAGTTCAAAATCTCATGTATATCAAGCTCACCAAAAACAGTTTACTACCAATCTATTTGGAAGCAATCTTCTTGTCTTTGATTGCTTGGTTTGAATTTATTCATTGGGTTAATGATTTTAATAAGAATTCTATGCAGAATCTTTTGGAAGTATAAACAAATAAAAAAGACAGGCATATTTGTTTATTTATTCAATTAATTTTTATTGAGTTCTGACTATAATAATAAGTATTAGGCTGGATGCTAGCAATCCAAAGACATTGACTCAGGCCCTGCCTTCCAAGATCTTATAGACTGTTGGGGAAGGGCAGTGGTGGGATGAACAGATAAATGAGTTGTGACCGTGCAGAGTTTATCTAAGAGGGCCACTCAATCCAGATTATGGGAAGGAGGGGTGAGCAGGGACTTGTGGTTTTGGAAGAATGATCCCTGAACTAATTAAAAAAAGAAATAGAGCTTAGCTTGGTGAAGTGTGTGTGTGTGTGTGTGCGCGCACGCGCACGTGTGTGCACACACACTCATGTGCACACATACACAGAAGATAAGAGCTTGTACAGTGAGGGGAGAGGCATTTTCATACAGAGAGGACAAGAGAAAGGAAAATGAGATGTATATTTGGGAACTTCAAGTATTACAAATTTATTTGGGAACAGTGGTGGTTACTATAGGGAATAGTTCTAGGGCATGAGCTTGCAGAATAAGCAGGGGCCAGATAAAGCTTTTGGCAAATCATACTATGAATCTGGACTTTATGCTGAAGGCATTTGGGGAATTTTAAGCATAGAGTGAAGAGATCAGATACACATTTTTAGAAAATTCTCTCCGAGGCAGTCAGGGTGAAACACCTTTGCAGGATCATAACAACAATGCTAATAATTTTTGTTCTAGAAGAAGAGGTAAAGGAAGTTATATATATATACACACACACACACACACACATATATACGTATATATACATGTATATATACGTATATATGTGTGTGTATATATATGTATATATGTATATACACACACATACATATACATATATATTTTTTTCTATATTTTTTTCTATAATAGAATATATATATTCTATATATATAATATATATATTTCTATATAATAGAATATATATTTATTCCTATATATATAGGATATATATATATTATAGGAATATATATTCCTATAATAGAATATATATATTTCTATATATAAAATATATATATATTTCTATATAATAGAATATATTTATTTCTATATTTTTTTCCTATAATAGACATACATGATAAATCTTCATTTCCCCCCCCCCCACTTTAACTCACAAACGTTAAGTTTTTGAGCTTCAACTAGATATTGCCATTGTGGGTTAAGTAGGTACTGGCCTAGAGGAGGTAGTCTTTTAGCTGGCTGAAAAGTACACAAACACTAGAGGAAATAACCAAGGCCATGAAGTTCACTTCTGCTCATGGTGATCATGGGGAACACAGAAAAGACTGTTGGTCTAAAAACGGAATTCAAGGCCATCTAAGCTTTTTTCTCATCCTAAAAGATGATCTTGAATTGAAACTGCACTACAATTTATATACACATTATTTACTGCTACTATATGCCAGGAAGGACCTCAATAAATGAGAAAAAAAATGAACACTTTCATTCAATAATCCAGTAAATATTTACTGAATATTTACAATGTGTTATGTAATATGCTAGCCACTGGGACTCCAAGGTGAACAAAAATCAGTCTTCATGGTATTCAGTGTAGTATAATAATGGACAGAAGAGAATATAGTTAGGAGAAACACCTCTCCTCCCTTGTATCAATGAAGGATACTGGAGAATATGTAAATGGGTATACCAGAAGGATAGTTCAGGGCAAAGCTTAGCATTGGATAACTGGGATAATTTATGTCCCTTCTCTTTTGGAAAAGAGTATATGTTATTCACTTTGTAAGGGCAAAGCCCTGTGTCTTCTCTCTTGGTTGTCCCCAAGTATAGAATATTGTGTTTGTGTGTGTGTGTGTGTTTACTTTGTAACTTGTGTTTGAATTTCTATTATGATTTCTTTGACTTCTGTTGTAAAACTCCATTTATCTAATTGAGCTCAATACTGTGTAGCTATATCCAGCCTGAATTAGGCTGCCAGCCCAATACCTGATGGTTGAAATTGGGATGATTTGCACAATTTTAAGAATTACCCTTCTGTTTATATTCCTAACACAAAAGTTCATGGTTTATAAGCAATCATAGTGCCACTTGGATTATAGTCTTTAAAGTGGATACAAAGTCTGTTTGGACATAATGAACCTGGTGTCTCCTATCAGGAAGCCAAGCTCAGCTCACATTTCAATAGGCCAATGCGGGTACAAGGGATTTTTGACTCAGGGGTGTGGTACAATATGCAGTAGGAAAATCTTGGACCAGAGAAGTAGACAGGGACATGAGATATTTCACAAAAAAATGTATCTTCAGTGTATTTACTACTTTTATAAATCAAATGACAGTATGTAGAGCTCAATAATTAATTAATAAATAGTTTGGGTGGTGATGTGCAATAGCTAGAGAAGACGATGTAAGGTACATAGTATTTTATATACCTAGATCTAGATCTCACTACACCAAATCAAGGGTATTTTTTTTTCCTGCTTGATTTAAAACAGACCTCATTATTTAGCTCAGAGAATATGCATTCAGCTTGGGGGAAACAAACCTCCTAAAACATTTTTGAAATATTGCCTATGTTGCTTCAATGGAATTTTCCTTTTCTTATGATTCCATTCTGTCTTTAATGTCTGTGCAGTATTGTTATTAGTTGTAAAAGAAACTAAACTGGTCAGAGAGTCCAGGGATTTTACCTCTTGCCAGCTTCTTGCCTTCAACTTTAAAATAGTGAAGGATCATTTGAAATTTCTTTGTTTTAACTAACATGACACTACTTACAAAGATAATGCTTGGAAGAGGGAAACATTTGCATTGGTCCTATCACTTGATGCTTATTAATTGGGCTTGATTCAGAATTCAGAGTTTAAGAGCACAGTTGACTACTAGAGATGATCTTATGTAAGTAATCTTGTTGAAGATCATAAACGTCAGACCCAGAGACCAGAAGAACCTGACCCTAGGAAGCCATTTCTAATTCATTTGAGCTTGCTTTTCTTTAGAAAGTTTTCCCTAGGGATATCTGTGATTCTGCAGGATTTCTTCATTGCACAACTCCAGGGGGAGCTGTTCATGCTGAGATTTGATTTGAATAGTGGCCCTTGGAGTTGTGCAGCGACTTAAAGTTGTACATTATCTTTCCCCCCACTTTGCTTTCTCATTGGTGGTGATGTATTTCTTTCTGTTCAAGTGCAAGTTGCTTGAAAATGGTCCCTGAGACTCTTTTGTCAAAGAATGCAGAGATCCTAGACAGTGGCCTGGAAACACAAGGAATACAATTTCTTTGAAATCCTAAATTTTAATTGCACCACGTTCAATTAAAATGCATGGCACCCAGGAAGGTGATGACCTGAGCAATATGCATTGCAGCATGATTGGCTTTAGGATGTCACATGACTTGTCAGTTCAGTGAGAGCATCATGTTGGCTCTATTTTACCATCTTTGCTGCAGCATTATCAGTACCTCAGACACTTACCACACATCTCAGAGATACACGGTGTGAATCGGAGGGTCCAATTTGGCCCTACGTATGTCCCCTCTGTGAAACTTTTCAGGGGCCTGGCCCTTGATTCCAGCCACCAATATCTGCAACTGAAGGGAATCAAGCAGCGCTAGGGTTCTGAAGCTATGACCAAGAAAGAAAAAGAGAGAATTGAAAGCGTTCCATCCATTTTATTGGCAATGAGTCAAGGAAAACAGTTTAGAAATATTTGTTAGAAGAGGGGCTCAGGAAGTCGTGGTTACTTGGAAGGTTTATGGCTAAACTCTGCTTGCCGTTATCCAGAGATAACCCAAACAATTTAAATTATATAAGCCATATACAAATAATTCAGGGCAATGTTATAGGCATTCCCTCAAACCTCCTGTGCTTCACTTGGCTAAAACCAGAAAAAAAATGTCTGTGACAATTACTAGGCAAATGCCTTAAATCAGAGAATTCCATGTGATTTTACTCTTGGGTTGAATTTGCATTTATATGAATAGAAATAACAAATGTGTATTTGAGGGATGGATCCTGTCTGTTGTTTTTTTTTTTTTTCAATTACACATATTAAATCCCTTGGCTTCCCCCCCAACCCCCCGCCCCTCGCTCTCCTTAGTCCCTCAAGGTAGTTCATCACTTGAGATTGTTTTAAGGATGAATATTGAGGCAGAGAGAATCCAAAGTGGAAGTTAGAGCAAGTCAGTGGCAGAGCCCAAGGGTAGAGACCTGAGAAGACCAGCCTTAAGTCATGCTTTTTAACATTAGCAGCTTCGTGTGGAGAACAGAGCATTACAGCTGAAGGCTTATTCAATTGTTCTGACTTTTTTTAAATATTGCTAGAGGACCTTATAAAGGTAAAGTGTTTTAATATATTCATTATACACACACACACACTCACACACACACACACACACATACCATTACACGTATATATGTGTTTATAATTACTTTTCAAAACAATCCCATGAGGTAGATTTGCACGTTGCTGTGTTTCTGGGTCACATAAGAAACTGGAGCATGGCGAGGTTAAGTGGTTTGTCTGGTAACTGTGAGCAGAGCTGTGATTCACATATAGAGATATAGGCCGAATTTCATCCTTCCTGCTCACTAGTAATAGCGAGTGATAGAGGTTGGTGGGCTTTCCTGGGTTTCATTCTATAAAAGGAGCTGTGCCTTTGGAAGTTGGTATATGTATCAGAAAGTGTTTGGGTTGCTGGGAAATGGGTCACAAAAATGAATGCAGACTCAGCCTAGCAGGGTACCACGTCTCTAGCACATCAGTATCCTCAACCCAGTCTCATGGGCTATAATGGGGTTTCCTCTGGCTTCTCCCACTCTGTTACATCTGGCAAAGACTCAGGTGGCAGAAAGTGATAGGTTTGTCCATGACACCCAGAATGAATTCTGCCCATTGCTCCCCACCCCACCTCCCATTCCCATTTAGTTGAAACGAACAAATAGATAAAGTGGCCATTGTCAGATTTTTATGTTCATAAATATGTGACTTAAAGCACACAACACACAAAGAAACTTGACAGTTTTGTAGAAGCCTGCAAAATTACCATGGAGCTAAAAATTAAGAGATGTTAGCTTTTTCCCTCGTCTCTTAATTTCGGTACTGGAGGTGTGGAAATAGATTTAAAAGACATTTCAACACAATCATAAAGGTTATATTAAGCTGTTGAAAGGAAAGATGGGAAGTTGGTTGATCATTCATGTCAGGCGAAGGGCTACTCAAGGAGATATGTAGTGTCTGTTTCTTAGTGTGGCTCCAGTGCAGTGAGTTATCATTTTGTTCGTAGACCACTTATCAAATAAAGCACATTCTTACCTCAGTAATATCCATGTGAGCAAAGCAAGAAATCAGGTTTATTATCAGTTTTTACATTTGGAATCTGAAATAATAATGGTGATGACACTCCTAACATTTCTACCCTTGCTGTGACTTCTAGCTATTTATTGCTTCCCTACCTTATACCAGGTACTGTGGAGGCATTTCCCTGTGATCAGAAGTGGCTTATGTCAAGTCCTAGAGCAGGTTTTTTATCAGTCTCTGGTCTGTTTCCTATCTCCATGGCTCCCTTTGCATTTCATGATCTCAAGGTTTATACCCATGCTTTCTGAAAATTCCTAAAGAAGTAGATTTCATTTTCATCCCCTAGTCTTACCCTCCAGAGAATTGCAAGTATTATGGGATAGCTCCTTTTGGAGGAAAGTTGAAAGACTGTGGATGGCAGAAATATAACATTAGTGCATGAGTGGAAATACTATAACACTGCAATTGGATATGTTACTATAGTTTTCATTTCCACTCATCCTTTAAATCTGATAGTTAGTATAACTCTGGGAACCTGAACCCTTGGCATTAAAACCTGTTCTATTTCAATCAGAAAACTAAGACATTCGTAGCTTCCGTTGAAAGTTCTGTTTTGGTGTGGATTCTCCCCTGGACAGTTGGTAATGTCAGAAATTGCTTTGGTTGTAATGTCCCATGGGGCACTTGTAGCGCTGACTTGCCTTAATGTGAAACAACCCACTTCTGCAGAGAGCTCACTTAAGAAATAGCTTTGTTTGACATCTGCCTACTGAAGAGTTCACCCTCCCTGAAAAATAGAACATTTTACTCACGGCAAAGTTGATTACCTGTGGAATAGACCTAATATTCCAATACAGAGAAAATGCAAAATTGCTCCTTTTATTTTCACATTTTCCCACTGTGCCAGAACAGATGACCCATTCCTCTATATGTTTGGAAGAAGGTATGGCATACTAAGGAAAAAATAACTTGATATAAAAGGCATTTGCTACTTTCAAGTAATAATTATTTGGCAGTGTTTCTTCACATCCTCAGCAGAAAAAAAATTTGTCCTGACACATTCCACATATAACCAGAATGTGCACACAAAAGTCCTATAGATATGCGCTAGTTAGGTAGGTCCTGCTGGCTGCACTGCTTGCATTTTTCATGTTTTCTGTGATCCCAACACAATTCAATATTTGCAGAAGTGTTGGTTGGAAGGTCCATAGGGAATAACCACTTTCCTTTTCAATCTTACTGAGTCTTTGGGAAAGTAGCATGATCAACGCAAAAACACAATAAAGTTCACTTTAAAAATGAAAATGGAAATACCCTACATTTAGGAAACATTAAAATTGCTGTGTGGGTGGCAGTATTAAACCGCCCCTATTGTAGACATTACTGTAGTTTCCATTTCCACGTATTCATCCTATCATGATTACCAATGCCGCTAACGAACACACACACAAAGTTAATATGGATGTTTAAGCAATGCTGTAGAGGCTCCAGGGTCTCTGTTTTATATGGTTGTCATATTAATGTTGTTTTAGTAACAAGCTTTACTTGTGAGTATGCATACATCTTATGCACATGTACACCATTAACCTACTATGGGGTAGAAAAAGATATAACCAGGTACTTGTGGCACCAATTTATTTTCAGAACTTGCACAAGTTATGTATAATTTACTGAAATTGGTTTCAATCTCAAATCTTTTTCTTTATCCTCCTGGTACCTGACTGTTCCATGTCTGATTCCCTCTTCCAGTGCTTCTTTCCAGTGTTCCTCTGTTTATTCCCACAGGTAGAGGTGAGCCCATGAGTCAGGAGAGGGTGGCCAGATCTGCCCATCTTTCCAGCTTCATCAGTGCTAAGACTGTGTTTGTAATAAAGGACCAGCTGCTCTGGCATTGAAGCAGAGATAAATGTTATCTCGTGTGTATTGTAAACAAATGGCTAAATTGGGGGATCAGTAGTTAATATTAGAAAATGAGGACTCTGCCATCGTTCACAGCTGAACTCAATAGCAATCTCAACCCCCTGTGCTTTTGGCATTCACTTGCCCTCCTCAAGGAATAATTGCTGGTTGTCCTTGTTGCCCATATGCCACAAGGCCAGGGAAATGGTGGTGCTGTCATAACTTGTACATTTTAACTAAGAAAAGGTGAGCTGTGAGAGAAAGAAGTTTTGGCTTGAACCCTGCTTGGCACAAATTCATTTTAGAAGTACTTTGCAAGGGAAATGGGGACCTAAGTAGAGAGTGATTCCATTTCTTCCCTGCATGGTAAGTTATTCTCTGAACTACAGTAATTCTCATGACTTTGACATAGTTATTGCTATTTTGGCTGCCGCCACTGCTATCTAAAGAACAACCAGTTTTGGAAGATGCTTATGTTTTTAAACTTCAGATGTTATTGAATGTACTGATTTGTGTGACTTTATGATGGAGCCTTCTGGAACCACTGGTCCCTGACCTGTGGAAGGTGAGGGATGAAACTATCATGTATCTGAACTTAAGCATGAATCACTTTAACAGATGTGCATGCATGATTTGATAATCCATTGATCTGAGATATAAATTAAAGAAACCATAGGGACTGTTGGACTCCCTCAAACATTATAGTGATACCCCCCTGTAGAATCAATGCCATAATGAAAATGACTCCATACTTCCCTGTGAACTCAATTTGTAGAAAATGTTCATAATTGCAATATAAAACTGTAATGAAACAAAACCTGGACCTAGTAATGACTTTGGTATGAGTCCTTATTGCCTCTCAAGCTTTTCCATATTGTCTGTATGGTTTCCCCTGGCTAAGGATGTAAAACAAATATGTATTCTTGTGTACTTGGAAGAAGAAATGGCTTATAAAAAATACATTCAATGAGAAAACAGATTTTGGTCATTTAGTTTCTGTTGACTGTTTCAAGTTAGGAAAAAATCAGAAATCCCATAAACCAGGAACTACTAATAGTTAAGGCAAACGGTAGCAGTGAGATACTGAAACTGTTAGATTCGCTAGCAGTGCCTTGCCCTGGATTCACAACACCCACATTCAAACTCCCAGCTCTTGAATCTGTGTTTGGGCCAAGTCAATAAACTGAGATTCAATTTCTACATTTTTAACACGAAGAAGATGGTAGTATTTGCCTCACCACACAACACATTTACTTCCTCTCTGGGAATCTTAAAGGCTGCCCTCAGGGACCCTGAAATGGTGACAAGAGCCTTGGATCAGGAGTCTGGCTTCTGATTCTGGTTTTGTCATTATCAAGCTTGTGATCTTAGGCAATCTACTTACTCTCTATTAACTAATTTGTTCACTCAAACGATGTTGATAGTGTATTTTATTTATATATACTTGATATACTGGGTAAGCCCTAAGAAATTGCTATTATTTCCAGATTTATTGAGACGTAATTGACATACAGAACATATAAATTTAAGATGAACAACATGTTGATTTGTTAAATATATATATTGCAAAATGATTTCCAGTGTAGTCTTAGTTAACACCTCCATCATCTCACACAATTAACATTTGTTTTTTGTGCTGAGAGCATTTAAGATTTACTCTCTTAGCAACTTTGAAGAATATAATGCAGTGTTGTTAACTATAATCATGACACCGTACATTAGATCCCCCCAAATCTTATAAGTGAAAGTTTATACCCTTTCACCAACATCTCCCCACTCCCCCCACCCCGCAGCCCCGGGTAAACACTATCTGGTCTCTCTTTCTGAATTTCACTTTTCTTTAATTTCCCATTTAATGATATATAGTATTTGTCTTTGTCTGACTTATATCACTTAGCATAATACCCTGTAGGTCCATCCATGTTGTGGCAAATAGCAAGAGTTCATTCCTTTTTATGGCCAAGTAATATTCCATTGTGTGTGTGTGTGTGTGTGTGTGTGTGTGTGTGTGTGTGTGTGTGTGTATCACATCTTCTTAACCCATTCATCTGCTGATAGACACTTAGGTTATTTCCATACCTTGGCTATTGTGAATAATGCTTCAACGAACATGGGAGTGCAGATATCTTATCCAGATTCTGATTTCATTTCCTTTTGAAAGATAACAGAAGTGGAATTGCTGGATCATATGGTAGTTCCATTTTTAATTTTTTGAGGAACCTTTCATTCCCACAAGCATTTCCTTTCTTCCACATCTTGGCCCACACTTGTTATTTTTTGTCTTTTTAATGATAGTTGTCCTAACAGGTATGAGGTGATATCCCATTGTGGTTTTTATTTAGAAATTGCTATTTTTGTAAGCTAAAATAACTACATATTGGTAATTTCATATAGTTTGAGCTAAGTAGAATTTTTTATCTTTTTAAGCTTAGGGGGAGAGACTGTATTACAGCGATCTATGCAAGGAAATTGCAAAAAAAAGAACCTCAAACTAGACAAGAAATGATCAGAGAATAGTGGGGGGTGGGGGTAGTGGTGAAAAAGGGGCCAGTTTTCTCAGGTTCTTTCCTTTTGTTTTTCCCCTCTTTGTGCTAAATTTCTAGGTGGTTGTATATTCTCTGTTGTTGCTTTGACATCATGAGCGTAGGTTTTGACAGACTGCTTTATTCTGCAGTGATCTAGTTACTTGTGGCAAAGCGTTTATTTCTGGGCTTCACCTGCTAAGAAAGCTGTAGAGGAAGTGGTGTAAATTAAGAAGATTGCTCCCTGGTGAGAATTTCAAATAATGGAGTATTAAGAATAGTTGAAAGAACTAAGGATATTTCCCCCGATAAGGGAAAAGTTAAGAGGATATAACAACTGGCTTCAGAAACCTGAAAGGCTATTGCATATAAAAGAGATTAGGTTTATTCTACTGGGGTTTAAGGTACAGAAATAGGGCCAATAGACAGAAGTTACTGGGAGGACTGTCTTGTTTTTTAGATTTTCTAAGAGTCAGAAATCTCCAAAGAAGAAAGGGTTATCTCAAGAGGTTTCTTATTAATGGTGGATATATACCTGGTAGGAACATCATAGAAGGGATTCAAATATTAGATGACCAACTGGTGCTTTTATGTTTTCTTCCAATGCTGAGATTGTATGATTTCATCAATTCTTGATCCTCCAGTGATGTCACAGGATCTACCAACAGAGTAAACAGGCCCATTTTTTGAAAACTATAAAATACTTTGAAAATGAATGATGTGAGCCTCAGCTTCCTGGATGTGTTACTATTATTCCTATACCCAAGAGATTGATTCAAAATTAATGTTAAGAGTTATGAATCTTGGGATGCCTGGGTGGCTCAGTAGGTTAAGCGTCCAACTCTTATTTTTGGTTCAGGTCATGATCTCATAGTTTGAGAGACTGAAAGCAGCCTGAAGCTGTGGAGCCTGCTTAGGATTCTCTCTCTCGTCTCTCTGCCCACCCCCCCCCCCCAGCTCACACATGTGTGTTCTCTCTCTCTCTCTCAAAATAAATAAATATGCATTAAAAAAAAGAATTACATACCTTGCAATTGTTCATGAATAATAAAAAAAATGAGTTAATATTTATCACAGTGGGCTGAAACTTATAGGTCAGTGCCCAATAACTGAATAAGAATGACTTATCCCTAAAGTAGAACAGGTATGGAAGATGTCATTTGTGTCATGAAGATAACTAGACTGATTGTAGTGCTAATATTCATTTATTAGTAATGCCAAATAAATATTGGCACTTTAAGGCAATAAAACTGAGAGTATGCTAGACAATGAGTGGGGAGAGGAAGGGTAGGAGGGCTGCCTTGGGTACAGAGGTCGAGGAATGCCTGCTGGAAGGGATGTCACTTACCATCTCTTAGCAGCTCAGAGAGTGAAATGGAGTCAAGGCCTGGTCTGACTGACAAACCATTTAGGAGCTAAACGTTCCAGGCAGAGGCCATGGCAAGTGCAAATCTCCGAGGCAGAAAGCTTACTTCAGGGAACAGAATAAAATCTAAGGTGGAGATGAGCAGTGTGAGATGAAGGATGAAGGGCAGCAGCCACCCACATCACACGTGGCCTCATAGACTGAGTTAAGGATTCCACTCAAAGCACAATGAGAAGTGATTGGAGAGTTATAAGCAGGACAGCAAGCCAACTATTGTGTGTCAGGTGGGTTTAAATGAGGAAAGAAAGCAATGAGAAAAGGGAGATCAGTAGGAGAAATTGGCCAATTTTCCGATCCCTCTTAGTTGGTTTTATGATAATGAGTCAGGTCAGGATGGAATTAAGGTTGAGCCATCTATCAGTCTCATGCTTTTCCCTCCTTATATCAATAATGATGACTTTTTTTTTTTATAGTAGGCTATGGTTTTGTCATTCAGTGCCTCAGACCATAATTGTGTATTTATTTTATCATACTCTAAAGAAACTAAATAATGCCAAAGCAGTATTGTATATAGGTAAGGAGATGTCAGCAGAGAGAATCGATCTATCTTTATTTCACTCCCTTTAACCAAGTTTCTTTTTTTTAAATGTTTGTTTATTTTTTGAGAGAGAGAGAGAGAGAGAGAGAGAGAGCGCGCAAACGAGCATGAGTGGGGGAGGGGAAGAAAGAAAGAGACACAGAACCTAAAGCAGGCTCCAGGCTCTGAGCTGTCAGCACAGAGCCCTACATGGGGCTCCAACCCACGAATCATGAGATCATGACCTGAGCTGAAGTTGGATGCTTAATCGACTGAGCTACCCAGGCATCCCTCTTTAACCAAGTTTCTAAGTGTTGGTGTAGTTCTGTGTATCTGAATAAAACAAAACAAAAATGTATTCAGTTCTCTGGATAAGAAATGGTTCTTTTTCCAAGTGTCTGACTTTTTTCCCTGAAATGTTTCAATTTACATTCAGATATTCTGAGACAAAGTCGCGATCATCTGCTTTTTAAAATATTAATACTTCTTTCTGTGGCTATATAAAATATTCTGAGCTAATCAAGTGATACTTAAGCAACAAAATATATTAAAGTAATTACAGAAAATAAAAGTATAACTAATATTGATTGGGCACTTCTGTGCTGGATGCTAGTCAAAGTGCCTTACGTATATATTAATACATTTAATTCTCACAGTAATGGCACTGGTGGATACTACTTTTATCCATGTTTAACATGTGAGGAAACCAAAGCAGAGACAGGCTTAGAAGTTTGCTATTAACTCCCCGCACAAGGCACTTACAAGGCCAAAGGTTTAAATCTTTTTTTTAACATTTGTATTCATTTTTGAGAGACAGACAGAGCATGAGCAGGGGAGGGGCAGAGAGAGAGGGAGACACAGAATCCAAAGCAGGGTCCAGGTTCTGAGCTGTTAGCACAGAGCCAGATGTGAGACTCATACCCATGAACTGTAGATCATGATCTGGTCGCTTAACCAACTGAGCCACCTAGCCTCCTCTAGAGGCCAAAGATTTAAATAAAAGGTGAAAAATTCCACCAAAATAAGTGGACATTTTTTTTTAATGCCTGTGTCTCAACAATCATTTACTAGTAATCTTAACATTATCGACTGACTTCTGTCATAGCAGATGATCTTCTTCAGTCAGATTCAGTTGATGGATCCAGGAGTGCGGTAGGAACATTTGTAATGAATGAATGCTAGGAGTGTTTCCGGGGAAAGGCAATTCTTGTGTGGCTGTTGAGAGCAGAGGGGTCCATGCCCAGCGCACTTAGGGAACTGCTACATCCACACCATCTTTTTAGGGAGGAGCCATATACATGAATATACTGAAGAATTTATAAAGATCATTGTGAAAAATAATTTTTAAGCCTATAATTCCCCACACTCATTCACTATGGAAACATTTTCCTCACCAAGTAATAGTAATACTAATTTTTATAGAGCACACTTTATGAAATGCAATCTTTTGAATACTCTGCTAGGAGTTGCTTAATTTGGGGTCCATGGATTTCCTAGGACTATATGCAAAATTTTGTATCTGTGCACCTATTACACATACATATTTTCTACCTGCTTCAGATCCTAGGTTTATTGCCTTCCTCTGATTCTAAAGGTATCTCTGACCCCAAGATGGTTAAGAATCCCAGATTCTTAACTGCCAAAAAAAACAGTCTGGGGAGAATGAAATCCTTTTTTAGCTAGTGTAAAAAGAATTTTTGAGGAGCTAATCAGCTCATTATTTATTTAAAATTAAAAAAAAAAAGACAAAATGCCCCCCCACCCCCAACCGCCCTTGCCTCCAGGCTTTTCTAAACACAAGCCACTCAATAAGTGTGTGGACCTCTCTTGTACTTGGCATTTCGAAAAAGCCATAAAGTCAGCTGAAGTGCCCTTGGCTCTGAAGCTGTCAGTGAAGAAATGAAAATGAAATCTTTTTGTGTTCCTCTAACCTTTGTTTGAGCCAAGATGATATGATAATTGTCTACAATATATTTAGCTTGATGGTCAAATGGCCTGGTTCTTTTAAATCAGCTGTAAAAAGTGGCATCTTTCACTTGAAGAGATCAGGGCATGAGAAATGGCCGTAACAAGGCACCAACGCAAAACGAGTATTGCCCTCATGAGAGGATGAGACAGGTGCAGCGAAGGGACCCTGTGCTTCTGCCCACCTCGTGTCCTCAGTACCTAGCACGGTATCTGGCACATGGCAACGCTTACTGAAATTTACTTGGGGAATGATTACAGAGTAGGTTAGGATTAGAACTGGGTCAGTTTTCATTTTATTGCCAAAAAAAAAAAAAAATCCAGGGAGTCCTTCTAGCTTAATTTTTTCATTTTTATGTACGAGAAAATCTAGATTCCTACGAGAGAAAAAGACTGAGGGGGGAAATTCTCAGAACTTGGCTGAGATCTAAGAATTTTATAGAAGGTAGGAACTCTTGGAAAAAGAATGACCAGAACCAGGCTGGGCCATCTTTAAAAACTAAGATATTGTTCTTTCTCATAAAAGAGCACTTTATGTGCTTGCACATCGACATTTAAAAACTAAGAATAACTTGAATGGACAGAACCGGAAAACTGAGATGTGCATGACACACAATCAAAGGGGACAAATGTAAGATTGTGGGAGGGTCTCCTCCCTAAGGAAGGGGAAAAACAAACAAACAAAACAAAAACAAACAAAAACCTCAAGGCAACCTGCCTATACTTGTACATGACAACATCCCCCACGATCTTGTAACATGAGACCACCTAATGAGACTGCATGTTTGTGTGTTACTATATATGGGAGACAAAGAAATAGAAGATGTATCAAAAAACTGCCACGTGGTGTTCCAGGCTCAATTCTTTGGGTGTGAACCCAATTGAGCCATGCTGGCAGAATAAAGTTTCTTCCTAGGAAGAAAAGCCTCAATGTCACAACTCTCTGTGCAAGAAGCCTGCTACAAGATGAGTTTTTTTACTGTTAGATGACAAAGTATATATTATGACAATATGCTTTTTAAAAATTGCTCTGTATGACAGGATATGGCAGGGTTCAGTGTATTTGAAATTTTCTTTTTTGTCTTTGTTCTTGTGTAATGAATAAATAATAATTTCTTTAAGCTTATGGATAAATGAGATATGAATTTCTTAATTTTCCTGCCCAAGTTATCCTTAGGTCATTCTATCCACCATGCTTCCCTTCATTACTTATAGCTAAGCCCAGGAAGTAACTATTACCAGTAAAAGCAGACAATTTGGCAAAACTTGAGTCTTTTAAAGACTTGAGTAATTTCATATTAATTTCTCTTTGGCATCTCAAATAATTTTTCTTTGCATCTTCAAAAATAAATCTCGGTTTCTCAATTAGAAAAAGTATAGACATTAGGACTTCTAAAATGCTTGCCTTTTCTTTATTTTTTATTTTTTAGAGGGAGAGAGAGTGAGAGTGTGAGCAGGGGAGAGGGGCAGAGAAGGTAAGAGAGAGAGAGACCCCAAGCAGGCTCCCCATTCAAACATGGGGCTAGACATGGGACTTGATGCAGGGCTCAATCCCATGATCCTAGGATCATGACCTGAGATGAAATCAAGAGTTGGACACCCAACCAACTGAGCCACCCAGGCACCCCAATACTTGCCTTTTCTAATAAGGAATCCTCACATTTTTTTGAAACCATTATAAATATTTGGACATTTTAGGGGCAGAGGGGAAAAGCAAAACTTTACTATATTGGGAGACTTTTACTGGCTCTCGTAAAACCAGGAATGGGTAACGTGGCACTTCTCTCAAGAATGTGAATCCCCTAAAGGCTTCTGTACATTGAGTCATGTTGTCACAGGGATCAAGCAATGATCAGACAACTGGGGTCATAATGAATTGAGGAGATGGCATGGGGTCAGGGGAGTATGGCTCAGATATTGGCACTGCAGCCTTACAAACAAGTCACTACGCAACGATAGAATCAAGTTAGTTCTCTGCTGACAGAAGTCAACAGAATATATATTCACCTGGAAGTTTACTAACAAAGTCTGGCTTGTTAATGCTTATTTCTGTATTGATATAATGTCTGACGATGCATCTGAATGCATTACATGTATGATCACCATGTTCTTTGAATATTAAAAAAGTTGACTTTGGGACTTTTCACTCGCATGCAAATATTCTTTATTTGTTTCTTATTTTTTAATTCCTTATTGTTCGGTGCATTGTGTCTTCAATATATTTAACATATCAAGATTTAATAAAACCCAAAACAGAAATAACAGTTTCAAAAATAGCTTCTTGGGGCGCCTGGGTGGCTCAGTCGGTTGAGTGTCCGACTTCGGCTCAGGTCACGATCTCACGGTCTGTGAGTTCAAGCCCCGCATCAGGCTCTGGGCTGATGGCTCAGAGCCTGGAGCCTGCTTCCGATTCTGTGTCTCCCTCTCTCTCTGCCCCTTCCCCGTTCATGCTCTGTCTCTCTCTGTCTCAAAAATAAATAAATGTTAAAAAAAAATTTAAAAAAAAGCTTCTTATTGTATAAAATAGCTATTATATTCATCTATGTGCAAACATGTATTATCAAAGCTTAAATGGTCATTAAGTAGTGTGTTTTTAAAATTTGCCCAAATGTAGGGACATCTGGGTGTCTCTGTCGGTTAAGCCTCAGACTTCAGCTCAGGTCGTGATCTCACAGTTCGTGAGTTCGACCCCTGTGTCGGGCTCTGTGCTGACAGCTCAGAGCCTGGAGCCTGCTTTGGATTCTGTGTCTCCCTCTCTCTATGCCCCTCCCCTACTTGTGTTCTGTCTCTCAAAACTAGATAAACATTAAAAAAATTAAAATTTGTCCAAGTGTATATTTAAAAAACAAGCTAGAATACTCCTTTGCAGATATAGTATGTGTTTTCTTTTTGATTATGTGTTTGTCTGTTTTAGTATTGGCAATACATATTGAAAGTATTGTATGCAAATTTTCTAGCTGTTCTCTGGACTTTAATAAAAACAGAAGTAAGCTTGTCATTTTTAAACAGGAGAAAACATCATGTGTGTATCCTCACTTCCCATCTGCTGCCTTCTTAAAAATTACTAAAATCAATATTAATACAGAGAAAGTATAATCCTATTGATGCAGGAAGGGCAAGAGCTTGGATTCTGACTCTATGTCCCTACATGGGCAGAGTGACTGCTAGCAGTCATGGCCCAGTTCATATCTACAGGGATAAGCAGCAACCCATGTAGTGTGGTTTCAGGAGTGTCAGAACTGATGCTCCAAGCGGCGAGGCTGATGATCCCTTGCATTTGGGCAACTCGTGGTTATTGTGGGGCATCCAAAGTATCTCACGGTCATACTTCCTTGAGCTGGACAATGCGCTGCTTTTCTGGGGAAGCTGGTTAAGTTTTATTTGCAACAGTTTTAGTAAGGATCCCTTTTATTTATGTAAAAACAACTTTTGTTGCTTTTGTGATTTTAAAAAGAACATATATTCTTTGGCAAAAGAGCAAAGCTATGGGAAAGTAGAGAAGAAAGAAGAAAAAGCAGGAACTCTGGAATTAGTTAAGCTTGGGTTTAAATCTGTCTCTTTTTCTAGGCTTACATGCTCTTCTATAAATGGCACAATAAAGCTTTGTAGGGTTTTGAGGATTAAATGAGAGACTGCATGTAAATTACCATGTTTCCTGAAACATGGTCGCTTTTAAATAATTAATCCATATATTGTTATACTGTTATATGAAAAGGGCAGCAACCTATTATTCTACCACCAATTGCTAAACATTTTCATGTATTTCCTTCCACTCATTTTCTTCCTAGGCGTAATTTTACATTGATGAGATCCTTGCATATACTGTTTTGTATACTTTGTTTTCTTTAATATAATATAGCATCAAAAAGAGATCCAGTTTTTCATGAATCAAATTTGCAATGCTGTTAAAAGATAACACTGGAGACAGAGAGTTAAGAGTGCTGTGGTACATTGTTGGTGAGAGTATTAGCCAGTATAACCTTTCCAGAATGCAATTTAGGGAATATATTTCAAGAGCATTAAGAATCATTTACCTTTTGACCTGGTAATTTTACTTCTATGTAGCCAGTCTCAGGAAATAAGGGAACGTATGAACAAAGACTTATGGTCAAGGAAGCTCACTGAAGAGTCATTTATAACAACAAGAGGACAACAATCATTACTGTCTACAATAAGGAAACTGCTAAATAAGTTATACGTCATTCAAAAGATGGAGTGTTACACTGAATTGATAGCAAGATTTACAAAGAATAATTAGTAATATAGAGAATTGTTCTTGATATGGCATTGCATGGAATGAGCATAATGCGTGACACCTCAGTGTTCCAATTTACTTTTTAAAAAAGCAAGTGTAGGGGTGCCTGGGTGGCTCAGTCAGGTGAACGCTTCGGCTCAGGTAATGGTCTTGCGGTTTGTGAGTTGGGACCCGCGTCCGGCTTTGTGTTAACAAATAGCTCAGAGCCTGGAGCCTCCTTCGGATTCGGTCTCTCTCTCTTTCTTTCTCTCTCTCTCTCTCTCTCTCCTTCCCTCCCTCCCTCCTGCTCATGCTCTGCCTTTCTCTGTCTCTCAAAAATAAATAAATGTTAACAAAAAATTAAAAAAGCAAGTGTGTATGGGGAATGGCCTGGAAAAATATATGCCTGAATGTTAGCGATGATTATCTCTGACTGTTGAGATTATATATGAAATTCACTTAAGTATTTAGTTGTTTATTTGCATTTCTCAAATTTTCTACTTTGAGCACAGGCTTATGTAAACATAAATGATGAATATGCATGTATACATACATGAATGCACAAACATACATACACATATATACATATGCATCCATGCATACTCACCTTTTATGTTTACATAAGCCCATGAACAAAGCAGAAAATTTGAGAAGTACAAATATATACGTATATATTTGTATATATGAATGTATATATACAATAATATATGACGAATATATATAATATGTATAATATAAATATGTACATATACCAATATATACATGTATGCATACATATATACACTCACACATACACACGAAACAGAAGCAAGCATTATATCTGGAGAATTTTCTCATGCCATTAAATAGTCTTAAAATTTGTATTTTTTAGTAGCTTTAGGGTTTTTCATTTTGTGGATATACCATAATGCTCTTAATTCTTCTTGGTATTATTTAAAATATGTAGATAATTACAATGGGCATCTTTGCACATCTACATTTTTTTTTGCATTTCTAGACCATTTCCTTTTTGGGGCAAAGGCATCATTCGGTCATGCAAGCAACTCTGGAAGGCCTGTGTTTGGGTGTGTGCATACACACAACTGGGCATGCACAGTGAGGGGAGCAGGAGTGAGAAAATGAGACTGTTGTTTCAGATGGTGGAGAGAAATGGAAAGGAAAGGAAAGGCTTGTCTAATTAAAGACCACAGTATTCTGAGGGGGACCTACTGCTTGGGAAATAATGTAACCAGCATGCTACTGCAAACACTTCATGGTTTGGTTTGATTTTGTCTTTTATCTTGAACATTCTTTCCCTGGCTAGGCTGTTACCTTGTAAGACACACTTGTGTTGTAATGGTTTTCAATGGGGGCTGAGAGTGGTCCTGTCCTTTCAGATGGTGGAGGCACCCTGTGCCTGCTTCCATCTTTGCAATTTCTCTGTTATGTCAAACTGATCTAT
This sequence comes from Acinonyx jubatus, assembly GCF_027475565.1. Classification (NCBI taxonomy): domain Eukaryota; kingdom Metazoa; phylum Chordata; class Mammalia; order Carnivora; family Felidae; genus Acinonyx; species Acinonyx jubatus. The sequence continues at coordinate 195,933,787 of NC_069381.1, read as the reverse complement.
TGACTTAAGTGGCCTGCATGCCATACTCTTGCATGCCTTTCGGTAGGTCTTACTCATCCTATATCTCCAGTGCCATGGAAGGTACTTGCCACGTAGTGGGTGCTCCATAAATGTGTCTTGGGACAAGCAACGCATTGGTAGGTAGTGGAAATCCCAAGTGGAAGGACAGGATCTGACGGTGGACAAGTTTGTGATTCTAGGGACACAAGTATACCTGTGTTTCCTCTCTTCCCTTTGCTTCCTAATCACACAGATTTTGAATAAATCAGCATGATTTTCACGTTAAGGCTTTTCAAAAGAACAGAAACTTTCACAAGCAACTTGCAAACCTGCTTTTTGGTACAATGCTCATCACACTTCGCTGCAGTCAAGGTTTTTTTTTGTTTTTTTTCCCTTTAAGCCTGGTTTAATGTGCTACTAGTGAGGAATGTTGGACTTCCTGTAACATCCAACATGCTTTTTGCTAAGCATGTGGCAAATAAAGTAGGATCCTTCCTCTAAGCAACTCAAGGGCTTTGTAGAAGTAAGTTATCCAATGTCAAGGTTAATATTTGCATTGTAATTTATAAATTAAAAGTGATTTCATCTACATTAGCTCACTTAATTTGCTGATTGCTAACATTCCTTTGAGGATAAAGCTGTTCATTCTACAGTTTCAGATAAAATTTGACGATAGAGTTCTACTGGAAAAAGTAATCCCAGTAATGGTACCGCTATCAGATTATTTTCTATTGGGAGGTATTTGCAAATAGAAAAACTCTGGTCTTGAAGGACAGAGAAGGGGAAATGCTATAAAGGAGAATGAACACACCAATCAGAGGGAAGTTTTTCATGATTCACAGTGTTCCTTGTGCTACTTCTGGTTGGAGGAAGAAAACTTGGCTCAGTATCTATTATGGGTCTCTGAAAATTGAGAACCCAAATACGGGCCAACTTCTCTCAACTTTTTCAAAAGCCTTCATCATCATCATCATCAATGTGTGTTTACTATGTGTCAAGTGCTGTCCTAAGAGTCATCTAAGAATTATCTAAATCCTTCAAGAGACTTACGAGATAAGTTTACTGTTATATACATATTACAGATGAGGAAGCTGAGGCAATTTGCCCAAGGTCAAAGATATTCCAATCCAGCCAGTCTGACTCCAATTTTCCTATCAATGGATACACAGCACTATTACTCTTAATATCTACCTTTATATACTTTATCATGAATCAAAAGCATCTCTATTTTCTCCAAATATAAGTATTATTTTATAAATACACCTTTTATTGTATCTTTTAAATAATATTGTGTTTTGTTTGTCATTGGTGTACAAATGTTACATTCTCCTTTCTCTGCTTCAGTGTCACTAACGTTTCTCAGTCTTGTGCATTCATTTACTTACTAAATCCACTATGGAGCCTTTATGTAAACTTCTTCCTCTCCTTGGCACCTGCCTCTACTTCTCCTTCATCTAGATAAGTGTTTCTCAGCATTGGTTGAACATTGTAATCACCTGGGGAAACTTAAACAATAATAATGCCTGGGTCTCACCCCAAGAGATTTTGAGTTCCTTTGTGTGGCTAGGACATTATGAGTTCCAAAAGCTCCCCAGGGATTCACATGTGCAGCCAAAATTGAAAAACACTAGTCTGAACATTTCCTACTCATTATCACTTGCAGCATCTCCATATCCCTCACTAGGGTTCAATGTCCCTATTATACTCCATCATAGCATAATGTAACTCTCCTTCATGTTCCCTAGGACCACTGGAGTTGGTAGTGTCCACAGGGAGGAGGAAAGTTCTGAGAGGCTGGGGTACTGAAAACCAAGTGAAGAAAGTATATTGGGGAGGAGGGGTTGATTAAGTAAGTGCTAAGTATGCTAAGTCAAGTAAGAAGAGAGCAAACACTTGACTAATGGATTTAGTAATACGGAGGTCACTGGTAACCTTAGATAAGATAAACAGAGGTCATTGGAATGGTGGGAAATAAAACCCTGAGTGGAGAAGAGAGAGAGAGGAAGACGGAGAAAGAGAGAGAGAATTGTCAAAGCAAAATTTGGGGGTATGCAAATAGGAATGGATTTTAGCTGATTTCATCTCATTTAATCCATGCAAAAACCTTAAGGTTATTAGGTAGATAGTTAGAGGTAAATATTTATTTTTATTTACATTTTATATGTCATGAAAGTGAGGCTTGAGGAGGTCACTAACTGGTACAAGGTCACAGAGCTCACAGGTGTCAGAGCTGGGATCAAACGTAAGTCTACCTGCCTACAAAGCTCTTAGAAACTATATTTTCTTGCCTCTTGTTGGTAAGAAATATCCTTTTGGTGGAAGCTGAGTCAGCTCTCTATGCAGTTATTCCTCAGCTTCTTTTCTTAAATTCAAGAACCTGTTTGTCCTGCCAACAGACTTTCAGATTAAAAGAAATAAGTCTTTAGAACCTGAAGCTCCAACAACTATTGACATACTAGCTTTCTGTAAGTTGGTGACAAAACTGCATGTTCTAGTAGCTCCTGACTTCAGGTGTCTTGGTAGAGCTCCAGCCCCCAGAAACAGGTTATTCTAAAGATCTGTATAGTCTTGAAGGAGCCTCATGGCAGCTCCTCACAAACTGTGCTGGAAATGACTAAGAGTTGGTAATTGGAGACTGTGAGAGAGGAAATGAGTGTTGGTAGGTGAGAACAGCATTACACTTGATCCTTGATGTACTAACTCCTGGGGCTTTGTGGTAAGTGGAGTGATGTGCTGATACATGTTTAACAATCAGCTCCAGGGAAAAGAAGACTGCTTATTTCCAGCATTTGCCCATTTCTGTGGTGTAAATACTCCCACCATGGCTCATTTAAAGCTACCAACATGAAATCACTAATGTGTGTCAGGAAGAAATGAGAACAGTCAACTCTCAAGAGTGTTCAGATTGGCTCCAGCACACCACCAGATAAGAAACAAAAAGTTTTTCCCTCTGTCTCCCAGTGGACATTCTCACTCATTCCTTGAGGGACCAAGCTCTTCCTGAAGCAGCATAATGTGAAGCAGTGTTAAGAGGTAGAAAGAACACTGTATTCAAATAACAGAGAATAGCGGTCTGGTTCTGATTTGGTCAATGACCAGCCATGTGGCATTTACCAACTCACTTATTTTCTGTGCACCCCAGTTGGAAATGAAGCAGCTGGTTCTTTAAGGCTCTTGAGAGTTTAAAGATGCTGTGATGCAGTGATACTCAGCCCTCTCCTCCATAGGTGTGGAGAAAATCTCCTTGTAAAACGGCATGCTACCTTGTGCTTTTGGGTTTCAGATGAAAACGTTGTTATTCCTCAGTAGCTTACCCATGCTGTTCTCTATCACTTTGGCCTTTGAGATTTCTCAAAGAAACCAGCAGGGATGTTTGAGGTTGTTCACGTATAATATTCCCAACAAGGCTGTCTGAGTAGCAAAAAGGAGCATGCAATCATACCAGATAACTTCTCATTCTGTGGATAGATAGAACTGCAGTCTTAACCTTTAATTTTATGGCTTTCCCATCTTTTGCTAACCCTTTAACATTATATTAACAAAAGATGGACTGGGCGGGGGGCAGGGAGGGACTTAATGCTCTTTATGATCTATTTTAACATTTTTATCTTTCTTTAACAAAATAAATTTGCCGTAAGAATTAAAACTGTATTTTATCCTTTTAAATGCAGCCCTGGATGATGTACATAACTGCACTGGCAGCAAGTCAAGTCTACACAAAGCCCAAATTGAATCTTCCTTCTGACTACAGCTGTGCATGATATTTTATGCAATTTTTTATGCTGGTCATAAACGAGGTGGAAACTGTGATTATGCCAATTTTGGAATAACACATCTCCACCAAAAAAGTGACTGCGAGTTTTCAGATGTGTGTATGTATTTACAGGATCCAGCCCTCCTTTTCTCATCACTAGATTGCATGCTGTTGACCTAATGAAAGATTTCTAGGTAAAGTGCTACAGGCACTTACCATCCCATTGCTGGGATTGCAAAAAAGTATCATGATTTCCTCTTATAACACTATCTTTTTTGGCAAAATGTAGCTTCTTTGCTGCTGAATATTCCGAAGTGGGGGGTGGGGTGGGGTTTAGTTGTAAAAATACTATCCATTAAATATGTAGGTTAATCTATCTCTATATCTATCTAGACCAAGATAAAATGGTCTAGAATAAATGGAAAGAGAGGTTTAAAAATACAGAAATTTGCCTGATGTTCAAATATCCTGTTTCACTGTGTTATATTAAATGGTGTCAAGAAAGAAGAAAAATATTACGTATAGAAGTTGATACTATTATGTTTCTTTTGCCTACACTTGACACAACACAGATGCTTTCTGGAATTCACACAGAGATTATCTTTAAGCAATTTAAATTGGAAGGCTTGAGAGGGAAAAATTAAGATGTTAAGTAAATGATTACAGAAAAAAATAAACCTCTGATATGAACCTTAACAACCGTTTATCCAAATTAACATGGCATTACATTTAGAGCTGTAAAGATGAAGCCATTAGCCTGAGTGTGTGTATATGGGCTGAACCATCAATCAGTTCTCACTGATAAATAAAACCCACAGCCAAAGATATTTGCTGTACCAACACCCTGCTGTCTTCCTGCAGACTACTTCTGGCGGAATGGCAGTCCTTCAAGTTGAACTGAACCGAGCATGCCATGTGACCGGCATATGGCATGGTGGCTGCCAGAAATAATATTAGGGGGCAGATTTCTTACATCTGAGAATTTGTCTCCAGAGCTTTCTGGAAGGTTTTAAGGCAAGATTGGATGACCACTTCCCAAGAGAACTAAAGATGATACTATTGTATTTGATAGTTTTTTTTCTATAAACTGTAATTTCCCCAATAAATAGGTTCTTTATGAAGAAGTATGTGGCTCAACACAACCATCAATAGCAACCTTTACTGGTCTCAAAGTAGATTTCCAGAATTCTAGGTTGAATATTTGAAAGAATGAGTGAATGAATGAATGAATGAATGAATGAATAACAGATTTGGCTAGTTACCATGTTGAACTCTGTTCAACTCATGTCCTACATCTGAAGAACATCACTAGTGAGAATTTTCTCTGCCATGTTACGAGTGTTTGTATGTAATTCTCGCACTAAAAATACCATGAAATACAATGATGAGGAGATTCTCCAATCTGATAATGGTCTAATGGAGAAATGAATCATACTTTGTACATTTTCAGAAATGTTAGTCAAGACTATCATTTCGCACCTTAGGCATCACCTAATAATCTGTTCACAAACACATTAGCTTGGTTTGCATAATGTTGGATGTTCTTGATTGGGAAGGCTTGATTGATTGAATTGCAAGATGAAGGAAGTAAAGTGTGAAGGTCAGGTTAAAGGTCTAATGTGTATAATGATTGGAGAGACATTATTGGTTCTCTTCGACCTTGAAGGACTCACTTGTTTGACCAAAATGATTCATTTCAAAAATGTTACCATCGGTATTGGGACAGTTCTAAGGTTTCTCCTGTTTATAGCTGTGGATCAATCTTTTATCTAACAGAGCTAAATGACCAAGATGCCAGCTTCCTTTTCTCATAGAGCTTTGTTGCCTTTGTCCACTCCTTTCAGTTAGATTACCATTACAAACGATTCTATCAGCATTCAACCTTGAAAATCACCAGAGTTTCAGTGGATTCTATAAGGGATCGTCCTTGAAAACCACTGATGTTTCAGGAGAAACTTTCTAGCACATATTTCACTTAGATACTGTAGTTTATGTGATCATTTTACTTCTAGCTATAATTCATCATGCCAACCTTGATACATAAAGTCACAAATGATATAGTTTTCAGTTACATTCACATTATACATTCTTCTTGTGCCATATCACTGTTGTATTGGGGAAACTACTGCTTTTGACAGCTCTTAGATTTGAAATTCCTGGTATTGGATTTAATGCATCTCCTCTTGAATTCCATATTTTGACCTGATAGCACTGGTCTTTGGTTTGTACCAAAATCCCTATTATTCATCAGCAAGCACCTGCCACACTGACAGAATAATTTTTAGAAAGTGCTAGTAAGTGATTTTGAAATGCAGATGACTCTTAGCACATCAGAATAGTAGGGCTACCATGAAGGTAGAGTAAACATGGAAAACAAAAGATCTACTGACCTGTTTTTGATTGAACAGGTAGCAGTACAGTTGCTTCCCAGCTAACTTGTTGTAAATAGAAAAAAAAAACTCACTTAAATCCCTCTCATGTGCATTACCTGAAACTATAATCAAATGAGATCAAGACTATAATCAAATACGATCAAGTAAAATAGATGGCCCGTTTGTGAAAGAGGGATAATTTGTAAATAATAGGTCCCAAAAAAGAGAGACACAAATGGCAAAGATAAGGATTAAGTTTATCACCCCCCTGGAGGCAAGGCCAAAAACATTATAGATGTAGATATAGATATAGATATAGATACCTTTTATTTCATCCAATTCAACATCCTTACACTTCTAAATAATGCAGGATTTCATGAGATTATATACCTTTTATGAAGAAATGTATTGTGATAACTTTTTTTCAGGTGTGTGTAGTAGTCTGTTTGGGCTGCCGTGTCAAAATACTATGTAGACTGGGTGGCATAAACAACAGAAATGTGTTTCTAGGACTGGGAAGTCTGAGATCAAAGTGCCTGATTCCATTTCTGGTGAGGCTTCTCTTCCTGGTTTTTAGTAGTGTTCTCATATGGTAGACAGAAATCTCTCCCTCTTCTTATTCTTATAAAGCCATAGTCCTATCAGATTAGGACCACATTTGACCCCATTTGAGGTTTCTGACCTCATTTAACTTTAATTACCTCCTAATGACTCTCTCTAAATATATCACATGGGGAGTTAAGGTTTTAACATAAATTTGGGGGGGCAGAATTCAGTTCATAGAAGTGTAGTTATAAATTTTTATTTCCTGATTGCTTTAACTAGTGTTTACATGGGTTTAAAGCGTTATATTGGTGGGTAAAAAGTAAGACAGGATTCTTACCCTTGAAGGTCTTACAATAAGGCTTGTTGGCTTCTGGACTTAAAATGCAAAAAAGAGACAATAGACACAAAAGAAACATCAAAATAGGCAATAACAATTTATGAAAAGGGAAGACAAATTCATCTAGGCAGGGAGAGACAGGAAAGTGTTCATGTGGAAGTAACATTTAAGATGGGTTCTGAAGGTTGGAGAGACTTTTCAACAAGCAGAAACAAAAGTGAGGCTCTTTCAGGCATAGAGGCCAAAGGTATAGTATTTTCTATCAATGCTGTAATAAATTACCATCAGCTTAGTGGCTTACAACCACACAACTGTATTAAATTACATTCTGTAGGTTAGAAGTCTGTCATGCTGAACTAGAATCAAGATGTCAGCTATGCTGCATTTCTTTCTCAGGCCTTAGGGGATAGTCCAGGTCTTTCCCTTTTCAGGTCTTTGCCTTCTAGAGATCACCTGAATTCCTCGGCTCATGGCCCCTTCCTCCATCTTGAAGGTCAGCAAGATTGCATCTCTCTGACCTTAGCTGGGAAAAATTCTCTGCTTTTAAGGACTGATGTGATTAGATTGGGTCCACTTGAATAATCCAGGGTATTCTCCCCATCTCAAGGCCAATGATCTTAATTACATTTGTAAAGCACCTTTTGCCATGTAAGGAAACATATTTATAGATTTGTGGAATTAGGATGTGGACATCTTTGGAGGAGCCATTATTCTGCCTACTACATGGGCCAATGGGTAGAGCTATTGTAGGATTCATTCGTGTATTCAGTTATGATCTATTAGGGAATGAATACATGCCAGGAAATACACTTCGGTCTGTGGGTGCAATGTTAAACGATTGTGGATGGGGTTCCTACAGACTAGAGGAGCTGTTGGAATGTGTCCAGGAGGGTCAGTAAAGTCCCAAGTAGGATTAGCCTCTCTTTCAGTATTTACATTACATTAAACAGCCCTTCCCAAAACTGTGAGAAGGGAAAGTAGGAGTCAATTAATTTGCTACATAAAGGCTCCTTTTAAATAGGGGAGAAAAAAAATATCTGAACCAACAAAGTACCTTATCTGTTTAGCTGGAAGGATATATTAAAGGATAGGATATGGAAGAGACACTATAACTAATACCATTTTCTCAAGAGACAACTAGAACTAACAGAGAGCAGCTCCATAAAGAGGAGTTAGATCACATGAGGATGAATTAAATTCTTACTGCATAAAAGGAGTAAATTGCAATATCTAAATATTTTAGCAGAGCCACAGAGAGCCCAAAAGTACAAATAGAACTGATCACCACAATCTCTGATAGTCCAATTAGCTTACATCTGGATCCCATTAATGAGTTATTAGGATTCAAAAGTTTTTAGAATGAGTATCAAATGGCTTTCCAATTCTGAATAAAGACAAAATAAAATTATAATGACACTTGGGATATAATAGACATTTAATTAAAAAGTAATGCCCATCAAAATTAAGTCAGGTGCCTTCTGCACCAAAATTGTATATACTTTATAATCCTTTAGTTGCAAATGGGATCTTATGTTAATAGTTCATAGTTATGTAAGATATAAAATAAATTTCACTGGTAATAACTTTATTTGAAAAAAGAAAACAGCTGGTTTCCATTTAATGTGGGACTCTGATCACGCATGTTTGTTTCCTTTTCTTCAAGACAACATCTTTAAATTGACTATAAAGCAATTAATTTTTAAAAAGTATAAGTCTACAGTAATGAAGAGAATAGGGGAACCATCACCAGTAGCAAAATTTTAACAATTATCTTGATGAAGGAGAATAATTGAGCTTTAAAGTGGAGTGGGAAAAAAAAGCTATTTCTGAAATTAGGCAGTAAGGGGTTATAGCCAACCAGTTGCTATCCCTTTCAGGACCCCAAAGTAATTCAGCTCTTAGGTAAAGCAGAGGTGATAGGGAGGGAGAGGGTATAACAAGGTGGTCTTCAACTCAGTTTCATCCCCTTTACCACCCCCACCCCCAATCCAAGTCTGCAACAGTGCAGAGGTCAAGACATTAAATATATATATATATATATATATATATATATATATATATATAAACTCTATCTTATATATATATATATAAATATATTATATATATATAAATAATTTTTGAGAGAGAGAGAGTAAGCAGGAGGGGAGCAGAGAGAGGGGGACAGAGGATCTGAAGTGGGTTCTGCACTCACAGAAGTGTGCCTGATGTGGGGCTTGAACTCGCAAACTGCATAGTCGAATGCTCAACTGACAGAGCACCCACGCCCCGCACCCCACCTCCAGGCAAATTTAAAGTCAACAGCAATTTTTTTTTAAGTAGTAAAATTTTTCTTTAAAGAAATAGGAAAATAAAAACTGCCTTGGGAGTGTATTGGCAGTGTCTTAGGAACTAGACACTATGACAGGTCAGGTCGTAAAGGTATTAATCTCAAGAGTAAACTGTCTAAATTTGGTTAAGTAGGAATCTTCCAACAAAATGAATGCCTTATCATCATTTATTCAACTGCTTTTCAGTTAATATAAAAGGGCAGTTAAAGATCTGACACACTTTAGAAAATTCACTGTTCAGATGCAAGTAGCTTATTTGGGAACTCTTGTGGGGAAGTGAAACTGGGAAGGGAAGGAGGCCAGTAAAAACCTGAACGAAAGTGGAGCCCCATCTCCCTGTGGATCTCAGAGTGATTCACGTAGGAGTCTGGCATCCTGTGAGCTGCAGTACCCAGAAAATGAAAAAGAAAGAAGAGGGAGGTTGCGAGGATTGAAAGATAGGAAGGAAAGAAAAAAATACATTGAGAAAACAGTACTCTTTTGGGGAATGGTGAGAACTTTCAAAATAAAAATAAATTCTCAAGTACATTTGAGGAGAAAAAAACTTTATTAGTAAAAGAACAGTATAAAAAGTAAAATCAGAAAACTTGAAAGAGCTCTTGGAAGTGAAAAATAATTTTAAAAAATCCACGGAAGTATTAGAAGAAAAGTCCACCAATTTTATGAAATAAAAGAAAAATGGGGAAAAAATGAAATGGGAAACTCCAAGTTAAAACAAACATACACTAGTTGTATAGGAAAGGAAATGTGATTATAGTAAATGATGTGGTTGTTGGTAGAAAGCAAATGTTGTCAGTTATGTTTCAACATTTGAAATCATCCTGTGAAGAAAACTTGAAAAATTATAAATAGTACCAACTTTGATCATGCCATACAGATGGCAGTTATGGGAGCTGGAAAAGGAAATGTGGGTGGGGACAGTAATATCTTCTTTCTTCCCCAATAGGGAACTTGGAGGTCATTATAGTTTTGAGTAAGAAATGAAAGCAGCTGTATCATTTAAAAATTCAAAAAGGTAGTGGTAATTCAAGACCTTGAATTAACTGGCTTTTAAAACAATGTGAATGTAATATCTGTTAAGATATTTCTTAAATTACATTTTTAAAATGTGGCAAATAGCTGCAAATAAATTCTCTGAAACCTATTTGTAAGAGGAGGAACAGACTAAACGCCATCTAGTGGAAATCTGGACCCTCTCCAGGCTCATGACTGTGTCTCCAAGGCTGTTGAATAGAAGTGTGTTATCAAACTCACCAGTTACAGATGTTATACTTTAAGAGCAAATATTTTTGGTGCAATCACTTGAGTGTATAAGAGTGGTTATTTTAGGGTGCTAGCGTGGAACATAGGCACAAGCTCTGGACTTTGGTTCAGTGTTAGAATTCAGGGGTACAAAGTCAAAAATCTGGTTTCAACACTGACTTGCCAAGGGACCATGGAAAAGTCCATTCATGTGTTCTAACAAATTTCTCCGTTATCTGTCATTGGAAAAGCATTATTCCTGTTTACATATATGAGGGTCAAATATAGGAAGATATATGAAAATGATTAGTAATCTTTATTGCTATGATCATTCTATATATGCCATTGTTCTGATTCATTAAGTAGTAGATTTCCAATTTGTTTAGCATAGAATTAAGGACCCCAAGTAAAATCCAATTGGATAGTAAACTCTATCTTATTATGTGGGGTAGATAATGGCATTTGTCTTTTTATTAGAGAATTCCTTAACAATGTTAAAATGTCTGTGGTTTGAATATTGAGTCATTAAGGTTTTCAGATACACAGATTAAATATTACAAATATTTCAATTACAGTTAATTGTGGCAAAAATCTAGTTTAAAAAATATGCTTCTGCTATAATACTTATTGCTCCAAAGGAATATATTAATCTTGACCTTGTTTATAAAATCGATTTTATATTTTGTAATTCTAAAATAGCACATTTTCTGGGGGACCTGGGTAGCTCAGGTCGTGATCTTGTGGTCTGTGAGTTTGAGCCCCGCATCAGGCTCTGTGCTGACAGCTCGGGGTCTGGGTGCTTCGGATTTTGAGTCTCCCTCTCTCTCTGCCCTGCCCCCTGCTTATGCTCGCTCGCTCTCTCTCTCTCTCAAAAATAAATATTAAAAAATAAAATAAAATAGTACATTTTCCTATAGAGCATTTTACAATAATTGGAGGAGAAACTCTAGTAATTTCAACCACCCTGATATAACTTCTGTTAATATTTTAATGTAATTAATGCAGGTAATAAATTAATATTTAATATATATATTAATGTTAATATTTTAATATACTCTTATGCTATATATTAATGTATACAGAGTATTCTCTTTATGCACTTATATGGGCTTATTTTTTTAAATCTAGATAATATAATTTTATATTCTATTTTCCACAAAATACTGTATCATGTCTTTCTCTATGTCATTATATATTCTAAAGAAATAATTTTACTGGCATAATACTCAAATAAATGGATGATCAATATATATATTAAATTTTACTGTTGGCATTTACATTATTTCTATTTTTTTCATGTTACCAATTTACTGTGATAGCTGCTATTATAAATAACTTACTATATAAGTTCTTCACTTCATCTTTGAAAATTTCTCCAGAAAAAATTCTTAGAAGTAAAATTACTGAGTCAAAGCAAGTGCTCATTTCTAAAGCTTTTGCTATAGAGAGCTAAATTGCTCTCCAGAAAGATGTATCATTTATGGATCAGAATATCTATTTCACTTTAGCCTTTCCAAACATTGGGTATTATACTTTTAAGAAATCCTTAATAATGATACAGAAGTTAAGGGTTATCTCATTTTGATTTGTATTTCTTTGATTACTAGTAAAATTGATCTATTTTATCTTTATTGGCCATCAGTATTGTGTGTGATTCTGTCTGTTCATGTTCTTTGCCCATCTGCATTGGTATTTTTATATTGTCTTACGGATTTGTACAACCTTTTCACATGCTAAACATATATATCCTTAATCTATCATACTTGTTATATTTGATTTCTATGTTTTGCTCAAATAAAAATCATTATATATCATTTATATATCATTTACATATATCCATAGAAAATAGCTTTGTGAAAGATTAAAAATGTAAGCATAAGGTAATATTTTCTAAATTCTTTTTTTTATTTTAAATTAATTAAAATTTTTTTTTTACATTTATTTGTTTTTGAGAAGCAGAGAAAAAGCATGAGCGAGGGAGGGGCAGAGAGAGAGGGAGACACAGAATCCAGGACAGGCTCCAGGCTCTGAACTGTTAGCACAGAGCCTGATGCTGGGCTCGAACCCATGAACCATTAGATTATGACCTGAGCTGAAGTCAGATGCTTAACCAACTGACCCACCTAGATGCCCCCTCTAAATTCCTTATTAAACTGCCCTTCATAGGACCTTGTTACTATTGTTAGAATTAATCATGTATAATATTTCCATATATATTTTTAAAGCAAAAGAGATTGCTAGGTATGAAAATAAGTTCATTTTCTTCCCAACACTCCTTGCTATCCTCTGTCCTCACCCTACTAACCCTACGATATTTGGATATTTAAAAAATCTCCAAAATCTAATGTCATAGATTGGAAATTTGATTATTTAAAACAATCTTACTAGAATATGGGTCTATGGGAACATTCTTTATCCCTTTCCCTGCCCTCCCCCTCCCACCATTCTTATGTGTTGGCTTTTTTGGTTGTTGTTTTTCTTTTAGTGATTGAGAATGGCGTTGAATTAATACAGTGACAGAACATGATCCACAAAAAAGGATAATTTTATAAGATAGTTAAAATTTTCTCATTGACATTTTCTGTTGTAACTCACATGCCAATTAATTTCTTAATTCATTAGCAATGTAATAGAAGAAAAGACTTTGAAAACACTGTGTAGATGTCTTTTAATTATGGCTAATTAAATACTGTGGAAGGACCTGATTATACCTTTGAGTATTTCTTAATCTGAAAAAAGAAAAGAAAAAAAAAAAGGTCTTATAGTCATGAATACATTGGACAAAAGCTGAATTCAACAACTCTTATAAAAAAAAACCAAAAACTGCAAAAAAAGGAACAAATTATAGAGTAGCACTGGGGGACTGTTCTCTAAATATGTGTGCAGATTCTCTATGGAGGCTTATGCACCACTGTTTGTTTTGGTTATTAGGCAGAATCTCAAGTAATCCCAAGTAGAAATCACACTGCTTCTGAAAATGGAGAGCAGTGCCAGCGGGTAAACAGTTTCAGGGAAAACTGATGCAATACTCCCTGAAGTTAGGAATGGATTTTTCCAGATGGCCACTGTGCATATGGCTGGGGGTACTGTGGTAGCCAAAATAGGAAACGAGAACACGATTCTTTCCAATTAAATCAACGCTGTCCTTGAGAAAAGAAATTTCACAGAACATGTCCAGGGGGATGTGGGCGGGTAAGAAATAGCATTCAAGTCCATCAAGACATCTTTAATTTAACTAATTATGATATCTTTTTAAACGTTCAAACCAGTCAAATTTATTTTGGGATTTTAGGAGAGCAAGGCAATGAGCTAAATGATGTGCTAGAAATTCACAGCTCAAAATTGGACTTGTCTATCCTTTTTCATTCTGGAACATTGGGTGAGTTACTTAATCTCTCTCTGATTGTTTCCTCCTGTGTAAAATGGGAATCACATCCCCAGGCTGCCCAACAGGCTTGTTGTGAAGATAAAATAATGAATGTTATGAGGCACTTTGCAATCATGAAAAACTAAAAACTGGATTGCATTTCCCAGGACTTGGAGGGAATAACCAATAATTCCAGTTCATGCTGTGGAACACATCATGGTCTCTCCTAGGGAAGATGTTACTATTTATAATGGGGTAAAGATTTCTAGCTTTGTTCAGGCCCTGCCCCCCTGACAAATTCTTTGGTGGTTATTCAATTCATCTTAATTAAAGAATAATTTACTGGCCTGCGTATAATCAGGCTGGCTGGAAACTGGCTTTTGCTGGGCAATCTGGTTGAACTTCTTAGTAAATTTCAACTCCCCGAAACATCGCACACATATGCTGCTGTTACATAGCTTCTCACAAATGAGCAATCAGATGAAGACTCGAAATACTTCTGTATGGAGAATGGCCTGTCTTTGCAGGGCTTTTGATTCACCCAATGAGTGCATGGGTCACAGGTAGCTAATTTCAACACCAGTTATTTTTCAACCCAGTTATCTCTTATTATTTCTTTGCCTCATGCATCTTGTGTTTATCCTTCTTTCAGGGAAATGAAAGCATCAGAAGCTATTCAAAAATAACAAGAAAGAATCTATGTTCTTATTTTGAAAACTGCCTCTCTTTTTGTTTGTTTTGTTTGGTTCAGTATTTTATTTACTTACCCAACTGGTCTTATTTGTACATAGACCCAGCTACAATTGGACTGGAATGTCAGCTGTTTTCAAGGTTAACCTGATAGGTCTTGTTTACCAGTGTACAATTTGGTTGACTACAAGAAAATCAATCTGTGCTCTTCCCCTGCAGAATAAGCTACCCACAGTTCAAGAGAGTAGAATTTCATGAGAGTACCAGGTATGCTGCTGATCCTGGAGCCAATAGTTTAATACTAGGAGTATGCATGTAGTAGGAAGAAGTCAACTAATACAGAAAAAATATAGCAAAAGCAACATATATTTTATTTGTCCCATTTCTCAGTGTTACTCCTTAGAGGCAAAAACTTTGTTTCTTTGCTTCTTTAGTTTTCCTCTAGTTCAATGTGTAGGAAAATTACTAAATCCCTCATTAAGAATGCACATTCCTGAGATTTATTCTAGTTTTGCTTAACAGAATCACTGCTATTGTGGCTGAGAATCCATAAAAGAAAAATCACAAGATATTCTAATGCCTTCTAAATTTTGAGAACATTAGCTTAATAAATTTTGGGCTACATTTTGACTTTCATGCACTCTAGGCACTTTGGCCTTTATGGGTATCTTCTTCCATTAAAAATATTTAAAATTATACTAATGCATTGTTTTTTTTTACATATTGAAAAAATTGGTATTAATTTTACATCTTAAACTTTTTCAACCTAAGTTCATTTTTTTTTCCTTCTGATTACATGGAAAATTTTTTTCACAGGCCTCTAAAAGTATTGTGGGTGTTAGGCACTGTGCCTACTGTTTCTCCTATAGCCCAGAATGAATCCAGGACTAACCAACTTAGAGAACTGGCAATCTAATATTCAGAAAATTTAGATCCTAAGCATATCATATCTTTGGCATACCACAATAAAATCCAAGTAAAAACTTGCTAAAGTTCAGAAGAATCAACTCTGCATGAAAATATTGTAGATGGTTCTTATGCTTAGAGCTGGATGACTAGATAGGAAGGTGAGCAGTCATCTTTCAATGAACTTCTCAATACTAGCAAATGCAAACATAGGGAAAATACTGCGTCTCAACTTTGCTCCAGTATTACCATCCTATTTAGGTGACACTAACAAATGCATATGGTAACTACATACAAATAAAATTTTGTGAAATACTAGGCTATGGGAATTTCAACTCTTAGGACCCAGCAGCTAGAGTCTGGCAAAGCTTCTTATTGGAAGCAGGAGAATGGGAAGGAAGGGAAACGGAAGATGAAAAGGTATAGATGGAAGTTTATTATATGAAGCAGGAACAGCACACACAAGAACTTCAGAGACGGAGCAAATAATAAAGACCAGCCTGGTGTTGTACAAAACTAGAGGAAAGACCAGAACTGGTAAAATACCATAAAATTAACAGCTGTAGATCTCTGTGAAGACTGGGTATCATTTTAGAGTTTTCAGAAGGCAACTAGCAGCAAACCATGCTTGAAAATGTTTATCACTCTGAATATTTACACTCACTCTTACATCTGCCATTTACAAAGTGGCTTATATAATAAGAGCTAATATTTATTGAGAACTTGCCAATATTTCAAGTTCAAGGGTAATATACACTGAGGCTGAGACTAGAGAAGAAGGAAACTATGAGGAATACTGTAGAAGAAATAACAGTATTTAATTGCAGTGGTTGATTGTTCTGTCACAAACCACCCCAAAACTTAGCAATCTAAATCATCCATGATTTCATTTATTTGCTGCAATCTTGCCATCTGAGCTGACTTAGCTGGACAGTCCTGCTTATCTTGCTGGTGGTCACTCATGTGGCTGCTAGTTGCTGGCTGCTGTTAAGCAAGTAAGTCAGTAGAAAGCTGGGCGTAACTGGGAATCTGGGGCAGCTCACTTCTCTTTCCTTCTCTGTATCTCTGTTTTTCTTTCTCTCTAAGTAGCCTCTCCATTTGTCCTTTCCAGAAGGGTGGCTTAAGGATTAGGTTTAAAGCTGAAGCATTCTTTCTGTTCAAGCAGATTCACAGGGAAGGGTACTCACAAGGGCATAAATTCCGAGAGGCAAGATTATGTGGGGCCACCAGGGTACCAGACATCACAGATGTTGGAGGGAACTTCTTTCTCACCCCACAGATTTCCTTCCAGGTGTTGGTGGCAGTTAGGGAAATACTGGGCTACTGGGCCAGTGGAGTGGATTGTCTGACTGTTAAATCTTTGAAAAATAGCAAGTTTGCCTTTTGGGAGTGAGCTTTTCCTGTAGGAGAAGTCCAGCATTGCTAGTAGGAAAGTCTGTATTATTGGGGGTTAAGTGTTAGCTACGGGCTAATAAACCTAAAAGCATGCCCTCTAACTTGGTCTCTATGAGGAACTAAAGTGACATTTGGCTTCCATCCACTACTGTATTATTTTAGGGAAGAGGGATTCTATTTATAGTTATCCCTAAGGATTATAACAACCTGAAGAGATTCCAAATGATGGGATATGTGTGGTAACTCAAAGAAAAGAGATGAAGGGTAAATGATGAATACACTGAGAAAGGTATTATATAACCTAGGGACAATAAATAATTGACAGAGTAATAGGACTTTAGATTCGTATTTAGTTATAAAATGGAGGCTGATCATTTGTATACACCTCTTATAATTGAAGCCATGGTTACATGGTTTCAGTGGTCTACTGATACTGATTCCCCTCTTATCCTTATATAACCCTGATCTTGAGGACATCAATATACCAAGGTAAAAATAATATTTTTCCTAATCTTCCTTGCAAATAAAGAGGCCATTTTGAATCAACTGACTAGTGACAGGTAAATAGAAGCTGTTAAATGGAATCATGGGGCAATTCTTTGCACACTGGCAGTAGAGGTAGGGACCTTGAAGAGCAGACTCAGATAGGAGGTCATTATTTGCTTTTCTGTCCTATTGGAATGCAGATATAATGCTTTGAGCTATAGTGGCCATATTGTGACCATGAAGTAAACCTGAACATGAAATCCATGCACTAAGAATGGAAAAGCAAAAAAGATAGGAGGCTGGGATCTTGATGAAATGATGGAGCCCTTTGTACAGGTCTTCCATTATCTGCTCCCTGACTTCAGTTTACTTGAAGAAAACAAAGTACCCCATTTTGTTTAAGATCTTGTTTTTTATGTTTCTCTTATGTGAAGATGAACATCATTCCTAACTGACCATTTTAGTAGAGGAGACAAATAAAAGTATGCAGTTGACTTTTTTTTTTCAAGAAAGATGATGGCATGTAGGTGAATAGTTATTCAAAATCATATGGGAGGAATTTCTTAGATGTGCCTATGTTAGAGATTTCTCACATAAGATACAGGCATACTTGTTTTATGGTACTTTACTTAACTGCACTCTGCAGATACTGTGTTTTTTAAAAATTGAAGGTCTGTGGCCACCCTGTGTTGAGCAAGTCTACCAGCTCCATTTTTCCAACAGCATTTGCTCACTTCATGTGTCTGTGTTGCATTTTGGTCATTCTTAAAGTATTTCAAACTTTTCCATTTTTTGTTGTGGTGATCTGTTATCTGTAATCTTTGAGGCTAGTATTATCATTGGGGGCATCACAAACCATGCCCATTAAGACAGCAAACTGAATATTGTGTGTGTTCTGACTGCTCCACTAACCACCTTTCTCCCTTTCGTCCGTCTTCCCTATTCCCTGATACACAACAGTATTGAAACTAGGTCAATTAATGACCCTACAGTAAACTCCAAGTGTTGAAATGAAAGGAAGAGTTGCAAGTTTCTCACTTTAAAAGCTAAAATCTTTTAAAAGCTCAGATGATGGTTAGCAATTTTTAGCAGTAAAGTATTTTTAATTAAGGTATGTACACTTTTTAGACATCATGCTATTGCACACTTAATAGACAACAGTATAGTGTAAACATAACTTTTACATGTGCTGGGAAACCAAAACATGAACTTGACTTGCTTTATTGCCATATTTGCTTTATTGTGGGAGTCTGGAACCAAATATGCAACATCTTCGAGGTTTGCCTCTACACTCTTCCATCAGAGAGTTAGCACTTTACTTTGTCTCATCTCTGCTTGATGACCTCTTCTTGTCAGTATTCATGTAGCACACGCCCTCCCTTAACAGGGGTTTCTGCTCAAATGTTCACAATTCTGAGGCCTGTTCTGATCATCCTCTATACAAAAGTAGCTCCTATCACTCTCTATAACCTTACTCTACTTCTTACTCTTGACATTTTTTACTTTATTATTATTCATTATTGCCTCTTCAGTGCTTAGAAGATTATCTTACACTTAGTAGTTGCTCAATGAATATTTACGTAACCACTGAATTAGTAAATGAATAAAGGTAAGATTCATGCATGCATGTTTGATTCTAAAGGTTTTCTGATAAAACTACTAACAAATCAATGTATATATTAAAAAAAACGTGACTAATAATAGCTCATTTCATTTCAAGTTGAGAACTTCAAATATACTGTCAAACTTCAGAGTGATGCTGTGCTTTTTAAAATAATGTGTCTCTTACAGTTGTTCTAAGTAACTGGTTAGTGTTTAAGTTAGAAGGCAATTTTTCAAACTTTGTTGATTTTTTCCCCTTCAATTTTATCTGAAAGAATAGAATGGCAAGATATAAGCCTCAAAAGGCACATGAAGGCATTCATAAATCCCCTTTATGTTGACTTGGCCACATAGTCCCCAATTTTTGGGGGGGCTGATATATTGTATATGTCTTTAGTAATAAAATAAACACAGAGCAATGGTTTACATTTACAAGAAATATATCTGCTACCTGATTTTGTTACACACACACACCAAAATCCGGTAGCAGACATATATGTAATATGCATATATGAATATGTACACATATGGACACATAACATATGTGTGTGTGTATGTGTGTGTACAACTTCCTTTTTCAATATCAGGGACATATTGGAAGATTCATGCACTAATTTTTTTATATATTATAGTCTGATATAATTCATCTTCAAATTTTAATAAAATCTGCTCGTGTTTCAAAATAGCCAGACAGAAATGCTAAGAAAAAGTAATATCAAGGGTTCAAATAGTTTTAGAGATTAGACCTTGAGGGCATACTTGTTTTTCTCCTTGGGTGGGAAGTTCTGGAAATGAAGGTCTTTGAATAACAGGCCTCTGATATTCCACAGTGTGTTGTGGAACTATGCACTTTGCTTTTTTACCTTCTGGGTGTCATTAAGTGGCAGAGATGCCAAGAATCCAGCAGAGCTCTGCTCAGTGTCCATGATGCACAGTGGTTGCTTAGAAGCTGCTACCCAGAGCCTTCATTTCCCAGCATTTCCCAGGTATCAAGGTACAGTCTCAAGTTCTTGCCGTGGGGATATGGGCAGACGTGATGGGAGCCACTGCCTAGCCAGGCCCATAAACATTTCCTGGTGATTCTTCACCCTCTTTCCTGGGTTGACTGTCTGGATTTTGATATGCAGGGTGACCTTGGGAAACATGTATTGAAAAAGGCAGAGCCTCTGTCAGTCTTAGTCACATAAAGACTCCAGAGGAGAGCATCTTTTCCCACATGCCTATTAAGTTAAGCCATAGAGATTTCAGCTTTTAATCTGTTAAAGCCCCTATTACTACCTTAACTAGAATACACATGCTACAGCTTTAACAGATCTTTGGAGGAGGCAGACTGAGTAGAAAGCCTTGTCCTGACTCCAGGATCTTTTGGAGAGAGTTTGTTTGAATACACATCCTCAGGCTTCATTCTCAGATTCTGATGCATTACAACTGGGGTGGGGCCCAGAAATAGGCATTTTAATCATCACTCCTGGTGATTTTGAGGCACATTGGAGGAATACTGATAAAGAGAGTGGGTTTGCAGAAATGGCAGCTGGGATTCTGGGATTGGTAATGGATAGCAGGTTATATTTCAAGCCAAAGTATGAACTGGATGAAAGTAAGTGGAAAAATTGTCAAAGAAAAGTTTCATACTGAAAAGTTTCATACTGCAGTAATGAGTACTAATACCTAGGCACCTATGACCCTACCATATTTCCAAAAAGGAAAAAGGCTCAAAGATGGGGCTACAAAAATGGAATGAAACCAAAAAGGAAGCACTTGACATTTAGAGAGGCAGGGGAGGATAGTTTCAGTGTAAACATTTACAAACAGAAGCCCCTTCAAGAGGCAAAATACAATTGAAATAGATCACTTAAAGGAAGCAATGGTTTTGAGGCCAACACCACTATCAACACCAATTCACCTATCACAGAAGAACAATATATGAAAAGGCAAGAGCTTAAAATGAATGATTTTTTTTTCTTTCCAATACCCTATCAAATAAAAATGTTACAGGCCCAAATCCAAAGACTATTCTTGTATTGGATCTTTTCCAGTGCTCTAAATTTAACCAGCTGGGATTCTGTAAGTACAAACCTATTCAACCTTTTGAAATGTAGAATTTGCTTTTTAATGGGAAATCTACATTTCACCTTAACATGAAACAGACTCTCTTTTCCTCTCAAAGAAATATGATCTTTTGGTGCTATATAATTAGCACAATTAAAAGAAAGATTGTAGCAAGAGGTGAAAAGACCAAAATATACAAATCCACACATGTAATACTAGGGACCATTGAAAAATGTACCTCTATTCCTGGTTAACACCAGGCCATATTGTGAATACTATTAGGTATTATTACCACCAAGTTTTCATTGAGAACCAAGTATCTGGTGAGAAGAGAATCAAAAGAAGTGTACTTTTAGAATAAATGGGTGATAAAATTATACTTTTTGTTTAAATGAAAACATCACTCAGTTATTGAAGATTTAATCGGTCAGCTACAATGTTAAGCAATAGTGTACAATTGCATAGGTTTTCTCTTCATTCTTACTTCCTTTGGGAAATCAAGCACTCTAGTTAAAAACATCTTTGCTCTGTACCAGTGAAATCAGATGAAGCAGAGTGGTGAACATGTTCTTAGAAACAGCAAATTAATTAAAGGCCCATCAGTCTTCTGAAGGCTTGTGCTCCTGTAGATTGACAGGTCTGGAGACCTAAGCATAACTGATATTTGTAAAATAATACAGTACAGCACCCGGGTGTCACGGTCTGTGTGAAGATGCCTGGTATCTTGAGTAAATTTAAAACCAAGTCATGGAGAGGAAGATATTTCACGTGCTTACAGCTATTCTAGTGCATCTTTCTGTTCAAATGTGTGGGACATTCGGTCTGTAAAATACCTGAACTGACTTGTTAGCTTTCTGAAATATTATTTCCTATAATTTACATGTTTTGAAGCTGGTCATGAGGATTTCAGAAACAGGTCATGCTGCTTTTCCAGCTTGTATCCCTTATGCCTACAATGATGTAGTTTGAATGTGAATGTTTTGGGTGCATGCTTTTCTTTAGGAGAAATGGTTGTGGCATTTTCAAGGTTACCAAGTACTTTGATGGGTAAAATTTATTTGACACTCACAACAGACTCATGTGGTAGATGGCGGAAATATATTGGTTACCATTTTACAGATGAGGAAACTGGAACAAAAAGAGATTAAGCAATCTGAAAGATTGTCTCACTAAACTAGGGCAGTGAGGTTGTCTGGAGGTGGTTCCCGAATGCTGGTCAGCTGACTGAGCAAAACTGAGGTTTGAAAGAGCTTCTGGATTCATTTTCTTAGCAAGTGACAGAAAAATGAAATCATTCAAATTAAGAAATGTTTGCTGAGAAGCTACTCTGGAATTTTAGATGAAACAACAATGAGAAAGCACAATCCCTGCCATCAAGAAGCTCACAGTTCTCTAAGGGAAATATGGGACAGGCACGTAGCATCATGGCTGGCTCAGCTATGAAAAATGGCAAATGGTGGGTAGAAAGGCCACAGTGAGGGGTCAGCAAATGACCTGGAGCAGGGATCAGCTCAGCAGGTTTTGTAATTTAATTTCGGCAACTTTTGGTGACTTCACCAGTGGGAGGAAAGAATTGGAAAAGATTCCCTCCTTGACCAGACTTTAGTCAGGCTCCTATTATGAACCTTCTTCTCAACTAGGCCTTGACTTTTGGAGTTTCATCCTTATCAGATTTCTCATTCCTCAATTCCCCCAGGTGATATTTGATCACCCTTGTCTGCCTTTAGCAAGAATCTTGTCAAGTTTAGCCAGAAATCCCCCTTTAAATTTGAGGTTTCCTTTTAGTAATGTTTCATTCATAGACCTCCCCTCCCCCCACAACCTGCACACAACCCTAGAAATCCCCACCCATTTATCTTGTATTTGGAATTGAAGCCAGTTCTATACCAAGGTCTCTATTCCTCTATGGAAATAGTTCCTGAATAAAATCTGTTTTTACTATAGTAAACCAGATAGTAGTAACTACTATTAGGCTTTGGTTTTTCTCTTTAACAAAGTATTAGTAGAATATTTCCCAATCCAGAGATGTGTGAAGTCAGATTAATGACAATTAAAAAAAAACAATAAAGGATAACAAAAACCATTAAATTAGTCATCAACATTAGGTATGAAATACTTAGTTGTTTATGAAAATTCTGGATAAACCTGACCACTTTGAAAGCACCAGCTGAAGTCTATGATGTGTTAGACAGTAGCTCAGAAACAACTAAAGGCCTTAAAAATCTAAGAGTTGCTCTAGATGAAAACTTTATTTAATGGGAAATGAGAGCACTGGTATATTTGTTACTTTTCCAGAAAGGTTTTCTACTTGAAGTATGCCCTTGAAAAGAAAAACAAGAAGAAAACACCCAAGACACCAAATTAGAAACTTAAAAAAAAAGTACCTAGTGCTATAAAAAAACATAGTTGTATAACATTTCAAGGATGAATTTTAAGCACGTTCAAGTCTTGAAGCAAGCAACACCTGCCTAGTTCTGATAAACTTTAATTTCTGATTTGACTTTAAGAATTCTGGGAGGAAGGGGTAAACAAAGCTGATCTGAAGAGTCTTTGAGACTCCAAGAGGAGCTGAGAGATGTTCCTCCAAAATGAAGGAGACTCACAAATATGAGAGGTTAAGAAAGACTGGCTCTGAAGAGGCTGAAGGTCAAAGTCATTCCTGATCCTCAACTGAGAAACTCTCCAGCACCATGCAGAGTGGAGTTTTATTGTTGGTTTGCTGCTAAAAAGTTTTTGGCAGTATAGTTGGCAACGTTTATCTGTCTTAAGTCATCCTAATAGCCTCGTGCTTACTCTGCATGGGAAAGCAGTTCACTTTTCTAAAAAAAAAAAAAAAGAAAAAAAAAAGAAAAAAAATTCCAAACCAGAATAATTGAGAAGTTTATTTTCATGTCTATGAGAAAAATTATAATATTTTATTACACCTAGGACTGGATGAATAATTGAAGGCATTGTAGCAAGAAACAAAGCTTTGGATAAGCAATTTACAGTATTCCCTGTTCATATGGGAATGAAGTTATGCTAAATAAGACTACTATAGTCTTATCATGTACTAATGAGGCTAATGGTAGATGTATTTAGCATAAAATATAATAGCTATAGCAAAGGGAAGAGGACCTCTCGACTGATTTCCTTTTGAACTTTAGAAAGTTAGGAATAGGATTATAGAATTTGTCTGTATGTTAGTTCTTTAGCTTATTTAGGAGTTGGTGGTAGGAGACTGGTTCGCTGTGGAGACAGAATGAAAGAAACAAGTAACATGTGGTGAATAGGCTAAGAAGTAACCTTACTTCAGAAACGTTTATAGGTAGGATAATAGATGTATTTTGCTGACTTATTTGTTTTCTGCCCAGCATCTTCTTGGTGAACAACCTCTTTGCCATCTCTATAACAATTTTATTCAGTCCATGAGGCCCAGGTGAGCCCCCTACCCCACCTCCCTGCCTCTAGTACTTAGATGGACAAGTGACCAGGGTCCGATCTCAAAGTACTCTTTCCAGTTTCAGAGGTGAACACCTGACTAAAGATGAACCAAGGAGCTTCTCCTTGGAAATTTTGCAACAGCTATTAGGAAGATCTTCCCTTTTTCATTGTGCTACTAGGTTGATATATGAAACTGCCAGAGGCATCTTTGCCACAAAAATTGATGAGTGTAGGAAGCATGCCTAAGACTAAAGGGAATAGAGAGGAGAGAAGTGCCAAAGCACAGAAAGGCAAAGAGACAGAATCCTTAAGATCATTCTGGGGCTCTGGGTCTAGCCTTGTATAAAACTACAACTGTTCTAGGATTTTTCAGTTACGTGAATTAACAGTTTTCCTTTGGATCTTGTCAACATGGAGTCAGGTTTTGTCAATTGCACAGACACGGCTGCCTAATCTGATGGGATATGGGTTAATAGGGATAATACTGTTGAACTAGTCATACTTATGTGAACCCTGCCTCTCAGAAGCTGTAAAATCCTTCACTGAGATACTCTTCTGAGGTGGCAAGGCATTGTTACAATTTGTCTGGTTTTCTCATAGAGGCTAGTCTAACCTAAGCTAGTATAATTTTTAAAGTTAAACAGATGCCTGTATATTTAAGTGTATAGCACTTTAGGAAAATAAGTTGTGGATTTTAATATAGTTCTTAATTACTTGTCTTCCTCTGACAATGAGTAATAATAGTTTGAATAGTAAAACAATTCTATATCCCTGCCTTACTGACACCTAGCCAAACTGACACCTGGCCAGGTGGTTTGCTTTCACCAATGGAATGTGAATGGAATGTTTTCTCTTTTCTCTGCCAAGAAAAGTATGAGTCTCAGATAGGGACTGTTCCTTTAGCCTAGACTTCAGAATGAACACATTATGAGCAGTAAAGTTATAGCCAACTCACATCCAACATGTAATGTGAACAAGGAATAATAATTTGTTGTAAACTCCTGAGACCAGGGCTTTTATTGTTACAACAGCAAAACCTAATGAACACTGACTGATACATAAAGCATAGCAAGGCTCAAAATTAGGGAAAACTGATTATTTACAGTCAATAATTCATAATGGCTTGGCTTCTTTAAATTACAAATTCCTCTGATGCATTAAACTATTCAATTTGCCAAAAACAAAAACAACAATTTACACAAGATAAGTGAACACATTCATCGCACAGTCCTCCATTTTCTTTCTTGGTTGTCTTTTCTGGGCTCTGGTTGTTCTGTATGTCTCACAGATACAGTACTCCATGGGACTGAACTGTTGATTTGGTAGATCTCTTTGATGTATTGTTGTTCTAAGCTGACAGCTCCTCAACTGTTCTGCCAACAAATGTCACGAGAGAAGGCACTTGTCACAGCAGCACCTCCTTTGTAATAGCCTTTTGTGGTCATGGTTGATGGACTGTGGAGTTCTTTGAACATCTGTTCCCCATTGTCACACATCACATTCTGAGTGCTATGCATACCAGATACCGACCCCTGCCTCTGGGGATAGTCATCACATGTCCTCTTGCTTCCAAGAGGCTTTATGCTGCTTCGTGGGTCACCTCATGTCATATTGTGCATCCCACAACTACACATGGAAAATCACTCTTTGACTTCTCCCTCTTTGATTTGTTCATCATGTTTAATTTTCTAAGATCAGCTGTCATCATGCTTACTTTTATCCCTCTGATATTATATTCCTAAAACCCTAGAGTATTCTCAGTTATGCTTTTCCTTTCATATCTTTGACAAAAAAAAGTGTCAAAAAAACAATAACTTTTTATCAGTTGCCAGATTCCTACAAGTTTCAGCTATTTTGTAATTAGGAGGGAACTAGAAAGTAAGGTTGGAATGCAAGAGGAAAAGAGGAGAAGGAAGCTTATTATGTGTCTATTATTGGGACAGGCACTGTAGTGACTAAAAAGTAGATCTAATTTTCCCTACTTTATACGTGTGGGAATAAAACTCAGAAGGTTAAGTAATGTGACCCAAGGTGCCATACATAATGGAGGTGGGATTCAAACTTACTTGTATCTGACTCCAAAGTTCTTCCCTCTCTTCTATGTGATGTTATGTCTTAGAATTAGGAGGAAGAAAAATCTCAGGGCATGAAGGGGAATCCATAATCTAGGGAAAGTTACTTCAGCTTCCTAGTTAATGATGGAGTTGAGAAAAATTTACTCAAATGTATCAGAGCATTCTGTGAATCTAAAATGGTTGCCCAAAAGCACATAGTCTTTATTCTATTGAAGAAAAGCAGAGATGTTTCTTTAATTCCATGTCTTTCTTCTATCAAGTTTTTGGCTCAGGAGTCATCCTCTCCTGTTCCCTGGTGGAAAAGGTATCTTTTCTCCCCTCCAAGTTTAACCCATTACTTCTGCTAAGCCTCCTAAATATCCTCATCCAGTCAGTCCAAAGAACCAAACATTATCCCTTTCTTTTGCACATTTAATTTCTTCCTCATTATCATGTCCTTCCCCGGACAGGTAACACAGTCAAGACTCTCACATATCACCTGCCATGCTTTTATAGGTTTGCCTTAAAAAAAATGGAGGTAAAATTCAGGTAACATAAAACTCAACATTTTAACCATTTTAAAGCATGCAACTCAGTGACTTTTAGTGCATTTATAAGCTTGCCCAATCATCACCACTGATTGCAGAACATTTTCATTACCCTAAAAAGAAATTGCGTACCTATTAAGGAGTCATTCGTTCTCTGTCCCCACCCCATCCCCCACATAGCAATCACTAGAGTCAGCTCCTATCTTTATGGATTTACCTATTCTGAAATTTCATAGAAATAAAATCATATAAATACGGCCTTTTGTATTTGACTTCTTTCACTTAGCACCATGTTTCCCAGATTCATCCTTGTCACTACAGAGCAGCTTTTTAAAGTATGTGGTCTAATGACATTGATTTCAACTCCTGACCTTCATGCCCTCTGTCCATTTTTGACTTCCCTCACCATAGCATTCAAACGCTTAGCCCCTTCTTCTTCCTGAACCTCTCACCTTCCTGGGCATTAAATGTTCTTGAGGTTCTTCTGTAAATGTCTCTTCAGGCTCATCTTCTTTCATCTGGCACTTACATAGTGATATTTTCTAGGGTTACAGCTGGGGTCCCTTTTCCATTATAATCTCATTTCTATTGTTTACATCATTTCAAGGCTTCAACTGTCACACTTCTAATCAGTATCAATAGTAGTTACTTATTTGGTTGACTACCCAGTCCTCTTCTCCACCCTCCCCACCAACCCTTGAATCTCTCAGGCTTGGTCCTTCTCCCTCCCCCATCCATAGGGTTTAATGAGCAGGATCTCAGCAGCCACGATCCTGTGACATGATTTGCTCAATTGAATGGTCATGGTAGGTATATGACGTACACAGAACCAATCGGAAAAGTAACTTAGAAATTTGTAATTGGAAACAACAAAAAAGAGATTTCAATTTATTCTTTTTTCATGTGCCTACCTGAAGCATATGGAGCTGGTAGCTATCAGAGGTCATGTTTTTAGCATGTGGCTTAAGAAACCAAAGAGGAGAGAGGATATGAAGAGAGTGAGCCCTTACAAGCTCAGGTCTGCTCCTGGAGCTTGGCTGCATCCCTGCCCTTGGGATCCAGCTCATTCATTCCCAAATATATCATCAGCTCAGAATTTATGTCCATTTGCCTCTGAAAGCTCCACTCAGCTATTTGTGGCAGAGAGTGACTGGATAAAGCCTTTTTCTTCTTTTTCAGATACACAGCTAAACTATTCTCAGCTGCCTTTCACCCTACTAATTAATCCCTTACATTCTGTGACTAGGTCTTATGAAAAGAATGTGACTGAAGGTGATATATTACCTCTGGTAGTAAGTGCTTAATATTAGGTTTGCTTTCTTTACTTTTTCTCTTCCCCTGTCTAGTGTGGGACCCTGGCAAGGTGACCTTGAAGCCACTCATTGAAGATGGAAGGCCCTAAATGACTGCGTGGAGCAGATAGCCCTCCATCCCAAGACCAACTCAGCAAGAAATACATTTGTATGGTGTTAAACCTCTGAGCTTTGGCAGGTTTAGAATAATAATTATAACAACATTTCTTACCCCGACTAATGTGTTGTCTCACAGCCACTCAAATTCAACATGCCCAAACCAACAGTTATAATCTTCCCTTTCTCTTTAATGCTTCTTATCTTACCAAAGGTCTCCAGTGTTAGAAAGAAGCTGGTATTCCCTCCTGAGTTTCTCCCTTACTCTCACAAGACTACCATACTCACATGTCCAACACTAGCTGTAGGGGGATAGCATACCAGCCAAGTGTCCTACAATATAACTCATTTCTGACACTCTATACCTGGAGATAGTGTCGGCTCCCACAGAATAAGGGCTCAGTCCCACAAGACTCCTCCCACCCTTCAAATCCCAATCTTAAGTCTAGGTTATCACTTATGCTTCCGACCAATTGGCTATAAACCTGAGGGTCACATGACCCCCTCCTCTGGTTCAATTAATTTGATAGAACAGCTCACAGAACTCAGGGAAACATTTCTTACGTTTGCCAGTTTGTTAAAGGATATGATAAAGGATACAGATGCACAGCCAGATGAAGAGATACATAAGGCAAGCTCTGGAGGGGCCTAAGTGTGGAAGCTTCTGTCCCCGTGGAGTTGAGATGCATCACCCTTCAATACACGGATGTGTTTGCTAACTTGGAATCTCTCTTAACTCCATGCCATTGCAATTTGATGGAGGCTTCCTTATGTAGGCATGATCAGTTACTAACTTCATTTCCATCCCTTTCTCTCTAAAGAAGTGGGGCTGGGGTAGGGAGTAGGCTGGTTGCAGGACTGAAAATGCTAAACTTTTAATAATGGCTTGGTCTTTCTGGGAATCAGGTCTATCTTCTGCAATTTCTAATTACAGCTGGTCTGCAACTACTAATTTGACATATTTACAGTCTCTCTATTCTATCCCCTTCTTGCCATCAGTGCTGTCAGTGTCTTAGATCTAGTCCTTGGAATTTCTTGCTGGGTTACCACAGTAATTTTACAACTAGCCTCTCTATGTTATCTCACTTCAAATCAGTTTTTTTCCCCTGTCTTTTGCTCCAGTAAGGTTTTAAGACAATTATATTTTATCTATCTTCTTAAAATCCTTTAATAACTCTTTAAGGTCTTCTGGATAAAGTCTATGAAGTTCCATTTGCCTGCCACTCTCATAGTACTAATGATTGATTAGATTTATCTCTTTGAGCACTTTATATGATTATGTACGACCAAATGCGATTATATGAGGAATAGGAGACTGAACTGATAGAAGCTCTCTGATCAGTGTGTAGCAGCTATGAAGTAGCCTAGTACTCCAACTCTGCCTAACACGGTTTTTCTCTACTTAGCTTGTGACCTTTCAACCCAATCAGATTCTTTAAACAAGGGATTGAAAAAGTTTTGTAATGTTTTATTTATTCTTGAGAAAGAGAGACAAGAGTACGAACAGAGGAGGAGCAGAGAGAGAAGGAGACACAGAATCTGAAGCAGGCTCCAGACTCTGGGCTGTCAGCACAGAGCCCAACACAGAGCTCCAACTCACAAACCACAAGTAGATCATGATGTGAGCCAAAGTCAGATGCTTAACTGTCTGAGCCACCCAGGCACCCCTTAATCCCAGGGGATTTAAATGTGTTAGATGAGAAACCTTAATAGTAAGGGCAGCACAGAAAACAGACTTATAGTAAAGTGTATCAAATGAAGGCATCTGTTAGCAAAAGCTATGTAGCAATAGAAGCTATAGGAAACAGAATCCATGAGGTGTAGAGAAAGGGGAAGACCTGGTGGGGAAGAGGATGTAGATTTAGATACAGTAGAATCCAAGGCCAAGATGAGTAAAATCTAAGGTGTGATGAATCCCTGGAGTAAGAGTAACAGATGCCCATATGAGAGGAGATAAGTTTTGCTGAGAATAAATATAAATAAGCCTAGAGCTGTTACTATAGGGTGATCAACATTCCACTTTTCCAGTGAGACATGACAGTTTGGATTATTAGAGGCTTTCCATGTTTCTTCACTCCTCCACCTAATCTAACAAAGCCCCACTGCTTGAATTAAACTGGGTATATTGCAGCATGGTTGCTTGCAACTAAAAGAGATCATGGTCTTCAAGGCATCAGGACTTGCTCTATGCTTATCTCTTCAGCTTTTTCCTTTAATACTTCCATCATATCACATGCTTTAATCATGCTGGCTGTGCAGTGTTCCTGAATGCACCGTGCTCAGAGACTCTTGCATTTTCAAGTGTCTCCTTGTTTCATGCTCATTCTTCAAAACATAACTCCGTCATAAACCTCTCTTGGATTCTTTGACATCTTACTCTCTTTCACATGTTTTGGGTTGTATGTCTTTCCTCTGTGTCTCCATGGCATCTTGGGTATGCCTCTGTTTTATTGCTAATTTATCAGTGTGATAATAATCTCTTCCTTTGTCTATCTCCTCCTGTAGGCTTGCAAGCCTCCTAAATGCAGCAGCTATGTCTTGCTCACCATTGTATGCCCAGCAACCAGACAGAGCCTGGAACACAGTAGACAGTAGTTAAAACATTAGGGGTGTTCACTAAGTGATAGATTTAATACTTTCAGTTCTGCAAATTCATGCTTGCAAATTAGTAGCAAATGTAAAATTAAGATTGTTAAATGTATTAGTTTGCCAGTACAACCATAACAAGCACCACATATTATATGGCTTAAACAACAGAAATTTATTTCCTCACAGTTCTGGAGGCTAATAGTCTGAGATCAAGGTGTGAGGTGAGTTTGTTTCAGGCCTCTCTTCCTGGCTTGTATATGCATGTCTTTTCCCTCCATAAGGGTCTTCCCTCTATGTGTGTATACTAATCACCTCTGATAGGGACGAGTCATAATGGATTAGGGTCCACCCTAATAATTTCATTTTGAATTAATTACCTTTAAAAGACCTTATCTCCAAATAAAGTTACTTTTGTGGTACTGGGGGGTTAGGACTCAACATTAAGAGGACACAGTCCAGCCCATAACATTATGTTACCAAATTTGGGAAGTTATTTCCTTGGAAGCTCCAAGTACTACTTTAAGTTAAAGTGTAAAGTAAATTAAGAGTGAAGTAAGGCCAACGTATAACAAACCCAGTGATTACACAGAGAACTTGCAGCAGACTGTGAGGGGAACAATAAATGAAAAACAAATGCTCAAACTGGACATTCTCATGCAAACAAATGAATCTAGACACAGGCCTTAGACCTTTCATAGAAATGAACTCAAAATGAATCATATTTCTAATTTTAAAACTAGAAAATGTCTACAAGGTAACGTCCAGGCAAACCTGGATGACCTCAGGTATGGTGATGCCTTTTGGGATAAAATACCAAATACGTGCTAACGAAAGAAATAATTGGTAAGCCAGATTTCATTAAAATAAAAAAAAGAACCCACTTATGGACTTTGAAAGACAATATGAAGAGGATCACAAGACAAGCCACAGACTGGGAGAAAATATTTGCAAAACACATGTCTGATAAAGAGCTATTATTCAAAATCTACAAAGAACCTTTAAACTCAACACTAAGAAAAAACACAATTAAAAAATGAATGAAAGATTTTGACAGAGAAGATTTTCAGATGGCAAATAAGCATATGAAAAGATGTTCCATATCAAATGTCATCAGGGAAATGGAAATTAAAACAAGAGTGAGATGCCACTACACACCTGTTAAAGTGACCAAAATCCCGAACACTGACAGCACCGCATGCTAATGAGGATGTGGAGCAACAGGAACTCTCATCCTTTGCTGGAGGGAGTGCAAAATGGCATAGTCACTTTGGGAGACAGTTTGTCCATTTCTTATAAAACTAAACATATTCTTACCATACGATCCAGCAATCACATTCCTTGGTATTTACTCAAAGGAGGTGAAAATTTATGTTCATACAAAAACCTGCACGTAGATGTTTATAGTGGCTTTATTCATAATCGTCAAACTTAGAAGCAACAAGGATGTTTTTCATGAATGATAATGAAAGGTGAATGGATAAACTATGGTACATCCAGACAATGTGATATTATTCAGCACCAAAAAGAGATTAGCTATCCAGTCACGAAAACATGTATAGAGAAAAATTAAATGCATGTAATTAAGTGAAAGAAACCAATCTGAAACTGTGTATGTATGATTCCAAGTATATGACATTCTGAAAAAGGTATGGAGAAAATAAAATGATCAGTGGTTGCCAGGGATTGAGAGTATAGGAGGGATGAACAGCTAGAGCACAGAGGATTTTTAGGGCAGTGGAAATACTCCGTATGATATTATAATGATGAATATATGTTGTCATATATTTGTCCAAATCCATAGAAGGTACAAGATCAAGAATGAATTTTGAGGTAAACTATGGACTTTGGTTGATTATGATGTGTCAATACAAGTTCATCCTTGGTAAAAACTGTATCATTCTGATTAGTGATACTGATAATGGGAAGCATATCAATGGATGGGAGCAGGAAGTATTATGGGAAATAATTACCTTCCCCTTAATTGTGTTGTAAACCTAAACCTGCTTTAAATAAATCTTTATAAACAATGACAACAACAAACAAACAAACGAAACAAAACCCAAAACACAGAAAGGTCCAGCTTACAAAATCTATGGGCAGCGAATATCAAGATTCCTTCCAGGTTTCCAGTAGGGTTTTGGCCCTGCCTCCCTCATCAATAGGTAATTTCTACTCATTGATGCAGAGATATGTTAATCAGGAGGGTAGTAAGGGTGATGTTCTGAGTAACTCTGTGAAGCTGCCAGATAAACAAGATAGTCTGCTTGGGGCACAAGAAGAATTAAGGGAAGGTGGAAACCAGTTTCAGATCAATTTTCAACCTCCAGTCTCCTAAGATTTCTTGTAAGAACATACTATTACAAATAGCGATAACTCATGTGCAGTGGTGCTAAGCGATAAATAGAGGATTCAAGGGTTGCAAGCTCTAACTCCTGCTTTGCCATTGATTCACTGCTTGTGCTTCACTAAGCCATTTAACCTTTCTATGACTCAGGGTCTTCTCTGTAAAAAATGATGGTATCTGTGGCATTCCTCATCAGGTTGTGATAAATAAGCAATTAAAAGGACTCTGAGTGTATAATTATAGCTTAATATAGCAATGGCTATTTTCTGTTTATGCACACAGACACACACACACTCACACTGTCTGCACACATATATCAAATGATACAGGAAGGAAAAAGACTTCTAAGAATTATTTCCAGATGAAATGATCAAATAACAAATTCATGAAGTAGGGATCAGGGTCTGTGTCAGCTGCACCTTTAGTAATCTATTTCTATGAACAAAGTCTTTCAGGTTTTATTATATCTTTTAATATCTACCAGTGAAATTAAAACCTCCCTAGTATTTATTTCTTTGTAATTTACCTATTAATTCGTTTGATTAATGAATGTTAACTCTCATGGGCACTAGAGAGAGAAAGACAAAGAACACATGGTGGTTGTCTTCAAGGAGAAGAAATATGAGAATTGTTCCAGTCCTAAACTGAGTGTAGGTAGAGATATGGGAAAGGTACTGCTGGCACAGAGGAATAAGAAGAAAGCTCATTTCCTCGGAAAATGAGGCAAGGGTGTGCATTGCAGCCCCTCACCCCAGTTTTTCAGAAGCATTCTCCTCCCCCCCCCCCCACTGTGGTGACAGTCACTGAATTAAGTGAGCTTCATATACTCTTTTTCATCTCTTATCGACACCCATGAAGAAAATATTTTATTAGCGTTATTTCTCAAATGAGGGAAAAAAGAGACTCAGAGAGATTAAGTGATTTGTCTAAAGCCACACAGCTTATAGATGTCAGAGCAAAATACCAAATCCAGGCTTATCTCTTTTTACTACATGTTATTTCTTTTCCAACACGTTGTGTTTAAGATAGAATTCTAAAGGTAGGAAATGTTTGTTATTCATGTCTCAGCTTCAAACATCCCCTTAATAATTTTCATGATGATACATTTTTATGTTTATAAAAATACAGATGGTCCAGGCAAAGATGTTGCTTAAAAGTTCATTTTATGTTTGACATCGACATTACCCTGATGCCAAGAATTGTGAGAACATGTACCTTGCAAAGACTAAATGCAACTGTGAAAAAACATAACACAAATGTTATGTTGCTTCACTCTTTACCACGTTTTAGAAAATCTTTTTTCGAGGACTTTAAAATGAATGTGTTAGAAATAAATCCTCTTTTTTGGGGGCTGTAAAAATCCATTAGTTTCTACCTGGTGCTAGATTTTAAGATAGAACCCATGTGAAGGCCTAACTGAAACATATGTTCTCACTGACTAAGCTACCTAACAGGAGACCATTTACCATTGTTCTGTTGCATGAACACCGCCTCTCCCTGGCTGGCCAGCTGGCTGGTAAATGTATGCCATTGTTTATAAGGGGAAATTGGGACAGCTGAAACTGAGCAAAGGGGAGAATCACAAATGCTAGAGTTTGGAGGGCTCTCAGAGAACATCTAGTTCAAAAGCTCTCCATATTAAGGCAAAGCCCTGAAGCCCGGAGTGGTAAAGTGAGTTGGCCGATGTCCTGCAGTTAGGCAGTAACTTAGTAAGTCTTAGGGAGGAATTCAGGATGTGACCTTACCTGAAGATAATTTTTTGGCATATATAATTTGCTAAAGTGAAGTCACACTGGATTAGGGTGGTCCATAATCCAATGACTGGTGTCCTTATAAGAAGAGAAAACAGACACAGAGACACATAGAGCAGAAGGTTATGGAGGCAGAGACTGAAGTGATGCATCTACCAGTCAAGAAACACTAAGGATCACTGGCAACTACTGGAAGCTAGAAAAGGCAAGAGAGAATTCTATGCTAGAGCTTCCAGAAGGAAGGTGGCCCTGGCAACACCTTGATTTCAGACTTGCAGTCTCCAGAACTGTGAAAGAAAAAAAAATTTATTTTAAGCCACCAAGTTTGTGGCCTTTAGTTTTGGCAGCCCTGTGAAATTAACACAAGCCCTCTGCTTAACCATGGCTCCTCTTGGGCATTCTTCTTACTAGATAAAGAGTTTAAAGTGTATTGCCAGTAGGTTAATAGTCCTAACAGCAAATATGAAGGATAGCATTTTAATCTATAAACTGAGCAGCTCTCCCACTCACACCTGACAAACAA
This sequence comes from Acinonyx jubatus, assembly GCF_027475565.1. NCBI lineage: Eukaryota > Metazoa > Chordata > Mammalia > Carnivora > Felidae > Acinonyx > Acinonyx jubatus. Next base: position 195,898,073 of record NC_069381.1, on the reverse strand, counting down.
ACTTACTGCTGTTTTTGTTTCAATTAGCTGTAAGTCACCTTAAATCTCATCACGGGAAGCAGTGATCTATTTCAATTGAGTGTAAATGTATTGCTGCTTGCTTTTATGCCAAACAGCAATAGAACGTGGAGAAATTACTTCCTAGGAGCTACAGGTCTTAAAATGTAGAATTGATAAGAGAGGATAGATTGCAGAGGTCAAGGTAAGAGAAATATTGATATTCTGTGCACTAAATCCTCACAGAACTGACTGGCACATTGCAATTTTCAAAATTACTTTCTTTAGTCCAGATTGTTTTGATTTCTACTGTGCTCATAGAAGGTGGAATTCTAACAGGAAAAAAAATAGTTCAGCCATTAACTTAGATTACTGTGTTATGGTTTATCAGAGTCAAAACTTCTCTCCAGCTCCCCATCTGTTTGCCTTCTTGGACACTGTAGCAGTAGCTGGGTACTCTTACTTACACTTCATGTACAGCCACACAGGAGTAAGGTAGTATTGAAAACTCATGTTCTGTGACCAGAAATGCCATTATAGACTGAAGTGCTTAGATTTTGTTTACATGACAGGTAAACAACTGGTCAATTAGCACTTCACATGTCAAGCTCCCTCATTCTTACAATGGGGATGCTAGAAGAGAGACAGTGTATTGATTTCAAGCCCACTACTTGAGTATTGCTGCTTGGGATCAAAGGGAAAAGAGAGAGGACGGGATAGATGCTTTGTGGTCAGGAGTCGGCTGATACACTGAACACAAGTACTTCTAGTGCAAATGGTCTTTTGATGCTTTTACTTGCCCCTTGATTGGATAGATGCTCAGAATCCAGGATAATAGGTCTTAGAAAGAAATGGGGGGGGGCATCAAGCTGGCCACGAAGTAGATAAAATGAGTGTTGAATGAACATTTTTATTTTTTCTTATCATTTTCTACCCAGTTTGGAACAATATGAAGACATAGGTATTGCTCTTGAGGAAGAAAATAGGGGAGAAACCAAGAAAAATTGCTAAGATCAGTGAGAGAGAAGATGATTCATAACCTCAGTGAGGAGATGTGAGGAAGGAGAAATTGAGTGGTATGTTGAGGAGGAAGCTGGTCTGCTTTTTATGGGGTCTTTTATTTAGCTTTATTAGATTTTTTTTTAATATATGGGACATTGAATTCAATTGGTGAGCATTGAGGAAGACAAAGGCCTAAGGTTTGAAGGTTTTTGTTAAGGTTATGAGTATTTGTACTGTCCTTTTGGTCTTTGGCCTTCCTAACTATTTATGTTAGTTATTCTGCCATGTCTTGTCTGTCTGTCTGTATAGCTTTTCTTGTTTTTTTTTCTTTTTTCCAGTGTTTTGATCATCAACATCCCAGATCCTAACATTAGGTATGTCATATATCAAACTATTATGGGTGATGATTTTCAAACACACCATTATATTAATTGTCTGTTACTGCATAAAAAACCACCCCAAAACTTAGTGGCTTAAAGGAGCAATGATTTATTATTTCTCATGTTCTGTGGCAATGGACCTCTCCTGAGTTCACTCACAAAGCTTCAGTCAAATGTCAGCTCTGATGGTGCTGGAAAGTCTAAAAAAGAGCCTCATTTACAAGTCTGAGATCCTGGTGCTGGTTGTCAAATGGGTTTTTTTCTCTATGAGCTCTTGAAGCATTCACTAGTTGGGCTGCCCCACGAGTTGGTACGAGTGAATGCTGGAGGCTGAGGGCAGAAGCCTCAGGTTCTCCTAAGGCTTAGCCACAGAAGTCTCACAGAATCACAGCTGCTGCATTCTACTGTCAAAGCACTTCATAAGGTCAACTCATATTCAAAGACTAGAGAAATAGACTCCATCCTTATTTGGTGGGAGGATGAAAGTCACATTGAAAAGGGATGTGCACAAAGGAGGACATTGGGGTTACTACTGGCATCCCTACTGTCATTTTCTAAGCTGGCTCCTTCTTTGGGAGTTTGCATTCCTCTGTTCTTATAGTCTTCTTCCCACTTGGTTGGTTTTAGGTTCTAAGCATAAGTAAACTGCTTTATTTTTCTGTGCCAGATGACTGCTGATTGTCTTTTAAAATCCGTTCTTTCCTTCTTTATCAGCAATAAGTCCTCTGTTTTTTTTCAGATACACCTCTGGGTCTCTGACCCTAAGAGATGCTGTACAAGCTCTGGACTGATTTCTTGAATGTTAAAGACAAATACATTTCTAAATTGTCTCAGCACTGCTCCTTGGGCACTATATGCAGATGAACCTGAATTAACATATCTCCCTTTGTTTTATAATTAGCCATTCAGAATGTACTAAACCCATCATCAAGTCCTTGTCTATTCCTCTTTTGATATCATGCAGGGATGGGAACTTAACTATTCTTTGCATTTAGTCAACCATAACTTTAAAATAACACCAAAAAATCAGTGACTTTTAGATTTTTCTAGTTTTGTTAATTCAAATTATCTCTTTTATTTAGAAAGAAAATCAGGAGATAGTCATTATTTAAAAAATATTAACATATAGAAACTAATAAAATTTAATTGGATCTGATATTCTTTCTAGTTGCTCTACTTTCAGATTGAAGAAAAATAGCAGTAGTCAGTTCTTTGAGAAGGTAGACTTTTCCATAGGCTTTATATATATTTTTTTAATATGAAATTTATTGTCAAATTGGTTTCCATACAACACCCAGTGCTCATCCCCAACAGGTGCCCTCCTCAATGCTCATCACCCACCCTCCCACCCCTCCGTCCCACCCCTCCCTCCTACCCCCCATCAACCCTCAGTTTGTTCTCAGTTTTTAAGAGTCTCTTATGCTTTGGCTCTCTCCCTCTCTCCCTTTTTATTTCTTCCCCTCCCCCACTGTCTTCTGTTAAGTTTCTCAGGATCCACATAAGACTAAAAACATATGGTATCTGTCTTTCTCTGTATGACTTGTTTCACTTAGCGTAACACTCTCTAGTTCCATCAATGTTGCTAGAAAAGGCCAGATCTCATTGCCAAGTAGTATTCCATTGTGTATATAAACCACAATTTCTTTATCCATTCGTCAGTTGATGGACATTTAGGGTCTTTCCATAATTTGGCTATTGTTGAAAGTGCTGCTATAAACATTGGGGTATAAGTGCCCCTATGCATCAGCACTCCTGTATCCCTTGGGTCAATTCCTAGCAGTGCTATTGCTGGGTCATAGGGTAGATATATTTTTAATTTTTTGAGGAACCTCCACACTGTTTTCCAGAGTGGCTGCACCAGTTTGCATTCCCACCAACAGTGCAAGAGGGTTCCCGTTTCTCCACATCCTCACTAGCATCTAGAGTCTCCTGATTTGTTCATTTTAGGCTTTATATTTTTGATTGCTCCCTTTTGTGGATGAAAAAAGAGATCAGATTCAAAGTTTTATAATCCAAAAGTCTAACAGTAGGGGACAGATAGTAAATATGGAAAATAAATAGAGGAATATCATACAGTTATTAGGATGATAAACACAATGACTATAACAAGAAAGGGATTTTTTTTTACAGATAAAATAATGAAATATAATATTGTTGGTATTCTGTGAATATACCTGTGAAAGATATTAGAATGGGAAGTTGGCTCTATCAGGTTTGAATGGCATGAAATCAGGATAACAAGATGAGTTTGAGATGGCCTTACCAGTGTGCAAAAGGAAGTGACCTGCTCCACAATTTCAGGGCTGTTTTGCAAGACAGAGTATGTCAGAGGGTGTCAGAAAGTGTACTAGAGTGCAGAGGGGACATTGCTGGATAGACTTTTGTGGAAATAGTTATTCTGCCCGAGTTCTTACCACCAAGTAGTAGTATTAGTACCTGACCCTGAGCTTAATGAGACGCCCTAATTGAGAGCTTTGAAATACATTTTCTGCATTTGGAAGATAGAGAACACTGATGCCTGACCTACCCTTGGGAAAGCTAAAGTGGGTTAAGGATTAGAGACTGGGAAATAATGAAGGCAAGTGAACACCTAACTGGCTCCTTTTGTGACAGACCAAAAGAGAGCTGCTGCTTGAAGATATTGTCGAAGCAAGATGGGCTTGAGTATTTTCCACTGCACAGATGTGGGATACATAAGAAAGTGAACCCATGTGAGGTTGTCTCAGGTTCTGCCTAGTGTAACCTGGAGCGTGAGGAGATCTTAGTGGAAGCTAAAGTTTGGGAATGGGTGAAGGAGGTAAGCATGAGGAAAAGCACTTAGCAGTAGGACCACACCTTCTCACCCATTTCTGACTTCCAGACTGAAGCTAGGGAGGTGGAGGTTAGACATTATATCAGGTTCAGAGTTTTGATTAATATCTTGGACTACACATTGTCTTTAATGAGTTGAGGCTATGTTTGTGATTTTAATTGGTCAAAGCCTTAGATGAGTTCTCATCCAAGAGCTGGGAAAGGCAGCTGATAGCAAAGAAATTTAAAGAGAGGGTAACAATCAAAAGTAAAGTTTTGATTGTTCATAATCTATGTTAGTCTTGATCAATCAATTAAGTACATGCAGAACATCTAAAAAAAAAAAGTTATCATTTTGAAAGAGTTATTTTTGAAACCTTTCAATAAGGAAAATTCCAGGACCAAATGACTGCTCTAGAGAATTCTACCAAACATATAAAGAATTAATACCATTATTTCTCAAATTCTTCCAAAAAATTGAAGAGGAGGGAACACTTCAAGATTCATTTTGTGAGGCCAGCACTGCCCTAATACCAAAGCCAAACAAAAATGCCATGAAGAAAGAAAACTAGACTAATATCCTTGATGAATATACATGCAAAATTCTCAACAAAATACTGGCAAACTGAATTCAATAGCACATTAAAAAGATCAACACATACCATGCCCAAGTGAGATTACCCTTGGAATGCAAAGATGGTTCAACATATGAAAATCCATGTGATATACCATATTTACAGAATGAAGGACAAAAATCACATGATCAGATCATATCAATAATTAGAAGGTGGAGGAGGGATACTAAAGTATACTCCCACTGAGAAGGCATTTTAAGAACAAAAAACAAAGCCATTCCACTCTATACTGTTTACATAGAATTTTATTTAGGGCAACATACTGATGAGTGGATCAGGTGGATGATGATCCAGGTGCTGCATAACTATTCTCTAAGTCCAGACTTTAATCCACAGATTTTATAGAGCAAGGGAATATTCCGAAGTCATTGTAGTGAGGTCAAAAGGGTTTAACTTTTAATAGACATCATGGCACCATCTGTGTGCCAGAGAGAAGGGAGGGAAGAAACTATGTTATATCCACTAGTTATCTAAACAACTTTAGAGAATATCAGAACAAGCCTTTTGACATTCCAGTAAGTGCATACATTAACTTCCAAGAAGCCTGGAACATGTCGCCTCAAGGAAGGTCATTGGATGGACATGAACAAGATAGAGCCAGTGTTGTCAGTAAACCTACACTTAATATATGCAGAGAAAGTGTTTGATATAGTTCAACCTTGTTTCATAATAAAAACTATCAACAAACTAGGAAGAAAGGAAACTGTGTCAAATAAACACCATTTATAAAAAGCCCACAGCTAACATCATAATCAGAGTAAAAACTAAAAGTTTTTCTTCTAAGATCAGGAACATGGCAAGGATGCCCACTCTCATCATTTCTATTCAACATACTACTTGAAGCCCTCCCTTAGACAAGAAAAAGAACTAAAAGACATCCAAATCAGAAAGAAATAAGTAAAATTGTCACTGCTTGTAGACAACGTGAATATATACATAAAAAACCCTGAAGAACACACTGCCCCCATCCCCTCTGAGAATTATTTGAACAAATTCAGTGAAGTTGCAAAATACAAAATCAACACAAAAATCAATTTGCATTTCTATACACTAACATTCAAATGTCTGAGAAAGAAATTAGAGAACAATCCTATTTACAATAGCACCAAAAATAATAAAATAGTTAAGAATAAACTTTGAGGAAGGAAGTCTTGTATGCTCAAAGCAAGAAAATATCGATGAAAGAAATAAGACACAAGCTAATAGAAAGATGTCCTGTGTTCATGGATTGGAACACTTAATATTGTTAAAATGTCTATGCTACTCAAAATGATCTACAGATTCAGTGAAATCCCTATCAAAATCCAAAGGCCATTTTTTTGTTGTTATACAGAAATAAAGATAATACTAAAATTCATAAGGAACTACAAAAGACGAGGAATAGCCAAATCCATCTTGAGAAAGAACAGAGTTAGAGGTATCACCCTTTCTGATTTCAAACTATATTACACATCTACGCTAATCAAACAGTATGGTATTGGCATAAAGATAAACATATAAAACAGAGTCCAGAAATAATAAATCCATACATGTATGGTCAACTAATCTTCAACAAGGCTGCCAAGAATACACAATGGGGGAAAAGGATAATCTTTTCAACAAATCTCTTCAACAAAAATCCACATGCAATGGAAGTAGGCTCTTACACCATTCACAAAAACAACTCAAACTGGATTAAACACTTTAGCATAAGACCTAACTATAAACCTCCTAGAAAAAAACATAGTGGAAAAGCTTCATGACATTGGCTTTGGTCTTAATGGATATGACACAAAAAACACAGGCAATAAACACAAAATAAGTGGGACTACATCAAACTAGAAAGTTTTTGCATAGAATAGAAATAACCAACAGAGTGAAGAGGTGATCTAATGGAAAGGGAGGAAATTTTTGTAAACCATATATCTAATGAGGGGTTAATATCCAAAATATATAAGGAATTCCAACAGATCAATAGTAAAATAATAATAATAATAATAATAATAATAATAATAACCTGATTGAAAAATCAGGCTAAGGACTTGAATAGACACTTTTTCTCCAAAGAGATATACAAATATCCAACAGGTATATGAAAAAAATGTTCAAAGTCACTAATCAGGGAAATACCAAAACCACAATAAGATGTTACCTGACACTTGTCAGGATGCTCATTATCAAAAAAAGACAAAGATAGTAAGTCTTAACAAGAATGTGAAAAAATTGGCATCCTTGTACCCTATTGGTAGGAATATGAAATAGCACCATTGCTATGGGAACCAGTATGAAGATTCCTCAAAAAATTAAACATATAATTATATGATTCAGCAGTCCCATTTATGGATATTTACCCAAAAGAGTTGCAATCGGGATCTCAAGGAGATATTAACATTCCTATCTTCATTGCAACACTATTCACAAAAGCCAAGATGTGGAAACAACCTAAATATCCATCAACAGATGAATGGACAAAGAAATAAAATATAAACATGCCTTAAATATTATCCGGCCTTAAAAAAAGGAAATTCTGCAATATGCAATAACATGGATGAATCTTGAAAACATTACGCTAAATGAAATAAGCCAGCCCTGAAAGACATATACTGAGTCCATTTCTATGAGGTATCTAAAATAGTCAAGTTCATGGAACCAAGGAATGAGTTGATTATTGTCAGGGGCTAGGGGAAGGGGGAAATGGAAAGCTACTAATCAAGAGTCATAAAGTTTCAGTCAGTCAAGATGAAAAAGCTCTAGCATTGTACCTATAATCTACAAAAATGTATTTCACATCTAAAAACTTGTGGAAAGTAGATATCACATTAAGTGTTTTTACCACAATACAATTAAATTATATATATGTGTATATATGTGTATATGTGTATATATATATATATATATATATATATATATACACATATATATATGCACATAGAAAGTAAAAAAAAAAAAAACAAAGCCAACAGAAAACCCTAAAAAAATCGTAGCTGGGAAATAAGCTTAAATAGTACTTTTAATATTATAATGGTGGTTTCTAAGAATGAATAAAATTCAAAAAAAGAAAAAAAAAGACAATGGCTCTCATTCTACATTCAGCATAATATACGGATTAAGGGTCAGTTTGCCTAAGTTCAAATCCTGCTGTATCACATACTAGTATGATTTTAGGCAAGACACCTAATGTTTTTAAGCCTTTGTTTCCTCAGCTGTAAAATGGCGATAATAATCATAGCTGCTTTATAAGCCTGTTGTGGGGATTAAATGAGCTCATCCATAAGATATTAAGTGCTCTAACATGGGTTAGCTGTTGTTTTTGTTATGGTTCCAGGGACAGCAATGAAACAAAGCAGGACTGGACCCTTTCCTAAGGTTGTGGTTAAAGGAGCAAAGGATATTTTGTTATAAGTCAAGGGGATTTGCAAGCCCCCTAGCAAAGATTTGTGCCAGAGAAGCAAGTCCCTATTAGAGTTGAACCAAGAATGACCTTTGCATATCTCTCAAGGCTTGCCTGCAATATGAATGCACAGCTGTGGCTTCCAGGAATGTGATGGGTTGAAGGAGAGAATATCCTGGCTCCTTCCATTTCTTGGGGAATTTTCCAACATTGTTATAGGATAGTAAGGACTCAGTTCACAGCCTCATTAGGGAGTGGAGTGTTCACACAATTGGTTTTTTCAGGTTAACTGAGATGTCTTTTTCCTCCTTACATATGTATGCTTGATGCTTTAGTTCTCCTAAAGAGATGATACTAGCTGGAGATGTCATATAGCTTTAGCAGATGGAAGAGAAATTAACATTGGCAACCTTTTTCTTTTTTCTTTTTCCCTGTCTTTAGACCTTTTGATTTTATCACAGCATAAAAGCAAGTCTCTGTGAGTATAATGTTCTAAAAGGGGCTTAGACTCTTAAAGAAGTTAATCAGTGCCCTTGGATGGAGAGAAAACACCTTGGTCCCAGCTATATAACCAATTGACAAAATAAATGTTTGAAGTTCAGCCTTCCTTACTGAGTTTCCGCAATATTAATAAGTAGATGAAATAGAAAAATATTTCAATAGCTCAAAAGGAAAAATAGAGCACGCTCGTGAGAAGGGAGAAATGTGGTTTCTCTTCCAAATGTGCTGAATAAATATAATTATGGATGTAACGAGGCCAGCTGCAGGTTTTAATCACTGTTTCCCGACTACCTAATAATTTGCTATTCAGCACCTGCTGTCATATAGCTTTTGGGTTGGTGGCATTAGCTTACCAGGTAACCACAAGTAATCTCTTTAGTTTACGCCTGTGGTGCATCAGGGCACACAAGTCTGGGCAAATTAGCTGTACTATGGCCAGGAAAAAAATTCTTTTTATTAGTATTTGGCATTTGATGTCCTGATCTGTAACCAAATGAGTATTTTTGCAATTGCTATGCTGTATAGAAACTGCAATTTTGACCAGAATGTTAATATGTGGTCTCTAAATTTCATACTGGGTATTAAAAACTATGCAAGCTAGCAGTTAGAATGTTCATGACTTGTTCTGAATATATATCATTGAAAATATTGATTTAAATGATACAATATGTGCATCTTGTACCAAACTTCTCTGCATGTTGGCTGCAGTGTATTTTCTTAAATATACAAAGACATTAGCTATCAAGCAGAAGATTGCTTTCCGTGAGTGCGAGAAATGTTATCATACTAAGAAAAGAGAAAAGGGGGTTTTATCATGTTCTGGATAATACATGAGAAAATAGGGACATCTATTAAGAGATAAAAAAAAAAAGAAATAAGAACTCTGTATTTAACTGCTCTGTTCTATTTTCATGCATTCCATTGTCAACAATATTGTGCATGGTTAGATGTAAGAAGACAGACTAATTTTCCTGAACTGGGTGGGGTGGGGGTGGGGGGGGGGCGGTCAGGAGATCCAGGTTCAACTTCTGGCTTTGCCAATATCAATGTGACTTTAAGCAAGTCACAATCAGTTACTTCTCTGCTACAGAGGCTCTTGGACTTTTCAGAAATCACAAAGCCACAGTTGGCCTACAGATATTTTTGGTGACCTGCCTTACGTTTTTAAATTTTTTGGAGCGAATGCTAAATGGTTGGGATGTTCCACTTAAAAATCAGATTTCTGCTTTTATAAAAAACTGTAAGACTTAATACCAACCTCACATTCTTACATGGCAGAATTGACCAGCGCAGAATGGTGCCTCCATTTCAAATGGCATGAACTTTCTTCCATTGTTCTCAGTTTTTACCATCCCTTATTCTCTCCCTGACACTCAGGCTAAATGCTAGTACCACTTTGCTTATTGTTGATTTTTCTATAGTATGGGTATATTTTCCAGTATACATAGCTCTATCTAAAGTGGAAAAAGTAAAAGTCAAGACATTAACAGGTTTCAAAAATATATGGAAAGAGTACACTTCTTTGTGAAGTAAAGAGTATCTTTTGATTTTTTTTTTTAAAGAGAGAGAGACAGAGCATGAGTGGGTGAGGGGCAGAGCGAGAGAGGGACACAGAATCCAAAGCAGGCTCCAGGCTCTGAGCTGTCAGCACAGAGCCCAACTTGGAGCCGAACTCACAAGCCATGAGATCATGACCTGAGCCAAGTCAGACACTTAACTGACTGAGGCACCCAGGCACCCCAAGAGTATCTTTTGATTTTAATACGCTAACAAAGAGAGTCCTGTTGAGAGAATACATGCCTTACTTCTCTTATTTATGTTGCTTGCCTGGTTCCTTTGGGCATTTAAATTTGTCATCACTGGTCTATTTAGGCGTAAAATGCCACAATTCTATCACTTCATGAAGAAACTTCTCAATAGATGCCTTCTTTATAATGTCCCATTGATGTACAACAAAGAGAATTACTTTGGCAAGATGTTTGGGTCCAATAGCCAGAGGAAGACTTCTATATACACAAGGTAAAGTGTTCAAAAGAGGGGCTCTAGGGAACATATAAATAGCTTGATATATAGTTACAAGAAGTTTGCAACAATTCAAGTGTCTTCGTGAGACCACTAGGTGCTAGTGAGAATGGCTTTCCTAAAGCAGATTCCATTTCTCCCTGTATTCCTTTAATTTCCACAATGAACCAAATATATCTATCCTGCTTGGCATTACAATGAGCTATTTTGGCAATCATAGAGACCTGAGTAGGATGGGAAGCCAGGAGAAGTAAGCCTACAGAAAATAGAATCATACCCTTTCTGGTAATAGACACAATAAATTGCTGGCATTTATTATGTGCCAGGTGCTATGCAAAGCATTTTACCTACATTATCTCATTTAATCCTCATAATTTTTTTCATCAATATACATGGGGAGTCTAAGTTACTGAAAGGTTGAAAAGCTGGGTCATGGTTGTACAAAGCGGCATTGGAGAGTTGGGAGTCTCTATTGCCACAGGCTCTGCCTGAAACCACTTCACTATATTCCACAATGGCCTTACTGGTTTTGCAAAAGAAAGATCAGGAAACAAAATTAATGGTTTATTTACACAACGATGTAAAATATTTTCCTCTCAAATCTTGTAATATTTTTTACAAATATACATTTTTGTCTACCTGTAGTTCATATTTGACAAAATACTTTTTATACACATTTAACTGTCAACAGACTCAGGAGGCAGACAGGGCAGATCCTATTGGCTTCATTTTGTAAGTGAGAAAATGGAGCCCTATAGAGATGAAATGACTTGCTCAAGGTCATGCTGTTAACGGAATTGAACTACAGTCCTCATATGCCACATCCTCGTCACTTCTTAGCATGCCATGCTACCTCTTCTTGTAGGCTAGATGATTGGTAAGCTTCTATGTGTGGAAGAATCTCTCCTCTTGCAAAGTGAAGAAAATAATCTGCTTTCTATGTAAACAGTAAAATATTTTCTTCTTTCAACTTTTCTTTCAATGTTGCCATGTGGATAACAATAAAACCAAAACACTATCGGAAATAGGGTTATACTGATACATATTCTATTCATCTGAAACTCATAGACTATCCTCTCTCTCATGGATAGACTGCCATGACATCTTTCAGAGGTGTCTGTGATTAAGTTCTTTTCTGATAGTGTCAGGGAACCTGTTTGTGATTGCTTAATTCACCTAGATATATGATAATGAGACCAAGATGATTATTTAGCTTTGTTCATGTTCTGCAGATACAGATTATCCCCTGACCTTCACCTGTTTCTGGAAGGTCACTGGAAAAACAAGAAAAGTGGACCAGTATTTTAGATACCACCAAAATTATAAAACTCTAAGTTTTCCTTCACAAACTCAGGACATCAAAAACTATTCATAAACTAGCCATATCTCTGTATATATTTCTACATGAATATTCATTGAGGAGGTGACAAAAATGCAAGATTTCTCAAACTGTTTCATGAAATGCTAATAGATGTTCTGAACATCTATTATGAGGAGATTATCCCACTATGGTGAGATGGGATGCTAGTCCATTAGAGATAGGACTTATATTCTAGGTCTCTTCAATTTGATACCTGTTTTAGGGTGATGATCTCCATCAGAGTTCCTTGTATACAGAGATGGTTCTCACTCATCTGGTTGAACATGCAGAAGCATGACCATGCTATATTTTATATCAGTTTGCTTGGTCTTGAATTACCCATGATGTGTTTGTCACTGTTATTGGCAAACACCTATAGCTTTGGTGCGTATGCCCGTAGACTTTTTTATAGCAAATATTTCTATTTTCTTCCTAACTCTGAACTGTAGTGGAAATGTTATGTTTTTTGACATTTAGGAAACATTTCTTTCTTTCTTTCTTTCTTTTCTTTTTCTTTTCTGAGCACAGCACCCCTATTTTTTCATGGGAAAATACCCACCCTGACTACCATGTGACTCCAGTGGTCCATTGCCATCTTTAGGAATGGAAATGTGGTTCTGCCTGGCCAACTGAGTGTTACGTTCTTTTGTGCAGGCATCTTTGTATTCTCAATTCAGGCCAATGTGGGTCACACTAAATATTTATGTTCTGTAAAAGATTTATCCATTCCCTTATCCTCCACAAGATATACACATATAAGGAAGACAGTCTGAAACTGCTGGCAGCATCTTGTCACCATGAAGAGACTCAAAATGCAACCAACAAGATAAATGACAAAAAATCAAATCCTTATATTGTCTATAGACTGGTGCTCTTGGATTTTTCAGTTAGCGAATCTTTTTGACTTAAGGCAACTGGAACTTGGATTTTTGTCATTTGCAACTGAGCTGCTCATCAGTGTAGCCAGAGAAAACAAGGAAGCTAAAGGTAACTGCAGAGCATATCTATAGTATTAAAGGCTATAGGAGCCAAGTGAGTTAGTTCTAGAGCCCCAAGTTCCCATTCAATATTGCCCTTTGTTAATGGAGCATATGAATGTTAGTGTATTACCTGAGTTATCTGCTAATAGAGCACATGTCCAAAGCCCATGGGCTTTGGATAGGAAACTGGTGAAAATAGAGGCTTCAAGTGTCCTACCATAGGATCCAATGATAATTAAGTTTCTAAGCCTCAGTGTCCTTTGTTAAAGGACTGCTGGGAAGATTAAACAAGATTACATGTATACAGTAACTGACCTAAATGCCCAAATGAGTGTCTATTTTGCAGGCAACTTTACCTTTTACAGCTTTATATTCATCTAACCTCCTCATCCTCTAGTGCAGAAAACAATGCCTACTTTCCCATTCCTGCCTTAACTTACTCATTTCATTCATTTATCAATTTTAGTTTCCAATGAGTTTCTATTAAAAAAAAACCTTAGTCTTCTATTCAAATTACACATAATTATATACCCATGAGATGCAAAGTAAAGAGACTGCAAGCTCTAGCGGGAGGGGATGGGGATGCTTTAGATGTTAAAACTTGCCTTCTTCCAGTAGGTTTCCAGGAATGTAAATCCCTTTAGAAGATGGCCAGTATGGATAGTGCCATCTTCTTTATGCTGGGGAGATGACTAAGACATTCTTGCAAACAATAAAAATTACCCAGAAATAATTGAGATGGTCTCTGAAAAATTTTGTGAGGAAATAGGTGGCTTGTAATCAGGAGGATATATTTTATTAATGTATGACCTTGAGCCTAATTTTTAACCTAGTCTTAATCTGTCAATGACATGGTGACCAACCATCTCCACAGGGAGCTGCAAATTCAGGTTCTGTTATTTCTGCTCACTTATTCTTTGAGAAGTGAGTACTTTTATTTTCCTAAAGAGAGTCTTTCAAAGGACTTTAGTTACTTGCTGTTCAAGTCCCTGAAACTACTGTGGAAGTCAGTATTTTCAAGTTCTAACAATTAAAGGAACAAATCACAGATGCTATCATTTGAAATTAGATTTTTCTTTACCTGCTGGTGTTTTAAGTGAAATTATAGACAATTTATGTAGCTTGGACTGTCAGAGGAACAGAAGGAAGATGATTGAGAAATCCCAAGTAGTGTGGAAGGGAAGAAAAGGAAATAAAGTCACAGAAATTAAAAAAAACCCTTCTAATCTGTATATGCATAATTTCTTGGGCTCTAATCTTTCATTCCTATTTTATTATTTTCCTAAATACCCCCTCTATCAGGTTTTTGGTTCTTATCATGGAACTAAAGAGCAGGATGTAGGGCAAGCATCTCTTTGATCTGCCAATTCCTAACACTCTATCAATCCTCTATATAACCAGACACCAATAAAAAGGTTTTAAACATTTATTAAATTATAAGTACATGAAATCAATCTTTGCAGCTGTGCTCAAACTAGTGGACATAATAGTTCCAAGATTCTGGAGAAGGAAAAGCATACGGACCAATAGATTGCTTCCAATTTGGTTACTTAGAATGGATTGTCTCCAATATAGCCAAAGTGACTTAACATTTTATTTATTTCTTTTTCTCCCACTAGGCACTCTTTAGCAGGTTTTCTGTATAATTTTTTTGAGCATATTGCAATGAAAATCAATTGCCTTTTTGCTTGTTTGTTTGCCTGGATTCTTCTTAGAACTGGAAATTTCTTGAAGGTAGGGACAATCTTGGTCTCTTTTTATTTCTAGCAGTTAGCACAATGCCTGGTACATAGTGGGTACTCTATAAATATGTGTCAACTAAGTGAAAGAAGGCAAAAAAAATACTTGCTAAACTAAATTGAGCACAAAAAAGTTGATATTTTAATTTTATTGTGCCATGGAATATATTCATCATGACAAAAACAGAACATGCCACTGGATAGATATGGATGCTAAAAAGAAACTCTCATCAATTATTTTTCAACATTTCAGCCAAAAATTTTGGGATCTCTTTTTCTAAGAAATAACTTGAAATAGGGTTTTTTCTTTCTTTTCTCTCTTTCTTCCTTTCCTTTCCTTTCCTTTCCTTTCCTTTCCTTTCCTTTCCTTTCCTTTCCTTTCCTTTCCTTTCCTTTCCTTTTCTTTCCTTTTCTTCTTTTTTTAACAAAGGTGGCCTTGGAGCATGATGTTTCCCAAACCTATTGACATGCCAGATCCCCTAGTCTTCTTTAGTAAATGTTGCCATTAATATTCTAACCACATATTTTTACTTGTAGGTGCACAAGTACTCATGAAATAAAAAATAACCTTAAGGATCATTTGATTGGCACTCAACACCCAGCAGCATATAAAAACAAATTAAATTCTATAAAATACTTGTCCTAAAAATGTACACGCATTCCTATTAAATGAAAAAAAAACCCACAAATCCTATGGAATGCCAAATACAAACAAGCATGAAGAATGTGTACTTATTTAATTTAAAACATGGTCTCCTGAAAGTGAGCAGAGCTGGGTTCTAGTTATAGTTCTTTCTGTTGTAGTCTTTTGAACAAATCACCTTCACCTTCTAACCTTGGGTTTTCTTCAAGTGCAAAATACGAGATTTGTATCAAACGATTTCCAAGGTCTTTTTCAGTTTTGAAGTTCTATCCTTCTATGATTTATCAAGAAAGTATTTGTGAAAAATGTTTTTAGAGAGTCTGCAGTCTGCCCCTCTTCTTAGAGCAATATGCATTTTATAATGAGTCCATATCTGTATTCACATTATCACCATGATGTTTTGCGTATATTAATAGTTCATCTGAGGACTTACATGTAACATCATTATTGCTATTTTGCCTTTTGCATTTTTTTAAGTCAAACCATGTTTAAAGATATCAAAGTCTCTTCTCCCTCTAGAACAGTCAGCTCTAAGTCCCTTGGCTGCTTGAAGAATGCTGACACCTAGGGAAAATCAGTTCCATTTCTATTCTTTACAACCATGCTATAAAGAAAATTGTATCACAAATATTCATTTGTACAGTGGAGATTCTTTCTTAGGCTTATCTTCAACAGGAATTAAACAGTCTTAAAGTTTATATTTTGCTTCAGTGTAGGAAATTTTAAATAGCTATAATGAATAGAGAGTAGTTCTGGAAACTTTTTTTCCTATTGCCTTTCAAGGTGATACTTTACTTTCAGTTATCCCTAAGGGAATATAGAGATCTCAAATGCTATGTGGATTTTTTTTTTCTCTATCTCCTCATATATCCTCATTTTACCCATGATACTCAATATTCATTGTACCCATGGAGGTATGAATACAAAGCAGACCCGCTTCTCATGTAAGGTTATTGTAGTTGACTGCATGGATTACATTAGAGCGAATTGATCATTCCTGACTACTTGATAGTTGTTTGCATAATATATATGGATGTTTGTTTTCTATATTTTTCATCACTGGTTCAATTCAGTAGTACAGTGTAATTGATGTTTTATAACAGTTATAATAACATAGGAGTTTTAATAAATTATTATTTTTGTACTGAAAATATTTATTAAATTCTTATTCAAGTAATTAAACCAAGATCTGAGAGTGCCTTTCAATAATAAGAACAGGAATTTTTGAAATCTTTCTAAGTCAAAAAATATTTGATACCTTTAATGAAGATCAAATTGGCAATACTAATTCTTAAAAACCTTGTATCATCAACATCTGAGAAGGGGAATTGGTAACCCCCCAGAATAATATAGCTTCTTAAAAGTTGTGTTTTTCAGCCAGCAATCATGTGCTATTTAGTAGTTTGTCAAGTGAACCAATTTCCCCTTCTGAGTCTTCCTTTGCACTTCTGCATCTCTGGGTCCTCTTCTCTTCTGGAAATTCTTGTTCTCAGTATTTGGCATTAAACTGAGTGATAAAATTAACCACTTTATATTCTTTCCATTTTATCACTTTCATTCTTGCAATATAAATTTCCTTTCCTTGCTGATCTACAGAAAATCTCTTTTAAAATTCTGCTAGTCAGCTAAATCTTTTAAGGTGGTAAGTTAGAAATGTTTTAATGTCTTTAGCTGGAAAGCATAATTAGAAAATCCACTATTAAATGTTCTGTTTACCTTTTATGGAAAGAATAACTTTAGCACTATGAAAAGTACAAAGTTTTTGGATTAGAAAAAGCTGGATATGAAAGCTAAATACATCATTTACTGGATATATGGCACATTATTTCACATTCCTAAACCTCATTTCCCTCATTTATATAAAAAGTAAAATTAAAAAAAACAGGTAAAACCTCATAAGATGTTAAGGATAGAGATAATTTATGTAAACTATCTGGCAAAATGGCTAAGACATAGTAACTACTCTCTTTAGCGAACACCATTTGGCAGTTATTGTGGGGGCAATGAATATTAGTATTCTAATTTGTTTAGTTATAAATTGCTCAGCATTGTTGTGGCAGGTAGACATTAAATAAGCTTGGGTTTCTGTTGGAAAATACAAGTTATGAAGCAAAACTATGTTCTTCCAGTTATGTCCAAGGTAGAGTAACTGATTAGATTTATACTCCCGCTAGAAATTATGAAAAACAAATACAGTATATGAAAAATGGTTTTCAAGACACTGGATATCAGACAAGGAAAGACGGTGATCCCTGAGAGCTGGGAAACAAATGCAGGGAGCTCTGTGATTGCCCAATGTTTCTACCTTCAGAGTTTCTAGGCTATACTGCTAGGCTATGGAAATTCCCATATTTGAGGAAACACAGCTCAGATTTTGGGGAGACCAAGGCAGCTTGAGTTTGCAGGACAGAGTACTGGTGAGGAAAGAGCTGCACAAAGACAGAACTCCAGAGACCTGCAGATGGTTTCCTTCAAGTATTCAGCTGAGTATTGATCAGCCATATGTATGTGAGGAAACTACCCAAGGACAGGGAAAGAACCATCAGGGAATAGGGCTG
This sequence comes from Acinonyx jubatus, assembly GCF_027475565.1. NCBI lineage: Eukaryota > Metazoa > Chordata > Mammalia > Carnivora > Felidae > Acinonyx > Acinonyx jubatus. The sequence continues at coordinate 195,880,096 of NC_069381.1, read as the reverse complement.
GGAAACGTGCCAGTCTTCAGCAGCCAGACTGGAAAACCTTATGATTAACAGGATATTAGGTATAGTACTCTACATTTCTTGCCTTAGTGGGGAAATAATTAGCTTAGATTGAGCACTGTTCTAGTCCTGCTGAACACTCTTTGAAAGCCAGATGTAAAAGGACCAAAGTAACTTAACTTTGTACTACAACAAAGCTCAAAAATATTTATAGAAAAACAAAATGCCCAGCAACCAACAAGGTAAAATTTACAATGTCTGACATTCAATAAAAAATAACCAGGCAAAAAAGATACATGAAAATATGACCCATAATAAGGAGATAAAGCAATCAATAAAAAAGATTAGAGCTAACACAGATACCAGATAAACAGAAAAAAAACATCAAAAACAGTTATAATTTTATAATTTTATTCCATATATTCAAAAATATTATGTAGAAGCCAGGAAAACAAAAAAGCAAAACAAAACACAAATCTAACCTTGCGACATGAAAACTATGAAGTGTAGATATGGCTATTAGCAAATTAGACTGCACAAAAAAAAAAAGATTAGTAAGCTTTAAGACATAACAGTGGAAACTATGCAAAATGAAAAACAGAAAAGATAATTGTAAAAGATGAACAGAACATCAGGTGTGGGACAATTTTCTGCAGCTTAAACATGTATAATTGTGGTTTTCAAAAGTGGGGAGAGAGAAAAAATATTTGAAGAAATAAAAGCTGAAAAATTTAGAAGTTTGATAGAAACTGTAAACTCGTAGACCCAAGAAGATTAATGAATCACATAAATAAGAAACACTACAAGACTGTATCAAGGTGCATAATAATCACAATGCACAAAAAAGTGACAAAGAATAATTTTATTAAGGATCTAACTCTTGATTTTGGCTCAGGTCATTATTTCACAGTTGGTGGGATTGAGCCCCTTGTGGGGCTCAGAGCTAACAGTGCAGAGCCTGCTTGGGATTCTCTCCCTCTTTCTCTCTGCTGCTTTCCCACTAGCATGTGCTCTCTATCACTCTTTCTCAAAATAAAAAAAGAAACTTAAAAAAAAAGAAAAGAATAATCTTTTTTTAATGTTTATTTGTTTTTCAGAGAGAGAGTGAGAGAGAGAGGGACAGAGGATCCCAAGCAGGTTCAGTGCTGACAGCAGAGAGCCTGACGGGGGGCTTGAACTCAAGTTCATGACCTGAGCCACCCAGGTGCCCCCCAAAAAGAATAATCTTAAAAGCAGCTGGGGGTGGGGTTGGGAAAAAAAAAACACCTTGCATTCATAGGGATAAAAATAAGAGAATGGCTGATATCTTGTCAGAAAAAAAAAAAAAAAAGAAAGACAAGGGTGAAGACAATAGAGCAATATCTTCAAAGTACTGAAAGAAAAATAACTATCAAGCAGTAATTCTATACTAACGAAAATATCTTTAAAAAATGAAGATTAAATATTTTTAGACATGAAAAAGCTGAAAGAATTCACCAACACCATTATATTACAAGAAATGTAAAATTTCAGATGGAAGAAAAACTACCTTAGATGAAAATATTGATCTACATAAAGGAAATGGAAAGCACTGGAAATAATATGAGTGTGTATATATAATTTTGCATTACAATTTAAATCTCATTAAAAGATAACTTGCTATTTAAAGAAAAAAACAAAGTACTGTAGGTATATAACAGATGTAACAGTAACATGTATGACCACAATCTTACAAAGATCAGGAGGGTTTAAATTCAAAGGTACTATTCTTAAGATTCTTCAACTCTATGTAAAATGATCTAATATTTCATTAATGTCAAGTCTGATGAGTTAAAGATAGATACTACAAATCCAAAGTAGCTAAATAGCCAAAAAGAGAAAAAATACAATCATAAAATATTCTAAACAAGGCAAAAGAAGATAAAAAAGGAAAGAAGAAATGGAAAGAAGAAAAGGAATTATTAGAAAAAATAATGATAGACTTAAACATGATGATATAGTCATACATAAACCATCAATAGTCAAACATAAATGGTTTAAGTACCCCAATTAGAAGGCAGAGATTAAAAAGCAACACCCAATTTTATGCTGCCTACAGGAAAAGGACTTAAAACATACAAACACAAATGGATAAAAGTAGAATGATGGGAAAAGATATAGCATGCTAACACAACAACAACAAAAACTGAATTGGCTATATTAATGCCAAAATAAGGTTACTGAGTAAATAGTATAAAGCATGAAGAATGTCATTTAATAGGTACAAAGGAGTAAACCAATAAAGAAGTCATAATGAGGGGCACCTGGGTGGCTCAGTTGGTTAAGCCTAGTCTGACTTGGGCCTAGGTCATGGTCTTGCTGTTCCTGAGTTTGAGTCCTGTGTCTGGCTCTGTACTGACAGCTCAGAGCCTGGAGCCTGTTTTCAGATTCTGTGTCTCCCTTTCTCTCTCTACCCTTCCTCTACTCATGCTCTCTCTCTCTCTCTTTCTCTTTCTCTCTCTCTCTCAAAAATAAACATTAAAAAAGTCATAACCCTAAATATTTATGCACATGATAAAAGAGTTTCAAAGTATATGAAATAAAGATAATAGAATTACTAAAAGAAATAGACAAATCCACATGTAATCAGAAGTTTCAATAATTCTCTCTAAATAATTGATAAAATAGGGTAGGCAGAATGTCAATAAAAATATGAAACACTTAACACTGTCAGTCACATTGGCTAACAAACAGTTGTAGAATACCATACTCAAAGACAGAAGAATATACATTCTGTACAGGTACACATGGAATATTTATCAAAATAAGATACATTCTTGGCCATAAAACACATCTCTAGATATAATTCAAGTAATAGAAGGATGTTCTTGCATCTTTGTGGAATTAAACCAGTAACAAAAAGATACTTATGAAATATCCAATATTTAGAAACTAATATACTCTAACTCATGGTGCAAAGAAGAGATAAAAAAGGAAATTAGGAAGCATTTTCAATTTAATGAATATATAAATACATATCAAAATTACCAGAATGATGCTAAAGTAGAACATAGGCTGTTTATAGAAAACACCAATATTAGAAAAGGAGAAAGTTCTCAATCTGAAACTATAAAAAGAAGAGCAAGTAAACCCAAAGTAAGTAGAAGAAAGGAAACATTAAGGACTAGAGGAGACATCAGTGACATAGAAAACAGAAAAAGTTAGTCAAGATAAATCCCCAAATTCATTATTTGAGAAAATAAAAATGATAAACCTCTCACCAGATTAATTAGCGGAAAAAAAACATGGAAATGAGAAATTACCAATATCAGGAATAAGATGAAATAACTACAGAATCTGAAGGTATTAAAAAGATAGTAAAGCATTATTAACAACTTTACAATTAGAAATTCAGCAACTTAGATGAAATGTTGCAATTCCTTGATGAAACAAATTTCCAGTGCTAACTCAAGATGCAATAACCGAAATAACCCTATGTCATTAATTAAATTAAATATGTTTTAAAAACATTTCCATAGAGATGACCAGCTCAGATAACTTCATAAGCCATTGGTGAATTCTGCCAAACAAATAAGGGAAAATTCATACTAACTCTATACAGTCTCTTCCAGAAAACTGAAAAGGGGGGGGGGATATTTTCCTTACTTTATGTGGTCAGCAATACATGAATACTCAAACCTAACAAAGACATTCCACAAAAAACAAAACAAAACATTCCTGCATACTAATATGTCTCATAAACTTGCATTAAAAAAAAAGAAACCCACCCAAATTCAAGTATATATAAAACCATGACCAAATGTAGTTTCTTCTAGGAATGTATGGTTATCTTAATATTTGAAAATCAATGCAATTCACTATACTAAAAACTATAAAAAGAAAATTACATGATCATTTTAATAGATACTGAAAAAGCCTTTTACAAAACCCAGTCTCCATTCCTGATAAAACCTCTTGGCAAAGTAGGAGTAGAAGGTGACTTTTTCAGCCTGATATGGGCTTTTATGAAAGACCAACAGATAAAATCATATATAATTGGGAAAGACCAAATGATTTTCCTTTTGCATCCAAACAGCACAAGACTATATGGTTTTGGAAATTCTATTCAACATTGTATGAGATGTTCTAGCAAGTGCAAGAAGATAAAAAGAATTAACAAACATCCAAATTGGTAAAGAAGAAATAGAACTATATTTACAGGTAAAATGATTATCTACATAGAAAGTCCAGTGGAATGTCAACCCCCCCCCCCAAAAAAAAGCACAACAGGATCTAATAATTGAGTTTCGCAATGTTTCAAGATCCAAGACCAATGCACAAATATAAATTTTGTTTCTATATGCTAGCACCAAATAATCAGAATTAAAAAAAAAAAAGCATACTAGTATTTTCAAAAGAGAAAGAAATACTTTGGAATAAAACTGACCAATGATGTGAAAGGCCTGTGCACTGAAAACTACAAAACAGTGTTGAGAGAAGTGAGAGAAGAACTAAACAGGCAGAGAGACATACCATGTTCATGAATTTAAAGACTTTATTGTTAAGGGGCGCCTGGGTGGCTCAGTCGGTTAAGTGTCCGACTTCGGCTCAGGTCATGATCTCGCGGTCCGTGAGTTCGAGCCCCGCGGCGGGCTCTGTGCTGACAGCTCAGAGCCTGGAGCCTGTTTCGGATTCTGTGTCTCCCTCTCTCTGACCCTCCCCCGTTCATGCTCTGTCTCTCTCTGTCTCAAAAATAAATAAACGTTAAAAAAAATTTTTAAAGACTTTATTGTTAATATGTCAGTTCTCCTCAAATTGATGTATACTTTCTTTTTTTTTTTTTCAATATATGAAATTTATTGTCAAATTGGTTTCCATACAACACCAATGCAATGCCAATCAAAAGAGACCTCTTTTGGGGGGTAGAAAATGATGTATTGACTCTAAAATTTATTTTATTTATTTATTATTTATTTATTTAAGTTTATTTATTTTGAGAGAGAGAAAGAGCACATGCAGGCACAAGTGGGGGAGGCAGAGAGAGAAAGAATCCCCATACAGAGCTAGATCTCACAAACCATGAGATCATGACCTGAGCCAAAATCAAGAGTCTGATGCTTAATTTACTCAGCCACCCAGGAACCCGTGATTCACAAATTTAGATAGAAATGCAAAAGACCTAGAATAGCCAAAACAACTTCAGTGGAACAAAGTGGAGAGTTCAGAAATACATGAAAATGTATCTAGGCATATTTGGACAACTGATTTTTAACAAGGGTACAAATACAATTCAGTGGCAAAAGAATAATCTTTTCAATAAATGGAGCTAAAACAACTGGATATACATATTTAAAAAAAACAAAAAAAACTTCAATTAATTGCATCATATCCACAAAATGAATCACAGACCTAAATGTAAAATATAAAACTAAAACATTTCTTAACAAAAAGATAGGAAAAATGATTTTGACTGCATTAGGCCAAGCTTTTTTAGTTAAAACACTAAAAGCACATTTCATAAAAAGTATACATTGGTAAATTGGACTTCATCATAATTAAAAACGTGTTCTCTTCAAATGACACTGTTTAGGGGATGAAAAGACACACCACAGACTGGGAGAAAATATTTATAAAGCATGTGTCCAATAAAGGACTTGTCTCTAGAATGCATACAAAACTCTCCAAACTTAATAATACAGAAACAAACAACCCAATTAAAAAAAAAAGAAAAAAAGAAAACAGGCAAGTGATTTAAACAGACATCCCCCTTAAGAAGATATACAGATGGAAAATTAGCATATGAAAAGATGCTCAACATTAGGTTGATAGTCATTAGGAAAATGCAATTTAACATCATAATGAAATAATAATACACTTCCATTAGAGTAGCTAAAATTAAACAGGACTGATGATCCCAAGAACTGGTGAGGATCTTGAGGAACTGGCACACATACATTTTTTATGGGAATTTGAAATAATACAGCTACTTTGAAAGTGTGGCATTTGAAAGAAAACGTGAAATATGCACCTACTGTATGATCTAGCATTCTACACACAGGTATTTTAGCAATAGAAAATAAAGTATATATCTATATAAAAACTTGTTGAAGAATGTTTATAGTTCTATTTGAAATAGTCAAACAATGAAAACAACCTAAATGTTCATCAAATACTGTGGTATAGCTATATAACAAAATACCTTTCAACAATAAAAAGGGAATATACTATTGATAAATGCTACAACATGGAAGAATTTCACAATAATCAAGCTTAATGAAAGAATTCAAGCAAAAGAAAGTACATGCTGAAGTATTCCATTTATGCAAATTTCTAAGAAATGCAAATTTATGTATAATAATCAAAAGCAAAACAGAGTTTGCCTGAGATGGGATGGGCCAGAGAAGGGCTGGACAGAAGTACAAAGGGACACAAGATAAGATTTGGGAGTGATAGATATGGGTGCTTTTCTTGACTATAGTAATGGTTTCACAGGTATGCATATGTCAAAAATGCAAACTGTACACTTTAAAAGTGTAGAGTTCATTTTATGTCAATTAGACCTCAATACTGCTGTTTTAAAAAAATTAAAATAGTATTAAATATAATTATGGCTTATAAGATGCCAATAGCTACCATAACTTAAATACAGAAAGCATAATTCCCTTGAAACAATCACTAATTCATTGTAAGTCAGTAAAGACAAACATGATGAAGGATGAATGAATTATCAGGAGTGTGTTCATGTCACATTGCTTCTTATTTTGCTTTCTGTAAGGATTTGCTGCCTTTAAAAATCAGTTGAATTTAGCTTTCAATGATCATGGATTTATTATTATTTAGGTCTGATCATTCTTGACTGCTGAACCTGAGTCTCATCTCCCTGGTATCTCCCACCTATATCATTTCTAACTCCTGGGGGACCTGCCTTTGCCCACATTGGGATTTACCATTCCTAGATCCTTTCCAACCCAAGTGGCTTTGCTTTAACTACAGGCTATTTTGTGGTCTGACTCTTCCCTCTTCCTTTTCAGCCTTGTATTTTTTGTCCTGGTATAACATTATCTCAGGTATATTATCTTATTGTATATTATGTCCTGGTATAACATGGCTGGTAATTATTTCAGCTTTTATCTTCCTCCCACCACCCAAAACACTTACCCTTCATTTGAAAGAGAACAGACTCCCTAATAGACACCTGGTTCTCAGACTTTGTGGTTCAGAATCACCTAGAAGGCTTGTTAAGATACAGAATGCCAAATCCCATTCTCCATTTCTGATTTTGTAGATATGGTATGGGTTCAGAAATTTGCATTTCTAACTAGTTTCCACACAATGGTGATGTTGCTGGCTTGGGGCTACCTTGAGAACTACTGCTTAAAAGCTACTGGCTTTGAAGTTTGATGGAACAGCTTTCAAATCCCATCTGCATGTCTGAGGGTTAATTTATTTACTTTAGTCTCAGTTTGCTCCCTTGCAAATTAGCAATTATTATTGTTACTTTTTAATAGGATTATTGTAAAGATGAAATGTGTTAATATCTGCAAAGCACCTATAATGTATGAGGATTTAATAAGTAAAAGCTAGTGTTATTCTTAGTAGATTAATTATCATTATTAGACCACTCATGGAGAGAATATATGAAAAAGACAGTATTTCCCTCAGCATGTGCCATCAGCAGACGTTTCTTTCCATTTCAGTCTCTCAGGATTCATTGTTCCCTTACTCATCCTACAGCCACTCATCCCAGGTATTCTCTCTCTGGTCCAGTATCTTCCTACTGTCTCCCTGTTATCCCAGGCTTACTCTTCTCTGAATTTAAACTAATTAGGCCCATGTTTGATGACTTAGTCATTTGATAAGCCCAAGAAAATACATGTAACTTAATTGGTGTCATGAATATCTGGTGTTTCTCCCAGCCATTTTCTTCAAATTTTTAGTGACATTGATTTTAGATATGAAAGAAATCATGAGCATAAACATCTTTATGAATGTGTGTGTGTGTGTGTGTGTGTGTGTGTGTGTGTGTGTGTGTGTGTTGGCATGTACTTCAGCAGGCCAGAAGGAGCCCTGGTTTTGATGGGTTGAACAGTTTTTCAGTACATTTCAGATGACATTACAGAGGGCATTGATCGCTTCACTAAGCTCAGGGACCTAACTATTGCATTTATTGGGAGCTAAAACAGAATCCAATTAAGTTTTCTTCCTCCCTCCCTTCCTTCCTTCCTTCCTTCCTTCCTTCCTTCCTTCCTTCCTTCCTTCCTTCCTTCCTTCCTTCCTTCCTTCCTTCCTTCCTTCCTTCCTTCCTTCTTTCCTTCCTTCCTTCATTTTACCATCAACCTGCAGGAATTCTGGCTTGAAAGGCTTGCATGCTCTCCTCTATACTGCAGCTTTCCTCCTGTGTTGCTTTTCATTATCATCTGTGTCCACTCTTAAAGAAACCATCAAATCAGATCAAAGCAGACGGGTCAGAGCCAGTGGAAACCAAGAATGCCACACCTTAATCACACGACACCAGTCCCTAGTGCCCTACATCTTGCTCCTATTTTAAATCCCAACACAGAAAGTTGGGAGTGAGGCAGGCTTTCAAGATTTGGATACAACACTGCCGATCATTTTGTTATTTAATGATGTTGGAAACTAACTGAGCTTACCCTTCCAGAAGACAGGTGTGTTGCTTTATGGACCTTTCTGCAGAACACATAAAAGTGACGGGAAAAAGGTAGGGAGGAGGCAGGGCTGGCAGGTTATCTACCCTGACAAGCAGCAGCATTTATGGCTGCTCTGTGCCATCACCTTGTACAAATGAAGCTCATGTAAGCAAAATAAGTATGCATGCAGGAACTTCCCGTTTCCCTTTTCTCAATTGAGGGGCATCCAACCATAAATATGTTTCAAAAGAGGTTTAACATTTCTGATAGATTGATTTGAAGCAGCTCAGAGCTACATTTAAATAACAGAGGTCTTACTTCAAGGGTTTCTTGCCTCAGCCATGGGGATCCTTGGAGAGTCTCCCAATCACTATATGCTGGAAAAGATACTGGTTAGCAAGTTTCCTTTGTCTCTATTTAAGTCATATTTCCATCTGCACAGTCTGGTTTCTAGAATTAAATATTATCCCCTGCAATCAGATTTTCTCCCTCTGCCCCATATCAGGTCACATTTTTTTAATTTGTTTGATGTCTTCACATTAAGGTCAGTAGTTCTTAACAAAGACTGACAAATCACATATTCGGTCAATGCTCATGGCTTCTTTAATTGTTAAAAGGCCAATCCCTATTGTTAGATAAAATATATTGTTAAGGATAATATTGGCTAAAGTGTTATATTAATTTTGCACTAAAGCAACCCATTTGTAACATATGGCTGGTTCTTAAGAAAAAGAAGCTTTAGGTGTCCATGGCAAGATTACAAAGAAGTAAAATATCAAGCTGGACTCAGTTTCTCCTGGAAATCAACCTGTTTCTACTTGACCGCTTCACTGTGCCTCTCATTAATATATGTACCACAAATCTTAGTGGTAAACTAAAGCAAACTTAAATTAGGAAAGAAATCTGATAAGTACCTTCCTTCCCGTCGTATAATGCATCCTAGACTCCTCATGGGAAAATTCTTCTCTATGAAATGGAAGACTAACATTTTTCAAAAGAGAATTTAAAATAACTCAACGAATCAAATTTCTTACTTAATTTTAGGTATTCCAAAGGCAATATATGGGCATTTATTTATTTATTCATTCAGTCAGTCACTAAAAAACATGTATTTGTACCTACAATGTGTTGTAGGTGGTGGGGATGTAACAGTGAACAAAACAAAATTCCTTGCCTGAATGCAGTTTATATTTGTGTGAGGAGGGGACACAGTCATGATAAGTGAAAACTATAACATGCAGGTGGTACGACAGAGAGTGAAAAAGCAGGGAACAAGAATGGAAAGCGATGGTCTGGTTACCTTAGAGCTTACAGAACCATATGGGAATCAGAGTCTGGGGGATGAGCACCCAGAATTCTGGGTCCCTTCTTCATTAATGACATGAGATGTAGAAGGCCCAAGAGATTTGGTCTTCTCTGTAAGAAAGGGACTCTGGGAATCTGTGCCTCAGGGGTAAGTCTGTTAGAGACTCTTGCTCCAGATCTCTGAAATTTCTAATAGAGAGTTCTACCCTCCCAGGGGCCCTCCAGGCTCATCCTGCCAAAGTGCTTCTGAAGACATTCAGATCCAAAGGTCAAGGGACACCATTTAAATGACAATTTTGTTTTATTTTTGTCTATGCAGCATTTACACTAATTAGTTAGGGGGAAAGGTAGTGAGGGTGGTGGGACATGGCTTGCTCTGGGACTCTCTGAAAAGCCTGAGCTTCTGCATGACAATGCTGACTTGAGTGGAAGTACAACTTTATAATATGTCTACATCAGAGAGGAGGTTTGGATGAAGCGAGATTGTATACCTTAATTTGTGCCTTTATTGTCAGCAGTGACCCATTGGTCTCTGGATGCCTTCAGAGCTATGTGGACGGGTGGGCTGTCTGAGGAAGAGCTTGGGGGGTCATTTTGGGCTGGTGGCTCCACACCCTTGAGATGAGGGGTTGTATCATACTCTCATTGAAGCTCTCCCATGGTCAATGACTTAAGTCTTCCATAGGGAGATCAGATTATTTCTATGAGTTCGTGAATCTTGGCAAGACTAAATGCCTTAGCTTGCTAGCCAGACCTTACCCCCACTTAATTCCTCCTAGAATCAAATACAACTCCCAAGGAAACTGTTAGTAATCCCAGTTGTCCTTTTACTTTCAATCCCAGTTCATAGAGGTATCTTAAGTCAGCAATATTCTATGGAATCATAATTGAAGAGAGGCTCAAGAACAGAAGAGAAGGTGGGGTTAAGAATAGAAATGCAGTCCATTCTGAGAGATGTATTCAAGACTCTGCCAAACTACTCTTTTTGAGTCATATTATCTTTGAGGTTATATGAATTTTAGGAACAAGATATTCAGTACATGTGTGTTCATTATCCTTCCTCTGGTCTCTCAGGTGCCCTGTGGGGTGGTGGGCTGATAGTACCCATGACACTTGAAGAAGTGCATATGACTCCCTAAGGTGCCTGTTCTCAAGGGAGCAAGTATGTGCCTTGTGGGATGACTGGACTCAACATTCCAAATGTTTATGTAGGGAAAAAGTAGTCCCTAAGCATTTCCTATATGATGAGGAAGAAACAGAGAAAAAGTTCATGACATGACATGACATGTTTGAACCAGTTGGCCTGCCTAAGGGTTGGGGATCCGTGATAATTAAAGAAGAGATGTGATTAGCAGGAAACAAACATGGCATTTATTTTCATTGTGTCAACATTGTAAAATAATGTTTTTGAAGTTTAATTTGCTGATGAATTAAGAAGGAATCCTCTTGGTTTAAGACAACATAAATATAAATATTTCCCTTCATATTTTGGAGTAATCTTTATGAAAGCAATAGGAAATTATTGTTTGTGGCTCATTAAAATAGCTATTTATAATTACTATGTTTTGACATCTACTTTATACCAGTATGATAATTCTGACCTTCAGTTATGGAGTCAATGAAATGCAGACTTTAAAACTGCCTTTCCTAGGATATGCTTTCATCATGAACTATTTCAGGAGCTGTGTAGCAAACGGTGATGTGCAGTTGCCAGAGGATTTTTCACCTTTAGTGTATCTGTTTTATGTATGTTTCACTTGTTATTAATTGTCTACCTAAGAGGAAATGAGAAAATATCAAATTAAGGTGAAATACTTGCATCCAACTTTCAGACTTAAAAAGGCTGATTTTGTGAAATAGCTTCATGAAAATGTAAGTGGAATATTTTAGCAGTTGCCCTAATAAGTAAGTGAATATTTCAGCAATTGCCATAATGGGTGCATAAAATGGGCAATGAAGTTTCTTAAATGCTTTGTAAAGAACTCATAGTTTACACGAGTTGAAAGTCAAGTGGTAGAATTATTAGTTAATTAATTTATGGAGTACAAATTTATAACAAGGAATTATAGTGCCATTTCTAATAAGTGACACATTATTGATTAATTATTAAATTACAGAAATAGGATTTTACATGATCTTTTATCTGTTTTCTCTTTTGAACAGTAATTGCAAATCATAGGGATGTTACATGCTTGTAGGATATGTAAAATAATATGGACGAGCAAAGGGAAGAAAGTAGAAATCCTCTATTACCCTACTCTATGGAGTTAAGTAGCATGGACATTTTGAAGTACTTTCTTCCCATCTTTTTCTATACATGTGATATATTTGTCTTTTTAACAAAAATAGGATCATATATGCATTGACTTATGACCCATAGTTTAATAATATACTCTGAACATGTATTTTTTGTTTATGTGGAGAATATCCTTAATATTTTTCTACAGTTTTATTTGTAATATTTTCTTAGTAGTCAGTTTATGTAGATATACTATGGCTTTTTAAACAACCACCTTATTGTTGAATACTTAGGTTTTAGGTTTTCCAAATTTTGTGATTATACATGATTATGTAATACCTCTGTGTACACATCTTTATATGTTTATATGCTCATTTATTTTTGATCACTTTCTGGATGTGACATTGGTGGATCAAAGTCCTAAACACTTTCATTTCCCTTCAGGGAGGACCTATCAGTTTATACTCTCACCAGTAATGCATGAGAATGCCTGTTGTATTTTACCTTCCCCAAACTAGATATTATCCTCTTTTAATTTATGAAGAAATTTATGGGTAAAATTATATGTTACCTAATTTTCATGTAAATCTTTGCTTTTATAATTTTTTAAGGTTTATTCATTTATTTTGAGAGAGAAAGAGAAAGAAAGCACGCATGAGCAAGCAGGGGAGGGGAAGAGAGAGAGAGAGAGAGAAAGAGAGAGAATCCCAAGCAGACTCCTCACTGTCAGCACAGAGCCAGACATGGGGCTTGATCTCACAAATTGTGAAATCATGACTTGAGCCAAAATCACGAGTCAGATGCTTAACCAACTGAGTCACCCAGGCACCCCTAAATTTTTTTTTTATATTTAGGAAGAACATATCCTATCCTGAGAATAAGTTAATGTGTACTATCCTGAGAATAAGTTAATGTGTACATTATTTTAAAAAATCCTCATCACTTTTGATAAGGAAAGAGGGAAGATGGTGGCGTAGGAGGACGCTGGGCTCACCTTGTCCTGCTGATCACTTAGATTCCACCCACATCTGCCTAAATAACCCAGAAAACTGCCAGAAGACAAGCAGAACAGACTCTCTGGACCCAAGTGTAGACAAGAGGCCCATGGAAGAGAGTAGGAAGGGCAGAGAGGTGGTGCGTGCTACATGGACTGGCAGGAGGGAGCAGGGTGGTGGAGGGGCAGCCCAACTGGCAAGGCGAGACCCCGAGTCTGGCTTGCAAAAGCGGAGGGGCCGGAAGGTGTGAGTTCTGACAGCCAGCAGGACTTAACATCTGGAATGTTATAAGTCAACAGCTATGCTCTCAGAGAGTGGGGCAGGTGAGAGGACGCCAGGAGGGAGAGTTGTTAGGCCCAGAAGGACAGAGCTGGGGTGGGGGGAACAAAGGTTCTGGCAAGCGCCATTTCCCTCTCCCATCCCCCAGCCAAAATTCCAAAGGGAACCAATTCCCGTCACTGAACTTGTTTGCACCGTGCAAACGCCCAACACTGTGCTTCTGTGAATCCATCCTTCCGATGGGCCTGCCTCCCTCCCAATGCTGCAGGGCCCCTCCCACAGGGGACCACTGATGGCAAAATGAGCTAAGCTTGCCCCTCCTGCCCCAGTGCACCTTGCAGATTTACCACGGCTAATATGCCAGATCCCATTGAAGCAGCACCACAAGCCTGGCAGTGTGCAAGTAGCCCAGACAGGGGCCACACCACTCCACAGTGAGTCCTGCCCCTGGGAGAGGGGAAGATAAGGTACATACCAGTCTGACTGTGGCCCCAGAGGTGGGCTGGGGGCAGACATTGGGTCTGACTGCGGCCCACCCACCAACACAAGTTACTCCAGACAGCACAGGGGAAGAGCCCTGCAGTTCCGCGCCACTCCAGGGACTATCCAAAATGACAAAACAGAAGAATGCTCCTCAAAAGAAACTCCAGAAAGTAGTGACAGCTAACGAATTGATCAAAAATGATTTAAGCAATACAACAGAACAAGAATTTAGAATAATAGTCATAAACTTAATCGCTGGGCTTGAAAAAAGTATAGAGGACAGCAGAGAATCTATTGCTACAGAGATCAAGGGACTAAGAAACAGTCATGAGGAGCTAAAAAATGCTATAAATGAGGTGCAAAATAAAATGGAGGCGAACACAGCTCAGATTGAAGAGGCAGAGGAGAGAATAGGTGAATTAGAAGATAAAATTATGGAAAAAGAGGAAGCTGAGAAAAAGAGAGATTAAAACAATCTAGGAGTATGAGTGGAGAATTAGAGAACTAAGTGATGCAATGAAATGGAACAATATCCGTATGGTAGGAATTCCAGAAGAGGAAGAGAGAGAGAAAGGGGCTGAAGGTGTACTTGAAGAAATCATAGCTGAGAACTTCCCTGATCTGGGAAAGGAAAAAGGCATTGAAATCCAAGAGACACAGAGAACTCCCTTCAGACGTAACTTGAATCGATCTTCTGCACGACATATCATAGTGAAACTGGCAAAATACAAGGATAAAGAGAAAATTCTGAAAGCAGCTAGGGATAAACACATTCTAACATATAAAGGGAGACCAATAAGACTAGTGACAGACCTATCTACTGACACTTCGCAGACCAGAAAGGAATGGCAGGAAATCTTCAATGTGATAAACAGAAAAAATATGCAGCCAATAATCCTTTATCCAGCAATCTGTCATTCAGAATAGGAGGAGAGATAAAGGTCTTCCCAAACAAACAAAACCTGAAGGAATTCATCGCCACTAAACCAGCCCTACAACACATCCTAAGGGGGATTCTGTGAGTGAAATGTTGCAAGGACCGCAAAGGACCAGAGACATCATTACAAGCAGGAAACCTACAGACAGCACAATGACCCTAAACCCATCTTTCAATAATAACACTGAATGTAAATGGACTAAATGCCCCAACCGAAAGACATAGGGTATCAGAATGGATAAAAATCAAGACCCATCTATTTTCTATCTGCAAGAGACTCATTTTGGACCTGAGGAAACCTTCAGATTGAAAGTGAGGGGATAGAGAACTATCTATCATGCTACTGGAAGACAAAAGAAAGCTGGAGTAGCCATACTTATGTCAGACAAACTAGACTTTAAATTAAAGGTTGTAACAAGAGATGAAGAAGGGCGTTATATAATAATTACAGAGTCTATCTATCAGGAAGAGCTAACAATTATAAATGTCTATGTGCCGAATATGGGAGCCCCCAAATATATTAAACAATCAGAAACATAAGCAACCTTATTGATAAGAATGTGGTAATTGCAGGGGACTTTAATACTCCACTTACAACAATGGATACAACATCTAGACAGAGAATCAATAAGGAAACAAGGGCCCTGATGATACATTGGATCAGATGGACTTGACAGATATATTTAGAACTCTGCATCCCAAAGCAACAGAATATACTTTCTTCTTGAGTGCACATGGAACATTCTCCAAGATAGATCACATACTGGGTCACAAAACAGCCCTTCATAAGTATACAAGAATTGAGATCATACCATGCACACTTTCAGACCACAATGAGATGAAGCTTGAAATCAACCACAGGAAAAAGTCTGGAAAACCTCCAAAAGCATAGGGGTTAAAGAACACCCTACTAAAGAATGAATGGGTCAACCAGGCAATTGGAGAAGAAATTAAAAAAATAAATGGAAACAAATGAAAATGAAAATACAACAATCCAAACGATTTGGGATGCAGAAAAGGCAGTCCTGAGAAGAAAATACATTGCAATCCAGGTCTGTCTCCAGAAACAAGAAAAATCCCAAATACAAAATCTAACAGCACACCTAAAGGAAATAGAAGCAGAATGGCAAAGACACCCCAAACCCAGCAGTAGAAGAGAAATAGTAAAGATCAGAGCAGAAAAAATAATATAGAGTCTAAAAAAACTGTAGAGCAGATCAATGAAACCAAGAGTTGGTGTTCTGAAAATATAAACAAAATTGGTAAACCTCTAGCCAGGCTTCTCAAAAAGAAAAGTGAAATGACCCAAATAGAAAAATCATGAATGAAAATGGAATTATTACAACCAATCCCTCAGAAATACAAGCAATTATCAGGGAATACTATAAAAAATACATACCAACAAACTGGACAACCTGGAAGAAATGGACAAATTTCTAAACACCCACACACTTCCAAAACTCAAACAGGAAGAAATAGAAACCTTGAACAGACCCATAACCAGTGACAAAATTGAATCAGTTATCAAAAATCTCCAACAAATAAGAGTCCAGTACCAGATGGCTTCCCTGGGGAATTCTACCAGACATTTAAAGCAGAGATAATACCTATCCTTCTCAAGCTGTTCCAAAAAATAGAAAGGGAAGGAAAACTTCCAGACTCATTCTATAAAGCCAGCATTACTTTGATTCCCAAACCAGACAGAGACCCAGCAAAAAAAGAGAAATACAGGCCAATATCTCTGATAAATATGGATGCAAAAATTCTCAACAAGATACTAGCAAATTGAATTCAACAGCATATAAAAAGAAGTATTCACCATGATCAAGTGAGATTCATTCCTGGGATGCAGGGCTCATGCAACATTCGCAAATCAATCAATATGATAAATCACATTAATAAAAGAAAAGATAAGAACCATATGATCCTGTCAATCGATGCAGAAAAAGCATTTGACAAAATTCAGCATCCTTTCTTAATAAAAACCCTCGAAAAAGTCGGGATAGAAGGAATATACTTAAACATCATAAAAGCCATTTATGAAAAGCCCACAGCTAAAATCCTCAATGCGGAAAAACTAAGAGCTTTCCCCCTGAGATCAGGAACACGACAGAGATGTCCACTCTCACCACTGTTGTTTAACATAGTGTTAGAAGTTCTAGCATCAGCAATCAGACAACAAAAGGAAATCAAAGGCACCAAAATTGGCAAAGATGAAGTCAAGCTTTCACTTTTTGCAGATGATATGATATTATACATGGAAAACCCAATAGACTCCACCAGAGATCTACTAGAACTGATACATGAATTCAGCAAAGTGGCAGGATACAAAATCAATGTACAGAAATCAGTTGCATTCCTATACAATAATAATGAAGCAACAGAAAGAGAAATAAAGAAACTGATCCCATTCACAATTGCACCAAGAAGCATAAAATACCTAGGAATAAACCTAACCAAAGATGTGAAAGATCTGTATGCTGAAAAGTATAGAAAGCTTATGAAGGAAATTGAAGAAGACATAAAGAAATGGAAAAACATTCTGTGCTCATGGATTGGAAGAATAAATATTGTTAAAATGTCAATGCTACCCAAAGCTATCTACACATTCAATGCAATCCCAATCAAAATTGCACCAGCATTCTTCTCAAAGCTAGAACAAGCAATCCCAAAATTTGTATGGAACCACAAAAGACCCTGAATAGCCAAAGTAATATGGAAGAAGACCAAAGCAGGAGGCATCACAATCCCAGACTTTAGCCTCTACTACAAAGCTGTAATCATCAAGACAGCATGGTATTGGCACAAAAACAGACACATAGACCAATGGAATAGAATAGATATTTCAGAATTGGACTCACAAAAGTATGGCCAACTAATCTTTGACAAAGCAGGAAAGAATATCCAATGGAAAAAAGACAGTCTGTCTCTTTAACAAATGGTGCTGGGAGAACTGGACAGCAACATGCAGAAGGATGAAACTAGACCACTTTCTGATACCATTTACAAAAAAATTCAAAATGGATAAAGGACCTGAATGTGAGACAGGAAACCATCAAAACCCTAGAGGAGAAAGCAGGAAAAATATCTCTGACCTCAGCCACAGCAGTTTCTTACTCGACACATCTCCAAAGGCAAGGGAGTTAAAAGCAAAAATGAATTATTGGGACCTCATCGAGATAAAAAGCTTCTGCACTGCAAAGGAAACAATCAACAAAACTAAAAGGCAACCGATGGAATGGGAAAAGATATTTGCAAATGACATATCAGAGAAAGGGCTAGTATCCATAGTCTATAAAGAGCTTGCCAAACTCCACACCCAAAAAACAAATAATCCAATGAAGAAATGGCAGAAAACATGAATAGACACTTCTCTAAAGAAGACATCCAGATGGCCAACAGGCACATGAAAAGATGCTCAATGTCACTCCTCATCTGGGAAATACAAATCAAAAGACACTCAGATACCACCTCATGCTAGTTAGAGTGGTTAAAATGAACAAATCATGAGACTATAGATGCTGGCAAGGATGTAGAGAAACGGGAACCCTCTTGCACTGTTGGTGGGAATGCAGACTGGTGCAGCCACTCTGGAAAACAGTGTGGAGGTTCCTCAAAAAATTAAAAATAGATCTACCCTATGATCCAGCAATAGCACTACTAGGAATTTACCCAAGGGATACAGGAGTGCTGATGCATAGGGGCACTTGTACCCCAATGTTTATAGCAGCACTTTCAACAATAGCCAAATGATGGAAAGAGCCTAAATGTCCATCAACTGATGAATGGATAAAGAAATTGTGGTTTATATACACAATGCAATACTACTTGGCAGTGAGAAAGAATGAAATATGGCCTTTTGTAGCAACATTGATGGAACTAGAGAGTGTTATGCTAAATGAAATAAGTCATACAGAGAGAGACAGATACCTTATGTTTTCACTCTTATGTGGATCCTGAGAAACTTAACAGAAGTCCATGGGGGAGGGGAAGGAAAAAAAAAAAGAGGTTAGAGTGGGAGAGAGAGCCAAACCATAAGAGACTCTTATAAACTGTAACAAACTGAGCGTTGATGGGGGTTGGGAGGGGGGGAGGGTGGGTGATGCGCATTGAGGAGGGCACCTTTTGGGATGAGCACTGGGTGTTGTATGGAAACCAATCTGGGAATAAATTTTATATTAAAAAAATTCCCTTATTTCATTTTTTTTTCATTTAGATCGTTGATTCAACTGAATCTTACTTATATACAATGTGCAAGACAGCAATATAATTGCACTTATAAAGTGATTAACATTTATATTTGTTAGAATAATAAATGTTTTCAGTAGATACTTAGCTGCCACTTTAACTCTATACTAAACTGTGGGCTAATTTTTAATTTTCTAATCTATTTTTATTCACTATTACCCTGTTTAAAAATATTATATCTTTATACATTAGTTTAATAATATGATAGATTGAATTCTCCAACCTTACCAAGTACATTCTTTTTCATGTACTTAAATTTTCCAAGTTTGTCAACTTACCAAAAATATTATATCACATAACACATTGGATAAGATTTCCATTTAATTCATCATTAGAGAAATGAAACCTAACAAATTTGAGTTTTCACATTTAGAAATTTGGTAGATCTTCTTATTTATTTTTTGAATAAATTGTAGTAAGGTTTTTGACTTTTAAACCATATGTATATATATCCTCCAAACATTAATAGTTATTTATTTGTGTGGTTTTTTTTCTTTAAAAAGTAGCCTAAATCTCTTGGTGGTAAATAGATTTCTATTCTCACAATTTGAGCAATGTGAAGTTGAAGCTTAAAAATGTACTATATGGGATGAAAAAAATAAGTGAAAGGTAAATGGCAGTTAATTAAATTGTAATCCAATACAAATACCTCACTGAGTATTTAAAGAAATAGCTCTTTTTTTTTTTTACTGTTAACTAATAACATGTTACAAGAGAATTTAAATCTATCATATTTCTACAAATTATCCAATCATTTTTTATTATAAAACTTGAAATACAACATAGGAAATATGCAACACTGCTCATTTGTCATTTCAAATATCTGTAAATAGAAGTAGAGTTGCTGAGGTAAAAGATACATACAGTGTAATTTTGATACATATTGTCAACTGTCCTTCCATGGAGGTTGTGAAATTTATACAACCACCAAAGATGGAAGAGCATGCCTCTTTGACCACAGTATCAGTAATAACGTGACTCATGAAATTTTAGGATTTTTGCCAATGTGTAAGTAAAAAAAAAACAAAAAACTATCAAATTTTCATTTGCAATTTTTTTTTTCTAAAATTGGTTTGAGCAATTTTTCCTCTGTCCTAGAAACTTTTTTTGTTTCAATTATTTGTGGAATAAATTTTGAAGTTATTTGCCCATTTTTAAAATAGAATTGTGGTCTTTTTTTTCTTACCAATTTCTGAGAGATTTTTATATGTGAGTGGGATTAACCCTTTGGGTTGTAGGATTGATGTTTCTCCTGTTTTTAATCTCTTTCTACAGTGGTGTTTTGTTTTTGTTTTGTTCTGTGGAGAGATTTGTTTGTTTTTAAAATATAACCACTTCAAGATTACACATCAAATTATCCAGGTTCTCTTTTTATACTGTTTGGGAAAATAAGTTTATATTTAAATCTTTGATGAATTGAAACATTTCCTGAATTATGAGATAAGGTAGAAATTTAAAATTATTTCTTTCAGACAACTATCCAGTTGCTACAACATCATTTCTTTTACAAATTTTCTTTTTCCCATTGATTCGAAATACTACTTTATCCACGTATATCAAATTTTCCCGTGTTAGGTGTGTCTGTGATGTCTCTATTACATTTCATTGAAACTCAGTATCATATACCCATGTCACAATTTTATTTTAGTAATACATATATATTATATACACACACACATATATATATATGGTTAGTGTGTGTGTGAGAAAGAGAGACCTATATATTCATTTTCTACACTGCTATCTTACTAAGCTGTCTTTATAGTAGTTTTCAATACTTTTTCTTAGGCTTTTCAAGTATATAATCCTATCATATGCAAATAACAACAATTGTATCTCCTCTTTTCTAATTTTTTTTCTTCCCAATTCTCTTTTGTGATTATGTTAGCTAGTTCATATCTACTATCTATTTGAAATTTTAAAGGATAGTGGGAATCCTTATCCTTTTCCTGACTTTATTGAGAATGCCTTTAGTGTTTACCTATTAAGCATGATTCTGTCTTTTTGGGTTGAGGTAGGTACATTTTATCATGCAAAAATTATCCAATTTTATTTTATCAGCAGTTTTTGTTAATAGTTTCTGCTGATTTATGTCTAATATCTTTAAGTATGAATAGAAATAACATGATCTTTCTCTTCAATTTTGAAGTAGGATACGTTTTATTAATGTAGTTCCTAATATTGAACTCTCTTTATAAACTCTACTTTATTAGGACGCTTAATTATTTTAACCCTCTTCCAGATTCTTTTTGTTAACATGAATGTGCAATCCCATTCCTACAGTCTGAAACTCCCTCCCCCCTTTTTTTTCCTCACAACTTTGACACAAAAACTCAGTTGGGATTAAAATGTGATTTGAGACTCTATTCAATCTCCATATGATTGTTATATATCTTGTAGAAATGTCCATGTGATTGAAGAATGCTGCCCTAGAACCACTGGCTATGTAATGTACTATACAATATATGAATTCCATTCTCTTTGTAAAATCCACAACCCAGGGGTTTTAGTTGGGGGATTTTGTATTTTATTACTTCCCTATTACTAATTATAAGTAAAGTTGTCCTCCATTTATTATTTTCTTAGTTTGTATTCTTTGGTTTGTATAAATAGTATACTCCAGAAAAAAGAAAAGAAAATTTTGTCCTTGTCTGTCTTCTGGAAAAGCTTAATTAACATTAGAATTATCTTTTATTTAAAGGTTTGATAAAACCTTTTAAATTAGAAAATAAAACATTTTTGAAAATCCATTCAGTATGGAGGCCTATGAAATAAAATGTCAAAGTTCTTTGCTTCTACCTTCTCACTTCTTCTTTTAGTTACTATTCTGATCATTGAATCACTGTTAAAAATTGGATGTGTATTCTTCCAGAACTTTCCTTATGCCACATACAAAAACAGCAAAGAAGGGTTTATAACATTTTTTAAATCTATTAATAAAGTGAATAGTTTTTTATATTTTTTGAACATTTGTATTTTGGAGCTGCCTATTTGTATACTTTTATGTTGTTTTTATTATGGTCATTCTGTAAAGATTTAGTGTTTTAAAGAGATTAGCTCTTGTCTGTCCTCCCTTACCTTCTCACTTTTCCCCAGAAGCAACCATTGAATCATTTCTAATGTTCTGTTGTGTTTCTACATAGCTCTTTTTCTGCATACATACAAATTTTCATATCTACTTAAAATTGTATACCATTTAAAATATTTTAAATACGTATTACTTAAAATGTATGTATTCAATACACATTAGTATATTATATATAAAATAATATATAGTCTACACTCCTTGCTTATTTTACATAGCAGTAAAAAAGGTCAATAGAGTCTTTTTAAAGGTTGCAGTATATTTCATTACTCCACTGAAGGACTATTGCATTTTTCTCCCCTCTTTTTGCTCTTAAAATGCAGTAAAAATGTAGTACATGAATGTGGGGAAAAGTACAAGAAGAGGGATTGCTGACTTCAAGTTGCATGAAAACTTTGATAGAAACCATCTTCTTAAAGTTGTTTCACCATTTTATGAACATCTTTT
The DNA here is from genome assembly GCF_027475565.1 of Acinonyx jubatus. Classification (NCBI taxonomy): domain Eukaryota; kingdom Metazoa; phylum Chordata; class Mammalia; order Carnivora; family Felidae; genus Acinonyx; species Acinonyx jubatus. Next base: position 195,857,475 of record NC_069381.1, on the reverse strand, counting down.
TAATATCTTTACTGATTTGTGGTATTATCAATCTCAAGTTATTATCAATCCAATATTGGTATCTCATTTTTATAATTTTTATCTCCCTGGATCCCTTGGGGGGGGGGGTGAAGGATATTTCCATATGTGTATTACACATTTGATTTTCTTCTGTGAATTTCCTTTATATACTCTGACCATTTCCTACTCTATAGAGCTATTTTTTTCTCATTTATTTCAAGGAGCTTGTTGTATACTAGGGATGTTAACAATTAGATGTGTCAAACGTTTGCTCCCAAGCACCTCTAAGGTCCCCTCTCTCTCTCATTTGTGCACTGCCCATCCCTTCTGTTGGCTTCTTCCTTTCCATTTTCCCTTTTGGCGGGTCTATTTCCCGTCTTATTTGTATCACTACTAAACTAGAAGGGGATAAGAGAAAAGGAGTTAAATATTTGAATAGGGCCTATGGCAACATCAGTTTAGTTAGCAAGGATATGGAATCTTCTCACTCAATGTGTATGGAGGATTTTGTGGATGCTTTCTGTCCATTCCAATTTTTCATGAAGTGACTTTTCCTTCAGAACCATTAATAATGACTGACTATCCCAGTGAAAACATGGAACTCACTGACATACTGGCTGATCAAATGTAAAAAGTGCAATTAGGATGCTCTAATGCACAAATATTTTTTTAATAGAATGTATGGTCAGTGACCAAAGATTTGAAATATTTGTCACTCAAAACTAGAATGTTTTCTTCAAGCAAATGCTGTGCTACTTTACTTTTTTGTACTATAAAGACAAAACCATAAAGAATATTCATTAATTCACACAGGAAGGACTCAGGCTGAAAGATAGGTCAGAATACCACAATCTTGGGGAAAGATGGACAGTCAGGAAATATATTTTTCAAGAAGGCATTTGGATTGCTAGCTCTTGCAGACATATAGAGGAGGGAGAAGCAAATGTTTAATAACGTTTTAAAAAACAATAGATTCCTTTGTCAGTTCCCTCCAGGCCTTGCCAAATAAAAAAGCATCTCTTTCTCCTCTTATTTTGTGTGTGTCCAGTCATTCACATTTTTCCTGAATGTTTCTATTTTTTCAGACAATTGACGGTATTTTCTTGATGGTAAACTAACTGTAGTAAGAATGGAGTTTATAGCTTGGCTATAATTATTGATAACCCCTGGCAATCTTGCTGGAGGTAATCATTAAGACCGGGAAATCAAACATTCTCTCTCTTGTTATATTATCAGAAAAAATTTTTAGTATATGTCTTTAAATGTATTCTTACAAATTATATTATGGAGAATAAAGAGAGGCCATCACTGTATGAGCTAGGGAGCATATTACTTTGTACTTTATAATGTTAAAAATAAATTTAAAGATAATTGTTACATTTTCATTGGTAAACCAATGTTTTCTGGGAAAAACATGCATATATTATTGTATTTCCTTATTCTATTTGCTCTTAAGTAATCTGAGAATGAAGATTTTTATATTAGCTGAATATTGAGTTTTAAGGTCAGGTGTGGTACATTCTATCATCTTAAACTTTTGTTTTATATCTTTAAAGCCTCTTGCTCTTGGCAAGTTATAATTCAGGAAGGCAGAAAAATTGATTTTAGTATGCAAAAACAAAGTATTTGGCAGCTAAGATAATCAGCATTTATGCAAACTAAACATTTGCAATATTTATGAAGATTTAAGAAAATGTAGAAAATGTTATAGGACTGTTTACAAATTAAGATCTATTGCCTGTACCTTGAATCCATAGGGTAGATTTTTATCCTTTTTTCAATCTAAGACAATGGTGGCATACTTTAAGAAATAGTTTACATTATAATAGGAAAATTAATCTTGTATAGAATAAGAAAGGCTTACTATGTGTTGGCAATTTAAGAAATTGTTCTAGTTGTATTCTGTCATAATAAACATCTACTCTCCCCCTTCCCCTGTGCCCCATCCTGGCTCTTCCACACATGGGTAATCTGTTTCTGTTTTCTGGGCCAGGCTTAGAAAGAAAGCAAGCAAGATGTGGCTCAGTATGTTCTCTCAGTAAAATAGTATCATTGGTGGTCATAAGGGTACTCCAGTGATTTTTAATATGCTTTTATTTGACAATGATTATACTTCACTTTTTGGGCACAAGTGACTAATTAGTGTTATTTAATAATAAAAAATATGTCATAATGTTATATTACGATTAGAGTTCATCTTCCTACTAAGTCTAATTCAGGTTCATTTCCCTTATTAAAAGAAAAAGGTTTCCTTTGAAATGGCAAAAGGGAACAGAAATGGTCTTTTTGTAGTGCATCATGAACAAAATATTGGAAAAGTTAACTAATAGATCTTGTTCTCTCAACATGTTTTCCATGAATACTAATGGGCTACTAATTAATTAACTAATTAATTGAACAATTAAAGTCCATTCATTATATGTTTTTATACAAAGAAGGTTTCGTTTGAAGACAGATTTCTACTCTATAACGTGGAGTAAAGTATAATAATCTTGGGTTACATCAAATTAAAGGTGATTAATTTGTAGTGGCTGATTTGACATTTGATGTGAACGTTAACTCAGGACATATTACAGGTTTTGGTGTGGGGTAGCTAGGATTATGTGGTAGTGAATGTGTAAACCCTGTGTTTTAAATACATGGTCTAGAATGTTTTAATTCTGCGAGTACTCTGAATATGTCCAGATGAGAGTTTTTAACTATAAGCATGGTTTTGTTTACCATAAATATGAAACAAAGCCAACCAGGGACACCTAGGGAAGAGAGGATCCTCAAGGACCTGTTTAGACAGTTGCTTCTAGAAAAAAAAACAGTCTTCAGTCAAAGACTTGTCAATCCTATTTTTAAAGATTGATTAGGTAGCTGATTTTTTTCTTCCTTCTGTCCTTGGAGAAAATGAAAAATAACAGGTCCTCTTCCACTTTAGACTAACCATTCATATACTTGATGACAGTTAGGTCTCCCTTGAGCCTTCTCTTCTCCAGGACAAATTATGCTAACTCCTTCAGTCTGTCCTCATAGGTCCTATTTTTCAACCATTAAATCATCTTATTGTTCTTCCCTGTATCTTTTCCAGTTTCTTCAAAATCCTTTAAAAATTATAATGTCTTAAATTGTATATATTTACATATATTATATAGGTTAGGACTTCAGGTTGATATTTATTTCCACCTTCTAAGTCAGAAAAGATGGTCACTATGACACAGGTCAGTTGGATGAAAGGAATAATAGCAAAAATAGAAGGCAAGTGAGCAGCTTCATATTCAACTCAGTGGATTCTTATGATGCAAAATAGTAAAACTGTGCCTGCAAAAATGTCCTAAGTGTTCTTTATAAGTCCTTTGGGAAGACACCAAGACAAGAAAACTATTGTAAAAACAACTAGAACTGCTTTTGCTTTTTCTTTAATAAACTGATACCTCCTTTTACTAATTATAATTCTATAAAGAAAAAGATTAGCAGATGAACTAACATAGTGGCAAATTCAGGACAAAAAAAAGGTGAGTAATAGAAGAAGATGAGCACTTGTTAACTCAAGGAAGGGCACAGGGATTCAGTATAAGAGTGATTTCAGTTATTAAGAGCTAGAGCCATTTTTTTTCAAGCAGTCATTAATGCCAAGAGGGGGCATTTGTGGAATGCTACCTAGCGTTGCTTTATTTTTTGGCAGCACATGACCAGTAGGAAGAACATGATACTGGCTTTGCTGATATGCTGCCCTGGGTCTATGGCACTGCACTGTGTTCTCTTCAGCATCACGTTGATTTTGAGTGATTTACATACAGTCTGCATTCAACCTCTCCATTCCATGAAGACCAAAAAGGAACCCATAATCTTAGAAACCAAGTTTCCCTCTACCCAATTCCTGTGAGAGCAAGATTCCAGTGTAATAAAAACCTACAATAAAGGCCCTAAACCTTCTAGTCTTTCTTACTTCAACTTAAGTACATTAATAATTGAATTTTGTATTTCTTTGATAATTCAACTTTAAAGCAAAAGGTTTTTCTATGCCCAAAGCCAAGGATCTGGCATTTACCCTACTCTCTCTCCTGGTTATGCACTATGAAATGGGATGAACTGCTTTATAGCTTCCAAAGAAAGAAATTAAGTCATAACAAAAAGATGGTTTTGTGTTCTTTCTAATATCCTCCCTATAAATCAACAGTCAATAATAGGGACCACAACAGAGCTTATAAGAGCGTTAATTCCCCAGATGTAAAGCTTTGTGAGGCACCCATTGCTGGTTTATTTTCACATTAAGTTGGGATAAAAGTATAAATTTGCCATGCCCATATTGAAGAACCACAGGCAAACAGTGGGATCTTGCATCGAATGGTGGGCAGTGGTAGAATATTTGTGTTTTGCACTAACCCCTCTTTGAAAGCTAATGCAGTATGGTCTTACCATTTTTGCAGACAGGACAACACTGTTCTGGTTCATAGACTGGGTTGACACACTCAGGAACTGCGCAGTCTGCTACAACACAGTGAACTTCATTGCTGGGCTCACAGCGACACCATTCACATGGAGAGGGCTAGGAACAAATCTAAAATTAGCCCCTTTTCTCCTATAACTTAATGCTTGCACATTCATATGCTGTTAGAAGATAAAACATCAGTGTTTATATTGGCTTTACTGTATCAACTCCATTTACCATGTGTATGATCATTCTTCCCCAATGGAAAGCAACCTGGATATCCAAGCCAAAGTGGGTTGCTGTGTGGAGCTCAGGTTGCCATGAGCAACTGGGGCACTATGGGATGACTCTTCCTATGACTTATGTTCCTACTTTACGAAGAAGTGTTGGGACAACTAATATGTCACCTCTTGGTTTGGTTTCCAGATGCACTGATTGCCCTACCTTCCTCTGGCAAACAGGAATGATACTGGATCATGTGAAGTAAGTTTTTGCTATTTGTCACTTTTCTTCCTAAGAAAGAAAAGGATTACTGAGAAGCAAGAAAATGGTAAATGGACATCCTAACCCTTTGTATGAACTCCTTTTCAAGCTAACCTAGACTCTAAATGGCATTTTTTTTCCAATATGAATTTTAGAAAAGATTGCATTTGGGATCCAAACGTTCAGGTACTGCCTCTTGAAAGATTTAGTGAATACCTTTCATCTTTCCTGCTTGCTTTTATGAATGAACTAAAATCAATTGACTTAAAAAGCCACTAGTTAGAGTCAAAGACTAAAAATGGAACTGAAAAGTGATTAATTTAGAGGAGGAAAAAAAAACAGGCAGAAAACAATTTTTGTCTCAACAGTACTTACCAGCCAAAAGTGAGTTTGAGATTTTCTGTTTCTTTTCCACAAACTGCCTATACCACAAATAATCTCAAGCAGTGACCATTTTGTGATGTTCTCATGTTTACAAGTTCTATCTCTAATTTCTCATGCAACAGAGTTTGGAATTCTGGAATAAAAACTTGGAGGTCTCAGAAGTTATACAAGTGTCTACTTCTCAAATCATTCCATTTGTTCTGAGAACATTCTACCTCCAGTCCTATGCCACAGTGCCACAATCTGTGTTGGAAATCTAATAGTCCAATAAATCTTTCTCACAGGCCACAGTTACTTTGAGGTAAATTTTGCATTGTAAAATGCAATTTGCAAGTTCCTCACTTGCAAATTGTGTTAATTAAAGCTCTCTGCCTTTGTCTCAATTGCTACTGTCCATATCAGCTCTTGTTTTTCTTCAACCTGTGGGGGTGAAAACCTTTCAACTAATTATTTTCAAATTAATGTTACCTTTGCTTTCTGCTTGGAGAATGAGAGTCTAGCTTTCAATTATTTTACTTTCCAATTTAGTAGGAATAAGAGAATTAGACATAGAATCTGTAGGAAAAGTATTTCTAACGTTGTCAATACATTCATTGAAGGGTACAGTTAAGCTCCTTACTGTGTGGTGAGATGTGTTAAGTAGTATCTCAAAGCAATGTATTAGATCGTCCTAAGGGCTGGGATTTTTCTGAAGCTCCTCTACTGAAAAATCTCAGGAAATTAAGGAAAAGACACCATAGCACATTATTTGTTGGCGAAATGTGAGAAATCCTGTGAGAAAGGAAAATTTTTGCTGCTCTAACTCCTTATTTCACAAGCCCCATTGTGCTATCTTAAATTCCCAAGTAAAATGGTCAGAAGCTGTCTCCCTTTCCTTCGTTAATTGCAAAGAATTTTTACATAGGCTTCTGAAGTGCATTTATGGTTAATATGAGAGAAAAAGGGAACCACTAATATGACTTCCACACCCTGCCCTTCCATAGCTGTGACCCTTCATTCTTGCTGCAGGACGGGCTGATCTGTGCAACTCTAGTGGACTGATTCAGCCATTAAAAATCCCAAAGAGCCCCTAAATCTTCCAATGAAAAATGTTTACTCAAATTAACTGTGGCCTGTGAGAAAGATTTATTGGACTATTAGATTCCTAACAGAGATTATTAAAGACACCATTCTGACTCAAACAATGTTTTTGGAAATGATTAACTACTGGATATCATGCCAAGCCATTTACCTATGTCAACTTACTTATTTCTCATAATAAGCCTATGAAGGAAGATTTGCTATTATCTTTATCTCATAGATGAGGATATAGGCTGAGAGGGTCAATAACTTCCTTAGGCCTAGGCAGCAAGGGACAGAGGCAGGATTTGAACCCAGGTGGTGTACTTGCTATAATGTCCTGCCAGTGATAGCAAGAATCACTATTCTGGGTACTCCCATTTGCGTAGTTCATTTTACAGTGGTTTGGACCCTTCTCTATGCAGGCCACATCCAGAGGAATAGCCACTAGGAACTGAATAATTGATTTATGGAAGATGCGTACTTCTGCTAAAACAGGGAATTTCACTAGGGTATTTAGTGCATAAAGAGGTTATTATGGAGCCATAGAGCTTTTTAACCTTCTCCAAATGTAAATTAGTAAGAAAAGAATAGTAGGTTGAAGTTAAGTTGCCCTGAGGCTCACATCCTTTGGGGCGTTGGCATCTTTAGCCTCGTAACCACACTGGAGGGTATCTGAGAGAAGCACTAACAGATGATGGTGCAGTAAAGACCCAGGGGCATCTATGTGAAGCCAGTGGAGACTGGATGTGTATGCCCTAGAGTTCTGAGAAATATTCTGAGGAAGAGCTATGACTATAAGGCTTGGTGATAAAAGTACACCTGATTTTTTAAGGGATTTTGAATAATGAGAAACATAAATTGGAAAAATGAAAGTATCACCCTAGCCACTGAGGGACATTTTCTTTGAATCTGACGTTATTCCCTGACTCTGACTTTATTCAAATACCACACCCTTCCTGGGTCTAAAATCTCTTGTCAGACACATGCAATTTCCTCTTTTGTTTTCATTAATTTTTTCCCGCAAATAATCTCTTTCAGTCCATTTCTTCTCACATCTCCATGTGTGCCCCACCCCCACTCTGAATGCTCAATCAAATTTAACTCATTGACCTTACTCCAAAGCCCCTTCTTTCTTCTTCAGCCTTATCAGGACTTCGCTTTCACAAATTCATCAGTTCAGATACCAGTGATTTCTTGCCCAACTTGACTTCTTCCACTGCCCCTGCTTTCTCCTGCACTTCTGAAAAGACATTGCATAAGCAGCAAGAAGTCCCTGGGAATGAACAGTGTGCATTGTTCCTACTTTAAAAATCCTTCCCACCTTGCAGCCTAAAACTGAAAGGTTTGGTGCTTTCCATAATCTTTACATCTTTAAGGGCTGAGCTGGTTGCGAATTTCCTCTTATCAGGCTCTTCAATGTGAAAACTATAGATTAAATCTGAAAATGTCCCTGTAAAACCAAAGATTAAACAATAAAGCTATGCTTAGAGGAACAGAGGAACACAGGAACAGAGTAAGTACTTGGAATAAAATTATTCTTACTTTTTTTTAGAAGAACATGTGAAATTACAACTAGTGACTTTTGTCAGCTAGAGATTTGGTAAGTAACATGATTAAATAACACCATCCTAAAATTTTATACAAGAAAAATCTATTTCTAAGAAATCTCACAGAACATGTCATTTCTGTGAAAGCTTTGGAAAATAAAGTAACATTCACTATATATACCTTTACATAAATTTTAATTAAAATTAAGATTAGAAGCCAAATGTATTAATGCATGTATTAGATAATCTGATAATTTTATGTCTGTTATGAATCTGTACACCTCCTGCTTAGGGTTTTTGAATATCTAATGTGGACTCTGTTTAAGTAGAAACATGCATTTTATCTGTACTTCCTGTTATCACTGAATATATTTGCATGGCAAATCCAAATGCTGTCCCAGCTGCCCCCAAATTTCAACGGGGTTTCCTACTAGATACATATATTTATTTATTTTCTGATTAATAGAATAAAAGGGGATTTAAAAAAATTGATTTAGGTAATTGGAATCCAAATTTTTCTCCTTGGTATCAGAGAATGGAAATATGACAATACACATCAGTTTTTTCAATGGTTAACTTTTGAAGACCTTGAAGCTAAAATCCCAATGCCATTGTCTGTGGTTTTTGAGAATTCTTAGAAAATTGAAAGGGATGTGCCAGAACCCTGAGAATAGTAGAATGCTCCATGATTTTTTGAAATAGAGAAAGTAGCCTGAAAACTAGTAACTTAGCTTACTAGAATAATTGAGTAACTCCAGAAAAATTGTCAAATATGCTCTCTGTGAAATTTGGAAGTGAAGTAAGTCATCACTAAGAGTTAACGTAGGATTATGAGAACATGTTAATACAGACTGGTTGCATAGAATTTTCGAAATGTTTGTAGAAAATGCACATTTATTTTGTATTCTGAGTACACTGGCTTACTTTCCATATCTGAGGAAAGTCTGGATGTTTGGTTTATATCACCGTACCTTGTGGCATCATTATTTATTTGGAGGCTGTTACTGGAATTGTTTGTAGAGCTCCCATGAGGAAATAGTCACAGCCTACCAGATTTGTTACCCAAATTCAATCCTCAAAGTGACAAGGGCATAGCAGTGTTCAGTTTACTATTTTAATTTGATGAAGTTTACAATAGTTTTCTTACAAGTTGGAAAACTCTGAATTTGGAAAATTAGAAAAACAATATTTCCTTTAGTTGGCTTTGTTTGGATGGCTGTGATATCATGGTTAGAAGGCACTTCTCCATAGCCTTAGTACTTAGAAGTACTAAGAAGTACTTAGTACTTCTGGTCTCTGATGCTTTATCACTGGCTGTGAATCTTTGGAAAATTAGATAAACTTTCTGTGCCTTAGTTTCTTAATCTATAAAATGGGAATAACAGTATTACCAATTTCACAGAGTTACTGCGAAGCACATTAAATGTGTAAGACAAATTATAAATTGTTATTTTATTCACTTGCAAACTTATTGATGGTTTTCTGAAAAAAGTGTAAAATTCAACGATAGCATAAGACTAGATTTAAAAGAATATTTAGGTTATTTTTCTTGTTCACAGTGGAATCTGATTACAGAGGTGGTTGCAATGAAGTTTTATAGAACTTGGTTTGTTGCAGGTCAGAGGGAGGATGTGTGAACGAATAGAATTAATCATGTCAGAAACATATTGAAGAAAAATTGTTATTAGAAGTCTCTAGATAAAGACTAATTGTGAACCATTAAAATGACCATCATAAATCAGTCAGGGAAAGGAAAAGAAAAAATGAAAAGCAACAAACCTGTTTTCCTTCCCTGATGTCTTAGCATTTAGACGTCAACTCAAATGCCCTTTTTCCAAGGAGCTCTTCCCTGATATCTTTCCATCATCCTTCTCCATCACACTGCCTATTCAGAACTCTCATCAGTGCATGAGATTATCTTACTGGTTTGAGTATACGTTTATTTATTTTTATCTGCCTTCCCTATCATTATAAGCTTCTTATAGTATATTGTTCATTGCTATACTCAGCACCAAGAAGCTATCTTAGCACATGATAGATACTTAACAAATATTTGTTAACATATACAAGTCATTTATGCGCAACCTATGTTTTCTTATTTGTAAAGCCATACTTCTTGGGCAGCTTCATCTATGTTAATCATTCCTGGATAGGATTCTGATTTGATAACATACTTGCATTTTATTTAAATATTATAAAGGGCACTTTGTGGGGAAAGGTTCCTGACTATGAGTCATCAAATGAGTATCTGGGTTACAATATTATGACAATGAACATAAACTTACTTTTTAAAGGCAATTTGAAATTCACATTACCCACCATGTGGATCACAAGTTAAATCAACCTTCAAGCACTCCATTGACGAGACTCTCGCAGTAGATAATTATAGACTTATTGCACTAGCAAATACCATGATAACTAAATTTAGGGTAAGAATACATACAGAGGAATTCCTCAGGAGTCTGCGAAAAAGCTAGTCTCATTTTATAAGGTGTGTTAAGTTTAATGGTTGCCTTTTAAATAAAATGATTTTAGTATAATATAAACTATTTTTCAGGAAAAAAATAACAACAATCCTGATTTTAAACAAGTCCATTTTCCTAAGGGATGACTTAGATTACAAAGTCCAACAAAACACAAACAAAGGAACAAAGCTTGATTCCTAGAAAGCCTCCCATGAATTGTAGAAGGCTGAAGTGGTGAATGAATACAGTATTCTACTGCCAAGTTTTAGCACACTGCTATATCAATGGCTTTCCTTCTGACCAAGTGATATTAGGCTTTTCATACCATATGGTACTCCATTTATTTGATAATATTGGCAAAAAATTATTGGAGAATATAGCTCAGATTGCTCTTCTAAAAACTTCCCATTAAACAACAATTTAAAATTTGATCTCCACCAAGGAAAAGATACTGCTTTAAGAAGCACTCTTCTTTTAGAGATAATTTATGGCATAAATTTTATCACTTTATGGAACAAATCTCATTACTTTCAAACTGTATGAGAAATTTGGAATACTATTTCAAAGTTGCTGATGCCTGTCAGGAATCTCAGTGTTCACTTCATTAAAATATACATTAAATTACAGAGTACAAGAGTATTTAGCATCCATTGCCACTACTGTAGCCAGTAATTTGCATGTGGCAGATGTCACCTACTGATCAATACAGCCAATGGATTTTAAACAAAATTCACAATCCTCTGAAAGAAAACCCATTGCACCAGTGATTAAAATGCTCCTCAGTGTCCTGCATCAAATGGGACTGTAGTGATTTCTTCAGTGATCTGCCCTATTGATTGGAGCACATTTGAAACACTGAGGTTGTAAGACTTACCAAATTATGAATATAGAGCTGGAATTCCTTTAAGAATTTAATACTACTGAAGTAAACAGAAAACTGGATGCATAGAGTTTTCTAAACAACCTCAGTTTGTCAGCAAATGTGTATGATGTTATCACTTGAGTAACAAGTTAAATAATAGCTGTTCTGGCTTTGTCTGAGAAGTTGGTACTTTGATAATACATTATGGAATATTATTATTCAGTTGTCTATCAAAAACCACTTTATGTTTGTTGAAAACAAACATTTTAGCCAGGTGATTGTAAGGAGTACACACAGCTGTGCCCATGTAGATATAATATACTATGTAGGCAATAAACTAAAAATCAGAAATAAGATATATGAATTTAAAAATTATTTATTGAGTATATCTATTAAATGCATAGCATATATAAGATAAGGTATAGAAAGTATACCAAGATGAGCTATATATCTAGCCTGTCCTTAATAAATGACAGTCTAGAAAAAGAAATAAGATATCTATAGAAATAAGTTTTGATTTTGTAAAACAAATTATTTTTCATAAAAATAACTGATGGACCTATTATAAGGTCCTATGGACCTATTATAAGGAGGATAGAATTATTGGAGTTAATCTTTCTATTTTTATTTCTATTTATTCTGACCCTAATGTAAAACACAATAATATTGCAAAGAAGTTGATGAAATATCCAATCTAAAGTTATTATTTATCAAGTATAAAAAATGTTCACTCGGTCTTAAAATTTACCATTATAGGGACACCTGGGTGGTTCAGCCAGTTAAGTGTCTGACTTCAGCTTGGGTCATGATCTCGCGGTTCATGAGTTCAAGCCCCATGTGGGGCTCTGAGCTGATAGCTAAAAACCTGAAGCCTCCTTCGGATTCTGTGTCTCCCTCTCTCTCTGCCCCTCCCCCCTAGCAGTCTGTCTCTCTCTCAAAAGTAAATAAGGCATCAAAAAATTAAAAAAAAAAAAAGAAACTTACCGTTATATTTGCAACACAACAGTGGCATTATATTAATGATTTTTTTCTTTGAAAAAAATTTTTTCCTAAAAATTTATTGAAATGTATTTTGGCTTATTTTTAAGAGCAGGCAAGTCTATAGTTACATACTACCTATTGTAATAAGCTGATGGTATATAGAACCAATATTTTTCTTCTGAATATTTTCAAGGAATTTCATGACAATAAAACACAGCTTTTTCTGAAATATGAAGAATAGCACACAGGAAAATAAACTGTAGAGAAAGAGAATGTAAACAAAAACATCTTTCTTGAGTTACAATCACCGATGTATTTTTTAAATAGACAAAGTATACTTATTAAGGAAATAACAGTGTATATTTAAGAAAAAAAGAAAGAATGTGTTAGCTGCCTCTACAGTCTTCAAAGGAGAACCCAAAGATATACACGAAGGCTAGAAGATTTAGAGTGAAGTAAAGATTTTGATAAAGTGTCACACCTATCCTTGTGAAATAGCCTAGAAAACCAACAGCCTTTAGTCCTTCACTGATAAGCTGGATTGACTTTTGGTTTTGATACATTAAAGACCCTTGACGATGAACAGAATATTTTGACTACAGCCCGTATGTCTCCATGGTAAGGATTCTCCACTCATCACCTATTTATGCAATAGGAAAAAAAATGAACAACTCTATAGCTTCAAAACTTTCCTGTCGACACTAAAAAGAACAGATTGTTGATATCAGTTAAAATCCAGTCATCTACACTAGCATTAAAACAGGGCCATGTGTGCGTGGGGGAGTATACATTACCGTTAGAATTCTACAACCTGAAAGAATCATGTTAAGAGACATATAAGACCAGGCCTGTTCTATGAGAAACATTGAAAGGAGGTGTTTTGCATGGTTGTCACTGAACTCAGGGCTTTTCAGAGTGTAGGATGTGAAAATATTAGGCCTAGAACAACCAATTCCATTTGTATTGGGAGTACCAATCAGACTTAGTTCAGAAGTCTCTCTTTGCCACTGTCTCAGAATTTCTCTGGGCAAAAATGTACTAAAAGTTGAAGTCTTCTGTTGCCTTTCCATTTGTTGGCAACATTATATTTTTACATATTATGAAAAGGCAGTAATTGAAAATTAATACAGTGAAGTACTTTATAACTGCTAATAATAAAATATATTAGTTTCCAATTTTAAGTCCAAACAGCAATTTCCTTCTCAATGTTCTACTTCATTATTTGATGCTTAATTCATAGCCTACCTCATTCCACAAAAATATGTTGAGATGGCTTATGGGCAATAGTATTAGAGTATATTTTAATTTAAAAAGTCTTGACTAATTTCTTGATAAACCTTTGACTTTAGTGTGTATTGGTTTTATGCAGGGTGCAGCAAAAACCGTCAGTTTTGAAACTATGTATACCAATAGCTAGTACTAATGCCTAGTGCAGTTCGGCCATATGACCCTGTGGAATGAGCACACTTGGAACTCACCTCCTGCCATCAGAGTGTTGATTTATCTTAAATTACTTGAAACTGGGTTTTCTCATTTCTCAGGTGGAGGTAATAATAACAATATTAACAGGGCTCAAATTGCATCACTGGATTCTTAGGAGAATGAAAGGAAATGATATAATATGCAAACTATGTAGCCTTGCTTAAAAGACCCTCATTGTTATGGCTTTCAGTGTGACCAGTGTTTGTATGTATGTATGTATGTATGTATGTATGTATGTATGTATGTATTTATATTTCTCTCCATCCATTTTCAATGGCCATGTATTTATCAAGGGGATATATTGATCATAAATTGTTTTTATTAAATTATGGCATGATTATTTCAATTATAAGGTATTTGAAATATTGAATTTGTAAGGAATATATCTTTTAGAGTTTTAAAAGCAATTTGGGTTGCATCTCTAAAATGTAGCAATGTATGTACTCATACTGTGGTTAGATGAGGATGACATTGGGAAACATTTTTAAATAGTTAATTAGGTTCTTGTTTACTGAGATGAAACTCCAATATTTAATCAGATTCTTGGTCCAAACAGATTTTTAACAGGGTAACTTTAGCTCACCTTGTTTTGAATCTTGATTTAGGTGTGTTCTAGCTTCAGTGTGAATGTCCTAGGGTCTCATTAACTAAAGGAAAATTCTCTGTGATTGTCCTTTTTCTCCCTAATGAAGCTTTCTAAATCTCAGCAGCCAAAGGTTTGCTATTTTAGTAGGATTTTATTTTTAATGTTGGGGAAAAATTAAAGTTAGGCTGAATACATTTAATTTTTTTTCCCTGTCACATTTAGGAAAGGGAAATAAAACTAATATATGGTGAAAATAAGTGGAGTTCCAGAGAGCTGTGGCTGTTCTCTCACTATAAAGAAAAATGACTTAATTTGGTAACCACTGGAAGTTTTTGTAGTAACTATGGTATTTCCAAGACGGCAAAATCATTATCGAAGTCCATGGTTTGTTGTTGTTGTTTTTAAATTTGTATTTCACAGATGTAAAAATTTAGAAAAACCCTCTAAACTTGCAAAAATAATCTTGGGTGGTTCTCACTGCATTCAGAATGCAGGTGTTATTATTTATTAATGGACTGGAAGGTGCCTTAGACTCACACTTCTTCATGGCAATGGGAGTTTTTAAAATGAAAGAAATTGAGCCCTCTAAAACATGAAGCAGGGTAAGAATTTTCCTCATCCTAGCATGTATACATTTTCTTCACAGTGAAATATGAAATATTTCAGCATTATAGTTGAACACCTATTGGAGAATATAGGGTGTGTAGACACTCGCATGAAAATGAAGCCATCTCTACCATGTCTTGAAAAGCATCCTTAGTGAGCTTGTGGCAGCTGGTCAGGTATAATGAGAAGAGCACTAGAATTAGTCAGAAATCCTTCTTTCTCATAAAATAAGAATAAAAATATCTTGGAATGAAATAACTCTTGAGGGATCACACGTGCAAAATATTTTATAAAATTGTCAACTATTATTTGTTTTGCCTTGGACACAGATCTGGTTGTGTCGCTTCTTCATTGGAGTCCCTTTGTGGCTCTCTGCTCAACCCAGGCTTTGGCCAAAGCTCTATGGCCTGACGTTCACATCATGAGCTGGACCTGTGTTCCTTTCTCACTCTTTTATGTTTTGCTCCTCTACAGTTTATGCTCTGGCCACTTGGGTTGAGTCATTTGTCTCTGAATGTGCTTTGTATTTACTTTTGCCGGTGTCCCAATTTTTGTCTAAAATACTTTCAGTGTGCTGAAATCCCCACTCTTAAGCCTTCCAGACTAAATTCCTCCTTTCTTCGTACGAATTTCTAGTACAGTCGTCACAGGCCACCTGCTATTAGTTGTATCTGTATTATTCCCTTTGATAGACTAGGAGAATTTTGAGGGTCAGATTTATGTCTTACACATTTTGGTACAACTCTACAAAACCTACCACTTCTTCACATGTAGATGATATTTAGAATACTTAATGAAATCAAACAATGGGTTATGTGAGTTGAATTGAAAAGATATAATAATGAACTGAATACTAAGAAGATAATATACATATTTTCTTTTATTAATATCACAGGAAGTATATTTATTATATTACATTAAATTAAAAATACCTACTTGTCACACTATCAAAGGAGAACACGAGGGAGATCAAAATAATGGAAATTTGTATCATCTTTGCTTATCTGTTTCATCTGAGAATTCTCAGTAAGTGGAAAGTTATTAAATTATTATTCATCAATGCAAACAACAAAGCTGTACTGCTTGAAGGCAAGTGTGCAGAGATATATGACTTAATATTGTTGCCAAGTATGTAGAACAACAATTATAATAGGCAAATCTAAATGCTTTTTTAAAGTTACATATGTGAAAAGAGATACCTGAGACCACCTATAAGTGAAGTTGGACCTATATCTATCAGTATCCAAAATGTTTAACCTTCAAAGAATAAAGATTGGAAAGATTTGATGACAACACAATTTGAGGGAAGTAAAAGGGAAGAATAATTTTATCATAGATCAGGGGTTGGCATTTCTGTAGGAGACCAGATAGTAAATATTTTTGACCTATGTGAGTCATATGGTCTCTGGGGCAACTACTCAACTCTTCACTACAGCTTAAAAGCCACCACAGACAATACATAATCATAGCTGAATAATCATAGCTGATTTACGATAAAAGTCTACAAAAGCAGGTGGTAAGTTGGATGTGGCTCATGGATTATACGGTGTCAATCACTTAGATTTTTGGTTATATGTAGCTGGCATTATTATGATGAAGAAGGAGAGGTAATTTTGTCAATTAAATTGTTTTATGCAGCACAAATTAATTGCTATAAACAATCATGTTAATGTCAATGTTGGAAACTTAAAAAAAAGCCAGAAAATAAAGGAAGAGCTGAGACATATAGACTTTTATCATTAACTGCCCATAAGAGTCAAATAAAGAAATTAGGGTATCGTGAATCATTAGTAAAGTATTTCTTAAACTGTGTTTCTTTGAACTCTTATGAACTTTAAGATGTTAATAGATGTTCTGAGAAAAAAGTATTCTTCTGTCACATAAATTTATAAAATCCTATATTAAATATAGCTTATTGGTAATAGTAATAAAAATGTCAAGTAGCCTTTATGAATCCCTTATTGTATGCCAAGTAGTTTCTACTATTACAGAGGTAGAGTAATACACCTAAGTCACTTGGCTGCTAAGGGGTGGAACCTACTCTAAAATCCAGTTTTCACCTCCCTGTCAAGCTCATCGCTGTTGAATAATACATACTGGCTCTCAAACCTTTTAAAATGCTCAAGCAGTGTCAATACACTAATATACACTTCACATTTCTAAGAACTGTTAAAGGATAAATCATTTCTCAGATTTACTTGCCCATGAAAAAAAATCAGAAATCCTTACTGAGAATCTCACACATTGCTTGTGTTTCCTAGAAAAGAGTCTGGAAGAGGCTACATACATCATTACAGTGATTCCCAAATCTAGCTGATCATTAGAATTACCTGGGAAGCTTTAGAAAAACATAAATGTAAATAATTTCAACCCAAATCAGAGAGGGAAAGGTCAAGGAATCTGAATTTTTGCAACATTCCTTCCTGAGATGATACTGAGCATACATCAGTCTACGAATATTTCTTTGTTCTAATGCCATGGAACTAGAGAGTTTTGCATACCTCATCCATTTTTCACATTCCATTCCTGTCTCATAGTGTCTCATAGTGAAAGGCAGGTGCTTGCAGAGTGAGAAAATCGAGAACATGAGTCCTCAGTTCCTAAAATCACTAAATACATGGCAAGAACAGCTAGTTTAGTTCCTTTGTTACTTTCTAGTATAAAGTAGTATCCATGAAAATAAACAGGCACTGTTAATCTGATGGGATTTTATTTTAATTTGGCCTATATTATTTGGTTTAATTATAGAATTTTTCATTTTAACGGGGGTCCCCTTTTATCAGAGCCTTTGCAAACTTAGATTTCTTTTACAAATTGTATTCTATCTATGTCAAAGACTGATTTTAGATATGCCAATATTTTATTTTTCTTGTCTACTTGTAACTCTGTGTTGTCATGGTGATAGGTCCTGATACCACATTTCTATAGACAATTAGCTGAAATAAATCTTTGCATCCAACACATTTATTGGAAAGGAAGATGCAAATGAGTGATGTTTTCTTGTTAAACCTGAACATAGTAAAATGTAGAAAAAAGACCACAGGAAAGCAACGTATTAATATTGCCTTTGCAAATAATGAGCTATGTCATTATGGTCTTTTCAGTAAGTTTCAGTTGTCCTTTGTTTATCATCTGTAAAATAAGGAAGTTAAGCAAAATAATTTCAAAGTTCTTTTTTAGATCAAAAATTCTATAATCAACTCTTAAAAGTAGGAAGGATCTTCACTACAAAAAAAAAACCCAAAACATAATGCTTGCCTTTATAAATAGGAGAATGTACACAAACTCATATACTAGAAAGCTAGTCTCATACCAAGAAGTAACAATGGTAGTCAAAGGTCAATATTAAAAGGATTGAAAAGTACCAAACAAGTAATGTTTAATTAAAAAAAAACACAAAAAAATCTATAAGCAGGTAGAATTGTTAATTAAAAATTTATATGTAATACTATAATTTTCAAGTTCCCAATACAATTAATTTTTCATAAGATGTATATGATGACATTATTGCATCTACCCTATAGTTAGTTATAACAATTAAAATTATTTGGGTTTTGTTTATGGTCACATACATAATGGGGGGAAAATTAAAAGTTGTGTTCATTGGACTTTTTTCCACTTTAGACAGCTTTATACAGGCATAAAATAATATCTGAAAACTTTTTTAGGGGATGAATGATATTTCTTGTTACTTTAGTACTTTATTCACTCTTTTCATAGTGTCATTAAATCCTTTCAAAGAAAGCTTTATTGTGATATATTCTATACAGCAGGCTAGAGTCAAGGAAATTGACAATGGAGGTGTGTTGGAGTGAAATTACTGATGCTAATCAGCAGTGATGATAAAAGTCCAAAGTACAGACTCTAAAATAAGCCAGTCCCCAATTAATAATGGCCATTTTTGAGAAAGATGCTCTGGATAAGCCAACCTACTGATCACTTCAAACTGTCTCTTAGTTATTTGTTTCAAGCTCTTCCTGGAAAGCTTGGCAAAATACAACTAAAAAAATAAACCAGTAAGTTTTTCTTGTGCTGTCCTTCATAAAACACACTGCCTGATGTATAAATCAAGCTGTAGGAAAACAAAACTAAGCAAAAATATGGTCAGGGAGAATAAGGAGGAGTAGAAAAAAGGATTTACCTAATCTTAAAGTAAGATTTTCTTAAAGAAAGAACATTCCTGGTCCCTCAAATTTCTTTCACACACATACGTAAACACACACACACACACACACACACACACACACACGCCACAAATCAATGCATGTATGGAACAATTTCTATTGCGATGGTATGTATTAGAGTATCTACATAATTTGCATAAAATATGAGACCTGAGCTATGAAATAAGATGTAAAATAACAGAAAAAATTATCCTTGCTGATGTCATACCATTGACAGATTACATATTTCACAGTGAGTAAAACC
Source organism: Acinonyx jubatus (assembly GCF_027475565.1). NCBI lineage: Eukaryota > Metazoa > Chordata > Mammalia > Carnivora > Felidae > Acinonyx > Acinonyx jubatus. The sequence goes on along the minus strand of NC_069381.1, from coordinate 195,838,172 downwards.
ACCATTAAAAATGGACAAATTTTGAACATTTCCAAAATCATGTACAATTGGAGTGAAAGTCTGAAAGGGAGACTACCAGGTCTCTCTTTTCAGTTTCATATTCTCACACTATTAGAGAGTAAGGAATGGGCAGTGATGTCTGTAAACAGCTGATGGCTGACCTCAAGTCTGGGGTAATCACTAACAGTGACAAGCTCCGCAAATTTCGGATGTGACTGCAAATCAAACACCGATCACCCCCTGTGCACAGGGCACAGAAGCCCAGTCACAAATCTCTGTAGTCATACTTATCACACAGTTATCACCATTAACAGCAGCATCTTGTAATATGAAGGACAGCAATAAATATCAGTGGGTGAGCATGAAAAACTATTCTTAAGTACAGCTATCCAAAGGGCTAGCTGACCATTAATTCCCTTAAAATTTAAAGCAAGAGACTTTTGCTGGCTGGAAACAGATTATTTTACCCCATCCATGGGTTAACTTGGAAGCCATATAATCTTACAATTGTACTCCCTCATGTTAAATGTGTTCAAAGGAAAGGATCATTCCCAATTATCACAAGCTTTTGAAAAAATAAAATGATTTTAAAAATCTGATCTACTCCCATTTAGGGAAGTTCTATAGAACTAAAAATGCCAAGTGAGCACAGTGTAAAAAAAAATGAGAAAGGGTGAGAGGAATTTTATAAATTTAAATTTTAACAAAATTAACTTCTAATCTTTGAAATTGGTCAGAAATTTGAACAAATTAAGTAGAACTCCCACATTTGCTTACCAAGATGGGAATTCCCCATGGAGAATACCCACTTTGAGTCTGTTCTGCATGCTGGGGCTGACACTCAGATGAGCAATAGGCATTACTGATTAGCATTACTTAATTTTTGATATTTTGTAGCAACTTGAAAGGCTAAGCCATTCCTGAATTTACTTAACTGCAATTTTAACATTAAAACCCGCCAACATGCTCTGCAAAACAAACTGTATTTTACAGAGTCAGCAGGTTTAGGAGTTAGTCTTCTCAACTTCTCAACAAAGATCCTCAATTATCTTTGTTGTATGAAATTACGATGTTTTCTAGGACCTTTTTTGGTGGAATCGTACAAATGCCCCTGGTAACTCCATTAACCATTTAATAGTTAATCTTTTGGAAAGAATCTTTTAAAATCCCACTCATATTTTCAAAATCTACCTATTTCTGTTATTAAAATAACTGCAACCCTCACACCTCTGGACAGATGTATTTTGTACCCCATTACTTAGTGCAGAAATCTTAGTTTCTGTGCCTTTCATAGAAATTGATACAATGGCAGGGGGTGGGTGGGATGCAGAGAATTGTGTTTCTGTAAAGTGTTAACTCAGTCTCTCAACTGAGCTTTCTTCATAGCTTCCATTTTCTCCTGTTTTTTTTTTTCATATATTTGATCATTAGCTCCTAGTACGTGTTGCCTTCCATTCTTTACCCATATTAAAACAAACTGACATCAAATAAATCTCCCAGACCTAAATTCAAAAATCCTTTCTATCCAAACACTTTTACATATTTAGTACCACCATATTGGATGTTAATGATGGGGGGGGGCACAGATTAATGAGAAACCTGGAAAACCTGTCTTCCTACGAACATACCCATTGAAGGCAAGTCAATTCTAAACCTTACCTGGCATTGACATTATAGGTGTGGTGATTTGACACAATACCCCAAATGATCACTTTTCTGTCCATATTGCTGCTTTCTTCAAGATTTAAATATTAAATACAAAATCTTGGGCAAAAACTAGGCCGCTTATCCCAGCCTGAAAACATGCTTTCTTAAAGCGACAACATATATACAAAATATGCAGCATGAGAAAATAATCACACTAAGTCCTCTAAAAATAAAAATCAGCTGCTTGACCAACTACCTTCAGTTCATAGTGGGAGAAGCACCGAGGCCAGTGCTTACAGAGGAAGGCATGTGGTGGGCAAATCCAGATCCTGAGTTAGGGACACTGGGTGTTGCCTACAGAAAATCACTTTAAAATGAGGTTGGCTATGCAAAGACTGAAGTAAGATCTCTTGCAGCTACATATACACTAAATCAGTGTAAGTTTTTAAAGTACTAAAAAATAAAAAAAAATCCAAAAAAGGCTAATTCTTCCTGAATGGGAGTTATAAAAATACTGAGCAAAATAATTCATTTCTCCCTTTGGGAAACTCAGCATGACATAGTTAAGCACAGAGCCAAAGCTGATAGAGTCTGTGTTTCCAATCAACTTTTTTTTTTTTTATGAAACGCCTTTGTAATTTATTATTTATACTCCTTATGTCTTAAGAAGTAGGTTCCAGTGTCACTTTGCCTGGATATACATAAAAGAAAGATGAGAGAACCTACTACACAGTGACCTTTATCTTAATACAATATTACCAGAATGCTGGAAATTTTAGAGTTTTCTAAAATAGAGAGAAATCCATTTTCAAAGCTTGCATCAGTAAATGTTGAAAAAAATTCTTTATAAATAACATTATTCTTATCAGGTGACACATGTGGATCAATTTACATTTGAATATAGTAATCAGAAAAATTAAGTAGGGACATACGTTTTGCAACTGTATAGAGTGAAACAGAGCAACTAAAAAACCAGGTGGTCATTGTAACACTGGCATGGAGATGGAATCCAAGATGAGCCTTGGTTAGGAAGGGGTAGTGAGGAGGAAAAAGCAGGATGGAAATAGAACATGAACAATGTGTGTCATCTTTAGGGACCCAAAGAGCACTCTTTATCTGAATTTTGAGTGCTTCTTTATTTAGAATGAAGAGATCAACATGCAAACAAAAAGAAACTAAGCATTTTTAAGGGAACTCGAACTTTTTTATTCTGTGGGTTTAATTAAGATCTGACCTATTATGTCAATTCACCAAAAATGCACCGAATGGTCCACATGGTTGCTGGCGTTGGGAACAGAAGAAAACCCTGTCCCCTAGCCTCAAAGAGTTCACTGTCTAGTGGGAGAGACAGGTGGTTTAATATTCTATTATTGCAGTGTGATTGAGGCAGTAGAAGTGGTGAAGAGCTTAGATTCTGCAGCCAAGCTGCCTGGGTGTGAATCCTAGTTCTACTTTATAGCTGTGTGATGTTGGACAAGATAGATACCTTACACTTTGGTGCTTCAGTTTTCTTATCTGTAAAACAGTGCTAATTAAATTTTAACCATCATAGTGTTATTATGAAATGAAATAAGTTGTAAGACACACAGAGGTATTGATAGTATCTGGCTATGATTTCTGTTCCTGTTTATAATGGTATGCGCAGCATGCTGTGGGAACATAGAGGAACATTGTGAGACCCAGCCAGGGATGCAGCATGGAACAGTCAGAGAGGGTTTTCCAGTTGAGATGAGATTTAAATGGGGTTGTGAAATAGCCTAGTAGGACTTACACAGGGGTGTAAAGGTTAAAAGTATAAGACAGCACTGCAAGCACCCAAGGAAGAGAAATCACTGAGAGTTTGAGATACTTGAAGAAATCAATGAGTAGAATCGAGACTATATTAGGAATTTAGATTTTTATCTTAAAGACTTTCCTGAATGTTTTTATCCACATGCATGTTGCTCATCTCATTCTCTGTTTTCTGCAACAGCTCCACCTCCCTAGCCATTAATTTTTCTTCACCTCTATTCAGTTCTATACTTGGCTACAAGGTAATCTTACTTAAAAAACACTTTTAACTGGGTCATCTCTATGTACAACAACCTGCATTTACCCCTTGTTATTCTTTAGACTGAATCTAAGTATTTTTGTCTGGTATTCAAGTTCCTCTTTCCTCTGTCCAAAAAAACAAGTACAAATTTTCCTCTCTCTTATTGTAATAGCATTCTAGTAATTTCCAGCTTCCTGTTATTCCCATCTCCCACCTCTCTTTGCAGATTTCACACTAATCTCTGATCTTGCTCAAGCAGTTTCTTCTTTGGAATTTTAATCTATCTTGATCAATTTTAAATTACTTAAGAATAGGCTCAACTTTGACCATGCTGAAGAAAAAGAAAGTTTCTTTGACCAAACATCATATCATATTTACATGCTTCTGACAGCATAGTGCCTTGGCGTTGAGCTTCACGAGCACATACTTTATTTTAAACTGATTTTCCCCTCCATTCTCTTTCCATATTGTTCATACCTTCCTTGTGAGTGGAGATTTTGCCTTATAGGTATCTTACTTTCCAACGTAAGTATGTCTACAGTATCTTGTATATCTAATAGCCTAATAAATGTTTGTTGGATGAATATATTATATGTAAAAATATCTCCTATTAAGCCTTCTTAATAACATGCCAAGATAATTATGTGAAAGTTCCATATATCTTTTGAAATTAGTTACTTGTCTCTTGCAAGCTAAATTGGAAGAGAATCAAGATGATATGATCGCTGATATTTACTTAGATATATATAGGTCACATAGATAAGTAGAACATTTATAAAAAGTATTGGATTTCTTTCAATGCAGTGACTTTTAAGGTTGAACTTTCATTGTAAAATGTGGGTAAAGACATAGAAGAACTGTGAACTTAGAGTAAATCCCTGGACATTAGAGTTTAGAAGGAAGAGAACAAGTATTTAGTCAATATCTGTTGTGTACCAATCATCACAAGGCTGCTAATTTTGCATAAATTATCTCTTTCACTCATTCTAATATATCTTCCAAAGAAAAGACATTATTATCATGGCCATTTTATGGCCAATGCAGCTCAAAAACTTACATGATGATAAATTTGGGATTTGAATCTAGATCTATCTGACTTCTGAGCCAAAGTTCTCTGAGAGGTTGTTAGAATGGCAGTATTGAGAAGTAAGTTAAATAACCTGACGGTTTTGGACAAGTAAACTTTCTTGGACTTAGTTTTTCATTCTTATGAACTTTCCCTAGATAACCACTAAAGCTCTTATAATTCTAAATCCTTGTGGAAAAGTGGCAACTGTTTTCTTTCATTTTTTTTTTCATCACATTTAAAAATCTTAGGGCATAGAGAGTCAGGTAGAAAAGTTGTGCACATCAGGGCTGTGTATTGACTATAGCAGGGACATATAATTAGAGTGAAGTAATTGTCAACTTTTTCTTTATATATCTCTTATTGTTTGACATGGCAAAATAGGTATTACATTTATAGTAAATTTAAAAGTCTAATAAATAGAGGGAAAACTGTAGCCTCTTTAGTGGTGAGTTGACTAAATTCAAATAATCAGTCAATATCTATCTTTACTTATTTATTAAATGTTGATGACAAAATTATATAAATCTCAGAAACTTTATTCAATGTACTTTTTTTTGCTTGGGTTAGGCTATTCTACAATGCCTCCTTGCACTCTACTCTCAATAAGTATGCATGTGAGAAAAGAGTGATACAATTCTAGAACCATGTGTAGAATCAAATCGTGTTGACTACTTGCATTTAGTTTAATTATTCTAAAAGCGTAATAGTTAATGTCAAGATGTATATTTTAGAGACCATAAAGCTGTTAATAAATGTACTATACTGTTAACTATTGTTTGTTATAAATAATGATTTTACTAGACTCTCAGTCTTTTACTTCTCAATATTGTACAACAAAGTATTGTCTGTGAAAGAGAAAAGTCTAGGATAACATTTATGTATAGGAAAGTTGAATGTAATCATTATTAAATTTCTTCTCATGCTATAAGGAATCTAGTTAAAGTATTGGGCATTCTTGGGTAAATTACAACTAGCTTGAACCCATAACCTGGAATGGACCGGATGCTATGAAATGTCAATACACAGAATACTCTGATCATGATCAGTTTAAACCTTTTATCCACATATTGACTTCTTCCAGAATTTGACTGTTGTAGAAAAGGAAGTTGGGTTAGTGCTAAAAACTGAACATTCTTCTCTCAGTCACACTAAAAAGTAGCTATATCTTCTTTTGCTTATAAGGTTCTGAGCACCTTTCACAGAACTTGGTTAGATGAAATGAAAGTCTTTCATATCAAGCCATCAGAATGACAGACACTCCAAGGCACAAACTGCCATTACATTTAAGGAGAACATTTTGATATATTAATTTATACCTTCAGGGTTCAGATCTGGCTTATAGGACATCCTAATTAAAACTAGCCATTTGAGAAAAGAGACTCAAAGTGAGATAAAAATGAATTCCAAATTACTTAAAAATATGACACAAGCATAAAATAAAGACTGTGAAATACTATGGAGGCTTGAAAAATGGTCTTTTTTTTACTACCTTTGACAGGGACTAAAATTCAGTTCTCTTTGGGGTCCTGCAAGCAAAAACTCTAATGAGCAGAGAACACAATGCGGATGGTACTCTACAACAAGTAGTCCTAATGCATATTCATAATATAAAGACCATAGCTCAGAAGTGCATCTCACTTGCACTTGCATTTCCACACACTAAATATAATTCTAGACTATAGTTAAATGGCTCCAAGAACAGGCAAATAGACCACACACATGTGCGCAAGCAACACACACGCGCGTGCACACACACACACACAACTTTACAAAATTTAAACATTAAACACATAGTATACAAACAAAATGATTTCCCTCAGAAAACATACTTTGTAATAATAGAGAAGAAGTGATTAAGGGCAAAAAAATGCTATTAAGCATACTCCATACTTCTGTAGGAAGAGGTTATTATTGTGAAAACTTATATATTGATCAACAAACCACTTGGTTATTTGCTGACCACAGTGGTACTTAGGCTAACTGGAATCATATTGTAAATTAAAGGGAGATTTAAAAATAATTTCTTCCAACTTTAATGTAGTAATCTACTAAGTATGTGGTATGAAAAGTTAGTACTCAATAAATATGGAGGGTAACTCATACCTTAAATTCCTCCAAGATTTTGTAATTTTTCCCATGATATTCACAAAAGTTTTTCACTTCTTTGCACTCAGGACAGCATCCATTGTGTTCCACTTTAGTACACTTTGGGTGAATTTTAGGGCATTCTGGCTGATCACAAACAGGTCCATCCAGAGCACAGACACATGGACAGTTGGAATGCCCTGGGAAAAATCGTTCTCCCAACTTGTATACAAAGCCGCTGTCATCCACACACCCTTTCCCTCGATAGTCATCAAAGATCAGATTGTCATTACTGGAGGTCTGGTCACCTTCATCAGCAGGATAGTCTTCATGACTGATGGCAGCAGAAGTGACTAATCCAAGGATGACCAACAGAAGTATGCAAGCTTCATGAATATGAAGAGCCATCCCCCTCCTCAAAGGCTTCTGGATGTGCTCCTAATATTAAATATACTCAGCTCCTTCCATGGGAATACAAGAGGGGTAGGCTGAAAATAAATATTTGAAAAGAATAATTTGACAAATATAGAGAGAATATGGATTTATGTAAGTCCATGTTCTTAACCTTTTTATTTGGAATCTATCTGAAAGATACTAAGACCTCAAATAGACTGAGTTCATGCAACTATCTACACTTTATTATAAAGTTTGGTGAGTTTATTCTTGGCAATATAAGCATTAAAGTTTGTCCATCATTTCACGTAGGAACCTTAGGCTTGAATTTGCCTTCTTAATTTCAAAGATCTGGCTATGTTTAAATTGTAAGAAGTGGTTTACTGAGCCTCAAAAGGTGATTACAAGTAGTTAAAAATGGCTCAAGAATGTCTTAATTCACATTCTCTATTATTCTTTGAAATGGATTAGTCAGTGATAGAATATATGCTACAATTATCTGTATAAAAACTAAGAGATTAGTGAGAAAACTTCTACTTCTAAAAGAAAGGGAAGAGACCAATAGTTGAATACAAATTACAATTGAGATGAGCTAGTATAAAGGCCTTCCTACTTGACACCCATAATTGGAGAACAACAATGATCTCAAATGGGATATTCATTTCAGAGAACATAAATCTGGATTTTAAAACATAGCTTAGAAGAAAAAATAGTGCAACTATTCCATAGTGAATAAGGGAAAGAAAAATGTAAATAGTAAATAGTACACTACAACTCCATGTATTGAAAAGAATTTGCTAAAAATAAATGTATTTGTATTGTCCACAATTTTATTTTACTCAGGAAGTAAGCTCCTAGTGGGCAGGAATGATGTACTTGTGATTTTTTTTAACAGGAATTTGAGTCTATTATTCATGGAATACTACTTGAATTAATTACTTCAATATAAAATATATACCATTCACATAGTCTTGAAAATATACCCCTCTTTTGATATCTCAAACATATTTGATTTAGGCAATTTGCACAAAAATGCCAATATAAAACTGTTTATTGAAATTCCTTAAAATAATAATGAGTTGTTGCCATTCACAGAAAGTATAACTAATTAATTTGGTGACATTGACTCATGTAAACTTCACTTAGTGCTTGGTGTGCAGTGTTGGTAATGGGCTCCTATTTAAATGTTTAGAGTGACTAACTCATACAAAGGCTCTGGGGAAACTGTGACTTTAAAGAGTAATAAATAAAAAAAAGTGTTGTTAGGTAGTTCACTTGTCTATTTAAATTCTATTGGCTTTATGCCAATATTGCTAATATTGTATATAGGACATTTTCAGATCATTTATAAATGTTGTTTGTTCGTATACTTTCAGATTGTAAGGAGTAATGATCAATCATCTCTTTTCAGTATGACCTATACAGACGATAATTTAAAAACAACATAAAGATAGCATTGGGACACTTCATCAACTATTATATTTGCATTTTAAGTAATATATGCAAATTATAGAAATAGTAAAATGGAAGGTAGTATATTTATGCCCTCCTTTAAGAGAAAGCTGCTTTCTGATATTAGGATTCCTTTTGGGTAGGTAATGATAAAGGAGATAGATTTATTTTAAAATATGTCAAAAATAATGAGTCATGACAGAACAAAAAAAATGCAAACCTATAATTCTACTTGAGAAGCTGGAAGCTCCCTTTGACAAAGCATTTTTTCCTTTAAATTACTACAGAGACCACAAACATAACAGAAGCTTCTGAAAAAGCATAAATGTATTTTACTGATTAAGGCATGCATTTATACATCTCTCACATATTTATAAAGTTATCTTGGAAGAAAAGGAAGCTATTGTGCTTCCTTGTAGTATTCCAGTAGTGTCTGTCAATACATGCAAGATAAGCCATATAAAATACACATATCATTCTGCTTCAAAAGGACATAGAAAGAAATTGATCTCTTTGCAAGCTACAGGTAGGCATTAATGTATTGTGTTATGGTAAATGTAAACTTAAAGGTAAAAATAGGGGTATAATGGCTACTTTATATAAACCTTAAACGTGCTTTTATTATATGAAATACATTTTTAAATCTGCATGTAGAAAACAAGGTTTTCTTTTTAATATAACAAAGTTCCTAGGGTATTAAACATTCCCTTTTCATAATAGAGCTGCTTTAGTGCAGTTAAAAACACTATTTAAGGGAAGAAATATTAGAGAAATCAAATAAAATGTTTATCTGGAGATTTTTAATAAGTAAGTAAACACTGCTAAACTGAGGATCACTTTCCAGCTAAACTTTCCCCCCTCCCCATATTGCTACATATGATTTTAAATGACTGCATCTATTTCTTTGAGAAAACAAACATAACTCATGTCATAAGATACACTTACCTAATCACTCTGGAGGTTAATGGTGGTGGTGGGAGTCATAGACCAACATGAACTAAAAGATCAGGTATGTTTTAGGAAAGCAGTTCCTCTTTAGTTATCCAAAGAATACATTTTCAGGCATGAATTAAAGGTAATCCATTCTCTCTACCTCCCATTTCAAAACACAGTCAAGAAGCAGTCTCCCGCCCTTCCAGAGAGAAACACAGCAGACACACATAAGAAAGATGCTTTGGACCTGTCTTCAGAATTCAAAGCAAGAAGCAATGCTGGTCCCGTAGAAATCCAGACCCCAGTAGCAGAATCATGTTGAACTTATATTTAGCATTTTCTCAGATCCTTCTATGAAATTTACCGGCTGATTACACCTCCTCCACACATGAGTTCACTTACACAGTGTTTGGTACGGCAGTAGAGGTGATTTGGCTAGGCTCTGAGGATCACAAACAGCAATAGCATGCTGTAGCTTAAAGCCCACTCCGCTGGCAGTACCATCAGCATCATCCACAATATGTTTCTTGAATCCCCTCTTACACACCAGAAAATACTAACTGTGGACGTGAAAGAAAGGAGCAACTTTAGCTGGGTTTCTGCATCACTGAGAGCAGTTTGCAGACTGCTGATTTGGAGCTCATTCGCTGGCAGCCGGGAATTCCTCAGCACCACGGACAGCGCCAACAACTGGCTTCAGAGCCCAGCACGGTCGAAATCCGGAGCTGCTGCTTTAGACCAGGCTAGAGTGTTCTCTAAAGCAGTCCCACTTTATACAGCTGATGCAAGCATTAGGAGAGGGAAAGCCCTTTTACATACGAGATACTTATTGGTATTGAAATTACAATAAAAACACAAACATTGTAATTATACCTAATGCATTCTTAGATGGGCTGCAGAGATGAAAGTTCCGGAAAAGCGTTGAATTTAGATTTAAGCCATCTGCAGTCTTGATTATTATTAATAGATAAGGCATAATCATTGTCAAAGAATCTGTGAAAACATATGCTCCCCGATTCTATTTGACCCTTTGGTTGCAGAAGGACTTTGCATATGCTACA